>NC_139733.1:3251185-4451185 GCF_964211835.1 Anser anser
GTCCCAAAACTAAAGGCTGAAATTGCACTCCCACCACAGGCCTGCCTGAACTAAGCAGTTTCCTGTGCTTAGCTCTGTGCCACAGTTTGGCTGCAAACTTCCACAGCACAGGAAAACTTAACGCTTTCCTCCTGAAATTCCCTTCCTCTGCCATGCCTGGTGCATCTGAACTATGGGGATCCCTACAGGATCTTCAGCAGGCAGCTTTATGGCTTTCTTCTGACTGACTATGGCAAAGGAATCCTCTGTTAGCCAGAACTTGACTGGTGAAAAGAAGCCAAATAAGAAGTTAGGACCTCATCCAGTTAATTTACTTAGTCACGATGTAATTAAGCTTCCTTTTTGCCAGTAGATGACTCCTCCTCACCTAGCCTCCCACCGCAGCTCCAGGAAGGTGCAGACTCCCTGCCACCCTCCCCGGCAGCAGGCTGCAGGCCCACGCTGGGTGGCTTGGCCCCAGCCTTTTGGTTCTAGGCAGGAACATGTTTCTGAAACCTGTGTTCCTGGCTGCAACTGCTATGGGCAGAACACGTCACAGGATGGACATTAAGTCCACATGGTTATGTCACTGAACTGTCCCGGGCATTATACAGTCTCGAGAGACAAGCAGGAGGTACGTGTGCTTACACTGAGTGTTAAATGACTCTGTGCCTTACGTGCATGGTTACACATGTGTCTTTCAGTCAGCAGCCCAATGCCAGCATGCAGGCAGGCACAGAGGGCAGTGAGGGGCCTGACGAAACCACCCCAACAGAGCAAAGAGGCTGAAAACGCTGACACGGCTCCTTGCTGTGAGCGCATTAGGATCCCAGCAGTCAAGCAGCTGCTGCCCTCACCTTCCGACCAGGCCCTGCAATGGACCAGCAGCCACCAGCCCGTCCCAGAAAGTATTCTCCCCTGGAAGCATCCTCCTCACACCTACTGTTCATATCACCCTTCAGAAAAGTATTTCAGTGAAAAGAACAGTGATGAGTAAAGCCATGATACTCGTTCTATGATGGGAAAACAAAGGTGCAGAGAGCTGAACGTGTTTAATAGTGTACAAAATGACACTGGTTTGACCCAAACATAGGTTTACCGATTCCCATTCCTCTGGCACTGGACAATCTAAGTAGCACCAAAACAAGCCCAAATCACCAGGCTGTTTTGTGTTATATTTGTTCCCAGTCATGTCTGAAAAGCTCTAAAAGCTACTTACTCTCAAAATTTTGTTGCATATTCTTTCTTATTACTGTACCACATCAAGAAAAACCCTTTGAAATACATACATTTCGTCTTAAAAATATAACTAACTTATTTTAAAGCCAATTGCTCTAATACATGTATATTTTCTAAGAGGACCAGCTAAAAACATTAAAAAGGAACTTCTGATTTGCTATTTTACAGCAAGGCTTCTGAGATTAAAAAGAATGTAAACCCACATTTTAAGATTTGCATGATAATCTGTTTTAAAGGGGTAGGTACACAG
Organism: Anser anser; assembly: GCF_964211835.1. Classification (NCBI taxonomy): domain Eukaryota; kingdom Metazoa; phylum Chordata; class Aves; order Anseriformes; family Anatidae; genus Anser; species Anser anser. Next base: position 3,252,654 of record NC_139733.1, read on the forward strand.
AGATGTTCAAAGAGGCTCAAGAACCTTAAAGAAGGATGGCTACAATAAAACAAAAATGTAAGCACGTGGTAATGCTATAAAACTGACACAGTACATTTAAGGTCAATAACTCAATAATTTAAAAAATGATGTTAAATTGAGTTTAAAAACTGACTTTGTTCTGCTAAAGTAGATTGCTCAAGGCTTAAGGCATCTACTACTGATGCACAATTATTCCTGCTGTATTTCTCAGTTCTCTACAAAACAGAACCTTGCTAATCTAATTGTTGGGTTTTGATCTGTGCAGTCTGCAATCTGGACAAGAAAACTTGGAACAGGCTACTCTGTGCCTTGCGATAGTAATTGCATATTGTTTTCCATAATGTTATTATACCAATAAAACAGAAACTACATGTAAAATGAAATGAGCAATAGAGAATCCCTGATGGTGCACCTTTCCTTCTGCAATATTCTTGTCCAATTGCTAATTTGCCCCAGTGGAGATTTGCAATAGAGTTCATTTCCATTAATGAAATTAGTATAGTTCTAATATATTCAGCAGCAGGCCCTGCACCTATCATTGGATAAAATATGACACCACTGGCTAGAGATGTGTTCAAATCCCTACATATTACTTTAAACATACAAATCAATAAAAGCAAGGCTATATACCTACTTCTAATGTAGTTATAGAGGCTGTGATCGTTGAAAGGTTTGTATTCAAAAGTAAGATGTATATAAATTTTTGGACAAATTTAGTCTGGAAGAAAAGATTACCAGACATTTATGCAAAATACAGAGTCCCAGAAACAACATTTTCTCTATAGTTCTTATTGATGTCAATGACAAAATTCTCTCTTTACTCTATTCAGTGACATATCATAACTAAAGGTGAAAACGATAAAATTTCTAAGCCAAACTTCCATGCTCTAGTTAAAAAAATTTAGTTTTACCAATCTAGTTTCACTACCTACCTTTGTCAGAGAAGAGCTGTCATATTTTTGATGCAAATTCCAGCAATTTACATGTTTCAAGCTGGCAGGCAGACAATGTCTTCCTAGAAAAAACTGCCACCCTTGCACAATCCCCTGTGAAACGGCAAACCAGGTTAGAAAGATAGAGGAGATTGGATTACCTGTCTGCGCCAGATCATTGTTTCTAGGAGATAATCCATAAATGATTAATCCTTCTAATGTTCTTGAGCAATGTAAGGAGGGCTGCCTGTGACCTATTTCAACCTCTTACACTGTTGTTGTGGGAACAGCTTTTCTGTATAAATGGAATTGAGTATTTTCATTCTCTTAGTTTTACTGAATTGTAATTGTAATTTATTCCCCTCTCTCTGCTTCATGTTTTTTTAGCATCTGTTATAAGGACGAAAACTGTTGGTGACAATCACATCCAAAATGGTAGTGAACTCATAGGTGACTGAACGTTTTTTATATCATTTTACTTGTACTTTATTAAATTATATTATTTTAGTAATTCACAGTTGTTTTTTATGGTTCCTGCTTCAGATTTGCTAGACCATTTTGCCAATTGCACAAGGAGAAGAAAAAAAAAAGGAAGAAGAAAAAAAAAGAAAGAAAATATCATCCATTTCTGTTACAGAATCATGACTGATACTATTACATGACAAAATGAGACCAAGGTAATTTAGAGTTAAAATCAGATTTCAGTACTGCAAGATCTGGGAAACTCAGATACCCTACAAAATTGTTATATATTATCCCGGTTTTAGGTACAGCACAGGAATAGTAAAAATCCCATACCTACATCTGAGTAAGTCTGGAGTCCAAGCACCGTTTTCCTCTACCTTGTCACTTTGAAATGACAATCCAGAAAGAGGAGTAGATTTACACATCAAGCAATTGCACAGATTTTAACTGTTTAGATTATCACTATGCTTTGTCCATCCACACTGCATTTGCAGATGTAGTCACACAGTCAAAAAAAACCCTGTTGACAAAACCTAGGCCAGAAACTGTCACTTTTGGTGTGGAGAATTGTAGAAACATAAAGTTGGCTTATTTCATAAATCTGACATAAGCAATTGACATGGCAGAAGGGAAGGGATACAAACCTCCTGAGAAAGGCAGGACAGAAATGATATGATAGCACAATTGAATAATTAACTTAATTATAAGGCTCTGTACAGATGTAAGAACTGAGTATGTAAGAATCAACCCTGGCAGATACTATATCATCTGATCTTAAAACACAACAGTGAAGAAAACACTGTAACAACCTTCAATAACATGTTATATTGCTTAACGATTCCCACTGACTGGAATTGTTAGGGACCCAGCCTAATGACTTCTGTGGCACATTAACCAGATTTCATTCTGTCCTTTTGCCAGTAGGTGTGGAGAAATGACTTCTTTAACAAGTTTAGTTTTGTAACCAAGGGAAGAAGGATAAAAGGAAATGGATCTGGTGACCAAGGGATACTGCAGAATTAGCAGAAAAAAAAATGCTGCTACCCTATAACGCTGTAATGTGTAACCATTTAGAAAACCTTCCTCTAAAGGTGGGAATAGATTTTTCATAGCTAAAAATAAATATCTATGACCATGAATTTTCAATAAAGTACCTATGGATGCAACATTAGTGCAGAAAGAACATACTGCAAATTGGAAAACTTATGAAAGGCTTGTAATTCGCTCAGCACTGCAGAACGATTGCCAGAAAAAAAAATTTTCTTTATGTACATAAAAACTGCATAAACTGCTGGTGAGTACCATAAAAGCCCGTTTCTGTGCTAATCCTCAGAAAGTACAATTTTTACAGATCTCATTTACAAAGAGAGAGGTCTTTATCTCCAACTGTAGCCGTGTTCGGTTATCCTTTATCAGACTGGAGAATCATCCCATGAAGAATTATTTGTACAGTAAAGTATAGTAATGAGACTGAATGCCAGGAACTGTCAGCCTCACTAATGGCAAAGATCAAGTGTGCCTTCACAGTAGGGCAAACAATGCAACTGAAGATGAACTGAAAACACTGTAATAAATAATAAGCAAATAAAAATGTCCAAGTAACGCTTCCTGTGAAATAAAATGATTTTTCAAACAAAATGGCAGACCTATCAAAATTCTAGCATCCTCTCCCCTTGTTTTAACCACTTTAACACCTAGAAACTGACATCTCTCACAAATACACACACACAAAAAACAACCCCCACACACAAAATAAGGCTTGCAGGCTTGTCTAGGGAATTAAACTGCAAAATAAAAGTCTGGTAAGTTATTGATTAAGGAAGACATCATCAGGGCAATTTACCCTAGCGAGAACTAAGCCCAGATAAATGAATTCTGTTGAATAACAGCTATTATCACTGAAATTTAAGGCATAAATACCAATGCAATTACTAATAAATAAGAATTACCTGCTATTGAAATTCAAGGAAATCAGCAAGCAAATCAATAAAAAGTGTGCCATTTGCAAAATATCTCATGGTACCAGAAACTTCTGACAATTGCTTCACGTGGAAAACAGTGAGGATGACAGAACACTAGCTCTGTGAGTCACTCAGGTTTTCTGGAATCCACTGGACCCTAATTCAACTTTTAGCAGTAACGGCAAATGCAGTGACTGGGAATGCTGTCTGCATTTCTCCATCATCGTAACATCAGCAATATATTCTTTCCTGATGATACTCAGCTAACAGGGGATAAACAAAGGTATTGCAGACTGAAGAACATTTTTTCTGTATGAAGTTTGAAAGGAGCCCAAATAAGCTTTGAATATACGTAAGTAATTTGCTGTGTGAAAAACAAGGGCCAGATAAAAGAGTTAGTACAACTGCAAACAGCAAAGCAGACATCAGTGGAAAGACCCAGCCATGCTGTCACAAGCATGTGAAGGGGTAAAAGAGGGTCTTTATTATTTCACCTATCTTAACACATATCAAGTAGATAACAGTACAGAGGGTAATAAATCATCATATTATGTCCTACAAAACCTCAGCTGAATAACTGAAATACAGAACATAATGTTCTCTTCACTTGTTGAAACACAAATGGAATCTGTCCCACTCACAGAGCGAACATCAAAAGGGCAGTATGTACAGCATCCCACTTCTGTCTGGTACAGTGCAAGAACCAGAAACAGAGAGCAATGGACGAACTTTTCCCCAGCAGTAGCTGCTGCATAGCTTTAGAGGAGGACAAAGAAATTTGCAATATACAATAATCAAGGAACAAGCCTGAATGGATACAACTAACATTTCAGTTTACAGAGGTCACAGCTTGAGTCTTAGTATACTGTGTGTTTCAGTGTACTTCAAGGTTGATGAAGCAGATGGCAGGTCATATGACTCATTTCTGATATAAAATATATTATTCCAAGGCAACAACAGTGAAGAAGGTCAGAGAGAATAAATTCACTAAAATGAAGAACAGGAATTAGCAGATAAAGGAGGAAAGCAACCCATAACTGGAAAACACAGCTTCTTTTTTTTTTTTTTTAATCAATGCTCCTCATGTTTCACTTTTAATTCAAGATGCAGCCAAGGAGTTTTCACACTTAAGATCTGGCACAGCAGAAAGCTGCCCTTGTCAGGAAGTTTTTTACTTTAAAAAATACCTTTGCTTATAGTAGTCTTGAAGAAAGGAACAGCTTGGTGCAGGTGTTTCAGATGCCATTTAAAACCAACTGTTTAAAAAGTTTTTGTCATTTTGTTTGCTTCATTTGAGCCCTTAGAATGTCTTTTAAAAGATTGCTTTTAAACATGAACTTCTTCATACTGTTGTTACCTAATTTAGAGTGTTACTGAATAGTAACTAGCTATTTTATTGCAAAGTATTTTTCACATCATATTAAGTGTCATTTTTTGCCCTTTATGGAAATGGGTTTTCACAATTTACCAACAGAACCAATAAAACCCCAAATTTTGTCAATTAGATTGGACCCCCCTTGTGACAAAACAGGAAGGACTCAAGGAATGGAAGATTTATGGAGCTCTCTATGACGTTGTCTATGCTTTTTATGATTTTTTGACAGGTAGTTAGGTTTTGGGATTCAGGAGTAAGTTACATTATGAAGGTACATGGGATTTTGTGTACAGATTACCTTTTTTATGTATATGAAATGTCTTTTTACTTTATGCTAGAGCTGTTTTGACATTGAAATAGGTAAATTAATGTTCACTCCAAAAAGCTTTACTTTTAAATAAATAAATAAATTGGTATCTTACTGGAACTTGGCCTTTCTGCTGCTTGTCAGGAAGACTTTTTATGGAGCCACACAACTGCTGGATCCTTGCTTATGCTTTTGCATGAAACGTCTGCCTTTTGGGGGGAGGATTAAACTGTAAAGCTAATTGTATTAAAATCAGAAGTATGTCCACCTGCAATGGAGAACAACATGATCTGTGGTAATACAAAGCGTAAAGGAAATTCCTTACATTCTCAGAAGGGTCATAAGCTTGCCACAAACATAGTTTTATTTAAGTTTGCTAGCCTTAAGTTTTTGTTTGTTTGTTTGTTTTTGTTTGTTTTGTTTTTCCTGGCAGATTTCACAAAATTTTACAAATATGATTTTATTTTGGAATTCCTTCATGTCTCGTTCATATGTATGTTGTACTTTCTTTTTCCTAAAATCCATACCTTAGAAAAACAAAGTATTTAATTCCAAAATTCTTCTGAAGTATTGAAAATTCCATATCCCACTGCAGAGTGTGAACCAGATACCAGATAATGACGAACATGTGAGTTATGTGCAGGGGGTGGGTAGAACCACGGAGGCAGAGTCTGAGGCACTACGCACCGCACTGTGTAGTCGCAGCCCTGACCGCACCGTCTGCTCCCTTAGCAGCACAGGAGACAGACACGCCGCAGGCACATCTGCCACCTCTGAGGCAGGGGGAACCCAGGGGAACAATCAACATTGGCCCCAAAATCCCGGGAGGTGACTCCTCTGTCCTGGGACCCAGCTCACAGCATGTCACAGGCCAGCCTGCAGCAAACTCTGAAGCCTTTGTACTACTCATGTCAGGAAATAAATTATGGCAAAAACATAATTACTTCTTACAATGTAAGCAATACACAGATCTTTAGCTTGATCTGGTCCTGAGAAACAAAGAAGCTATTTCTCTTCATGACATGCCCAGATGCGGAGAGACAATTCGGAAGGAAACTGAAAATGTTGGATAACAGAAACGTCCACTGTGTTTGGACAGACGTATGGGAAGATGGGAAGATACCCACCAAATTCAGGTGACAGCTGAATCTGAATTTTCAATCTTGAAAAGCAATACTTCAAGATCTTCGTTTATTTTTACACAGGCCGTGCCCTTTCACCTCACAGCAGTAGAGTCAGCGTTGTCTCATGGTCAGCACTGCCTTTACCCTTCCACCACTGGCCATTTCACCAAGTGACCAGGACAATCTGAGGGCAGCAGTCCCGCAGTGCAGTCAAGAGAACATTTATTTCTTTTTTTTTTTTTTCCTTTTTTCTTTTTTTTTTTTTTAAGTAAGGTAGGGCGGCGGCGTGCGCTGTGAGGCGGGGCGGAACGGCAGGCGCGGGGCTCAGCGTTCCGGCGGGCGGCGGGGACAGGCGCGCCGTGACACTGCGCGGCCGCTTCGGGCCGGGCCCCAAGATGGAGGCGGCGGCGGGCCGGGCGGGGCAGGAGATCAGCCTGGCGGCCCTGCAGCGCCACGACCCCTACATCACCAGCATCGCCGACGTGACCGGCCAGGTAGCGCTCTACAGCTTCAGCCCCAAGGCCAACGAGTGGGTAAGTGACGGGCAGCGGGGCAGGGGCTGTCCCCTCGCGCCCGGCCGGGCCCTCGTTGTCGTATCGGTGCTGTGGGGCTGGAGGGTTCTTGGGCACCTGGTGGCTGCTCCAGCTCTCACTTTTTTAAGTGTGATTTGTTGTTCGTAGCCCTAATTCGGGAGCAGTGGGGTTTGGGGAGTAATACTTGTCGCTGCGTTAAAATATAGCTTTCACCTCAGCTGGTTGTTCTCAGTGGTTTGCGTATGGCTGCCTGTCCTACAGTAAAAAGGTGTCTCTGAAGGTACAGTTTAAGGAAAAAGCCTGATTTAGGTTTAGAGCTGTCCTGTGCCTCCTTCGGGCTGTCCCTGCCTGCTGTAGTTTGGTCACAGAACCGCGAGATGTGAGCGTGTGGAAGTTCAGTGCTGTGGGCAGCGCTGGAGCTGTGCTGGAGACCCACAAGCATATGGTGAGGGCTGCTTGGAAAATTAAAGTACGAAACAGAGCTGGGGCACGTAGTTAGGTTGTTTTGTTGTTTTGTGTGCTGGCACTCTACTCGTTTTAAGTGACAACTGTGAAAAAACTATTTGTAGGTAATAAAGTGTAGTCCTTATTTAAAATGGGAGTTGTGAGAAAGCTGTGCAGCTCTGGCTGGTGAAGCTGAGCATCAGACAGTTGTGCGATACGTTATATCACAGCAGTAAGTTAACAGCATGAAGGAAATCCTCTGGAAGTGGGTTTAATTTCTGAACTTCCCTAAGAAAAAATAAGTAGTGCCAGAAAATAACAGATGACAATATCCTTATCTTAAAAAAGAAAATGCAAATAGTCTTTGTAATTAGAATGTTTTATAAAAGCTATCTCTGTGAGCAAGTATATTTCTTAAACACATCTGCTCTCTTTTGTAGGAGAAAACTGATATAGAAGGTACCTTATTTGTGTACAAAAGGTAAGGGTTATTTTTGTGTTTTCTTTTTCGCTACAAAGAAAACAAAGGAGGTGGCTACATGTGCAGCTCCATACTGGATTTATTGCATACAGTTCATAATTACTTATTTGTCCAGCTGTTAACATACGTGTGCTTACTTTGGGAAGAATAAACTGTGCGCATGAGTGAATAACCCCATTGAAAACACAGAAATACTGCTGAAAAATCTTAGGGCCTGATAAATGCTACGTATGTATCCACACAAAAACCTAGTTTATTAGTCTTATTTGGTTGATAACAATAACATTTGTTAATGTATTGGGGTCGATAAATGCATAGCCACCCCATGTCTCCTAAAATACATAAAGTTGATCATGAAAACAATATGCATTTCAAATCAAATTAAATAATGTTCTTAACTTCTGTCATATCCTGTCTAGTTCTAAAAATGGGTGATGTCACTTAAGTCACTTGGGGGCTACTTGATTTCCTCGTTAAAATAATGAAAGGAATTCCCAATTATGTGGAATGGGGAAAAGGGACTGATATTCTTGATGGAAGCAGCAAAACCAGTCATGGATTTAAGTTTTAAGTTGCCAGCATATCAGAAATTTAACAATGAAATAACGCTCTGTTTAATGTAAGAAGTGTGAATAATGCAGACTTAATCAACCCATCCTGAAACAGACTGTCAGGGACTGGGTTATTCCAACTGTTGTATCTTGGCACTGTAAAGGAATACAAGTCAACTTTTGCTGTTAACTTTGCTTGAGCTCCAAGTTTGGAAATACAGTGTAAGAAAACCAACCAAACTAAAACAAACTAAACAAAAAGTTTCTGATTATTTCACAAAAGGTCTGTTAAGAGCATTAAACGAGTAACTTGTGACAGTAAGGACTGTTTGCCACCTCCGTAGAAACTCTTGGCAGGTTTTGTTGCTGGACTTTGTTTAAAGGTGTCCATGTTGCTATAAAAACGTTAACGCTTAATAGCTAATTATATCAGTTTCTTTACCCTAGTGCCTTTGCTTAGCTAGTTATTTTTCTCAGATAATGAATGAGCTAAAACAAGCCTCCTCTTCCCCCAAAGGCCTTCATCATGCTGCTTTGTTGATTATATGAGTGCTTACGGGCACAGCTCAGTATGCTGACATGACATTCATGCAGAGAAAATAGACCTGAAACAAAACCGTCTTGAATTTCCAGTGTGTGCTTGCTTGCTTGCTGCTTCCTTTTTCCACATGGTGTCTACCAAATATGTGGATATTAAAAATTCTTTCACTAAGCAGTACAATTGTAAATATTTTAATAACTACTTTGAAGACACTGGGTAAAATCTTTATTTTCAGAGTATCCCTTTAGGAAGAAATTACTGCTTCTGGTTCCGCTCTAAGTGAATTTCCTGTTACTTAAGCCATCTTTTTTTTTTATTGTCACACCTATTTGCAGTAAGGTCAGTGTTGCTGAATAGTATGGTTTGATGTTTTTTCTTCTCTAACTAAAGATTCTAAAAAGCTTCAAAGCTGTCTTATTTGAAGTATTAAATACATTTGAAAATTAATCCTGGGCCTGCCCTAGGTTTTTTGAATAGTTTTGTGGGTTTTTTTTTTGAGGCATATCTTTGATTCAGCAGTTCAGAACTGTAACACTAATCCTAACCATAGTTGAGGTAAGCATGATTTTAAATTGAAATGAGTTGGCTCGCCAAGAAATGGCGTAGAAGAACACCTATTAGATGTTCAGGACTGCTAAAGCTTTAGTTCATAAAGTAATGGAGATTTGAGGATTAATACATAACTGTGTTTCAGAAAATTGTTTGTATATGTTGATCAAGGTATTAATCCATGCTTTTATTTTAATTAAAACAATAGGTCGGCTTCTCCTTACCATGGTTTTACAATAGTGAATCGACTGAACATGCACAACCTGGTTGAACCAGTAAATAAAGACTTGGAGTTTCAGCTCCATGAGCCTTTTCTTCTTTACAGAAATGCTAGCTGTGAGTATAACATCCTTTAATCCATATAACCCTCAGATTCTGTTTTATAACCCAGACCGCTTCCAGTTACCATGCTGTGTTTCAGTGTAATGCAGTGGGCCGGGTTCCAGTGCTTTGTTTGATGTTTCTGTCTACAGTACTAGATATGCTTAAGTAGCTGAGAATGTTTTACAATGATCACCTGCTTTCAGTAAAAACAGGATAGACAAAGTTCGGTAATGTTACATGCTTTTTAACTAATGAGCTTACAGGTTTAATGTAAACATATGCACAGGGCTATAGTGTTATTAAAGATAAGTGAAGATGTATAACTATTGAGAATATTTAACACTGAGAGAAGTTCTGAGGGCTTCAAAAGTCAAATTGTGAAACTTTCTTCGATTTTTTTTTTCTTTTGCAAGAGGAAAATTAAATATTAATCAGTAGCTGCCTGGGTTGTGAAAATTGCACAGCTCTTGGTGAAGGTTTCTTTCTCCAGAACAGGATTTGGAGTCTGGAGACAAATGTGTCTGCTAAATTTCTTTGAATCTAGACTCCAGCAAGTCTTGAGTGCTGTGAGATGAGTGGTAAAATAGTAGCCCTATCTTCGTGCTGCAGTTTATTTCTAATACCAATTTGGGATCGTCAGTTGAGTTAGGGTTCCAGTTTGGCACACAGTAAAAATCTTATTACTGCAAAGAGTTCAAACTATAACTTAGGTAGCTCTTAGAGGATACAAGAGATTATATGTGTATATGAAACTGTTGTGAGGTTAAGGAGGTAATATAAAAGGTGTCCCACAGAGCAGAGTGTCCTCAAGATATAAAACTATCACTTCATATCCTCTTATTTAGGCTACGTCCTTGAAATTAGTTTGCTATCTAGTGACAGATTCTTACTGAATTACTTAGAGAACCCATGTACTGTCTGGAAAAAGTACTTCCTCGACACAATCTCTTCTTATCATCTAACGTCTCCTTGAATTACAGATAGGAACGCTGTTTTGGCTGCGCTTCAGTGTACCTGAAAGACCAATCAGATGTTAATCCCATCCTGTTTTTTCCCCCTTGGAAAGCCTTCAGGGTCTGTGGGGCGTAGGATAGTTTCCATTAAGTTGACAGAGAACAGATTAAGGTGGGAGGTTTCTGTTTTTAATGGGTTTAGCAATCCTCCTTCTGTAAGCCTCAGAGAGGGGAAGAAGTCAGAATTTGTCAGTGAATTGACAAGTCTAGGAGATCAGGGAAGGAAATGATTCACAAGAAGTTGTGAGGGGTGTGTGTGGAAATCCTGCACTGAGTTGGGTCTTTAAGCAGGTCACTTGGTTTGGAAGGAAGAGGAACTGTAGGGGATGGTTGTAGGTACAGGGTGGCTGTTGAGGTGTCAGCAGAGGAAATGATTGCAAATGTGAGGCTGGTGATATAAGGGAAACAGGAAGCTGGTGATTCATTTGTTGTTTGGAGCTTCTGATGGTATCAGGAGCTACTGTGGAATTACCATGTTGTATGCTAGTGGGAGTGACAGAGGATCACTTAATGGAAGCAGTCAGAGAAGGTAGGCTGGCTGTGAGTTCATTAGAAACCCCTAAAGCTAATTATGTGCTTTCCCCTCATTGACGAAGGCCCTCATTTTCCTATGGGACACAACTGTGTAAAATCTGTGGGAGGCTCCTGGCAGTTAGGACAGAGATGACAGGAAAATATGAGGAAGGAAGAAATTTAGACAGAAGTGTGCAAGGAGAATATGGTAGACTTGATACTGGAAATAATTACATTTTGAAGAGCACCTTTATTGCCTGTATCTTTGTCAGTGTCACTGTCTTTCTGACCAAAAGGCATTGGTTGGAAACTATCCTGTATTTCATCACTCCATTCTGTCTCCTAGAAAGAGCGTAGGTGTGTCCAGAACCAGTCTGCACTGAATGCAAATTGGAGACGTGAAGTGTAGTTAGTGTGCTGTTAGTTATTGCCCTGAGTGCTACAAATAGGCAGCAGATCACTTTGTGCACTCTGTTAGTGTTTGCTTTGTTCAAGAACAAACTTAGCAGTATGGAAAATTCCATGTAAGCTTCTTAGTCCTTATCATTTCAGCATGTTAACTCCATTATATTCTGCTTTTAGTTGTTGGGTTTGGGATTTTCTTACTTGCCTGCAGTTTCCCCAGTTGCCTGATCTCCATCCATTGAATTAGTTAGGAAAAAAATGTATATATACAACTAAAAAGTTTTTAAATCCATTTGCCTCTATCTGCATACTGTTCCAGAAACCTAAATAAGCAAAGCCACTTCCAGGACTGATCCGTATTTACAGGCTTCAACATGTGTGTTCTAGTTGTACAGATAGGTGAGGCAATTCTCGTCGGAGTTCTCTTCGTGCAGGAAAGTGTCCGCTTCTGCTCAGCTGCCTGCTGGCATGAAAAACCTTTGCATTTTTGAGACCAATTCAAATAGGAGCTCTAAGGCCATAGATAATATAATGCTCATCCCTGAGGGATTTGTGGTGTGTATCTCTAAGGACTTAACATGACGTTCTTCTGAGATCTTGTAATGACAGAAAGAGGATGGACTGCTAGATTGGGCATGGAAAAATACCTTGTTAACAGGGTGTTGGCAACAGTCCTGTTTCTCTTGCACTGTTTTCTGCATCCTGTTTGAGGAAAATCTACTGCGGTCGTTCAAAATTAAGTTGTCCTGCTCAAATGGCTGAATTATTGAACTGACTATTCTGGTTCCTTAGCTTTCCAAAACTCCTGTTTGTTAATATTGCTGCTTGTCTCTGCCAAACAGCAGCGTGCCTGTATATTTAGGTTGTAACAAGATCAATGACAAATGGTGCTTGATGCTCTTCCAGGGCACGGTAGAAATAGAAGATGATCACAGCTAAATTATGGAGCCTCTCTTGAATACATGGTGGCACGTCGACAATATTTATAAGTGATTACAATATTTATATCACCGTTTTATAAACTTTATATTTTCACTTTGCTCTGGGATTCTGCCTTAAGAAGATAATAAGGGCAAAGTCTGTCATATGCACCAGTTCAGACCTCTGACATTTTTCTTAAATGACATGAGAACTGTTCTGATGCTATTGAGCGACATACTCTGGTCTGTGCAGAGTCACTGACAAGTTATATGAGAAATTTTGCAAGCCATACATAAACATTTCTGTTTGGCTGGAGGCTATAAGAAGAATTTGCCTGTCATGCTAGATAATCGTGTTCTCGATGGGTTTACCATTCTTTTGTAGTTCGATTTGTGCAAATACATTTTTCTATACAATGGAATTTATAGTTTGCTGCATAATTGAACTTAATTATTGTTAAAGGATCTCAAGCTTAAAGCTAATGTAATTGCACAAAGGTTTTTTTATGCTCTTAGAATAACTGAGGGAATTGCTATATTATTCCCATGGGAAAGGAGGCCTCACTTCTCTTCGGCTGTTCTGTATTTTTTTTCTGTTTTTTGCAGGATGGGATAAGAAAGTGTCTTTCATAGTTGTACTACTAGCACAACAGATCAAGTGATAAAATATCTTTTGTACACCTACCTTCTCTAGTGTTCACTGAGTGATATGAAAAGCATTTGGGTCAAAGTATTAGTTGCTATTTTGGTTAGATCTGAGACATGCAGAGGCATTTTTTCAGAAAATGATACCTTTTTAATACTTTTGCAGGTAACTGAAATACTTCCCAACTTGTTTTTTTCTCAAAATAATTCTGACAATATCATAGGATTAAAACCCCAAAACAATATTTAAATCTAAAAATTCGAGGCAAGATATGTTTACTTTAAAATTTGTATATAATGCTGTTTGAAAACTTAGACAACTTATTCAGGAGTATCAGATCCTAAAGCATAAATGACAGAATGCGGTGACTAAGAAGCTCTTAAACATTGTACCAGTTACAGCGGTGAAATAAAAAATAATTCTACTTTTCAATGTTAGATAGAATTAAAGAAAGCTAGTATTTCCAAATAAGAATGAATCAAGAAATGCAATCAATCGCTTTCTTGATTGGTAACGTAACAGATTTTGCATTTAGAATTCTTCTCAAAAGTTAGACCTTTTAGATTATGCTTCATACTTAATGTGTTATTTATTATTGCTTCATCGGGAGTGTGTGTCGCTGTGTACATGAGATCCTTGTCCAGCTTTCTGTCTGGAGACTTGCAAGTTCTTTAGAGTGTTCAGAGTATTTGTTCCTGAAGCACTGAATCCTACTGATGTATCTCCATCAACTTTCCTCGTTTGTATTTTGAGAAAAAGTATGTTAAAATCCATTTTAAAAAATGGTTGTGGCTCTGTCTGTAACAATAACAATAGCCTAGTCTAAAAGTTCTGTACTTTCTTTCAGTCTGTAATGTGAGAAATTGGAGCGTGGTGGCTCCTGTGCAGCAGTTTTGTTGTTTTTTTTTTTTTACAAGTAGATACTTTGCTAAATAATAAAGGAAAACTAGTAAAAATTTTAGTCAATGACCATCTTACCTCTAAAGGTCTGCAAGAAGTATTCTTCTAAGTGCTTCTCATTTATAACTTTCCCTTTGTATCGGTGGTGTCGGTCTTGATTAAAAGGCTTTTTAATCCAAGCTAGTTCTTTTGGAAGGTCAGGCAGATTTACTTCCATGGTTCTGAAAAGGCACATGCCAAGTGTAAAACTTAAAAAATAAAATAAATGGTCATTGTTTGGTGTGTTTATTCCCCTTTCTTCTTACTCCTTATCCAAAGGTAAGAGTGAAACAAAAGTAATGGATTTGGGGAGGTTTGTACTTTTAAATGTAAAAGTTGGATGACAGCACTTTGTACCCTGCGTTATCATTAATGATAAACACTCGTATTCAGAACAGCAAACCAAAAGTGAGTTGCTTGATTTCAAATGGCTTTTTAAATTCTTTGCAGGAGCTTCTGATTGGTTTCGAATCAGGGAATCTTTACAGTTAAGGAAAGTATCTCATCATATTCTCACCCTCTCCCCCCGCCCAGCTGATGAGGCAGTGAACATAACACATCTCTGCAGCTGGAGCAGCTGAAGGGCTCTCCAGCAAGCGCATTAACCCAGTGCTTTAGTCCGAGATAAGGAAGGAGCCTGTTCTTGATACCTTTACAGCAGAAGCAGCAATGCGAGCTAGGGGGAGGGGAAGAACCATTGAAAGCTGCTAAGCAGTGCTAAAAATATTTTGTTTGACCTGAAAAATGGCATTCGAACTAGAAGGGGTTTTCTGCTCTAGTTCAGTGTTGCGTAGTAGTAATCCCTCTCGTTCTGTGCAGTGCTTTGTCAGATGGGAGTTTGTTCCAGTGTTTCTGATCCTGGACGTGGCTGCTGTTTGCCACCTGCTGAATTACTCCAGTGCGACTGCTGGTGGGATTGTGCTGTGAACACTGTTTGTGAAATAGCCTTTGATATTCAAAGCAATGACAAGGGGAGGGATGTTTTAAAATGATTTGTAATGACTTATAAATCTATGTGACAGTCTAATATTTTAATTGAAAAAAATAAGAGTTGTGAATGAGGAAGAGATTAGAGCACAATGGCTGGGGGGCCGTGGCATTTCAGCTAATCTTACTACTGAAAGAAATATGAGCATTGAGAGAAATCACTTTATACACCTGCTTTCTACTTGAGGTGTAAAATGATGTATGTATCAGCTTTTTGTTTTTAATGGGGGTGAGATTGGGTTATCTTCCATGATTTCTTTTTAGGGTGGTTTCAAAATACGAACCCATTTTTTGCAGAGGGAGTTGGAAGGGATATTGTCCCCCACTTTCAGTTGTTGTAGGATAACATCCGAATTGAAACTGTAATTTTTTTTCTCTCTTCCCAGCAGCTCTTCCAGCTAGTTACGATCCATTTTACAATTTACCATTGTTTTGGATGAGGTAAAGCTGTATCTGCACAAATGGCTAACCTGGTTAAAGCAAGAGAGTGGTAGTTTGCAATCTCTCAAACTGGCACTGCTGATGAATCCTGTATACTTTCCTTTTGGCATAGTATTACGTGAACATTTTAACCATTTTGCCTTACTGTGCAGCCCTCAGCTTCTTGTTTCTGTCTTTTCTCTGGTACCAGATGGCATGTTTGTCAAGCTGACATTGTTTGTCAAACAATATCGGGGAACTGGTCTGGATTCAAGTTTACCTGGCTGACATAAGGGAGAGGGTGGATTGGGGTAAACTGAGTCACGGCAAAGTTGTGAGAATGTAAGGGTGGCGACACTGTTTATTTTCCCTAACTTGAAATGAAACCTGAAGTGCAACTGCAGCCGTGGCATGAAGCCTTACTTTAAGTTGCCAGAGTGTGGCCTCTGTCCGGCTGTGGCACTCAGCTGTCTCCGCTCCAAATTTACCTCCGGTAGCCGGGCAGTGCTGGAACGGTGATCTGACTGCTCCTTGTAGCAGTGGAAGCACAACAGAGAAGGAGCCAGGATGAGAAGCTAGCATTACATGTTTAGATTAATACTTACGAGTCACTGCTTTTAATCAAAGTGATGTAATTAACTTGCCCAGGTACCTAATGTCCAAGAAGAATTTAGATTAAGATAACTGACGTATTTTAATTTTATCAGGTCTGGTTTGGCCATGATTAAGGATTACTCATGACTTCATGTGTGTCAGTGTAATGTGAATGGCACCGAAGTATTATTATGACTACGCTGTCTGCTTGATTACTGAAGATGCTGCCTAGCGTTTGATGTAGAAAAGCTAGAGTAAAAGTGTTAAAGTAGTTGGAAAAACGAGTCAGTTTAGGCTGAAACTATTAGAGAGCTGCAGTAGAAAGATGTGCCATTAGGCATACAAACGTTCAGCTGATGTTTCTGCTGGGTGTAGTAAGATCACGTATAGCAAAAGAATTGGGAAGTACCAACTCCTAATGCGAGGATGTTCATAGCTGAAGTTCTATACACATTAAATACATCAAATGTAGTAAGGCAGTTGTGGCAGAAAGTTTGGAGATAACTGGAGCAAAGGAGCTGAACTGATGGTACCGATGAGTCCTCCTCTGAAAAGAGGGAGGTAAGCATTCCAGTCTGTCAGACCATATCTAACATAATGCCCAAGTTTGCTTGTTCGTAATCTGCTTTAGAACTTTGTGATACTGCTAATGTTTTGTGGTGACTCCCTGTGATTGTTTGCCAGTAGTACAAAGTGAGGAAAAAAATGATGCTCTGTAGGCAGAGCTGAGATTTCAATCGGCTTCAGGTCTTGTGTAGGCCTGTGTCTGGCAGAACAGTGTGTGACTCTTACCACTTATCCCATTAAGATATCATTATAGGTTCCTTATCTTTATTTCTTCAGCAAGTATGCTTTTGAAGAATCTTTCTTCTTTTAGTAGTTCGTCTGATACAGGAGTCAGGGAAGGGAAAGAGCTTTTCTTTAGTGTTAAAATATCCTACATGACTAAAGAAACAGCTCACACTGAAATGCTGTCGAGCCTTAATGCAGTAAACAGTCCAGTCGTA
This sequence comes from Anser anser, assembly GCF_964211835.1. NCBI lineage: Eukaryota > Metazoa > Chordata > Aves > Anseriformes > Anatidae > Anser > Anser anser. The sequence continues at coordinate 3,269,706 of NC_139733.1, forward strand.
TGAGGTGATAAATTTTCATAAATATTTCATAAATGTTGGCAATGTGCTCGTCAGTTGGCTTACGTGTTTTGCAAGGAGAAAATAGCTTAAGTTGTGCTATATTTATTTTTTTACGGCTAGAAAATCTTTATTGGCTATTACTTCATCTGGAACTTGCAAAGAAAGTTAAATGACTATAGTTACTTAAGGAAAAAGAAAAAAACATAAGAAGATGAAGCAAAGTACAACTTCAGTTTGTCTTAAGATCTTGTTATAGAAGCGAGGTGTGGGCATGACTTCTTTGGTCCAACACAGCAAGCCTAGGATAACTGGAAGTTCTAGAAAATTATGTTTGGTAAATAATCACAGTCTTTGCTGTGGCTTAAATAACCTTGAGTAGGCCTTTGTTGAGACTTTGAGGTTTTTTTGGGTGTTTTTTTTGTCTTTTAAAAGAAAAACAAAAAATTGAAATTAAATGTATATCCAGCTAGGAAAGGTAGTGTGTTCATTTTTAACTTGTTCCTTTCTTTTTCTGTAAGGATTTCAACTTAATGAAAACATTGGCATGAACTGTGCTATGAAGCTGAATTTTAAAAGGCTAAAAATATCTGTTCAGAAATGAAAATATTCCAGTGGTAACATATGTCAAGTGTCTAATTGCCTTTGAGGTACTTGCACACTCTGCATTGGTAAATTTCATAGTTGAACCAGAATTTAAAATAACCTGCTGTGTGAAATGGATCGAATACAGTTGTGAGAATAGTTTGCAGATCTGTTGTGTTGGCACAACTGTGGGGACAATGAGGAGATGAGGATGTATTTGGGTGAAAATGGCATCTTTAAAGTGGGGCTGCTGATGAAGAAATAGTATGTAGCACTGCTGACCACGTTTCTTGCTCTGCTGTGTCTTTCACTGAGTGATCAGGCTCTAACTTGGCGAAGTTTCAGTGGAATTGTACTTGCCCTGAAAAACAGAGTTGTGCTGGGTGTCTTGCTGAGCTGGAAGCCTTTTGCCCTTGCTGGTTTGTCATTGCTGCCTTCGAAGAGCAGGGTTCAGTATGAATCTGGGTTTAAGCTGCTCCGTGAACGTGCCAGTACAGCTGGAGCGTTGTTATCACTCCCTTCCTGTACAACTGCTTCTCATGAAAAGAATTAAGAGAGGGAACCTTTAGAGAGAGCCTGTGACTGAATTGTCATACTGCAATTCGAACGCTTTTGTTGAACTTCAAAACCTGGCAGTGTTGAAAATGAGCGTTCAAAAACTATGTGGATATTCTTCAGCCTAGTTTAATGGTAAGGTCTGCCATTCGAAATAGAAGGTTGCAACCATAGTGAGAAACCATCTGGCATGTAAAACTTCATTTGCTTGCCTCTTCTACCTGTGAACAAGCATCAGCATTTTGTAGTCCGTCCGTTTAATTTGTTTTACATTGTATTTGTGTTTACCCACATGCTATTTGTAATTACTTTATAAATGGTACCTGGTCATGCAGAGAATATTTGAGTGGAAATTGATGTTAATTCATACATTACTGGGCTAATGGGCTGTTGTTTTTTGCTTCCTTTCTACTGATTTTTTTTTATTCTTTCAACCCTTGTCTCACACTTGCCTTTTTTTATTTTCAAGTGTCAATTTACAGTATCTGGTTTTACGACAAGAATGACTGTCATCGAATAGCAAAACTCATGGCTAAGTAAGTACTCCTGTCTTGTTATTCTGTAATTCTTTTACATAATACAGGCAAAAAAAAATGAACCTATTACATGTGTGTGTTTTTCCCTCCTTAAATCGAGAGATACAAAGCTCTTGCTGCTGTCGGGGTCTGTTAATAATCAAAACTATAGCACTAAGGCTTTTTTAAGTAGTAAAGAATTCAGTTGAAGTATTAGTTGGCCTTCTCTGAAGAGTGCAAACATAAGCCCTGTTTATTATCTTACACTTGTATTTAGTATCGAGATGCTTAATGGAGAGTAATACCCTGGCAAAAGATTCTCTGAGGCAGAAAGTGTAGGCAAATAAGTAAGGGCTGTGTTTTTTGTGGTTGGTTTGGTGGTGGGTCGTTTCCTGTTTTAAAAGCTTGATTATTATTCCTGACTGAAGTCAAAAAATTGAAGGGAAGTGGGAGAAGTACATAGTTCTTCATTCTGCAAGATTCTGTGTTAGGAGTGTAGACTGAACTACAAAATAAAAGGAACTTGTTGCTAAACTTCTAGATTGTTATTCAACTTTTATTAATGCTTTTCTTCTTTCTCAGGAGATAAATTAGTTTATAAAGTTGCCATGTCACTTGCTCTTATTTTGCAGTTCCTGAGGCTCTTAGAAGTGTGGAGGCCATGCAACAGGAGAATTTTGGAAATTATGTCTGTTTATAGAAACCTTCACGTTGTGTTTGCAAACACATGGTATTGTTAGTTTGTTAAAATACTATCTATGTGGCAGTACAGTTAGCCTATCTGTGCTGTACGTGGTTGCACTGGCATGGCTTCAGTAGTTTGGGTGAACAGAAGAGGTCAAGGAAAGCTGACATTGGTTGATTTGGCCAAGTGGCATGAGGCGCTTAAAATGTAGCGAGTGTAGAGTAGAGAGTGTGTTCTTGGCTCTGTTCCTTCAGGTGAGGTGTGTTGCTGATTAAGCCTTGCTTATAGAAGAGGATGAGAATTCATTTAAGTGAATCTTCAATGTCCTTTGTGAAAGAGTTTAAAGTGTGTGACAGTGTGTTCATATGTTAGCAAAAAATGCAAAATTGCGAAACGCAGATGTATTCCACAGGGTATTTTCTCTTCCTGTGTTCTCTGCTTTGTTTTTCTGCACCATTACTATTTATTTTCCTGCACCTTCTTCCCTGTTGTGTACTCTAATCAGCACGTCATGTCTTGCAAGTCATGACATTTCAAAGACAGGCAGAACTTAATAATATGTAAAGTAGACATAGGGTGAACATCATTTTAAACCAAATTGCTAATTTAGGTGTTGGCATGACTGTGGATTAAGCGTATCCTGGAAACGGGAATTAGAGTTAACACATCAAGCAGATTTTGGGAATGTGTCGACCATAGTCACTTCTTCAGTCTTAGGCAAGTGAAACTACAGAAATCAAACCTGTAGATAGAAAAAGTAATTGATTGGGTATTGACAGAATACAGACAGTTAAGTTTTTCTGAGCTGTCCTAGGACCTCACTTCAGTATGGTCTTTAGTTGTTGCTGCTATTAACGTGGTCAAAAAGGATGTGGTATTCACTAGCCTACATGTTGCTGGTAGTAAGTCTTTGATTACCTGAGAATATATTTCATAAAGCCTTTCCTCATTACTGGTATGTAGAATACTCTCGGCTCTCTTTTTCTTAATGGCTGTGTATAGATGTAGGGGTAACAGAAGAATTTGCAGAAGTCTTTACTATACTTAGAAGCATTTAGTGCAAGTATCTCATCTTACATATTTTTTAAAAGTCCTGTAGAATGAAAGCACACTTCGTTTGGTACCATGTGTCTTAGAGCTTCTGAGAATCGAAAGATGAATGCTAGGGAAGCTGGAACAAAGGCATTGTAGTTCCACGTTGCTGTAGAAGGGAAAAGTTGCACTTTTGAGGCTGTTGTTACAAACCTGATGAAAAGTGGATTGAAACTATGTTGACATGAGTTTCTACAAACATCAAGCTTCCTCTCCCTGCAAATGGGTAGAAGGCAGTGAGAAGAAAAGTAAAAGTGCTGATGCTTACATGTCCTTTCTTTTCAAGAAGGAGGCTGAAACTGCACGGATTGTTTCAGCCTGGGATGAAAAATGTATTTCAAAAAACTAAAATATGCCCTTTAATTAAAAAATAATAATTCTTTTTAGAGAATGAGTTTCGTCACATGGTTGTGGGCCCCACCAGGCTTAGTTCAGTGGATTTTCCAGTAATTGTTTATCTTTGAGTATCAATTTTGCTTCACGTTTTCTGCTGTTAGCAGCAGAAACTTGGATTGTGCCTGTTGGTGCCCTTTTACTTAGGTGGGGTGTCCTGTATCACTTACAGGAAAGAGGACTGCATTTAGAGTACCTCGGAGCTTCAAAAACATAACCATAAAAGGTTTCAAGGAGATTTGCATTCTCTTTCCTGCTGTTTGAGTTGACCTTATTGTGCCAGATTGAGTTAACAAGATTGCAGGCCATCCATTTATATTTTGGTGGCTTATCTTTCAAAAGAAAAATTACTCTTCATAGGCTTTGTAATCACACAACTTCACTTCTCACATTCTCTCTCTGTCTGTCTCTCTCCCCACCCCTTCCCTGCTCTTCTGTGAGGTTGTGCCAGGTATATTTTCAATGCTATAACTGCAGATATTCTTGAGCAAACTGTCACAGCCACTTCTGTGTCCCTGAAGGAATGTGTGCCTCTTCCACTATCTGATATAATGGAAAGAAACAGCAGGCCTTGCTTAAAGAAGATTTAATCCTGATTGCATACAGAGCATGCTTGGTTTACAGATTTGCATTAGTAGAAGTTTTTTTCTTTTGACTTTTTATGCCAAGAAAAGGCACTCGATTTATAGAACTTTCTCTTCTAAAAATGGAATCTAGAATTTTCTGGAATGAAAAAGACTATACAAGTGTTCAAACTGCTAACTTGAGGAGGAATAAATTTGGGTCGAGTTAAAATACTTGTTTGTGAAGCATAAGCTTCCTAGAAGTAGTAGGACATTAATCAGTTGGTTTTTTTTTCAAGGTTTGCCAGAACATAAGTCTTTGGGAGACTTTATTGTATTCTGATGTGTACATTGTATTTTTCTTATTTTGAAGTTGGTTTATCGGCTTGTTCTCCCCTATTTTAACTGTCAGACCTCAGCTGGGCTCTGAGATAGTCTCCCGCTTCTAGATTTTTGCCTTTATCTGGGACAGTGTGGAAGGGGTGCTGTTTCACATTTAGACTGCTGCCACCATCTGAATGTAACCTGCATAAGACAGGAAATGGAGGAAGAGCCATTAGACACTTATCTACGTGAGATAATTTCATTTTCATTCTTTAACAAAAAGTAAACTATTACAAAGGTAGCATACCCCTGATAATGTGCAGAAGAAAATAATTGAGATGTTTTGTGGAAGTATTTCTGAAGCACTTCTGTCAAATGGATTTACTCATTGAAAATACTTTGCTATGAGACCATTAGAACTATTTCTAATGGAAAGATATTTTGTTGAAATCTTCGGGACCTGTTATTAATGAACAAAAAGAGGGCTGGGAGACTCAAGCCGTCCCTTCGCCTACAAGGCAGCACGTGCATGACTTCAGCTGCCCAGAAATTGCCCTTTAGCCAAAGTATTTATGTTTCCTGATGCAGCCATGCTGACAAAGAAAAGCAAAAAAAAAATAAAAATAAAAGTCTTCTGGTTCTTTCATCTTGCCCTTTCTCATCCCTAGTTTTGGATTTGAGTGTAGACAAGTCCTAAGTCAGGGCTGTATGACCATTTGGGGTGCTAGAACAAAATGTTCTCTCGTGGTGTCACCATAGAAACATTTGTACAGTATTGAGCTGCTTCATCCAAAGCAGCACATGCTGCAGTTCTTAGAAACTGTCTGACAGAGTAGATTGGCCTCCAGATCCTGAGTTACGTTCGCAGGTGAGTGCTTGCCTGCAAACAGAGAGGAAGCTGTATAATATTCAAAGAATAATGAGAAGCTGGTTCAATAAGCAGCTTGTATAATTAAAAGTTCTGAAACTCATTTTCCTGGGCAATGCTATACTGTTAAAAGCCATCTTTTCTTTTTTTAAAAAAATGCACAGTCTAATCTTTCTTCAAATAAACACAGCTGAGCTCTAGTGAAGTAAAGGGTCTTGGCAGCTAGGAAAATGGGAGGCATCTTCTAACGCTTGCTCTATTTTGTTCCTCAGGAATGATAACATAGAGGTACATAGAAATATCTATTTACTCAACAGTCTAAAATCTAGATTTATTCCTGAGTCCTAACTGACCAGAAGAAACTGGAGGCTGGATGATTGACGCTTTCTGTGATTGCTCTGATGGCACCTCGGCTCCCCCATCAGCTCCACAGCATGAGAGTTTTCAAGTGACGTGCCAGCTCTGGAGCTCTGTCCTGCTTACAGTGCTTGTTTTTTCTTAACATATTTGATTAATGCAGGCTTAAAAAAGAGGGGATTACAGGCTGGTGTGTGTTTATTTCAAGAGAATAAGCTTTAGCGCATTGCACAGCCATGTACATCTTGTGAACTGTATATGGATTAGGAGTAGAAATGTATGCTGCCTTTACTCCTTTTGTTTTCTAATGGTAGGCCTCATCCTAAATAAGAACTGGTTTGTATTTGATTTAGTTGAACAATATGGCTTGATTTTGGCTAAATATGGAAAAACTGCGTGTTATGTAGTAAACAATAAAAAAAAATACACAGTTTACTCAGTCTGTGGTATAGTACATGTGCTGCTTATACAACGCGTGTTTGGATGTCTGCATGGTTTATTGTGAGAAATGTCTAAATGTGACAGTTTTACAGAAGAAGAGGTTTACTGCAGGCAAATTTTGAGATATAGACCAGTGCTGTCTGGATTAGAGGTAAATCATACAGATCATTTGACAATTTGACTTCTATAAACCTTGTAGCAAATTAAAACTTGTACAGCTTTGGTCAGCTCAGTGTTAGGTTTTCATTCAAGCAGAACAAAACATGTTTATATGCTCGGAGAATGTTTTTCTTTCCTGCTTTTTGCAAGATGTTCATGCCAGATAAAAATTGTGAAAAACCATTTCTCCTTTCCTGTTGCAGAGTGGTAGAACAAGAAGCTCAGAGATCACAGCAAGTTTCCCAGGACAGAAAAAGTCCCAGCAGAACAAACGGCTGCAGTGAAAACAGGCCTATTGACATCCTGGAAATGCTTAGTAAAGCCAAGGATGAATATGAACGAGTAAGGAAATGTCTTAATTTTCTTCTGCTATGAATGAATAAAAACACTGCTTCCCCTTCTCAGTGAGGTGGTCAGGGCCTCTTACGGAGTCTGCTGAAATGGCATGCCTTGTGGCTTCTGAGAGCAGTGGTATAGAAGGATTCTCGTGTGCTCCACAGGACAATTGAGTATACTCTAACCCAAGATCGCAAAGCAGCGCGCCTAATCCATAATTCAGTGGGCCTGAAGCTTTTGAATTGCTGCCTCCTGGGGGGAAAAATTAGAGTTTTAAAAATGGGTACCTAGAAATGCAAACACAATAAATACTGTGTTCTAAAACAGGTGCATGGGCTGCTTAATCCCAGTATTCATCCATTGTCCTATTTTGTGAGATCATTAGCAAAGGAAAGATGAACAGAATGTAACACTGCAGAAGAATAGATGAATGTCTGTTTCTGTGATTCTGAAGTTCCACTTCTGTAAACATTTCTTATAGTAGCTAACACTTCAGGTTTTCTTTTTTTTTCCACTGTACTGAAAATCACTGGAGGAGGTCAGCTATGACTCATGGCATAATTAACAGCATTCACTGGGTTGCGTACCAAAATGCTTTGGCATCTTAAATAATATAACAAAAGCCCTGAAGCTGTGAACTGTCCCATGTCTGTGATAAAAGCACAGATGTACAGTGACTTATGGGGGGCAGGTTGTGTAGGGAAAAATTTTTAAGAAGTGTGGAGTTTGCCTGTTGGATAAGTTCATAAGCTTTATTCCCATAATTTTTAGCTTAGTAGGCAACTCTGCCAAACTGTTCATTTTTTTCATTCTTAAGAAAGCCTATATGGTAAGTAGTTTTTAACATAATTGTGTTTTGTTTAAAGAGAAGGCATTCTCTGCCATTGTTCCAGTAGTCTTGTTTTCAGAATGCTGCCTTGTTCCTTCCCTCAAGTACACTGTAGCAGGAAAAAGTCCCATATTAATTCTGTGATCCAACTTGAAAATGGAGCTTGGTAGACCAATTCTACAACAGTTTCTACTGCTGTTAAGAAAATTTTGTCTCTAGGAATAACAAAAATTGTACCCAACAGTGTCAGCCTTCAGTTAGTCTCAAAAAAAAAAAAAGAAAAACCAAAGCTGTGGTGTTAGAGGGTAGAGATTTAGTCATTCAATACATGTAAACTCAGTGAAGCATGTTTTTAATTGCTGTAGATGAGCATATAACATTGTCCTTCTGTTCCCTGGTGTACTGCTCAATCCTGTCTGTTGTGTGTCTGTTCTTTTAATAAGTTGATACCGGAATGGTGAGTCTGGTGTCTTTTGCCAGGACTAAATTCATAAGTTTACATGATGAAGGAAAGTATTAGATCTCTTGGGAAGGCATTACTTTATATAGTCCTGAGAACCAAATTCATACATGGAAGACAAATGTAAGGGAAGTCTGTGGGAGATCCAAAAAAAAAAAAAAAAAGGCAACAAAGATTCTTTGTGAGTGCAATAACAAAAACGTACAATAGTAATGTGTAGCTATAATATTGCAGAGATACGGTATGGTTTGCAGCTGTACTGGTGGGAGAAGGGTTAGCACATCACTAGAGTGCTTCATTTCTTCTTGAACTTGTGTAGTGGGACACTGGAGTTCCTTGGAATAATTGTGTTTTGAGTCTTTGTAGGATTCTAGGTTGCTACCATGTGGGATGAGGAGAAAGGAATGAACACATGGGCTAAGCTATGTATGAGCCTCCTTATCTTGTCACTTTCTGACATAAAGGACAGGTGAACGTGACAGACCATACAATATATTTGACCCAGGCTATATTCTAATTTCTGAAAATCAGTAATGTATTTTCAGAATGTTTTAATATAGGTACAAATAAAAGCTAATTCTCAGCACATTAATCCTGTTTGAGGAGAATGTGTCTTTGTATGAAGGCCAACATTGTGAAAGTGGCAGCTTTTGTGAGTGCATGGAAGGAAGCATCGAAAGCTGAATGACTCATCTTTCCATGTTATATCAATTGAGACAGATCTGGAGAAATGGAAGGCTTGAAAAAACAAAAAGAAAAAACAGAAATTGTTCTGGTAGTGGCCTGTTAGGGTGTAATGAAGTCTTTCTCCTTCTTTGTTCTTGCAATATTCCAGCTTCTCCTCTCTGAATTTCGAGGTCTATGTGTGAGAGTAATGAAAACCTTTTGCTAGAAACAAAGTTCAGAAGTGTCATGATTGCAGCTCTGTAGACAAGTAAAATACTGATAAATGGGCTGTGGCAGCTGTCATATAGTGTGGAAATATATGGGGCATGGACTAGGCTACAGTAAAGATACTACATAAATTAGCTTTTTTGCATCGCAATCTTGATTTTGCTTCTTGATGCTTTTAGACCACCTATGTAACTAGAGACATTATTTCGTGTGCGTGTAGATGAGCAGTAAACTGAATCTACCCAACTTATACCCATAGGATGCTATGAGTGTAGTTTTATAGAAGTTGCTCAATGAACAGAAATGAGCAATGCTAGTCATGATTCAGGCAAACTTCCTGCAGGATGTTCTGTTAGCCACCTCAGCTTTAGCAACAAACCTCAGGCACATCGATTTTGGAACTCCTCGCGGCCAGCACACATCAAAGCTAATGTGATTAGGTAACCAACTTGGATGGTGGCTTCTTAAAAGACGAGAAAGGTCTGTCTTTTTTTTTTTTTCTTATTATTATTTTATGGTGTTCGGTAATTATGCATGAATTTGTATTTAGGAGCAGAAAGTACTTATCTGCCTGGTACATTCCAGATGGATCATACAGTAATCCTTGTGTGCAGCCCACATGAGATTGGCAGAGTGTCAGCATGAGAAGGGGGCAGAGAGAGTGAAAAAGAGATTTATGAAAGTCTGAGTGATTTAATCTAGGATTCCAAATCAGCTTAATCCTTCAAGTACTTGCTCCATCAAGTCCATATGTGAAAATAAATGAAATGAGATATTTTTTTAATGAAGTGAATGGATGTTTTTTATAGTGTTAGTGTGTGTGTTTCAGTCTGAGAATGGAAAACATAGCAGCTTATCCTCTAGTGAAAAGGAAAAACTAGGCTTTGTTTGATTTTGTAGCTGCAAGGCAGTCAACCATTTCAGGCCCAAAGAGTTTTAACCGTTTGAATTAGTGGCTAAAATACAGAAAGGCAGACATTGTTTCTCTCCCCTCTGTCCCTAAATCACAACATATAGTCCTAATGTTGTTTATATCACTTGCAATTTGAAATTTAAAACAAAGCAATAATAAAGCTGAGATTGTTTCTAACGTACTGCTACAGTGTTTCTCATATTTTGTAGTTGTCAGGTAAGTGATGAGAGATTGTCTGATACGCTGATATTCAGCTGTATCATAAACGTAGTTTATCTATTTAATGGTAGACTGGTTCTACAGTTTTTTCACCAGTGCTTTAAATTTTAATACAGTTGTTATTTTTGTTAATGTATATATTTAGTAAAGAAGGAAGTCAACTCAATCCATAAACGTATGGCCTACTACTACAGCTTTCTTGGCTAGTTTGCCTTACTCACAGAAAACCCAATTAATGCTTTGTGAAAGTACATGCACGTGGTTATTTAAATCTGGTGGAAATAAGTCAGTGACAAGCTCTTCTTCCAGTCACTTTAGAAGGATTTCTGACAGGACTTTTTTCTAAGTTGTTTCTAGCAGAATTCTTAATTTAATGGCCTCGTTAGCAGCTAATACAGGATGTGAAAAGTCTACCTTTATTTATTTATCAGTGGAAAAAAGTATAAAGCCAGTTGTCTTTTTTTTGATAATACAGAATAAAAGCATTGTGAACACTTACCAGATAGTATATTACTTGGTATATTTTTTTCCTGAACCTTGTGAATTTTACAGTGTCTGACAAAATTACTACCCTGTACATCCTCTGGATTTCAGCCCAAGTGCTACCTAAGCAGAATTATAGTAGTGGCTGAGCTCCTGTGTCTATGTAACTTTATTTTATTTTTCCCCCCAGAATCAGATCAGTGACTTGAGTATTATATCAAGTTCTGGAATGCAACAAAATACAAATCTCCTGAAGTCAGGAAGCACAGAGGCTTCAGAGCAAAAACCTTCAATACAAGTGCAAGATCAGGTAAGCGTCATCCAAATCTAAATAGTGTGTTACTTCTTCATTTAGCACTTTGGTTTGGTACCAAAATATTATTTTCTTGGAGTGCCTGCAGTATCATCTTGCTGAATGTATTATGCTTCATCGTGAAAATAAGTTTGTAAGTTTAACTGCAGTTTAGAATTGGTTTTAGTATCTACTCTCATTTCTCTTGACTATGCTTGTCTAAGATCAGCTGGTATGTTTCCTGCTGCCCACACCCCCCTCAGATAAACTAATGGGTCTGAAGACTCTAAAGAGCCTAAATTCTGGTTTTTGCCATAATGTTTAAATATGAGGCTGTGTCCACACTCCTGTCAATATAGAAGTGTGTTTAAATGGGCTAACTCAGATTCTGTAAGAAGTCAGTCCATGATAGTATAGAGACACCGGTGCAGGATGACTTCTGAGTAAGGGAGCAAATAAAAATTACTTCTGTCGAATTGACAGAGTGAATATGGCATCTGTTCACTGTACACTGTGTTGCAGTCTTTCAAACAGCAACTGAAGCACTGTCTTCCCGTGTCTAAGACATTTACTTAGTTTGTCGGTGCTGCCTTTAAAGCTGTAGCTACAGTCCTACTAAATGAAATCATCAGTCAGTTGCTAGAGAAGAAATGGAAAGTACTTCAGTCATGGAGCACTAAATTCTCTTTGGAGTTATTGAATGTGTGCATACCTGTCTTCTCTCATACTTCTGTAGCTTGCATTTAACCTTTGCTTGTATGATCAAATTCAACTTGCCTGATTAATATATATCATGGGAGAAGTGTTCTTGTGTTGCTGTTCAGTTTTGTTTAGACTTTTTTGACAGTGTATTCCTTCCTCTGCGTTAAGCAATACCTTCCAAAATTGTTTCAGTGATGTCAGTGAGGGATGTTGCTCAAATTTATGGTAATTCTAGTGCACATACGGTGCTTAGATGTCTGTCAGATAATAATTAGATACGTGTTCAGTTCTCATGTATCCAGATATCTACAAATTCTAAAGCCTGGTATTACTTCTGTAATTAAAGATTAAACTACAGTAAAAATGCTAGTGGAAATAACTTATGCTTCATGTAAACATTGTTGAACCATGGGAAACTTTTTATAAAAATAATTAGTGTCATCACTGGAGTGGTTGGAATATAGGCAGCGATAGTTCAGTAATTGGCTCCATTTTCGAGGAAGCCTTTATGCACGAGGGATGTGTAGCTTCATACAGTGCTTCTTGAAGGTTCGTTTTTAAAAAATACTAGTAATTTTTGCAACAACTAATGCTCTAACACGTGAGTAACTTGTGCCTGCTTATAGTGCCACCCAGTGGGAACAGAAAGGTCAGTAGTGGTCCTCTCCAGAAAATGTCCCACGGAGGTGATCTGGCAGCGCCTGCCTCCAGCTCCTTGCAGCTTATTGTTGTGTTTTGGATGCAATAAAGCCCTGCCTCTGGAAAATGCCCTAGGAAAATGCAGGCAATGCTGCATTTAGTAATTGTAAACAACATACTTACTTTGTAGTAAAAATAAATAATTTCTAGTACAGGTTAGGGCTACGGTATGAGTAGCAGAAATCTGTTTAAGGGGCTGGGGTAATAACAATCAATGGGTTAAAACGGGGTGAGGGGAAACTTGCTGGGATTATTGGCTGTCACTGCATCTTCTGCCCTCTCAGGAGCACCTCTAGTTTTGGACCAGCACAAGTGATAGACTGACCCCTGGCAGCCAGTTGTGCTTGCTGCATGCTTGATCTTGAGGCCTGGCAACAGGGTTGTGTCTTGCTTTTAAAAGAAATTTTCTTTTCGGCTGCTGTGTGGAGACTGTGCGTGCGTGATCAGCTGAAGTGGCCAGCCTGACAGTGCATGAGCTTGCAGAGCAGTGGAAACTAGCTAAGGAAAAATTCTAATTTCAAAGCTTTTCTTGAAAAAAGATCTATAAATTCTAATGTTTAAATTTCTAAAAATTCTAAGATTGTAATACATTGCTTTAAAGTAATTCAAGGGAAACTACAGTTTTATAGAGCAGGCGAAGTGGCGCGTTCTAGTGTCTCTTCTGTTGAGCTATTTAAAATAATTGCTGTGGAGATGCAGGAAAAAGTTGGGTTATCTAAGTGATAATTTACTTCTGTAAAGCTAGCTGGGTTCAAATACAGCACCAAGATGTTTGTTCATAATTTCATTTTTAGTAATGTGGACTACCAGAAGAGAACTGGAAAAAATGCTATTTGAACTGTAAGAATACATTTTTCATCTAATTAAAACAGATAACCATTGAAATTAAAAACTAGTATATATTCGATAATTACTGTGAGATCCTGAAACCCTTCCAAAATGTCACAGTTGTATGTTGATTGACTACCTTCACTTCATGCTAAAGACATCACAGATTTGGGAATAAAAAATAAATGTCAGTTCTGTGATATTCTGAAGTTCAAGTTCTGTATCCTGGCAGTTCAAAAAGAAAACGAGCTATATTATGAAATATATTTTTGTGTTGGTGATGGGCAAAACTGAACTAGAACAGTGAAATGTCATGTGCCAGCTATGACTGCTAATTCCCATGCCTCGATATATCTGAAATAATTCCTGGAGAAACCCTTTGGGCAGTACTCCATTCCTGTCAAGTAAAATGGATTGTGTTGCCTTTTTTTCCAACCCCGTGCGGAGAAGGGTGTCCATAACACAGTGAGTTGCTGACATGCTCAAAATACACCTCAGCCAGAGATGAGTCAAGCACAAGATGTGTTTTATCCCTCAGGTGGGGAATGAACTTAATGTTTCAAGCTGTATGTGTCGTGTTATGTGTAAGGGGCTAATCTGACTGCAATCAGAGCACGGCAGAGATTTCTGTTCCTTAGGTGAAAATTTTAATGTATTAACAAAAGAAAGCCAGTCAGTTACTCAAACTGAGGTGAAAAGCAGAGTTGAGGCAGAATAGTCATTTTCTCTTAACAGAATAATAATAATAATAATAAAAAATCAGCAGTGGCAGCAGCACAAGTTAGTAACCTGGGCAGAAGTCAATGTGATTTCAAGCTCGAGGCTACCAGGCAGCTTGCATGTTACCTGTGCTGCCATTCCTTCATTGCCCTTACCAATGTTAGTAACACTGGAACTAGCAGAGCAATGTCACGGTGCAGTAATTGTCATTGTGAAATAGTGTCTTTGTTTAGACATACCGTCACAAGGCACTGGAATTTCGCTGCAGGCCATTCACTCTTCTGAACAGAATGTCATGTTTTAGTCCAGCTGTTTTATGTAACTTCTTCCTGCACAACCTAAGAAAGCAGGAAAAAAATTAACATAAGGCTGTTAGTAGCTGTTTTTCTTATTAGAAAAATTCATTTTAAACTAATTCAGCTAAAATATCTGCTGTATAGTAGCTGGCTTGGAATAAACTGCGAGTAATTCATGGTAGAACTGGCAGGTGTATCATAAGGGATTAACTCAGACTCTCTCATTATACTGCTGAAGAAAAGGCATTATTTTCCCCTGCAAAATGGTATACAGGAGCCTGTGATTCATTAGCTGTGATCATCTTTTTTTTTTCTTTAAGGCATTTTAAAAATGTTTGAGATCTGTTAAGTAGTTCAAAACTGTGCTGTATTGCCTCTTCAACACCTGAAATGCAAGGAGACCTGGCCAACCCTACTTTTTTTTCCTTCAATTTGCTTTCTCATTCTGTTGATAGTTATTGCTTTCCTTTGGAAGGAGAAAGTGAGAACGAGTCACTTGGGTTATTTTTATTACTGTGTGTCACCTCGGTTGCCTTGTTAGGACTTCCGCTATTTTTCCTGTTCTGCAAGGAATCCTGTTTTTCTACAGATTCTCCTCAAATAAGGAAAGAAGCATTTTTTTCCATTTGTTAAGCCAACATCTATTCTGATAGTTAGAGGGTGACTGTTTTTCACAAGATAGGTTGTTTGGAGGGGGGAAAGACAATACTACACAAACGCCTAGTAGACAGCCATTCTTCTTTGCTAACCTTGTGTTGGTTTTTAATGTAGGGAATGCTGTTTAAATGTAGTAAGGCAAAATATTAGGAATAGAAAGTCCTTAAGATTTTTCTAGCAATGTCAGTGCTGTAGGCTAGATGTATATTTGTGTAAGAGACTAAAGGATCAATGTGTGCATGTGTACCTGCTTTTCAAGGAAATTAATACATATTTTTAGGTTTGTACAGATTCTTTTACCTATTGTGACATCCACTACAATCTTGATGAAAACAGGAGAACTGTCTAGGCATGTACTGCTAGATCAGTTGTTTACCTTCAGGCTTCTCTTTTTATTTCCCATCCTTCAGACCATTTAATTATTTACAGTTCTATAAATGCTGCATGGCATTGGTTCTAAACATATGTTGTTCCTTGTCCCCCCTACCAAGTGTGCTGTGTAGTTAAGGCTGATCAGTGATGGCAGGCATCACCTTAATAGCAGAAACCATACCTGTCCCCCTTCTGTACTAGTAGTGCAGTCTGTCTAGAGAAGGATGTAGAGATAGAAAGTGCTGTGAAGGTGTCATCTCTACTGTAGCTGCATCCTGCCCTCGTGCCACTGCCGTTACTATTGCTGTGGGTTATTTCAAGTCTTAATGTCATGCTTGAATGTTCTCCCCCAGCCCCAAGTACTCTAGCCAAGTGGTGGAATGTAAACACTTACTGCAGTGGAAGTTTTTAAAGATAGAGTTGGAGGTGTTTGGAATAGAAAAATAATGCAAGCTGAAGGGACGAGTGTGCAATTTGGGGGGGGGGGGGGGGGTGGAAGGAGAGTCCAGTGACAAGTAGTGAATTGGCTTCAAGCTTAGCCTGAGACTGTGATTATTTAAAAAAAAAAAGTGACAAAATTTGGTGTATTTTAAATGTATCTGACCTAGTTGTATCCATAGTTTTCTTGATTTTTGTAATACATCACTGTACTTCTTACAGTCTGGGTATTCCTAAATTGACTCTGTAACCTTCCTTTTCCCTTCTTTGTAGACATTTCAGTTGAGGCCAAAGCATCTGACTTTGGAAGAACTGTTTGGAACCTCTGTCCCAAAGGAACAGCCTGCACCTCCGTATCCCAATGCAGAGAGAAGGGAGAAGTTGCAGACTGACACCTCTGCCAGAGAGCAGCAAAACTTGCTCTTGCCTTTTTCCTTTGACCAGTCAACAGTAATACAGCAACCACTAGGGAAATCAGAAAGTCCAAACGTTAAAACCAGTGCCAATCCTTTGAATAAGCAGGAATGTTTAACACCTATGCTAATACCTCCAGCTTCAGTTTCCCAGCCTGATGTAAAAAGCATTTCAAGCTATTCAGTTCGTTTAAGCCCTATTCTTAATTCAGCCTCAACAATGGAAGCTGCCCCTGCTCAGAGGCTTCCTGGCCTAAAACAAAACAACAGTTTAATGCAAGTCATACAGCAGGCTGCCAAGCAGATATCCCCACTAGTGAATCAGCCACCATCCGAAGTGAACCACGCTCCACAAAATCTAGTGGCTGGCCAAAGCCAGCTTATAGCACCCTTGACATCAACAAATACGGGAACTGTCTCAAATACATCCCATACAAGCGTTGATCTTCTCCAGAAACTCAGGTTGACCCCACAGCATGACCAAATGCAGCAGCAGTCTCTCACTAAGACTTCCTTAACGCCAAACATCTCTGCCTCGGTTGGCCAGCTTGCAACACCAGAAAGCTTCAAAGAATCGCACAGTAAACCATCAACCTTGAACAACAAGATAATCCCTTCCCTGCAGGTATTCTGTGGCTTTTCATACCCATAAAGCTTTAAGCTGTTATTGGCTACAAATATTTCAAATATTTCCATTTGAAAATGTGCTTTTATATATTTCTCTTTAAAAAAAAAAAAAAAAGGACTTTTAACGTGTGTGACTGAATTGCAAACTTCAAAATCTAATTTTGGTCATTAGCATCTGCTATCAGTGACAGACTTGTCTGCAGAGGAGGAATTTTTTCAGGCTGGTGCTGTTAGTGGATGAATGTATCCTAAGGAATTTGCCAATACTTGTGTCAGAGAAGTACTGCTAAGTCTGATATGAGAAAGGACTGAAGGTTACAGATCAAATGGTGTTATGAGTGTTGCTGCTGTGGAAATCTAGCCTGTACCTTCTTTGAAAGTATGAAATTAGGTCTCCTGTTTCAGATTATATAGCTTTGGGTGTTTCATAACACTTTGGTATTGACCACTTCTGTTGGGAATCCCTCTGGGCTACCTTGAGGTTTTGTGTGTTATTTATCAACGCGGATCATCAACTGATTTATTCTGTCTAATTGACCCTCTTGGTTTCTTTTGTCCTAGTATTACTTCTAAAGGACCTTCTAAACTTGTTTCTTGCAGGCAGATCTATTGTCTATGCCTCGATATAACCCAAAGAAATAAACTTGTTTTGAGAGACTAGGTGGAAATATTACTGCTACTCTGTAAGATTAATGTTCGTGCGTTGTGTATTAAATTTTCTGTTGCTTAGTGTTGCATCTTAAGGACAGTGAGAATGCGAAGAAAAAAAACTATCACACAAAACTACTTACAGCTATATCTGCATGAATTTCCTTTTTTTTTTTATTATCCAGTGCTTCCCACTGGGTTTTGACAAAATCTTCAGCAGTCTTGTCTGGGTCAGCTGATACTACTATTTTTTGCTGTGATAGTGGTGATGACTTAATCATAACACGGATCTAAAAAACAGGTCAACTCTTCTGCCTGTAACACCCTAAGCAGTAAATGCCCTGTATTTTTCCCATGTGGATCTTCTGTCTTTAGAAGAATTATTACTTTTTTTCTTTTTTTTAAGAAATGGGTGCACTGTCATTGTGTAGTCTTTCTAATTACCCCATTTATAACCTACTGCTGTTCTTGAAAACTTTCAAGAAGGCCATGAGCGCTGTATGCTAGGTTCATTTTACGAGCCATCACCTTGTTGAGATGTTTGGGCTGATCATTTTGCTGAGGGAGGAGGAGGTCCGAGTACAACACTGAGCAGCGGTCTGGATCTAGTGTTGAAGAACTGTATGTTCTGAGCAGTGTCTTTCTTCCATGTACTAGTAAAAGCTGGTACAGATTTGACTTGGGATTGTGATGTTAAGCATCTAGAAAAGCTGGCAAGGTGTATCCGTAACTGCTCTTACTAGATTTATTCGATGTCTGCTTTGATAGCCTTGTGAATTCTGATTCATGTGCTAGTCTTGCACCCTTTTTTCCTTTGAGGTCCATTGTGTGTATATATTTTTGTTGGACAAAGTTCTTCATAGTCCAAATATTTCTCTCAAACTAGCAAGACTTCTTAACTCTTGTGTAATTAGGTCTTAGTGATTTGATCTTGTCATTGTTACCACTTCAGAAAGCTCATTTGACTTTTGTCATTATAGATATAGGTTATCAGTTACATGAGGGTGTGTTTTTTTTTTCTGTTGAGGTTTTCCAAACGGCTATAACAAGCCTTTCCAAGAACGCAAGGTGAATTTATTCAAGTACCTTATCTACATGCCTTTTTTGTTTGTTTTCTAAGCTTTTATAATCCTATAATTTTATTATATTACAGTCTTGCAATCTGACTAAAGAGATACCTGGATGTCATTTGTAAAGCTATAAAATACGGAGATCTAGTAGACAACAGCATTTCATTTCTGTAGAGGGAATTAGATAAAACTTCTAGGAAAAAACACTGAATTTAGCATCCTGTCAGTTTGCCATACTGATTACACTCTGATTAAACTCTTCATTTTGTATGCATTTGGTTCCTGTTCTATGTTTTACTAAAGTTTTTTTGAACTGTGGTAGAGTTTCTTAATAACTGTGTTGTTAAGAGTTTGCTGTAATACTGAAAGTATAAAACATGAGTTCCAGCTGTTACAAACTGGAACGAACTACATCTAAAATCTGTTGGTACTTAGATTTTTGCAGCTTTGTAAAAACTCAGATAATCACCACTGGAAATTGGGCTGTGGATACTAACTTCTGATTTATTCTTTCTTTTGAAATTAGACTGTACAACAAAACAAGGAATCAGAAGTATTTCCACAGACGAAGACTTTATCTAAAACAAGTCAGGTGAGGTGAATAAACACTTCAATGCATTCAGTTTGATGTTAAAATAAAATTTAAGATGTTTTAAAAGATGGTAATCACTGCCATATCATACAGTCATATTGTCCACTCTGACCATATTTAAAATGCTGTTGATGGAGCAGAAACAAGCTGTACTGAAATGAGGAAGAGTTACAGGACAGAAGTTTAGTCAGTCGTACATTACAGTACCTCTTACTGTTGGTGCAAATGCAGAAATGAAAGTACATTTTTGGCTTTGCAGTCTTGCGTTAACACCATTGGAACTGATTTTTGTTTTCAAGTGTTTATGTTATATTGTTGTGGTGTATATTAGCCTCAGTTGAGACTTAAGCACCCAAGAGGCATAAAATGTAATCCTTGCCTTGCTGTCTTTCAGTGTTCATGAGATACTTTGTGTTTCATGAAAAAAGATACCAGGACAGTGAAATGGCAGATAGAGGAAGAAAAGAGTAACAGAACTTACCACTGCGAAACTTTGTAATAGCAAGCTCTGGTGGTCTAGATACAAATTTAAAGTTATTAGAACTGCCCTTGAGCAGGTACCCTTCATAGGTAGATACCTCGTCGTTATGAATAACTATTCTGTAATACCAAACTGACCTACAGTAATAGCGTGTTTTTTATTTTTTTTTATGCTTATCTCTGTCTTTTAATAACAGCATTTGTTCCTACTGGAGGTGGTGCTCACTGACTTCCTGTTCTTTTACAGGTCACACCTCCGCAGTTTGTTACAGCCACAACTACAGTAACTCCTTCAATACTCTTGTCTCCTAGTGTTTTTCAACAGTCAGCTACAAAAGCTACTGAAGTGGAAAATAAAGCCAATTCTTCTTCACCTTTAACACTTGGAACAACAGAAATTCAGACTATACCTCCTACTGTTCTCAGTAGGTCCCAGCTTCAAGAAGCACTGATACATCTAATAAAGGTCCTGTCCTTAGAGAACTCAGTATCTGAGGGATGGGGTTCCAAGTAGAGTAGCCAGTACTGAGACTTTGATTGTGAGATGGAAGACTTTGAAGGACAGCTCTGCTTCAGATGTCCTTTTACATCCATATGAACTTGTGGACATCTGAGAAAAAAGTTATAGATGTAGAAGCCCTTGTATGGGGGTTGGGGGCTGTTTTTACTGTCTTTGTGGGTGTTTCTGCTTTCCTTGGGAAAGCTTTCCAGATTCCACTTACCTAGAACTGTTCTTGTACTTTAACCAAAGTATGTGTCTTTGAAATGGAATTTACAAAGCTCTGGTGTTGCCATCCCTAGTGACTAAAATATTCAGCTGATTTAAATCTGTAATGCTGGGAGTAGCCACAGTGAGATTCGTAGGTAACCAGCAGAAATTGCTGTGACAGCTGTACTGTGTTAACTCAGGATTTTGTTGCTCTGTACATGCTAATGTTAGGTTTTACACCCAAAACACAGGTCTAAAATAGCAAACAATATCTTCCTAGCGAAAAAGCTAAGATCAAAAGGGACACTACTACTATCTATGTTGTTTATTTTTGCACAACTTGCATATTGGTGTTTTTTATTTAAAGACTTAAACTAGCTTACTTGTAAGACTTGCAACTGAGCTCAATTGCCAGAAGTCTTATTCTCATTAGAGTCTCCCCCCAGTAGTCTCAATCACTGTAGTGATTTTAGAGACAAATATTCCAATCAGCTTTCTAGTCTTCATTTTACTTATAGAGATAGCTGAACATAGGCCAAATTGGGCATACCCTGTAGCATGGGAGTACTTAGAGAATGTTCCAAGCAAGATACGTAAATTTACTCCATAGATTTTTGTAGAAAGAATACTACATCTTCAGCCTAGATAAATATATACCATTTGAAGGAGTAGGACTCAGGAAATCTCTCTAAATGTTGTCTTCAATTAAAAAATTTCACTTCCTGGTAATGCTTTGACAGGAAGTTTTAAATCATAGAATTAATATAAATGTATAGAAAGCTTGAGTTGGAAGGGGCCTTCAAGACTGTCTGGTTCCAACCCCCTGCAATGGGCGGGGACACCACCCACCAGATCAAGTTGCCCCAGTTCCCTTGCCTTAGCCCTCAGGTAGATAGCAATATAGTAGGAATCTTTGTGCATAGCTTAAATGGAGTTAAATTATACTTTTTTTCTGGTATCTTTTTACTAATATTTCTGATGTTTGTTTTCCTGCAGAATGATTCCCGTTTTCTCAGCACTATTCACGAAGTCTACTTGCAAGTCCTAACCAAGAATACAGACAACATTAACCTATAATCGAAGCTAAATCTACTTAGAATATTACCACTTTAGAAACAATTATGCCTCATCTATAAAACTAATATTTTTTTAAAAGAATATTTAGTTTTCAATGTCTTGAATTTGAACCTGTTAGGAAAGACTATTCCTTAAATACTTACGAAAGTAATGTTCTCAGAAGTGATCTAGGTTTTCACTGTGATCATCACCAGCAAACCTTTGTTTTTATTGGGGAGGGGAGTTAAGTTGCATATGAGCTTTCCTTTGCATTAACGGAACATGCAGGTGTTTGCTCTGGCTTTCATTCCTAGCTGTATTCAGTTTTCAAGGATTACAGACTCATACTCTTTAAACTAGCAAATACATAATACAGTACACTACACCACACCAGACAAAACTTGGTTGTGGGAACTTAGTTCCAGTTTTAAGGTGAGAGCAAAATGCCACGTGATTAAGTTGGCAGTTTTGGGGAAGAGAGGGATCTGGACGCCAGGCCTTCAGAGCTAAATCTTTAGCAAAATGTTTAAAAATGTGATTTGCTCAATACATTAACAGTCTCTAGCTAACGCGCATCAATTCATCTTTTATATATTCCATTAATTGTACTGCTTCTCCATCCCTGACATTAAACAGGTATCCAAGTGAGTAAGGCCATTTTCTTTAAAAAGGTGGAATTTGAAATATGCAAACTTCTGTGATTGTATCATTTTTAAGCAATGGAATAGTTCTGTTGTATGTTGAAGTTATTTCGGTTTAAATGTATAGTTAAGAAACCACCACTGAAAGACCATTTTCCTATTGAGTAGTGTTTGACTGAAATAGTTTGAAATACTTGGTTTCCCTTTTAGCTTAAGGATGGACCATATCTTAGTTGGGTTTCATTCCTCAGTTGTGTTGGAACTGCGGTGTTGAAAACTATGCAGATGGGGAACAAATGCATGCTTTTCTCTTGCCCTCTCCCCAAATTGTTCATGCATACTTCATAGTCTGAAGTTTATGTAGTTAACCTGTTAGTGCTTCTTATGTGATTTCATAATTCAGTAATGTAAGAGTTTAACCTCATACTTTCCCATTTGAAGTCAGAAAAATTTCTAATTATATTTTCTTACGCTGCTGTATTGGTTAGCCCATGGCTTGTATTTATTTCTTGAATTCATACAAAGGTAGTTAATAAGACTACAGGTCTCAACTTTTTCCAGCAATAGTAGTTTTAAAGGTTGCTTTTGCAGTAGAAAAGTTTTGGTTTATTGAGTAGAAAGATGATCTGTATTGAGTTATGATGCACTGCTTTTTCCCCCTCCCCCAAGCACTGTTGAAATTGAAGAAAAAAAATTGTTTAGCTCCTTACAAAAAAAACATATGTATATATATGTATCCTAAGGATTAGTACATGTTGACATAGTCAAGGCCATTTCATTGGAAACTAATTGAGCTTTAATTGTGACTTTTCACAAATTGGTATGTTTTAGATAAATATTTACATTTTATGTATTTTATCTATTTTATTCTTTCATAGTTTTTTAGTGGAAAAAATATATCTTCTTTAGCACTACCTGCCTTCTGAAGAGCTCTTCTCAGCCTTTGAGTTCAATGTTTCTGTTTAAAATATATAGTATTTTGCTAAAAAAAAAAAAAGGGAAAGATTCAGGGAATGATGCTAATGTCATGCACATTCATGAAGAACTGTATTGGCTTTAATGGTAGCATTTGAATTCAGCAATATAGATACTGAGCCTTGTTAGGGAAAATGGGAGCTTCCTACACAAATTCTAGAGTTATGATACTGTATACGTGCATAAATGATGAGACTCAAATTAGGTCTAAGGTCTCAATTTATTGCTTAGAAAAACTTTTACTAAAAGGAACAAACCAATGAGCAGTTCCCATGAACAAAAATGTATAGCCTAAACCAAATACAGAGTTGCTTTTGCGAAGATTTAAGTTCATAACTCCCAGCTTTTTATGTACAACTTCCAGCTTTTTTGGAGGAAGACTTGATGAGTTTCTAAGAACAGAGATATTGGAAGCTAATGATGAATATTTGTACTGGTTGCTAAATACAGTCGTATCCAAAGATCTATAGAAACAATGGAAGGAGTTGTATTTTGAGTTCTCAAGTTTTGTACAGTTGACAAAAGTAATACTGTTTCGAGCAGCAATGCTGCTATGAGATTTTGACTCTACTTTGATACCTGAATATCCTTCATTTCTTTTTATTTAATGTATTAGTAGCAATATGTTACTGGTTTACTTTTGTTTCCCCCAACTTTTAAAATAAATTGGAAAGGAAACAGTGAAATAATTTGTACTACAAGCAGACTTGTTCATCTTGAACATGTCTGGTCTGGCTTGGCCTCTGTATGTATAGCCAGCAGACACTGGAACGAACGTAGGTGTCCTCCAATACACTGCAGAGTTTGTGATTTATGAGTGCCAGAGTAGCAGATTTAACAGATAAACCTCTTTAAAGATAAGTTGCGTTGTAATACACAAACTTAACTACAGTGTAAAACTTGAATTTTTTTTAATGTAGACTGTGTTATTTAAAAACTTTTATTTCCTCATTTTTTTTTTAACTTTTTGCATAAACCTAAAACTACCAGCTTGTTGACGTGCTTGATTCGTGTTAGCAGCATGTAGCTATAACTAAGGTGTAGCAAGTTACCATGGATCATCACAGCAAATTATTTTGACCATTTTCAAGTGTGTGGAGTTTTTTGATAAAACTGCTGGGTTAATGGGATTATACCTATTAGTTCTGAGAATGAAAAAGTTAGTTTAGACTATACTCCCCAAATTAATTGCATTATCTAAGCATGTTTTTTTGTGGCTAATGTTAAAGTCACTTTAATTTAAAAACAAACAAAAAAATAAAGCCTAATCAAAGACAGTTTTAAAACCTACAGCTGCTGAATTATTCAGGAAAATCAAAATTCTCAGTTTTGTAGTTAAACTTTATCTGCTGTTATTTACTAATGCAAAGTTTTTATATGAAAGGTGCCTAACATCTGTTAACTTAGAAGCAGTATATCTTTCCAAATTAAACAAGATTTGCAGAATGATTGAATAAAGTTTAAAAAATTCAAGTACTTCATTTTGATTTCTTATATATGTTTAACTCTGTATAGATACTCAATATAATATTTAAAAACTCGCTGCTGGATGTATCTCACTTTTGCTTGCATTTCTAATTGCTTCATTTTGGTATATTTCTGAAACCCATTATGCCATGTGTAGTCACTGATGTACTTTCTGAAATATTTTTGAAAGCCAACGTTAATTTGGGACTTCTTGTTTTAAAAAGTATTCTAAACAAATCACCCACCTTTTTGCCAGGTATTTCAGTTGCTTTGTACAGCGTATCTTAACAGGAGGAATGTGTGCAATATATATCACCTCAGTTTTGTCTGGCAATGTTACGGAAATGTTAAGATGCAATATCTTCCCTTCACTTCAAGTTGGAAAAATTGAAGTATCTTTAATTTGGTTGTCTATTTATATTTATCTATTCAGTGTATGGGCATATGGTTGTTTTGTGTTTTTTAATGTACATTATGTGCTTTTAGCAATTTCTGAGTTTTACCACTTTGGTGGATGCACCAGTTACGTGCTCATTTGCATGTTCTTTGAGCATGAAAACCATGGGGAAAGGAGGCTTCAGGACAGATTTCTGGAAATGGAACCCGAACAGTTTTAAGTCAATAAATGTAGATACTGCATCATTAACATTTTTAGTATGGTATGGATTTTATAGCACCTATGTATGTTTGCAGTTATTAAGTTATTGCATAAATGTTTAAGAATGAGCATTTTTCATCCAAAATTTTGTATGTTTGCAAATATATTTTTGTAATAAAACCTCAAAACAAATGTTTCAGCACCTCCTAAAGTCTTCCAATGTTTCCTTTTGTTTCTAGAGCTAGTAGCCTGCTAGAAAGGTAAATTCAGATTTGACTTGGGGTTAGTGTTTTCCAGACAAGAAATTCAAACTTCTCGGTTTATTCTGGGGGCAAAAACAAATGGCATTTATTTATGAAAGAGGATGTACTATGTCTGCTTGAAGGACAGTTCAGAATAGCATCTGTCACTTGTAATAGCATCTGGCTTTCTTCTATATGGCTATAAGTGGGCTTGCATTTTGAATTTGATAAACTAATTTCCTTCCACATTAAGAAGGGCAGTTGCAGGTTCACTGTTTTGTAAGTGCAGCTGTAACTGGTTTTAGTGCTTTTCCTTACAACTTTTTTAATGTATTCCCCCTCTCATCCATCTAGACATGGCACATGATACTTGATGAATCCAATGCTGGTCACTGATCAACTTGGGAAATGAGTTAGTTACTGTATCTGGTTGCTGTCATGCAACTGTTCTATCCAAACTTGACAAAGTTAAACGGAGGCTGTTAAGGAGAAAAAACATAGCAGAAGTTCTGTTGGAACAGATTTTGAAATTAAACAAAATCTTGCACCAAAGTCGCTAAATCTTACCTGGCTGCTTACACTCATTTGAACTAGGAACATCATTCCCCTAGGAATCGGACTGGGAGGCATACCCAGCATCAGGAGAGGTCACTGGGGAACAGCATTTGCTGCTCTGCTGGCTCACACTGAACTGGCTTCTGTGCTCTACACAGGAACCTTTTCTGACAGAAGGCTGCTATATAAAACAGGTACACAAATCAGGGATTTTCTTAAACAGAACTGAGGAAAAAATGGAAACAGCCTAACATCCCGCATTAAATTCTGTTAGATGTTGCCTGTTGGGTCAGTACTGAGGAAGTATTTTTATTTTTTTTTAATTGTTGATGCTGTTAACCTTTTTGTGTTTTCCTGGATCTAGGTGTTACTGTTTACTGTTATTCCTTTGAAGAGCTCCCCTTTTATTTTGGAAATTAAGTTAATAATTGCAACTTGCTTCATGTAACCATAAGTATTTTGGGCCTTTTCCCTGCTAGTGTGTGCTCAACAGTAGTATTTTTGGAGAATGCATGAAGAGTGGAAAGTCCACCTCTAATACAGCGGTGATACATAATACTAGGGTAGAACCAACTAGTAAGCATTAAGCTTCCTAAAACTCATCCACTAAAAGTTGTTAAAATTTCATTTGGAGACTTGCAGAATGAAACAACACAACTGGCTTTTCAAACAAATTGGAGACAGCTCTGTAGCTCATGTTCATGGGCCAAGTTAATCAAAGTCAGGGGAGTTATGTGTTTGTCAAGGTTCAGCTATACTTCATTCTCAATGTACAAAACACTGGGCTGGGATTAGCACTCAGTCATTTTTAAAGGATAAGTAACCTGTTATCCTTCAAACAACTTTTTGACATTTATGAACAAGATGCAGTCAAATTACTAAATGTAGTATCTAGTATAGTAGAGATACTTTTAAAGAGAAAAGTTTAGTGTACTCATCTGAAATTCAGAAGATTAGGAATTATAACAGCTCGACTGGTATGTTCATTAGTTTTGAAAGTTATTTTCAGTGCCTGATAATAAAATGTTTTGTCTCATTTTAACACAAGTTGAAGTGTGAATCAGCTTTTCAATCTTCCAAATTTTGATTGTGAGGGATGTACTTTAAATCAACTGTCCTGCTGTTCTCAGAGGGTTACACTCCAGTGATAGACCTGTAACTGCAATATGGTTATTAACTGTAAAGCTTGTCCTTGACAGTTTTGCAACAAAAAAACCCTCTCTCTCAGAATCCTTCTTCATGTGAGACTCCTAGATAGGCTCAAAAAGCATTGGAAAAGAGGGCAGTTGCTGCATTCTTGAAAGAGTGCTTGTGATAAAATGAAAGGGAGAGAACCAGTGAGTGGGAGACTCCTGAGAAGTGAACAGGGGAAGGAATATCAAAGGCATGTAAGTAAATGTGAAAGACAATATTGTAGGGCGACAAGTATGGCCTGTGAAGAGGTTTCCTAAAGCACAGAAGAACTGAAGTCAGCTTTGTTTCTGTACTGCTGTATGCCTTCCTCAGGTACTTCCAAACCTCAAATGAGGCTTGCCTATAAGAATGCCAAATATTTCAGAATGTAGTCATAAACTGGCTGGGTTAGGCACAATTTCCCTACTCTAATACTTGATGTAGCAGTACATAATTTGCCAGGTCTATGGGTTTCTTTACCCTTCAGGTTTCCTGAAGCAGCATAATGGAGTTGCTTGATTCATAGCAGGGCATAATTTGTATCTTTGCTTTATGGCCTCTGTGGTGGTTTTGCTTGGGTGGGCAGCTGAGCTCCACCACAACCATTCTCTCACTCCTCCCCCCCAAAGAGGAAGGGGGAGAAAATACAACACAAAGAGCTCGAGGTTTGAG
Organism: Anser anser; assembly: GCF_964211835.1. Lineage (NCBI taxonomy): Eukaryota > Metazoa > Chordata > Aves > Anseriformes > Anatidae > Anser > Anser anser. Next base: position 3,297,296 of record NC_139733.1, read on the forward strand.
ATGAGAATGATTTAATTACAGGGAAAGGGAATGGGGAGAAAAAGAAACAAAAGAAACAATAAGGCTGCGCGGAAGCACAGAGAGAAAGAAAAAAGTTATTCTCCACTTCCCATCAACGAGCGATGTTCGGCCACGTCCTGGGAAGCAGGGCCTCAAAACGCGTAGCGGTTGTTCAGGAGGACAGCCCTCTCCCCCACGAGAGCCCCCCTTTTATTGCTGAGTGTGACATCAGGTGTTATGGAATATCCCTTTGGTTGGTTTAGGTCAGCTGCCCTGGTGATGTCCCCTCCCCATCACTTGCCCACCCCCAGCCTGCTGGCTCCTGGGGGCTTGGAGGGAGTCCTGATGCTGTGCCAGCACTATGCAGCAATAGACACAACGCTGGAGTGATACCAGTGCTGTTCCAGCTACGAGTGCAGAGCACAGCACTGTGTGGGCTGCTGCCGGGAAAGGTGACTCCATCCTAGACAGACCCAACACAGCCTCATATCTTAAAATCTGCTGCTTAGAACGTGGCTTTTCATATCTAGCCCTTCTTTGTTCATTTTAAATAAACCTCTTAAAATATTTCCATCACAACCTATTCTTTAAAATTCAAGATGCACCATTTTCAAAATAAGCTTTGGGAAATTAAACCATAAAGGAGTAAGCTTCCTTTATATGCTGACTGAAATGAAATCACTTGCCCTTGGGCCTCACTTAGAAGCATGCAGGTATGTGATGTAAATGCACAAGTTGTTTCTTTTTTCCTCATAAATAAATCAAGAAGCTTTGAGAGTATCAACAAAGTAAAGATCTTCCAGACTGTCTCATGTATGCAGAGCTCTATGTGGTCTTAATTTAGAGAGCATATGGCTTGCATATCCTGCTTTACTACTTGTGGTTCCTAAGAGGGATGGGAAAGGCTTAGCAGGTCATCTACCTGGCTTTTTCATGCTGACTGAGATTTATGGGTAATGCTAATTGCCTTCCCTATTTTACTTAGTAAGCATCAAGTTAGTTTCTGCTCTCTAGGGATGGAGTTTTCCCATGTAATACTTGCTGGAAAGGAATATTCTGATATTTTAAATTTACCACAAAAACGGGGGTAGAAGCTAAAATTAAAGCTTACACAAATCGAATGTTTGTAGAATCTGTTGGATTTATAGCAAGCCCTGCTCCTGGTGTAATCTTCAAGATGGAAGAAATAGGGCACCTATTATAAAGAGAAAAGGAAGACCCTGTCACAAGAGAAGCCCTTAGAGAATGCCCAAAGGCTTGGTCAAGAACACATGCAGTACTTTCAATAAAGAATTGGAATGGACATAGATCAGTATTCTGCAGGTATGAGGCTGTCTGAACAAAACTCATAAGATATGAAAGTTTTGTAGATTACATACTGCATAGTGACTGAGCCTGGGCATGACTTATAGTTCCATGTGTAGCTTTATTTTAGATTTAAAGAAAAAAAAAAAAGAAAACGTGATCATACCACTACACCCATACCTATTCTCATGCAGTATGTATCACTAATTCCTGCTATTTTTGACGCTAGGTTGCAGAGAACCTGGGGATGTGGTCGTTTACAACGTTTTTCCACTTCAAATTAATTAGCAACTAATTAATAATGTTATTACTGAAGACTAGCTGAACAATCTCTTCCACGTATAACTGAAGACCATAGTTTTGCACATGTAAAGAGATGTGCTGGTGATGCATAATGGTCTGCATAAATAAAGAGCGCCTCGGTACAAACCCATCTCATTCACTGTTGAACAGTTCCAGTTTTGAAGGGTTTCTAATGCAGCTGTTCTCTTGAAGGGCAAGAAGAATAGTAAAACCTGTAGTGTTGCAGGGGACGAAATGAAGAAAAAAATCTTTGTTTCCTTATTTCCATATGTATTACAAAACAAATGAATCCTTCTTTCGGTGGTCATTATAGAAGACTCCTCTCTTCTAACCTTACATAACCTGTGAAAGTGCTGCTGCATAAAATTTCTTTTAGAGTAAGTTGCTGCTGATAATTTTATTCTTTTAACTTTATTAGATTTAGTTGTTTGAATATAGATATTCCTGTATCTTTAGACAGAGCAACTTCCAAGCTTATTTGAAGAATATGTCCTAGGGAAGCTGAATTATTAAGACTCAAATGGCGAAAGCAAACCTAATAAAGCAACTGTGGAGTATTTACATATTTGAGGTCTTCTAAGCATAGATGAAGGCAAATGCCTCAAACTCTTTCTGCTCACATTTATGTTAACAGATAAATATGAAAAATGTGGAACAGGGCAAACTCATTTTTACTGCAAATTTTAAAAATGTATGTAATATTGATATTATCAATTGGTTAAATTAAACTAAGCCAAACACCTCCAACTGTTGCTCCATTAGCGTTACACACTTGAACTTTGAATTGTGTGATTTCCTTGCAGTGCTAACAGAAATATTTCCCTAAATAGCCTAAAACAGCAGAGCAATTAGCAAAACAAGTCTTAGTGAATTTCTTTTGACTGTGTAAGATATACAATGTTGTTTTTTTTTCTCTGATAGGTTGTGTTATAGCTACATTTTTACAAATTTTATCTTTTTTTACTAAATGATGTTTTAATTAGTGGTAATGTGAAAATTACTGTAACTTTTAAACTATCTTTATCCAGTATTTGCCTGTAACTCAAAAATGTTTTTTTTCTGTTATGAAGTTTTCCATAAAACACTTTCTTTTTGCAGATTATTTTGTCAGCTGTATCTGAGAAAAAGATTGTGGTTGAGTCAAACTAAGAATATATTCTGTATGTATGTGTCTTTTGCTTTTATCTTGCTCTTCTGGACTTCAAAGGTGAATTGATTTCCCTGTCTGGATATGTCTGTATCAGGAGCTGCATGATAATTTTGTGTTCTCTAGGTTGCTGGCTGTGGCCTCTGTAGCATAGACAACTGCTGCCCTATAGAAACTAAACTATGTTTAAAGTGATTTCATGCTCCAATGGGAATTGCAGAGCTGATCATAATGTCACAGGCTGATGAATATTCTTTTTGCGGGTTATTTACTTGAGTGTTGTTCACCTGGGCTGAACTAAATCCACTTGTTATCACTGACAAAAAATATATATTTTTTAAGTAAGGTATGAGGGTATGAACAGTCTATGGAAAATTTGCAGTACCAGATTTGATTTGAGAATATACTGTATTGCTATACATTAGACTACAAGGATTGGAATTCCACTGTGTAACTTGTCTTTTTTTTTAATGAAATAAAACCCGATATACCATACACAGATGTTCAGGACTAGCCAGATTACAATCCGTGCCAACAATGATTGGCAGATCACAGCACTGTCTGGAATCTGCACAGTGCTTAAACAGCAGTTGCACAGCCTGTTGGGCTCCTCCTATGCCTTCACTTATTTTCTTTCCTTGTTATTGTTTGGATTCTGTAGATGATGAGGTAGCTAACTATTCAGCATTCTTACTGGACTTTGATTTGGGAATTTCTTTTGAGCCCAGTTTTTAAGGCAAAGCTGGGGGACATAGGCCCATAGTACATAAGTGGCCTGAATTTCAGCACGCTGAGTACACACAGCTCCTGCTCTGGTAAAACAGAGTTGTATCCACTTATGTCAGCAATGCATTTTTGCAGTATCTCAGCAAATGACAACCATAGCTCGGCTTCCCTGCTTCTACTGCACATAATGCCCTGACTGTGAACTGTGTGGAGGCGGGAATGGAAAAATCCAATTGTCCTGTGTATGTATTTAAGAAGCTGTCTAGTAGTTTATGCTGAAGCTAATGAGATGTGATTGTATATATTGAAGCAAGACTGTTTGTTCATACGTTTGCATCCTTGTTTTAATCATATTGTGCATGGTTTCAGAGGCAAATGCAAGAATGTGGAAGAAATGTTGACTGTTGTACACAATGTATACCATGACTTCAGCTATTGCTTTACAGTCCATCACACTTGATCAAAGTTGCAGAAATAACATGCACTTCAGTAGATCAAAGTGGAGACACTGACACAAGGTGGAATTTCATCCTCTGTATGCTTGAGCTGCTGTTTTAACAACACAATACCATAAATAAGCACTCAGTGCAGCATGAGGATTCAGGGAAAGAAGGGTGAGTTGCGGGCAGTAATCTCCCTATGACATTATCTAAGCTAAGGCTATCTTAAAGCCTTTCTACCATCCAGATAACAATGGAGGAAACCAAGCTGTGAGCCATAGTAATACCAGTCTTATCCAGATCATCCCCCTTAGTTTCTTACAGGAGGGAAAAAAGAAATCACCATATGTCCAGCCTGATGAGGCAGTTAAGATGGCTATTGCTGCAGTACACTTAGGAGCCCGTTTGGTAGGGAACCTTTGTTACAGGGAAGGTTCCAGAGCACATCTTCACTGTAATCACAGAGGTTTGATCACAGGCCTTACTCCTCAGCCAAAGGCTACAACCAGCCCAGACCAATAATGCCAAATTTGAGGCTATGATCTAGTCAAGGTATACTTAAAAGAACTGAGAAGAAAAATGCAGCAGGTTGACTAAGGAGTAGGGAGGGACTGAGCCCTATTTCAGCTGAGTGCTGGCTCACTTTGTCACAACCAACGATGTCTGCAGAAAGAAGCAGTAACAGCCTTGCAATGTTCACAGCTTAATTGTACTGTCTATGCATAAAACATGGAGTAAATGAATTAATTAGAAGGAAAAACATAGTGTAGAAAGAGCTTGTTTGATTGTGCCCATGCTACCTGCTTCCATTGCGATCTTTTTCTACTAGCAGCCCAGAAGGATCAAGTACCCATATACCTAAAAAGAGTTGTTTTTGTTTTTTTTGCCAAAGCGAACAACTGGTTTGGGGAAACTTAATATCTGCAGCTGAAATTGGAAGGGTGTACAGCCATGTTTTCTTAACGTACCTTCAGATGCTAGGATACGGTGGAGTTTTGCATCATAGGTATTCTTCCACTTTTGCCTGGCCTCACCTGAAGAACGCATTTCAAGCACTGCTTCAGGATTACAGCAGGCCCAGCTCTGCTGTCTGCCCTCGCTCACCTGCCATGGTTATCCATGTCACTGAGGTACGGTTGATGTCAACAGCTGTCTGAAGAGCGGTGCTTAAACAGCAGCTGTGACAGAAAAAAATGTCTTTCACTTCCATAGGACAACCACTGTTTTAACTACTCTTAATCAGTAAGCATGGAGCAGAACTCAAACTAATAAATGCTGCTGGTGCTTGTAACTTGGTTCTCTGGCTTCATCTACATCAGCAGGTAGGAGACCTTGGTGTAGCAGGTCTATAGAGCACAGGACAGTGCTGAGGACTCAACATCTGCAAAACATGCGTTTTTGAGTTCTATTCCAGATTAGCTTGTCTGTCCTGAATAACCATCAATGACTGGGGCATACTAGCTGCTTTCACAGACTGAATCTTCTGTTTTATCTTTATTTGAAAGGGATCCAGTTCACAGAGACTGCTCTGCAGGGCAAGCCAAAGCACAATAAGCAGGGATGGTCACGAGATTTGCTCCAGGAGCATCGTTCTGGCTCAAGAAACTTTAGACTTACCTTCTGACTGTATGGCTGGAGACAGAGTCAGTTGTGTTGTAGCCTCGAGAAAGGCTAAGAGGGAGTAGAAAGGATGCAAGGAAGTACAAAGGTGAAGGAAGAAAACTGCGAAACTTGCTTAGAGTTTGGTGATCCCCACTCTACAACAAGATTATAGAGGGACCATAACTTGATATGGGGAATTTAAGGTTTGAATTTACTGTCACTTTTCGAATAGTTAAGGTAGGTTTTATAATTTGAAAAGGAGGAGCCGTAAACCAGTAATTACTTTATAGATGCTACTGTAACTCTTTAGAGTATACATAGTCTCCCTGCTGACCTGATTTCTTTGAGCACCCCAGCTCCAGGAGTACAAACAAAGAAACAAAAAAGCCTACTGTTGAACCAAAGCAGATTTCAGCAGAACTATTGGGTGTGTGTGTTTGTGTGTGAAATTGCTGTTAAGAATGCCATATATGGTGGATGCAATCAACAGTCAGTCCTTTTTCTGTGCCTCCTCAGTTAGGATTTCCTATGCAACAGAGATTAGCTATCAAGTATTGCTTCACTTCCAGGTTGCAGTTCAGACATAGCATGTTACAGGATAAATGACATGTTTTTCTGTACCTTGAGACACTAGCAGATCTGCACAGTGATCCTTGAATTGAATTAACAAATTAAGTTTTTGGCACTTTGCTCTAATGGGCCATTGCTCTGCTCTGGGAAGCTCTTGACAATGTAGACCATGTTTTTAGAGTTCCTAAACGTAAATTAATGTCTATGTGATTCTCACCAGGCACTTCAACATCCCAGTTTTATTGTCCATAACACTTATAAGCGTCATACTAAAATGAAAAGATTTGAGTAACTGCTTTTGCAAGAAGAAAATAAAGTAGGTGACTTATCTAATTATTTTAAAGTAGAATATAGATTGGAGCACAGAAAATGGCAGTTGCAGCAAACAGCCTTTACATAGTGCTCTCTAAAATGAACTCTGCACTTTGCTACTGTCGGGTTTGGTTGTTTGACTCCATTTTTTTCCTTCTTCCTGGCACATAGCCGATTTCTAGTTTAGTATTTCTTCTGAGTATTTTTTTTAACTAAAAATATTTTCGAAAAGACAACTGATAGAATAGGTTAAGAAAACAGTTAAGCTAGCAGAGTCCAGCCTGCTTTTATTTGTAACAATAAACGGAATAGTTTGTGGAAGAAAGTGTAACCTTACCGTGGTAAGAGTTTCACATGTTACTTATTAGCTGGGATTTGCCAAGTGAGCATGGCTACTTTATAAATTACAGGTGGTTTCCCTTATTGCTGAAACCCAGATTCTTCAGAGAGCTGAAGATGAAGGTTCAGTTTTCTTAAATGGTACACATCAGTAATGCCTTCAGAAGGGAGATAACAGTAGCACTAATATTCACTATGAGTAACTGTTTATATTTAAAAAATATATCACTTTTTTTAAACAATGTAATAAAGCTTCCAAGACAAGCTATGAGTGGACACAACACTGAAATGCATGCAGAGCGCAGTGCACTAATACCAGCCATCATGAGCAAGACATGAAGGTTTTGATTATTTGTGTTTTCTGTGGGTTTAATTTATATATATATATATATTTTTTTAAGATTGTGACTTCGAGTACTACTGGAGTTTTCCAGAACAAACATTACATTTTTAGTGTGCCTAGTTAAGTTTGTAGCTTTAATGACTTTAACATCCTACTGTTCAGAATTGCTAAAGAAGTTGTATTTTCCGATTGAGGACTGATGAAGTCAGTCTGTTAAGCTAAACTCTCTGTACTTGTTAAATGAGGAGAGCTAGGAGAGCTCTGCTTTTTGAACGTGTGTGACTGAAATGTTGATTCTTTCTCGAAAGCAAAGGGCACACAGCAATTCCGCCACAGCTGCAAACGACTACACGTGATGCAGTGACATTCTTTAACCGGCAAGGACAGGCTCGAGGTGGAAACCCACAGAAATAGCTTCACCTGACGGGGTTTGAACGATGGAAGAGTGTGAGTTGGAGACCCCCTTCTGCTCCGAGCGGCTGTGAGAGGCCGCGGGGCTCCGGCCGCACCTCAGGCGGGGCAGCGAAATGGCGCCCGGGGCACCTGCGCGCTGCCCCTGGAGCCGCCTCCTATCGGCAGGGGGAGCCGGCGGGCTCCGAGGCCGGACCGGGCCCGCCTCTCCGGTGGGGGCCGAGCCTCCCTCGCTCCCTCCTGCCATCCGTCCGTCCCTCCCTCGCCTGCTCTTTCTCTCCGCCCTCCCTTCCGAGGCGCGCTGCTCGCGGTCCTCACCGAGCGCCGCCGCCCCTCCCGGCCCCGGGTGCCGCCGCCACACGACCCCCGCTGCTGCCGCCGATTGCTGCTTGGCCCCCATGGAGGACTACCACAAGCCCGACCAGCAGACGCTGCAGGCCCTGAAGGACACGGCCAACCGGCTCCGCATCAGCTCCATCAAGGCCACGACCGCGGCCGGTTCGGGGTGAGTGGGGCGGGTGGGCTGAGCCCCGAGAGGGGCTGCTGAGGGGGGGCTGCTGGGGGCTCTTCCTTTCTCGCTCTGTTTTCTGCACAACACTGAGCGGAGGGAGACGGAGCACCCCGCAGCGGGGACGGGCAGCCTCTACACAGCGCAGCCGCGGCCAGATGTCCCGTGTGTCCCGCAGCCCGCGTGGCCGTGCCGGCGGGGGCTCCGCGGGATGCTCCGTCAGGAAATGGCGGCGGCGGGCGAGGCGCGGAGCGGCCCCGGCCCGGCCCCGCCCCGGGCGGCAGCGCTGTGGCCGTGCCGAGCCGGTGCAGGACTGAGCACCAAAGAATTCCTGCCCCAGGCGCAAACGGTTTCTTTTTCATTTCGTGCCCGTCAGTTGGAAGTAATTCTCCACAGAATTTCAAGTGAGCCCGAGTGGGATTATCTGTGAAATGCCCGCGGTCTCCAACGGGCGGTTTATTCAGGCCTCTGGACAGGATTTAGCCGAGTCTCTGATGTGTGCAGATTCCAGGGTTATCCTTCCTTTGATCGTGCTTTACCTATGGAAAAAAAATCTCTGCAGACAATCCACTTTGACTCATGTAAAATTAAATCCATTTTTTCTGCTTGAATAATGCATTTGAGTGGTTCCACGTAGAATGCGGGCCTTTTATATCCCATCTTGTGGCAATTTCCTCCGTTTAGATGTCTTTGAAACTGGCTGTAGTGTGTGGTTTTTTTTTTTTCCTTTTTTTTCGTATAGCTGAAGGAATCCTTTGGACGCTGAGGTTTCTGTGGAGAAAGGTGGCCTGGGAAACATTTTCAAGCTTTCTCTTTGAATTGCCTTACACTTACCGCTCTGTGTCCGGCATGGGCTGCCTCACGTGGCTCTTTCTCAAAGCATACAGAAACTGAACTTTACTTATTCCTTTTCCATGCAGCAAGTGACAATACTGCTTTGGTTCTCTGTGTAAAATAGGGTGTTGGGGCACGAGGAGCCTCTCAGCCAGCCGTAGGAGTGGGTTTTTACCAAGCAATAAAAACTTGGTTGGTCCAGCCTGGAGAGAGAAGCGCAGGACACTCAATAATTGCTCTTTGATTCTTGATTTGATTCAAAGCTCCAATGTATAGCAGATATTATACAAGCCTATGTGAAATCACTGGTAAGAAAAATTGTGATACGTCTGATTAGTACAGTTGAGGCTTCAATCTTGCGGTTCTACTACGTATTGTACGCAGGCCACAGATGTGTGTGTTACTGGTTCTCTTATCTACAGGTAAAATTATCTCCGTGTAGTCTGATGTGAAAATAAAGAATTAGGATCTTGCCACACCATTTGCTTTTCTTCTGTGGTTCACAAAATTGAGAAATCTGGTATTAGCATCATTTTCCCAGTACTGATGAAGAAATGGTAAAAATAGCTTTGCTTGAGCTATTTATTCCTATGTACTACAATACTGAGTACCCCTTGCACAGGGACATTTCATTAATCACTACAGCTTATTCTAGCTCTACTTAGAGTTGTGTAGAGTCTGAAATTATTACACACCCTGATAATGAGCAAGTTACAAAAGATGGGCTCTGGAGGGAAGATAATGTCGTCAAGTTATATGTTTTATTAATAAATGTAAGATTTGCTTACCAAGATGGTGTTGTATCATGCCTAAAAGGAAAAGAACTTCAGAATCTGTTGGAGCATTAGGCAAATGACGTACATTTCTAAAGCAATTAAGCATTATGAATGTGTTTTCCAAAAACCTGAATGAGACTGAGCTTTGTTTAAAGTGCTAGCATAGTGTAAGAATGTAGACAGAGAAATTTGAATGCAGGTTACGTTTAAATAGAGGCTTACTCTTAAAAAGAAAAGGAAAAAAAAGCCGTGTCATGCTTGCATTGACTTTTTCAAGGAAGCTAGTATTTGTTAAAGGTGTAGTTTGTAAAAGTGACAGAAATACTTGCAATAGAAACACTTCAAATGAAAGAGAACCTGCTGACTTCTGTCACGGAAGTAATTTCTGTAAACTGTGACTTGTGTTGCAGGAAAAGTGGTTCAGTGGTTGGTAAGACAAGCCAGTTCTTGCAGTCTTTACTTGTGTTTTATTAAAGAAAGTATAGCCTTTATCTGAACAAGGGCTAAGATACTAGGGAATCTGGTCCTTAAGATGCTCAAATATGTAATTTAGCTATGATGAGTCCCTTATTAGCTGTAGTGGAAAAATTCAGTAAACTGGAAACAAGTGCCTAAAATGCCTTAGGTGGGGAAAAAACTTGATTAATTTAATTGTAAAGATTGAACATACTTGCTTTTGGGTGTGGCTGAGCTTCCCTTTTAGATAAGCAGTGCGGACATTTTGATCAAAACTGGTAGAGTCCCTTTTGTAGCTAATGATAAACTTCTGTAGTTTTGAAACAGTGTCTGCTTCCTAGAATTAGATAGCTAAATTCTTGAAAGTGGAAGCTGCCAGAGTTTCTTAAGAAGCAGTTAAATTTCATAACATGTGGTTTGATCACTTGTTGCAGATTTTCTTGCATATTTTATCTGTGTCATTTACTCAATATTCCGTTTTAACATTCTACTACAGTTCTCCTCAGATGAAATGACTAGGCATGTGTATGTGGAGGTAATATAAATTGATGTTAAGTGAAAAAAGTTCTATCCTGTAATTATTTTACTCTTTATTTCTGTGGATCCAAAATTTCAGGGTTCTAGTGTGTTTTTTTTTTTTGGTTTGGTTTCCTATAGAAGGGCTGTATTTCAAATTTAAGGAAGTTACATGGTAGAATCTATCGGGCAGAGAAATGTATTCATCAGACCATTGCCACAAAGTTCTAGGTTGTTGGTTAGTTGAGAATACATGTGAAAGATGGTGTGAGAATAGTGGTGATGAGTTGCTGTATTTTTTTCCCCAGTATGAGTATGACAAATACACTTTTTTAGGCTTAACAAGGATTTTTTTTAACAGGATTTGTTAGGAAAGTATGAATTAAAATTGGAGCAGTTGATCTAATTAGGATGGCTATATTTAGCAAAATTACATAGCTGGTTTTAGAGCAATTCATGGTTTCTGTTATGTCATTAAATTTTAGGTAACTTCTGTTAGTAGGAATTCATTTAATTAACTATTAGTTTAAACAATTTTTTTTTTAATTTTCAGATCATTTATTAAATTTTCTACTTTTTTTTTCCACATGCTACCATTTTAGGTTGTTTAAAACTTTTTTTTACCAAGACCAGGAGTTCATAGAAGTATGGTTAAGTATAAAGTTAATAAAATTCAAGGAATGAAGGCTTTAAACAAGCATGTAAGGCTTATTGATTAACTCAAATACATAAATATTTACTAATATGTTTGAACCATGGTTTAAAGCTAATTCTTGTGGTTCCTTGTGTGTGAGTACTTACTAAGGGATGGACACTAACCATAATTCATATTTTGCTAGTGTTTTGCATGTTTTTATTCTCTTATTATAGCACTGTTGGGGATGTTGGGAGGGAAGGTTTATTATGACCAGCAGAGAATATTGTCATTAAAGCTCTAGTGAAAGTGTTGTCTAATCCTAACATGCATGGTAAATGTACATGTGTAAAGAAAAATGAAGTGTGACTCTTTCATAGTAAAATTGTCCTGTATTACAAAAAGGGTCTAATATTTTAAAGAGTATCACGTTAAAGATGAAAAATAAATGTTGGCAGAAGAGAAAGTGGGGTGAGAGTGTTTTGGTCTCAAAGCTGGTGTTGGTTTCTGGAGCCATAACTCTCCTACTGTTCATCACTTACTTTCCTGTACTTTAGAATGATCCTGTTTACACCAGTAAAATCTGAAAAAAAAAAAAATGCTACTTTCACTTTAAATAAAGATTAAAAAACAAACAAAAAAACAACTCTCTGTGTTGCTTTAGAGTTCTGTCCAAAGTAAGTGAAAACCCAAGGCTGATATACTGAATAGGTCAAGTAGGGACCATCCCTTCAAGGTCAAAAAGAATCACAGCAATCATTATTTAACTTACAGTAATGTAGATTAAATAAAAATATTTGTATGCCCTTCTGATAAATGAAATATATACGTTGTGTTGGAATAACTCAGTATTTGCCACATGGAAAAAACTCATCATATAATTTTATATTTATTTGTTTGCTGCTGTATGGCATATCTGCTTCTGAAGGGGGCCAGTGTATTTCAGAGGCAAGCTACAGTTGAAGTATTCATTTGTGTTGCTGCTGAAAACTGTTGCAGAAATTGTCCCAGATTCTTCAGTAGAAGAGAGACTGTCCAGCTGTTTCTAAATCGTTGTTGAACCAATTATTTTGATATTTTCAAACTTATCTAAATGTAAATTTGGAAAACGTTGGTCCTTCTTTTAGCCAAAGATTAACCAAATTGGTATTTTATAATGTGTATCTGGATGTTTATTATTTTTAATAACAAGCTGGAGACAGTAAATGTCTGTATTCACTGTCAATAGATGAAATGTGAGAACTGTATTACTTAGTGCCTTCTCTAGAAGTCAAAATTCTGGTTCAAACACTTCTAACAGTGAAATAATGAATCATTTAAAAAAAAAAAAAGTTTTGTTATACAGTTCTAAATGTTCCAGAACATTCAAACCAAGTTAATCTTACGTTACCAGTTCCCGCCTGTGCAGTGAGGCCTGAACACGTCATGATGCCACGTGTTTAATTCCTTCATTCAGCGAGTGGCCAAAGTACCTCTGCTTCAGGGTGAATTCCTGCCTTAGACAAGTCAGCAGGGTATGATTTGGGGCACGGGGTGTGTGCTACTTCCCATGCTCCCCGGTCACTGATTAGGGTACTGTCTTCTGGCATGAAGAATGGAGAGCTCTAAAAGACGTCCTTGGTCCGTCACTGGCGTCTATCTTTAACATCCACTTTAACTAGATAACAAGGCTCCTTCGTCTTAAAGTGCAATTGATTGGCATTGGGGTAATGGTAGGTGGGATGGGTTATCACAAATGCTTTAGGCTGTATGTTTTAACGCTGAGGGGTAGAGGACTGGTAAAGCGGTGTTTTAAAGATGTGATCCTAAGAAAACAATAACGAGAAGTGGTAATCTTGGGTCTGTCTTGACTTGTAGCCACCCTACATCATGTTGCAGTGCAGCAGAGATTATGTCTGTGCTGTTTTTCCATACCATGAAGTACAAAGTGCAAGATCCCAGAAATGCCAGCAACGACCGTTTTGTTCTCTCAAAGGTAAAATCCTAACTGTTATGCTATATGGTTGCTAGTAAAGAGCTGTCTGTAAATCACATGGATCTGTCTTCCATGACTTGCACTTACTTATGCTTGCATCCACTGAGAAGCATTGCAAATGTTTGAGAGCTTGGAATGTGTTTACTACGGAAATATAAAAGTTGATAGAGTTAAGTTGTAGCATAACTCAAAAATCATTAAGAAGTATCTCTGTACTGTGTGTTGGTTTGCCTGAATTTCACTATGTTAAGTTGTTCTGATATTAAATAATAAATGCTATCATGTTGTCTATAAAACCTATTGGGAAATTCAAGTCTGCTTTATCTTGGCATAGCTAATTTTCTCAGTGGTAAGTCACAGTTAGCTTTTGTGCTCCACTTGTTAAATGCAGCCATACTGTTATTAGTGCACTAATTGTCACACGTGTCACAGCGTGCACTAATTACTGTCAGCTCTTCAGGGAGTGTTGTAGGAAGTAGCTATGGTGGGTTAGTGAGTCGCTTGCATTCCTGCTCTGCCAATATGGTGTTAAAGTGAGTAGTACTTCTGAAGCCACTCTAGTTCAGAGAACACATAAAAGCACAACCCTGACTGCCCCTGTGTATTTCTTGTTGACTTTTGCTTTGTGCCCTTGTGCATCTCGGGGACATTTTGGTCGTGTGCCTTAAGGGCAGCTGAGGGGCCTTCAGGAAAGCTCCCAGTGGTGTACAGAGCAGCTGATGAAGTTCTCTCCTCAGTCAGAGCCCCTCAGATGGTGGCTTGCAGTAATACTGCATAGCTGATGGTGTCTATCTGTTGTGTTGGTTATAACTGTTGCCACTTCTGACTGCCTTTCCAAATGAAGTAACTGGGTGAGAAGCCCATAGCTAGTGCTGAGGAGCTAAAATAGTAAGACAGGATAGCTTAATATCTGTTTTACCCCCTCAGATTAAGCAGGGTTTCTGCCTAGAGTTGCTAAATGGCTTCAAAGCTGTGCATGCTTCTGCTGACTCCTTCCTAATGGCTCTGTGGTGAAACGTGGCTGCTACGTTGTAGTTGTCCAGATGGATCTAGCCACAGGGATCTGATTGTATAAAGCTTCAAATTTTGCTGATTGGCACACCCTGCATCTTGCCTTGCACTCGGGTACTGTGGAAGTTTTAGTGGAATAACACTTTCTCAGCCATCTGCTTACTGACTGAATGACCAGCGCTCTGTTCTTGAAAGTGCTACCTAAGCAAATTGAATCAATCAAGGTGTTTCATTTTGATATGAAAACTGATTTTTGCAATTGGACCCACATGACTGAGAGACTTACTTATTCTTCAAAGTTAATTTTCTTGAGTATGTCCTAAATGGCCCTTGAGTGCAGCATTCTCTGTACCTTAACTGCAGTCAGATGTCTGGGCTACTTTAAGCATGGGCACTGAGCACATGGTAGCAAGCATCAGGGTGTATGTTCTATCGTAAAAATGGTTTAGAATTTGATCCCATTTTGGTGGACCCAAGAAGCTGATTATAGACCTTTTTCTGCTTTGTAGACATTTGTCTTGTTTATAGGATATTGTGAAGCTTGTTTTGCTTAAAATTGGTGTTTCTCTCTAGGGTCATGCAGCACCAATTTTATATTCTGTTTGGGCAGAGGCCGGCTTTCTACAAGAAACAGATTTACTGAACTTGAGGAAAATTGATTCTGTCTTAGAAGGACACCCAGTACCAGTGAGTGCTTGTAACCTTTGATACAACATGGTGTTTTCTGTAAAATAAATAAATAATAATAAATAAATATATATATATATTGCTGCAACTCTTGGTTGCCAGCTACAGTGCAGGAAAGATAAAGATTTCCATGCAGGTTTATGATGATATTTGTGGCTTCACAATTGAATCAGGGTCTGGGTTCAAACGAGTGTGCAAAAATAACCTTTAGCATTCTAATAAACTTCTTCTGCAGTCCTGTATGACAATATTTTCTGTTTAAAAAGGGTTGTATAAAATATGGCTCTTCTTGCTCTATAAGAAGTTTTGAGGTATTTTAAGGGTTTATATCCAATTTGGTTGACTTTCCATTTCCAATCAATTCTTTCAATTAATTTTTTTATTCAAAATTATCAGTTTTTAACTGTTGCCATCTCAGGCACAGTTTAGAAATCCCTGAGCTATAGGCAACACTCCCTCTCAGAGAAACTAGTTAGCCTGTGACACTGACCATTGAAGTACATGGATAGCTGGGAGAGGGGAAGAGGGTGAGGTATGGAGGGACTTGCACTATATTGTCATGGCTGAGATGCTGAATTTTGGTGGATGTTGAACCATCTCCTGCTTTTCTGTTTCTCGACTGTAAAATAATCATTGTCTTTTTATTATCAGAGACAAGCGTTCACTGATGTGGCTACTGGATCCCTTGGGCAGGGTCTTGGTGCTGCATGTGGAATGGCATACACTGGCAAATTCTTTGACAGAGCCAGGTAATTCCATCTTCTTATTTCATCATTATAGGCATTCAGTGGGAATGTTTTGTGAAAAGAAATTTATATTTTTACTTTGGGGGGGAATGGGAACGGGGAATCCTTTATTCTGTTTTTCTCCTTTCCCAAGTCTTAACTGAAGTCTTAACTTAATTCAGGTTTAAAATAATAAAAATATCACCCTGATAATTATGAATCCATTGCTAGTGAAACTGGGAAAGATTTGGAGATTATCAAGAATATGCTCATTCCTTTTGTAACCTGACAGCAAGGTGATGTTCCTGCACAGAGAAGGCAGTAAGCTGCTGGAGCGGCCTCTAACTTCTGGAGAGTAACTGATAGCAATTTTGAGACTCGTATGCCTCCCCTTAGGGGGAAGAAATCAACTGGGGATGCATCTGTTCAAAGTCAGATGACAAATAATGGACAACATGAATCTGGATGAGGAACTGTTATGGTCAATAATAGCATTACTGAATCATAAAGTAAGGCTTAAAAACGTTACCTGAAAACCACTTGACTCCATAGAGGCAAAAATGATTGCTTCTGCCATTTGTTTTGTGGATAAGAAAAGTAGATGTCTAAAGGCAAATCTGTATGAGGAGGAAAGTAGCCTGATGTAGTTGATTTATTTTATGTGACAGTTCTAGCACATTCAAACGTAGGCTGCCCAGTTAATGTGCCCTACACTTCACTAGCTTGAAATCATTTGTGTGAAAGATGACTTGCTGATTTTAATTGAGTTTAGCAGATGCTACGTGTGGGGAAAAAAATTAACCAGTGGTTACTTGATGGAAGAAAAAGGCAGTGTTGCATGCAGTAATGGGAAGAAGCTTGTGTGGACAGAGTTCAGATCTAGCTAAAGGAAGGTGGGATTTGGATCAGAAGTCTGTAATAGCTTAATGTCTAGTAAAAAAAAAAACTAACAGCTATCTTGATTATTTGGTTTTTAAAATATATCTTTGAAGCCTAACATACAATTCCATTTTAATTTTAATAAATAATAGCTTTGTCATCCAGAAAGAGAGTGAGAACAGAAGAAAAACTCAGGGCTGAATGCCGTAGAGGAGATCAGGCAGTAATCCTGCTGAGTTTTGCCTAAATAAAAAGCTTCAGTGTGTACACAAGCAGTCTACAAAATAGTATCATTTGGTTTTCTGTTTCCTGAATTTGGTTATGTGACAGGTGTTAATATGTAGCTAAATTAATTCCCAATTTATAGTTTCCTGAAATGAAATTACTGGGTGACCTTCCAGGGAATATATACTAGGAATGAGGAAGCAGGCGGTTACCTTTCATGCATTGTCAGTGGCCTTGCTGAGTCACAGTGACAGTGTTTAATGGGCCAGTTCATTCAAGCCTTGTAATAGGAGGCTTAAAACCTAATTTTCTTAGAGAGAAAAATTTGAAAAAGTATCTCTCATCTTAAACATTTTCTTGTGTGTAACAGCTCAGAAGTACTTTGATTTGTCTAAGGTTACATAAAGTTATCTGAGGTGAATCAATTGACCAATATTTGGAATAAACAAAAAACCTCTTGCCAGGAATCGTTAAGAGAGATTTTGCTTTTGGTTTAGTTCTGCTTACATGTCAAACCATGTTTGTTTGTTTTTTTTTAAATTTCTTTTTCCAGCTATCGAGTGTATTGTCTGCTTGGAGATGGAGAGTTATCTGAAGGCTCTGTTTGGGAGGCAATGGCCTTTGCTGGGTTTTACAAGCTTGATAATCTAGTTGCTATATTTGATGTTAACCGTCTTGGACAAAGTGACCCTGCACCTCTGCAGCATCATGTTGAAATCTACCAAAAACGTTGTGAGGCCTTTGGGTATGTGATTGGAAGAAGTTCAGTATACTCTTCCATTTGAAACCATGTTTTATTTGCCTTTTTTAGAATTTTTTAAATGCACTTTCAGCTCTAAAGGAAACCAACACCAAGAAAGATGGTCTTTCATGATTGCTGATACTAGTAGTCTGTATTTGTGCAGCAGGAACATTAGAAGTGTCAGAATTGTTGTTTAGAGGAAAAATACAAGGATTGCTTACTCAGATAAATTTGTTAGAGGATCTATTTCTAACAACATTGAATACAGACATAACTATCTGTGACCACGGGTACTGTCTTAGCAACTAGATCAGAAAAATGGCATGAAAAATGTTTTTCCCAAGAGAATTCTTTGTATGGACTTTCATGTAGTTTAGAAATGTGTATTTTTTATACAAATGCAAAAATCCATGACAAAAAAGTCAGATAAAATATCAACCATGCAGATTATGATGAAGCATTTTAATGGTTTTAATCAATTTTCATTGTTAGTTTTTTTTAATTGCTAGATGTGTAGTTTGCTCTTGTATTTAAAAATGGGTTTTATTTTTGAAGAAGTGTAGGATAACTTAATGGATTTTGCCAGTGAGTCATTTGGCCTTATTTAAAAAAAAAAAAGGATATTTTATGGTCGCAACTGAATGCTAGTTCACGTTTCTGGCATATTTTGGGTCTCTTAAAAAGACACTGCATTGGAATGAAGTTAGTATTCATTATTGTTGCTAGCTACCAGAGGGAGTCATATGCTAACACCGTTTAGAAACAGTTGATCTGTTTGTGTTCTTAGCTGGCATGCTATCATTGTTGATGGACACAGTGTGGAAGAACTTTGCAAAGCCTTTGGGCAGGCCAAACATCAGCCAACAGCTATCATTGCAAAGACTTTTAAAGGCAAAGGCATATCAGGTAATAAACCATCCACTGTTTTGTGTATAATACATGTACAGAGTACTGCAATAACGATGCGATTGTTTAAAAAAATATATTGAAGTCTAACATCTCATAGATTTGAAATGGTTATCATCCTAGCACTTTTATCACTTGGTCATATTACAATGCATTCTGAAAAATCATAATTCTATTCTATTGGTTTTTCTTTTTTTTTTTATAAAGGACATTAGATTGGCCCTTCATTAGAATCAGGCAAAGATGTGACTGAGATCTTAACATCAGCCAGCTGTGTTAATTGGGCTTTTATAGATCTCCAGTTACAGAGTAGGATTTCCTCTGCTGTCAGCTGTACTTGTATGCAGCGACTACTGTGAGACAGAGAAGAGAGTAACTTGGTCACAGAAGCTCCATGTTCCCCGCTGCAGATAACAAGTCTGCTAGTTACCAGCCAGGCAGTATAAAATGCACAGAGAACGAGGGATGTTGCATTTGCAGTTTTGATAAAACTTCATGAGACATGGTACATCAGACATAAGACATCTCATCATACTGCAGGTTATTTCGTATGATCTGATGCGTAATTTTGACAGATACAGGATACAGCATTTCAAAGAAATTATTTCATAGGTTAGCAGCTCTACATTTTGGAGTTCATGGGTCCTCTGAGATCCTTTCATAGTTTTCATGTGGTATGAGACTTAAGTAAATGTGATATTCCAGTGGACAAACGTTTATGCATTTGAGCAACAGTGTGTAAAAAGTCTTTCAAACTCTTTATACTTCTTAACAGCATTAGTGCTTAAAAAATGATTTTGGCTCTTGGAGGTGAGGAGATCTATGCTAGCTACAATAAATGGACTCAATGCATGTTCAACCTGTCAGACATCACCATGATTCTGTTCAGCTACCCGGTTTAGCAGCACAGTGTGGATTCCTCTTTCTGATCAGCTAAAAATTATTAATAACAAGAGTGAATCTCTTCCATCCTTTTCATTAAGCAAGCAAGCAAAACTTGTTATTCCTAGTCACTTAGTGAAAAGCATATCAGCCAGAGAGGTGATTTTGCTGTTAGTGCTAGGTGCACAAACATAGGAGTCAGCAGAAGCTATTAAAGCTGTAAATCTGCAGGGTTTGTTTGAATTAGACAGCTTGGTTAATTGTTGTTTGAAACTTAGTTTTTATAGTACTAACTGCTACAATTTCATGTTAACTGTTCACATTGATGTAGAACTGTTCTTGCTATGTTTATGGACTGGATATTTTAGGTACCAATTTAAAAAATAGTTTCACTAGAAGACACTGAAAGTTTGTTGTCTTGAATGGTCACTAGTCTGGAATGTTTGGAATTTGACTCTGATGTGTTTGAACATGTTTTTATTAATGCAGTTGAATACTATTGTAACTGCTTACGGCAGGAATAATAAGGAAATTCTTTCTTTGGAAATGATATTAGAGCGTTGTAGTCCATTGCTCTTTTATCATGGTAAAATCTGCTACTAAAAGATTAAATATTTTTCTTATTTGTAATAAAATGTGCAGGTGTTGAAGATAAGGAAAGCTGGCATGGAAAGCCACTTCCAAAAAACATGGCTGAACAAGTAATTCTGGAAATAGATGAGAAAATCCAAAACAAGAAAAAACTTTCTCCTGCTCTCCCAGAAGAAGATGCACCTGTAGTAAATATTAGAAACATTAAGATGCCATCTCCACCAAGTTACAAAGTGGGAGAAAAGGTACTCCCTTCTTTTCTCAAAGTTTGACAGACGTCTGAAGCATAAGACTGTTTAGTGGGTGGCAAGAGGATTTGTTTCCCATGGTATCCATTGCCATGATTTCTACTATTCAAATCTTCCCATACAGTTTTTAGTATCCTGGTAAATACCTACCTCTGTGGTGTGACACACAAATGTTCTACTTGCCAGGTATTGAAAGGATATATTAAAATAGAAAGATTCAAATCACTCTGTAAATTTGTGATCATTGTCAGTTATCCTAACTATTTTATGTGTAAATAAAATTAAAGAAGCGCTGCAAGGCTCATTGAATCTCCCTGGTTGGAAAGTGGGAGCAAAAATATTGGTTTGTTGATTTTGTAGACCTGGTTGATAGAGACCTATCCGGGTAAGGTTTTCAAAAATTTCTACCTGGATGGGTAGGGAGTTGCTGGTTTCAACACAGATACGTGTCCTCATGCTTCACTATTTTCCTTTTTTTGTTTACTCTCCCATGCCACGCTTCTCACATGTAGTTATAATACTGTTAACACTTAAAAATAGTTTGTTTATTTTTTTTAATTTTATGTGCATACATTCAAGGAAAGATGAGAAAAATGAGTAAACAAAAGCTTCTAAAACCAGGAATGTGTAACAGTGCTGCTATACTTTTCTTTTCCTAGTGGGCTACCCGCAAAGCTTATGGTGTTGCACTTGCAAAACTGGGCCATGCTAATGATAGAGTGATTGCTTTGGATGGAGACACAAAGAACTCTACTTTCTCAGAGCTTTTCAAGAAAGATCATCCCAGTCGCTACATTGAATGCTACATTGCTGAACAGAACATGGTAACTGGTCTCTTGTTTTCATGAAGTACTGCTATTACACAGCAGGATCTGGAACCATTTAGTCTGACTCTTCAGAAAGTGAGGTTTCAGTCTTTTCACATGTGTGTTCATGGATACTAAATTTTACTTAATGCTAATGGAAAACCTAGGCTGTGGCAGAAGCTTACAAAGGTAATACAAAAGGAGTGCTTCTAATCAGCCTGTTCTAAGTCTTCCTTTATCTTTCTTATTTTTGTGGTCACACTGTCTGCAATTCAGCAGAGAGCATGGAGATAGCAACTTGTAAATGATAGTAATATTTCCTGCAGTGTGATTTGCAGAGGGTCAATTCTGAAGAGACTTTTTAGGCTTTTTTTTCTTCACAGGAAATGGAATACCACAACACAACATGACAGTGAGCTCTATGCTAGACTGGGGTATGAAGGTGAGGACAGAGAAATAGTTAATAAAAGTTGGCCTCATGGCATTTGTACAGAAAGGACTAAAATTTGATAATTTATCTGTTGGACTGTCAGTTGCCTCTATATGGTTCTCTGAAGCAAATGAAATTAGAAACATAAATTCAGGCAGAAATGGGTTGCTGTCTTTAATGATTTATAACTCAGGAACCCGTGGACTGTCTCTTGCAGATTTTATGCTAGGGCAGTTTCATGAGTGTGAGTCAGGCATTTTGTATTTACATCAGGCTGAGAAAAATCTGGCCATGAAGGAACATGTGTAAAATAAATGCATGGGGTAACTGTAGAAATAAATGACTTAATAACCTGGTTCTACTTTCCATCCTGCTGAAGAAGGGTCCTTCTAGTAAACACCAGTCTAAGTGATATGGGTGAATCCGTTCCCCATTTAATAATGATATTTTTTTTTATCTGCTGGAGGTAGTCAATACCATGTATTTTGGACTGGAAGCGTAAGTCCTTGATCCAGGAGAACAGGGAGGAGGATGGATAAGTTTTAAAACTCTGAATGGCTGCTTGTTGCAGATGAAGAAAAGAAGCTGCTGCCAGTAGGGATCAACAATACTGGGTAGCAACTAAGTCAAGGAGTAGAAACGCTGCAGAATAGATGCTGAGAGAGAGTTGCTTCTCTTTCCTTTTTGGAAAGGCCAGTGATTAGGAGCAGAACAGAAGAGAGTTTTTTAAAGTGCATTGAGGGCTTCTTGCTAAAGACCCATGGATGATCTCTTGGAAACTGTGATAAATGAGGAATTCACTGTTCCTGTACAATCTCCCTCTCTTCAGGTGAGCATTGCAGTTGGCTGTGCCACACGTGACAGAACTGTTGCTTTTGCCAGCACCTTTGCGACCTTCTTCACACGGGCATTCGACCAGATCCGTATGGCTGCCATCTCTGAGAGTAACATCAACCTCTGTGGGTCACACTGCGGTGTTTCTATCGGTAAGAGCAGCCTGGAGTTACTTGCTAGTGCTTCCCATTCGTTTAATGATGTGTCTAGTGGTCAAAGCTGAGTGCT
Organism: Anser anser; assembly: GCF_964211835.1. NCBI lineage: Eukaryota > Metazoa > Chordata > Aves > Anseriformes > Anatidae > Anser > Anser anser. The sequence continues at coordinate 3,319,687 of NC_139733.1, forward strand.
AAAGCTTTTTTTAAAGATTCATCATTCATAAAGCTAGCAGTAGAGCCATTTTTGGGAAGTAGTAATATTTGTAATTTTATATCAAGCACAATGCTGCATTTGGAAAGAATGAGAAATTTCAAGCCTGCCTCAGCTTGTCTTTTTTTCCTCTTCTATCAGCTTGGCTTGGTAAAAGTAGGACTTCTCCCTACAAGCCTGAAGTGTAAAGTGATACAAAGGAGTTGGCTGAAAGCGAGGAACTTTGGTTCCTTTCCGTCTTCGCAGTGGACTTCCTCTGTGATGGGAATAGTCTCATGGTTACACCTCATTCCCAGTTCCTAAAATGAGAAACTAATGGTACTTGTTTTTGCACAGATAGTCTTGCCCTCGGATCTCAAAAACGCTTTACAAAAATAAATATTTTTGTTTTATTCTGCCTTTTAACATCACCAGTTTTAAATAATTGCTTTAATCTATCTAGGTATTTCTTAATACTGGAACAGCAAATGTATTTATTTAAAAAAAAAAAAAGTAAAAACATTCTAACCAAACAGAACTTAAAATGCTAATAAAACAGGAACTGTGAATCTGTTATGTAATTCAGGAAATTGGCGTTACCTTCTCTGGTCTTTGCCTTCCCGTCATAACTGCTAAATGCATGTTAGGTCATGTTAGGGTTTGCTTTTGGTTTGATGAAGGGAGGGCTTTTTTCTTTTTTTTTTTTTTTTTTTTGAAATGAAACCTGTAAAGATTGCCCATGAAAATAAGACCAGACTTGCAAACCAAGAAGGAAAATGCCAATAAACATTCATGCTTGAAATATTACAAGGTATTTGTGGAGAAAAAGAAAGCGGGAGAGAGCTAATGAGGGTGGTGTTCTTTGCATACATCCATTTTGCAGCTGATTTAATGGTTTTGGCTAGCAGTATGGCTTGCACAAGGGGTGGTTTTATTGTTTTTGTTTGAAGCAAATTAGTTAGCCTGCCCTGTAATACTGGTAAAGCTATACAGATTTAAAGATGCTATTAATGTGTGTAGTCTCATCCAGAACTTCAAGCTTGACTTGCAGTGGTGTAGAGTATGCTTTAGTGGAGGAAGCTGTAAGTAGAGTATATCAGATTATGGCTTCTATATGTCATTAAGGGAGGGATTCTATTACAAGCCTCTTTTCTTTTTAAAATCAGTCCTCCCACCTCTTCACAGTCAAGTTCAATCCAGTTTAAGTCTTTTAAGCAGCAAAGGGAGTTGGTGCACAAGCCAATTAGCTTTGGTCTTCCTTCATTTAAGAAGATGAAACTGCTTTGGGTTACCTGGTTTGTCTCCTAGAACTACACTTCCAATTTTTGAATTTTCAATGTTTGAAATGTTTTGCTGGGAGCTGTGATTGGAAAGTGCACACTTAAATTTATAAAGCTGTTTGAGTTACAAACCTGATTTTGGCCTCAACTCCAGCTTCCAAAAACCTAAAGTGTTGCAACGGAATTCTAAAAAACAATACTACAGAGAAATCTTTTAACTGTTAGAAAATTCAATTTTAAATGGAAGGGTATGAGTTAAGTGTAATTCCTATTATAACTTCAGGCCTGCATGGATTTCAGGATCCTAACTGGATCTGTGCTGAAAATTGAAGTTTCATGTATGCAGTTCTAGGGCTTTTGCTGCTTTGAAATTTGGACCCATGAAATTCATGAGAGAGAACTACCACAACGACCTTAACAAAAAAACTCATTTAGACAGCCAGCTTTACATTCTAGTCGTTTGATACTGTTTATAGTAAGTGCTCAGGTTTTGCTTAAGCTGTAAATACAGGTTTTGAGGATATAATTGAAAATTTATTCTTTTTTGAGCTGCATTACTCTCAAAATTATTAAATCGGGATTTTTGTCAAGATGCACGTGGGGCAGAACTCAACTTAGTGCTAGTTTGTGAATTACTGGTATGAACTGTGGATGCTATTATTATTGGCATTGTAATAGCAAAAGTGGAACAGACAAGCATGAGTGGAATATTCTACTTACTTTGGGTAAGGTTCTGATTCAGGTACCTGTTCATTTAGTTCTTCGTAATTTCGCTTTTTTTCTATGTATGCATTTGAATCCATATCAGTAAAGAAAAAAAACTTTGGTCAGAGTGCATTCAGATTTAGGGACTGTGATGTCAGAGACACTTTTTTTGTGACTGAACGATGAGACTTTTTTTCTGGTTCATGCATACTTTATTAGTATTATATAGTGTCAGAGTTCAGTGACTGATTTCCTTAACATCTTTGAAGCTCTTCAGAGTTTTGTGCTGCTCTTGTTAAAATTCTCTCCTCTTTCCTCATGAACTCGTCCTTCTTGAGTAACAACAGGTAGTGGGCGCATGTGGGAAGGCTTTTTGCCCTGCTTCTGCTTTGCAGGCTGTGACATGACTGGATTCAGAACTCTGCATGGTTACTTTGGAACAGTGCCATTCCCAAAGCACCCTTACATAAGGCCCTTGGGAGGGGGTTGTGGTGGTTGTTTCTTTAAGGGAACTGATGGCATCCAGCATGCTCTGGCTAACAGTCCTTGTCATAGATCTGCAATTCAAGCCATAAGATGCTTGAATAGTTCAACAACACAGGCACCTCCTCATTGCTCTTCCAAAAGACTTTCTAAAGTATTAAAATATACATACCCTTCATTTAATCTTGAAGTAAGCCTAAGAATTTGAGTGTAGTTGTAGCAAGTGGACTCTCCCTTTCTGATGGAACACGTGCAGTTCTCCTTTCACGTTTCCAGCAGATGAAATCTAGAGTAACATCACCGACAATTGCAAATTTTGCTTGTAAGGCTTCGGTACGTGTAAATCTGAAGATACTTAGATATCCTGTGACCCTCTTTCTATATCTGTATCCTTCTTATTTTGGTTGTCTGCCTTTTGTGTTGTTTTATTGTTGCACTTTATTTTCCATTTTTTCTTTATAACCCGAGTTCTCTTTCTTTTTAGTATTTCTATCTTTATTTACTGTTTAGACGGTTCCAGGTTTAAGGAGAAGATGATTCTTTTCTCAAGCAGGTAGACTTGCATGTCCTGTGTGTGCCTGATTTTATTTTTACATACACATACGTATAGTCCTGGTTTGCACTGAACCTCATATTGAGTGATTGTCAAACTGCACTTATCTTTCTGTAACCTTGGTTTAATTGTTTTTAGGTGAGGATGGGCCCTCTCAGATGGGACTGGAGGATCTGTCCATGTTCCGAGCTGTTCCCAATGCTACTGTCTTTTACCCTGGTGATGCTGTAGCCACTGAAAAAGCAGTGGAAATTGCTGCCAACACCAAGGTTTGCATCAGAGTATTTGAGCCAGAGAATAATATTTTATCTGTACTTTCTTGTTGCTGCTGGCATTTTTTTTCATTTCTCTGTCCACTTAAATTGCTTCAAAGGCTCCAGCGTGGCAGTGGGATGTTTTCTTTTTATGGAAAGCTGCAAACATTCTGCTCAGGCTAGTTCTGAATGAACAGTGTGGAATGCTGTGGGCCATATCTGGAGAGATGTAAATGATTACACAGTGATTGCAGCTTGGGTCTAAGTTGGCTCAGAAATAAGGGCAAGCATTAACTCGTGTTGGTCTTTAGCAAACTTAGAAATTGTACACTCTTAGAAAGATATCGCTGGCATCAAAACTGAAGCTGGATATGGAAAGATAAATTTGTCTTGGGGATTTGATCATCAAGTGCCTATACATGAAAGCTCAGGAGTCAGGTCCTCTACTGATATCTCACACTCAACATTTTTGGAGCTGTTGAAAAGTGGTACTGACACTAGTTGACAATCTCACTGGTCATCTTTTTCTCCTTTGATAACGATGGATTGTAGTTAAACTGGGAGATGGCTGAAGAGGACTAGGACTAACAGTTCCTCTATGGCCATGGTTGGGTGTCTGATTTCTCTTATTTAATTCATCTAATTTGTCATAGTAATGCTCAAACATCATTGGTAGCACCGGGTCAGATCTCCTTGATTGGTACTTCTCTTGGCTTACATAGCAATTTACCTTGAGCAAGGAATCTGAAAAATTTCAGTCATGCTGGTACAGCTTTTAAGGGGAGAAGTGTGGAAATGTGATATGTAACAAATGTGTTGAGTGGGCTGTGGGAAAAAAAGATGAGTGGAAAAAAAGTTAAAGGATTGTAAAGCAATATGAGGGAGAGATTAGATTTGAGTAGTAGTTTGTTACTTCCTTTTGGAAGGACATCTGAACATTAACTAATGGAAAGGATATTTCCTTGCTTTCAGATGAGCATTTCTTCCTTTGCTTTAAAGCTGCTAAAGTAAAATATGCACGTGTATGGAAAAGATCTCAGATTCTAATTAACTCAAGTAGGATTCTCCATTTCCACAAGAGAACAGAAAATAAATTAAGATCTTTGAATCAGAAAGAAGACAGTAAGTTACTGGCATGTTCTAAGAAGAGGTGAGGGAAAACTGAAGGGTGAAGAACAGACAAATAGAAAAAGTCATTTTGCTGCATTTTTTTTTTTCATTCAGAATGTCAGTGCCTTTCTATTTTTATAACTCATGCTTTCTTTGGAAACAGGGCATTTGTTTCATAAGAACTAGTCGTCCTGAAAATCCTGTCATTTACAACAACAATGAGGACTTCCATATTGGACAGGCAAAGGTAAATATTGTCTAGGGAATCAGAAAATGAGAAAAAATATGCCAAGTTCTTTTCTGTAAAAGCCTCTTTCCCTCTAAAGCATTCTAAATCCAAAGATTTGATCTCTTAATAAAATTTCCAGAAATGGTAAAAACAACAAGACTTATGAAAAATGCATGGAAACATTTTCTTGTAGGTGGTCCTGAAGAGTAAGGATGACCAAGTGACTGTGATAGGAGCAGGAGTCACGTTGCATGAGGCTCTGTCTGCAGCAGAGCAGCTGAGAAAAGGTGATCTTTTTTTTCCTTTATCATTTACTACAGCAAAGAAATCAATACTGTTCAACCTAACTGCTCACCCTTTGTACTGGTTAAATATCAACTATCAAAATGTTACAGACAGCTGGTCACCAGCTAGCTGATAAAGTGCAATGTGGTGTGTATATATATGCCAATCTTGCCTAATGGAGTAGGTTTTAGTTAGCTTAGCAGCATTAGTAGCTATGAAAGCTGCTGGACTGGTCAGATCAAAGGTCTCCTTAAAATTGCTATCCTGTCTGAATGCACTCATAGGCAGAATCTTGGAGAAGTGTATAAGAAGCAGGAGTGGTCTCTGTTGGGTGTGCTAGTGCACCAACATGATCGAATGCAATCAGACTGGGGCCAGTTAACATGCAGCTTGCCATCTGAGCCACAGCAACAGTGTGCGCTCTCACACAGTGCTGTCAATACACAGCACACACGTGTAGATACGGTTCACTGCTAACTTGGTTTTTTGAATGAACGTATCAACATTTAGCTAGAGTGGGAGGTGAAGATCCTGTGATAGTGCTCAAATACACTGACATTATCTGACAAAGAAAATAAAAATCCTTAAGTGAAATAAGAAGAGAAAGAAACCATGAAAATCCACCTGTGAGTCAGTGGCCTATGCCCAGGAAGAGATTACAAATAGTAAGAGATAATACAGTTAATGCTGCCTTTGGCTTAGGGGTAGCTTTGTATTTGTACAGGTATCGTCATGTCCTTGAACCACCAGGCTTAGGACACTTCGAAAGTTTTATTTTTAGAACTGTTATTTTGCTGCATTTTCCGTGCTTTGCAATGCACTGCTGACCATGAAATCTCTGACAATGGAGAGATACTCCCTTACTGTAGAGGCAGCATCTAATGCCTAAAATACAGTGGCTACAAAAGAGCCTTCAGTCACAAAACTGTTACTGTAGTGTAGCAGAGGGTTTCTGTGTGCTACATCAGTTCCTGGATGTTGAAGTAGCTTCTTGGAGTGGCTGCTGAACAGCTGGCCAGGCCTCAGACTTCCTTAGGTTAGTAAGAGTCAATTTAGTGATTGCTGTTGTGTGTGCAACTTCAGTGAGTAATCTGGCCTGCCTGTCAGAGCAGGACCAATGCTGATTTTTATGCTAATTCTAAAGGCGCTGTAATCAGGGCTGGGGCAGCTCAAACAAGTATACCTGTGAGGTGGGCAGCCTGCAAGGGAGAATTCAGAATGCTTACAGATTGAAGAAGCAGGAAGAAGTTGTGCCTGGCTTGACAGTAAAATTAAAGGTAAAATAAAGGTCTGGAGGAAAAAAAATGCGACAGTCTGAATAAGAAGGATTTTGTGGTGGATGGATCCTGCTCTTACATTTGGGAAGGCCAGTTCAGTTACTGCTTTGCTAACAGGCACTCATATTGACCTTGAGTTGCTTATCCAAGGCCTTTCTGTCTCTGTTTGATCTGTGGAATAGTTGGATGTTGCTATCTCACAAGGAGCATCAAGAAAGAATACATAGAAAGATGAGGGTTGGTTAGGTTCTGTCAGGTAAGCCATTAGTACAAATACTTGGGAGTTAGTGTAGGGAGCTTTCAGAATAGCTCTAGAAGATTGCAGGGGCTGCCTGTGCTGCTTTTGTTGTCTTACATAGTCCAAGGACAAGTTGCAAATAACTTAATTGTATTATTGCAGAAAAAATCTTCATCCGTGTGATTGACCCCTTCACTATAAAGCCCCTGGATAAGAAGACAATACTTGAAAATGCAAGAGCGACCAAAGGCAGAATCATCACTGTTGAGGACCATTACCATGAAGGTGAGCTGGGTCCTGGAGGTCACAGTGCACACTGCAGGCCCTGAGAGGTTTGAAGTTCACAGTCTCTCCTGATGAAAGAGAGAATTATGAGGCCCGCTGCTGTGGTTCATTCAGTTAAAACAAGAGAGGTTTTAGCCTTTTCTCATTGCTGTATGGTGACAGGGCTGAACGCTTCCTAAGGTAATGGGTTAATCAGAATTGCGTTTATGGTTTACTTAGCTTTGTGTGTCCTTCTGTACACATGATGCAAGTGAAGTCTTGATTCCTTTGTTCCCAGTGAGAGTGTAAATTCGTGCTGCGGTGCAGTGACTGCACAGAACAGCCTCAGAATAACTTTTACAGCAGCTGTTCTGCAGGATGTTAAACTGTAAGAGAGAGACCTTTGCTATGCACATTTCTTAAGCTTTCTCTTTGTCCAATAGCTTGATTTAAACTGTTTGTTTTTTTTTTTTTGAAATCAGATGGTTTAGTCAGTTTCAGCTGTCACGGGAGAAATTTCTTTCTTGCTCCTCCACCACTGTAAAAGAACAGATCAGAGCCTGTGAAGAATCAGAGCATTGTGCATCCTTGCTGGAGTTGTTTTGTTCCTGCATTGCAAACCGCCTGCAGGCTAGTTCAGAATCTGTCACTGGCATATGGTAGCATTCTTAACATGAGAGCACAAAGTGCACGTATGCATGCAAGGAGATGATTCCCAAATAACCTTCAGATAAAAAGCTGCTTGGGAGAAGCAGAGTAGTCTCTATAAGACTCCCTCAGCTTCTGCACTGGGTTCTTATTTGCATGAGTAAAACAGTTCTTTTCTACTTCTGATGATCTCTGTGAGGATTCTGCAGGACCTTGGTTTAAGAGTTGATCATCTGCTTGCGAGCTGATCATCTGTTCAGCTGCTCTGCTGCCTCTTGCTCTCTGACATGACTTTGTGCACAGGTTTTCAGGGGTCTGCCTGTGCACACGTCCTCTGAGGGTGAGCCTGCACGCAGATGGAGAACAGCTGTTGTGAACAGCATGTCAGGCTTCCCCCTCTTGGGGGAGCTAAAGAAATTAGGGGGGAAAAAAGAGCATTAGTAGATACTGAAAATATTTACTAATAGATTATAGGAGAAGGTTATCCTACTTCAAGGTGAGTGCCTCTCTTGGCAGGTCTGTGAAGTGAGCTGGTATTTCCATAAGCACTAATTATGCCATACTTCTGTTTCAGATCATAGAGGGTAATTGTGTTACTGAGCCTCATCAATTCTAGCTTATCTTTCGACTCTTAATGAATATTTTACTGCAGATTTGCAAAATGGCAAAATCCCACTGAGGTGATGAACCTGTGATTTACACTGGCACAGTTTTCTATATATGATGCAATCAAGGAAGGTCAGGTGTACACGCATCACAAGCCTGAATGCATTGCAAGCCCACATCACGCTGATCTCAGCAGCCGTGGGTGTCTCTGGTTGGAGGCTAAGTTTGGTTAAAGCACAGCGTGCCCATAGCTGGGACAAGCCCTGCATGTTCCTGGATACACCTTAACCGTAACGCAGCCCCAGGATGTCTCTCCTGCCAGGTTTTGGAGCACATGCTGTTGACAGCAGCCCCGTGCTTTCTTCTTCGCTAGTATTCCCGCTTCCAACATCTCTCCTGCTGTCACGCAGTTCCCCATTGCACCCTTTGTCGTTTTGACTGACAGTGGTTCAGTCTGAACTGAGCTCTAGGCAAAGGTTGTGAGTATTTATTACACAACTCAGCTGTCTAGTGGCGTGTACAGGCATTATGGAAAGATGAAGCACGTAAATGTGGTTGAGCTTGGTGGGAATGAAGACTTTCAGCACATCAGGTATATTTGTAAATGCTCCCCAGTCTAAGTACATCTTAAACCTGGCCCTCAGTCGGCTGATGCTGAAGTGGTGAGGGATTCCTGACCCTATGCCCATTAGAGGTATATTTCTTACTGCCAATTGGTAAGTACTTCAGAAATGTTAGGCTGGTTGTCCTTGGAACATCTTTAAAATACATAATTGGTTTTGTTTCATAACTGGAGGACTTGGATAGATATTGTGACTGATGTTTCTCATAAGCATATGAAGTGGGGATTTAACTTGTGTAGATCTGATCATATTTAAACTTCTAAATGTCTTTAAAATTTTATTTACTTGACCATGGGCTCAAGAGAAAATGTGTTAGAGCAGGCTATTGAACTTCCTCCTCTGATTGTCTGACAGGTATCCTAGCCCCATTTCTTCTGTCTAGATCCTCTTGGTACCAGTCTGCCCTCCAAGAGAGCAATAACAGCACTGAGCTTGTAAACAGAAAGACACAAAAAAAAAAAAGTGATCTCTGATCTTCTGGTTTTGATTTAAAAGCAGTGTTGCCTGTTGAAGCATACAGATCTGTGTCCTTTTTGACTTTTTTTCATAGGTGGCATTGGAGAAGCAGTGTGCGCTGCAGTAGTGGGTGAGCCTGGTATCACAGTCAACCGCCTGGCTGTATCTCATGTACCACGAAGCGGGAAGTCAGCTGAGCTCCTGAAGATGTTTGGCATTGACAAAGATGCCATTGTGCAAGCTGTTAAGGTGGCAGTGTCCAAATCGAGAAATGCGGAGTAGTTTGAAGCATCTTGTGCTGTTATACAAAAGCAGTGTTCAGAGAAGTACTGTAAGTTTAAGGCAGGCAAAGGTGCTTTATGTAGAGTTCTAATAAAAATACCAGCTTAAAAAAACGTTCTGTATTCCAATATGTTTTTTCCCGTGGGATTTCTCCAGTGTGGTTAAAATCTCAGTATCTTAAGCTGCTAAAAGCTTCCGGTTATTTAACAAATGGTGGGCAGCAGCCCTTTGTGTACCTGCTGCACAGCAGCAGGGTTTTCTGCTCTGCAGCTAACCTCTCCTCTGGGAGCTCTGGGGTGGGAATGGTTGTGTGTTCACTGACTGTCTAAGTGGGCTTTGCTTCAGCAGGGAAATTGAGTAGTGGGCGTAGTAGCCTATAGTGAATGAAGTAACTTTTTTCTTTTTTTTTCCTTGAATTTACTACTGAAGATTAAAATCCTGTCGAAGAGAGTTGGGCAGAAGGACATAATTCTTCCCTTGCTGCCAGGAGAGTTCGCCAGCCCCTCTTCTGGATAGAAATGTTATTCATTGGATGATGAAAAGTAGGAACATGTATTGCAGCAGGAAGGTGACTAGTACCTTTTCTTTGATTTCTCCTCTCTGCATTGCCCTGCAAACATTTAGAAGAGAAGAAGGAAGGACACTGAGTGCTGGATAATGGGAGCCTAGTAGAGGGAGATGTACCTGGTCCTGGGGAGCCAACAGAGGGAGGTAGAGGCCCAGCAGAGCTGTAGAATTGAGTGATGAAGTGTGGGCTCAGGAGGGACTTGCTGGACTTGGAGAGTTGTAGCTAACACCAGCACAAGCTCTTCTAAGGAGTTTGAAACTCTTCATAGAATGCGTATCATGTTTTTGAGTGTTTGGCAGTGTTGCAGCAAGGGTGATAGAGGAGACCAGAATGACAACATCCTCTTTGGGCAAGAGGCAGAAATGCATTAAATGCTGAGGTGGACTTGAGAAGGAGGATCTGAAAGAACATCAGGAAATTTCCAGGTACCAAAGAGGATGCGATGAAACATGTAAGTTGCTTTTTCCATAGATTTAACTTCTCTCACGTGATCTGCTTTACGTTGTGGGTAGCTGTTCATCCCACATGATGGGGTCCACTGTCATTTTTAAGTATTTTTCCACTTCTACTTTACCCATGAACTGGTTGTTTTCATTCTCTTGTCTACAGAGTACCAAATTTAAAAATCTGAAATCATGTTTAGTAGCAAAATATGTTTCTCATCCTTACTGTGCCACAGCACAAGAGAGTTTAAAAAAATAATCATGAGAGCAGGTTGACTATATGTAGTTTTCAGTTCACTCAAAAGCTATTGGACATTAAACAATGCTACACTGGTCTCAGCAAGACTTTATTTGCAGAATAAGAACAAAATATACAGTATTTTCATATGAGAAAATATTTCTATAAAGATAAGTAAACAGTACATGTAAATGAGAATATAAATATTACAAAATAACCTGTATTTATCTTTATTGCTTAATTTAACCCCTGACATGTTAGGTAACTGCTGGCCTGTGTTGGTACAGGCCTGCACATGATTATTGATATTTCTGGACGTGCAAATGGAACTGCAATACATGTGAATGACAAACACCAATGCTTAAAATTAAGTACAACTCCTAAAAAGTTTTTTTTTAAATTTTCTGAGCAAGGCTTGAAACTGTTTCACTGAACTAAAAGTGAGCTGTCTGGGCTAAGGGCTTTTAGGTATACGTTTCCTTAAAATCTCATGTTTTATGGTCTTCTGTCTCACTTGATGCCTTCATCCTCCTATGGTTATGATGACCTTACATTTCTGCTAAAAATTTGAAGGTATCCTGTTTTTCTCATTAGCCTTACATCTGTAATTTTACGTATAATTGATGGAAAAACTAAAAAACATAATTAAAATACTACATATTATATCTAATGTATAACATGCCCCTGTAAGCTCGAAGGAATGGCAAAATTGCACTTTATTTTACCAGAAGGAAAAAAAACAAGTTGGCGGATGGGCCAAACCAAGCATTTTATTCCTTTCTTCCTCAGAGATGAAATTTGCTGCTGTTAACTATCTTATTAATGCACCATTATGTCAGTGCTTGTCAATCTTAACCAGCTTTCACTGGATGAAATCATTATATGTCCACTATATTGAGTTCTGCCACAATAAATTAATCTGCTTCAGTGCTATTGCACCGTTGGGGCTCAGCTATGTATGCTAGCAGCTGGTGTTTGCCTGGTTTGCAGCATCACAAGGGGTGAAGAGGAGGTGGCTTTGTAGGTGCCAAGATTCCTATTGTAACATCCACACCCAGCTGAGGATAGTATTGGTCTTTGTTGATTTTTGATACACTGTGGCCAGATTAACATGGTTAAATGGAGGGAAGGAGAATGGGTTTATATTCCATGAAATTAAATATAAACCAGGATCTAGGTTGTCTTATAAGCTCTCCTGAGCTACAAATTGCATGTTTCAGCTTCATTTTTGAGCAGACTGAATGATATGTTTCTATTGTTTAACACTTTCAATATTTTGTGTTGACCATTATGCATTTATGACTGCCTTACAAAACAGTTCTTTTAGTACTATAAATCCAAACAGCAGGGTTTTGTGGAACTCTCCTGAAATACTCCTCCTAGGCAGCTTTCCTCATACCTGCAGGATGATGAAAAAGAAGACTGTCAGGACTACTGTGTTCACATTGTCATGTGTTGACTTATCCCTGATGCAACTTCATATCAACGTTCATAATGTGTGCTCATGAACACAGATAGATATGAGCCTGGAGCCTGTTCGAAAACCAGGGAAGAAAAGCCAACTACCCTTAATATTAAGCTGAGCTATAGTATTCTCATTCAGGCATTTTCAGGAAATAATGCCCTATACAGGAAAGAGTATTAAAAATGTGAAAATGCTCTGCCACGCAGCAAGAGTCAAGAATAATTAATTTCTAAACCCTAGCAGCTGTAATGGACTGTAGTAAAATATTCTTTTTTAATTACAAAGACTGGAAATTGTAATTTAGAGAAGGTGGTCTTAAGAGTTAGCCAAAATGAAGTACCTGGGAAGGTTTAGGGAAATATACATGCAGTTAGTAAGAAGATCACTGTTACCTGTTAGCCTGAATCTCTCAAGCAGAGGAATAAAACTGTCAAGTATGCTCCGAATTCGGTACACTAATTGTGAAAACACACACATTTTCAAGGAAAGTCAGATATAAAAAAATAATACGCAAACTCCAGAAAAACAGTAAGAGCCACACCCTGACACTAGCACTATTAAAGAACTAAGATTACTGTTTAAATAAAGTGTTTCTATGCTATCATTAACAGTGACAAGGGTGACTCCAGACAGAACCATCCACAACCTACCAAGCACAGTAGCCACAAGCTTAAGTAGCCTTCTTTCCTTAGTTCAAAAGCCATGACTTGCTGCCTCTTTCCTTTAAGATCCCTAAGGCGTGCCAAGAATCTCCATTTCTTTATATAATTCTTAGTAGCTGCCATCATCCGGGTTCTGCTGAGATCTGGTCCTCAGGGTGCTCAGCAGCCTCAGCCCCGGGGGAATGAATGGCAGCCTGAGTGCGCAGCACCTTAAAGGGCTTATCTGCGAAGACCGCCTTGCTGCTAAAATTGTATGTTGTCATGGCAACTTAGCATTCAGCCACTGCTGCAGAAAGAGGTGACTCAGGGTCTTGTGATCATTGAGAACGAAAAATGAGTCAACATCTCCCTTCAGCGTCACAGAGGCACGTTTGTCTCCCACTACACTGTGTAACTGTGAATTGCAGGACATTGAAGTGGTGATTTAAAGGGTCTCAGCACTAGCCATGTTTTAGACTTGTGTGGTTAAGTGACTGTGTGAACTTGTGTCCTTAGTGTTGGTACAGAGCTGGCTGCTGTAGATACTTACCTAGACCAAAGTATATCCCAGTGGTTTCCAGGGAGGCAAAGGTGATTAAACCAATTCCAAGAGAAATTGTCCAATCTAAGGCAACAAAATAGGAGTTTGGCTTTGCTCATTTTCTGGCAAACAACGCTTTATCCTTCTGCTGAAATCTTGCCTTACCTTTGTAGTAGTAGTAGCAAATTAGTAAAGCTCCAATCCCAAAGCAAAGAATGACAAAATGAAAGAACTCATCTGAAACAGAGAGGGGAAATTAGGTCACAACTGCACACAAGGCTCCCCTAAGACACCTTAAGTTACAGTGTATCATTGAATAAACTGTACTTCCATGAGAGATGCCTCATACACTAGATTCAACTGCAAAATGCACAAGTTGTGTGTTTTGTCATATGACAAGCCTTGATGACCTTCATTGAGAAGGCTTGATGAACATCTACAAACTACTCATGTTAGGGAAAAAAGTTTTGCAGCCATAGATCTTATTCTTGGTCTAAGGCTAAATGGGTTTGACAACAGCTGAAATTAAAAAGAAAACAATTACCATCCTTTCGTATGCCCATCCACCGTACTGTCCAATGAGGGTGAGTATTTTCGTTCTCATATTCTACAAGAAAGAAATGTCTTTTATTGCCATGCAACTCTGAAATTAAAAGGTTTTATGTTTCTTTCCCTCTTTGTATCCAAAATTGATTCTCAGAGCGGAATATATTAAGAATTGTTCAGAGGAAAGAGATGTAAACCTTTCAGAATTTGCAATTTTAAAATTGTTCCTCAAACTGCTTTCCAAATAGCCTGTAGCAGCTGTAAAAATAGCATCATTGAATAGTTGAATTAACAGTACACAATTGCTTTTAAAGCACTCCTGCTCTTTTCTATTGAGTCAGGGGCAATCTAGTCTCAGAAATGCAGTAGGGAAGTAAAGTAGTAGTACAAGGGAACTTCAGTTTGATTCTTGATGTCACAGCTACAGTAATGGATAGGAGTACTGTCTATCTCCTGAAGTCTGATGTTGAAGTATTTCTTCATCCCCCAAATTAAGAACTGCAGTAGCTGACTCTTATAGGTATCTAAATATATTGATACAGACGAAAAAGAGCATAAGAACCAGCTCAATATTTTTAGAGGTCTAAATACAAGGCAAGGCTTTTTGCGCTAGTCTTGTTGTGAGCAGAATTACCAAATTCTGTTTTCTCCAATTGTCTCATTGAAAGTCAGAGTTGAGTATTTTACCAGATTTCTAACAACATGTTCAAAACAGAAGGATTTTTTTGTTTGCTGACTGCTTGAGAAGACCTCTAGGCAGTCTGTAGCATATAAGCATATAAGGGAGTTGATTCACCACAAGTTTTAGATGCTGATTTCACTTGCATTAGGCTGTGCATCCAGGCAACCACTGCCTGGCAGTAAATTTCATTTTATCTAATGATGTAACAGGAGAGTACTGAAAAATATCCCTAAAACTCTAAAGTGAGCTACAAAATTCTGTCGTTGTGCTTCTGAACCATGTAGCAACTTAACTTTGCAGAAGAAATCTGTCCTGGGTCACCTGATACTGGACCCATTTTAGCTTTTGATTGTTTGAGAATTCTGGATCGATCAAGTTCTGGTTTGGGGACAAACTCAGTAATTTGATTATTAATGTTAATGTAGCATGGCACTATTCTGACTTGCAATTGTTCCTCTGTCTGTGTGTAGGAAGATCTATAGTCATAGAATTTATCAGAGCATTAGTTCATACCTACCATGTGTTTGTTCTGTATTACGCTGCCTCCTAAAGGCAACAGTCGCACTGTAACTTTGTATCATGGAATGACTTGCACAGTGTTTCTTTTATCACAACATTACAAATGCATTTTAATATCTATTCTTAAATTTCTACTTTTTGTTTACAAAATATCTAGGCAACAAGGAGCTGGTATAGCTACCATCACTAAGTAAAACTGAATACCAAAAGACAGCAGTCACAAGAAAAACTTGTTTGCTTGTTTGTATTTACCATCTGCAATTGAATCTTCTCTTCTGATGATTTCTGAAAAGAAGCATAGTTTTATTATTTCTGATGGTAACAACTCTCACGTGCTGTTTAACACCATTAGCAGCATTAGCAAGCAGGGTGAGTATTCTATTTCGTGACTTAGTTTAGATAAAACAGTACTAGAAAGTACTAAGAAAGTGATGACATTAAAAAGAACCCGAAGAACAGCTACCAGTAAAAACACCTATTTGCAGTAATGCCAGGTGAAATAGCTGGGCAGTACGTGGCTGATGGCCTCTCTGTTAACATTCAATTGCTAAAACTGAAGCTGGTACCAGGCAGAGCCAGAACCAAGAGCTGTGTTTGCAAATCCCCTGAACATTTCCAATACAGTAGACACGGTGTCCCGCACTAGCTAAATATTTTCAGGGGCTTGGTCTAGTGTACTGAACTAATCTAGAACTGAGGCAACAAAGGCCAGGGTGAGAGGTGGCACATCAGGGGCCAAATGCCAACTGGAAAATCACTGTGATCCCTTTTGCACCTGCGGGGAGAATAGTGTATTACATACACTCCCTTTCCCTGTGGTTTTATATAGCTCCTTGGTGACAGTTAACTCAAAAAATCTCCTCTAGAGATTATGCTGCAACTTGCACCTTCTTCCCAATTCTTTCCTCATCTGAAATTGTCCAAGTTACAACAGCTCTTCCACACTTCACAGGAAAAAAATGGTTGAACAGGTCTCCTCTCAGAAAGACCAGTCTGCTTGGTTCTCTGCCTCTCATAGCTAATGAAGGTGGAATTTGCCTGGGAGTGGGAGGGATGAGGTTGATAATTCAATCAAGCTATTGCAAATTTCCTCCTAGGGGCTTTTTACATCTGTTCTGCTTCTGCTTGGTAGTTCCTGATAGAAGGAAATGTCTTTAGAGTGTGGCAGTCTGTTCAAGCCTCTCAGCTGGCAATGTTTGTGTTGCCTATCACTCGGCCTTCACCTAGCATCTCTGTTGGAGCGTGCTCTGCACTCTGAGCTAAGTGAGGAAGGCTTTCAGAACTGAGTGTCACCAGCTGCCAGAAACTAGGTTCCAGCTCCCACACAATCTTGCATCCCCATTCAGCAGGAGACAGAGGGCTGCAGGGAATACTGAAAACTGCCTCGCTGTCTTGAGCAAGACTGAACAGTTGCCCAATAGCATTGCTGGGTTTTCCACTAAAAAGGATGACAACTCCTGTGAGCTGATCCTATGTCGGCAGGCCTACCAAAAAAAAAGGGGGGGCTAATCTGCTAAAACTCCTTTTACAAATCACCTACTATCACAAGCTTGCAACAAAACATGTATACCATGCCCAGGTCCTCCATCAGGCTAACAGAAAACCTGATGGATTTACAGCCAAAAACTTATTTTTAATATACTAAGAATGTCAGAAAGAAAAAAATGCAGTTATAAAGTCTTACTTCCTGCAGGATGAGGTTATTATCTGGGAACACTTACCTGAATCTCTGTAGGGAACAACCTCTGATGGCATACCTAAAATATTATGCAAAGATGATGTAGATTAATATCTGTAATGAATGAGCTTATCTTGCTGCCAGCCCTAACCCATGCAGCCATACTGAAGCTAGTGGGGTTGTGTAGATGTGACAAGGG
Organism: Anser anser; assembly: GCF_964211835.1. Taxonomy (NCBI): domain Eukaryota; kingdom Metazoa; phylum Chordata; class Aves; order Anseriformes; family Anatidae; genus Anser; species Anser anser. Next base: position 3,336,497 of record NC_139733.1, read on the forward strand.
AGATACCAACTCCTACTCTTTAGAAACAGCAGGTCTGTTGTGGGTTATGCAGTTTAGTATCTAAAGGAAATATGGAGTATTAACCCCCCATATTTCATCTCAAACAATAGCTGGAGTCAGAAAGAATCAGATTCTTGTGAGACAAATCAGATCTCCTAATGTTAATTTAAATGAGCTGCTCTTATATCTGGGGTGAGATCAATTAAATATACGAATTAAATTATTAAACCATTAAGGTTTTTTTAAATCTATGGTTCTATACCACAAGCTGATAGCTGTGTTTTGACACAATACCTCTCTTTATCTGCATTGTACTTATATTCCAGTTTTTCCTTTGGAAGGAAAGGAAAAGCCTCAGCACTGAGATCCAAGGAATGGTCCTTATCGATGATCTCCACTGTATGCCAAGGGTGGAAAGCAGACCCCGTAAGTAGTGACTGTGACAGATGCTTTCAAAAACTCTTGTTGCATTTCAATGGCAACTGTCTGTGCAAACCCGGCAGCAGCGGTTCTCCCACAATGGTAGGTTTTGTTGTTGTGGTTCAGTTGTAGCCGTAGGGCATAGTTAAGAATTAGTACTAGCTTCGTTTTGTAGGAAACACCTTTCCTACAGCCAGATTTTAACTGGTCATTTTCTTACATCTAAAGCTGCCTATGGAGTGTTCGTGTACCTTTGTTTAGAAGTCAAACCATACAATGCCAGAAATTATTCATTTTCTGTTTTATGTTGGTTGTCTCTAGGAAAAAAAAATAATGCTGTTGTCACTTTGTCCCACCTCCAAGTAATTGGCCTTCAGTCTTCTGTCTTCCTAAATCTTCCTCATCACTGTCTGGATAGAGAAAGTGTTTTTTCATCAGATTAAAGAAAAATGTCCCAGCAATATCAAAAATAATAGCACTATAGTCTTTTGCTCGCAATATATGAATGACTGTGAGATGTGTAAGTAAAAATGAAGGCTTTGAAATGCAAGCATCATTATTAGCTGCTTTTGCCTCACAGCTCTCTCTAAAGCTGGCTGAATAGGAGAAAAACAGTAAAATCTGATGATGGAATGAATTGTATAGAAAGGTGTAGCAAGAAATTTCTTATTTTAAACACAGATACATCACTAACACTGCTAAATAGTTTTAAATTTTTATTTCTAATTACAATTCATTTCTTTCTAGTCAGCTTTTGGCTTTCTGTGACAGAATAAGCCAGTATCAGCATATTAGCATTCTCTCTTCCACATTGTGTATCGTTTCCTTACCTTCTGGTTTTCCATGAAAGAAATGCACTCGTGGCAACCAAAACCATGACTTTTGATACACAGCTGATGATTGCTATTAAGGAAAGAAATGCTAGGAAGTGGTACAGCATTGCCAGCTACTGCTGTATGTTGAATATTCTTTGCTTCCTGCTGTAGCACAGGCTTTGGCTAGAACATAAACCCCATGAAGATCATAACAATTATGATTTTATATTTGGAAAGGAATCTTGCAGCAGCTTTCGACATTGCTGAAACCCCCAACTTCCACAACAGCAGGAGGCAGCCACTATTTTGTTAACAATGAATCTAGAGACAGTAATTATTTTGTCATCTCTTTTGCACAGTTTCTTACTTTTTTCTGAGTTAAACAGAATTGCTACTGAATTGCTGCAAGTCTCCTGTGTGAAACTCCTTTGAACACATAATCAGACTAAAATACGTGTAAGGGAAAAATAAAATCCTTTTTACCTTGTGGATCTTCATCTATGGACTCGTGGGATGAGTCGTCAGCTTTTTTATCCCCTTGTGAAAGCATGAGATTTCTTTCCAGTCTCTTCAGGAGTTTTAATTTCTCATCTGATGTGATAGGTAGACAGAAAATATATATATATTTGAAACAATAACTTCCATTTTCTCTCTTTTATAGACTACCAGTGTTTCAAGATGCTGTATTTAAAGGTTGTCTGTCAGGAAATTAGATTTATTTCAGCTGTGCTTTTCATAGTACAAAGCATTACAAATGAAAGCATTGTGCCACTGTTAAGCTTTCTTAAATGGCTGCAGCAGGGGCCTATGGTCTCACATTCTAGGTTTTAATTTACTGATAATGCTACCCCTGTGAAATTTCCCACGCTCTGAAGCAACAGCATCTGCAGCTGAAAGAGTGCTTTAGCTGAAGAATAGCTGCTCACCACTTCCTGGGCTACTTCTCCCTCCACCATTGTGATTTCTGCTGGGTTCCCTGGGGTTATGCCGCAGTGCCAGCACCCTCTTGTGGCATAAAAGCAGAACTCTCGAAGTCAGCTAGGCCAGTTCACCTGGGAGGAGAAATTTGGAGGATGCTGACTCCTGGGCCAGGCAGTGAAGAGCTCCTGGCTCAGTTGTAGGTGATTCTTAACAGCTTCATATTCACCTCTGTGCGTCTCTTCATTATTAGTTTGGACATACACAGTAACACAATTCCCCCCAGCTGTTGGTGCAGCTAACTACGAGGGTGGGAAGGGGTCCCTGCCATGACAACCACTCCTGCTCTGACACATGCTCAAAACAGGGTTGTTCTCTAGGCTGTGCAGAGTCTACCCCTTCATGACCACATTTCAACATGGCAGAAACAGGAGAAGGATTTCCTTGAGATTGCCCAGTTAAATTTGGGGTCATCTTAAGTGAGTGCAGCTTTATGATGTATTAAAGACAATTCATAAGACTATGAACCCTGTGGAACTGCACTTAGTTTTTTATTGCACAACAAGGCAAATGAGAAGTGTAGCAGAAACTGTTTGTATCTTGATGCCAGGCTCAGCACCCTGATTTGCATCTTCCATCTACTCCTTTAGTCAGTGCTGCACATCCTGCTAGGGAAATTTGCAACAATATTGACAGCAGCTCAACCCTGATTTCTTACCACTGTGGAAGCTCAGAGAGGTCCAGACTGCCTGGGTAACTGTTCAGGCAAAAAAGTGTCCTGGCTGTCACTAATCCAGTTAGGAAAAACTGGGGGACCACTTTAAGTCACAGAAATTTCTTAGGAATCGTCACCCCAGATGAGGTTTCCTTTCCCTTTAAGTGAACAAGTTTGTTTTTATCCCTCCCCCCTTCTTAAGAAGTGAATTCAAATTAAAATAAAGTTCTGTCTATCTGTGGCTCCCATTATCACCATACCTAACTGTGTTTTCTAGGATGTATTTCTAGACATTTTAATCGTTCACTAATAATCACTGCCAAAAATATCAGAGTTTTCCAACTGGTGTCGAGTCCCACAAGCACTGCAGTAATTTTAACAAATAGTTGAAGGGCAGCCAGGTAGGACTCACCACTTCCCTTGGAACTGGGCAGCTGCCGATATAGAGATGGGTTGGTACTCTTCAGCAAGAGGTAAAGAACAACCATTGACCTGACGCCTTTTGTCTGTATGGCTTTCAGGCAGGCTGCACAGCCCCCAGGCAGGACACTGCATCTCTTGAGGAGCTGAGAGAAAGATGAGTAAATAGCAAATAGTCCTTCCAATAAAACACAGCATGTGTGAACAGATCCTGCTATGGAAATGAAAGTAGCACACTCCATCTGTGGGAAATGTTATCTGCCCCTGCTATACGAGCGGAAAATCAGGGATAAAGAGTAAAGCCAAAGATGGGAAGAACACACAATGTGTCAACTGGGAAAGAACTCGGGTGTTCAATAGCTAACTGTTTAAAGAGCTGGAGAAATACGGGTGTAGGGCCTGAAAATGGACATGCAATCTCTGCAGTATCTTACGGCAAAACACCTCTAACAATGGGCCTCCCTAGGAAAAAAGGGACCTGGACAGGTCCTGAGGAATACATATAAAGCCAGCTCTGCTGGAAAGTTATTTTTTCCATGTGGAAAACAATGAAGTGAAAGTCTAATTTATGTAAGTGCTCTTTTATGCCATTTAGTGCATTTTAGGTATCTTTTTTAACATATCAGAAAATGGGCTCTATGTTCTTTCTCTCCAAAATATATCAGAGAAGTATAAAAGTATATCTGTAGAACTATGCCTTACAAAAAAAGAATGCATGTTTCTTCAGTAGCTTACATTGTTCTTTTCTTCAGTATTCAGGATAGGTGGGTCAGTGGTGGCTAAACATTTTACAAGGGATTCCCAGAAAGACTGCCTCGTTTTCTCATGATTCTCCAAGTAATCCTCATCAGCAGTGAAAGCCCTCTGGAAAATGTCTGGGAGGAAAAACAAGTAAGTCACTGCGCAGAAGTAGAGGTGGGTTGTGTGGTAGCATTCCCCTCGAGCTCAATGTAGGTGTGGTGACAGACAGACTCTGCAGCATGTTGGCTTATAGGAAAGAGAGTAGTGCTGTATCATATAAAGCAATATGGTCTACCAGAAATCGGTAGAAAAATGTCAGTAGTCCATACAAATGGGTGTCTGTGGTGCTGCTGTCTCAGTAAAAGAAGCAGGGGAAGTATTACTACTATTTATTTAGCAGGTTTTTATCCTGATCATGTTATTTGACAGATAAGGAATTGAGGGACAATAATACAAAGGGCTGGATACCTAAGACCTAGGGTTTTCTACATATTGTTAGGCATTTAATGCACAGCAAAATCCCCTTCATGCATCTAAATTCCCACAAGGATGTGGCGAGGCCAGATGAGAAGCCTGTGGGAGAGCAGGGAACTGACTGACAGTCTGCTTGCAAGCAAGGAGGAGATGTATGGAGCATGTTTTCAGAGCAAACTAGTCTCACCGACTCATTGTCAGTCTAGCAAAAAATGTTGCATAGTGTAAACAAGCAGATGCTTTGACCTTTGCATGTTACCCCTACCTTGCTGTTCTTCAGTAAGTTCTGGGAATGGGACATTCAAGTTCTCCATTGCTGTACCTGTTCCAAAGGGAAGAAAAAACAGATGCTATTTGGAAACAGATCAGTCTGACCTTCTCTATTTTTCTGTCTTACACTTGATTTTCTGCAAACATCTCTATCTCTAGGCACTCAGTTTTTAAATCACTTCTCTTGTTGCAGTGGGAGTATCATGTCATGACTCATTTACCCTCCCAGGACCTATTCTCAAATCCTGAATGAGTCTTGCTGAGCTGGCCTTTGGTTATTAAGAAAGTACAAAAGTCTCATCATCATGAGTAAAACCGAAAGAAGCCTGACTTGATCCTTCACTTTTTTTTTTTAAACTACCAACGTATCTAATTAACTTTTTGCCGCAGACGTGAGTAACTTAATAGGCACTGTTCCATTCACAAAACAGAACAATTATTTGTTACCTTTGACACCTTCATACTTAAAATATGCCAGTCAGGGAGAATAGTAAAAATAGTTCATATGAGAACCCAGCAAGATTTGGAATTCTTGTCTCACAGAAGACTTTGATACTTCAACGTCTGTTCTTCCCGATTGTCATGAAAGGAAGTTTCCACTTATTTTAGATTTATGAATTGAAAATTTTTAAGTGTCAATCCCAGAAAGTTTCCTGTTGACCATAGGAACAAAGTATTCTGACATCCCCAAAATGCAATGTTTCCTTTTCGTTTGCTAAACTCACCTTGGAAATTTTGTTTTGAAGCTGCTTTATTCTGATGTATTTTTTGTCGTGCTTGGGGTTCTGAACAGTTGCCTCCACCTACTGTGGTCCAGGCATCCTGCAGTAACTCCATCTCCCCATTTCAGCTATAACAGCTGTTATATTGAGAGATGTGAAAGAAGACTTTTCGCAAGCCTAAAACACAGTTTCCACTATGCAAGGCACAATAGGAAAATGCTGTGTGTACACCCTCACATTTTCTTACACTATGGCTTTTGGGTCCATTCAACAAAACACTTTAAATTAACAAGTTTGAAAACTAAGTCTTTCCATTAAATTTTCTGGATGGAAAACTGATGTTTTTCTATGGGCAGTTTCAATGACCACCATCAATCCTAAAAACATTCCAATACAAAATCTAAAACAGGTTCAGTTGATATCTTGAGAAGGGTGGCTTAAAACACACAAGAACATCTTAATTTTCTAAACGGAACAGGTTGCTAGAGTGTTAGTTCTTAGACAGAGGACATCAAACACCAACAGATTCCAAAATAGCCATAAAAGCCATCCCTCCTTTAGAACCAGGGCTGGGGTCTCCGATTTTTGGTATGTTGGTGATTGTGGGGGCTTTCTCCTTTCATACACTGCTAGTGTTCTTCAAACGAAGAGGTCCTTAGTTTGAAACTCTTTTTAGCCAGTGGTTTGCTGTTTGGCTCTGAGAAAGCTACATAACCTCTTCAATCACTTTAAAAGGCTAAGCCCAAAAAACTGCTTACCTACGTGCCAGGTGTACTGTGAGGAAACAAACACTTAATATTTTAAGGACACTTCAAAATTATTCCTAATGAGAAGTCTGTGCAAGACAACATTTACAAGGCCTTTTATTAAACCACCTAATATACCTGGAAAAACTTGTTAGTTTTTTGGACAAACAAGCTTTGAACTCCATCCATTAATCTAATAAAAGTTATTACCTCTCCTACAAACCTTGCCTGACTGATAGCTTTTGCTGCCTGAGCTGTGGAGCAGCGCTGTGTGACAGTGGCTGGCACTGTGAGACTGTGAGCACCCGATAGAGAATGCAGGAAACTCATATGTCTTCGCTGCACGGTGAAGCAACAGCTGATGCTGAAATACCGGAACCCAGCATACCACACCCTGGACAAACTTGTTCTCAGTCACACTACAAGGAACATAATTTCTGTGCAGTTATGTATCTCCAGAAATGTTTTTCAGCCTTTTTCAGTATCTTTTCTGTCTTATTTAGTCAGCTTAAATGCTGTAAGTGTTTGCTTTTGTTCACTAGACCTGTTTGTGGACTGCAGGGTTGAAACACCAGGCCTAAAGGAACAAAGTGACTTTCACTATGAACATTGCCTTTACGACTGATGAAGTGCATTTTGTATTTATAACTATCCATAGCTTTACTGTAGAGTGAGACTGAGGGGGATTGACTTTGGGGCTCAATATCTCGTGATGGCCACTTTCATTGGCACATTCAAGGCACGTTGCCCTTCCCATGCCACAAGCCTCTCATAGCGGCTGCCTCTCGCTGGCTTTGTGTCACCGCAGAGACAAAGGGAAGGGGTAGGCACTGACAGGTCTGTGCTGCCATACACAAAGGAAGAGCAGATAACAACACTGAAGGCAGAGGAGACACAGTCAGCTTCATGTGCTGCCAGATTGACTTCTGATAAAACTATTTGTTGACCCAAATGATCTAACTGCCCAGCTGCACCCACAGCAGAAATGCATTTGGCTGGCAGACACACGCATGCCCCTGTCCGGGCGGCTGGATGCCAGCTCTGTGCTTGGGCAGGTACCACCGGAGGGTCTGGGAGCAGCCACGGACTGATGCGGGCTCCCCTTGTACGCCTCCAGCATGCTGAGCCCAGCTGCCCACCACACTGTGGGACTGAGGGAGTCGGGTGCCTAATTTCTGTTAGGCTGTGGGTAACTAATACCCCTGTGGCTTTTCTGGAAAGAAAATCAGATCTAAACAAAGGAGAAGGATTGCTATTTAATTATTGTGTGTATTAAAAGCAATGCAGTTGATTATACCTGACACCAAAAGCAGGATGATGGCACACCATACCGGCTTTGCAGCCTGGCCACCAGCTCCCCTGGGGAACACCGTGACCAACAGACCTCACCTGGTTTTCCCCAGAGCCCATGGGGAGTTAACTGCAGCGAGGTCTTTTTGATGAGTTAGAGTAACATTTGTGTGCAGCATCAGGCTCCCTGATACTGAGGAGAGCAAGGAGTGAAATTGTTCACTGGGATAGCAGAAATTGTGACTACAATAACACAGGAAGACCTCAAGACAAAGACCATCTAATACTAAAACTGTTCACTTTGAAACTACTTGTATAATTCCTTTTAAATTACACACTAATACCAAATCCTGCTGAAGTTTACTTTTGAACATCCACTCCCCCACACCAATCCCACCCGACCCCACACAGTACCCCTGTATGCCTCAGGCTGGCTCCACGGAAACTGGTGGCGGCGAGGCCTCAGCGGGCGAGCCCAAACCTCCAGTCCCTTCAGCCTGAAGCGGCTCCAGCCTGTGCCACCAGCCGGACACCGGTACGGGGACCCGACAGGCGTCCCCACAGCCTCTGGGGCCGTGCCCCTTGTCCCCACAGCGCGCTCCGATCTCACCTGGCATATGCTTCTCCAAGGGGAGACGGCGAACGCCTCAGAAACTGGACGAGATGGTGCTTGTCCTCTGAGTAAAGTCAAAATGAGTCTCCCTGGTGTGAAACGGGTAGAAAGGGGAAGTGGGGGCAGGGGTTGCCCAGAGGATTATATATATACGTGTGTGTATATATATATATATATGTGTATGCGTGTATATATATGTATGTGTATATATATGTGTCTATATATGTATGTGTCTATGATATATGTATGTGTATATATATGTATGCATATGTGTGTGTACATATATATATATATGTACGAGGGGTCCGTCCGGCAGCTCGCCCCAACGCCGCCGAGGTCCGGGCCAGCACCGCCGCACGGCGCCTGAGGAGCCCGGCGCAGCTCCCGGGGCCGCCCCTCGGCGCTGACTCAGGGGGCGGTGCTGCCGACGAAGGACGGGGCCGCGAGGAAGGCGCCCCCGGGGGCAGCTCCGAGGGATCTGAGAGGGTCTGGCCGGGCAGGAGACCCCCAAACAGCCGTTCTGGGGCGCCCCGAGGGGGACGGCGGCCACTCTGTGAGGGAAAGGCCCCGCGTCCCGCGGTGGCTGTGTGGAGGGAAGGGCGTGCTGCTTCGAGGCGCGGGGGAACGGTCGTGAGGGGAGCAGCGAGGCGGGTGGTCTTTGTCCCGTGTGCTCCTCGGGAACAGGGCCATATCGGCACGGCGGCGGGCCCAGGCACAGCCCCTGCCCTTACTCCTGCATCCCAGGGCCGCCATGTCCTGTGCTGAGGAGCTGGCAGGCTGGCGGGGAAGGGAAAGGGGTCCCCAACCCCTGCCTCCAGCGAGCAGAGCGGGGATGCCACTGGGGTACGGGTGTGCTCACCAAAGTAGAACAGCCTTTGTCACGAGCAAAGCTTGCTTTGCTTTTTGCTCTGCACCTTAAGTCACTGAAGGTTTGTGCATAGGTAAGAGGCAAAGCCACGCTTCTGGGATGAGGGACCACGCTGCCCTGCCCAAGTAATAAGCTGGAAAACAGCCCAAGCACAACTATTTAGCCTGCTGTGTTTGCAAGTGCCTGGGATACAAATGAGGCGCAGCAGACTGTCCTAATGAGATTGCCAGAAGCCAGTCTGGGGAGTGAGGAGCTGTTCTGGGGACATTTACTCCCAGACTGGTCACCCTGCCTGCCCCCAGCTGTGATCAATTCCCCAGTAACCTTCACCAGGTTAATTTGCAACATACCTGACAGGAATCCAAACACCTCAGTCAGCTGAGGCAAAGAAAATACTCCTATTTCCTCCCCAGCTTAGCATTCCTTTTCACTATGACAAATGGGTGTCCAGGTCTCTTCACACATGGTACACTGGATTTGTGCCAGAATCTTTGCCAGGTAAAAAAGTTCTCTGGGTTTCATAGCTGGAAGTTAGATTTTTATTAAATTAGGTGTGATTTTATAGCAAGGCGTGTAGTTTAAGTGAGTGGGTGCAAATCCTCCATTTGCTGTAAGGTTAAGTGTCATTCACTGTGCATTGTTTGCTTGCTCTTAGAAAGCAACAGGGAGCAGCCCAAGCTGGATCCAGCTTCCAGTCTCTGATTATGCTCAGGTAAAGCAGGGAGTTTCTCTTTGCCCTTTTCCAGCAATATGTTTTGCTATCAGTAACTCTCTTAGCAGGCTCTTGAGTTCTGATAATAGCAAACAACAGAGATCAGGATGGACAGTCATCTTTCAGGTCCTGGCATCCTCCACAGGCAATTTCCCTGCCACTGCTTGCTCATCCTCACTGACCGGCCGTACAGTACCTCAGCTGTGGCTCTCTGGCTCTGCGTAGGCTGTTACCCAGTCACTCAGAATACCAATTCACATTGATTATGGGTTTAACGTTCTGTCTTTGAGCAGGAGGAAGAGACGCAAACCGTTTCCTTCTAGTCTGTCCTGCCTCTTTTAGAATAACTGGAAACAAAACACCCTTCTGTTTGGCTTCTTTTCTTCTGCTGTACCTGCAGTACACCTAATCGATGTTCTCCTCAAAGCCTTCTTGTTTACCTCTGATGCATATAACATTTTTAGCACAGCATTAAACTTAAGTCATCCAAGTGTTGTATTCTGTTTGTGGGAGCTCCTCCTTCACTAGCAGATGTAAGACGACCCAGTCAGCCCTCAGCAGAAGGGAACAAGACAGCAGGAAAGAGGGGAGACCCCTTCTGTGCATGACAGCAAAGAGAGCCCAGCTCAGAGGTTTAGCACTGAGCGTATACCAGCTACACTCAGGCATTTTCACCTTGGTTTTTCCCACTACAGCTGTCCCTGGGTAAATAATTAACTAATTATTATGCCTTTCTTAGGCTAGTCTCTTGTCTTTGGCCCTTAAAATTCTCACCTAAGGAAATACTCCAGCTCCTATTCGTTCTGAGCTACTTCTGTACCTGCACAGAGGTAATCTATTTTGGTTTCTGGATTAAAATGTGTTTCTGGGTTTGACTTCCTTTCAGCAGCATTCTTGTTACTGTCCTGTTGTAAAGAGTTTCTTTTTCTCAGAAGGTATTGCTTTTGACTATGTTTGGTCACTTGAAACTGTGCATCCATTGGGTGACAAACCTAGATGATTCTGTGATTGCTGGTAATAATGGGAGTCTTCTAGGGACATTCCCATAAAGTAGTGTGTGTATTGATTATGCAAGGTGTGGTTATGTTAAGTCATTTGTCAAGTTAAGCTAACAGTTTCACCCTGATGCAACTGGTGCCTGAGGAAGGGGTGTGCAGAGCAGGTTATGTACCCTCTGCGCTCCTTTTCACATATTGATGTTTCTGGAGAGACTGGAACACAGATAAATTTTGAGAGTTTTTTTTTATGGTTTTGGATTCCAGTGCCTGTGATGTTGAAGGGAGAGGAAGGTTAGAGAGCAGAGCTTAGGGAAGCCTGAGCCAAGTGGCTGTAGGCAGCCCCAGCTGCCTTTGGAAGGCATATTGGGCTCCTAACACAGCCAGTGGCTGTGCTGTCAGATTTTTATGAGAAAACTAGTCAAGCAAGCCTTAGTTCATAAGCTTAGCTGTAGTGTTGAGGAAATAGAATGTGCTGCTTGTTCATGTGTTACATCATGTAAGATAGTAGTGATATAGCTGTTACCTGTGTCACAGTCTCTAGGGAGCAATCCTCTTTGGTCAGGAAAAGACTGAAATCCTTGTTAGAAATGTGAGAGAAAGGTTAAACTGAACAGAACTTGTTTTAAAAATGAAAAAGAATTCATTTTAAAATTGAAACATGGCATGGATTCTTTATACTTGTCACAAATTTCATGTTAAGCATAATTCTCAGAAGATGATACAATTAGCAGGAGAAAATCAAAGACTGGGACTGCAAAGTGAAAGGTTTCCAGGTTTGGTTAAATGTATTCAAACAAAACACCTGCTGACACTTAGGCTTTCAAACACAATTACCAAAGTATTAAAACTAGCTGTGTTTATGTCATACATGTGAAATATATTCAAAACTGTGGTGAAATTGTAACTTTAATGGAAAAAAAAATAATTGCATGTGATTCGGGAACAAGATTTGTGTGTGTGTGTGTTTAACCTGGCTGTATCATAATGATTTCTTCTATCATGTTTGCTTATTCACCAGGTTTAGTCTCCAATTGCAAATGGAGCACACAAGAGATTAACAACCCTATGGATTTAATCTAAGGCTTTCTGAAATGCTTCTCCCACACGTGCAAGCAAAGCAATCAGCTGCTGGCTGGAGGCACGGGGCTTGGTGTGAGCTGCATGTCTCCAGGTGGGTGCAGCGTGGCCGTCATACCCTGACTCGTGCCTCCTGCGTAGGAAGGGCGCTCATCTCCTCCTTTCTGAGGGCAGCCAGATGAGACTTCTCTTAGCTGAAGCAGAGGGTAATGCATGCAAAATGCTGCTACTTCATGGTGTTTACAATCTAAACCTCCTTTCAACCAAGCTGATGAGAATTTTTCTATTGATACACATGGGAGCAGGATTAAATACCTGGGGAGACTCTGGGACCAGGTCTTCTAAATAAAAGAAAATCCCTTTTCTCCAGAGCCTGCTGAGATAGAGACAGGCTGCGTCATTAGTTTTCCACATCGTTCAAGCGTCTTGTCTCACCTACCCTGACATATTTAATTACACGTAATGTTTAGCACTTAAAGCAGATAATATGCTGCACCTTCAAAGCACTGAGAGAATATTACTTAATTAATTCTTTATTGTGCGTTACATGTGTTTATTTTGCCAATACTTGGGAAATATCCTCTGAGAGCGTTAGGAGAAAAGGTGATTTGCTCTTTGTTCACTGGGAAAATTGCTTCCAGGAGGCGTTTGTAGACACAAGACACATGCTGAGGAGCTCTTAAGCTCAATACTAATTGGGTACAGCTTGCACACAGATCTGTCACACAGACGCATTGCAAGAGAAATGTAGAAATATTCTCTTAAGTCAGTGCAGGAGGGGCCCAGTGACGATATATATTCAGAGTAGTAATTACTTATTTAGTCATCACATTTCTGATGGATTAAGACATTCCCATGATACCTCTTGCTCTAGCCTGATTTTCAAAGGGTTGGTTAAATTAGTCCCTCCTATTTGCACACGTGCTGCTTATTTTCTTTGTTTCAAGTCTGCTTAAACAATTGTGGGACAGCAGAGTACTAATAATTGAGGGAGCACTATGTTTCAATATCAGCTGCGTTTTGCAGGGTACAGCTGATCTACAAATACCTTTCTGTTTTTAAATTGTGAACACTTTTGAGAGGCAGAGAGAAAAGAAAAGCAACAAGTAATAAGTACAACCCGCTCCCCTAATCCTCCAGACTATCACTGATCTAATAACATGCTCTGATGCTGGGAGGTGGACGTGAGAAAGCACCTGTCCTACTTTGCCTGGGCTGACAGGAGGTCTGAAGTTCAGCCATGAAAGTTTCACAGAATCATGGGAGACTGGGTCACATTGTACCTTGCTGAGACTTTTAGGAGGTTTTTCTTATTCTGTACCCTTCTACAAAATTATTTACCATGATTACTAATTCATGGTACTAACAAACATCTCAAACGGAAGTAAAACTTCTGTTAAAGCCTCTTGAAATTTAAGGATTAGGCGTAGTTTTATTTAATGGTGATCTAGAAACAGGAGTTTCTTGTTTGGTACAATACCTTCAGCATCTCAATCATAGTGAGAGCCAAGGAGGGCACTGTGCTGACCTCTGTGACTTTTTTTTCCTCCTTCTATTTCCTTAAACTTCTATGTCTAGTCAAAATCATGTTTTCTTCAAACTCATTACAAGCTTTCTAATATGTGTTGTTGAAAGTGGATCAATGTGTGCTAGTTATTTCTTAATAGTAAACTTTCATCGTTTACATCAAAAATCTCCAATTTCTAATTGCTACTAAGGTATTGGTGATAGAGGCTGAAGATGCAGATGAAATCTGTGCATATTCCAGAGCCTATTGACAGATTCCAGAGGAATGTTTGCTTCCTCTATTTTGTTGACTCTCATTATTGGTGATATCATGATTGGTAATAACAGACTACTGTGTAGATTCTCGAGTCTCACAATTCTTACTCTTCTCGCCAGGTGTCATGGAGATGTTAAACAGCTGTCCTGTATCTTTGCTGGCAAGCTGGGTGCTTACAGACCTTGAACTGAATGAGCACCACATCTTGCTACAGCTGGTCCAGAGCTGTGCAAGCAGCTATTGAGCCACCAGCAGTCCGGTTACATCACGGTGAGTGTTGCAGATGTGTGTCACAGGTATACAAACAAGCTCTCTAATATTTTGTGCAGCTCTGAATGTGGCTGTGTCTCGCAAATACAGCTCCCAGTTTGGCAGAGGCCAAGTGCCCCAAGTTTCTTTAACTTCCAAGAAAGATTTTTTTTTTTTTTTCTGGCTAGTAGTGATCAACATTTTGACATCCACCATCCTGTGTGGTCAGAGGTTAGGGGAAGAAGACACCAGCCCTACCGCCCTGCCAAACCCCTTTGCAGCTGGTATTGTCGCTGGCTGCTCTGTGCCCCCAGGCGATGTTTTGTGCTGAAGCATTTGTGCAGAAAGGCTGCCATCGTGTGGCTTTGTCCCTGTCCGTGGGGACGGTGTGCAAGAGGCCCTTGCCAGCAGCCTTGCTCACACCCTACCCTCCTTATCTCTCTCCAGGGATGTTTTTCCATTTTCCTCGTCTCTGCTGATGCCCGGCCTGCCACAGGGACTGAGGCTGTAGCACGCTGGAACAAGCCTTTGCCAGCCAAGCTGCATGTTTTTGTAGCCGTGTTATAAAATGAGAAGCTCTGGGTTTTTTTGTACGTGGTGGTAATAAAGCAGAACTGAAAGCCAGTTTCAGATTAATGACCGGCAAAGCAAAAATGTCATTTTGCAGCTTAGACTTTCTGTAGAAATGTGTTGTTTCTTAGCACAGAAGTTCAGCACCTTAAATGGTAGCCTCTCCTAAAGCCCAGAGACAGGAAAGTGACAACACTGACGTTAACATCACTGTCCCTCCAAAAGCACAGCCCTCCAGGCTGCAAACCCTGGCTGACCAAGGCAGTTGCTATTATGTTTGAGTTTCTGTTTCTCTTATAGTTGAAACATGTCTGAAATGTAAACTCAGACTGGTCTGGGAAGGAAGGAAAATGGACGTGGTTCTGTTGCTGGCAAAATGAGCCATTTCTTTTCCAGACATCTATCTTAAAAACAAAGACAACCTGTGGCTTTGTGCTTGGGGTTTGGTTAGGGCTCTGAATCAGGATCCGTGGTAGTACTTGCTTTGTGGTCATACAGGAGAAGAGTAACTGCTGTAGTGAAGCAGATTCATGGACTGTTTCACTTCTTTCTTTTTCCCTGACAGTGGACAAATAATGTTCAAAGGCATACATGGCACTCAAAGACATCCAGTATGTAATCTTCATTCCCCCAGAGGCGTGGGCACTGAGACTTAATGATCCACACCTTAAGAGCTTCTCCTAGCTGATCGATCAGATGCTAATATGCTGCAGGATGGATGCTTACAATGTAGGCTGGAGAGAGGAGGAGAGCTGAGTTATTCCAATTCAGTTCCTGCAGTCATCACTAAATATAGAGCTGGTACTGATGCAGCACTTCTGGGTTGGTTATGTAAAGTCTGGCATGCTCTGGTTTGGAATATTTAAAAATCTTTTCATATTTATATTAATAGATGCTAAAGCTCAGCTACAACAAACAAAAGAAGGGAGCTCAGTAAACCTGAAACATGCTCCAGTGCACTGCCAGGCGGCAAGGCAGTAGCCAGGTGCCTCACTGTGCATCAGCTGAGCCTGGATCTTGAGGCTTGCTGCTGACAAACCACCTGTTCTCACAATGCTCTCTTTCTACTTTTCAAGGGGGGAAATGTATCAGGCCAGATTTGGCAGCTGTAGTCTCGGGGACATCCCATAATTACAGAAGTGCTGTTCCGTGTACATAATGAAGCAGTGGAGGCTGTTGGTGTGTTTGAGCCCTGAAGAGCGCTTGCACTGCATGCCTTTCTTTATTTCCTTTAATTTGCAATCTCAATTAATTTTTCTCAAATTAATGTGAGCATCACTGTGGGGATTAGATATTCATATCGTAGAGGAATAGAGACCAAAAGATGATTATACAGTGCCCAGGATTCATGTAATCTGACGTTAGACACTCCTGAGGCAGGTACTTACATTCAGCATGGTTGTTTCACCACTCCTTTGTGCTCAGTGAGGCCCTTTTAGGATGCAAACCTTATGACCATTTCATATGCCTGTCTTAGGGCAAGAGCACTGCCTTGTGGAGGAGCCTGCCCATGGTCATGCAAGCCCTGCAGGCGTGGAGCTCAGATGCCTGGAGGTAGGGCACTCACAATGAGTCCGTGACAAACGTGGGGGAAAAAGGCCAGAGCCCTGCTGGATCAGACCAAAAGTCTGTCTAACCCAGGGTCCCATGTCTGCAGATATAGCCCAGGATGAGATCCTGGAGCAAGGCGAGCGTGTGATGATTCCCATGTATGCTTTCCTGGGCCCTTGAGATCTACAGAACCAATTTCTTGAGCTAGAGGCGGTTCTGTATTTAACAGTTCCTGACAGAAAAAACTCCTGGAGTAAAATCCTTTTAGGTGCTTGTGGACAGAGACAGTAGTATCTTTGCAGTATGTACAGATCACACAGTAGGAATGGAATTTGAGGCTCACGGCGTGAAGCTAGAGGAGAGGTACTTTAAGTCAGATCGACTTTTGTGATCATTTACATCCCTTGGTGAGGTGGTTTCTGTCTGTTCCAAGTATCAGGTAAGCACTGAAGCTTGTCTGAACCCCTGAAGGGCCCAGATGCATTTTTAATTTAAATAGACACAGAGAAAGTCAGGGTGCTAGTAAGGGCTGTTGATTTAACAATGGTGAAGATGGAGGCTTTTACTCAGAGCATAGGTTCCTTACAAAGTACCCCAAAGTTTCAGACAGCCTTGCTGCAGCTCTCTGAAGGCAAGGCCCTCTTTTCACTTTGCAGCATTTCCACCTTCAGAAAGGTCCTAACTCCTACATGGGGGTACCGTTATCCTGGGGTGTATCACCAGTATCAAGGTGGTGGATTTCCACGTAAAAGTTTCCTGAGGTTTTCTTCAACTGCAGGGACAGCCCTGCTGAGAGGAGAACTGTCCAACACTGTGCTGAAAAACCCAGTGGGTGTCTGCCCCTACTCTCTTTGCCCTGGTGTTTGCAATGATTCTGCAACACGGCAGGAGCTTTTAAGGAACAATGCTATGAAGACAGAGCAGATGGTGCTAATTTCAGCCAGGAATGAGACAGTCTTGCAGTGGTAGAATGCCTGCTGTTCTGTTATATCCACTGGAAAATTTTAGGAGTCTAATTCTGCTCTCAGCTGAGTGTATCTTGTTCCCTGATGTGGATTTACTGGGACGTTGCAGAAGTTGGAGCCTTGCCTCCAGCACACACCAAGCCCTAGGGCAGGAGAGAAGCAGCACAAGTCCCAGTGAACAAATACAGTGCAGTAAAGGAGCTGCAGTGCATTGCTCTAGGATTTGGGTTATTTCCTGAGAAATTAACAAGTCAAATCAAAAGACAGAAAGGAAAGGACACGGATGCTCTTGGGGCATTCGAGATGCAGTTCAGGACCCATTTCAGGAAAACTAAAGCAGAGTAAGATGAAGTATGAATTGGTAAGATATTGAATGTAATTTATTTCTGGTCTTAAATCCCCAGAAAGACATCTGAGCCATTTTTTCTCTTTCTCTATTTCTAAATATATGCAAGGTAAGCATGAGTCACTGACTAAAAATAAAAACAAGCCTCTTATCTTTTTGCCCGCTTAAGTAGGAAGTGGGATGTGCTGCATTAATCAAGGCTTGATTGGAAGTCCTGTGTAGGTTGCATGTACTGAAAAGGAAGACCTGGTAAAGCATTCCTTTCTTGGGCAATTTTGCCTCTCTTGGGAGTTCTTCAGCAAGAAATACAATCCTTTGATAAGAATCTGTTACAGGGAATATCTTTGCTGGGCTCTTACTTTGTAGATAAGTGAGCAGTGTAGACACAAATTAAATTGTGATTTATTAAGGCTTCTTTGAGCCACTTTCTAACTTTGTGGGTCCCTAGTGCACCAGAGTAAAACAACAACAGTATTACAGCCCTTAAATGTTTTCTTCTATTGTCTGTGTTTCATTATGTGTACGCTCAGATCAGGTATCAAAGCTTTGTCTCATTAGTTACTTTTATTTTTTTTTGGCTGTCATGGTCTGCTGCCAGCAGTTGTTAGAGTTGATAGGAACTGCAAGGGAGCAGAAGAGTTGCCAGACCAGGTCATCTGCCTCCCAGCCTGCAAAGCCCAGCACTTGTGTCCTGTCTGGCAAGTCAGCTCGGGGGTCCTGCTGCCTTGCCTGGATGTGTCTATGCCATGGTAAATCACAGTGAAAATCACAGTGAGCTTTCTTATTATTTGAGAAAACCAAATGTGCTTTCTGGTTATCCTTTTTTTTTTTGTCCTTTTTTCCCTTTTTTCTCCCCCTTTTCCTCAATGCTGTGCCAGTATCAACCGTGTACACAAAGCACAAAAATTAAAGCTGCTCTGGGGAACATCCTTTCTCAGTCTATAAGAAAATTCCCTCTAGCATGTGTTACACGCAGGGAGTACTTGTACACAGGGATCCATTCGTCTGCATGCAGTGGCTTGTCCGTCATCTAGAGTTCAATAAAACATTCTGCTGAGATGAGTGTGTTAGAGCTGGGAAGCGACTGACACTCAGGGTTTCAACTTTTTTTAAAATGCTTCCTGAGTTTGGGTTCACCAGCTCACAAAATGGGACCGGTACAACTTGATTTAATACGGACATTATGACTTAGTAAGGTGGTCTGGTTATCATCTGGCTTTGCAATTTTGAAAGTATCAGTGTACATATTTACTGTAACCTATTGCTGCAATGTATTATACTCCTTAGGGCTTAATCCCTAATTTATCGTTAAGACACAGACACTCTATAGTTTGAGTTGTTGGTAATCAATGACACTTTTTAGGTGTAGAGGTCACTAACTCGTTTGTGCACTTAGCAAAGACAGAAACAGAGCAACAACAAGGCTGTAACCTAACCTCAGGCAAATCACTGATTTTACTGGTGCTAGTGAAGAGCACACAAAAAAGCCTGGGACTGCTGGTGCTTCCAAGTGCTGCACACAGCTGTGTGTCCTTATGCAAATATCTGAGATAATTTATTAAAAACTGGATGGTATAGGGACTGTAGAAAGCTATTTTTGCTTCAACAGATTTTTTTTCCCAATTACTATAATGCAAATCAGTGTGACAGAAATAGGGGCCCGAATAATCTGTCCCTTGTTCTACTTTTTTTTAAATGTCTGTGAATTTCAGTGATTTTATTTTGTTTTGTTTATTTTATTTTTGTACACCACTGCATTTTAGGGCTGGAAAAAGTCAAATTGATCAACTTTGAACTGAGTCAGGAGAAACGTGGGCTTTAAGAGGGTTTAAGTGGCACACTCATGGGGCTAGGGTTGGGTTCTGCACTGCCTCTGCAATTTCATACGAAAAGCAGAAATCAAAATCAGCATATGAAAGAGTTAAAAAGCATACAGTCAGGCAAATGCAGTGCAGCTCCTGCAGTGGAGATCTGCAGCAGAGGAATGGCTTATTCCTCACTTCTTATGCTTCAGGTGAAAGCTCCAGGATGCACAATGGTAAAGAGTAAAGTGCATTATGTGAGAAATGGATGAAGGGCCATAGTTAACGAGTGCTTTTGGGTAGGCGCTAGCCAATTCTGCTGAAACTGTGATTTTGTCAGATAGGTAACATTGGGCGTATCTGCTGGATGCTTCCTTGCTTACTTGTTGTAGATAAGATTTTCTCTCTTAAAATATCAAACCCTTGATATAAAACCAGCAAGTTTAATTAATAGTAATTTTTTTATTCATAAAATGGTAATTACTTGGCAATCAGTGTTTATGTATGCGTGCTTCTGAACAGAACCTATATCCAGCTAGATAAAGTCACGTGTGACATGATAATGACAGTATCTTTTGTGGGATGTAGTTAAATTACTGATGCTTTCCTTTGACCACGGTTCCTAGATTACTAACCTTGACAAAATTTAATTAGAACAACACAACAGCCACAAACTAAGCTTGTCAAAGGGCACATGGGCGTTATAAAATTCTCTTCTGCTTTGTGAGTCACAGACCCTGTAAAACTTGCAAATAACCTTGCAAAAGAACAGCAACTTCAGCACTTGAAGACCAGCTTTGCATCTCCTAGAAAAGGAGTGTTTTATGTGATTTATATTCAAGCTGTTGTGGCTGATCATGCTAGCTCAGTCGATGGTTAAGGGCTTGAGTTAATAACGATGGGTCATCTGCAATTACCATCTTGAACATAGCTGCTTAGAAAGACCTCAGTTACATCTTACAAACTTTCTGAATACCTAACTGAACACAAGCTAGACACAGGGCTTGAATTGCTTAATTCTGTGCCCCTACATAACAGTATGTGTGCTCTGTAATGAGTGCTGGGCTATTTAGTATTAGCGCAGTCCTTCTGCCATTTACTCTAGTCAGCCATAGGAGTATATGCAAGTTGCTGTGTGTTTTGTTGGCTGCACCTATGATTAGATGCTTGGGGCACAAATAGAAAGAATTGAATGGGAAAAAAGAAGTTATTTACTATTCTTATTTCTGTTGCAATGATACTAAGGCAATAACACAGTAACAACACTTTAACTATTATTTGAATGTGCTCAAAGTAAAGAAATAAAAAAGTAAACTCTAGAATATTAGGGTGGTGGGTTTTTGTTTGTTTGTTTGTTTCACTTGGAGCAATTTTATTTATCACAAATTAATTTTACTGCCCTAAACAGAGTGTCAGTGCAATTTAGGATGTTACAGACAATAGGGCCATCTGGCTGACAGGTATGACCAAGACCTTGACATAGTAGAAAAGACAAGGTATAACATCTTTTCTTTTTGTTTTTTTTTGTTTTTTTTTTTTCTGCCAGAATCAAAAAATGTGCTAGATATGTTAGCTTGTGTTTTTAAAACAACATAAATAAAGTCAGAATTTGCTGCAATTTTCTGTGCCTAGTTGAAAACTCAGAATTTGGTCCAGCCTATAAAGACTAATGCTGAAAAAGCATCCATTTGAAACAATGGGAATTTTTGATGTGTATTTCACTGGGTCCAGGCTGTCTCCCTGGAAGGAGGGATGGGGGAATGTTTTGGTTATTTGTATTGCTTTTTCCTGTTTCTCCTCCTTCCTTCTTTTATTTCCAAGGTCCTATAGCAAACAATCAAAATAAAATGAGAAAAGCTTTAAATAATTTAGGATTGAAAGTAATGGTTTCCATGTGTGTATAATCAAATATTATATTAAACAGTATACAGCTAAATAGGCCTGTGAAGGCAATAAGAATAGAAGGATAATTGTGCTCTGTTTCCTTTGACGGCAATGGGGTCCTGTCCCCAGGACCCGCTGTTTGCTCCTGTCCCTGTTCTGCCCCCTTGCTTGGGCTGCTGCAGTGCCCCGGGCTCACCCTGTGAATCGGACCAGGTGACTGACACAGGTTAGTTACCCTCTTTCCCTTCTTTTTCAATGATTTATAGCCCAAGGCAGCTCCCTGATTCTGTTATGGACAAAAGCCCACAAAGCAGGGTGCAGTACAACTTGAAGTAGTACTGCTCCCCTCAAAGGCCCCGAAAAGGGCAAGGTTAGGCATCACATCAGACCTCCAAAGGTTGATGTCTTGCTGCTCTGCTATCCTTGTGACCCAGTGCTCCCGGGACTGGGTCAGAAAGCCAACTGTGCAGGCACTGGGTTTGGCTTCCGGCCATTTAGCAGCCTTGGCTATTCAGAAAAGAGCCTGATGAGTGGTAAGGGCACCATGAGGAAGGAGAAGGAGTGGATGGGGCAGCATCTCCCCCTTCCCAAAGAGGTGATGGGATTGACTGTCCTATAAGACGTGATTTGCCCCGTGGTTACCTCAAGCTTCTGAAGATCCCACCCACCATGCTTCTGTCTCCAGTTTTCTTTCACTCTTTTTCCTGTATCTCTCTCCCCCCTTGTGTTCCTGTATTTTGTTGAGTTAAACACAGTACTCAAAGACTCTAAAATGTTCATAGCACTCGTGTAAGACTGTGGCTTGCTGTTTACAGGGTATGGAGGTACAGCACTTGGGTTATTGACAATAATTTATTTGGATTAACAAATCTACAATTGAGAACACAATAATGCTGTTTGTGTTCAGCAGACTCTCAGAGAAACAAAGCATAAGAACAAAGGGTTTTGGTTAAGCCTTTAAGGGTTTTAGGACATACACTACACCTCGAAGGAGACAATACTTAAGTGGTCCCATGGACATATGCCAAACACCCAGATTATCTGATAACAAAAACTCTTAAGAGCATGGACCAGGGGATTTCCTGGGGAAGTGGAGCAATTAGGAGGGGAAGATATGCATCACTGTTTCAAATGGACCTGTTTTACTATGGAAATAACACTTCCCTAGAGAGCTGGCAATAGAAAAGTAGCAATATCATTTTAATTTATGTCTTGGCGATTTGAGAGTAGATTTTTTGTTGTTGTCTTTCCTGTTCACTGCGTTTACCGGAGAGTTATGGATCAGCAGTTCATGTCTGGGACAGCTGTCCTGGGAGGGCTGCTTGTAGGCTTGTTCCCATGCTGCTCAGAGCGGTTCTGTGGCTGGAAATCAGCAGCAGGTGCAGCTAGCACTGGTGAGCCCCGGCTTCGCTCACCCACTGCCACCCATGCCAGAGCTGCGCTGACAGAGGTGGCAGAGACTGAGCAGGAGTGGATCAGCAGCAGAGAGGGTTGAACAGAAGAAAGTTAAAGGGGAAAGGTTACTGGGGAAGGATGCAGTGTAATTTTGTAGAGAGACATTTCTGGGATTTCCCTGCTGCCACGCGGTACCTGCCAATGAGTGTTCTGGAGTGAGAAACGCTGGTCCCCCCTTATTGGACACAGGGATGTATTTTGCAGAAGACAATATTGTTGGTAGTTGGGATACACTTTAAGCTCCTGGGTTTTAAATGTTTGAAGCAATATGTTTTTGCTAAGTAGTCATAAAACAATTTTTCAATGTCTGGGCAAATGCTGGTGAGCAAAAGAAGAGCTGGAGCAAACGGCAATGGGCAGGATGCTAGGCGAACGCACTGCAGGGGCTTAAGGCTAGGCTTGTCTGTAACTGGAGGCTGAAGGCAAATAATGGATAAATACACACTGTGCTCAAGTCCAGAGCTACTTGAACCACATTGACCAACCCTGCCGGAGAAAAAATCTGGTTTGGTTTTAGGGGGATTGCTTTCAATGTGATCAATTATCAGCAATTTGCTGTGTCAAATGCCTCCTGCTACTGACCAGGCAGAAATGGACTCTGAAAACATGACATTACCCAGCTGCTCTTAATTTGAGCAAAAGCAAGCGTAAAAATTTTGGGGAGCCTTTTTACTGTTCACATTGCTCAGCCATGCTTTCTTCGCTGATAGGGAAAATGGATTTGTTCAACTTGCACATGCAGGTTTTGTCAGGGGCTAGGAGACAGGAGCTCATAGGGTTTAGCTGCTGACAGCCCTCTTGGTAACTGGCTCCTTGTGCCCAGCTGCAGACCGCAGATAACATCATCTCTGGGCCTGTTCCTGCAGCTCTCTGCGGGGTGAGGTGATCTTGTTGGGGTAAGAGGGGCCAGTTTGCGTTAGTCTGATCTGGCAGAAAGACAAACCTCATCCACAGGATTTTCATGGGAAAATCCAGCATTGTTCTCAGCCTGTTTTGCAACTGCTTTGACTTGAAAAGTTCTTTAAAATGAAGCACTGTGAAGTCATTGGATCTTTCCCACGCTCTCGGAGGGCAGGAGGGAAAGAAGTGGGCCATTCTGAATCAAACTTTCCTAGCTGGCCTTGGCCAACAGCTGACTTGGTTAATGGCTTTTGCAGATGGTCTGCTTCTGCAGGACTCCCCGGTGCAGTACAGAGCTGCAGTGCCCAATAATGTCTCCGACTGGGGGGAAGGCAGGGTGAAACGCTTCTGAAATAAAACTCTGAATGACAAAATAGAGGATAAAGGGCAAAGGGATAAAAACCACTTATTCTGATTTTCAAAAGAACTTGGAAAATTGCCTTACTGGAAGTAACTGAGGGACGTAAAGTAGTCTAGTAAATAGTAATTTCAGGTTCTCTCTGGAGAGTCCTGCTGGGATGAACTAATTCAGTGTCTTGGTTAATACAGCAGGCAATGAACTGAGGCAGCTGAAAAGCCAGAGTATATTCATTCCAGCTATTTCTATTACAGAAAGGGGAAAAAGAGGCCTAATCTCCAGCAGGACAGGAAGGGCAGCTGGGAAAACTCATCTGCCCCTATAAGCACTTCCAGAACTTATTTTGGAGATCCTAATGAAGCAGAGGAGCTCAGGACCAGAGGGAAAGCATCAGCAGCTTTGTACCACGTCTGCATGCTGAAGCAGAGGTCCTCTGACACTAGTTGACCATGAGCTGAGGATGTAGATACAAAAAGACATAAAACTGAAATTAGTTCTAGGTTAGAGAAGAAAGGAAAAGATAAACAGCCACGTTAACTGGGCGCTCACTGGCAGATGACTTCCATCTGGTGAATGCTTCTTAGTGCAGGTTGCAAGGACAATAATGGTGTGTACACGTTAGGAGTTTCCACATGAGCAGGCACATGGGAAAAGATCTGGGCCTTAGCCTATGTAGCCCCATGAAAACTTTTATTTCCTTCTGCCAAATGAAGACCGCTGGAGATGGAGTGACAAAACAATTCATAGGTGTGTTTAGAAACACATACGTGACAGAGCAAGAAATAATACTAACTTTAGAAAACAGGTGGAGGAATTTTGTTTTACTTTATTCAGAATTGGAGGCAAGGTAAACAAACAGGAAGAAAATGTTTTTTACTTGTCAAGTGTATTTAAAACCACAGAGCCAAAATGTATCACCTGTCTTGGGAAGCAACAGGCTAAAAGATAATCTAACAGTTTTGTGAGGCATAAAATGATCACACCTCTGTGGATAATGAGACTGTTGTGTGTGCTCTCACATCTGTATAAAAATATCGATGATATAAACCTTCCCATTTCATACCTAGGGAATAGGCAAGAAAATATCTCCGATTTGGTTGGGTTATTCTTCATTTCCCGCCTTTTTTGTAGGAGACTTCGTGCTGTTGGGTACGGCAGGCACAACTCTCAGCCGCTGTGGTTTTGGCATGTCTGGGGACTAACACTAGTGCAGTACCTGCTTGTGAGCTTCAGAGGAAGAGAACCTCTGCTTGCACAACAAATTAACTGAGGGATATTATAAACTGAACAGATTAAATCCTACCTGATCTGTGAAGCTTTTACCCATCATTCAGACAAGTTTCTGAATGCTCCTGAAACCTTCTCACCAGTATCAGTGTATCAGCAGGTAGCTGGAAACCCCCAAAGCCAGGTGCAAACTTCTATGGGGTGTGAGGGAGCGCTTTGGGCTGGCATTTGGCCTCTGATCCAGCCCTACCCTGTAGCTGTGCTAATGACCTTGAGAAAGGACAAGCCTTAAACACTGATGATCAGGGTTTCCTAGGCCGTCAGTTTCTTCCAGATGGTCATTAATCCTCAGAAAAATGTGTGCGTGCCTCAGTTGTTAAAGCCTAATTAACCCCATAATGGCAACACCTCTGCAATAGCTACAGGTTTTCTGTTTCCTCTCTCCCACCTAACTGTACAGAAGACCTTGGTACTTCTCAGTCAAGCTGTGTGCTTTCCAAGAGGCACAGCAGCTTGTAACCTATCAGTTACGTCCGAATAACTGCAGAAAAGATCCATGTGGAATATAAATGTCAAATGACACCTCATACAGCTGAAGGAAATGCATTAGCTGTTAAAAAACCTGCTGCTCCCAGGGTTGTATATGCATTCCAAATTGCTGTATACAATGCTTCCTTGGAAGCTGTAATGCAAGGTAGGTGTGTCAGCTGTAGTACCTTCTCTTGCAAAATATTCCTTCTCAGAATATCTTTCAGCTGTTGGGCATTTGCATGTTGTGCCTTTCCAGGATTCCTGAGAGCTGTTCTGTCTCACTCGGAGCAGCAATGAGCTTCTGTGACTAAATATTAATTTATTTTTTCTTCTCAAGCAGGGGGTGACTCAAGTCTTACCTCTCACATGTGTGATGAGTGTTGAGAATTACCGAATCCTTCTGGCTGTGGCACCCAGGGTGACAACTTTGGTGCTTCACATCTTATTTTCAGCCCTGTGGAGAGGGGAGATGTTAAGAGAGAAGGAGCTAGAGCAAAGAGGGAGATCTTAATCCTCCCTCATTTTGGACATTAAGGTTTAGCTGCCTCTGGCCAGAGTTTTAAGAGCATGGTAGGATGTCACTGTCCCTACCACTGCTCTCATAGGAGGAGGGTGAACACCCCCATGCGTCTCTGCCAGGAAGGCGTTAAGCTTTTTGCCCGATGCCAGCTCCTCCAGGCGCTCTTGTTAAGCTTTTCTCTCTTAGGCAATTCCTCTAGCAGCTCTTTGGCAATACCTACCCTGTTCCAGGTCTGCAAAACTGAGTCATCAGTCTCCCTTCCATGGCTGGTTGTTGGAGTAGGAGGTGTTGTTTGCCTCCACAGATTATAAAAGAGAAGCATAATTTGTGTCTCTCCAAGCTACTTACTGTTTAGAGCGAATGTATTTAGAGGAGGGAGAGCTATCTTCGTATCATTTATTCCTACAAATCATTTAAGCATAGTTAATTCTGGCCTGGATTTTGAAAGCTCGTCCATGCCGGCCAAATTACACATTCCCTCCAGAGTAGGCAAAAAGTCATGGTTGCAATCAATACCTAAAATCTTCCCCTTTTTTTAGGCCTATGCAGAAACCTGAAATATGCTTTGCTTTATTGCTGCCTCTATTTCATTATCTTCTAGTCCTCCTGAAGCCTCTGGGGGATTGCTGCTGAGCTGATGCTCCTTGCTTGTGTGGGCTGTCTGCACCAGACTGCTCCGATCCTGCACACGCAGGGCGTGGGAGCTGCTGTGCCGCGAGAGGATGCGGGAGCTGTTAGGACCATGCTTTAAAATGTCTAGTTCCTGATTTTTGCTTTTATAAATAACTTTCAAATTGTAATAATCAACTTAAGATTTTGAGAGAAAGAATCTTTCTTTCAGAGATGTGCTAAATATATGCAGTTCCTTTTTCTCCTGTTGGTATCGATACTGGGGTAAGCATGCTCGAATCACCCAGCGAGGTACTCCAGCCAGCCTAGGGACAATATGATCCTGAGTTGCCCTCTTGGAATTTCCTGGCACGTTTCAAAGGCAGAATAAGATGCTCCTAAACACTGTGCTTAAGCCTGCAGTAACTTGCAGGCCAATCTTTATATATACTAAAGAAATAAGGGTCAGAAATCCCCATGGAACACACTAACCCTTTGCTATCACTATTTGCCTTGGCTTTGCCTGTTTTTCTTTTGATCCCTAGATGGTACCAGCTCACCAGTCTCAAACAATGGTACCTTTATTTTAGCTCGTAGGAGTCAGCCCTATGCACTGCGTCACCTGCCACCAGCTCAGGCCCACAGACATGGTCCCTTCCGCTTGCTTGGGATGTTTTCCTGTTTATGGCGTCATGTTTGCCCACTTGCTGGGGTCTGTAAAGGAAAGATCAGCATTTAAAATGGCAGTGTTCAAAATGAAGGGGGGTAGCAGCTCCTTTGACTTTAATTTTGAGCACTACGGATGTATCTGAAAATGGAGTGAAGCTGAAGTCTGAAGACCTCTCACTCACCCGAGCAATCTGAGCATCTGTGCTAATTCATCAGCTAATTCAGCTGGCTGTTCAGGAGGTTTTCTTGCAGATGATAGAGGTCACTTTGAGTCAACAGCCAGACTGACTCTGATGAAAGACTGCTTGGAAAGCAGAGGGTGGAGACATTTGTTCTCCTCAGGGGCTGGGATTTGGGTACTTGGTTTCCCTCAGGGGCTGGGATTGGGTATTTGGCTTTCAGTTTTGTGGGTGTTTTTTTTTTTCATTTTGTTGGTGGTCATGGTTGTGGTAGGCTTTTTGTTTGGTGTGTTTTTTTTTTTTTTTTAATTTAGTTGGACAATCTGTGTATAGAAGCTTGAAACAGAAAGGGATTTCAAAAATATATGTTGTACCTAGCTCTGAGAAATAAAATTTAACACTATTGCTTTGATAAATGGGGAAAAACATCCAACCTGTTCTTGCAATCTGCAATAAGTGTGTTGATGCTGACAGGCTTTCTCTGGGATTTACTATGGTCATTATATAAAAGAGATGGGAGAAGCTTTTTTTTTTTTTTTTCCTCCTAAACTCCCCTTTGGGTATTTCCAAAGTGATACAACAGGTTTGGTTTGGTTTTTCTGTTGCCCTCCTTTTTCTTCTTTCCCCACAGATTAAGCTATGTATACAGAGAAGTGTAAACGATTCTCAGTTCATTTTTACGTAGCCTATAGATCGCTGATTTTCCTGGGTCTACTTGTTGATCTAAGCTTCAAATTTGCTTCAGTGGAAATGGAATTAGGTTTGGAAACTATCTAGTTTAAGATAAAAACCTACTCAAACCTATCAGGCCTACGTAAACTTCACCCTAGGATTCCTGGATGAAATACGCATGGAAAATTCCAAGGCATCGTATCTGATCAAATCGATCTGTTTTCAACTTGGATACCCGCCCAGCTAGACGCCTGAGAGCTTTTCACCCAGATGAGCTCATCTCTACCGTACTGACGTAGAAGAATTTGATATCACCATTTTAAGGTTTTTCTAAAACAGTAAGAAGTCAAAGACAGCCTGAGGAGCAAGCCTTGGCACACAATAGCATAGATCTGTCAGACTGTCCACTAGATGGAAGTGTTATCCGGTCCCTGTGTGGGCGATGTACAAATCATCTATTGCAACACGGGCAGAAACGTCCCACAGACGGGAGAGCCTGCAGAAGTCCCACTCAGAATGCCTTCCTGTCTGCTTCCAGCACTCTCAGGTCCCCTTTGAGCAGAGCGGCACGGTAAGGGGACCAACACAGCATTTAAGGCACATGTTTGCCCATGGCATGCTGCAGTGCAATGTGTAATTTTTTGTGTTATGTCACAGGAATTGCACAGAGACTTAGTGCTGCGTGAACAGTGAGGCCAGGGAGTGAAAACGCTCAATGAAAATCCAGCAGAAGATGATATTTTGTTCAGCTTCTCCAGCGACTGTCATTGCCTGAAACCTAAGAGACACTTTTTTCTGTTTCTGCCTTGCCTGTCTGTCCTTTTTGTCTGTTTCTGACATGTTCTCCCTAATTATTTCTTTATTCCTTTCCTCTTTTTTCATGCTTTTTTTTTTTCCAAAAGATCAAGTTCTGTATAAGCACTGCGTTATTTTACCAATGCTCCCTTCCACAGATATCAATCTACTGAGCCAGCAAACTCGTTCTCAGGGAGAAGTCCTCCTCAGACACGACAGGGAAGAGCAGCACTGCTGCAGTGCTTGTAGCCACAGTGAGAGACTGAGAGCTCAGGGATGAAGGACATTAAGTGCATAAAGCACTGAACCACATAATTGTGCCTCACGCAGTGTCTTTGCAGCGGTTTTCTGGATTAGCAGCAAGGAGGTCCTCGGAGCAGGAGCATGCGAAGGGACTGACTAACACTACTGACTGCTACCTACATGGGCCTTTGGCTTTTTCCTAGGCTTTAGCTTCACTGCCCCAACCACCTCTGGGTCCTGCGCAGTTGCTCCTTCAGCCATAACTGCCCTGTGCTCTCCTGGCATGTTCTTCGTTCCCACAGTTGAATTATTTTTTGGTTTTGATAATCCTTCCAGATTAGCTTGGGTCTTTAAGCAATTGCTTTTACCTTTGTCTCCTTGTTAACATTCTCCACACCCTCTTTTTCCTGTGCTCTTGTCTCAGGTCCCATCATGTTTACCTTCAATTGGAAATGGCCTGGGGCTAGGGAGTGTGTGTAATTATGAAATGGATGATTAAATCTCATTACTCTGTAGAAATTACAGTTAATAGTGTTCTTAAGAAGCCAGGAGAATATGTATTGAATCATTGATGATATATGGAAAGGCAAGAATTCTTGTATGACATTCTATCTTTAAGAAATCAGTCTTAAAGCTTGGTTGTTGTCTAAACCCTTGATATGTCCCTTATAATCTTATGCTGCATTTATTCTAGGAACAAAACTCTGTTTGTGGCACATTGCTGCATTGGATTGTTTACCAAGAACACCATGTACTGCTAAAACTGTGATTGAAACAGTAAATTTTAAGTGGCATGGATGGAAAAAATGATGGGATCAAGAGCCCTACCCACAGTCAGTTGACATCATCAATCTAAGGCAGCCTTATTTTTCTAAGCTACTATTTCTTTAGTTATCAGCAGGGCAGATGCAGTTGTCTGAGAGAGGAGCATTAAGCAAAAATGTTAGCAACACACTTTGAAGTCTCACAGTGTACTGGGAAAAAAAGCTTGTCCTCATCACAGCTGGTAAGGATTAACAGCAGCAACTTTGCTGTAAAGTACCCTGCACCCACAAGCTTCTATATTTTCTTGGATTTTTTTCAAGAGCTAAATATTTGGAGGAATCATTTGGCACTTAAGCATATGATTAAACCCATTTGTTGTGACACAAGGCCTACTTGCTTTCAACAGAGTAGGTGTGGAGGCATCTCTGTTCCATAGCAGCTCTTGCTCACTGCTTAGGTCCTCCCACCTCCATGCTGCTTTGCTGAGTCCCCATCTTTTCACCTGCATTTCCTCAGCGATGACTGGTCTTCTGAGGCAACTGCAGCTTCCCTGTCTGAGTGCACAACATCGGGATTTGTCCTCTTTGACTTTTGTTTTCCCATGTTACCGAACTTTGGATGACGCTGAAGCTTCACCTTTCCTGGTAGCTGGGGCTGACCAATCTCGGGGAGACAGAAACTGTGGTTGGTCGTTGTGTATCTAAATGGATATCATAACAAGGGCAAGGTAATGGAAGGGTGGGGTTTAGCTAGAATAACGGTGTAATACAAAAAACTCTGGTAAAAAAGAATGTTAACAACAAAAGGGCTTTAGGAACACGTGCAAGGTACTCAGTTACAAAGGGAAATAGATGAGAGCCCACCACCAGCTGTCACATTTTGTAGATCTCCTAATTATTGCTCAAGTTACTGGGCCCCAATTTGCACAAAATAAATAAATAAATAAAATGGTCTTCTCTCCCTCTTTTCTCTGTCTTTTTGGACTGTAACATTAGCATAATGAAAGGAGAAGACAAAGACAAGATTGGGAAATATCAGGTGAAGAGACAGTCCACCTCACATTTCCTCCTGTACTGCCCAACTGAAGAACTGAGGCTTTATTTTAAAATCTCAATGTATTTCGTGGCTGGGGTGATCCAGCAGGGAAGTATGCTGGGGTGTGTAAGCCCTGCTTGCCCGACCACTCCTGCTGGTCCAGTGACAGGGTGACAGAAAACCTGCAAAAAATGTTCTGTAAGGTATTTGTATAGCCTAGGTATGGTCACAAAGCATGGGTCATGCGGTGAGGCGTTTGAAGTGGGAATATAAGGAATGTAAACATGCAGGAGAAAGAATTATGGCAGGAATTGAACTAAAAGCTTTGATGACAAAGCTCCAGTAAAGGAGGCTGTGGTCAGCTGCTCGTGTTTAACCTCCGGGTGGGGTGGGGCCTTTTAAAAGTTTACAGGATGGTGCTTACAGAAGAGAAAGGGAAGGCAAGCAGCACAATTGAATGGCAGAAAACTGAACAGTACAGAAATTCAACCCCAGAAGTAAAGTTGCACAGGATCACAGCCTCACTGTGAACATAATATATCTGCCAGGAGTAGAGAGGGAGGAAAGGGCAACCTCAGCATCTGTTTCTCAAAATACTCTGGTTCCACTCATTCTTAGTTTACATAGACTGTAAATAATTTAGCAGAGTAGAGGCTCTTGAAGCTGGGGAAAGAAGAGGCCAAGTTACAAAGTCTCATTAAGATTTCTCCACGGGTATCTCACAAATCTCAGTTTTTTACTTGACTTTCTTATTTCTTATTTCTGTTCTCATTGGGAAATCACATTTTAACTAAAGCCTGCTGCAAAACCAGAAGGAAAAGCTGTGGAAAATAATTTCTTTCTTTCACTGTTTATTTTATCAATATCTGAGGAAATGGGGAAGTTTCAGTTCTGTCCAAACTGAATCACTGGTGTAGAGAAATCTGTAATGGTGATATGAAGACATAGGCGTCTACAGCTACCATGTATGTTTTAGGGAGCTTGGAGTTGTCAATGTATTTTTGCTTGTTTACAGAGGCAGTGAAACAGACAGACTCTTTACCCTACCAATGTTTTATTTGCATGGAGAATAAAACAACACGGGAAATGTTAGGACTGTGTAATAAATACAGTTTAAATTCCTGTTTTTATTTTATTCTAACAATGCATATAAAAGATGTGGGGTTTGTATTTTTAATCAAATTGTCTGTGAAATGACTCCTTCTACCACACCCGTCAGTATTTCCTTCTGAGCAACATCGGTTTCAAGGCTGAAGATGTTCATGATTCAGTCTCAGCTCTTTTTCTAAAGGGAATACGTGCAAGCATCTCTCCTTGCACGTTGGTCATTATCTTGTAAGTCAGCACAAGAATTCAAGGTACCCAGTTAGAGTTCCTGTATATACTAGTTCGTTAGAAAATGTATATGAATTTTCTAAAAGTAGTAATCCTCCTGGCTTTGCCTTACTTCCCAAAGGCTGTGGTGAGGAATCCAGTCTCCATTTTCTTTCCTGCATTTCCACTTGTGTATTTACTTCTTGTTTGCTTTGCTTCTGCTGTAGTGTCAGGATAACATCCACCCTTGTGTGAGTAGTTCACTTAGGGGATATCATGGCTCCTTCTGCTGGAAAGAGGTTGTGGAGAACAAGATATGGAAATTATATTTGCCTTGCTTTATCTACCCTGATGCTATTTACACCGTCTGCATGACATTTTCAAGGAAGACTGTGCAAAAGCAAAAGAGAAGGCAAACAACCATTAATACGAGGCTGCACCTGGGAAGGGCCTGTGGGATTAATGACTGAGTTATTCATGCTGGCCAACCCCCAGATAAGTTACCACAGCTTTTATTCCCCAGACCTGAGGAAGACATATGAAAAATACTAATACTAATAGGATATCAAGGAAAACAAGAGAAGAGAGGAGAAGAGGAAAGAGGAAAAGGGAAGGGGAGAGGAAAGGAAAGGAAAGGAAAGGAAAGGAAAGGAAAGGAAAGGAAAGGAAAGGAAAGGAAAGGAAAGGAAAGGAAAGGAAAGGAAAGGAAAGGAAAGGAAAGGAAAGGAAAGGAAAGGAAAGGAAAGGAAAGGAGAAAGAATGATCTAAAAAAAAAAAAAACAAAAAAAACCACAAACCTAACAACTTGATAATAGGAGAGCAGGAAAACTTCAGGAAGAGCCCCTGTCTTTTCCTTGTTCAGGTAGAAGCAAAGCCAACGAAGGGGCACTGAAAGCTCAGTGCTCTGCAGAGCGTCTCTGATGCTTTGGGAAGGAGGGGGCAATAGGAAAAAGCCAGGCTCAGGAAAATGCTTTCTTTCCTCTGTTTGCTCTTTTCTGTTAGGTCAATAGGCAGTGGAATTGGCTGGCAGGAGGTGCTGAAGTGAGGTTAGTTGCGAGCCTCCAGCCTGGGGTGCCTCGGTTAATGGGCAGAGCTCGACTGCTGTGCGCGGCTGCAAGATTCCCTTACCTCAGGGGCCAGGCCAGGGGGGAGGCTGGCAGCTCTCTGCACGGTGCAAGTTGAAGAAATGAAACATGCTGTCTGAGGGTGCCTTTAACGGGGCAGATGCTCTGCAGTCACGGTAGAGCAATGAGTAGAGGGGCCATTGCACGCTAGCAATGCTGCGTGAAGTGGGGAAAGCAGCAAAGTGGGAGATATTCCCCCGAGAGGCATTGGGTGGCTGGACTGAACTAGGGGAGACCTGATCTTGTGGTGGGAACAGTCCTGCTTCCAGCAGGATGCTGGACCCGCTCCCTGCAGCTGTGCCCTTCCACCCTGTTCTGCCCTGCCCCGGGGCTGGGTGCAGACCCGTACGGCTGTTCAGACATCTCTGTATACGGCAGCTCCGTGTGAGTCTTTTGGCCAGCATTAGCTAGAGATGAATAATCTTTCTCCCAGGGCAGAGCATCTGCATTTGGCTACATGCAAAGCTCAGTGAGAAGCTGTAAAACTGATGTATTGTCTGGGGAATTGGAGCAGCAGTTAGCCTCTGTGGGCAATGCCTGTGCTGGCCACTTTCTTCTTTCTTTGGTACTTATGGAAGAGAAGGAAATATATTTAGTTCCTGCTGCTGCAATCCATTAACTGCCTTCCATTTCACAGCGGGTGCTATCTTCCTCGGGGGAAAGAGATGCAATAAACATGCTTCGAATAATGAAAACTCTCTGCCCCATTAATGGCTTTTTGAGTTATGCCTTTAGGGAGAGATTTTCAAAGGTACTGCGTGAGGTCTGCTTTCTCCTTCTCCTTTAGAAATCTTTCTTTCTTACTGTACAGACTCCAGGAGTCTCTGGTCACGAGGCACAAATCGTGACAGAGCTGTGGCTTTGGCCAGCTTTCCCCTCAGATAACCAGGCTGCAATGTCCAAACAAGTGAGTTACTGGTGGACACCACCTTGAGTTACTCCTTGCTTGTTTACACCAGACCAAACACACAGTGGATGCAAAACCTTTCCCATGGGGAGCGTGTCATTCTCCATTCTGTACAGGTATTTTTTCTTCTCCAGGGGACAGACAGCCATCCAACTGCTCCAGAGGATAGAGGATGTAATAGGTGAGGGATTCAATGAAATACATTTTTATTCTTGTCTCTGAAACAAGGAAAAGTATCGGAGTAATTATAATAGGAAATTGTGATTTTTGGACCTCCTCCTAGCTGAGTGAGTTGTGACTACCTGCAGAATTTCAAGGCGTATGCTACGTACCTGGTACATTATGGGTGCATGTCTCTGTATTTGCTGGATTTACTCTAGATTGGTGGCTCCCACTGACTCTAGCACTACTAGACATGCAGAGCTAGGGTAGAAATTCAAAACACAAAGCACCTGGTATACAGAGCTGTTCCCAGAAATGCGTATCTACTTCTATGTGAAAGATGATGTACTTCGTGGTTGTTACATGGCTACCATGTAGATATCAAGCTATATAGATAGTAGTAATCTATACCAAATATTCAAATAATAATTATCTAGCTTTGTGAACCTTATCTGAAGACTGTTACACAAATGCAAAGCATACCTTTCAGCAGATTATTTGTTTTCAGTGCTTTTTTACCTGCAGTTTATATTTCATGGGTCTGACTCACCTTTTCCACAGTAGGCAAAATGTACTTACTGGCCTCTCTCAAAAACAAATTTCCTGTGTGGTAGGAGGGACTCGTTCATGCTCTTCAGGAAGAACAGCCCCTACAAATAGGTACCTTATAAGAAAACGGAATGTACAGGATGTGCTCTGAAGAGCACAGAGTCAGCACCCAAACAATAAAAAGTCAGTCCAACAATGACACTTCATTTGTCTGTGCTATGTAATAAAAGAATGTACACCAAGTTATACAATTTCCTTTAGGCTACTTTAGCTGTAAGTTGTATGCCACAATGAAGTCAAGTTAACGTGCTTTTATCTGGTTATGTTGCACAGGGGGAGAGTATCCCCTTCCTTACTGGACTAACAGTAGTTAAGGAGCGATTTAAAACACTTCTCCAGCCTTCCTGGCTCCCATCGTGAAGCATGATCCTGCAGACACTTAGGTAAGGAATTTTACTCATACGAATAAGATCTTTGAAGTTATTCAAATGCATAACTGTTTGCAGAAATTGGCCTGTAGTTTTCTTAATCATTGTTGGAGTTTGAGACAGATACTTCAGGTCAAAACTCTACTTTCCTTGGTCTTAACTTGGACCTAATTTCTGACTTCTCCTTGTTCCTAAATACAGGTTCAAAGCCCAGTTTGATAATTCTGGTTGGTTTATTTATGTTTCCTAAATGTTTATTTCCCTTACATTGAATTAGACTGTAGAATATATTGCCATTTTAAAGATTTTACGTAACAGTACATAACCAGGTGGCCAAGCAAAACATTTGGATTACTCTTCTGCCCACAAGAATGTCTACATGAAGCAATGTGAAATTACTTGCACATCTGAAAGAGGTACTAGTTTAATATTCAGTGCTAACAAATAAAGATGGGGCTTATGGATTTGGAAATGCTGTGAGTGGCACTGCACTGTGCCAGGAACCATGCACCTTGGGGACAAAGAGATGCTTTCCAGGTGACTGCAACCTGATCCCCTGCACTTTGTGCTGAGCTGAGCAGGGGAAGATGGGAAAGCAAGGTGAGCTTGGGGAGACTGGAAAGAAACAGAAGCTGCAAGAGCAAAATATGCTGGTGATGAATACTGATAAAAGCTAATGGCCATGACGACTTAAAGACCACAATATGGCTAGTTTCACTGAGCTAACTAACATATGGCGCATCCTTTTCAAGTGTAATTACTGACAGATCTGGGACATATGTGGGATATTTCTGTGGTAGGTATGTTTAAATGGAATCAGGCTTATGTTTTTGGTATCAAATGTGACGTGGGTTTTCATTTATGGTAGCACTTTGCTAGGAAACTTTTCATTGTAATGATGGACTATAATTACCATATTATTTGCATTCATTACCACCTATAATAATAGAAGGTATTGCAGTCAAGTGTAGGACTATTACATTTTTAAAATTTGTGCTAGATATTGAATGACATTACCTGTAAAATACTGTGAGTTTGCTTCATAACAGGATAATAGAGGGTTTTGGTTCTTTGGATGTCGTTTCATGTTAGGCTGTCTCTGGCTTCCTGCTGTTCCCATCCAACTAAAGTCTTTCTCCAGATATGATGAAAGATGTGACTTAATGCTTTGGCCAGCCTATAGTCTTTCCTGACAGGAAGAAAGCAAAAGTCCAGTTGTCTTCCTGTCTACGTTTTGACCTAGGCACACTCCATTTTAATCCCCTTACAGAAGACCATTGCTCTGGATACGAATGAGGAATGTGGCACAGTACCTGTGCCTTCTGAGTTCTCTGATAAGTCTCATGTGAATGAAGGAATGGCAGCACCAAGCCAGGGAAAGATGCAAAAGGGAGGGGGTAAAAAGAAAAAGAGTGGTGCAGCAGAGTAGTTAGACTAAAATCCCCTGCTCCAATTTGTTTCTTGTTTTTCTGTTTTAATTCTCTTTTTGCCTTTCTTCTTTCCCGCTCACACTTACGATCTTTGCAAGACGGCTTGCTCAGAAAACTGTCCTTCAAAGTGCACTATTTCCCCTGCATTGTACTAGTGGTCAGCCTCGTGGGCTGATGCTACAGCTGCAGACGTCTGGCCCCAGAAAGACTGCTTATGGAAATCTGTGGCATGTCTGCTTTTATCTTTCTATGGAATCAGTTTTGTTTATAGTGGCAAAGAATGTGACTCTGCTGGGCATAAGGATGTGCTTTTTAAAGTAGTACTCCTCATTTTTTTAAAAAATCAGTGTATATGTAGGCTCACGCTTGCTTTTTAAAGGCAAAGAGACCTGACTCTTGGTGTCAACCAGTGAAAACAGAACAGCTGTATGCATCTATAGCTGATGTGAATAAAATGATAACCAGCCTCCTGCTATGAATCCTGCGTGTGAACACTCTGCAGGAACACACCCCTGTGTCTGCTCTGCAGATACACAAAAGTCACTTTGGAAAATAATTCAGATATATAAAACTGTGATAGCTACAGAAAGTAAGTACCCCATTAAGGCCTAGTTTAAGTGGTTACATTTAACAACTTGGTACTGTTTCCTTGTTTTCCTGAACCCACCCATGGGGGTTCTGAACTGAGCCGTGAGGATTTTACTACATTTTAATTGTGGATTTTATAATATCCAGTAAAACCACTGCCCATATCAACACTTTAGAGTTTCCCCTTTTTTATAGGTCCGATTTTTTTCAGTTGTCTGGGATTGCCTTCTCTTCAGTTTTGTTTTCTTTTAATTTTTTTTCTCCTTTTGATGGCAGGTGTTTTTAATCAGTTGTGGAAAGGCAGCTTTATTTGAAGGCTAGAGCACAGGGGGATAGACATCAAAGAGCAAAGACTAAGGTACAAATCTATTTATCTCTAACCAGATGTATAAAATAGGGACCTATTGTTACAATCTTAAATCCACGTAGTAATACTTCCACATGCTAAAATTGAACCCTACCTCAATTACCAGGTGCAGAAATTGACCATAATGATGCATTTTGCTTAGATAAAGCACGTCAATTATATTTAAAATAGCTTGATGGGATTTCCAATTATTAGTAATTAATGCAAAAATTATAGCAGATGTCAGGGAAGTCTGTGAATACCCAAAATACATAAGTGGAAACAACATTAAAAAAAAAAAGTACCTGCCTGTTCCATAACTCATTAGCTCAGTGCTAAAAGCACTGATTAATTTATTGCTGGATCACACCCCATTTCCTTTATGATGCTGCTGTCAGTGAGCTGCCTGTGATAGCTCTTCCCACGCACACTGTGATCTCTCTGAACATTTCTACTGAGAAGCTGTTTCCTTTTTCCAAGAGGAGTTTGCTTCTGATTTTTCTTTGTTTAAACCCGATGCTCTTGTAATTAATGTTTATATAACATACTCAGAAGAAAATAACAATGGGCTCAGACCTTCTGTGAATTATTTAGTTGATTAGCTTTATAATTAATGGAATTAACTCTGCAGATTTTTTTTTCCTTAATCTAATCTAGAAATTTGGATATGAGGAACAGCATACTTAGAATAAAACAAAGTGAGTAGAGAAGGAACAGCAGCCATTTCACACCTTGTTTATCTGCCTAGCAGTGCAATGGGCATGTGAATCAAGGAGATGTAGTTTACAGTCTAGTACCAGTAGTCAGGGGAAAGTACTCTGTTTTAAATTTATGTCATCTATTGAATGATACCAAATCATTTGAAATAGACCAAATTCTGGCTGAGACCTAAGGTGCCACAGAAGTGTGCTTGCTTAGAAGTAGAGGGAGAGTAACTTCCGAAAGTGACTTTAGCATAAGCCTTGTCTTAAATTGACAGCAGATCTGATGCAACTCCTAGGCTCTGGTACAGTAATCTGAGGCTTGCTTTATGTTAGGAAACCTGGCATTGCCAGGAAGATATTCTAGCGGTGAGGAATTCATCTGATTGCAGAAATACTTCCTAGCTGCTTTTTCTAGATTAGCTCTTCAGGAAAAATGTAGCAGGAGGTTCTGGTGGCATGCTGGGGCTCCAGCACATTGTAGGGAGTTGCACAGGCACTCTTTAGCAGCACCAAAGCTTCTGTGTCCCATTGGTGTTATCACAGCATTCTCTCTGGGGCCAAAACTCTGACCCACGGATTTTATCCATGTCAACTAGATTTGGAGTAACTCAACTGACTTCAGTGATATTCCTGCTGCTTCTAACAGAGCAGCCAAAAGCAGGCTCTGGCTATGCCTGTCTCACACAAGGTAAAACATACAAATGTCTTTTCTCACACTGGTGGAAATAAGTAGAAATACTTCTTACTTGTACAGAGAAAAAGAAAATCTGTACCTGCCAAGCCCATGCTACATTTCTGTGTAACTGCCTAACAATATTTCTCCTCTGCAAGGGGCCCTTGGTACCTGAGACCCTTTCAAGTTACAATAGGAAGATGGATTAAAAATAAAAGAAGTAGGATCTCAGTGATCTTTTTTGTTATCTTGGTACTCCCCGCTGTGTGGACTCGTTTTGTGTCAGTTTACACACGTGCCTAAATGATTTATCTAAAATGAGACAGGTTTGGTTTAGATCCAAATACGGTTGTGTTTCCCTCACCAAAAGAGACTGTGTAATGGCGCCTCATTTACTGCCTGTCAGTCAGGCTTGCAGAGATGGTTTAAAAGGGAACATTTTCCTTCACACGGGCAGAGGCGTGAAGTATAAACGTGGTCCCTTCCTGCAGTCCCGTTGAGAAGAGGTAGTGTGGCTACTTGGGATGACCAGAGCCTTCCCACAGACCTACAGGAGTGGTGAAGCATTTTTGGGCTGCTGCCTCGTCACCTCTGGCTGCGGCAGTGGCACAGCAGCCGGTTCACACGCTCCGCAGAGCGTCCGGTCCACGTGCTCCCTGCCAGCCCCCGTGGCAGCATGCTTCCCAGCACCTCCGAGCAAATCCAAAGGCCCAAACCAAAGAGCTGTGGTCTTTTCAAGTCTTTGGCTCTGGCTTACCTAAGTGCATCTTTGTGCATTGGAAGTCAAGTGAATGGGACAAAAGAAGAAAACTGCTGAAAGGCACCATGTGGTCTAGAGAAGCTGTAGGTGGCTGAAGGAGGCGTCAGGCTTGCGGTAAAGGGCAGGAGAAGGAAACAGGGAAATGTCTGGGGAAAAAGAAAATCTTCCCTTCCTCTCCAGCTTGTTCCACCCTGGCAGAGTAAGGAAGTATCTTGAGCATCTGCTCCCTGCTATGCCTAGCAGATGGCGTGCCAGACACCCTGCTGTTTGGACCCTCCAGTCATATCTCCTTTGCAACTCCTGGCAATGGGCCAAGCATTGATCAGCGTGGATATCTAACTGCTCAGGTCAAGGAGCACACTCTGTGTGTCCTGTGCTCCCCAAATCCAGCCAAGGCATTGCATCAGATGTTGAAGGTTAAGTCACATTTTTCTCCTGACGCTTAGACATCTTAAGAATTCAGTTTCGTGACAAGCAATGTCTGTAATTCCTCTGCTTGTTTCTTGCATGCAGACGTCACCTCTGGCAGCTTTCTGCCAGAAAGTTTTCACCTACTTCTCCCCTACTTATCGGCTATCAGTGAATATCCGGATTTTTCAGTCACTAGAATAAATATATTCAAGCTACCTGAGCCTTTCACGTTCTTATTTTGAAATGTCTTTTGTGTAAGAAAGGTACATTACTGTATCTCACCCAAACATGAAGCCTGTCCCAAAATGTTCTTTCCCCTGAAGCCATTTCATTTTTTTCTCTGTGTGATTAGTCCTAGCCTTGAATTCGTGGTGGCCCCTGTGCACACATCTGGGCACAGCACAGCAATTCTTGGCCTGGAAAGGACTTGTGGACATGTATGTCTGCTAGAACGCACATTGCTCAGAGCGCTGCTCACCAGAGACTTAGTTAAGGCTGTTTCAGACCCAGTTCAGAGATTTTTGTTCTGCTATTTGCTAAAGCTGAGCAATACACAAATGCGGTATATAAAAGGAGGATGAACAATGATGTGCTGTACCACCTTATTTTCGTACATTTGAACTAATCCAACACAAGATGTAAAAGAAAGTGTTTTTTTTTGTTGTTTTTTGTTTTTTAAAGGATTCTCATGTCTGCGGTTGTCCCACTTTTAGGTGCAGGTTAGGTTGGCTTTCCACAATCATTCAGCAGGGTTTATCAGAAAAATCAGCTTGTGTCCTGGTTCCAGTTAGGACAGAGTTAATTTTTCCTCATAGTAGCTGGAAGGGTGCTATGTTTTGGATTAGGATGAGAAGAGCGCTGATAACATGCTGATGTTTTAATTGTTGCAGAGCAGTGTTTACACCAGGCCAAGGACTTTTCGGCTTCTCGCTCTGTCCTGCCAGCGAGCAGGCTGGGGGTGCAGCAGGAGCTGGGAGGGGACAGACCCAGGACAGCTGACCCAAACTGGCCAAAGGGGTATTCCATACCATCTGGCGTCATGCTAAACAAATTTTTAGGGGTGGTTAGCCGGGGTGGGGGGGCCGGCTGCTTGGGGATAGGCTGGGCATCGGTCAGCGGGTGGTGAGCAATTGCATTGTGCATCACTTGTTTCTTACACATTATTATTATTAATACTATTATCATTATCACTATTATTATTATTGTTGTTATTATTATTTTCCTGTCTTAATAAACTGTCTTTATCTCAACTCACCGGCTTCACTTTCCCGTTTCTCTTCCCCATCCCAGAGAGGGAGGGGGGAGGGTGAGCGAACGGCTGTGTGGTGTTTAGCTGCCAGCCAGGCTAAACCACAACAGCTTGTTTGAAGCTCACCATGTCTGCCAGTTACGCAAACATTTTACAGCATTGAATTAAAGTGCG
Organism: Anser anser; assembly: GCF_964211835.1. NCBI lineage: Eukaryota > Metazoa > Chordata > Aves > Anseriformes > Anatidae > Anser > Anser anser. Next base: position 3,378,223 of record NC_139733.1, read on the forward strand.
TACATGCTTTTGGGTTCAGACTCAGGTTAAATAACTAGCATTGCAGGGCTTTGCACCCGCACTGATTTTTGTACCAGGACAGGGTATGTTGGTTAGCTCCCTCAAGAAGAAGCACTCTCCAGCTTGCTTTTAGTAGTGAAGATAGTTTGTGTATGATTCTACCATCTTGTGCTCAGTTGTTAGCTTTAAAACCTCAGCAGAAGAAAAAACCAACAGTCTATCTTCTCATCTGTTGTGTAGGGATAATAGCACCACAGCTACACTTGGCCATGACACCTTGGATGGACGGGGTGACAGTTAAGCCTTGGCATTAACAGAGTTTGGAGACAGAGCCTGCAATGGGCAGTGACCTCTGGCGGTGCCCAGGAGGAGGCTATGGGCACAGGCCAGGCTGTGCTCGTCCAGTTATTACAAGCTTTTGTTAGACCGCATCATTGCCTTGAATGATTGCGAGAACCTTAGCTATGACAAGCCAGTCCGGTTTCCTAAACTGTCCAGAAATGCTTTTGAAATAGCTATATTTACTGCTGGACATTTTCCTTTGCATCCTGGGCAGGGCAGTTTAGCAAAATAGCACAGTATGAAACCTAGTAACAAATCTTGGTTTTAAGAATGCCGTAGGAAATAAATATGAAGTGAGGTCACTTGAGCTATTGTGAATTGATTCGCTCATCTGAATCTCAAAAACTTGTCAGGTCTCACAATTTAATTATAAACCCAGCAGTTTTCAGGATGGGAACCGAAGCCCCACATCCTGAGGGTAAGTTGTTACAAGCAAATTTCAGCTTCTGGAAAGGAGCAGCACAAAAGGTTAGCTAATTTGTTTGAGTCCAGATTTACAGAGTAAAACCTGAGCACAATGAAGGCTCAGAAAGTATGAGGCAGAAGAAAACAACCCAGTACGTATTATTATAAATATTTATGGATTAATTAGTTGTGAGTGCATGGGATTAGCAATGCTACTGATTAGGGGAAGACAAAAGAAAAACATGAAATGCCACAGATTTGAGAAGAAATCCTAATACTTAAAAACATGATGTGGAGGAGAATCCAAGAGACAACGCTTTTATTTTCCTCACTTGGGTTTATAAAAGAATCAGAATGCTTAACAACCACCCCCCCAAAAAAAATAAATGTTCTAAGTCACGCAGTGACATCAGGGTGTTACAGCAGCATAAATCCAGTGCAAGAGAGTGAAGAAGCCTCTACAAGAGGATTTAGTTTTATGGAAATGGTACTAAACCTTTCGTTTTCATATCCATGTCATCTGGAAAGGGAGAGCTGTATGTATGCTAAGCCTGTAGGCTAAGCACATTAAATCCTGGGGACACCAAAACTGAGGAATTAAAAGTAACTTTGAGGAAATGTTACTGACGTTAAGTGAACCTCAGTGACACCCCACCTCTCGGCCTCTCTCTTTCCTTTTTTTCATCATCAGATGCATCTTCTCCCACTGAGGACACCTGTCAGAGGCATCTCTCTGTGTCCAAATCCAAATCCACAAAATTCGTTATGAAGTAACTACCTGGATTTTAACAGATCCCTTTGGGGTGTAATACTAGAATTTACCAATGCAGCACATTCCTTGAAAAAAAAAAAAAATCTGAACTCTCAGGTTTCTGGTGGAATCACGGCAGGTCTGGAGGCAGGTGGCGTGCGGCTGCCAGCCTGCCATCCCCTCCCTCAGTCCATCAGTGGGCCAGCGCAAAGCCGAGCTGCTGGTGGGCCTGTCGGCGCTGCCTGGGCCAGGAGTTCTCTTAGGAGGTAACACAGGGGCAGAGCTTGCCGTCAGCTTCCCACAAAACGGGGCAGCCTGGAGGTTTTACGCTGTGCCACTGTGGAGGTATCGGTTACACAGAGGGTATGTGAGTATTTTCTGGTGTAGGCAAACTAGATGCTCGTCGTTAACAAAAAAATCTTTCCTGAGGAATTTTGAAGGGAAAAAGCTAAAGGAATTTCATATACCTGCCATGGGGTGAGGACATCAAATTCCTACTTCTTAGATCCCAGGCAACTGTTTCAGTGTTGCATCCGTGCTCATGGCAGAGATACATCCCTGAACGTGAGGCATGTGGATCTCCAGGCCCTGATGAAAAACTGACCAAGGCAGGTACATGGCTAAGAAGTAAAATTCAGCCATTAAGCAGTTTATTAAAGAAATAAGGGTTTATATGTACCAGGACAGAGCATGATGAGCACAGGCAGAAGTTGAAAATACCTTGAAAAAACCCTGCAGCTATGAGCAGAGGTGGTGCTTTTTGTCCTAGACCTCGTGGAGTGCTCAAGCATGTAATTGTTTGTGTTGTGTTTGGCATTCTCTTGCCAGTTTGTTACTAATTCTTTTTTTGACACTGGAAGAAACTCCAGACTGTGTTGGGTGTGCTAAAGGAAGGTGAAGCAGCAGGGAGCCAGGCCGCTCTGGTGCTGCGGGCAGGGTGAAGCCGTCACCTCCCCTGCCTGGGCGTGAAGCCGGGGCCTGTTCACACTGCCTCTGCGGAGCTGCTTACGACTTACAGCGGCCCAACCAAGGGAGGTGTTTGGCTCTGTTCTGCCATCAGTGCGCTGTAGGAATTAATTCTACCTGTGGTGGAGAAATGAGTGTCCATGAGTATCCCAGCTTCTGTGCCTACCTCCCGTGCCATTGCCGCTGTACCTGCACAGTGGTGCAACCTGTAGCAACAGCTGATGGCTTTTTCCTACCTGCTTGGCAGCTCCCTTTTCAAGCGGCGTGGTGAAGTGCCCCACGTATTACTGACTCACGGCTATTTATGCCAGCTGAGCTTGTTGCAATAGTTCTCCTCCCTGCTTGTCTCAGGCAGTTCTGTGCTACATGAGCATCTGGGCCCATGGGTGTGCTTTCCTCCGGGCGGTGATGCTGGGGAACACGGGGCAGATGGCGAACTTGATGGAGCAACTGCTTGGAGATGTGAAACACTGTAAAAAATGAGATAGTGATAGTTCTTTGGTGTGAACGTCAGTCATTGGGGCTGACAGCACTATGTGTGATGTTGTCTACTATTAGCTCTTCTTTAAGAAGTAGTTGTCTTTTTATTTTCAGCTCTTTCTGAAGCCTGCTGACTTCCAGCTGCCCTGGAAGTACTTGCTGGCAAGGGGCTAGACGCCATGAACTTACGCTTGGTGGTCAGTTTTCTGCCACAATCCTACTTGGGCTGAATTAGGTGTCCCTTGTGAAGCTGTGCCTGATGAGTTAGGCTGTTGGAGATTACATTTAGTCCTTCGCAGCACACACATTACTGCGACCGTGAGGCAAGCATTAACCACTAACCTAACACTAACTGCAAGCCCTGGACAGTGCTTTACCTTCACTCAGCGCAGCCGGGGGGCTGCGATGTGGTTAGGCTCCTGATTTTCCCCTTGCCTGCATGCAAGGTGCCCGCCATCACCAGCCTCCTGGGGCTGCCTCCAGCTCCAGTGGGGGCCCGAGTGCTCGCCCAGACGCATGGTTAGCGGCACACCCGCACGGGAGCTGCCATTTCGGGGGTCCCCGGAGCTCCCCGGGCTCTGCCTCCCCGCGCCCGCCAGGGGCTGCTCTGCTCCCTCCGGGCGCCGCGGGTGCGAGGGGCGGCCACCGCCCCGCGCGGTGCACTGTGGGGGCTGTAGTCCTGCGGACGGCTCTCCCCGCGGGGCGGGCGGCGGGCGGGGACTCCAAGCCCCAGCGTGCCGCGGGGCGCCGGCCCGGCCGTGCCTTTTGAATGATTTCACTGCGCTGGGTGCTCGGGGCCGGGCCGGCGGCGCGGTGCGGAGCGGAGCGGAGCGGAGCGGAGCGGGGCGGTGCGGTGCGGAGCCGGGCAGGGGGCAGGGGGCGGCTCGCCCCTGGATGGCCGCCCGGGGGGGCTCTGCTGGCGGCGGGGGGGCCATGCCGGGCCGCGGCTGCTAGGAGCGGGGAGTCGTTCGCCGCCGGCGGCTGCCGACATGTCGCGGGGAGCCGACATGTCGCTGGGCGCGGAGGAGGAGGAGGAGTACGGGCGGCTGGTGATGGAGTCAGAGCCCGAGTGGCTGCGCAGCGAGGTGAAGCGGCTCTGCCAGGAGCTGGGCGAGACCACCCGCGAGAAGATCCAGGCGGCCGAGTACGGGCTGGCCGTGCTGGAGGAGAAGCAGCAGCTGAAGCAGCAGTACGAGGAGCTGGAGCTCGAGTACGAGACCATCCGCGCCGAGATGGAGCAGCTCAAGGAGGTGGGCGACGGGGGACGGGGCTCCGGGCACAGGGGAGGCTCCCCGGGGAGCTCCGGGGCGGGGGGGCACCGGGGGACACCGGGAGGGGGACCCGGGGGTGCTGCGGGAGCGAAGTGGGCACCGGCTGTGGGGTCGGGGAGCAGCGGGCTCGGGAGCTGGGGGGCATGGGGACGGTGAGGGCAGGAGCCCTGGCTTCCCAAAATGATGGGGTGCCCAGAGCCTGGCCTTCGCCATCGAGGTCAGAAGGCCGACTCGGAAAGAAAAGGCTTCGCTACCCTCGCAGGGTATGTTTTCTGTCCCTTCTCACCCCAGGAGCTGGTGGTGGGTCAGTCCTGGGGCTGCAGCAATAGGGGAGCTCCCTGCCTGCTTCGGGTGGCCAAGTGTGCCCCCCCTCCCCCCGGAGAGAGCAGGGCGTGCAGGACCCACTGTGTGCCCGCGCCGTGTGCTGCCACCGCCTCGGAGCGGGAAGGGCATGGGGTGAGCATCGGGCGTTGGTGGGCATCCTGGATTGCATCTTCTGAGGGCACAGCACGAGGCAGGTGGTTGTCACGTACCTGCTCCTGTGCTGGTCTGACACCAGTGTGAGATTTCTCCCCTAATGACTTAACGCGGGCCACCACGAGAATAATACAGTGGGCTTTGGTTCACATAGCTATGCTTCAGTGCAGTTCTGTTTGAATTTTTTTTTAAAGAAACCCCAGATTACATCTAATCCTTGCAATGAAGTAAGCTTTGTCAGAAGAGGTGCTATGTTTTACCGGGTCAACTGATGCCTGCATTTTCCTTATGCAAGATCTTCAGGTCTAGAAGATCAAAAGGGCACCACTGTAGGAAGAGTCCTTGCACGGAGTGGCACTGCCGTGTCAAAAGATGTAGACACACAGTTACCTCTCCTTGTGAGGGTAGCTGATGTCCTGCCAATCTACTGTGCACTGACTCCCATGGGAACATGTTTGTCTGCCTAAGCTCTTGGTTATTTTGGTGACTGCTTCTGTGCAGGCAAACTGTATGCTGCTTTTGAGTTGACTTAGGCCTCGCCTTGTTTGCAGAAGATCTGATATAGCCTGAGATGTAAATGCATGTGAATTCATTTGACCGGTGCAACCTATGTCCTCTTGGTCTTTGGTTTAGCTCATGTCAGATGGAAATGGATGTAACATTGCAATAGAGTATTTCAAAGGGGAAGTAAATACAGATGGATTTGTACAAATTCAGCTGAACTTGTGAACGCCCTCACTTCCTGCATCCTGTGTGTCTTTTGGTCTTCTAAATGGGGTTTTATTTTGCTTTTATTATGTTAAACCGGTATAAGCAGAGGAGGTTAATTAGTTTGCATTAAATAGCTATAAACTTGTTAACCAAATGCAGGCAGAACTGAGGGACCGCTGTAGCCAAAGCCACTTGAAAGCAGCTCAGTTCCGACTGTCCGAGTGTCAGGGTGCCCAGGCGTCTTGGCATGACCACCGCTCGGAAGTGGCCGTGCCACCCGGGAGTCCAGGGTACTAGAAACAGCCTCGGAAAGGAGGAGAGAGGGATGGGGTAGTGCTGAAGGGAGGGAGGAATCAGCAAACCCGTTTGGTAGGTGGGATGGGGAGATGTGGCTCTGGGCGAGAGGTGAATGGACGGGTCCAGCCTCATCGAGCAAGCCAGCGCCTGACCCGCACGTGGAAGCTGGGTTGTCCCAGCCACAGGTGGCACTTCACTCCCTGGGCTGTGCCTGCATGGGCGTTGTGTGTGTAGTCTTTCAGGTGGGAAAAGGCTTGAAGACAACTTGGTTTTGTTCTTTTAGGGCTACAGCATTTCAGAGGCTTGTAAGAGAGATTTGGGACAAAAAAAAAAAAAGAAAATGTCAGGATCAGCAATGATTCATCCCTTTTTGCTTTTAATATTCTGGAGGATTTGCTTTGTGTGTGGATGTCCTGTTGTAATTAAGTCAAAACCTGGGAGGCAAACAATTCTGGGAACAGTTTGAGGACTCTGCTAGTCATCCTACACAGGGAAAAAACATTGCTCCTCTAGCTCTCTTGTGATGCTGCGGAGGAATCTGGTCTTCATTAGATCTTGTAAACCTTTAGCAAATGCATGAGGCATGTTCTCAGAGGAGGAGTTTATCTTCTTTGCTGTTTATGCAACTTCTTGCTTTTCCCAGGCATGTTTAGAGGTGCCTTGCACATGAGGCTTGCCGCAGAGCAAGCTGCAGTTGGAAAGGCTTTCACCTTGGGTTACACGAGGTTGCTCTTGGGGAAGGCAGGGGAATTGCTGGTGGGGTGTCTGACTGGAAAAGGGGTGCTTTCTGTCCCTTCTTATCATGACTTTATGCAGCCTTTAAAAAAGAATTCCAGTCTCTTAAATTCTTGTTCTGTTCTCCCACTGCATCTAGAGACCTGGATAGCACAAGGCCATGTTATGCCGAGTGCTGTCAAAGTTTCCTGTCCTGCTGGCTGTTGTAAATTTGGATATACTTTAATTTGTTTAATATTATGAAGCATCCCGTATCGTGGCTCTGTGCATACCTTAGGTAAATAAGCTCTGGGCTTGGGAACTTTAGAACATAGCTTGTTGAGAGTATAGGCTTTTTGGCTGTGGTTGTCAGGTCTTGCACAGCTTTCTGGCCAGGTTCTCCCCCCTGCCTGATTGGGGCAGAACTTCCTAGCCGTAACTCCCCAGCTTTATCTCTTTGGTAAGTGCCCATGGCATCCTCATTGCTGTACCCCGCTTTGCGAAGATACCTTTGTACATGTGGTATTTGCAGTTCAGATCATCGTGATAAAACTGGGGAGCTGTCCTCTCCTTGCACGGAGGCTTTGCACAAAACTCTCTTTAGTTGGGGTCCTCGGAGAGCGTATTTGTCCTTTTATCTATTCACATGCTGGCTTATATCTCCTATTACCCATCAGGGTAATTTGTGCTGTGTTTCTTCCACAGTTTTCATTTGAGATATCTAGAAAAGTGGTGTCTTCCCAGGTATACTTACTGGCTATTTTGGTCCCACCCTTACCTTTGTAAAATGAAATTAATATCAAATCTTATTAAATGTTATAGGTTAAAAATACATTTCCCAGTTCAGATGGATCGGATGGTGGCTTCCAGTGAAATACTACATCACACTGTATGCCTATGGTTTTGATCGTCATTTTCTCCCCGCTAGGAGATGAAGCAACAAAGAGTTGTTTCTGCAGGTTGTGTTCAGCTCGGAAGGCATCCCGTGAGCCTTTGTCTGTGCTGGCGCTAATTGTACAAATGCTAGGGCTGCCTGCCTGCCCCAGCCATTTCCACGCTGACGGGGAAGGTGCGCAGGATCGGCTCTTGGTGTGAGGATTCAGCTATTGGCATCCTGGTGATTTGTAGCAGAATGTGGCTGGGAAGGCTAGCTTCGAAGAGGCGTTATCTGCTTCGTTCAGTACTTCTGAGTTGCTTTTGAGATGTCAGTTAGATTTATGGCTAACTGTAGGGTTAGATATGAAACTGGCTGCTGTCCAAAGCTACTTTCAGATTAGATGTGTATGTTGTGGTGGTGGTGGTAGACTTGCATTTAAATCTTCTGAAAGCAGGGGCACGATTATATTATGAATTATTTATTTATGTAATAATGTAGAAGTGTGCAAGTAGACTGTGGCTGTCCTTAAATCCTAAGAGCAGGTGTCAGTACACCACAGCTAATGACAAGGCCTTCTTTGTGCTTTCATGGAGCGGGGGTGGGTGGCAAAGCTTACAAATGAAAGAAGAGCAGCAATAAAACTAGTGTTTTGTTGTTCTCTCTGATATTATTTGGGCTTCATCACAATATAGCCTGCCTTTCTGTTTGTTTGTTTTTTGTTTCCCTTACACTCTTTTCCTTTTCACGTGGTGTCTTGAAGTTGTGCTCTTGAGAGCATCAAATGCACCTAGTAACAGAAGCAGGTGCATGGTAAGGGTGTTGTGTGACTGTCTGAGTGTCCAGGTGTACCTGTGACAGGCAAGCCAATACAAAGGTACCGCAAATGTTAAACACTTCAGGAGAGTATGCCAAATAATTTTACATTTTAATTATTTTTTTTTAGGGAGGGGAAGACAAAGGGAAAGTGTTAACCAAATCTCTAGTTAACAGGAAAAGTTATTTGAGGTGACTGCAGAATGCCAGGAGAGAAAGCAGTGAGCTGTACATGACTGTTCGGTTCTCTGTAGGGTGGCAGCGGCTCTTGGTTCTGTTTTTGCCTTCCAGGACTGTGTACTGACTTCGTTACATGACACGAACCCACTGCAGAGGGCTCCTGGATAGACCTGAATGTTTCTCTCAGGCAGCTTTCAAGTGAAACCTTGAGCTGCCTCATTTCTCATTAAGATAAAGTGGGGCTTATTCTGATAGTGAGGTGATACGTGCCCAGGCTGAAATATTTGTGCTTCTTATTTGAATATACTGCTCAAATGGAGTGTACACTATCTGATCACGGAGGGAAGTTTGGCTTTGGTTAAGTCACTTACCTATGTAACAGTTAATTGGACGCAGGACTGGTTTAACATTTGAACAGTGTATATTAAAAAGGGGAGAAGAAATCATGCCCTTTCCTGTTGGGAAAAAATGCTGAATACCTTATTGACATAAAAGCTCGTTATTGGATTTTACTTTCAAAGCATTTTACCTATTGTGCTTCTGGATTGCTATGCTCTTTTTGTGTGATGGAGCATAAGGGCAGAGGAAAGAAATGGCCAGGTTAAAGTCACATAACAAGCCAGTGGTAGACGGGGATTGAATCCTCTGTGCCCATAGTTCAGCACTTGCTTGACACCAGATCTTTCCACGGTAGATAGTGATGTTTGGTAGTAATACCCATAAGGCCTTAGGTACACATCTGCATCCTCCTCCTGACAAATATTCAGAGGTCATATCGATTCCTGTTGAAAGGGAAGGACCCTAATGGCATTTGACGTTACACCCAGCCATCTACCACTGTTAAATCAAAGGAGTTAGTGTGTAAAATAAGGGAAGTGTGTGCTGGTTTGGTTTGGTTCGGTTTTCCCAGATAGACCTTGTTAAGCCGGAGTTGATTCTGGTTGTACATATGTAAATGTAGAATAAAAAAAGGACAGCTACAAGTTGTTGGGGAACTGATCAGTTTTGCACATACTGATAGAAAATACTTAGACTTCTGTGAACATCTCTTATGGATTTAATGGTGGTTATTACTTGGACAGACTCTTAACACCTGCCACGCTTGAAATGTAAGGAGAGGATGGAGTTGATGTCTCTGGTCTAAAGTAGGACAAAGCTGTGGTGGGGTCAGCAGCCCCCAAGCAAACTAAAATACTTATATTTTGATGAATTATGATTGGATTACATTAAGAATACAGCCACCTGTAATTTAATCTGATGTCTGGAGCAGTGTGGACACCTGCTACTGTGTTTTGGAAAAGCTACCTTTCTTGCATATCTGTATTTTTGTGAAAACAAACCTGAACAGTTAAACATTCCAGTTTTACCTGCTGTACTGGAAATAGTAACCTGTAAGGCTTCGTGTTTTTAACTTCATTTTCTTTGCCACTGCTGCTTCATTTGCCTTGTTAAAAATCAGAAAGATTGTTATTCCAGAAGTGAAGTGATGATTTCCTCATAGAGATGCCTAATTTTCTTCTCGTGCTTTTTCCTGTGAAATGCACTTCATACTATCTAATAGAACATCAATAAATATTTGGTAGAATATTTCAGACCTTTGGGTGGCTGTCCTGGTTAGAGTATTAAAAAAAAAAATAAATCAGAAGTAGTGGTTTCCCTTAAGTTTCTGTAGTCTCAGCTGAGAGCTGGGACTTGAACTGTGCTGTTTCTTTTTTTTTTTTTGATGCTTGTCTGTGCCTTGGCCAAGAATGAGGGCTGTCCCAGACCATCCAACAAACTTTAGTTTGTTTTGAATTTTCTACATTTGATTAAATTCAAGGTTTCACAAAACAAAAGTTTGGCAGCTGTAGTCCCTTCTGCTGCATATCTTTTCCCTGCAAGCATGGCAGCGCCTGGTGTTGGCTGTGCTGGTGGGGCGGATGCAGTGATCTGTGCTCTGGAACGGAGGCAAATTTCCCTTTTTATGTTTTTGTTAGCAGGTTTCTTTTGCTTTCGGATTAGGTCAGTTTCCTGATTTGGGTCCCCCGTGCGCTGCAAGTGGTTGTGCAGGTACCACAGCACTGAGACTGGGTTACAGCAGCAGCAGGTAGATGGAGAGGAGCACCTGCAGCTGGTCTTATGCTGAGCTCGACTGTGACACTGCTGCCTGAATGGCATGACCCGTACCCGCAGGGTGCTCATGGGTCCCTCTTGCAGCACTTTTTGTCTTTACCCGGAGAGGGTGTTCCTACTAGACACTCAAATTTGGCATCCATCGGCGTGCAGTTCCAGATAAGGGCACTTCAGAGCTGAGGCTCTGCAGATTTGGGGTGGTGGGCTGCAGGATGGGGCTGCTGGGTGTTCAGGGAGCACGAAGACAGGGGCGCCTCCCTGTACAGCGAGATGCAAACAGCTTTGGCAGGAGGAATGCTGTGTTAACTACCGCATGCTGGCAGCTCTTCTGCCCAGGTGCTGTAGGGGCAGATTTCTTCCAAGCGGTTTTGCTGAGGGCTTGAATGAAGCTGGAGGGGTTCTGGTGGGCACCACTACATGAGTGCCTGCCGTGTCCCCGCACATCCTGTTCGTGGGGGCGGAAGTTTGTGCGGCCCCTGCTGCGTCAGACATCCTGCCCCTAAACTGAAAGTCTCAGCATCTGGCTGCGCAGGGGTTTTCTTCAGACTCTGCTGTGGTGATCCCTGCAGTTTACATGTTTCAAATCACAATTCTCACTTGCTGTTTCAAAAACCGCTGGAACAAACTCAGTAGTTTCAGGGGTATTAATACCCAATACATCCCTTTGAATTTAGTAACATATTTCTTCGAACCTGAAAGAAAATTCTGATGATTTGGAGAAGTGCCTCTCTTTCCTAGGAGTGGGGCGAGGGGGTGGGAACAGCAGTTAGCAGGGCTGTGTGCTGCCCTGGAGTTAATGGATTCACCATTTCCTCTTTCACTCTACTGTATGTGAGGTTGTGACTAATCTGTAGCAGTGTGGGGCCATAAGATGACTTCCAGAGGGTGATTCATCCTCCAGGCATTCATTCGCTTTCTTTCTCTGCTTTTGGCAGACTGCAGAGAATGGTTTGTTCAGATCTGTAACTGAGCAACAGAGGAATATAACATGGGTTTGAAATATGATCCACAAAGCCTTAGCAGAGGGAAGTGACATAAATAAACTTTGCCATCCAAATGAACGTAGGAGCCTCCATTTTGGAGAATAGCTGGTTTTAAGTGGAAAAGCTGCAGAATGGTGCCTCTTCATTTTTTTCCCCTTTTCTCCAGCTCTTTTCTTCCTTCTCTCCATCTTGTGCCTTTCCTCTGCTCCTTTCTCCCCGGCTCTTCTCCCTACACCAGCTGGATGTGCCCCATGCAGCAGATGCCACCTCTGTCCCCAGCTTGCCCCAGGCTTGTGCTGCGGGTGGTGGCAGGACCAAAAGCCCTCCATCCCCGGCCTTGTCAGCAGGCAGGCCAAAGCAGGCCAAGGCAGGCTCAGGGGAGTGCCCAGAGGGTCCTTGACCAAGAAAACCACGTGGCTGGAGTGGATGTGGGCCGAACTGGGGATTTTGACCCAAGCCTAGTCAGAAATAGGTTTCCCTGCAGTCCCAGGGCCATGTTTGGCACTTGGGTTGGGAGCAGCCGTGCCATATTAGGGCCTGTGTAGCTCCCGCAGAAATGACTGGCATGTCTGGTGGTGTGCTGCAGCGGGCTGTACGGCCGGCCCGCCCTGCCAGTATACCGCAGTCCTTTGTCTCCTTAATCTTTGTTTTTACCCCTTAATTGCTGCCAACGTGCAGCTTGGATCTTAGCGAGCCTGTGAAGCGGTGCAGCTGAGCGCTGCGCTGCAGGCAGTGAAGTATTACGGCTGTAAATTCAGTCGGGAGCATCTCTGCGTCCAGTGCTGAACAGAACTGGCCGTGTAGTCTAGCACTGGTTCCTAAGCAAAGAAGTATGTTGGCTTAGTGGGTGAATAAGCTTATTTCTCCACTATCACTGCAGACCAAACAGATGTTTTAACTGCCCTCCAGCCTGCTCAAACCAATCAGATTTTGTTACTTCCCATGTGCAGACTTTAGTTGCATCAACAGTCCCCTTTTGAGGTCAAAGCCCCTTTTTATTTTTCAGACGCTCGAGGGAAGACGTTCGTTGGGAGCTTGCTGTGCCGCATGCAGAAGGGGGTCGCGTGTTCCCAGCCCCACAGGGATTTTGCAAGGCTCCCTGCGTGCAGGGCTGCGGGTGTGCGGGGAGAGGGGTGGCCCCGTCACAGCCTGCTGGGGTGCCCTGCTGGTGCATGAATGGGACCTCATGGCACAGGGGTGGTGGGAAGGAAGTTGAAAGAACGCATTTTTTGGGAAGGCATTATGTGATTATTTTGTGGTTTGCTCTGATTTTATTTGGAGAGGGCATTCTGGCCATTGAAATAGGAATCAGCTATTGTAGGGTGAATACGACTGTTCCCAAGAGTCTGTGAGCAGAAAAAATAGTCATGTAGCATGTGACCTCAGCTTTGGGACGTTCTGTCAAAAGAAGAAAGATCATTTTGCCAAAACGTACTTTGCTAAATAAATGTTGATCTCTGATTTAGATGGAACCATTCAGCAGCGTTCACGATTTAAACTTTTCCGTGGCACAGTTTAATCCAGTAACTTTCTGAAGCTTGTAGCTGTGTGAATAAGGGTCCAGTCTGATATGTGTCTTTGATTCACTGTGTTCGGCAGCTATGTAAGCGCTTCCCCTTGGCTCATTCTGGTGACACTTTTATCAAGTATTTGATTTTTAACCAAGAAATGGTTAAGCACAAACTTTCTCCACTGTTTAAAAATCGGGTAATATTTTTTTAACACAAATCAGCTCTCTTGGAGTGAAGAACAGGAATTGATTTCTTCATTTCCAGGTCAGATTTTCTTGTCCCCTTCAGACTTATAGAAATGTACGTAGTTTGACGGCTGTAATGTCAATAGCAGTGAGGCTTGACCTACAACAAGAGGTGTCTTTTTTCTCCCTTTCTCAAGTACCTGTTCTTCATGGTTCTTTTTTCTTCTTCCAACATTTGTGGCTTCAATCTTTGGCATTTCTCATTGCAAAAGTCTATTTTACACACTCGGTAATGGTTTTCATTCTGTCACTCAACAGTACTGGGATATATTCTCCCACATCTTACAGCTGCAGTGGTAGGCAGAGGGTTTTAAAAAAGCATTTGCATTTTGAATACAGCGACATATTTAGTGTGACAAAACGTGTAAGGAAATGCGAGCCTTTGTCCACCCTCTGCAGCATCAGTACTTTAAGAAGGCTTTGTCCTGGCCTTGTCCTCCAGAAAAAGACCCTGATTTTCTTTTCTCCCAGTTACAATGGAATGATAAGCTTTGTAATCTTAAATAAATCTGACTGCTCTAGCTTTTGTCAGCCAGCTCTCTGGTCTTTCATAACAATATGGATGGTTGTTTTTAAATTTGAATGGCTGGCTGGCTTTCAAGATGAATGAGATCCTGTCATGTAAAAATCTGTCTTCTGTGTACGTAACAAGTAAGTCTAGTGTGGAAGTGGGATCTTTAGCATACTGTATAGCTACACTAAATCTGCATTTAAATAGTGCAAATGAGTTAACTCCAAGTGCATGAAAACAATTTTGTTAAATTGGAATATCCCCTTGCTAAGGCAGGTTTATTCAACGTTGCTTGTGGTCTTCCTTTTCTGATGAGAAAAAGAAGGCAGGTGAAGTGGATTGCAATTTGGAGCATTAAATTGGATTTATTTTTAGTTTTGCATCACAATTTCTTTCCTTCCATATTTTTAATAAGATTTTTCTTTTAAATATAAACTTTGGTTGGACCAGATCATCTCAGAGGTCTTTTCCAACCTTAATGCTTCTATGCTGCTTGGTTTTCTGTGTCATTGATTCAATCCATGATCAGTTTAGCAAACATCATATAACTTTTTCAGTCTGCTTATAGTAGGAGATAATGGTTGTGTTCTTCTTGGCACTTTGGTGTTCAGAGCTGTTTTGGGTGGGCAGGAAGGCATTTGTCCCCTCCCATCAACTGCAAAGCTTGCATAGAGCTGAAGAGGGAAGAATTGTTATTTACTGTTCCTAATTAATAAGATATTTCTCACATCTGATTATTCAGTTGTGACAAGAGCCTGTGGGAGTTCAGTGGGGTTAGAGACCATTCTGATATGACTGACTCATATGTGAGTTATGACAGTATTGCCAGAAAAGCTAACTGAGGTGAGAGGGATTTAAAACGTTCAAGGTCTCTCTTTTGGAGACCTATTCAAGAGAGAGAAAGCTGCTGCTGTGGCCTAAATAGGCAAAATCTTGGCTTTGTGCACTGAATATATATTGGCAGTATTGCCAGAGTTAAATGCCAAGACATCGGGAATTGTGCCTTAAAAATATATATATACATTATAATATATATATGCCTGCAGTCTTTTGGAGCTGAGGGTAGGGGCAGGAGAAATTGAGAATTAGGTTGATTTGTTTCTTTTGTGCAATGACAAAGGCTAGGAAATCCCTGAACTGCCCCAGCATTTTCCCCTTCTCTCTGGAATAGCAAAAATTCCACGACTCCGGTAGCTGTGTTTTAAATGCCAAATACTTTAAGACCTCTGATACTCCTCATACAGTTTTGGACTCGCATGTATGAAGTGTTAACTGAGCATCTAACCTTGTGCAGATGTTTGTACTGCTAACCCCTTAACATAAACAAATGCATACACCAAATCATGCCCTTAACTCTGGAGCTGCTTTGAGTTTAATGTGAGTTAAGGCTCGTGCTTTCAAAGAGCCTTTGTAGCAACTTTTCTAAAAACAGCAAAAAAGTATAGTCTGTGTTGTGCTCTAATTACTTACCAAATGGGAGGTTTAATGGGAATGCAGACAGACCCTGCAATCTAATGACCAGGACAGCAATGACCTTTCTTCCCTGGCAAGAGGGAAATCATGTGCTAGCATTTCCTTGGAGTTGTGCCTCGGTGTTTGGTGGGAGAGCCAGCATGTTGCAGCCTGGAAGTCGCGAGACGCCCTCGGAAATGCTTGGATTTCATTCTGCAGTTGCAGCATCAGTTTTTTGTCTTGTTTTTCTCCCTCCATTTATTTTAAATGGGTTGGGAGTGTTTTAATGGGCAGGAAATGGGGATGGCTGTTCTGTGAGCACAGCTGTTTTAAATAAATTTGAAGCAGTGGAAGGGTGGTGAACTCTTTCCTTTTGGAAACAGCCAAAAACTTTGTGGCATTGGAATATCTTATTTGCTTTTTGAAAGAGCAAGCTTAGTTGTGTTGTTTCTGTTCTTTTTTTTTAAACTGTCCTCTTATATCCTCAGTTTACAGCATCACAAGTTTCCTTACTGTGTCAATGAGTCTGTTAAGGATGTTTTCCTCATTAAATTTGTAAGAAAGTAAGTTGAAGGAAAGGGATTTTAGATTTTATGCATTACCACTAGAGTCTAATCTTGGATTAAAATTCATTCCTTTAGTTCTGTTTAGAGATTAAATTTCTTATTCTTTTTACCCGTGGGAGAAAGGAAGTACACCCTGAAATTCCAAAAGTTATTTTCAAGTGAAGTTTATGTACTTAATTCTTGATAAAACTCCCTTAAAAATAGTCCATGGGATGAGCCCTTTCTCTCACGCTTGTGGTGCAGTGCAGGCAATTACTTACCAAATGGATGGACTTGGCTGATTTCATGTGACCCTGCTGAATTGCATTAAGAAATCTTTTTGAACATATCAGACCTACTCAATGTAAACACAAATTTCCCTACAACACACAACTAACACCATATCAATTTGTATTTGACACTGGAAGTTAATAAAGCATAGATGTGTATTGAGCGTCGTGCAGCAGGAGGCAGCCACCTGTGTTTTTGTTTCTTCTCTGTGTACATACGCATGTGTCCAGTGAAATCTGGTGAATTCTAGCATTATGAGAAGTCTGAAAAAAATGAGGTATTTCTTTTTTTTTTGCATACAATAGCTAAACACAAGAAGAAAAGACCTTCATTGTATGCTTTTTTTCTTTCAGAATGTGTTTTGAGGGATGTTTATGATCGCTGACTTCTTTATGTATAAAGAAAGGATGTCTAAATCAGTCTCTTATGTAGACCTTGGCAGCTGCCAGTTGAGTGGGGGGGGGGAAGGGTAAGAAGGGAAAAATGAGCCATTAGCTAGGCACTGAACTTTTAACTTTAAAACCTAGGTTACAGTGAGCGTGTAGAAAACATTCCCCATGGCTGCCCAATCCTGTGCTCATCAGAAACCTCCTTCCTGGAGCTGGGCTGATGGAGGATGGTTCAGCCTTGTCTGATAGCTTTTGCTTCCTCTTTCTTTTTTCCTCTTCTAGTTTTTTTTAAAGGATGTCTGTACAAATCTAGTTTCTGCTTTCTGAGGAACTTGGATTCATTGGATCTGTGAAAGGATTTTTGAAGGCATCTTTCCCAAATGGAGTTGGGTAGTTCTAGAGCTGCCTCTCTTATCGTCTGGCTTTTAGTCTGCATGCTTGCCATTTCACAAGGGTCTGTCTCTTTCATTCAGATCCCCTCTGGTTATGGTTGTTGAATTCAATTTCCTAATTTAATATGCATCCTTTTGGTAATTCAGTCTCAAAATTTCTTTGTTTTCAGAAGATTAAAGGAAACACTTCTTTTTCAACAAGTGCATTCTCTCTCATCTTCCTGTCCTTCCCTACATGTGGTGTGTGTGAAAGAGCCACAGCCTTAACCGACTGGAAATGGAAAGGGAGCCTCTAAGGCTGGGGAGGACCTGAGCTGGACCCTGGGTGGGTGGCAGGTAGCTCTGTCGATGCTCCTTACTCCCACCCGTACCAAGAGAAACTGCAGCTGCTCGGCTCAGCAGACTCCAGCCAACTCCAGCCTCCTGCCTCTTAGGTCATATGTTCCCTTCTAACCCCACAGGGGGTTGGACTTGGTTTTTTTTTTTTTTTTTTACTATTGTTGATTATGAAATCACTGAAGTTGGAGAGCAGAGTACTTTATATAACCTAAAGGTTCCCCTTTATTTTCTCATGAAGGATTTCTACTGAGAGGTCTTCAAAAGTGAAGGCTTAGAATAACATATAAGATACTAGGAGTTTTATTTGAAATTTAATGTTACTACTCTGTTACAAACCTGTCATACTTTTCTTAAAACATCAGGCATCGCTATGTGTAACTGTTGTATTCATTAGTGTTTCTGTGTGTGTGTATAAATGTGTGTACGTATCTATTTGTGCATGTGCCTATATATATATAAATATATATATATATATAAAAGTAACCATTACACTGTCATTTCTGTATGTGCTGTGTTAACGTTATAGCACTGCCACGTGTACAACTATATACACAGCTGGGTTAAAAGGAAAATGGTGAGCCTGTCCCAGGCTGCTATGTGTAGGGCACGGTGACCGTGGGTAGGAGTGGTGATCTCCCCAGCGTAAGTAACCTCTAGGCAGAGCACTCTCGCTGTCTTGCAACTAACTCTACCAGCCAACTTCAAATGGAAGTTTATCTGTGCAAGACAGGTAAGTCTGTCAGTGGTGGCCTGCTGGCTCTGACCTTACAGCAGATTTGCACATAAATCACTTGATGCTTGAGCGTATGTGGTTGTGGGGTGGTTTCTCAGGGGGTGGCATGCTGGGTGCCGTGGCAGCAGTGCAGGGGCTCTTCCACACAGCAGCGAGCAGGCACCTTTTGGGCAGGAGGATATGTGAGGTTCACCGTGCAGTGGTTGTGGGCTAGGATGGGTGGAAAGGGCTCAGGACATGCTTAGGAGAAGAAATCCATGGTAGGAACATGCGTGTGTGCGAGGGTTTTGAGTATGACATCTGCTCACTCCCACCTGCAGCTTTGCCCCAGCTTCATTTCAGTCGCATTTGACTCAGACACGATAGGTGAAATACAAGGCAGCTATTTTTGTAGTTTCTTCTTTTAAAGGTAATTAGTGCTTCTTGCATGATTGCAGCCTATGTTCTTTATGGAGAGTCCAGTTCAGGAAGCTATTTAAAGGTGGGCTGAAGCCAAAATATCCAAACTAAGCCCTGGGAAATGAGACTGCTTGCACTTAGCTGGCTAAATTAGAGCGGTGTTTGGAGAGTGGGGGTGTTTTTAAACACTCCCCCCCTGCCGCCCAGTTACAATGAAGTCTTGTTCTAAGATCCTTCAGTAATCATAGAAATATTTTAAGAGCACATTTGAGTCACTTGGAATAATTCCAGCTATGGAGTTGTTTAGCTCCAGCCTCTAGTGTATTTGTGTTGCTACAGAACAGTCCATAAAAACTAAAGACTGAACCAAAGCACATACATAATTAACCACAAACCCAACGCGCCATGCTTAACTTATTTTCTAAGTTTCTTTTCTTGGCTCAGAGGTGGTGGGGTCTCCATCTTTGGAGCCATTTGAACCCAACTGGATGCTGTCTGGAGCAACCTGCTGTAGCTGCCCCTGCTTTAAGCAGAGGGAGGGAGGGTTGGACTACATGATCTCCAGGGATCCCTTCCAGTCTCAACTATTCTGTGATTCTGTTACTCTGCTTCTTGTACTAGTTTTTATATATATATATATATATTTAAATTTCATATTGTGCTTAATAATATACCCTATAGTTTTGGATACACTTCTAAAGATTGAACTCATTTTTATGATTCCACCCCCTCCCCAGTTTATTTTTAGGCAGTGAATACTTGCTGAAGGATTAAGTAGCTGAATCTAGTTTTTAGCAAGAGGGGCATGTGAGATATGTTAGTTGTTTGACTGGATTTCGGGAGGACCGAAGGAATGCTGACTGCTGTGACACTTGCAGCCTTACCTCTTAGGAAAGGAATGCAGAGATGGGTCGTCTTCTGTCAGCGTCTGGCCTTTAGCAGGCTTTATAGGTTTATTCCCACACTTGTTTTTTTTGCAGTGATCATACTAGTCACTCTTATTTGCAGGAGTTTTGAAGTGTCATTGTTCCCCCCTCCCTGCCCTGCATTCTGCATCATTTTACCCTCTGTCCTTGCAAACTGTGTTTAACTTCTGTGGGGTTCTGGACTGGGAAAAAGTATATTTTGATGGAGTAATCCTGGATTAATGCTATGTTTGATCATACTTTCCTGTCCTCCTGTGTCCCCAGTGGAGGAGAGTATAGTGGTGACTTGGAGAGAAACTGTGTACCCAGAACAGTCTGTGTCCAGCAGAACCAGGCTGGAAGTTTGGATCTTAGCTTTTGACTCCTCCTTCCTGATTTTTAGGAAGGTGAGGTGCCTCTGAGGGCTGGGGTGCAGGCTGTGCATCAGGGCTGCCGGGCTTGAACATAGGCATGACCTGGCAGTTTGGAGGAAATCTTTCCTGTCAAAATGTTCTATATTTCATGGATACATGGCGGGGTCGAGAGATCATAGTATTCCAGCCAGTTTCATGTTTGAGACATCCTTCTCCTTCCCCTCAGTAATTAGGATTTACTAATAAATCAGGTTGATCATATATATTATCTTTACAGAAGGAGAAGAGGAGGAGAGGTCTCTCTAAAGATCCCTCGTTGCCTGTTTGATTGACTTGGGAAACAAATATAAACCAAGCAGCAGGAGTACAAGAAGAAATGTAACAGTGGGAGAGTGCTGCTAATATCTGCTTTGAATGAAAGCTGGGTGGACCTTCGTTAGCTACTGTACTAGTTTGTAGCTGGTTGCTCTAATCTAGCCTGTGTGGCCAAGTGCCCCAAAGTATCAATGAGTTATTGGGAGTGAAGGAAAAGGACTTTTTTAGCATGACACAGAGCCTGTTAACTCAAAATCGGTCTGATGTTCCCTCTGACCTTGCCATTGTTATGGTTTGGGTGAACACAGTAAGGCACTCATTCCTTTCATACCCCTGCCGTGTGGGGGCTGCAGCTGGGGGGACGGCTCATGGAGTCTGGCTCATCTGGGGACGCTGTGGGGCTGGTGAAGCCCCTGTGGGGCGTCTGTTTGGTTTTAAGGTCCTTGCTCTGGGTATTGAGAACCGGCCTCAAAGAGCATTTATCAGCCTGTGGTATGCTCTGCCTTGCCTTCATCAGTGTAGCTGTGTATATAGCCTTATTTTCAGAACAGGCCTGTCCTGTACTTACTCACAATAGGCCTGAAATAGTACTAAAGTTGACACAGTATTTCTGTGTGTGCTTCATAAGGAATGTATTTTCTCATTTCTGCTGTCCGTGTTCTCCTCTGTGACAAGCTTGTGTCCATAGAAATTGCCTGTTTTATGGAGGTATATCTCGTGCCCTGGGCTACTCTTTGTTACATGGTGCCACGCTGTGTTAGTCATGTGTTAGCTTTGCCTTACTGCACACAATATTAGGCTTTGTATGAAGAATGTGGCCTTAATCTTCAGTAAGCACTGATGTGCAAGGGAATACAGCCTCCACAAGATGAGGAGCTCGTCCAGATCTGAGCTTTGTTCCATTATGTCTTGGTTCAATAAGGGTCTAAAGCTAGGTTTTGCATGTAAGAGCTAGCCAGAGCTATCAAGAACAGGCCAGTACTTGGTGTCTGTGTGTACATGAATACTCTCCAGTGTTACAGTGTGGGATTAACTCTTCCCGTTGTGTTTTAAGATCAGTCTCCATCCTGCCTTGGGAACTGATACTGTAGCAGAGTGTAACTGTAATGGTTTCCAACTGGACTCACTCATCTAGTGTCATGAAATTGCTGCTACTTTTGCTTCTCAGTATGCAGAAAAGCATAGTAATGGAAAAGTTACACTTGAGGAATTTGAATATGGCTAGAATACCTCTTACTTTCCTTAAATTTGAGGTCTTTATGTGCCTGAAAACAGTATCAGTTTCTAATGCAACAAATAGAGTACTCCTTCTCAGTTGGCTCAAAATCCAGCTCTGAATTTGGAATAAACTCTTGGGTAGACAGAGAAATATTCCTTGAAGTCTTAAAAATAAAACTGATCTGCTCCAGTATGTCACTGAGCACAAAATGAGGCTCTCTGCTTCTCTCAATACTGAGTTTAGATGGCAATTTGTTTCTGAATTAATTACGCTTCACAAATGAGTTCTATGTAGGAATTTTCTTTGAGATTGAACAGCAGGGCAGCAGCAGCAGTGAATGCAAAGAAAAGAAATGTAACAATATCCAAGAAAAATAGGTGGGATAAGTAGTGCGCTACTGAGTGTGCCCTTAGGAAGAGCCACGTGTTCGATTCTGAAAAGCAGAAGGAGAAATCGAAAGTCATGTCTGAAGAACATGGCTTTAAAACTTACTGCAGTCCTGACTTGCTCTTTATTACGAACTCTTGCTTGCTTTTTGAAATTTGGGAAAGTGTGCTTTAGAGCAATTATATCTTCCATGTCCCAGAATAGGCCACATGTGGATGGCGATGTGCTACACCAACAAATGATCTGAACACAGAGGCGTAGCTTTATGCACTCCATGGCACTGTGAACGTCACAGTGTCTCCTGTGTCACTGGCATGTGGCTGCATTAAATATGGATGGCATATCTGGGGTCTGGTTTCTCTCCAGGCCCGCTTTCCGCCTACGTGTAACACATGTCTCTCAGCATATCTAATGTTGTTAGACGCTGGTCATCTGTTGGCAGCAACTTCAGCATCCAGGCCATTGCACCAGACATTGCACAAGGGGGTGCGTCTTGTTCAGTCCTGGAGAGAGTGGTAGAGCAGTCGACTTTATCCGCATGCCAAGAATGTGATACTTTGCAGTGGTGTATTCGGTTAGATAAAATTACACAAACGCTCTCAATATATACCTGCAAAATGTATCTCTCATTTAAAAAAAATTTTAAAAAAATTAAGTCAAAATCTTATTGTTTGTTCTTCTAAGGTATTTAGATGTTTTGAGGGTCCAGTGTAATGCCGGGCTACTTAGACCTAGTGTTGAAGGGAACTTTAAATGTTTAGTTTTACCGTGGGTAAATGACAATTACTCAAGTTGGGTATTGTTTTCAAATAACCCATGATACTTCTATCTGGTATGCTTACTTGCTAAGACTTGAGGCTGGTCATCCATTTTCCCTTCTATAGCTGTTGCTGCAGCTGGAAGAAGGTCAGAAGTGGTCTGACTGTGTGTGAAAACTAGACCAAAGTGTAGTTCTAATATCCGGGTAAGTTTAAAACTGCACTGTTCCTTGTTCCAGCTAGGATTTCTCTGTCCTATATGAAGACTTAAGACTGAGATACTGTCTGGAATAGACTTGTATCTCTGACAAAGAGAGATATTATTAACTTATTTTGGTTATCTAGGTTTGGGTAATGTGTGATATTCTTAAGGACTGCTATCACAGGGCTGCTGGAGGCGGTGCTTTTTGGTCTTTACCTTGGAGACAGGCATGAGCTGAGAAGTTGAAAGCAATTACCACACGAAGAGAATGAGGACAGCTGGCTGCCAATTCATATCTGAAGGGCAATGTGGACTCATAACTATAGGCTCCTGTCTCTTCTTCCAGCTCCTGGTTCTTGCTGCCTTTAGTTTTGTTCTTCATCCCAGTTTTTTTTTCCTTAATTGAGTTGCAGTCTCTGCCACGCTGGTTCCCTTGATCAACAGTAGCTCCAGGGAGATCTTGTCTCAGTGTCTCTCTTCTCTCATTTTTCCCAGCAGACACGTGTGCTTTGCCTCCTTATATAAGATCTGCTTTCTCCCGTGATACTAGTAGCTCTTGTGGCTCCTAAGCAGTTCTTCCGACAGCTTTCTTTTCCAGCTCCCAGCCTCCTTTCTCTGGTTCCCAGCATGCTCAGATGGCTCAGCCAGCATGGGCAGTAGCATCACCTTTCAGCCCTGGGGCTACCAGAAATAGCAGGCGCTGGGAGGAGTGGGTAGGGAGGAAGGCTTAACCTTGGCTTCAAGCTTTTTCTATACATAGAAGTTACTACATTTCATTGAACTTTTGAAAACAAAAATGGGTTGAATTAAACTCTGCAGTAGGCTCCGGGATTTCTTACGCCAGCCTAAACTGGGATTATTCCAGTCCATTGTTCGAGTACAGATGTAAGCCAGGCCTCGCTGCTGCAACAAAATGTTTGAACGTGAATTCAATTTTCCTGGACCCTGTTCTGGAAGAGCATTAGGTTTGCTCCAATTTAGGTGACATTTGCAATGGGCTCCTGAGTGGCTA
Source organism: Anser anser (assembly GCF_964211835.1). NCBI lineage: Eukaryota > Metazoa > Chordata > Aves > Anseriformes > Anatidae > Anser > Anser anser. The sequence continues at coordinate 3,401,581 of NC_139733.1, forward strand.
TGAGCTACTGGATCTTGGCAGTGATCTGGCAACTCTACACCTCAGGCATGCTGCGCATCTGCTCCAGCAGAGCACTCGCTGCCCAAAAACACGGCCCAAGGCCTCTCTGCCTCCTGGCCCCGGGAATGGCAGAGCAGCAGGGAGAACTGAGGTCTGCTTACCTGGTGGCACTGACACCCAGGCGGAAGAAATGCCCAGTACGATCTCTCCTGTCCCAGCAAGGGCCCTGCGCTCAGCCAGCTCCTGTCTCGGCCCCGTGCTTTATTTACGTCCGAGCTCCTCAAATGCCCGCGGCTCCTCCCTGTGCGTTGTCACAGCTTCTCTGCCCCCCGACACCACGATTTCTGCTTTGCTCTTCCTGATTTGCATGCTGGTGAATGAGGGGTTTGTGTCTTTCCTTGGACTTCCCTTACGGCACAGAGGAGCCAGCAGCCACAGTCCCCCGTCCTGCAGTGGGGTCCCCGGGAGCCGCGAGGCGGCTGTGGCAGCGTGGCTCATCGCTTCGTGCTGCCTCACGGCCGCTGGTCATTGAAAGCTTTGCGGGATAAAGGCTTTTCATTGCTGCCCATGTCTGCCAGCTCCTATTGCAATTAAAGGGTAATCTTTTCTAAATGGTGCTAAATTAAGGCTAAATCCCTCCCTCATGCCGCATAAGAGGATGAATCCCCAGTTTTCTAAAAACAGCTTATTGTTTGGGCGGCTGTCCAACCCACCACTGTAACAATGGTTCAGACACTTTGTCTACCGAGAGCACTCTCAAACTTTTTGATCTGTTACTCTGTATAGATCCTACTCAAAAATCTCCTATGGGGCACATGGGGAAGGATGTGAATCACTTCCAAACTCATCCTCTTGCTTCTGGTTTGAAACTTGGAGTGAGTTTTTCTCACTGAAGTCTTATCCTTGCTCCTGTGATGGCAAGGAGATGGGGCATTTTGGAGAAGGCTTTCCCTGTGGCTGTGTGAGCTGGGCCTGTATCAGCAACGAGTTCATCTGCTGCTGGCCATGCACAGCGTAAGCATGTGTTGAGGAAAACAGTCCTGGCAGTGTGGTTGGATTATTTTTGTTTGTTTGTTTTAAATCAGGCCGGCTACGTAAAACTGTTGCTTTAGTTACTGTTATTTGACACAGCACTGCCACTACAACATAAATCAGTGAGGAGAGGGGTTAACTTTTGACCTCTCTTTGGGGATTGCTGATCTGGATTAATAAACATGATATGCAACAAATTTCGCCCTCTGGGAAAGGAGGGGGCTGCCTTTTGATCACTGTTAGCACTACGGTTTTATGTCTCTCTTTAGGCAAACTGTTGTGTCAGTAGTGCAAGCTGCAGTCAAAAGTTTGTTTGCCTAAAAATATGTGGTTTTGCTTTTAAAAGGGTTTTGAGGCAAACAAGTGCAGTTGAGTAGTAAGGAGGGAGGGGGACAAGAACTGAGGCACAGATTGGTGTCCCATTCATCAATGAATGTGCTGTTGTAAAATCTATCTGAAAGCCTGCTTTCATTTCATGTTTTAATACAGAAATTCCTTAGGGAAAAATCATCTGGGGAATTTCAGTGGGATAATTCCAGCAACACGAACTGAAATCCTGTCATATTCTAAAGTATCCCATAGATGATTTTTTTCTGTGGTTTGCTTATGAACAGATGTACAAACATCTGTAACACCGCTCTAAAGGTCAGACCTATTTTTTGGCTCTGTGTGTGTGTGTGTAGCTACAGGCTCCAGGACCAGATAGCTCCTTACACAGTTGAATCTTGCCAGCATGTAGGACTTGGTGACGGTTCTTGGGATGCTGGCAGATGGGTTCAAATGTGTAACCTCCTTGGGCAGGTGGGCTTAGTCAGCAGAGCCTTTATAGAGATGTTGGAATGATAATTAATGGCTACAAAAACTGCATTATATTCTTACTAAAAGTGAGCTCAAACTTGAGTAAGATGTGTTCAGAGAAGTTCCGGATGAACTTAATTCTAATAAGTTTTTGGTTAGCAGCTACCATTTGTAGCAGGTATTCAGAAAGCAGACTGCACCCATGTGAACAGCCTCTGGCTGAAGATATGTTAAAAATCTTTTAACAGACATCCCTTGTATTGAAAAACAAAAACACAAACAAAACTGAAAAGCTGACTGAACAGTGTTGATGAAGAGTGGCATTTGAGTTGGTCCTAGCAGGAACTAAAAACTGACATTCCCTCACACATCCAAAACCCAAAATGAAGTTTCCTGTATGCCTTTTTTTAAAGTTAATAATGACATTTGTTTCTTTCTAGTTGGTATGAAAGTCAGTGAGAGCACTGCTTTGGAATGTAAACATTCCTCCGTGCTTCCTGCTGCTCGGCTCAGCACCCCTGCGGTCTTCTGTCCTGCCTGAAATCAGGGGTGTGATGAACTCATGAGCAGAAGAAATTGAAATTGGATTCATTCAGAGAAAGGAAAATATTGATTAAAAAATAAAAAGGAAGTATTTTACAATCATTTGTTTACTGCTGCTTAAAAAGAGAGAGCCTGAATGTTGCCCTTTCTTTCCCTTTTTTATTGGGGTTTTTGTGTATACAATTCAGGCTTTTGTTGCTTAAGAAGCAATTTGGGATCTGCTATTTGTGGTCAGCACTTTGTGTTTATCATCTTGGCTGTATTTACCTTCTGCCATGCAAACCACAGAGTTCTGCACACCTTTACAAAGTGGATGTACAATCATACTACATCTACATAAATAACACTTCATTCCTAAGTATACAGTTGGAAACAATTACCCATGGAGCAAGGCAGCAAAAGTGAGATTCTTATCTCCTGAACTGATGAAGCACATGTAATTATTTTTGAATTTGTCTGGAGGGGGGGAGGGGGGGAAATCATGTGAATTCAGACTCCTTAGCTGGCAATTAATTCTTTCATGAAAGACAAGGTATGTTTGTTTTGATTTTAGCTATAAGCAGATGTATTCTGCCACTTATTCCAGGACCTCTAATTGTGGTCTGCTTTTGAAGACTCAAAAATTCATGGATTTAATTTTTTTTTTTTTTATTTTACTTCTGAATGTCTGGATCTTTGGAATAAAATAACTACGTAGTTTATTCCAGTTTCCTTGCCTTTTGTAATCTTGAACAGACTGCAAAAGCTTGGTTCTCCTAATTTCCTGTGTAATATTTTTTTTTGCAGTTTCTTGTGTGTAAATCCATCATACAATTTCAACATCTTTATTACCCTTTGTCGGAGCCTCTGTAGCACCAGTGTCATTTCAGGTTTCAGAGTGTGGTTCTCGATTTCCAAAACAGGTTTTCAAAAACACTCAAAACTTGTTGTGGGGATCTATAGTTTATTTCTAACTCTAGTTAAATTGCTCTTTGCATATCTTAAATATGCTCTGAACAGTTCTCCGTAGAGTTTGGTAATTCTAGTTTTTCTGTATTGAATCCTGCAAGTTCTGATGCATCTTTTAACTACCAAGGTACTTTTTTCCTTTTCTTTTGAGGTCCTTCCCAGTTCAGCCAAAAGTTTTCCTCATAGTCTTTTCCATTAACGAACAGACCTTTGGTATTACCAAAAATGATCAGTAGGCTCTAGTTCTGTTAGCACGGTCATCTGTTTTAAATAATTCTGGATTCTCTTTAATAGCCCGTGATCATATATAGCTAAACTGCAGTCTGTAGAAGAACTTTTTTTTTTTGACTCTTTCCTGTTGCTTGCTGCTGAATTGCTGACAAGGGCCTGCTACTGGGTGGTTTTTTTTTTTTTGGAAGACTTTTTTTTTTTTTTTTTTTAAATAAGTCCTCTGAAGATTTTTTTGAAGTCAGGAATAGACTGTGTTAACAGGTCCTCTTTGGGCTTCGCAGATTACTTCCAATTTGGATAATTCTCTTTTTATCTGGATTTCAGACTCTGGGCCTCGCTGAGATTGGTAGGCAAGGAGCCTTCCACTTGTCTCAGCAGGTCTGATTGTGCAAGTCCTGAGACTCAGGTACTTCGTCCCCTTACTTGGGCGAAGCTTAAATCTTACTAGATGGAACTGAGAAGCTTCAGTATGAAAAATCTGTATCTTAAATAGCTCTGTCTGAAAATCTTGAAATACATAAACAGGCTTTTCAATTTTTTCAATTTTCAAATTGTTCTCAGGTAGAAGCTTAGACCGTGCCTTACTTGTTATAAGAGCAGTTCACCATTACTTTTCCCTTTCTTCCACAGTCTGCTGAAACCAGACTAATTCTGGCCATTCACAAATGTGAACTGGAACATGGGAATTGTTCCATCTGTCCTTAAATCACTTTCTCATGGCTAGCTACCAGCAGTGGCAATGGAAGTGGCACTGTTTAACCAAGAGTGGAAACATCTGTGTCATCAGCACCAACCCCAGTGGCATGCTATTTGACGCAGGAGCCCATCGGACAGAAGGTGTGCTCTGTCTTACAAGTATGTTCTGGCATTTATTTGCATGAGGGCAAATCTGTCACGTGTCTTGTATGGAGGTGTATTCATATGAACAAAATACGGTGAGTAAACTCTGGGACTTGAACTTGCTGTGCATGAACCATGATGACGACCTGAGGAGTCCTCACTGGACTCCTTCCTTTATTTATTTTTAAATAAGTCATTAAGATACAGATTTTTCCGTTGACGTCTTTTGGTGGAAGGGGGAAGTATCTAAATAAACTTAATTCTGCTGTGCCACCTTCTCTTATTTGTTTAGAAATAGACGGGTTGCTTTGAGAAATGGGGCCTGTTGTTTCTCATCAGTTTAATTATGGCATTCAGTGTTACTTGAGCGAAGACCATTATTTCCAGCTGAAGTGTCAGAAGTCAATTCTATTATTTGCTGTTTGTATTTATAGGACTAGCTTGAGGGAGACATGCCCTCCTTTGCAAATATGGGGAAAAGAAGCTCTGAAACGTGTCTGCCAGGAATACTTGTAGCTCTGGTGATCTTTGTGCTGGCATGCACTATTTAATTCCTCCCGTAATCAGGACTGCGTAGCCTCTGTCATGGAATTCAAATGAGTTAATTGGTCTTAATTTACTTTCTCCTTATTTCCATGCTAACTTGTCTGTCACCTTTTTTTCTGCTCCCTAACAGGGGCTTCAGTCCGCAGGACTGATGTTGAAGGGCTTTGTGCTTTTGTGATTCCTAACAGATTGCCGTTGGAGATGATTTCTGCTGTAGCTGTTTTTCGTAATCAGAAATCCAACACCTACTGATAAACTCGGCTGTTTTGTGCACCCTGCACCTGTCTGCATATTTCTGTGTGTTTAGAGGTCTAGCTTGTAGCTTCTTTGCCTGTTCACCTGTATTCTTTTCGCTCTAACCTGTTTGTTTCCAGCAATTGTGTTGCCTTGCAGTTCAGGCAGGATGCGTAAGACAACAATAACCTTTAATATCTTAATGTAATCCATTTGGATCTATGCCATTTTGTTGTATTGTCAGGGAGGAGGACAGAAGGAAGCAGGGAGACAGACTGTTGGGCTATATTTGGCTCCTGATCTCACTGCAGTCAGCATAGACTCCTGTCACAGGCTTCCTGTGTGCGGAGCACAAACTGGACATTATCTGTGGCAGATGACTTAACATGGCTTCAGCTTTGCCTTTGCAGCCAGCTTTGTGCCAGCGAGGATTCCTTTGTGGTTACAATGGCAATTTTTTTGTGTGTGCATGTTAGAATAAAGCTTTGTGAAGAAAGGCTGTGCTCATTAGGAGGAATAGATGTACTGAAAATGTGCATGACTGTGTTAAATGTAGACCTAAGTAAAGAAAAATTAGTGGGCAAAGGAGCTTTGAGATTCTGTTAAGCATCCTGATTTGAGTCATTTGGACTGTCCTAATTTAACGAGTGCTCAACATTTTAAACACAGGGGCCTTACATAGGTAGAAGAGTGACAAGCACTAAAGAATTGATGCTTCTAATGGAGATGTGCAGTTTATAACACCAGGATCTCTGCCTTCGAAGTCTGCAAGTAGTAATTCTTCATAACTAAAAAACACATGAAGCTTATTAAAATCAGTAAGAGCAAGCATCTGTACTGGGTAAAGCATCATGGATGTGTTCTAATTTGTCTTATCAAAACTGGCAATGGCACAAAGAAGTGGCAAGAAGTCGCTGCCAGAATGGCATATTTGCAAATCTGGGAAGGATTTCAGAAGTGCTGAGTACTTGTTTCTTTCTGTGATAGGAATAGAATCTATTTCATATGACTGAAGACTGGGTACCTCTTCTGGTATTGCCTACTCTCTATACTTATTTTTATTGGTCTCAATCTTTAACATCTTCCACTTACATTTCTGCAAATGAAAGCAGAACTTAAGCCCCTGATGTAAAATTTAGGGCAGGTAGTGGGAACAAGAAAAGACTGTTCTGAAGTTGCATTTTTGAGCCAGCAGTTATAGCTGGAGTTGGAATGGAATGAGATTTGTCCATAGTTAACTACAAAGGTCTTTAATTGCTCTTGTGACACATTGGAGTTACTCAGTAAGCAAAGGATAAAATGCCTTTCTCTCATACCATGGCACAGCTAGTTAATGTGTGGCTTTGGCATCCATTAAACCTTCACAATGAATCAAGGCAGCCTATCCATGCTTTCAGAAAGACCTCAAGCTTTGGTTGGGAAGGTTAGGGTGGTTAATGTTATGGATGCCTTTTCTGTTCTGGCTTTGTGTTGAATTTTGTATTGCCTTTTGATTCTGTTACGTGTCAAGGTGCTGAAGCCTTGATGCCAAGGAAATTAGAGTGGGCTTGTGCTAACGTTGATTACATCAGTGTATTAGTCTCTTAAGGTTCTGAAACAGTGCTAAAGAATCCTACGGAATTGCAGTTGTTTCTCATAACTCAAGGACCAAATGCTAATTAGCAAAGCCCCGTGGTGTAAATTAGATTATTTGTGTGTGGCTTACTGTGTGACAATAGGAATTGAGTAACCTTGTGTAGGCTTCTTTATCAGGGGCGCCAGCTGAATGGTGGTCTGAGGTATGCACACAAGGTAGATAGGTAACCTGATTGTCATTCCTCAGATAGTTGTAAAATGGATATCTGGAAATACAGGGATCTACAAAAATAAAATGAATATGAAAGTGTATAATGAAATTATGTTTAACTTCAGATAGTATAGAATTAGTATTTAGTTACGTTCAGTAAATTACCCAGAGGCATAAAAAGGAAGCGTCATTTTTTCTGATGATTGTAATTGCAAATGGTCTGTAATCCCTAAAACAATAGGGCACTTGAAAGAGCCTACGTAAGAGGTGCCAGAGCAGCTCATGATACAGTCAAGTCTGGGCTTCGGAGACTCTGAGTCTGCTCCTAAGCTGGAAAACAAAACTGAATGTGAATCTTGAAGTTCTCTTTGAAGAGGAAGAAGAGGCATTTGCTTTACTGCTGATAGTGTCATAAGAACACAGTGATTTAGGGACCCTTTGGATGGCTACAAAGCAGTATTGTGGGGTAACTGGGCCTGGGTGCCTTCTCTTCAGGTACCTTGGTCACAGAGCAGTTTGAGTGCAGGGGTTGGATCTGTAATTGCTATGGGGGTGTGTGACTGTCTGCAGGTGGGTCTCTGCTACAGCCAGTTTAGCAAGATCTCGTGCTCTTACTGTGCCTACCAGTGAAACCAGCACGTTTCTTCATAGGCAGCGACTGCTGTAAGGCTGCCTGGGCTGTGTAAAAATAGCTGTTGTGGTTTTGGGATGTCATGTGGCCTTGCTGCTTCCTCCCCACTTGCACAGCTTGCTGGTGGGGCAGTTGGGGAGGGACGATGCTGAAAAGGAAGCCTTTGCTTCCTGTGTGCTATGTTTGTAGGTAATGCACCGGTGCCTTGCTGTCTGCTGGGGCTGTGGTTCCCTCTTTCCTAATGCTCCCCTTTGTTCCAGAAGGCATCTTGTGGAGATGTGTAGGCTGAAATTCATACGTCCTCTCCTTTTTATTATGGAAAAAGCTTATCCTTGAGTCATTTCTGACGGCAATATCACCAGCAGCTAGACACTTGCGGCAGGTACCTGACAGCCATCCCTCTAGCTGCATCAACCGTTGGCCGAGCCACGTGTTTGAGATGAAATGGTGCACGCCAGTGGCTCGGTCCTGCGTATGTTGGGGTCGCTGCTCCCTACTGTCTGATCACTGAAATGGGGTTATGGGAAGGAGGCTGGTTTATTTTCTTTGTTTCCTTCCTTCTTGCTTTTTAATTCAAACCTTAAAACTAGATGCAGACACATTTAGGTCTTTATTTTTATTTTTAAACAATACACAACTGTAATGGGCAATGGTACCTGGGTGTGCTGCAGTTCAGTGTGAAGCCTGGATGCAGGCTGCAAGCAAAACTTGTGAAATGGAATCAAGGGACTCACTTGGAGTTTGCTTTAAATATTATTATTTATAGTACTATTTATATATTTATATATATTTATATAGTACTATTTATAATACTAGCTGGACACTAAACATTATGTAGTTGCAGTTGGATTAAATTCTCTGGTCCTTTGCTCAGGTTCTGAGTAGAAAATACATTTGTTATTCAGGTATAAAGAGTTGTTAACAACAAGCCCACTAAAATAACAAGTCTGCTTTTGTAGTGCAGAAGTCACTGTTCAAGGTAAATCTGAACGTATGCCTCGATCAGTTTGCTGTGTGGCAGAATGATTGAAGACCAGCGAGCCTGAAAGGCCTGACTACTAGGTTAGGTTTTGTAGATCTCTCTGCACATGAGGTAAATGAGCAGCTGAGCTCACATGGGCACAGGCAATTTGAACATACACACTTACTATAGTCACCATTCAGTCTCTTTTAGCATTTCAGTGATGAAAAATGTGCTAGGTATTTTATGTAATTAGTCAGACTTTTTTCCTTTTCCCCAAAGTGCCCATGTCTGGGTTGATGCTGGTGCTAACAGCTCCCAGGTGTGCGTACCGGGCTGTGTTTACACAACCCTGCTGCTGACACCCTGTGGACCAGGGCTTGTTCACCCAGATGTCTGCTGTTGCCACACCAGAGGAAGCCACTATCCAGTTCAGCAAGCAGCAGGGCAATGCGCTTTACATGAAATGTTTTGCAGGATGCGATTCACTTCCTCTTGTTGTGTCTTGAGTGGGTGGTGCCTGTTCAGCGGGCAAGCGTTCTTCTTAGGAGTGTTTCTTATACAATGGGATGCTAATTCCTATTAACTAGAGTGTGTATGTGTATAAAAAAGAAGAGACAAGAAGATAACTGCAGGATTTCATGCTCATTGTTAGCTGTATAGATAAAAGATCATTTACTGGGGAGTGAAACCTTCCACAGTGCCCTGTCTCAGTACTGAAGAGATGGGGGCGAGGCTTTAACTCTGAACTCAGTGCGTGTGGGTGGTCTTTGGTTACCAATAATTCTAGAGTGAGTGGAAGCTATATCTTCTCATCTCTAAATGCCCAAACTTGCTCCCTGTTAAAACAATAGTCTTCTCAGTTCTCTCATTGCAACTGCTGGGCTGGGGCAAAGGAGGTGAGGGAGAGGTTAAGTCTCGCTTGCTGGAGCTGGGTGCTGAGCCAGGGAGCAGGGCCCTCCGTGCAGGCTTAGGTTCCTGGTCGACCTTGCAGCACTCTGCAATTAAGCACTGGTTGCATAAGCAGGTTATGTTCATACTTAATAAGTAATCTTACCAGTGTGAGAATGAGATGTTATATCTTATCTTTTATTTTTATGCTAACTTTATAGAAAAGTAATTCATGATGTAGCAGCAACATGTCACATCGTAAGAGGCTGTAACTGCAGGGAAGCAAACACAACAGACACCTAACACTGAGCGAGCTCTGCTGCAGGTCTGTGCTGCGGTGATCCTCTGAAAGGACTGTTCTTGCTCTGTGTTCTCAGGTCTGCTAACTCAAACCACAACACTGTGTAGAAAGACAATCCAGAATTATTTGTGTATTAACTGCGCTTAAACTAAAGAAACAGTAAAACTTTCAACAAAACTGAAGACAGGTTAAAAACTAGGCCTTTTTTTTTTTTAACTGGATTTTGCCCAAAGCTTTACCATTGCATCACCTCTTGGAAGATGAGTTTCGTGGCCACGTGTGGGGTAGGCTGCTATGATGGGAAATGATGTATTGTTTTGAAAAGCCTCCTGACTTCCCTGTAGGTACCAGATCAATGGCGATTTGGGGTTTGTGAATCTTTTTCTGCTGACTTAGTTAAGGTTTGCATTAAGCCCCTGGGGATATTTGAGCGTGGGAGAAGGAGCCTGCTCCCAAACTTGTGGAAAAGCAAGAGCTTTCACAGTGGTGAGAAACAGATGGGGAGCTGAGCTGCTCGTGGTTGTCCCAACACCCACGCAGTGGCTGCCCACTGTCTGAGCGTGGGCTGGGGCTCCGGAGGCAGCTGTGCTGGGTTAGAGGTGGGAGGCTGCCACAGGGGGACGTGGCTGCCCATGCCTGCAGTGAGGCCACACATCTTCTCACTTGGTATGCCCCAGACTGCAGCCAAACTGTTTGCAGGTGTATCAACATTTGTGTATGTGTGGGGCAATTACATTGTTTTCATTTTAATATATGTGGAGGACATTATGCATATACTTGCTTTGTCAGTTAGGGATGGTTAACTCCTAAATTTAAAGATTAAATACAGTTACACATCTCTTTAGAGGTTCTTAATTCTATTGTTTTCTTTGCACAAATTTGTAGTGGTAACAAAATTTTGACTGGGAATAGCATCATGGTAAGATATATAAGGCTAAAGGTAAAAGAGCAAAAAAAGTGCATGCACGGAGGAACGATGCTGTTGCTAAAGGTATTGAATGTTAGTTAATAGTAATCTCCACGTCAAGCTTTCTTCATGGGTTGAAGGTAAAGACAAGGAATGCAATACCATGAGCAGTGGTACCTCCATAACACATTTACTCAATTTTCAGGGACTTACTGATCAGGTGCTTGCTGAACAGCAACTGGTATCTTCATGTTTAATAGCACTTAGTTTTTTCTCTGCTGTGAATTTGCCTGATATTTTAATAACAAAGGCTTGGGAATGTATTTATGATAACCCTACACTGTTCTGTATGAAGTGTGTTTTTCAGTAAGATTTTGAGTTTTAAGTAAAGAGCTAACATTATAAGAAGGAATAAGCTTTTCCTCACGTTTCTGTTTTACCCCTTTGACCATTTCTATTGACATTTCTATTGTATTTCTGACATTTGTATTTTACCACTATTGTACCTTTATTGTACACCCTTTGAATGTTCATCACTCATTTTTAGAACCATTAAAAGGCTTTAGTTACGGCTTACGTTTTGTAGCCAGCTGCCAGAGAACTAGTGTGATATTTACAGATCACTGATCTTGGTTTTTTATTTTTCTAATTATTTCATTGTAGGTAATACCTACATTATATTTCTTCACTGTTGTTTGATATATGAGTCCTGACAGTTGCTCACCTCTTGAGTGTCTGCAGAAGAGTGACAGTCTAACAGGATGCTTTTTCATAATCTATTTGCAATCTCCTCTTGATTCATACACAGGAGAAGATGGCCCATTTAACAGGATCAAACTGATGTTTTGACGTGGCCTGTACAAAGAAAGCATTCCATAAAACTTAGCCCAAGGATTTAAAAATCAACAATTTGATTACCAAAATTTCTGTGGTGTGATTTTGAAAAGATCGAATATTACATGTACTTTGATACCCTGGTGGACAGTGAAGGGCACCCTTTGTACTTGTGGGTAGAAGTTCATAGTCTTTTCTACTCTCACACTAATAAATGGTGCTAATGTTCAGTAGCGTTAACTCCTTATCTTGTATAGCTCCCTCTGTGGCATCTTTCTTTTCTTTGAGGCCTGGGCTTGAACCGTGGTCCTAAAGCGCAGATGTCTGCGTGAAACAGAGGAGACCATTAGCTCATCGATCTGTTATGATGCAGAGGGAGAAAAATGCCTCTGGGTAGTGCTTTTTTATTCTTCCCTCTCCCCTTTGCCCACCAGGCTTGAAACTATCCTGAAGAGAGGCCTCTGTGCGGACTTCTTTCTGTAATATTCCCCTTCACCTTCCTACCCACCCCACGCTCTTCCTTTGCTTTGTTTAAAAGGAAGCATGTATGTACACACACCAACCCCCCCACGACCCTGTAATATAAGCTCAGCAAGATGCACTTGGGGCCTTCTAATTTTCCTTCCCCACTACAGTTATGGTAATTTTTCTCCCCCCTCAAAAAAAAAAACACCCAAAACATCTCTTCGTTGGGTGCCTGGTCCCAGAAGGGCCGGCACAGCTGATGGTTAGCCACTTACTTGCAGGCAGGCTTTGAAGCCTGCCTCTTGGTGGGTGGCTTTCCCAGGAAGATGAATGTCGGAGGAGCTGCGGGTGCTGACGTGGTGGTGGGGGCACCGTCCTGCTAATTGTCCCCACCATAGGACAGGGAGGGTGAGAGGGAATGTTCCACGCTGTCGGTAGATGAATTTTGGTGCCAGTTGGGTGTGTGTGTGAGCGACAGATCATGTTTTGGAAAGATGTGTGTGCTGGTTTGTAGCGCCAGCTGGGTAACAAAGCAGCTCCTCCTTCACATCTTCCACGGCCAGGCTTGTGGTGAGGGCAAGTCCCTCCCTCCCACAGGGAGGGAACAGTGCTGAATGAAATGCCCTGTGACTAATATCCTCTAGCTTTTAACTCCACACTCTCCAGCCACCCCCTTGGAAGTCAGCAGGCAGTAATGTGTACAGGCAGGGCTGGCAGCTCACTGACGCCAACAGGAGAGGACGCGGATGCTGAGCACACTTCGGTGCTTGTGGTTAAAGAAGGATATACGATGGGTAGTGTTCCCTGCTCTGCTCATCAATATGAAGCCGTGAATCTCTGAGTTATTGTAAAGAACAACTGAAGGAAAATACTTTGTTTGATTTTGGTCTAATGACTTGCATATATATATATATATATATTTTTTTTTTTTTAAAAGAAAATTAAGGGCAGTCATCTTGATTAACTGTGCTTTTTTATCGGTGGTTTGGGTTCTTTTCAATTTCTGGTGGATAAACCCCTTATAAAAGAGTAGCTAATGACAGCCCCTTAGAAGGGGAGCTTCTACAAATCCTATTCAATTTACATCAGACAAAAAGCTGGAATACAGCTACTAGAGGGCTCCCAAATGGCAAGTGGGCATCTGTGTGGTGTATTTAGTGACAGCACATATGTAATGCTGCTCTCCTAGTGCACGCACACACATCACTGTGCTTATCAAACCCTTGAAAAAGGCATGGGATTACTTCCAGTTAAGCTGTCTCTTATATCACCTTACTCCTGTGCCTGCTTTTCTGCTCAGTGAGTTTTAAACTAATTTCCCTTCTTTTTAACATGCCTCTCAGTCAAATACACGTGCACTTTGCTTGTCAGTTTAGCAGTGTGCTTGGGATGGTGGGCTGTATGCTGCGGCAACAAGCTGCAGCCCCTAAACTTCTCTGAGTGAGAGAAAGCAAGGGTTAACGTCTCACATCAGCTCATCTTTTGCGTTCAATTAGCTCCATACAGCAGCGTGTCACTGTGGAGGAAAGGGCAGTGTGGCATTTATTAAAGACTGCCCCTTGTTGCCTGATGTTTCGGCACCGCGTGCTGCTGGATGCTTGGCCTGGAGAACGGGGAGAAACATGCTCCCGGGGCAGGCTGGTGCCCTCAGGAGCAGCGCGCAGACAAACGTTGGCTTCACTCGAGCAGAAACGAGCACAAAGGACACTCGTGTCCTATTTTCCTGCATGTTTCTTTTATGAAAAGGTTCAAGGAGAAAAGTATGTGCTGTTGTGCGTGTAGGCCGCTGGCTGTTAGTGAGGTCCGGTCCCACACTTGCAGCTGACGGGGTTAATGGGAGCCTGCTGTGACCAGGCCTTCTGACCCCAGGGCGTTCACAGTTAGGCAGGAGTTGGTGGTTTGCTGCCAGCGTACTGATTGGGGTTGGATCGATCCCATTTTTGTCAGCATTTTCAACCCCCTTTTATACTTCTGAAGATTAATAACCAATTTTCTGAGATTAAAAAGTAAAGTAATTGTCTGAGGAATTAGGAAAGCTGAAATTACAGAAACGTATCGGCTTTCGTAAGCGTTGTAGTACTGGTGCTTGCAGGACAGAAGATCAAACTGAAGTCTGATACTGGATGTCACGGAGTAACTGTGCTCATTCTGCAGATTTTGCTTCTGAAGAGATGGCCCTCGGCACTGCTGTGGGTTAGACATGGAGGCCGGCAGCGTGATCATGTGAAAATACGTGAGCAGTGCTCATCCTGGCTCAGGGTGCAATTTAGGAGAGGACTGTGTAAACCCCAAGCAAGTGCAACAGTGAAGTACAAAAGCAAAACTTGTTTGTTGTGTCCCCCCCTCCTTTTTTTGCAGGCTTACTGCTATGTCTTCTGTACTTCACAGGGCACTGAGACTTTCGCTTCTCTCATGTAGGTCAGGAAAATGAGCAGAAAATGATGAAATGGCTTTCCTAACAGCAATGTGAGAAATTCATTGAAGAGCTGGGAATAAAACCAGTCTCTTGTCTTCTGGTTATTTATTGCTCTTAGTGCTTAACTTTCTTACTTAGCAAAGATTATTTTTTTTTGTCTAAAGGGAAGCAATTGCAAAAATTGCACTCTAATATAAGCAAGCAGTTTTATGAGCAGGGATTTTTGGTGGTTGTTGGTGGTTTTTATGTAGTGGACTTCTTGATTTTTTTTATTTTTCTTTTCTTTGAGATGTCTTCCTTTACTCTTTGGGAGCAGTGAAATTGGGGTGTGGACAGGAAAAATCTAATGTTCTTGACAGTCCAGTTGAAACTTGTGAATCTCCTCTGTGCCTCGGACTGACTGGGTTAGGAAAAGGCAGTACCTGAACACAGTATGACCATCACAGAAGGATTTTTCTCTTTTCCTCTCGGCCCACTCTTTTCTAGCATAGGACTTAGCAGCTGTGCCAGTTTGGGGGTTAGGCTCACGTCAGTGATCTAGCATTATGCAGATGGTGTTGTCATATTAGTGACCAGCCTTTTGACCTCTGAAGTGATTTCAGCCTCTTACCATCATTCTCATGCTGAATTATAGAGACTGAACTAAAGATTTGATGAACTAGTAAGATGAAAAAGACCCAAGAAGTAAATAGTAAGATTAAACTAGGTTGTACATCCTGGGTGTATATGCTTGTATCTTTTTTTTTTTTTGCTGGATCTCTTTATCAAACTATTTCAGAAAAGGCTTTTTGGCTTGTATCCAAATTTGGATTGCCACATATGTTGTATGTTAATAGTTTTATTGACAGATCTTGAGAAACTGCTTCACATCTACAAGCCACAATGTTGTTTTGCTTTGGAGAATCCAGGATCTGACTTAGAATTTACATCAGCCATTACCTTTTTGTTTTTCTTTTGACATTTGAATGTGTGTGTGATCAGTTACTGTTACTTATGTATTTATCTGTGCCGATACATTTGCTTTGATCCTCAATTTTAATTAACGGATTTTAAATATATTTATGTTTTCTAAAGACAACTTATGTAACAAAGGATTGACTTTTCTCCCTTCCCTGTCTTATCCTATTCCTTGCCCTTTCTTTGTTCTTCTCAAGTCTGTCACTCAAACGTGACACCTACCAGAAAGTGTGCAGGTAAATCCTTGTGTGGTTTTCTTCTGAGATTTTTTTGAAGTGTTTTGGTTTCATTTTGAACAATAACAGATAACTTATATATCACCTTTCTTTTCATGTAGCACTTTCTATTTAGTGCTGTGGTGACCAGGCATGGCCAGGATATTTAGATAATTGTGTGTGATTAAATCATACCAGCAGGAATAAATTCTCAATGTAGGTATTTGCTAGCAGAGAGGAGGACCGATGAATTTGAAGGGTGCCTGACCAGGAGACTGCAGGCTTCAAGTTTATTCCTTCCTTCATGCTGACTGATGTTTAACCTTGAATGTATTATTTAACCGCTTTGTGTCTGTTTTCCTCATGAAAAATGGGCTGTGACACACGTTCTTTTCTGCAAGAGTAGATTCTCCACGATGAGAGAGTGTAAAACTGTTATATGTAAGGTAGAAAGCTGATGTAAATTGCCTGTCACTTCACTTGTTCCATCAACTTCAGAGAGCAGCAGCAACCTGAGATGTATGTGCAAATTACCCAGTGTTATGTGGATATATTAAATGGAGATCCTTTTGTAGTCTAACACAAATGTTGACCATGCAGTTCTTCTCTCAGGAAACAGAACTGAGCAACTGAAGTCTGAGACATGGATTTGTTAACCTGAGCTGTGCTTATTTTTTTCCTGTGCTGTGTCAGAGACATTTAACACTCCTGAAATCTCTTACCTTGTACGAAATCCAAAAGCTTTTTCTGAAAATATGTCCCATTACATACCACTCCTAGGTTAACATTATGCATAATACAATCCACTGCAGCACGTGTATGGTACATGTGTCAGACAGAAGGATACAGTGCGACTAATCGGTGACCAATTTTTTTATGCTTTTTAATAGCAGAGAGCTATTGGCTAACAGTCTGGTTTAATCTTAACAAGTCATGGGGAAGCTCGTATGAATTATGCATGACAGCCTGACCCATTTGCAGGCAAATCTGTTTGTGGTGCAAGGCAGGTCACGTGCAGGCTGCAGGATTGCATTTGCGATTAAGCCTCCTGACTGCAGCAGTGCTAGCAGTGGTGGTCTTGCTTGATTTGTCTTAAGTTTGCTTATTGTTCCCTCTCATAGGAAATGGTGGGGAAAGGTTTTAAAAATTATCAGCTTGCATAGTCTACTGGTCTAAAGGTACTGTTTCATCAGGACACTTGGTAAATCTAGTGGTAGTTGAAAATAATGTTTATTTTTGTCTTTTGTGCTTAAGCAAAAACACTTCCTATAATACAATTGAGGCCATTTTGTGGGATGACATGTTAAAGAGATGTTACAAATGACAGAGAACCACCTTTTCCCCTCCTTGCTATGTTTTATGTGTAAACCATGAAGAGGTGAGGAACCACCTGAAATTTTCACTCTGCTGTGGGATAGTGGCATGGGACAGCCCGAAGGATTTCTCCTTCTGTCAAGAGTGTCCAGAAATAATTTCTATTTTATACCTGGTCTTGAGATGGTTTTGGCATAGGCAGGCATCCATATCATGAAAACTTAAAAACTAAGAAGAAAGTAGATTGAATGTCTAAGACTAGTGTGGAATCAGTGCCGAAAAAGCGCAGCTACAAGTGACTGAAGAAATGTCTAGCTTCTTTAGGAGTAAATCTCAAAATCATAATTTTCTTGTCCTGAAGTATCTAGCTTCTACCTTTTTTGCATTACAAAACAACCAGGTTGTGCTTTTTTTCTCCTGCAATCATCACTTTTTTTTTTTCCTGTAATTGCTCATTGTGTTTTTTTTTTTTTCTCCAGGTATCTGTTAGCTTGAACTTCTGTGGCTGAGAACAAATGTTGCATGAACATTCTGTCTTCACCGCTTCTGCATGCACTTGTTTGGCTTATGATGTGTTATTTTTGCCTATGCTCATTAAGGTGGACCTGGTTCAGTACTTTGCTTGCTTATGAGTTCTGGTCCAAGCTTTGTTGCTGAGTGAGGAACCAAACGGGAGGGATTGAAATGGCTAAGAATAATTCCCATATTGACTCGCTGGTGAGGCTGCAAGCCTTGCCACAGGGAGTGGGCAGGGGAGCAGCCCTGCCACACCTGAGCTGTGATCTGGGAGGGCAAGGAGAGGGTGTCTGAGAAACATGCTCTTGGTGCTCCTCATGCTGGATCTTGTGCATTTCTAAATCTCATGACTCAAAGGGTGTCACGTTAGCATCTTTTCACATGAATTCACTTTGGAAGCAAACTGATTCTTAGCTGCTTCAGCAATTTCCACACCTGAAGCCAAACTCAGGTGAGTAATTCCTTTAGCATGTCTAGACCCCTTCATTCGCACCTCTAAGAGGAGTCTATGCCGAACCACAAAAGCAATGGAAATGGAGCATTTATATCTAAACAAAACAAGTCAAATGCTAATGATTTTAAGTGGTGTATGTCCTAAATCGCTCTGAGCAATTTCCACTGCCTTCACTGAGCTCGTTTTATCCCCCCTCACCTTCCTCTTTATTTTGGTGGGTCATATCAGTCATGTTTGCTGGGAGAGATGAGATGGCTGCAGCCCCTTCCCAGCTGCGTCCAGCCCTGCCAGTTTGTGGCCTCTTGCTCTTGTAACCACAGGTGGAGTTGCTGCTTGGCTATTGATTTGGGCACGGCTGTGTTTAGCCCTCAGAACCGTGTGAGTTTGTACAGCTTGTGTCCAACTAACTAAGCTGACAGGCTAAATTAGACTTTTATCAGCAAACCTTTTCATCCCAGCAGCAGTGCACTTAAGCAGTGCATTCTAAATATAGGCTCCAGTGTGTTTCTACCATTTGGGAAAAAAAAAAATATTTCTAAATCATCTGTGGAATGTCCCTCTAATCTGTGAGGGAGAACACTGTGATCTTATAAGGCGTTTGTATTTATTTCTTCCTGCTGAAGTGAACCCTTGTTAAATCTGGAGTACATCTGGTGATGGTGAAAGGAAGGGAAGGCGGCAGGCACTCAGCGGCCTGCTCCTCAATGGCACTGTCACAGCTGTTCTGATCAGCTGTGGCTGGTGGTTTGGGGCAGGAAAGCTGCCTGGCTGGCTTCTCTTCTGCCCTGCTATGAACATTGAAGGTTGCTGCAGGCCCTGGTGCGGCCGTGTCAGCCCCTTGCTCAGAATGAAAGGCAGCATTGGGCCGGGTGAGGGGCTGAGGCAGTGGGAGCACAGGGTTAGGCCGTGCTGGCAGCGTGGCTGTGTTTATGGAGCACGCCACAAGGCTTGTGTCTCTGTGGCGTTAGGCTTCTGGGACAAGTCTAGTGCATGTGTTTACGGACATTACTGAGCAGCTGTTAGTCCAGTGCTGGTCTGCTAGCTGAAGAATGCATATGTGACTGCTTCATTTTCATTTTAAATTTTCATATATATGAACGTATTGCACCAGAGGGATGTAATACCTCCTTTTATTCAACTCCTGGCTCACTGCAAAGAGGCTTAAAACTCTTCAGAGTACTGTCTTTACACTTTGCTGTTGCTGTTTCAGATCGTTATGGTCGTAATGAATTTGTTATTACGAAAAATGTGCAATGCTTGTTGAAGCCATGAAAAACCTCTTTTATTTTGGTTTTGATTAGCAGAAAAAAATATGAGCTGAACTGGTGCTAAAATTTTGTAATTAAATTCAGAGGCTGACGGTGCAGAAACATGAACAAAAATGTGAGTGGCTTTTAGTGCTAATTATTCTTCTGATGCATATTAACATATCCTGATTAGTTTAATATTGATAATTAAAATTAAGTGGAGTTGCTAGGAGCAAAATTTGCAAACGTGGGATTTTCACTTGGGGGGAAGAGAATACCAGTATTACTTAGTGCCATTTGAAAACTGCTTGCAAATGAAATTCTAGCTTGTATGTGACCTGGCTAGCTTTCTTGATGAGGAATGCTCTTCAGAATAAATTTGAGAGCCATAGTTAGCCTCAGATTGCAGATGGGTTTACACATAGCTTGTCAGAAAAGCTGCGGTCTGCACTTCAGCAGGCAGAGCTGTCCTGTGCAGGTGAAACTCCCCAAATCACAAAGCTGGGGCGAGGTGGGAACAGAGCATGAGATGATGCAGCAGTTGTCATCACAGGCCTGCTCTAGCGGGCTGGGTGGCTCAGTTAAAGCATTTCTCCTCTCATCTCTCTGTTGTGCCTATTTTTTGTTTTTACATGTGCTTTGGCATGAAATTTTAAGAGCAGCTGGTCCATCAGAGGAAGGAAGATAAGCTTCCTGTTGAGTGCTGGAGGGCAAAAGGCAATGGGCAAAGTGAGGCTCTGCGCCCTGTTAACACTGACTGCTTACAAGCACAGCATAAGTTTAGCTGTGCGATGGTAGGTTGTGGAGCTCAGATCTGTGAAAGATCAGCTGTTCCTTCTGTGTAACAAGGGGTTGCCATAATGAATCACAGCTGTCATCTGTTTAGTCCAGCATGGTTCCGCCAATCAACAGGATCCAGGAAAAAAAAAAAGGCATTAGGAAGATGCAGAATGAAGCTACCAGCCTGAGGTGGCAATCCCTAATGATTAGAGACATTCTTAAGCCACAGCGACTGAACTTTAGTAACTTGTCCAAAATGTATTGACCTTTGCTTATGTACCTGTAAGTTGTTACTGTGTTTTATATGCCAAAGTGTCTAATGTTTCATTGGTGTTTTCATCTCAGTGATCAGATTTTGTCCTGTGACAGTGTGCTATAGTTTAATGATTTTATTGAAATATTCTGCTTTTTCTTCTTTCTGTTAGGCACTTGAAAAAAGCAAATTTGTAGTTACTTCAGAAATGCACATAACTTTCATTCCAACCTGGATATAAAGTGTTACTTATTCTACTGCAAATACATTACTAGCATCTTGACTCGCCGTCCATTGGAGGATTTGTGGTTAAACTTTCACCTGAAGCACTTATTTTCCTTTGCAGTGATAGGTTTCTGAATTTCATTTTCCTAGATCCACTTTCAGTTACAGATAACTGACAGGACTTGAAGAATTGATCTTTAACTGTCTTTTTTCTTCTTCTTTTTGCTCTTTTGGTATCATACCCACTTTATGGAATAAGCCGGGAAATATCCTTAAAATTCAGTACCAAAAGCAAGAAATGTCTGCAAGAGACTTAGCATTTTTATGCTGTTGATCTTATCCAGATCTTATATACCAAACATTAATGTTGGCTGGAAATCTGTGATAAGCAGAGAGCCTGTAACTGTGTCTGCTTTCCTAGCTTCGTATTTATGCGAGTAAAAGTGATCTGACTGCTCAAGACAGCAAAATAACCAACAGTACAAAGAAGGTTTGTACAGAGGAGGCTGGGGAACAAAGAAACGTTGGGCAACTCTAGATTTATGTGCTCAATAGTGGGGGAAATTAAGTCTTGGCCTCTAAAATATGTAATTTTGAAAACTGCAATACTAGCATTTTCAAAGAGTTGTGTCATCTCTGAACGAGCTGGAACATGTAGGTGCTAGATGGTGTGCATTGTGTAATCCATGTCCATCAAGGTGGTGGTTGTGCCTTTTTTTTTTTTTTTTCTTCCTTGAAAAACTAGGAATGAAGGAGGCAATACCCTGCCCATCAAAGGGGGGGTGCCTGGGCCAGTTCCAGAAAGTCTTACAGATTTATTATGTGTTTACTTCAGTAGTAAGGTGATTTGGGGTCTTTTTTTTTTTTCCTTCCAAAATTATTTTTGAGGTACGTTGATTAGCAAAAACATGTCTTTTGTCCCTCTGCAAGCCTCGTTTGCATGTTGCAGCCTTATACTTCAGCTGAGAGAGTAAAGAAGGGAAACTAGATGTTACCAGTAAATGTGATTAAAATATAATATGCATCTGTGCTCTGTAGAGTACAGCATGTGTGACTGCATGTGGGGCACCTAAAAAGTTAGCAGGTATTATAATGCAAAATAAATAACCCCAGCACTGTTGGGACCATCTGCCCACCAGCCTAATTTACCAACTTATACGTCAGCATGCTTCAAGGACTGCAGACAAGGAGGAGCTGTGCTTTGGGAAAAGAAAATAAAAAAAGGATGATTAATTTAAATTTTGCTTTCTCATCCTCTTTCTTTGCCCTTTTAACTGTTTTCATTTAAGGAAACAGAACTGTTATGTGGTATGAAAATTTGGTAGCATAAGCATCATTAACTGGAAGACGTGTTACTGTCCTGGTCACCAAGGCATCTGTCCCTCTCCTCCTGTGGATGAAGAGGAAAATTCTGAAAAAAAAACTCAAAGCTTGGGTTTATTGAATAAAAGGTCAACACCCTCGAGATGCTGTGGAGGAGAAGTGTGATAACCTTCCTGAACGCCAGACAGAAGGAGGGTGTACTAAAATGGAGAGCTTGTCTCCCAGCTCTAGTCTCAGCCTGCCCAGGTGACCTTGGGGCAATGCATGGGGTGTCCCAAGCTCCCTCCTGGGAGCTCTCTGTCAAGTTGTGCGGCTTGAGCGCAGCGTTAAAGCCACTTAGAGGATGAAAATATCCTCAGCTAGTGTTTATTCACAAGTGTTCAAAGCAATTTCTATGTGGAGTTGCTTATGCTATGTGGTTAAGAGTCTTTTCTAGACCAAGACCCACATATTCAAGGAGAAAGCTGTATGCCTACTTCAGAGTGCGAAGGAGTAGCACAGTTACACAAAGGACCGAAAGGTCATTTACCCTATTGTGTGTGAGGAGGCATTAGTGAGCTCATAACTGCTGTCTGCAAATGATAGCCAAAGCACAGTACGTGGCTCCAGGCTACCTGGAGACTGGTTAGGCAAGTACTTGCAGCTCTTTGAAGATCGGACCTTTGTTTTTGGTGTCCCACATGCTCGAGAATGGCCATTTTCCCTTTTGTTAATACTTAACTGTTTCTGTCTAGCAATCAAAGAATGCGAGATGATCTGACCAAAGAAAGAAAGTGTTTTATCTTTTAAAGTCATTTTGACTTGTATATAAGGCTAAAGAATTATACTAGCAAAACATTTTTGTATTTAATTTTGTTCAAGTTCTTCACATTGGTAACAAGCCGAAAAAGCACATTTTTGTCTGAGGAAGTCAAACTGCGTGTGACTAGGATGACGCATACTGTCCAGGCGTCAGTTTTGCTCCTGTTCAGCCTGAGCTGAGCACTGGATGCAGACGGGTGCCGTGTTCCCCACGGTGCCTGGGGAAGGTGGGCTGAAGACCACATGTATGTGTCTGACGGGTGGGAAGTGGCAGTTTTGGGTAGTTTTGGGGATGGGGAGTGGCAGTTTTGGGCAGTTTCAGGTTGTGTTAAAACCCGAGGAAGGCTTTTTCCATGTCTTGTGCAGCTTTCTCTGAAGAAATAGATGGAAGCTACTTGTGCCTTTGCCAGCATAAATAGTTTCTTTGAGCACATTTAGCTGAGTAAATAGCAAAATAGTATTTTGGTTCATGAACTCTTGAACTCTATTTCTGTGTTTTCTATAATGTTAAAGCAAAAGTGTCTGGGCAGATGTTGGGCTTCTGCATGTGTGCAGGTTTATAGGCTTCATGCATGTCAGTAAAAAGTCGGTCTGCCTTTTTAATAGCTTGATTTAAAACAGACCCGGACTGTTTTACCTCCATAGGAGGTAACTGCGTTGCCCTGTAATTTTGGATAATTTTGTTCAAGTTAAATTTCCTGTTCCACGCAGGCTGTTACAATTATGGAAATGGCTGGTAACAGGAATGCATGGGGGTTGGTTAGAGGTATGTACAAGAGAGATCATGGAGCATGGTTAAAAGGGAAGTAGTTTTTAACTATTCCCTTATAGACCCACCCAGACGGAGCTGTTCCAGGCTGCCTGCTCTGGTGACCATGTCTGTTACAAAGGTGCCCTGTATCTCGTGCAGTCTCGGTG
Source organism: Anser anser (assembly GCF_964211835.1). Taxonomy (NCBI): domain Eukaryota; kingdom Metazoa; phylum Chordata; class Aves; order Anseriformes; family Anatidae; genus Anser; species Anser anser. The sequence goes on from NC_139733.1 coordinate 3,424,948, forward strand.
CTAATGGCAGCCTCCTGACCCTAGGCAGTACTGCCGTCGAGCTAACAGTAGCTTCCTGTTGAAACTTCACAAGCTTCCTGGATGAGAGTAAATGACCACCTTGCTGTGCAGAAATAATCAGGGCCCACAAAAGTTATCATGGATAGGGCTGATTTCTGCAGCTGGTCCAAGGGAGCTGATGTCTGTAGCTCCCCTTTGGTTCGGATAGTCTTGCCATTCAGGACAAGGCATAATAAAAGGACATTTCTAAAATGGGAGTCCAGCTGTATTGCAGCATGGAAAATCTTTCAAATGTAAAAGCGGTGATAGCTTACTGAACTTCATCTCCCCTTCACTGGGGAATAGAAGGAAGCATCTATAAACAACGAATGACAGAGAGGAGAACAGAGTAACATACCTGCAAGTCTCGGAACAAAAGGTATTCTTTTTTATTAAAACATGACAAATGTGTAAACTGACAAAAAACCCCGTCATGTAAGAGTATGACTTAATATATGGAGCATACTGCTGTAGGATGTTTAGAGGCTAAAATTGCGTAAAACCGTGAAAAATAAAGGGATATTTTACAAACATAGCTAAATGTTAATAGCTCTGCCAAATTTACATTAAGCCTTCTGCTTCAAGGCTTAAGGCAATCCACACCTCTGGGAGATTATGGGGTTTCTTGCACCTTTCTCTAAAGCATCTGCCGTTAGCCTTTATAGGGGACAGGATATTGGATTAAAAAAGAAGTCTCATCTGCTATGCCAGTTTGTGTGTTCACATAGTCACTGGCAATAGCGGCTTCTGGAAAATGATTAAATTCTCTTCATTGTTAGAGAGATCCAAGGCTTAGCATCTGCATTCAAAGTTCTAAGAGGAAATTAGTCATTATCCTCAATATTTTTTCTCCTTTAGAGAAATTGCTAAGTTACTTGCTTGAATCATGCTCAGACTCTGCCGTCTGGCTGATCAGATGTGGCTTTGAGTATCGCGAACCTTTAGCATGTCCTGCACAAGCATCCCACTGCCAACAGTGTGATGCCACCTCACTGGGCAAATGGGTGCTCAGAGTCGCTTTCTCTGTGCCATAATATTTGAAATAAATGTACGTCTGTAAGAGGTAGATGTTAATTCTTCATGGAAAAATGATAGTGTATTTCAGAAGGAGCGTGTATGTTTTTTCTATCCATTTAACATTTATGGAGATCTTAGATATTAGGCCTTTAAGCTGCTTTGCTGAAACTCATTTGACAAGGACTCACGCAGATGGTGCTTTACTTTCTGTCTGAAATGTGACGCTTTTTAATTTCCCTTGGGCCATCTCGGTGAATCTGGCTAGAATTTCCTCAATGGATATTTGTCTCCCGCTTCTCTGATTTGCTCATCTGAAGTAAAATTCAGTCTGATAGGAGCAGTAGGTGGGTGTCTTCCTCTGTAGGCAGAGCTGGCATCTTTGATCACCTGTTTCAGCCATGGTATATTTGGTGATTACTGTACCATGAACATATCTGGGCTACTATACAGAAGTAAAAAATACTGAAATCTCCTTCTGTTCAAAACAGATTTTTTTTGTGTGTGTTGGCAGTATATACCAGCTGAAAAGCTAGTAGAAGATGACTAGTTGAAAATGTAATGCGTGTCTGAACAAGGAGTTTTACGAGATGCTGATCTTGACCTGGCTGAATGTCTTGTGTTACTGGTGACTGTGGGAACCTGCTGTATGGACACTGGCATCCCAAAAGATGCCGTAGCACTTGAAGGCTCCATACACTTCTTGGGTTGGACTGTGTGGTACATGCAGGTGTAGCAATGTGAAGGCAGCGTTCATTGATCACACTGACTTTGGTCTGCATGCCAGGCAAACTGTTACAAGTAGATACCTACTTAAATGTTAAACTGCTTGCTTTAGAACATTTCTTAGTGCAAGTCTAGCTGCTTGTGTGTTGAGCACTGATGTTAGAGTATTGCCTGGTAGAGTTTCAGACAAAATGAAAACCCCCAAGAAACAAGTAGTAGGAGTTTTTTTTGTTGTTTTTTTTTTTTTTAAAAAAAAAAAGAAGAAAAGGGAAGGAAAAAAAAAAAAAGGAAAGAAAGTCAGGTCTAAACAGATGCATGTTTTGCTGAAGAGGTTATACGTCTGACCTGCCTCTAACTCCCTTTGTTGGTGCACTGCTAGGGATAAAGTCAGCGAGAGCAGCCAGCGGAGCTGTCGGGTGAACACATGCTGACCTACTTCAGCTAGGATGACCCAGGTTAGCTTAACCTGGTGGCAGAGCAGCTCTGTGAGCCTGCCTCACTTCTGGCTGAAGTGGGTTAGCAGGTTTGAGGGGGCAGTAATCTCCAGCAATGAGCAGCCGAGCATGCCGATAAGTATCTCTGGTGTAGCTGGATCAGGAAGAGTAGAAAAGAACAGGCTGCTGGTACTAAATCTGTTTTCAGTGATGCAGTCGCTGTAGAAGTGGGTCTGACCCAGGTATGCAAAATGCATGCACACAGAAGTTTCTGGTCATCTCATGATTGCCTTGTTGCAAGCCAGAGTCTTGCTTTAAGAGCAGACTTGAGTTAACACGTTGGTTTTCCCTCTTACAGAGGTTTTATAAACCCTTTTAGGGTTTATAAGAAGTTCTACCGAAGTAACCTATGCATCTCAAAACACTGTTTGGGTGGATGTTGCACGTTACTTTCAAGAGCCCTGCGTTAGCAACTTGATAATATTTAAGGGTCTAATCCCAGGAGGGGAGGGTGTAGAAAAAAGTTGCTTTGTTTGGTATCAGAAAAACATGTTCTGAAAACAGAAAAAAATAGTTCTAACTATTTAAAATGGAAGCTATTTATGCACAGTTCCGGGTTTACTAACAGAAGGTCTTTCTGACTGTCCTAGGCTTTTGGGCAGGCCCATACCAACCACAAGAAGGTGGCAGCAGATGGAGAGAGCAGAGAGGAGACCTTGATTCAGGAGTCGGCTACCAAGGAAGAGTACTACATGAAGAAGGTTATGGAGCTGCAGACAGAACTGAAGCAGCTCAGAAATGTCCTTGCCAACACCCAGTCTGAAAACGAACGCCTTAATTCTGTTGCACAGGAACTGAAAGAGGTAAGCAAAAGTGAACAATGCACATCACAGCAGGTATTGTGGTTATGTTTTTTTTGTGCTATGTCACCACATTGAGAAATATTCTTGAGCTGCTCAATATCTGTTAATGCTGATAAATTTGGTTGTCTCCTATGTTAAATCCAGCTGAAGCTGTAATTCAGCAGTGTAGTAAATCCAACTTTCCAATTCCATCCACTGAACCAGCCTGTCATGGCCACAGTGGTTCTGAATCAGTACAAATTCCCATTCCCTCTTCCTTGTTCGAATACCTCCTAGTTCTGCAAAAAGTACCATATTGCATTCTAGGTCACTTGACAGAAATGTGACTGTGTGTCCAGGCCAGAGCAGTACTGCGGGTGCTGCACACTGGTGCCCTCAGTCAGAGAACTACTGGCTTAAAAAGCAGATGGATCTGTTTAGACCAAGCGCAAAGAAGTTTGGGATGTACTTTTTCTGCCCTGCTCTCCATAGAGATTTTATTGCTGCAAAATATTTGGAGCATAGCTTCTCCTTCTTATACATTGCCAATTGCTTTTTCCACCACAATTTTTATAAGGATGTGGGAGCACAATAAAACACTGAACTGCACAAAAGGAGTAACAGTAAAGTTTGCCTTGTTTTTTTTCTCATGACAGTGATGGTTTTTACTTTTTCATAGGTTGCTTAACTTACAGTCTGAACGTACCTTCCACTTTTTTTTTGCTTTAGTATTGAAACTGCCTGTTTTTGATGAGAAATAATCACTGAGGAGTTGACTAAACAATATAATTACTTATGAAATCTGTAGCTCAGATTGTTTTAAGAGCTCAAACCATTGCTTAAATGTAGACTGAGTAAAAAGACTACAAAGACTGCAAACCACAGATGGATGTGGTAAAAAAATCCCCAGTTATTACTCATGAGGTTTCTTGCACCTTCCTTTGGAGCATTATGTATTCGACTCTTCTGGCCCTGAGACAATCAACAAGCTGTCTCTGCCAGAAGAGAAGGTTATCTAAGAGCCCAGGTCTTAATCTTGGTGCATTTCACATGACCAAAACTGAAAATCACAAGTGTCTGAATTTACTTTAGGGGATTATAACAAATACGTGGATAATGTTTGGTAGTGGAATTCACAAGGAGATGAAAAGCCTTATGTTGACTCTTTCTGGCATGTGTAGGTTACTTCTGTGGAGAAGTGGGGTTCAATAGTACCTCATTTTGGGGTGCAACAGAAGTAGAGTGGGGATGGGGGGGGACTGTCACAGGTGATCAAACAAGGCAGGCTAGTTCACCTTTAATTTTGTGGGTCCTGGCTGAGGGATAATTGAGCTGGAATCAATCCATGTGCTCTTGCTTAGGCAAGCAACCAGTTGTTGCAAGCACACACACAACTCTTGTCTTTATTTCCTAACTTAAAAGAGAAGCTCCCCACCCAAGAGGTAGCAGCATTATGTCGGTAACGGATTCCAAGAGCTGCCCAAAGCGTGCTGATCGGCAGATTTCGATCCAGCTCGCTGAGTCACTGCAGTTGGAGTTGATTTTCCTCCTAGATACTGTCATATTTCAGCTACTCAGCCATATTTGCTTGGAGCTGCATTTTCCTTTACAGAACCCTTGGATGAGCTGGTTTTAGTGTTCTTTCTTGTGCTTTGTCCTCCCACCTCACCCACTCAGCCTTGTGCACAAACATGCTTGCATAAGGTGGAAGCTGTTCTGTCCTTTCCTCTGGCACCCTTTGAGAGCTGAGCAGCATATGAGGAGGGAAAGTAGCTGATGTCAGGTTTCTTGTGAAGATTCTCATTTTTTAAAGCTTCTGGTGTTGGTTTTTTTTTTTTAAAGTGTTCTTCTGAAATGGGGAAGATGCAATTAGTTGCTTGAAAATAAATTGGTGGTGGTGGTGGTCAACATTGTGTTTGATTCTAAACTTTGGAACTGAACTCAAAAAAAACCCAACGAAACAAAAAAACTGAATTCTATTTTTAAAATAAATAAATCAAAACCTGATGTGATAGATAATAACCCTTGCTGTCATGGTGGTTTCTCTGCAGGTGACTTTGGCAGCCAGTGGTTGCATATTGCTTTGTGTCATCTCAGTGTGTTCTTTCTTCTTGCCTTCCCTTTTTAGTCCGAGTTTTTTCTTCTGTTGACCGTAAATTGTGGTGTGGTGAAGAGGGGAGGAGACAGAAGAGAAATAGCATGAAAGTTTTAGTGTGAAAATGAAAACATCTGGGCCAATTGACCATGTGCATTTTGGGATTCTTCCTCTTAGGATGCCAATTAGTGTATTGCATTTTGCTTTGAATCACTTTTTAACCACCTATATCAAATGACAAAGGCACAGTCTGTGAACAGAGATACCAGGATTCTCCTGGCCCACAGAAAAATTCAAGCCAACATGACTTTCCTGAGAGACTTGGCTTTGCTGTAGTACAGCGCATCAGAAAGCAGCAGAAATTCAAATAGCTGCTGTTTCACCACTGTTGTTGAGGTAAGTGGAAACAGGAGGATGTGCACAAGCCTTCTGTGATGATTTATAGATAAATAGCAAACGAGTCTGGAAATATTCTGTGAGAGAAATCAAGAACATTGTGGCTATTGTAAGCCAGTGAGCAAGATGAGCACTGCGGCTTTCCCCAGCCCCTACAGCCATGCTTAGCCCAGGTCTCGTGATAGGAGTTTCTTGTTGACATTGGTCCAAGGAAATTCTGTGCCTCCTTTGCTCTGAAGAATGCTTCTGTAGTCCAGCAGCAGAAAGTGTTGGGCTGAAGGTGGAATATGATCTACTGTTTTATACCACAGAGACATAGTGGAAATTCCTTCCTTGGGTTTTTCTGACTGCTGATGGAAAAAAAAAACTACAGCGGCTCTTCTCCATTATGTTGTAGAGATTGTTTATAGATGGGTCGGTCCTTTATAATGTGTGTTCTGGAAGTTCTGTCTTACTGCCTGTCTGGAGACCTGACTTGCAAGATGGATGGGGAAACAGGAAGCTTTACTTCTATTGCAGCTGTTCTGGACTTAATCCAGGCAAGAGGGGGGACGTGGAAAAAGCTTGATAATGTGTGATGTGTAATGCATCCTCTGGCTGTGAAGAGGTCTTCTGTCAAAACTAAACCACCACCACCACTTCCTTTTAGAAGTGCTGGGGGAGGGCAGAAAAGGCAGGAAACTAACGGGGCTGAATCTCAGCTTTACTTCTAGCAGATTTTTGCTAGTAAGGGCTGGTTGGGAAAGTTTCTATCTGCTCTTTCATAGCTAACTGGAAGGATACAGAATTTCATTGGTATGGGGGATTTTTGTGAAAAAATCTCTTTAGACCTTTGTAGTGGCACGGGGAAGGCTAAAGGAACCATGCAGCAGCTCTTCTCGAGCTGTTTCTGGCCGTAGCAGTGGTTATGGAATGAAACCAGATGTTGACCTGGATCAGCTGGAAGTGTGTTTGTATGCTGTCATTCCTTTCAGGTCTTCTCAGGACACTTGCAGAAAAGTGAGTTGTTTTTGGAAGGAGACATGACATTCGGTATGGCTGCAGTTGCTGTAGCAGACACAAGCGGTTCTGACACTTTCTGTTGAATTATCTAACTTTGCCTGTTGAGACAGGTCGGCAGGGCGATTACAGATTATGAGTTTTACCGCTGTCATTAGCTAGCTCAGCAGCTCCTGTGTCCTGGAAAAGTCACTAGAAGGAGTAATTGCTCCTGAGTAATTGCTAATTACTATGCCTTTTGATCTTCTTTCATTCCTGCTGCATTTTAGTGGCACCAAAACAGATTTCATAGGTGACTGATTTGGTTATTAAATCATGAGGTAGCTGTGCCCACATATAAAGAAGCTGAAAAATAAATGAGCAATTTTTTCCCAGGGAAGTAAAAGGTGATCTGATTATGTAAACTAAAGGAGGAGATATATTTTAATCTGTGTTTTTAAGTATTAATTGAGAATAAAAATAGCTAACAAAATGAACAAGGTAAATGTACTACATAGCATGTTTTACAAAACACAACGTAGGTATGATTTTATTCTTTCAAGCTTATAAAACGGAAGCTATTTTTCTGAATTTGGTTTTAAAGACACTGATTGTCTTTCATTGTTGTGCAATATCTGTCATTTTTCCTGAATGCGCTTTACCCATCACTTTGACACGCGTTTTCTTGTTAACCTGTACAGCGCAGTTCTCTGGCTGTGCTATGCACAGGGGACCATCTCCCTCTTTTTTTCTTCCTATCGCTAGTGGCAATTCTCTCACACTTTCTTTGCTCCTTACAGGAGTTGTGGAGAGACTCCCAAAGTTCAGTCCACAGAGGGGTGATATTTTTGCATGAGTACCTATTTTCAAAGATGGTGCTTCCTTCCTGGGAACAGAGCGCTGGAGCGCAGGGAAAGATAATAGACTTTGTATTATTCTTAACAATTAAAAAAAAATAGAATAGCCTGGAGCAATTAAGGCTCCGTCCTTCACCGAGGTGTGAGACCATTAGGGCATTGCTGATGAACTTCTTGACTTTCTTCTCTACGCCCTTTGTGGTCATGTGCTGGCTCCTTATGCTACCCGTGCAGCACAGTGCAGCTTTCTCTCATTCTGGGCAGTGTGTGAAACCTGCCTGTTCTTGCTTCATTCTGTGGCTGAGCAGCATTTCCCATGGGATGCAGCTGGAGAGTGGCTTGCAGCCCCACAGCCTCCCAGACACCCTGCCAGAGGAGGCTGGTAGGCGTTTTCAGGACTGTGTAGAACATCAACAAGCAATCATGTATCCTGGTTTTATTTTCTTCTGAGGTGGGTGAGGGGTTAGCCCGCCCCCCCCCCCCCCGCCCAAAAAAAAAGAAAAGAAACAGAATACCCAGAACTTCATAGAGATCTGTCCATTTTATTCCTCCATCCTGTTCACTTGTCTCATCTGAGGGGTCAGTCATGAGTTTGTTTTTTCAGAGTCTCAAGTGACTCTAACAACCCTCATGCTCTGGTCGGATCTTTTTTGATAACTTCCTTAACTAAGTTTACAGTTTATGCAGTTCACACGTGCTCCCAAAGCAAACCTAACAAACTCACCGCCCAGCCCCGAGATCTTGCTTCTTCAGTGAAGACCTAGAGCTTGGTCTGCGGTTGTTTCCTAAAGCTCTGTCGATAGATCCAAACTCCGTGGATCCCAGACTATTTCACTGAAGAGACCACAAACAATCTCCAGCACTGTGATTAGAAGAGCTTCGCGTGGAAGCTGATCTTCAGTCACTGGAAACATCAGATGCGTTGTGTTAGATCAGGCCACTTTGATCATTGCTGCCTTCTGCTCACATAAACCTAACTGTTCGCAGCCATCTCGCCATGTCCTTAGACACAGCGATATTACAGATGCATTCATCAGCTTTCTGTGGCCTTGCAATTAAAACTTGTGAACAGAGGTGGAAGAGACGTTGCAGGAAAACCCAGGACATAGCCTGTTCCCAGTATTTGACTGTTTTAATTGCTAGCAAATGTTTATTTTCAGGAGCCAGTGTTTTTACCACGGTAGGCCGCTGTTTGTTAGACTTGACCCTATCTGCTCTGAGCAATGCTGGCTGACAGTTCTATAAATACACGGTAATCTCATTGTTGAATTTCTCCAGGTTTCCTTAAGAACTTTCCTTAACATCATCAGTGGAGGAGGAGGATTCTTAAAGTCACGATAACACTTTTCTTTCCCACTAAGATTTATAGCTGAAATGCTGGACAGTCTTTTGCGTTGCTTTCTGTTCTTCCCTCTTGAGCCCAGTGACAGCCCATGGAGGAAAATGGTACAAGAGAACTCCCCTGCTGCCAAGGAAGGAAAGCTTCCGTTTTCTGGGTTCCCTAAAAGCTGCATCATGAGCCATGCCTGAAGAATTCGTTGGTTTTATTATAGCAGAGAATACAGGGAAACAACATTTTACTGTGCTCTAAATTATAGACTGTGCGCTACTGCTAAGTGGCCAAAAGTGTGCCCAAGAAGTTCATTACAATGCATTACAGATTTGTTGAGGTCCTATGTAGTTTGTCTAGTCTGATACATATGTCTGTATCAGATCAACAGAGCTCTTTCTTCCCTTAAATAAATGGAGGAAGGTGGAATTGGGTTTTTAATGCAAATCATAAAAAAAAAAAAAAAAAGACAGTGTTACTGCCTTAATATTTCTGGGTACATTGGAAAGTGCTAAGAAACTAGAGGTAGTGATAATCATATAGCAAAATATTCTTATACAGCGTTTCTGTACATGCATGGTATAAAGTCAGGGAATAGCTTAGGGAAGGGAAAGTGCTGAAAGATTCATTACCTTTTCTGATAGGAATCTTGGAAAAGAAGAGAACAAACAGCTGATATCTAGAGTTCTTTCCTTCCAAACAGAAAGGTCACTAATGGAGTAGGATATGCAGCTTTTGGAAGCAGGAGTCTGAATGGAAAAAGAGATGAGAGATGTAAATAGAGCTAAAATCAAGTCAAATGCAGAAAGCAGGGAAAAGAGACATTTTTCATGGAGAATGTGAGAACAAGGGGAAGGAAGACAATATAAATATTACCGCTGAAGTTAATAGGAGTGAGGGAGACTTAAAAGCTCGGAAAAGCGATGGGGGAACTGAGTTGCTGTTATGCGACGGAGCTCAGAGTTCAGGCAGTGTGTAAGCGTGGGCTGCAGTGAAGGAACATGTAAATATGGGCTATTCTGGAAACCTTGCCTCTAGGAGGTACAGCAGGCTGGTGACCTAATGGAGGCAGACTGAATTCAGAGGGAAACTTGTCATGGTCAGGAACCAAAGAAACAGGAGCGGGGATGACCTAGAGAAAGAAGTGAGAGGAAAAGGCAGGTTGTGGTCGGATGCTGACGAAGAGCGAGGAGGGAGCTCCTTTTGTTTAAAGAGCTACAATAAAAAGCATTGTCTCTTCGCCACAAAATTGGGTGAGCTTTCCTGGAATGTCTCTGCAGGCAGGGTGGTTTCAGGCTTCAGCCTTGTTTACTGAGTGCAGGTATAACAACTACCAGTGCAACCCGGAGGTCACCAGAGGCAGGGAGATGAGACCCACGAGAGGGAAGCACTGCGGCAGAGCAAGCAGAGGCAGGTGGGACCAGCTGTGCACTCACTTTGGTCAAAAATACAGGAAAACCAACTCAGGCATGAGCTCAGTGCTTGACATGAGCTTTTATAAAACCAGATTGCAGGGTGGTCAGCTGTGGGGAAAAGGTTGTTTTGTAAATATTAAAAAGCAGACAGTTCCCCTGCCTGGTGGGCTGCGAAGGGTGACCTTGTGAGGGTCACTGCTGTCATGCTGTGATTGTGTTGGTGCCCTTTCTGTCTGTAGGAGTGGCTGCAGGGTTGGTTTGCACATCACTTATTTCCGTTCCCATATGTTTTGTGGGCAAGACTGCAGGGGGGAAGGTGCATTCACGCATTGCTTTTATTCATCCTCAAAGCATTTGGAATCTGATGCATCGACCAGCACTGAAATGTGTTGAATCTGAGATGGAGGCAGCAGTCTCGTGGCACACAGCACCCAGTGCAACACCCTGGGAATGAAGATGGTTCTCCCCCATTCCTCCTCCATCAAGGATCCTGTAACAAGGATCCCTTAACTTGTAATGGAAAAGCCTCTGAGCACTAAGGCTCCTGCAAAGCTCACTTCTTACCTGGGGCCGTCAGGTCCCTTCTGGGCCCAGACATAATGCTCCAAAGAATAAACTGGGGCAGCATATAGAAGACATTCCTTGATTTGTTGCTGGGTTTTAGAACTGTGCAAACAGAAACACATTTAAATAATGTTAAAATGTGCTGACTTACCTCTGAAGTGAATAACATAGCTGGAAATCAGCTGCTGATCATGGTCCTAATGTAAGAGCAGCTGTTTGCAAAGAGGTGATGCTCCACTTCTAAAAGCAAAAGCAGCGATGCTTCCTTGAAGGAACTTTAACCCATCAAACACAGTGGGCAGGACTGGATTTCTTGTTCTCTAATGTGCTGAGAGAATTAAAAGGGTCACAGTGTGATTTTTTTTGTTTGTTTGTTTTTCCCACCGCTCTCCCTCTGAGGCTGCAGCCCTGGCAGGGCTGTGTGGGGCAGGGAGCTGCAGTGGTCACCCGGCTTTTGTTGGGTGCTGGCAGCTCAGGCGCGGTGGCAGCGGTGCAATCGCGGCACGCTGCAGCACCCTGCTTCAGCACTCTGCAGATGGCAGCTGTTTGCATCCCACCTTTTTATGTTCATTGAAGTTGATTTTCATATTGACAGCTTCCTCTTTTTTAAATAATTGAGAATTGAGTATTTTTACAAACGGGAGCTGTGCGTATCATTTGTATACATTTGAAACAATAAAAAAAATCCAAAGAAGAGGAATTGTGGTGGAAATCCAGTTGGTGTGCTTTGCACGTATTCGAGGAGGCATCTGCTCGTGATTCCTCTATTGTTGTTGTGCAATGATATATTCAGAGGAAAGATGTTAACAACAGCGTTTCTCTGGCAGTAATGGCTGCTGCCTAGAGACTTGGTGTCCAAAAATGAATTGATGCTGAAATTGGGGAGTTGGAAGTCACCCTCTGAACACTACATTTTCAGATTTCAGGTTTTAAAGAAACATTAACCTAGACTCTTGTTCTTCTAACACTATAAAACCCTGTAGATACGCTTTTTAAAGTTTCACTTAGCAGTTAAGATTCCAGGGTAGTCTATTGTTTGGGAATTAACCTGGTAGCAGGCTTGCTGGGGGATCTTTTCATTGTTCTGTTTTAATTAAATTGCTACGTGCCCATCAGTGCTGCAGGAATAGCAGGCTGTGCCCTGCTCGTTAGCTGTGGCTGCTCCTGACCTTCCTTACGACCTTGGGTCTGCCCTGGGCTTCTGACCAGAATCAGCAGTGGAGGGAGAAAGTCTCTTGTACACAGCTGTAATCTTTTAACAGATCTGAAATCAATATGCACAATTGCAGGAGTAGCTGGAAACGCTCCAGTCAGTGAAACAATGGCTTGAAGTTGCTTTACAAACCGTTAATTAAAGAGGTTGGTTCTTTTTTTTTTTTTTTCCATGTGAGTGAAAACTTCCGCTGGGGGATGTTGGTGGTTTGATTTCAGGATGCAGAACTAGGGAGATGGCTTTGTTTCGCCTGTACTTGGCACTGCCTCTGTTACTGTAGGTGGCCCTTGGCAATGTTTCTAAGCAAGGCTTGTTTGGGTCACATTGGCTCTTTTTGAAAATAGGAAAGAGCGTTTATTACACTTAGCCTCAAAGCAGTACTGTAGTATGTATGCTTGGGGGAAAAAAATCCTTGGTTTCATCTAGGGGTTTTGCAGCTGATAGACTGACTCAGGGCTCTATCCTGAGATTTATTTTCAAGTCACATACGGTTGGTTGTAATAACATCACTCGTGACAAAACATTCAGGCAGAAGGACAAAGAGCCAACCAGGGGCTGTGTCTACAGTACTAGAAATAACACTGCTGTGATGCTGCTGTTCCAGAAAATGTATCAAATCCTGTTCATGGTTTTTTTTTTGTTTTTTTTTTTTTTACCCTGTGTTTTGGTTTTCAACATTAGTTTTGATGTACTTAGTCTTGATACTCCTCTTTCACCTTTTTAGGTGAAATAAGTTTGGGGTGGTAATATCACACCTGTCTCCCAAGCTGAAATGGGTGTGTGGAGGAGCAGATTTTTAAGTGACATTGACTAGTATTCTCTCCCTCTGTTTCATTAATGAGTGTAGCTAACTCATTAACCCCTACTACTTTTTGATTGCCAACTAGGAGGTGTCTTCTGCTGTTTTTAAAGGCTGCGAATGAGAGAAGTCAAGAGAAGAAAGAGGGACAGGGGACGTGAGCATTGCCCTGAGGCAAAGCTACCTGCCCTGTGTGTGTCAGACCAGCATTGCTCTGAGCTGTTTCTGGTGCAGCCGGGGCTGAAGGGGAAATACTGAACAGAGGAGCCAAGTGTGGAGTAGTCTCATGCAATGAAATCCAAGCTGTTTCTGTGTGGGGTAGGTAGCTTAGGTCTGGAAGCAGGACATGTATCCTTGGTTTTCCATATCTGGGTTATCCCAGCCCTCCTTTGTTGCAGAAATTGAAAAGATGGCTGATTTCAACCTGATAAATAAGTGGTTTGGATCTGGTTTTTGAGAATAGCTCAGGAAGATCATGGTGTTACAGTTGTGTGGCCATTGTGAAGCAGCAGCTCCAGGAGCAGCATTTGCTAGGACAACTTATGGGTTACTAGCAATGCAATTGGCAGTCAGCACAGGCACAGACAACTGCTTCTAAGAATGGGGTGCCACCACGTGTGCTGTCACAGTATTTTGATTTAAAATAGACGTTCTAATAAGGCAGAATGTAGGTGTTGCTCTTTTTGTGACTTAAAGTGTGTTCTGGTGGTTATTCTCACAGAGACATTTGATCTTTACAGTGTCACACCCATTTGAGTTCCTCTGCTGCTCAGACAAAAGCTCTTGTGGGAGGAAAAGCTAGTGTGAGGTCAACGAACATAGCTTTGTTCGTGGCTAAGAGGCTCTTCTCATTTGCTGCCACAAGTTTTGTCTACATGTAGACTTTTATGCAGTGTAATCTTACTGTGATTTATCAAAACAGTTCTTAGGAAAATAATCCTTTTTATAGAAAGGGCAGTATATCGCTCCTACGTGGCCATTGATTTTTTCCTTCCTTTAGGAAAATATAGGTCATTGACCATACAACATGCACAGAGCATACGATTTGAGTGCAGGTTGATAATTAGCAAGATACTGTTTTGCTGATAATGGGGGATAAAATTTCAGCATACTGTGTTGTGCTGGTCCATCCAAAGCATGACCTGAAAGGCTTAAATACATTCAGAATAATTGCCCCAGTGATGTTTTGGGCTTTTTGAAGCCACTTGTTAGCCGTAAGGTAACAGTTGAGAGGGATGAAGGAAATCTCTGGAAAGAGCATTTAGTCATTGTTTGATGAAGGTCCAATCGCTGCGTCCCCACATCTGTTTATTTCTCTAAAATACAAGCTAGCTGTGACATGCTGTTTGAAGTTCAACTGGGAACAGGGAAGGAGACTTCATAATTTAGTCATGTGAAGTAAATGTATTAAGTCATCAGAATGTTATTAAAGTCTGCCCTGGTAAGTGGTAAACAAGACTGCTGAAAGAAAATCTGAGCTGCTTGTCCACAGTTTGTCACTTGGAAATTAAAAATGCAGGCTGTGATGTGGCAGCAATGAAGGTTATGCTCAATGTTGTCCTTGTGTTTCATCTGCTCTCATTTAATCCTTCCTTTTTGCCAGAGGTTCTGCCTTTGGTTTAATGCAAGTAATGCACAGCAAGTTCATATTTAAAAAAAAAAAAAAAAGCACTAGACATGTTCATGCATTCTCTGCAAGTCAGTGTGTTGCATGTGGAGTTTTATTGGCAAATGTTGGTGGTATATCTAAAACCAAACGAAAAACACAAAACCCAATAATGAAGCCCCAATACTTTGGACTGGGAATGCTGAGTGATCCCAGTTTGGCAGCATTAACCACGCTGGAGCCTGACCAAGCTTTGACCACCACAGCAAGGGTTAGGAACTCTTCCTGCAGCCAGATGAAGACCATGCCTGAAGCCTGGTAGGACTTGGCCATTAGCACATTCTGCTCAGGAAAAAGAAGGTCTAAGAAAACTTTTTTTAACCAGAATTTACTGTATCCATCAGTGGCATAGTTCCCTAAAGCTGCTGAGTACTTGAGTATTTCTGACTGCCCTGGAGAGCAGAGGGAAGGCTGCTGATTCTGAGGCATGGGGCGTAGCCTCTATATTTCACCCAGCATCCTTGAGGCCTCCATAGGTATTGTGTGGTATTACTACATCATCCTTTATTTCATGGTGTTTTCTATAGAGAAGTATCACTTCCATAATCCACATGAGCAAAATCATATTACCTCTGCTGCTTATAAGGTGGTATTGTTAATTTAGATAAATAACTCCTTTGGAGTTTACTTAATTGAAGTTGTTTGAAGTAGTGGTGGAGCTCTAAGCTAGTGGCTTTGAGGTGATAGTATCTCAGTAGGATTATGTAACGTAAAGTAAGCACTTTCCACATGTAGGAGCTGTGGCACCTTGTGAAAATAGGTCACTAATACAGGGAGTATAAATTTAGCCCAAGCTTTTATCTCGTGCTTTACGTATAAATTAGCTACGGCCAAATTAAGACAATAGGAGACCTCTAGTCTTTTTGATACCTGTATTAACTTCAACATTTTGTCAATATTCTTTTAATTGTGAATTGTTTTAAGTCTGACAGATCTGTGGTATCTAGTGCTGAAGTCCCATAGTTGTTTCTGGTGTGGTGCTGCAGCATGTTGTTGTTACTCTGCCTGATAGTGTCACTGTTGAAAACAGTTAATGAAACTGTAAAATAGGGCTTTCTTACTAGAGTAAGAATTATGAGTAAGAAAATAAATGAGCTTCCAACAGAGCTTGTAACAGAGGAGGGCAGGCTTAATTAACAGGAGAAACTTGTACTTCAGATTATTGAAAATAAGTGGTCTGTGGACATTTCTGGTGAAACAAGCTTTATGGGGTTGCAGAAGGACTCGGCAGCAGAGTCCCGCAGGTCTGAACTGCGGGCATGAAGCACAGTATGGAGCAGGCCTCAGTATTGTTGAAGTACGAGTGTTTTGGTCAGTGATTATCACTGATTAACAGAGGATGATAAAAATCAAAAAGCAGAAACAACAAGACCTCGATCAGGCAGCGCAGGTGGAGCACACTTGCCTGTTTCCTGGGGGCCCTTCTGGCACCTGTTCAGGGCCAGGGCTGGGTGGGTTTGCCGGGTGAACTGCCGCAGTAGGCTCAGGAGGCAGGCTGTGTTTGCACCTACCCATAGTCTCTGTTCTCGACTGGCTGTTGGAAATATTCCAACAGCATAGTTGCTTTGGAGAAGAGTCATCTCTTACTGAAACTAGAACTGAAGGCCAATTTCTAGGTAGGGAAACTTGTCTGTTTTGAGTTTGAGGAATTACTGCATTGGCTCACTTGTGCATGACTGGTAAGAGAGTTGCTTAACCAGGTTGGTTTATTGACTCTCTTAGCCTGGTGTGTTAGAGGAGTACAGTTTTTATGCCTTAGATGGGAAATGAAACCCGGAGAGCTTTTGGTGGTCTGAAATCAGTTTCAGCAGGTTACTGTTTCAAAGTTTGTTTTGTGGTCTCCTGTACTGTTAGGCCTTAGAGCCACCAGGGCCTTTCCACACAGAACAGTATCTTGCTCTTGGGTTTTATTCTGTTTTCTGTTAAGGAGTGCTGATATAGTGGTTGATTGTGCTTATTAGCTTTCAATAATTAGTTTTAATTAGGAATACAAAAGCAGTACATTCAATATCACAATATATGTTTTTTAAAAAATGAAATGTGATTTAGAGCTACTATGTAGGATGCAGCTTTAGTACTATGTTATTCCTCTAAATGTGGGCTGTTAGACAAAAAAAAGCAGAAGATGCAGGGTAGTTTTTCTGTGTTCCTTATGTAAGCCCAGCTGGCTTGTTCATTTTTGTTTTCCTGGAAGTGCTCCTCATCTTTCCCATCCCTTGCTAGCTTGCATCCCCAGGGAGACTGCTGCAGTGCTGCCCCAGAGCTGTGCCAGGGCTTGAGCTCAGACATGGCCGAGCTGTGTCTGTGTTCAGCTGTCCCTGTGCCCTCCCAGACTTTGGGGAATGATGGACAAGCCACTGAACACAGCGGGCAGTTGTCTCAGTTACCGGACTCCTTTCTTCCTTCCCCTTTCAGCATAAGGAAGGCTAGCTGAAGCTGCCTCAAGCTTGTGTGTGAGCATCTGAAAATACGAGCCCGAGCATGCAGAAAAACCCTTTCAAGCCTGTTAGCCACAAGCAGGCCACAGGCCAATGAGTGTGGCTGCCGCTCAGCCTTGCCCGCTCTGGGGGCTGCTGGCAGTGGGGCTGCTGCCCCGGCGGTACCGGGCTGTGCTGGGAACACTGTTGGTTCCCCTGTCCCTCAGCTTTCCTTTAGGAGCTCTGTAACTTGTGGGGGAGAGTCACAGTCCCAGCTGATGAGTAAAGGCCAAGGCTTCTGGTTATGTCAACAAACTGAAGTGACAGACTGCACCGTGGCTGTGAGGGTTACCTGGACTCGTGTCCCTAGGCCTGCTCCTGTAGGAAATCCTAGCCTTTTGGGTGGTTTGGATGTCAGGGGTTTGCTAATACTCACATAAGATGGCAGCCTGGCCCCAGCTGCAGTGAGTAATGTTCCCCTTGACTTGAATGCTGGCAGTGACCAGTAGACAGCTGTGGGCCCTGCTCTGAATATTTGCGCTTTCCAGCTCTCCCAAGCTGTCTTTTGAAGTAACAGGGGTTATGCTAGTTATGGCTGCTCTGATTCAGCTTAAATACAGTAATCGTATGGAGGCTAAAGCGCTCTTTCTCTGTGGACCCTGAGAACACCCCCTCATCACAGGAAGAAGGGAAGGTGACAACCGCTGGTGACTGAAGAAATTGCGACACCGATTGCTTGGCGCTGCCTTGGTCAGCAGTGATGCTTCTTAGAGCTGGGCTCGGCTCCACTAATCCTTCTGGAGGGAAAAGACAGCTACCTAAAGTCTACTGGCAGGCCTTGGAAGGGTTAAACGTGTTCTTTGTGGCAGCGAAGGATATGGAAAGCTGCCCAGCATTTAGATTTGAGATTGGAAAAGCAGCTGCAGTTTGACTTTGAATTGCAAGCAATTCAGAGCAGGAAGGGGGAGACTGTAATAGCAACGTTACTCAGGGCCACTCGTAACACCGTCATTAATTTGGGTCAGCCTTTCTGTCCCGGCCCCCAGGCCGGGCTGGGGCCCACCAGCCGCAGATGTTGACGCTGCAGATGTTGACGATCCCCGCTACCCCGGCAGGGGCAGGGCTCCAGGCTGGATCGAGTGCTGGAGCGGGTCGGGAGCAAACACCACGTTAAGCAAATAAACTTGTGCATTGTAGCAAGGCCTGATGTCTAAGTAGTTATGAGGGATTCATATGGCTCCTGGAGACGCTGCAGTAACCGAGTCTCAGCTCAGGTCTCTCTAATATTGCACAGAAAAGAAATCCATGACAGTGCATTTCTTGGTGTTGCAGTAAACCCATCCTTAATGTCACAGCTTCACAAAGCTTTTTGTTCAGTGGTTTGCAACAAAATAAATCTTGAGCTGTGTGTGTTAATGCTGGGCACCACCCTACTAATCACAGCTAAAGAAAGTCTGAGACATCTATACACGGTGAAATGCTTCATCATGGAGTAAGTGGTTGGTTATGAGAGGACAAGTTTTAGAAAATAGAAAAAAAAAAAAAACTCATCACCACAGGCATTTGTACACATCTGCTACTGAAGTTTCAGTGTAGCTGTGTGTCTTCTGTTAATGCTTCAGAGCTATTGAAAGCATTATGAACAAGGTATGACAAATGGATTGTATGTTATTTTCTCGTCTTCCTATGGAAGGATAAACGTGTTGTGAGTTAGTTCCCTGCCATCCCTGATTTTTGTTCCCTACAGGATATTTGTCACAGAGTTCAGCCTGACTGTGCTTGGGAAGACTGGGCATGTCTTGTGTGATTTAGAGCTCTTCAGAGCTTGTCTCCTAGTCCAATAAAATAAAACAGCAAAATCTACTAGGAAGGAGAAATCAGATTCACTCACCAAAGTGGCTCCCAATGCATAAAATATAAAACAGACATCTGGCCCAAGTGTAGTAAAACCTCAAAAGAGGTGAGGTTTTGTTGTGTGTTTTTTTTTTTTTTTTGGTAAGCTCTCTTAGTGTTAGTTGCAGAACGACCCAAAAAAGCAACACAGGTGTTCCCAGCACTGTGTTTGGGAGGCTCATGTCATGCCACTGAGCTGTGTGGCTGGCAGAGCAGCCTCAGTGGCATCTGATTGCGGTTCACATTCCTGCAAGACCACTGCTGACTTAGAGTTTCTCGGGTATTTTTGACTGCAGATACCACTGCAGATTATTTTTCACTGTTCACAGAGTAAAATAATATTTCAGAGAGGCACCTGGGAAGTGAGCCTTTGAGTGGGATATGAGTCATCTCTCTTGTTTTTTTTCTCAGTAATTTTTTCGTTATGAAATGGGATTAAAGCTTGACTTAACTTCTGAAAACACACAAAATGCTATTTGTTCTGCTTCTGAGTGACCACAACACTCCACCTTCCTCTTTCCTTCCCTATTTGTATCAACCTCTGTCTGCAGTCACACCAAAGCTTAGGAAGTCCAGCAGCTTTTCAGCAGATAGATGGTGTCTTGGCATGACTTGGAATAAAAGAGTGGAAAAGTCTAAACTACAAGTTTAACGTAATATCTATTTTTCTCCAGTGGGCTTGTGAGAACAAGTCACCAAAACCATTTTCTATACATTCTTGAAAATATATAGTCCTACTGGTGCAAACAGTGACTTTCTCTACTGGCTGTGGTCTGTCTTTTGCAATATTTCTTTTGAACATGTCTGTGTCATAAAACACTTTTGAGAGCATCTTAATTTTTCTGGCAGTGTTTGGAGAAGAGGACAAGGGTTCTGGATACAATTACAAAAAAAAGGAGCATTTGTATCCAGACGATTGTCTGTTTCTCTTTCTCTTGTGTAGTGCCCAGGAGGGATGTCTGTGGCTTATAAATTGAATAAAAGTATAACTGCTATCATAAGTATGTACCAGTAAGTGGATGACTATAGCACGTCAGTGAGAATAGTCTGAATGGTTGAACAAATGTCCTGAGGAACAAAAGTTTGGGGCTGTAGTTATGTTTTGTGTGTATGTTTTATGAAATATATTTTCCTGCATGTAGAACGAGAACATGAAAAATGGGCAAGGAAATAATGATAAAGCTCTGAAGGAAAATACTTAAACTTATCTTTGTCTTCTGTCAAAAGGCTTTAAAAAAAATGGGGTGGGGGCACATAGAATGTGAAGAAACCATATATGCTGCCCTTATGCGAATATACGCATAGAAGTGGCATGTACACTAACCTGCATGGCTACATGTGGTTAGCAGTGGGCCTGTGAATCAGTGAGGAATGCCTGCAGCACCTCATGTTACCGTCCTCCGGAGCTCCAGGTAGCTGAGCGCTGGGCCCATAGGCGAGAGGCAGCGTGAGGGGGTCATGCCCACAACCATCTCCCGGCTTTTGCTGCACGTGAGATGCTGCTGTGGGCTACACCTGCTTCTCAGGATCTTCCATTTCCCTGCTTTCAGTGTGTGGGGAGAGTGTGTATGTTATGATATAGTCGAAATTTTGAACAGGGATTGTGTGGGAAATACACATGCTTCTCTTCCCAGCTTGCAGTCGCCCCAGCCGTGGTGCCTTCACACTGTTGGCATGTTCTCTTCACACCAGGGCTTACGTACCAAAAAGCTGCTTCTCCCAGCCTCTGGTCACACTGTGGTTCAGATCTTGAGTTCTTAATTTCACCATTGGTACTTGAGGTGTATTGAGGTTGGCTCTTGTGGGATGACAGCTGTGAGTATGAAAGCGATGTTCAGAAGGGCACTTATTGAAATGCCTCCTTCAAAAAGCTGCCGACAAAGAAGGCGCTGAGTTACATAAATGGCTGGGGATTATTATTCCCAATTTTCATGATTATATTTAATAAAATCGCTAAGAGATTGTTTTATTTTCTTCTTCCAATAACAACAGAATATATGCTAGTTGCTAGCTATTCTGACTACACTGCGTTTCTTCCAGAGGGGTTGCATCCTTTTTTGTGAACCCTTCCACGAAGAGCTCAAGGGAATGATCATATCTAGAAATAGTTATTGCACAAAGCCTTGAATCTAATCCTAGAATTAGTAATAAGTTTGGGCAAACTAAGCTTTGACTCTTGATAATAATGACAGGTAAATTTAGGTGTGAGCATGTTTATTACAGCAAGGAACTTGGGCTCATCCACAGCCTCAGGAGCTCATGGAGTTAAGTGCAACTCAGCATCGGGCTAGTGATGGTAGAACATCACCTGCAAGACCAGCCTCTGGCTGCTGCTGGAGGCTGAATGATGCCCAGAGCCGTGCAATAACCATAACACGGGGGGAATCAGCTACCTGAGATTTTTGTGCAATAAATTTACTTCTCATGCTTAGATTATACATGTTATATCGTAGGGTGCGCTAGAAAACCAGGTGCTACGGAGCAGGCTTTGGGCAGTGTGAAGGGAAGTAGTTACATTTTGGTACGCGGACAAAGCCAATTCAAACCAGTCCTTTGTTCATGGCTGAGGAAATCCCTGTATTTCTAGCACCTGTGCTGCTAAAAGGCACCCCTTTCAGGACTCTTCTGAGGCAAAGCTGAGAGGAAAAAAATGCTTCAGACAAACTTTCTAGCAGCAGGGTCACAGTGGTCTGTGGTCTTAGGTGAAATCATTCCAGAATGTCGTATTCGTGATCTGTACTTTCCTGGACAGGATGGATGGGAGGCTTCTGTGTAGGGCGAATATTCTCTGGGTGAAGGACTCGAGGGGCTTTGTCAGGTAGGCAAATGCTTAACAGGGTGTTGTGGCCGTTGATCCTCCCCATAGTGGTAAGGATGCTTTGTAAATGCCCTGTGATTTCCTTAGGGTGGAGATACGACTTTCCATATAGCTGAGAGCCCAGCCAAGCATGTCCTTGTCTTCCAGCTCCCTCTTCTCTCCTACCCTTGGTGTTATTTGGGGCAGAGGAGGAAGGAAGAAACTTCGAAGGTGCTGAAGCATCAAGAAATACTAAAATCACAGAAAGGTTCTGGTTCGAACTCATCTGTGGGTCAGCTCACCATTTTGTGCGCTTTAGCCACGTAAAACAACTCATGAGAACATCTGAAATGTACGTGTGTCTGTCTTTAAATACATGAATACTATTTTGGGTGGGGATAATACAAAAATCTGTTTGAGAAAGGAGGCAGTGGCTTTTCTTTTCCACAAAAAAAACCCTGACATTTGGTCATTTGTATGAAATAGCATGGTGCCCATTTAGCCTTGCAGCATGCAAGCACACACATCTATCTGACAGGAAAATGCTAAGAGTTAGCTGAAGGTACCGTTTGCTATCCAGCCAATAAATCTAGGTTATATCTTCCTTCTCCGGCCAGGAAACAAAGGAGCTATTTTTAAATCTGCCCTTCCTGTGCACATTGAAATAGTGATTTTTTTTTTTTAATGCGCTAGACAGAGCATGACAATACTTTCACGTTAAATAATGAGCTCTTAGTGTTACTCTGAATTAAATAGACAGGATTGGACAGAAACCCTTCTTTCTCCAAAAAAGAATGGCTTCAATGATTTTTCCAGGCACTGACCTCTGCAACGATTAGGTCATCCGTGGACAAACAGCAGCAAAGCAACCTGAATGGTGTTTGGGGGCAGAAGGGGGAGAGAAGCACCCCGCAGCTTGGTGGGAGGCTTGGTGGGAGGTCTCCTCTTGTGTTTCTGACTTGGAAATGGGGAGAATTGCAGGGAAGAGCTCCTAATTTGTATGGAGCTTGGACTGATGCAAGAGCCTTTCGTGGTCTTAGCTGTTAAACAGGTGGGATTATCTGGCTGGAGGCTCTCTCTGCTGAAGGTGAGAGGTCTCGGTGCAGTCCTCACAAAGAGGAAGTTAGGACCTGACTTTGTGTCAGCCTGCAGCCTTCAGCTACCACCCCGTGTCGTTCCCGTAGCTCTGAGTTTGTGCAAAGACGGAGCCAGTACTTGACTGGGGAAATGTGTTTTGAAGCTTCAGGAGAGTTTAAATATTCTTTAGTTTCTTGGACGAAAGTGCTATTGAAACAGCATTAACTGGATAAACAGTTACAGAGCCCCAGTTCTAAAACTGGGGTATACGTTAAAGGTTTTATTAGACTGCAGCTTTTTTACTTTGGCTAGTAGCTGAATGAATCTGCCAGGTAGCTTCCAAGTGGAGTCACAAGATGCGTCTTAGCCTAGGCTTGGCTTTGCAGTAACTTGCTCTAACCTCAAAGCCAAAACCACGTATACAGAGGGCAGGGAGAATCCCCCAAGCTCTGACACTGGGCTCAGTGTTGCTGTAGTTAAGAACCAGCAGAGGAGAGTGGTGCTCGCTTGGCACATGGGGTGTAGCAACTTTTCATCTGCGTTACTGTACCACAGCGTCTCGTTTCAGTGATGAATGTTTGTTTTTGCTTCTCAGTGCACTGGGAAGCAGTGCTTTCTTCTTCACAGCTAAAAATAACAGACAAGTTTATATAGCCTAATGTCTGTCAGGGGAGGCAGCTATCTTTTACATTAAGTTCTTACAGTTGCAGGTGTTTCTGAGTTGGTGTTTAGAACGTGCCAGGTGCAAGTCCTGGCATATGCTCCCTCCAAAACCACGTCCTTTATCTCTCAGCTCTCCGTACGTGCCTGTTGATACCTGTGGTGTATTATTTCTCTGTACTCCTGCTGTACACTCACAAGAGGACTCAGACCTTATTTTATTCAATTGTAGGTATTGCAGCTGACATTTTTGTTTCTAACAATACAGAGAATACTAAGGGAATTTGAGTCTATGTACCTGAGGATGAAGCCTTTTTGTCTATGCTGCTTCATAGATGAAAACAGAAATAAGATTGTGTCACCTAAATAGCTGAGTAGATAGGCTGCCTCTTTCATGGGCGTGTGTTTTGAGTGGAAACTGGCTGGAAAACTGTTCTGTCACTTGACAGGTAGGATTGCTAACATATTTGGATACTATTTTATGGGCAGCTCTTGCCTCTTTTTCCTCTGAAGATATTTTTGCTAATGTTTTGAAACATTTTTCGCTTTAATTAAATATTTAAAGATGTGACTCGAACGGATGGTTGAAAAAAAAAAAACAAACACACATAGGTAAGTACAGCGAGCCATTCACATAGCTGGGTACGTCCCAGCTCAGTGTGTTGAAGTATCCATGTGTATTCATGAATAGTCTGAAGATCACACTATGCCATCTACTGATCTTTCCTTCTCCTGTATCCCAAAACAACTATTTTTTTTTTTTGAGGTATTGTGTAAGTCTTGGGGCTGAGGAGAGGGAACACTTGGTAATTCACCACGGTTGTTCTTTCTTTCTGCCTGGAGTCTTGGACTTCATTTCAGCTTTAGCTCAATGTCTCTCTCTCCAAAAGGATTCATTAGAACATATTTCCAAACAGTTGCACTAGGCATAAGGAAAAGGTCTGATGAAAAGCAGGAGCAAATACAGGTCCAAATAAGAGTGTCTGGAGTCGTCTGAATCTTTTTCTTTCTCTCATGAAAAGCCCCATCTCATTTAAGTGTTAGTGGAGGCAGGTATTGACTTCCAATCTGGTAAACTTTCATCTGTTGCTTATGGTCAGTGAGATAACATGTTTGAATGTTGATTTGCCTGCCTGCTCATTAACTGTCAAAAGTGGAGAAAGAGTTTGTAAGAGAAGCAAGAAAACAAAATCTAGTTATTGTGTAAGACTTCATTTTCTGTAATTTAATTTGGGGGAGGTTCTGTTTGAATAGAATCTAATTGATTAGTGCACAAAAGGAAAGATGAATTTTCAAAATGTAATTGTAGCTGACCAAATTGCCCTTACTTTGGGCTTTGTTTGTTTTTTCCAGGTCAATCAGAATGTGGAGATCCAAAGGGCCCGTCTGCGAGATGATATTAAGGAATATAAATTCCGAGAAGCCCGTTTGCTGCAAGACTACACAGAGCTGGAAGAAGAAAACATCTGTCTCCAGAAACAAGTGTCTGTCCTGAAGCAAAACCAGGCAAGTGTTTCAAAATAGTGAGCATTGCTTTCATAGCACTAGTTAATTCCTGTGTTACAGCATGGTCCTGTCTCATTCTTTGAACATCCAACCACTACTTTTGCAAATGTATACTACTATTGAGACTACAAACTCCAAAATTTTAGTACCAACAGTTGTCCCAAAAATGTTTAAGTCCTTTCTGACTGCTCCTACACAGTCATGAGGCTGTATTGCTTCTACTTTGACCTCTAAGTCCTTCCATTGCCTTCTTTGTCTTTGTTGGAAGTTAATTAATACTTTGCCGCTCTGCTTTGTTACTTGGTTCAATCTGTGCAATATTTACCACCCGTCCATCCTCTTTTACCATGTCTGTAACTGGGTATATTTCTGAACATATATTTATATTGCTACTTAGTGCTTGCATTACCTCTCCAGTCCTGGTCTCCATCCTCTCTTCTAGCTACTTTCATGAACTGTATCAGTAGTCAATAACTACTTTGTACTGTCAGACCTCATCTCACAAAGTCACATTTCAGTGCACAGTTCCAGCTATGTTCATAATCTTAGAAAAGAAAATTGCGTTTTTGGAACAACTCAAGAATTCCCCTCAGTTAGCATTTGTGGAGGTAATTAGATTAGATGTGGTCTTTGTACTTCATGTGTTTCCAGGTGAAACTCTTCGCCAATGTTTATCACTTTGGCCTCACTGTGCCCAAAAGCGGGTTCCAGGTTGAACCTGTTCTCACCTGCCTGTGCCTGGTCTAATTACGCCGCTTGGGGGACTTTGACATTATGTGATAGGTGAAAAGGGGCTATTAAGCTCTACATATGCAGACTGGAAGAGGTGGTGGTCTGGTGAATTTCAGGCTATGTTGTTGGTTACTTTTGATTTTTACCATTTTTGTCTCATTTATGCTTTTAGAAGAAGCAAGTAAAAGTTCCCGGGTCTGCATTCACATTCTAAAATAACAATATTCAAGAATGCTGTCATTCTGGGTTGAGCCAAATTTAACTGCAGATGCTATCTTGTCAGTTGCTAGTAATTATTGACTACTGGTATTGTATTCTGGGACCTTTGAAAAAATGCTGCAATCTTAAATATTTGAGCTCAGTGGGTGTATTTAGAACCAAGAGCTAATTCAATGGCAATGGATTATTTCATTTTCTACCCTGTCATAATCCTACTTGATGAATTTCATTAAGCTTTAATTATCCCACTGACATAACTAGAAGAATCCATCAAGTTTTCCCAGGCTTAAGTTGCCAAACAGAAACAGTTGCCAACATGATTGGATCCTCTTTTTCTCAGTTAAATGTGGGTCAGCACTATTGTGCGTATTGGCACCTAAAATCCCTTTAATAGCTAGCGAAAAGTAGGAATATATAATTTATCGTGTTTTCTTTTTTCAAGGTAAGGAAGGGTATTCTATAAGCTTTTTTTCAATAGATTGAAAATCTTATGCTCATGTTGGTGTTCATAATTTCAGTGCAAGAGAGGTTAAAAAATAAAATGCAGTCTTAGAGGTATAAACCTAAAGCATGCCATAAAATTTTGTTTAGCTGCCTGAGTTGTAGCCCTCTCAAGATGTGCTGGAATTGTGATGACAGAAATAATAGAACATCTTATTTTGAATGTATAAAAGCAGAGTTCGATTGCTAGGTGTGCCTCAACAGTTTTAAGCCCAGTTGCACATTCTAACTGCAGTGCAGCAGAGAATCGGAAGCGTAGCTTTGAGGTGCTGGGTTTGAGAAATGTTGAGACTGAAATTTGTGGGAGGATTGGTCATGGAATTTGTTAATCAAACACGAGAAGAGCTTGCATAATGTGCTAGGAAAGCCTGTTTTGTGATGCCTCTATCACATGTTGCATCTGCCTGCTATCTTGATTAAGCTGGAGTAGGTCAGCTCATTCCACGCTTTGCTTAGAAATTTTATTGTATGGTCTCAGTGAAGGTAAGCAGGCAGTGGTTACGGTTAAAATGCAAAAACTAGACTTCAGAACTACCATATTCAGAACAATCATATTCAATGAAGTCAAACATTCAGAAGTAAAATTACTTGGTGTCTTGCAGGCAGACATTTTCATTAGTACTTTCTTCCCCTATTTGTGTATTTTCAGGTGGAATTTGAAGGTCTGAAACACGAAATCAAAAGGCTTGAAGAAGAAACAGAATTTCTCAACAGCCAGCTGGAAGATGCCATTCGGCTGAAGGAGA
Source organism: Anser anser (assembly GCF_964211835.1). NCBI lineage: Eukaryota > Metazoa > Chordata > Aves > Anseriformes > Anatidae > Anser > Anser anser. The sequence continues at coordinate 3,451,864 of NC_139733.1, forward strand.
TCTCTGAACGGCAGCTTGAGGAGGCCTTAGAGACGCTGAAGACAGAGAGGGAGCAGAAGAACAATCTTCGTAAGGAGCTGTCTCACTACATGAACATCAACGACTCCATGTACAACAGTCACCTGAACATCTCATTGGATGGGCTGAAGTTCAGTGATGAAGCCACAGAGCCCAATAACGATGAAATCATGAATGGATTTGAACAAAATTGCCTCAGCAAACTCAGCAATGGCAAGAATAATACATCAACGCCCAAGAAAAATGAAGGCTTCCCTCCAGCACCAAGTCTGGTTTCAGATCTTCTGAGTGAATTAAACATTTCTGAAATCCAGAAGCTGAAACAACAGCTTGTACAGGTAAATGTGTCTTCCAAATAACTGTAATTCTAAATAGCTGCTAGAGTTTTTTCAGATGGGAATTCGTCTTTTCAGCATCTCAGGTGGACACCATATAGTATGATCTAAACTTGTAAAATCTCTAATTGCTTTAGAATTAGAGACTGTTACAGACTCTACGCTGCCAGACGTTTATTTTTTATTTTTTTTATTCAAAGAAGGTCAAGTTGATCGTGTTCTGTTCAAAGCAGTATAGGCTGTGTCCCCTTCATTGTGTCACCCATAGCAAGAAACTTAATCAACGGATTAAGTATTTTGTTCAAAAATGGATAGTTATTCCAGTCACCTTCATCAGATGGAGTTTTGTACACCCATAGCTGTTTTTTTATATTTAGTTCTAAAATTACAAAATGTTAATTGGTGTCAAGCATTTTTGTTTTACACATGCACTTTTGGGAGATTGCAGAACTTGAAACAAAGTACATATTTACGTCACCTAGAAATGTTTTAGGGTTATTTTGTCAATTTTTGATTTTTTTAGAGAGCTCTAATCAAAAAGCCTTTGTGGAAAAAATGGGTTTCTTTCAAAATGAGAACTTTCAGAGGAAAAACTTGAAAATTTTCATTATGTCCAAGGTCTTCCGTGTCCATGTGATAATTTTCACTTAATCCAATTTAGAAAATATTTTAATGAAGCTCCAAGCTTCTACAATAGACTGTTTGTCTTCTTATATTTACTTGACAATTGGCAAGATAACAGTAAATTTTAGCTTATCTTCAGCTGAATGTTTTTGTTTTTTACAAGGAGACCATGAGCTATGGAAGAAAAGCCTGAAAATGCACATTTTAGAGGGGAAATGAGAAAGATTTGGGGAGGAACACTGCTTGCAGCAGTTGTTTTTGTTTTATTTTTGTGTTTAGAATATGTGAAATAGCCTTTTCAGTAATGTACAAGTGATCAGGTTTCTGTAACCACATGCACCTTGGCTAAGCTTCTGTCTCTTACAGTAAAACCACTTAGTAGAACAGTTTCCTTCATACAGATGCCTGTGTTCATGCGTTTCAGATGGAAAGAGAAAAGGTGAATTTGTTGACGACACTACAGGAGTCTCAGAAACAGCTGGAAAACACAAGAGGGGCCCTCTCAGAGCAGCATGAGAAAGTTGGTAGGCTTACTGAAAACCTGAATGCAATGAAGAAGCTCCAGGTCAGCAAGGAACGTCAGTCTGCCCTTGACAACGAGAAGGACCGGGACAGCCACGAAGATGGAGATTATTATGAAGTTGACATCAATGGGCCAGAGATCCTGGAGTGCAAATACAAAGTGGCTGTGGCAGAGATTACTGACCTAAAAGAAGAACTTAAAAATCTTAAGACGAAATACAAAGAATGTGAGTCTAAGTATGAGGAAGACAAGAGCAGATACGAAACTGAGAGCCAAGCTCTCACTGAAAAGATCGCCTCATTAGAAAAATCCAGCAGGCATGATAGAGAACAAGTGGCCAGACTGGAGAAGGAGCTGAAGAAAGTCAGTGATGTTGCTGGAGAAACACAGGGCAGCCTCAGTGTGGCACAAGATGAGCTGGTCACCTTCAGTGAGGAACTGGCCAACTTATACCACCATGTCTGCATGTGCAACAACGAAACTCCAAACAGAGTGATGCTGGATTACTACAAGGAAGGTAAAGGAGGACGCAGTAGTCCAGAGACCAAGGGAAGGAGGTCTCCTATTCTTCTTTCAAAGGGGCTTTTAACTATCGAGCTTGGAAAGGCAGAGAACGGAAGCGGTGACAGCAGCCCATCTCCAGTGTCATCTCTGCCATCTCCTGTGTCAGATCCTCGGAAGGAACCAATGAACATTTACAACTTGATCGCAATAATCCGGGATCAGATCAAACACCTGCAAGCTGCTGTGGACAGAACAACTGAGTTGTCCAGGCAGCGAGTTGCCACTCAAGAACTTGGGCCAGTGGTGGACAAAGACAAGGAAGCTCTCATGGAAGAAATCCTGAAGCTGAAGTCCCTGCTGAGTACCAAGAGAGAACAGATAGCAACTCTGAGAACTGTGCTGAAGGCCAACAAACAGGTGAGCAGGTCTTTGCAGCTATCACATCTGTGTCTCAGGGTCATAATTAGGTTATTAAGCACAGAGGAACAGTATGTCTTTGAGGACATACTGCCATTTCTTAAACTCAGTGGAGCTCTTCTTCCTGATACCTGTAAGGTACAAGGCTGAGTAGAGGCAGGCTGTGTCATCACAGGCACGAAGTTGTGCTCCTGTGTAGCTGCGTGTTGGGGCTGTAACTGGCTTTTGGTTGTCACATACGCGTGAAAGTTTTTATTTGAGATAAATTCAATCTATCTGAATTATATCAGATTATGTTTAATGTAAGAAACCTAAAGCAAGGAGGTAAATCTTATTTTCTACTTGAATGAATTCTTAAGTTCATATCCTCTTCTCTCTGAAACTGCTTATAAAATAAAGTTTTCCAAGATGAGGATGTGATATAAGAGCATGGACAAAATAAGAGGGTTGAAAGGTAAAATTAGTCTTTGGGGATTGGACCATGCCATTTGATACACATTAGCAGTGCAGCAGGTGAAAATAACTGACATTAAGACAACCTGACATGCTTCATTGTCTCCTCTAAAGTAATACAAGTTGTTTTTTTTTTAAAGTATTGTATTTAAGAAATATATACCTACTTTCAGTTTTCTTTTTGCACTTGTATTTTAGCATAATGATGTACCATAATGTAAGATAGGCAAAATGCAAGTTAAGGGTTAATGTGTGTAAATAGACAGATAGTAAATACACTTTTTTTTGTGAAGTATGTAATGTCTGATTTTTACTAGCAGTTGGAGATAAGTGTCACTAAACGTATATTCTGTAACTTCCCAGACGCTGCTTCATGGTTAATGGTAGTAGGAGCCCCAAATGTCCCATCTGTTTCCAGTGCTCGAAGATGAAATTTTATTTAACCTCTACTAGAGAAGTTGAACAGAAGTTTAACATTCCAGTACTAAGTAAACATTTCATTACGTGAATGGCCATTTGAAATCTCCTAGATAACAACTTTGTCAAACGTTTCATTAACCACTACATTTCTGTTCTTCTTGGTAAACAATAGACTGCAGAGGTGGCCCTTGCCAACTTAAAAAGCAAGTACGAAAACGAGAAAGCGATGGTTACGGAGACAATGATGAAGCTGCGAAATGAGCTGAAGGCTTTGAAAGAAGATGCTGCTACCTTTTCTTCCCTGAGGGCAATGTTTGCTACAAGGTAAAGAAAATCTGAACTCTGGAAGATACGTCATTCCTTGCTTGTGGGGGGAACAGCTGAACGTCCTGCCTGCAAGCAGCAAGGCTGCCCTGCCCGTGCAGTAAGGGGCAGGGTGGGGTGCTTCTTTCCGTGTTCATTGCTTACAGTGTTTGTCTACAATGTGTTCTTACAGATGAGGGAGGAAAATGGTAGGGCTATAGTATATTGCTACAAAACAGGAATTTAGTGTGGGGTTATTTATTTTATTTAATTTTATTAATGAACAATTAGCATTTCTGAACTTATGTTCTACATAGTAACTATACTGGGAAAAGATAAGGGGCCAGGAGCAAAGGAGCTGAGACGGAATGAGTGGAGACTTGGTCTACTGAGCCTTTCATCTTGTGAGCACTTATATTCATGATCACTGCATGGCAGATACGCAGCTGGGTCTTGGATTTGCATCTAACCTGAGACAGCAGCTGTTGCAGGGAGCAGGAAGAATTGCTTCTTGCTCTGTGCCCCATGTTTCAGAAGCTGCAACAACTCTCAAGACCACTGCTGCAGCTAGGGCACTGTCACCCCTTTCCTCCTTGATCTCCGGTCAGAGATGGTTAGTAGCCTGAATGTTGGCTGTGTGCATTTCTCTGGAGTGGCTGTTTCATAGAAGTCCCCATTTCAGGTAAGGTTTGGAAGGAGTATTCCTATGTGCTTGGGTGAAGAGAACAACACAAACTGTTTTGGAGACAGGTTTAAGTGTGCTTCAAATATCAGCAGTATTAACTGCTCAATTTATTTCTTTGCCATCACAAACAACCTGCTAAAGGAGCGCCTCTGAACAGTCTGCCCCAGGTCTCATTCCTGCTCTGACCAAGAGGTTTGTATCAGCAGAGAGTAGTACCAAGCGATGGGGCTTTAGCCTACCATGCTTGTTTCAGTGTTATGTTCCAGTGTGGGATGAAGCAGACAGCTGCACACACCTGTCTTTTCCACAGGAAACCGACCATTTTGTAGGATGCAAGAGTTGTAGCAATACATGGGAGTTGAAGGCTGGGTGGGAGTAAAATAACTGACCTTATTTCCTTTTTAAACCAGGATAATCCTCTAATTTGACAATACTGCCAGCTATTTTCAATAAGTAATCAAAATACAGTAGGACCAGGGGCTGGAGACAAAGGAAGACTTGCAAAATACAGATTAATAGTTTCCAGCGTTAAGGTGCTATTGAGAGACTGTTGCAGCATTCTAGACAACACTGGAAGCCTAAAATTAAGCTGTCACATAAAAGAATAAATCAAGATATGCATAATGTACTAGAGAAGTATATTCAGTAGCTGTGCTGTTAAAGTCCCAATTTTCTTACTCAACACACCTCTCCCTGTTGTGTGTACAAATGGACCGAAAGCACTGGGGGCTGGAATAAAATCTGCCGTGTAGAGCTGAAAATGAAATTTATCTGCTTAATTAGACTGTAATAGCTTTTACAGTCACTGTATTACAATCAAACGTTTTGGTGGCTTATTAGTAAACTCTTCACCAGAAAGAAAGATGCAATCACTTCTCCATTTGGAATGCAAAGAGAAGCTGAACACCTCTTTTGTTTTACTTTGTTGAATAGGTTTGCTCTTGCTAACCGGCAGCTTGGGTGCTGCAAAATGTAAATAAACAAGAAGGCCTGATGAATGTTCATTAGGGTGCAAGTGTTCATTAGGGTGCAGCGTTCAGCTTTATTACAAGTTGTCAAGTGGTACTTCTTTCTCTTTTGTGGATACCATCTGGGTCCCACACTTTACCAGCTGAAGGAGCTGTTTGAAAGAGTATTTCCCAAAATAATGTTTCTCAAAATTTATCATACAAAATACACTGCTGTGGTTACAGTTTTGGGGGATTCTCAATGTATTTACTTAGGAATTTAAAACAGAAAAACTTGTATTAATGGGGACATCGTATGTAAAAAAAAAAAAAAAAAAAAGTCAATTTTCAAGTGCATTACTTTTCTTAACCTGATAAATGAGGGTTAAAAAATTGAAATGTTTTTTTATATGGAACTGTGTAAAGCCTTACTTAAATGTGAGGAGGGGACTTGAGGGTTTTAGTAGCAAATTAGAGATAACATAGTTAATCTTCCTCAAATATACCGTGAGAAGAAAGTGTGATTCCTTTCTTTGCTAGACAAAGAGCTTCTCCTGAATGTTTTGAATGAACTTGAAGTGAACATGTCCTGATTTGGGGTGGGAGTGAAGCAGTTTCCTTGTCTTGTGGACCAAGATAGGTTTCTGTGTTGCCTGTTAGCAATTTGTCATTCAAACTTCAAAGGGTAATAAAGCTCAGGTTTCTTAAAATTGGTTATGGGGGGAAAAACAGTGTATTTAAACAGATGAAAAAAATGCAGCATGGAATTTAAGCTTGAGGCTGGCTTAGCTCAACTTTTCAGCAAGGAAGGAGGGAGTGAGATGACAGCAGGTTTCTGGTAGTTGTTTGGTGAACACCTGAAAGTTTGCTATTTCCAGAACACACCGCAAGTGGAAATGAAGGACAGGTACACAGGTGATTCATCAACTATCAGTTCAGGTAAAAATCCTTAAAGGATGGCTAGATGAAGTGGTTCAATAAAGAGAAAGGGGCCAGTTTGACCATCGCTTCACAGCCAAGAAAAGAATGCACTAAGAAAAGTTAATCCTAGACTGTGTTTAAGCTGTCTTCTCTTCCAATTTTGCATTTTAAAATGCAAAGTTTATTTTATTTTGTTGTGGTAGTCTTTTCCTTGAGTTTGATCTGCTAGAGTTTATTTATGTAAGCATACTTAAAAAAAAAAACAAACTCCACTAAATATAGAAAATGTCAAGAAACATAGACAATGAAAGTACAAAATGTTTTTCACCTTTCTTTTCTGTTATTCTTCTGCTGTTTTTCTCTGTTTTTTATATAGCCTGCAAGTTTCTCAACTCTTTAACTTGCATGTTAAGTACTACATGGACTTTTATGAGAAGGTAGCATCAGCGCTTCTCTTTAGAAGTACCTCGTGTGTGATAGGTTACAGCCAAAGTCTTGTAGTGGATGGAGTTCCTTGCTGGTTTATTTGCTTAGGGTCAGGCAAGGAAACCAAACAGTTATTCACATGGAGTTGCACTTGACCCAAAAAACCCTAACAGACTTAAACTGGCTCTGAGAAGTGACTTAGGATACATCTTCACGTCTGTGATTAAAGACATAGGATTATCGAGTTTGCTGTTACGTTTTTTTTCTGTTTCTTTTCCAGAGCCTGAGAACAAGCAAGGATATTAAGAAAACAGACATTTCTCATTCTTCTAAAATAAAGATAAAACAGTAATTAAGAAATCCAGCAGAAGCCAAAGGCTTTTGCAAGTAAAGAACAAATGTGCCTAGATGTAATTAATGGTTATCCCAATGTCCCCATGTTTCGTAAACAGTAAATAGAGACACAAACTCTGCAACAAGTCAGCGGAGGGGGTGGGACGAGTGGCAAATTTTAGAATGTACTGGATGTAATATTAGATTAAAATTACAGTGGTGATTATGATGAAGGAGCAGTAAATCCATGACTGTAAAAAAGATACTAGACTGTAGCTGTTGTTCATTAATGGAGAGAAAGTGTTTCAAATGAATATGTATGTCAGTTCAGTATCATATAAGCTCTGGCAGATTGGTTTTCCAAATTTTCAAGTATTTGGGAAAGTATTCTTGTGTCCTTGGACATTTAAAGGCCTACAGAATATAAAGGAGCTTAAATTCTGTCAGAGAACAGTGCAGTCCTCACAGGACTTAGAGAATTATGGCTAAAGGGTCTTCACACTGGACTATACACAGTAGAATTATTCAGCTTGTCTAAAAATATCCTGTAGGATAAATTCTCAGAGGAACCAGACACGGAAAATGTGACTTTGAAAATTTCCAGAATGGGATTCACAGACAGGAGTAACGGAGTGTGTCCTGTTCCTGCTGCTACCTCTGGAGGTGATGAGTGACACCTGGAGAGAGAATGGCTGCGCCACCAGCACCCCTGTGGAAGTATGGAGACATCAGGCAGGACAGAGGCATTCAGCGATGTTCCAGACGTGTTATAAGATGACATGAGTAATGTCTTGCACATAGTTGTGGCTGATGCCCTGCGCCTGTCAGTGTTCAAGAGGCATTTGGATAGCGCTCTTAGTAATATGCTTCAGTTTTCGGGTAGCCCTGAAGTGGTCAGGCAGTTGGATTTGATGATCTTTATATGAACTTTTTATTCAGAATCTTTCTATGAACTTTATATTTAGAACTATTCTGAATTCTAAAAATGCAAAATAGTCACGTTTGTAACACCAATGGGCCTGCTCTAGACTCTAAACGTGCCTAGCAATTAAAATGTCTAATGCGAGTAGTGCTGGATAGATGGACACCAACCCTTGGTGAAGGTGCTCCATGTGGATATCCCCTGCACCTGGTTTGCAGCGCTGAGTCCCCACTCCTGTCCCAGATACTCCTCAAAGCACCACTGACTCCTGTGTGTCTTGGTGCTTTGGAAGTCTGCTGATGCCTGCTGTTCAGGAGAGTAAAGCGCAGGAGCTCTTCCTGTCATACAATAGCAGTGCCGTAGGAATATTCGGAGTAAAGACAATGCCAGCTTCTGTCATGTAGCTTGTCTGACATTTTGTTTTTAACCAAATTGTAAAGTGGGTTACTTTAAAATGCCTTGCATGAAAACCATCACAGCATCAGTTACTTGCAATCTGTAATTTTTTTAGGTAGCCGTGTAGTCTGTTCTTGAGAGTTTTTAGCAGTGGAAGTGCAGAACAGCTGCGGTGTCCAGCTCTGCAGGGCTGATCGCTCGCTCTGTGCAGGAGATGGTTCTTCCCACATGCTTCAAACTACGAAAGAGTATTATGGTTTGATCACTTCCTTTAATAGCTCTTACTAATGGACATTGATTACTCATGGCTGATTTTAAACATCGTAGAAAACTAAAGCTGGTTATAAACTATTTGCTGTTCTTAGTGCAGATGCCAAAGATTTATATAAAAAAAGGCCATAGCATTTATTTGGTTCAAACATACAGCTCAGGTGAGTTTTTAATGCAGGGTACTGAGGAAGAAATTGCAAATGAACAGCTGGCTAAAGTTTCGGTAGATACACTTGTACTTGCTTAGCTGTGATCCCGAACTGTCTAACTCTGAGGTGTGCTTTCTTCTGCCTTCTTCAGGATTCGTCCTTTATTTTACTGGTGTCTGGGTCTGCACAGTGCCCAGCTGTGCAAACTAAGGCAGGAGATGGGCTGAGTGTGCTTCCCAAAAAGTCTTTTAGGTGCTGACCTGGCAGAGGGCTATGGTCCTGCAGTTGGATCTGTAGGAATTTTGGTGCAGCTGAATTTGGACCAGTGTGTGTGGCAAACTTACCTGCCTGGAACATGCTTTTTGAAGAAATAATAAAAATTAGCAAAGCATGCTAGGGTTAAGCTTTCTAATAATTCTACTTCGATGGCTTTTTTTTTTTTTTTTTTTTAGAAACAAATATATTTGTTTTTATGGATATGCAAAACTGTTGAGCTCAGGCAGACTGGGTGGGATAACAGCAAGGCTTGGTAGAAGGCATGGCTGTTTACTGCTGTCAGTGCGCAATGGCAGCCCTCTATTTTCTGTCTCTGTGTGGCTCATGGCTTATGCCATATCTATTTAAACCTCGGTCTTCCACTTACAAATCCAAATGGTAAATAGCTGGGCAGTAAATCTTTTCCTCCTCTTGTATTCCTCCTTTGGCAATATAAAATGGTTGCTCGCTTTGTAGAGGACCTGGTTTTCCAGGTGGGGCAGAGGGGAAGGGAAGAAGGTGTTAAAATTCCGTCTTTAATATTACAATTTCTAATATAAAGATCTGGTTTGAAAGCAGGTGGCTACTACCCCTTACAGTTAAGTCACTCATTGTTCATTTACATGTCATTTTAATTGCTTCTCTTCTTAATACATTTCCCAGATTTTAATGAAAATGAAAAATAGCGAGTTTAAATCCTCCGTGTTCTAATTTCTTATGTAGGTTGACAGTTTAATCTCTTGAGGGTAGAAGTTAAAGCAGTCGATGCTTTTGTCAAGAAGCCTCCTTCAGTCATGGCTCTGTCTTGTGTTCTTGCTTTCCTGGAAATTGTCTTACAGTTCTCATACTAATTGCAGAGGAGAGGAAGGTAGCATAATTATATCTAGGCGTGATTGGTTCCATCACTTACTTGCAGAAGAAATCTTGATTCAGTAGTGAATTTAGCTATCAAAGGTACCAAATTTAGTACGTGCTAAAGTTTAAATAAAATAATCTGTAGAAATAAGGCACAACTGGCACTTGTCAGAAGGAGTGGTATGCAGCTTTTGAAAATGAGACAACTCAAATTTTCAATGATAATTTGGCTTCAGATAGTTTTGGGGGATTTAGTTTTTATTTCTCATCATAATATCTAACATCCAGAATATTTATTTCCTCTGTGTAGATGTTTGTTTTAGTTGGCGTTGTTTTTAAAAATCTAGTTGATGTTTCCTTCAGCTCTTTGTCTGTTGCTGTTAATTACCTGTACTAAGGAAACTGGCAACATCAAAGCATTCTGTTCAATATCCACTTAAAAATGTGAACGTGTAAATGCACGACAGGCATGTGCTAATTTCATATTCTTCTTTAAAGCATGAAAGCTCAATTATTTTTTTCAAAGGTGTTTTTAAAACAAAGACACTTTGTGTTCTGACCTTCTAATTATTTTACATTGAGTATGCAGCTGGGAAGTAGCTCAGCGCATGAGCAAATGAGATCATGAAAAAATGATCACAAAAATGTTGCTACACATACCATGTAGCACATTGTGCTGCTGTGGCTTCTGCTGCTAGCTTTGCATTAAGCTAAAGCAGTGTTAAAGCCATGTCGTGTTATGGTGCTTAGGGAGGCCAACTTTTGGGTTGAGAAAATTAAACTGGGCGTCAGTGAACAACGGGAGGGAGGAAAGTAGGGCACATCCCACTTCACCTGGGCACACAGTGTCTGCATCCACTTCAGCAAATGTTTCAATCTTCGCCAGTTTTGTTAAGGGAACTATTGCTGCGTTTTGCGTTGTGTGTGGTCCCTCTGACCATGGGCAGCCACACCTGCACAAGGATAACATTTGGTGTTGAGGCTGTATCGTTTAATTTGACTTAAAAGATCAGGAAAACAGGTTCAGGGTGCATGACAGCCTGCAGTCATGGTAGTTAGCATTCCTGCCTCTCCCAAATCCCCTCACATGTACAGAAGAGATTCAGGTACAGTAACAATTGCAGCTGCATGCATGCTACTGATAACACTTCATTTTTGCTGGATAGGAAGGAAAAACTCCCTTCACAGAGTTGTATGGAAAAAGTGAATTCAGGTATTCAAAATACTGAATGCTTCATTTTCTAACGACAGTCTGTTGATGTTATAAACCTTTGTTCTACAGAAAGCTTGATGAGGTAACGACTGCTACAGTCATTTGAATTTGGAGTCAAATTCGTGGTTTTATTTATAGCTGAGCTCACGTGCAGACTACTGCCTTCTAGGCTCTGACGAGCGTTTGTCACTGCTATCCGGTTTGGCACAATTGACTGATCAGGAGACGTTCGGGTAATACCAGAAATGGTTAGAGAAGAGGATTAAGGGACATTCACAAGACCATGTGTCAAGTCCCTACTCTGCTTTACTGCAACTGTTTTATTTTCCACCATATTTTTTTTTTCTCAATGCAGCATTGGGGGTGAAGAAATGTGCCACTCGTGCCTTGCTGGCTTTGATAGCACTTCTCTGGTGGAAGTCAGAGGAGCAGACACCACCTTCCATAGGAGGGGAGAAAGGATTGTTATGCCTGCAAAAATTATTTTCCTCTTCTCAGACCTCCTAGGGCTGTGCCAATCTGCCTTCCTTTCTGCTTCCACTCACTGAGGTGTACGGATTGGTTTTGCCTCATAAAGTCCGTCTAACTATGCAGAGAAAATAGCAAGTGATAGGATTCAGGGGTGGTGGTGTGAATTTGTATTGCAAGATAAAGTTCTGTTCTTTTCCTTTCCCTTGTTCTCTTCCCAAGCAAATAGAGTTGGGGATATAGCCCTAATTCTGCTATTTGAAGTCAGGGAGAACAGAATAGGGGACATCATTGTATAAGCGCAGCTGATGAACCTGCATGCCAGCGTGGTTTTCTTCAGTGTGTTCTTTTTTTTCTGGTCATCTTTATATTACTTAACAATGGTAAATGTCCCTTAAACTCAGGGGCTTTTCCATTATTTCATTAGAAGGAACTTCTCTGCAGATATTTTGGCTTTTATGAAGAAGTTGTGTTTTACGGATGTGGCCATTGTAAATTCCAGCTGGTACCTATGGGTAGAAAGATGAATATTCATATTTGTAACCGGTCTCCTATGTGCGATAAATATGCATCTGTGTGTAAAGACATGCATTCTTTAAATTGTTCACGATGCACTGTGCAAGTTAAGTAGCTTCCAAGCTCAATGACAATGACTGTAGATGAAACAACTTGCAGGCGTACATTTGGCTTCCCTGCAGGGTTTCTAGTAACACCCAGTTCCTTTGTTTAATTATGTCAAAACTGATTTTGATGTTGAAAACTACTATGAAAGCCACTTGCTGTAGAGAAAGCAGTAATAAAGCACTATTTTTTTTCATCAGGAATCAGAGTAGATTCAAGTACAATTATAACAATGCTGTTCAGTCTACACTGGAAATTTGTTATTGGACTCCCTGCGTAATGTAACAACCTATGAAATTCAGGTACTCTTCACTTGGTGTGAATCGCCATCTCAGTAATGGCCATTTTACAGCACTCCGACCCGACTGTTCCCCTCTCTGACTCTTTGCAGCCTCAAGCTTAGAGCTGCTGCAGGCTCTGCATAATTTGAGACAGAAGTAATTTGACTTCATTGTCTATTCTCTGCATCAGGAAGGTTAGCTGTAGGACATCTTACTCATCTTTAGACAGGAGTAGTTTATACCAGATTCCATACTTTCATTATCCAGGGATGCTATTAATTGTAAGTGCTGAGTGTGGGACTGTAAGGTCCCCACAGAGTAATTGTGACTTTGTACAGGTTGGCTGAAGTTCCTGTATATCCTCTATGTTATTCATACACACTGAATAACAGAGTGTATGCAAACAACTGCAAAATTTTCGGACTTTACTAATACCTGCCGGACACAAGGGATTCATGTTTTATAGATGGAAACAGGATTGCTAAAAATTGATATATTTTGTTGCAGATGTGACGAATATGTCACACAGCTGGATGAAATGCAGCGTCAGCTTGCAGCAGCTGAAGATGAGAAGAAGACTCTGAACTCCTTGCTTCGGATGGCTATCCAGCAGAAACTGGCACTGACCCAGCGTCTGGAGCATTTGGAGCTAGACCACGAGCAGTCCAAAAGGGTGCGCACAAAATCTGCTTCCAAAGCCAAGAGCAGTAACCCTAGTGTAAGTCATATTCGGTCCTGTGGAGACAGGTCTGAAGGATCTGTCCTTAATAACCAGGTGTTTTGTAGTGAAAAATATAAAATCTGTTGTGACTAGAAGAGGTGTGTAGAAAAATCATATTATGCATCTTATTTTATGCTGTAACTGTCAGCGTAAATCCCCACCATCTAATGTCGCAGTGAGTTGGCTTGTACTAGTAAGTTGTTAAACCAGGTAATACAAATTGTATTATGGTGGTCTTAACTGTAATTCATAAGTACGGGGATGGTATTAACAAGTTAATAGTGGAAAGGAATTAGCTTTTTCCACAATTAACATGTATGAGTTTTGCTGTTTATGGTAAGTGTTAAGAGTACACCTGATATACTCTGGTTACTAATTGTAGTTTGTGTAGCACAAATGTGAACCTTTCTCCAGGGTTGCAGCAGACTTCAATAAATGCTTTCACAGACAGAAGCAAACAGAAAACTTCCCTTGCTAGTGTGGCTTAAGTAGTGGTGAAAAGCACATGTGGTAAAAAGCAAGTGTAAAGATTAGAAGTATGTCTTGAAAATTCAGAACATTTTGAAACTGGAACCAAAATTAATTTGCCTGTTATGGCAGATACTAAGAACTTGCTGTCATATCACCACTTACCAACATACTAAAGCTTTTACAGGCCATAAAAGCTGGAAAAAATATGGTAGGTTACGTTATTTACACACTGCTTCCCTCGCTTCAGAGGGTTAACCAGAAGAAACTGGCACATTTATATTAAAAATATGCAATATTTACCCCTATCTGGTATAAAACGTAAATTTTGAGAATTGGGAGCCTACCTGGTAGACAGTTCTACTTGAAGAAGTTATGCTGTGGAAAAACATAATGTTTTGAAAGGATCTTTGTGGTGTCCTGTTGCTCCTTGCAGCATAACACTTCGGAAAGAATCTGTTTTATATATTACTGTAGCCACACAACTTATCTGTGTAGAATTAATGTGACTATGGTCTAGTATTGTCAGTCACAAAACAAATTTTCTCAGCTTTCAGTATTAATCTAAACAGGGTAGTATTTCAGAGCTCTGATCATTTTTTTAAATACACAGAAGATACTGCATTCATTATGCAAGAACACGTTTCACAGGGCTCTACATTATAGGCACAGGAAATTGAGCAGATCATCCACTAATTAATATTTATGAAGTAGCTTAGTATGCATAATATTCTTTAAGGCAAACAAACCTTTGTCTGCTATTGAACTTTTAAGAGGCCTTTTTAGCCACTTAATTTCAATATGTTTGAAAATATAAAAGTGTACTTCGTAATTGGTGCCTATATAAGAGAAAAAAGATTGAAAAAGTTGTTTCTAAAATTGTGGAAAATTTGTGGAGCACAACAAGGCACACTTTTTTTTTTCCATGTAAAACAGTTTTAAAGTGCCTAGCCTCAAACTTTATTTTAATGTAAAGCCCTGTTCATTTTGTACTCTTTCAGATAATTTTGTATGCCTATAGTATTACTTAAAAGCAATGCGAGACTGCACAGTTGTCTGCTTGATAGTGATGTTTTATAAAGCCATTCTAATATTCCTGGTGTGGTACTGCCTCATCTCACTACCATTTCTTATAGATGATCAGCAGCTTGCTTCCTGTGCATTGCCGCTCTGCCTATAAGTAGTCAGGAGATATCACAATACTAATATAAGGTAATAAGGAGCACAGCTTGTTTTCCCAGAGAGGGGAAACCACTCGGGATTTTAGCTTCCCAGATATTGGAAGTGGGGGAAGAAAAAAAGACTTAGGAAATCCTACAATGAGACTTCAAATGGAATTGTGGAAACCTTGCTACAAAGCTGAGAAACATGAGGATGCCTCAGTCAAATGCCAGAATTGCATTTGACGATATTGAGAGGGGGGAAAAAACCCAAGTGATTTAAGTCTAGTATGTTGCTCAAACAACACTGCTTGAAGTTTAAATAAATAGTAATTCTGGCCTTAGAAAATAGGCTCTGTGCATCTGTTATTACTTTTTAAGAAAACATTGAATTCTCCTGAATTTGAGCTTTAATATTGCTAAGTAGCAGGTTTGATATTTTTAGAAGCAAGACATCTTTTAACAATTTTCAATCCTGCTTTCTCTTTTTTGCTGCACAATCTTCCAAAAGGCCTTTATTCTTCTCATTCCTGCATTGTGTAATTTAAAAATACTTTGTAAGAGCAGGCATTTGAGTGCTAACTTTCCTTGCTCCAGTAGAAACAGTTACAATTTTGCTTCCACTATGATAGGGAGCTTTAATGCATTTTTACCGCATCTGTGTCTCTGGCAGTATTTTCACTAAATACTAATGGAAAAAAAAGTAAATTTGAGAAACTAATTGAATGCATTGTTAGGCTTTTTCAAATTAACTGGACCTTTATAGAAAGATTTCAGTGTTATCAAGGCAGTGACTATTACTATTGGTCTTGGCTCACACTTTTCAGTTCCAAGAATGAACAATTTTGCTATTAGCACAATGGTCTTAGTAATCATTTCTACCTTCATTCATTTCTGTGGATCTATAAATTAAAAATGAAAGACAACCCTTACTGCTGATTGTTAAGGTTATGGTTAAACTTTTAGCACCTGTTATGAAAAAGAAATGAGCCATGGTAGTAAGGTGACTTGATCCTGCTGTTTGTATTTTTAGATGATGATTATATTTAAGATTGAGGCTTGTAATTATTGATTAACAATTTCTTAAAACATTTGCTGTAAGTCTTTCATATCACTTTCAATGGGTTGGGCTAAAGCATGGAAAATTTCTTAAGCCGTCACCTACCTCTGCAAGCAGGCTGTTCTGAATGATACTGCTCTTTGCATTGGCCTGCATGATACACTGACCTGCATGTTTCTGGACAAACTAAAGCTTCACTGAAAATGTTTCTTGCACATTCATTGCTATTAACTTGTGCTTGAACAGCATAGCTTTTATTCAGTACTTGTAAGAAACTTTCTTTCTGCAAAGCTATTGCTTCCAGGCTAAACTCATAAAACGTTGTTTCATCAGCTTGGAAAGCATCTTTGAGCTAAATTTGCTGCTTCAACCCTAGTAAGCTAACAGATACCCTCAACCAACTAACCCGCTATGGAGCTTTTGCAGCACATTGTATTAAGTTGTCAGTTCTTTGAGAAATAAACACTGATTTTTTTTTCTAATGCTTTGTTTTTCTTCCATTTTTCAGCTGTAGAATAGTCCATGGAGAAGGCCTTTCCAACAGTGCAACAGCATTTCTTAGCCTCTTCCATTATGGTTAAAAGTGGTAGCCCATTGCACAAAGAATGCAAACCACTGACCTGATCCTAACTTTTGAGAACACCTTTTCCTATATACTACCTGAAACTTTCCTTTTATATCTCGAGCTATAAAACAAACAAGCTTTACCTATAAGTGCTGCTGCAGTAAGAAAACTTACAAGTGCTGAAGAAACCTACTTCAAATGTAACGATCACCATATTAGTTTATGATCTACTAGAAATGTTCCAATGGGGGGAATTTCTTATTTCATTGCAGATGCTCATTTTTTATCTGATTCTTAAACCTGTGCACTTTTGATATTTTGATATTTTTCTTTAGCTTCTTTAATTCCTTATGTAGAAGAGTTTATATAAATGCAGTGGTTTGTGCTTATAGTTTCTCTCCAACTTCAGCTTGTGACTGTTGATTTCTACATCAGCATGTGGCAGAGATTTTTGTTTGGCTCTAGATGTGTTTAGAAAAGAGTTTCAAAAAAAAAAACAGGAGCTCTGCTAAACTATGTGTGTGCTGTGCTTCAGCAGCTTTTTTATTATGAAATGTTAAGCTTTATATGTTTAAATTACTGATTTTTTTTTTTTTGACTGCCATGTTCATTAAGAAATCCAGGGTATTCAAATTCTGGGGTTTTTTTCATATTGTATTATTATTCTTAGGAATAGTTCAATGTAACAAGAAGAAAACTTGACTTTGCTCTGGTTAAAACAGTAATAGGCACTTGAAAAATATTAAATAAGTAGTATTACCTATAAATTCCAGAATTCCTGGGTTTTAGGAAGTTGAAGTATTATTGATTAACAGAATTTTATACAACTGTACCAGTTAAATTCCAAATTGGAATTGTTTTGTTACTTTTTCATTTTTATTGTGCCAAATTATGGTACATTTAGAAAGAAAAATTCTAAAGTTGTCAATGATAGGGTGTTACATATCAGCGCCTTTCTGTCATTAATTATTGCCAGTAGTGCCTTTAATCATTTTAAGGGAGAATCTTAGAATAGCTAGGTCTACACACGAAGAAATGGAATGGCTGTTTTGGAATTTAGTCAAGATGTGGAGCAATAAGTGCAAAGTGAACTCCCCCTTCGCACATTTTTAATGGGTAGTCTTACTATAATAGAGATTATATATTCAAGGAATTGTAAAAAATTCTGTTAGTCAATGATATTTCATCATGCAAATCCTTGCAAATTCAGGGGAATAGAGGGGGGAAAAATAAACAAACCTGAATACACTTTGGGAACCAAATGGACTTATGTTGAACAGATGAGCAAGATGTATTAACACATTTGTGGTAACAGTACAGAGAGTGTATTGGGAATATTGATGTTATGTTAGCTTTGTATGGTGGTGGATGCAGTTAACCATAGTATTGTTTGCAAATGTGAACAACAAAACATTAATATCTTCTCTTGCATGTTATATCTAATCATTGTAATTTCAGGAAACAGAAACCGAAGTGCATCAACAAGCTGTACCTACCTCTCCGGTGCTGTTTGTTGAGGCTCACATGAATGATTAAATT
Source organism: Anser anser (assembly GCF_964211835.1). Taxonomy (NCBI): domain Eukaryota; kingdom Metazoa; phylum Chordata; class Aves; order Anseriformes; family Anatidae; genus Anser; species Anser anser. The sequence goes on from NC_139733.1 coordinate 3,469,716, forward strand.
GGTACTTGCTGGGGGGGAGCCTTCCCACTCCTCAAAAAAAGTACAAATTGAAATAATATTGACAGTGGGAAAAGATTTCTGTTTGCTGGAAAAAAACACAAACATTATTATTCCTAGATGTGGGGACTTAATATTTCCATCTTCTGTTACAGTATTGATTCATAAGAAATATTGTTGCATTTAAAATTACTACATTTGTATGTGGGTATTTATTTGAAATGATGTCGAAGTACTGTATTATGTTCTATGTGCATTACCTTTTAGTGGTGGATTGGTCTCCATTTAATGTCCTATGCATGTATTCTTGCCAAGTAACCTTTACACAGATATGGAAAAAAAAATGTTAAAGAGAAAAATGTGGAAACTGATTCTTAAAAGTATAACTGTGTGTTAATTGGATAACGTTAGGAGACATAGAGGGCAAAATGTTACTTCCAAATTAATACAAAAAGTGTTTAATGTAGGAAAGCAATCTGCCTGCGTAAAGGTAGTCACATTGGCAGTATCAATAAAAGAGAAAAGGAATCATGTTTTCTGCTTGTGTTTTTTTTGTTTCATTTTAGTTTTGTTTTAGAAAGCACCATATTAATTGGTCAGTCTTCGTAATCTGTTTTCAGTGTGGGGATGAATAAATACTTTTACCTGAGAGAAACTGGAAACTTAAAACTGTTTGCTGCAGAACTAGAAAATTAATTCTTTATGCTCATATTTGCGTAGCATCATCCTCTGTGCTTCTTTGTGAGTCTTTCCTGGATTGGTTCTGGCCTGGATCAGACCAGTTTAATCTGTTTCACTGAATGGCCATGCAAACACTTGTACGAGTACAGGAAGGGGTCACACATTATTTGTCACCAGTGTGGTGATGGTAAGACTAACGCTTTTGGTAGTAGTGGTGACACATGTTCCTGAAATGACATATTAATTGCTCATATGTTCTTCAAAACATGGTGAGAAAACGTTTAGCCACTAGAATTAACAAACAACCCCCCTTTGTTTTAAGTCTGAGGGGTGAGGCTAAAGTTTGCCATATTTATGGAAGGATATTCCTGGATCAATTAATTGATACTGACCTGCAGGCATATTAAATATGATTTTATGCTACTGTGTAAATCTCACTTTCCCCCGGTAGGATTCTTAGAACCGTTCTGCTGATCATTAATATGCCTGGTAGCAGTTGGTTTTATTACACCAGCTAATCCAAGTCATTTATAATTTGTGAGTGGCATAACAATTTCTACTCAAACGTTGAAAAAGCTTGTTGAATTGTGTGCATTTAACTAGCAGAGCATGTTTGCTAGGACACCTGGCCTTACCATGTAGCTTTACATTAGCTATAATGGAAGCTTTATCTGCAGTTCGATATAAGGAAGGAACATCAATACACATGCATGCAAGCAACAGAAGAACAAGAAGAGACCTGTTTAGAATCGTTAAATACTAAAGCAGTGTGACTCAAAATGCTTTAGTAGGAAAATAGGGAAAGGGAAGGAGAATATTTAGCTTAAAAGCTCATGTAGCAAACGACTGTATGTTAAAAAGATCAATTTCTTTGTTTTCTGTGTAGAAGAAATAGTGCCTGCAGGGGAACGTCAATTACGCTGAGTTGGGAGGGTGGGACACTAGCTGCATTCCAGGCTGCAGATGTTGCTGTATTTAGTTTTAGGAAAAGGAATCTACCAGCTAATGTAACACCCCTGCTTGCCACAGAAGCAGTAATTCAGTAGGATCACTTGTTTTTTGCAAGTAGGGCTTGAAAAAAGCTACTAACTTCTCAGAGGAGAAACGGCAGATTTTTGGAAGTACTTAGATGCCAAAAGATAAGAAAGCCTGAAAATCCCCAGGTACATCGGATGGTAAAATTCAGTTACAAGTGTTTACAAAGGTTACAATTTCATAAAAATGTTAACTTTTTTGTGTTTTTTTAAAGGCTGATGATGTAGATTGATCTACAACACCAGGTAAATATTTTTGCAGCCCAAGGACTTAATTAAAACAATGAAGAATTATACAGATCTGTTCTGTGAGCTAAAAATTAGCACAGCAGCTAGCATTTATATATAAAAGCTTCAAGCAAACATTCATTAGTGGTTGTTGGGAAAAACTCTCACACAAACTACTCAAGATGTCTTCATCTTACTCCTTAGTGTTTTTTCCAAGAGCTTTGCTGGCCTTTCCCAGTAAAGGATGGGGATTGCTGCTTCTCTTTGCAAAGGCAAATTTCCACAGGACGGAGCTACCACAGCTGCACAGTGGGCTTTCTTCCCTTGGATGCTGTACATGGGGTCTCCAAGGTAATCTGAGGCCTGATCAGCCAGCCTGATGCTGGATCTGGTTGTAGATATTTAATTCAGAAATAGTCTAATAAAATACAAGTTGGAGAGATTGGAGCAGTGTAATGAAAGCTAATTTCTACATTATGCTGGAAAAAAAATAAATGTAATTAAAACCTAATATATGTGCATGCATATACTGATATTTAACTAGAATTATATATATAAATATATATATACACACATATATATACTATATATATATGCAGTGATCTAGCATATGTTATATAAATGCACTACCTACTGATTAAGGATAAATACATAAGTAGACTTGAGTTAGCTACATTTAGTTTAAGTGAATTTAAGCTGGGGTTAAGTAAGTGACAAATACACTCACCCAGGTTTCCACCAGCTTAATAAGAGTCCAGAGTTGTTTAACTAAGCTGAAAATGTTTTTGTAGGCAGAACCCACAAATGCTATGGCTTTTCACTGGATCAAGTGTCTGGATAGAAGGACAAGCTGCGAAGGCCAAAAATGTACCTGTACAGTTCTCTTCTTATTCCAGGAATTTTGACCAACTTAATTTCTTTATTTTTAAAGCAACTGATTTTTTTTTTAAATGGACAATAAATAAGTGGACATCTGAGTTACATGTTTTATGCTAAAATACTGTAACATGCTCAACAGGCAGGGGAAACTTTAAAATTGAAGATTTAGTGTATAGTTTTAAAGAGGTCATACACTTTAAAAGAGCAGATTATTTTAAAATAAATTCTTGCTAGTGTTTGCAAAATCCATTAGTCTAAGTAAATATTTTTTTTGTATTTTTCCAAACTGATTATTTCTGCTTTTCAAACAGTAATGCACATGAGGAGTTCCAAACCCCCACATTTAAGTTTAGGGAGAGAAGGAAAGTTTATTTCAGTGCTTGTTGTTGCATTATTGATTGACATTAAAAAGATAATTTCTCCTTTATCTTCTGCTTGAAACATTGCTCCTTTTTTATTTATTTATTTTTTAAACATCAACTTCAGATTAAAACAGTATCCCAGTATTCAGGTGCATGCTAACTGAAAGCAAAGTTAAATGCTCAATTTGGCAATTTCATAATCAAAAATATTTTCCCCTTTGTGGTGATGAGACTATTCCTAACTAGGACAGTTTGTATCCTTATTCTAAATTATATCAAGTAAACAGGCAGCTTCTACTTATCTCAAATGTTATTGGTCTTATTTTCCTGTATTACTTCTACTCTAGAATTCGAATTAATGTAGCTCAAGGGTTTACTAAGGGATAAAGAGTAAAGAATTTGATCCAGCAGCAGAACTTTAGCTTCCTGTTATCTCCAAATGAACAATGAGTCTTTATTCAGCCAATTATCGAAGTCTTAGAGATGGGCATTAGTATCTTTCTATTTAGAGGACAGACATCTCTCAGGGAGAAGACCAATGAGCCTAGCCTATTGACAGCTTTGGGACGAGGTTTTTAAGTATCTAAAGAATAGCCTGAACTTGTGCCTTATTCAGATGAGGAAAGAATTAATTGATTTTAGCTGGTAGTTGTGTGGTTATTTAGTAACAGCTCTCAAAAATAAATTTAGGTTTTGTAAAAGCAAATTCTTTGTGGTTTTGTCTTTCTCCGTAGAGACAGCATTCCTAGTGATCAGCTATCTCCAGTCCATGCATGCTTTTCATGCTTAGGGAGGGGAGGCAAGGCTTGCTGCTTAGTGCAAATACTTGAGTTGAACAGCAGAGAGCTCAAGCGTGACTACACAGCCAGAGCCAAGGAACCTGGCGGCAGTGAAGGTCACCTGCATGCTCTCAGCTGCAGCTACTGCTGGCTGGTTTAGCACTGCTAGCTGCCCTCCACTACAGCCTGACATGCCTGAGGTTTGTCGTGCTTCAGGTCTGTTGGCAAGAAGTTGGGGGTTACTCTTTCTTTCCTGACTCCCAATGCTTTAAGCTGAAGATCCGATCGGGGTAACTGGGCAGATTCAGGATGGAGTGCAGTTGTCAGACACAGTAAGATGGGAGGAACAAAGCCACCTTACCACGTAAGATCTGCTGGCTGTTTTACAGGGCAGTTCACCATGGCTGGCACCTGGTTATGCTGCTGGCTGATTCATCAGAGGTGGTGGAATAGAAGTTGACTTTGCCAGGTGACGTGGCACCTCCTAGCCATCTGTGAATTACTTCTTCCTAGGGGCTGCCAATGAAACCACATGCCTGAATTTGCATCCCTGGGAGTTGGCTTTAGGGTTCAAGATTTTCTTAAGCTGCTCTTTTTAGGAACAATTCTAGAAAGTACAGAAAGAGAGAAAAAGTTTGCATCTTTTGATTTTCTACCTTTTCTCCTTGGTGCTACATGGATGAAGCCTGGGTATATTTCCTTTCCTTTAAATAACAAAGGGATATATATATATATATATATATTTCCAATTTGAATGTTTATTTTCTGCAAATACCGTTTGCTTAAAGCTTGTTCAGCCTTTAATTGGAACAATGAGGGTGTGGAATAGCTGAGAATATTTCTTCTAAGAGCTCCATCATGCAGCAGCTAAAGTGTCTTTCATCAACTCAGTAAAATACAGAGTTAGGATCTTGGCGATGTTTACAACCCCCTTCTATTATTGACAGTGCACAGCAGAACTAGAATTACAGCCCAGGCAAGGGCTGAGATCTAGAAATGATGTTTGTGTTCTGTCTTTCTATTTAGTCTCAGGCTGTTTGGGTAGTGGAAGTGGTGGTAAGAATGCATGCCTTTCTCTCCTCACCTTTGTTTCTTATTATCTTCATCATTATCGTGATCTTTTCTGATTCCCTTTCTGAGGCAGGTTAGACTCTTCATTTTCATCTGAAAGGCTCTTTCCAGAGGAGCCAGGTGAGACTCTCACTTTTGCTGCTTCATCCTGCCTGTGGAGCTCAGGACTCTTCTGAGAAACCTGACATAGCATCCCCTAGCAAAGGGGCAATGAATATTTCTTATTCTGTCTCTGTGTCATTTGTAGGTGGCAAAATTGTCACTGCTGCTATTCCCATTCCTCTGAAGGCCAGTTCCCAGCAGTGCTGTTTCAGAAGGCATGTTGCTTTCATAGAGGCAAAAGCAGCCACTGTTCCTGTCCCAAATACCTATCTGCAGACAGACTGTAGTATTTCTGTGGGGATAAGGAGAAGGAGAGGTGGCAGGAGGAGAAATGAGAAAGTGGGGAAAAGTGTAAGCATGAGGCAGATAAAACGTGATGAACGAGAGGGAGGGGTTCAAGAATACGAAAGATGCAGCAAGGAAAAAACGGCAACAATGGATGAAGATGGACTGTTGGAGCAACTTGGAGCAGCTGGAGCTGCTGTGAGCAGGCATTTTTTGGCATAAAGCCTAGGAACAACTCAATTCCAAAAAAGCAGCTGGCAAGTTATTGCAGTCTGGTAGCACAGACTGCACAGTGTGCCCTTCTCCATCTTAAAGGGAGCAGCTAGCACATGTATTAGCCATTGGGCTAGGAAAAGGCACGTGAGACTACAGAAAGAAGGGCAATTAGGCAGACAGGCAGGAAAGCTGGATAGGGCCACAGAGAGCCACAAGATGGGTACAGGTGATGTGTTGGTCAGTCCCTGAGTGTTTTAGAATTTAATGTTCACACCCATGGTATTACTGCGATAACAACACAGTGCCCAGCTCTACCTTTTTCATTCAGAGCCTGCCATCTCTGCAACAGCTTTGCAACTTTTGTCCTTCCTTCAGGCTGCATTCAGTGCACACAGCTAAAATATGATTGTAAGTGCAGATGCTGTTTTAAGTCTGCTGTAGTGCTACATTTACTTAAAAACATAGGAACAAAAAAATTCAGTGTTTTTGTGGTTATGGACTGCTAGGGCTCCTGACCCAAAATAAAACTACGTGTAGCAGAACATACTGGACAGTCTAAAACTGGTGTAAGTAGCATGAAGAAGTGAGCTTGAAGAGAGTAGAGGAAAAGTAAGAGTGCGAGACCCGCTAGCTAGGACACCTGTCTGTTGAAAACTTGGCAGGATTGCTTGTTCTTTGACCTTTGATGGCTGTGTTTTTTATTCTCAGTGCCCAGCATATCAAAGCACACATTTGGGCAGATGATTTAAACTGGTCTGCTGATACAAATTTTATGCAATATGGCTGCAGGATCTGGCCAAGGTGAAGGTGCCTGTTCAGTCATATACTCTACCAAGCCTGGCCACCATTGAAGATCTGCTCTGTTTTTCTTCTATGTGCCATTTGTTCTGTAAGTGCCAAATTTCCAGTTCAGCCCCTTGTACTCTGTTAATTAAAGAATTGCTAACTGTCTGGAATGTCTCTTTGTAATCTCAGTTCTGTAAAATACCATTAGCTGTGCTCTAAGAGAATGGGGGTGGAGGGACCTAGTATGGGAGATAAATCTTGTTTCCATCTTTCCAAGAATTCTCTTCCACATACCAATACAGAGCAAAAACAATAACAACAACAACAAAAATGAACATAAAGTCCAAATGTCAGTGTTTAAATTTAGTGCCAGTGGCTGGTTTTGACGTCTTGGCTATAGAACACTGCAATATTTTAAAAGGAAAACCGTGAGTAAGCTCAATGAAGCTTGCTGGGAAAAGACAGGATGTCCTAATAGTTCTTTCCTTCTCCTGGGTTTTCTACAGTCTTGTAAAAAGTTGTTTCATTCTCATTAACTCTTAAATTCCGGATTAAGGGTATGTTCCTGCAACGAGCATTTTAAAACCCTTTAAAACGTTTTGTATCTGGTTGGCAGTTCCATGTGACAGAATTCCATTCGTAACTAAGTGGTAAAAATGTAGAAGGGATATGCTCGGTATGCTTGAGCATGTACTGCTATTGCTTGCCACTCACTTTTAATTTTGGAGAAGGTCCGCAGAGAGAGCACTAGGTGGCAGTGCAATACAGAGCGGCTCCCCAGCGCCGGCCGCACACGCTCTCCTTGTGCAGTGAAGCTGCGAGCTGATGGCAAAGCACAACTTGTCACGGTTGTTCCACGCTGAAAGCTCTCACTCTGGGCTCAGGAATTCTCCCTCCTCCCGCCCCTTCCCTTCCTTCCTCTCTTTAGCTTTGCCAGTGTTCCCCATGGCTTTTCACAGCTCATCTTGAACATATTTCTTGCTCCTCTGACAAGTTTGGCAGGTTTGGACCATAAAGCTTTATGAATGGTTACCATTGCTGCAACTGATTACCCTAAGAATCACATGAGAGAAAATAAATGGAACCACAAGTTCTGAGAGTTTTTTCTACTTTTTAATCCCTCTGGTATCTCAGCTTGGTTCTTGAGTGCTTGCCATTTGTCACTATGCCATGTTTCAACTATTTGGGGCTTGTGCCGGACCTGCTGTGGCCAGGAACCTGCCCTGCCTGCTAATTTAGGTGCCCAATAGGAATGGGTCGTGGGCCAGCCCAAGCTGTGTTTCCAGCTGCATGTTAGCTCAACAGGCACGATGCAGAGGTTGTCAACCGACAAAAGCTCAGCTTGGATTTCTCACTTTGCCTGTCCTTAATCAAGCACTTGATAGCACTGGTTTCAAAACAGCATGGCCAGGATCTCATCGCTGGTGAGTACAGCTGACTGTGGCCAGTTTCAGGGAGGCAGCTGCAAATAAGTGAACACTTCCATGCATTTCAGCTTGCCACTTACCAGCATTACCACTCTGTGCAGGGTCTTTGTGAAAGGTAGGAGGCTAGGCAAGCGCTGCAGAGACTCTTCCAGCAAATATTGAGTCCCATTGTTCAGAAAGAAACAAAGCTAGAGCTATTGAAATCATAAATCTCGTTACCTAATGGATAGCGTGGCCACACATGCACAGCAGACAGAAGAAAATTAAACGTCCAAGTTTATAGAAGCTGTCGTGCTTTGGCTCTCTTCCCTGTCATGCCATCGCTGTTTGGGTTCTCACACTATTTTTGAGTCAGAGAACCAATGTTCTTCCCAACAAGGAATCTGCTCCTGCTTTGCAATTGATCAAGAAAAGATTTAAAGCTGATGGGAGAAATACTCTGGGCTCCCTGCCACCCCCAAGCTACTTCCTATTAAAAAGCAATGGAGGATTCCTGCACCTTTGATCTCCTCATTGGACATTTGTTGCTGCCTCTGTTCTAGCTTGCTTCAATATTGCGGAAAAGATGTATCTGTCAGCTCAGGGCCGTCCCATGCACCGCATCATTCAAAGATACAATAGCTTTCCTTATGTTATGTTATTGCGCTTTGGTTTTGTCTCCTAGTTATGTCTTCAATAGCAATTCCCCTAACTATAGATACATTTTTCCCTTCTTTCAGTGACTGCAGGAAGTTCCAGTGTCTGGTCACAACGTGATCAACTTATCTGAAAAGCTGGGAAGAAAGGTGGGTCTGGCTGATCACTAGTCTGCGCTGGACCCGAATTCATGATGTACCTTTCAGGTTACTGTCATTCGTCACATAAGTGAAAAATTCTGTAAGATGCTTTTACCATCTGGGAAAAACCACCCTGGTGCCAAACAGCCCATCTCTGTGATAAAACGGAAGGAAAACCTAGACTTCGGTGGGGAGTATTAAGGTATGAAGGCAAGAAAAAGAGGATGCATCAATGCTACTGAACTGTGGTAGGATACAGGTGACCATATAGATACAGGGAAAAATTGGCCCTGAGCACTTTTCAAGGAAATATGATAAACACATAAGGACCTAAATTTAATGATTTCCATTAACTCTACCACCTTTTCAGTCTTCAACGAGCTGGAGAAAGAGTCCTCTCTTTTGCACGAAGGATCCACACACATCATGTCTTCTGTTCCTCTGTCTCCACTGGTGGAGAAAAGTAATTTTGAGACACATTGCTCAGTTATTACTCTTTGCATTATAACAACGGGAAGACAAAAAAAGTTAGGTGAGTTGAGGCCTAGGTGACAGAATTCTGAGGACTGAAATTAAAATGCTAGTTTCATTGGCTTATGAAGTATTGTTGTGTTGTGTAGAAAGTGTGGTAGTTAGCTCGTATGGCGTATCTACTAAAATTGGTGTCACTTCCCAACAGGAGATGGACTTACTACATCAAAAATAGTAAGTAATTTTATTATTTAATCAACAGTTAAGGGCTAATAGCTCTCCAGGAAAGACCTGACTTTTCTCAGACATTTAATGAAACTCCATCAGAAACTCCATTCTTGGGTCTGCAGTTCATATTTTCAATTCTGTATTTTTTTTCCCTCCTGAGTAAAGTCACGTCACACAATAGTCAGTATTTAATCCCCACAAACGGATTCCTACTTAAGACCGTGCTACTTAAAGCCTGTCTTTTCTCACTACAGTGGCATGTATGAACATCTAGGTAACACGAAAAGCCTAACTTCTCTTGTCTATTAAGTATACCCACAACGTATACACATGACAAAAATTACATCTACCATACAATTCAGTAGATAAAGATCTAGAAATAAAAGTCCTCTGATTAAAACCTGCTTGCAGATTCTAGCTTTCAAGAAAGTTTGGGCTTTGTATAAGTCGTGAGATTTTACAGTGTTTTTGAAGAGGTCAAATGAAATGATTATGCTGATTCAGTCTACCCAATAAATTCTTTGAAAGGGCTGGCCACCTGACCTCTTGGAGACGGGAGATGAAAGTTTAATAAATCAGGATGGATTCTGCACAAGGTCTTATGAGACAGAAAATGTTTGCACCATTGTAGGGTATGAACTATACATAGAGCTTTTTCTCCCCCTCTGCTGTATGACTTAGCCAAGCCCAATTAGGAGCAGGGCAGAACTGCAATAATCACTATATTAAGATGCAGATGTAAGGGCAGCAGGAATAAGACGTGTGCATCCATCAAGATCGTGATAACACATAGACTATGAGAAGAGCAATTGACAATGGCTGGTTTGAAACTTTTACAGATGATGACTGAGGAATGTTATTGTATGAGGACTTTTTATTAGTTACGTGACAGGTCAAAGACAATCTATTTTTAAATTAATTATGTTTCTATTCTGAATGATTTAGTAATAGATTCCATAAATATTATACAAACCATTCTGATTATATTTTTTTTTCAGAGTAAAGAAGTTCTAAATATTTTGGCTTTAACTTATTTGCAGGGTCACCCATAAGTCAGAAGAATACTTACACAATTGATCTGGCGTACTTAGAGTAACATTATGAGAATGTCTTTACCAAAACTCAGAATAAATCAGTGCTTGTTTCTGAACCCAGATTAACAGTGACCAGGATAACAAGAATCAAGTGCTATAATTCTCTCTTCCTGTTTAAAAGTTAAGCCTTATTGTCTGATGGACCATTGTGGCATGTCTCAAAAGTCAACAATTCTAGCCTCTTTCCAGCCAAAGCTAGAGTAAATTTCTAATTTAATGTCCAGAAAACAGTATTTCTGTATTTCCCTCTCTGTTACACAGATTCCAGTTTTAGTACCAACTAATCAATACAACAAACTGACAGTCTCAGTTTGGCTGATTTTAGGTTACTGAAGACTTTGGGGTAAAAATCTACAATGCTCTTTATGTTATTTAGTACCTAACTCATAATTTCTAAAAATACTTCTTCTAAATCCTGCTCAAAGTTAAGAGCATTTAGGTATGTACCTCTGTCCTTTTCCTTTTGAGTAACGGAGTTTATGTTCCTGAAAGACATTACTTTTGAAAAATATCACCCTCAATGTATCTGTGCCATGTCAGATGACTCAATTCATAAAGCATATCTTGTTCTTGAGGGTAGTATAAAAGTCAGTGTTGTTTGGAAATGTTTAATCAAATGGTGACAAGCTTTAACTCCTCATTTACTTTATAAAGTGATAAAAAATAAATTACAAAAGTTGGACTGAAAGGACCCTCTGGGTCACTGAGTTCATCCCTAATTCTGCAGATGAATATACATGTCTGACAAGTCTGCAGCTTACAGTAGTCTAAAAATATAAATGCAAAACCTCAGTAAACATGACTTAATATATGCACAGAGGTTTCTGCAACACTACAGTGTTCTGTATTAAGTTTACCTTCGGTATTCTGATTGTGGTTAGCAAACAGAGACACACTCTCTAAGAGACCAAGAGCCTGCTGCCCGCCACACGTTGACTTGTAGCTAACGAGGTCAGTAAAATCCTTCTCATTCTCATCATCATCTCCTGTGAGTGTGGATAGTTGTAGACTAAGTGTAACTTTCCTGGTCAGGACATTAGGAGTCCACTTATGATCTAGTGTACTACCCTTGTTTTACACCACAGACACTGAAGAAATGAGAGTAGCAAAGCAAGTGGAGCCAGCACTCTTGTAGGTCAACGACAAGTAAGGGCAACAGGCTTATTGTTTTGCCCAGCCCAGCATTTAAAAGATGAATAGCTCTGTTGGCTTCCTTGGGGAATCCAAGAACAACATTTTTTTTGTTGTGAAAAATCAGGCTCTGGAAAGAGAAGGTGACACACTGTGATGATTGCTTATCCGTGATATGAACCTACCTTTGCTTTTAAAGCATCCAAATAACTTTGATGCATATTACCTTAAGAAGATCTGAATCGATTTATATGAAAAAACTGTCAGACTGGTAATATAAAGAATACCGCTGAGATTAGAAAGTTCAGGATTTGAAATGCCTCAGTGTTAAGGAATACAGTCCCCAGTATATATTTATGTTCAAGTCCTGTATGAAGGAGGAATTTAGTACTGAGTATTCCACTCTGCAATAGAAATTTCATGCTGGAGCATAGAAGCTGCCACAAGACTTGTGTCCTGAGTGGAGGACTACTTTACTCTTACATTCAGTTCCATATTTTTTCTCTCTATTGCTCTGTTCTTTTTTTTTTTATTTTATTTTTATTTTCTCCCTCTGGATTCCTAGCTGCTCTGGTAACTGGTGTTGGTGGATATGGAATAAACTTGTTTATGCCTAAGGTATCATTAAGAAAGAAAAAAAAACACACACAAAAAAAACCCACCCTACCTCAGTGGGGTTTCATCTGAAAAATATTTTCCCTTGAAAGCTACCTTTGATGAATCTTTTTTTTTCCTTGCTTTTTTGTAGATTTAAAGTGAAAGCAGCAGGATTGTTTTCATTGCTGCCATAAATTTTACATTTTTATTGCAATTGCTGGTTTTATCTCATTGTGAATGAGAAATAAAGCAGTACTCCTTTCTCTGTAATTGAAAGGGCTCAGTTTCAGATTCATGAGGAGGAGAGTAATGTAACATATCTTTTGAGTATTTATGCAATCTCCAAATCTTCATCTTCAAATGAAAAGTAGTCCCTTCAAAAAAAAGCAAAAAAAAAAAAAAAGGGCAAAAAAAAAGCTCTGATCAAAATTCTGAGAGTTATAAATAAGGACTCTACACAAAGGAACTTTGTATATTCAATAGTGTCATATGATGGCAAAAGCACATGAGGGTCACCCTAAGGATTACATCAGCCGGAAGAGAACACAGCATGAATCTCTTATATGAAAAGCATGTCAGATAAAACCATCTATTTGCAACGCCTTAGCTTCTTTGTGTTCAATGTCTTACTACATGTATGAGAGGTTATTTTTACCCGCAACATTTATCTTTCCTGGACATGCAATGGTAATCCTTATTTAACACCAAAGCCTACCATCAGGGAGAATTAATTTGTGTTGAAAGCATTCCTCTTGTAAAAGAATTTTAATTCATTATGATAGTCAGCTTTTTTCTTTTTGAAGGGAGGAAAAAATGAGTATTTGCATGAACTTTACTAACTGCTTGTGTTGCATTTATTGACCCTTTTGCACTAGACATTAAGGGTTTGAAAACAATAGAAGGTATCCCATGATAAAGGCGATATTCAATGGTTATTGCCCAATGCTTCAAAGCTAAGAGGAAGAAGTATATTGTACTGGGTACAAAGTGCAATTTGCATTTGCAAATAAGATTTAATAAAACTAAGACCTTATGGTGCTCAGCAAGATCCAGTTCAATACAGAAGATTGCTAATCAGTTTCTGTTCTATTTAATAGAGGCTTTGACTTCTTTGAGATTTAGCCTGAGAACAGCAGAAATGGCAGAAATGTTGACAAGAGGGACTTGTTTCTATTATGACTTCCTTCATGAGAGACCAAAGGGAAATAGCTAGGGTGCCTCTGATAGTCATGCTAGGAGGAAAGGGCTTAGCATAGCTGGATATGGATCTACAGCTTGCAACTCAGCAAAAAGTTGAGTGCTGTGCTTTTACTCAAACCGTGCCCCAAAGCACAATCCCAGGTTTTGTTCCCCACACTTTTAAATGACTGGATTCCTCTCAATTCAGGGGGAAAAATAAAGCAACTACACAATATTTAGAGGAAGTATCCCTTCCTGTTACAAAACTAATTCTGTAGCAGTTTTGCTTTTTCAGCCTATCTTCTCAGTAGCTTTTATTCCTTCAATTCCTCAGCAGAGTTGAAAAAAAGAGTACTTCTTTTATTTGTTGCTTATCTACTGAAATTGCTCTCTGACTCCAAATTACTTACCTTGGTTGAAGAAATAGCCTATTCTTAGATTTAAAGAAACTTACACTGGCCCTTTGTTACAATCCTGGTTGGCCAAAAGTAATGGCCACGACTTAATGTTTACTTAAATTGTAAACTCCCTCCAGAATTACTAATTGAATTCAACAGGTTCTGGTCAGAGATGCAAATTAAATACTGCCCGTGCCCAGACCATAAAAGTTGAGAGTACCTACAATGAAAAATGCTCTAATTGTCTGAAGGAAACAATGAAACCAAAATGTTGGATAGGATGGCGCAAGAAGCAGACGGAAATAAAACAATCATTTTATTAAAGAATGATGGTTATTTGCTGTAATGGTGCTATACCTAAATATATGCCTAAATTAAACACTTATTTGTCTTAGCTTTATGCATTATAGTAAGGACTTCATTTTGTTTAGAGCAAAGAACCCGGATAATTTCCAACAATTTTTAAGCCTGTTTTTGCTGCTGAGCATCAGTCCTATCTGATAACCATGTAACAGTAACTGGTAAGCTGTGATCTGCTCTGATGAAAGTACTTCAGAGAGGATCTGTCTCGTTGTCCTAAAGGACATGACTAATTTCATGTACAGGAAGGAGTTTAATCTCTGAAAGGGGTGGTTGTATGTTAAATTCATATATTAATGCTTTGAGGCTGGTCTTGAATGTTACAGATGTGATTTCAAAAGAAACATCATGAAATCCAGGCTGGCTCCTTACTGATAAATCTCCTACAGGCCTCCTTAGTCTGGTTTAATTGGACTTCATTCATGGATTTACTCTAGAACAGCTAGTATTTTTATTTGGGAATAATTAGTCCAAAGAAATCCATTTTATGAATTTCATTACAATAATGTTCTTCTGCTCCACCACAATATTAAAGTTACTCAAAACCATATTTCCATGATGGGGCCTACATCTTCGCTAGGTAGTTGTTTCAGGGAAAAGATAAGGAGCAAAGATTGATTATTGGGGAATAAAAAATAGACTAAAGCCTAATATAGTTAATTTCTGAATTTACTGTTTTGCATTTTTTTTCCTACGGGTAAATGCCTTTGGGAAGACAGTTTTCTCATTTTTGTTCTTTTGCAGATAGATTTTTTGATATGCGTTTTTAAGCTTAAATTGGTTGTTTTGCTTGGTATTATTCAGTCCTTGCAATGAGTGGTTGAAGATCTTACCTCTTAGAAAGCTGTCCTTTAAACATGTACCTCATCTGAAGACAGGGTTTTAGCGTGGCTGTAGTACACCCCCTGCAGAAAGGCCACTCTGACCACATGAGCGATGCTTCATCAGCACAGCATTAATGCCCCGTTGCCTGTGAAGGACAGCATCACCCTTCGGTTCCTGGCACATTCTTCTCCCTGACAAAGGCACAGAGCAGTGAGTCAGTCCTGGTCTGCCTTTTCAAGAAGCTCTGAAACATCTTATGGTTTGGTGTGGCTTTCTGGGAGGTGAGCAGCATTTGGTTGTCTGAGGGGACTGCACAACATGGCTCATATTCCCTTTGCTTTCCACCCAGGACATAAGGGAAAGGGCAGCAGTTTGGGGAGCCATCCATGGCCCTAGGACAAATGCTGTCAGCTTGGTCCTGCCACGTGCCCAATAGCTGCCCTCAGCAGCTGCACGAGGAGCTTTTGGCACTGATGGCAACAGCTGGTGTGGGAGCTGGGAGCCTTGTGAAGCTGAGGAGTGGCTGAGGGGATTGGGGTTATTTAGTCTGGAGGAGGCTCAGGGAGACCTTATTGCTCTCTACACCTCCCTGAAAGGAAGCTGTCGGGAGCTGGGGGTCGGCCTCTTCTTGCAGATACCCAGTGATAGGAGTAGAGGGAATGGTCTCAAGTTGCGCCAGGGGAGTCTCAGGTTGGAAATGAGGAGACATTTCTTCTCAGAAAGAGCAGTCAGGCATTGGGACGGGTTGCCCAGGGAGGTGGTGGCGTCCCTGTCCCTGAGGGTGTTCAAGGAAAGGTTGGATGTGGTACTTAGGGACATGGTTTGGTGGGTGACATTGGTGGTAGGGGGATGTTTGGACCAGATGATCTTGGAGGTCTTTTCCAACCTTAATGATTCCGTGATCCTATGACTCATTCCAAACAACTCGGCGGCAGGGCTTTGCCCTGGGCCGCTTCAAGATGGATACAACCCATCAAGCGGGGCAGCCCGCGCTCCCGGGCGGCAGCCGAGCCTCCGGGAGGCGGCCACCGCGCTCCTCTGAGGAGACCAGAGCTCGGCAGCGCCGTCCCCCGGCCCCGGGGCGCTCCCTTCCCCTCAGCCGCCGCCGGCCGGGCCGCGAGGGACGGGGCGGGGGACGGGGAGGCGTGAGGGGGGGGCTTCACCGCCCCGCCGCGGCCTGCATGCACGAAGCGCTAGGCCGGCTGGGCGATCCCCTCCCCGCCTGGGCCGGGCCGTACCGTGCTGTGCCGAGGCGGGCGGCGGGAGCCCCTCCCGCCTCCGCCGCCTTCGGGGGCGCCTCGTCCCGCTGGCGGCGCCTCATGGCGCGATGCAGCTGCAGTGGGAGGGAGAGGAAACCCACCCCCCTCGCCCGGCGGCCGCCTTTGTAACCGCGCAGCCCGGCCCGACTCGCAGCGGCTCGGGGAGCGCCGGAGCGCGGCGGCGGTGGGAGCAGATGGAGCCGGAGGGTAAGGCTGCGACCCCGGGCCGAGCCGAGCGGAGCCGGGCCGGGCCCCCCGCGGGGGAGCTCCGTGCGGGCTCCGCTCCGCGCCCGCCCGCTGAGTCCTCGGCGGGGCTCGGGCTGCCCAGGCCGGCGGGGCGGCGTGGAACTTCTTTCTTTCCCCTTCTCCCTCTCTTTTTTTTTTTTTTTCCTCCTCCTTCTCCAGCAGCACGCCTGTTCCCAGCTCAAACCCCTTCTCAGCGGGGTGAGACCCTGGCGGGAGGCCCCCAGGCTCCAGCCCGGGCCGGGAGCGCCGCCGCTGGGCTCCGTCCCCCTTTTTTGGGGTGCCCCGGGGGTGGGCGGCTGGCGGCAGGCCCCTCAGAGCCTCGTCCCTCGGCGGCTGACAATGCCCGGGGACTGCACGTTTGTGTAACTACAGTCCTGAGCTGTGCAAATATATTTTTAGGTCTTCTAAAACCACATAAAACCAGTTCTGTTAAACACTTATTTTGGTAAGGCTATTATTAACGGCACAGATCAAATTTGTTTCCTGCCAATCCATATTTAGGCACTCGTGAAATGCCAAGTTTTTTCTCCACTCTGTCCTTTTTAAATACCTTTTGGAGCTGTTAGTAGTTATAATGTAAACCACTTCTAGTTGCAAATTGGAAACCTCTGAGCCATAATGGTCTGTTGCATTTAGCTGGCTGTCTCTTGTAAGCTCTACATTCTCATGCAACAAAAAAGTCTAAAAAAACTTACGAGATTCATGTTTAGAAAATTGGCTGCATACATACATCGTAGCTGTTTTTTAAACCTCAGTACCTAAGTCACATTTTCCATTCCAAGCATTAAGAGTGGTTAAACTGTGTTAAAGGGATACATTCTACCTTGGTTCCCGTGCGAGCTTTAGGGAATTTTAGCACAAAGGAAAATGGCTCTACAATTTAACAGAATTGTAGGCTAACCGCTTCTTGCAGTGCCTGAAACGCAGCAGCACCAAGGAGTGAAAGGGACTATTGGCAATTGTTAATGGCCAGAATTGGGTTTGTTGTCCACACGGGGAAGCGTACAGAATGTAAATGGAATACATATGGTGACGAATACACTGATAAAAGTATTTTTTTATGTTCTTTAAGATGTATATTTGTACTAGTAAGCCAGCTTTCACGCCATTAGAAATTAGAATGCTTTACTTGTAGAGATGATATTCAAGCTAGCAGAACTGTGTTTATAAAGTCGAAATAAGCAAACTGGGTTTGTTCGTATGTCTCCTTAGCTTAATAAAGCTAGAGAAAAATGATAAAATAGAATTTAAATGAGCTCCTTCTTTTGAAGAAATAAATCCTTGTGTTTTAAAAATGTAGTTTCTCTTCTGCCCTACTTCTTGGGCAGGTAAAGGCTGGATCAACCCAAGAAAGATAACGGTGAGTTGCAGACCTGCTGAGATTTACCATCTGCCCTGGCTTCATAGCTATTCAGACAATCTGACTCCTGGCATCTCCTGGGCTACTCGGGTACTTCAGTACGTTAAGTTTGGAGACGGTCCTCCTGCATGGATTTGAGCCTGCAGGAGGTGACCAGGGATGCCTGTGTTAGCAGCCTCTCTCCGTGAGTTACAGAAGGAGCCTAGGCTCCCAAGTTAGCCACTGGTAGGTAGGTGCTCTAAATACTCCACCGTATGCACGAATATGCAGCTTTGTTGGCTGTGGTTGTCTTCAGTGAGAGTTATTTCTGTTTGCCAAGTTACAGCACCTAGAGCGTGGTGATCTTACTCACATCTGTAGATGCTAACCTTGCTCCTGGGACTTTGATCGAATGTGTCCTGCTCACATCATTCCTGAAGGGGGCTGGAAGTGGAGTACCCTTCAGTGCAGCTCCTAGCATTTAAATGTATGTTTAGAACACTCGCTGAAAATGAATCTAGGACCCTGTTCCCAGAGGAACTCTGTCTTTTTATAGATATGTAAGATAGGAGATCCTTAAGGCATCTTCCACAGAGATGAGAAAGAAAGATAGGGAATGGTAGTAGGCTACCCTTTCCTTAAGGAAATCCAGCGTGGTCTAGCAGTGCCACAGGAACTACTGACCTGGAAAACTCTTGTGGATGCCCCCTGTACCACATCACTTGAGGCAATAATGTGCAGAGTTTGGGACTTGAAAGCTTATTAGGTCTTGAAGTGACTCAGAGATGGAGGAAAGGATGTTCATACCAGTGAAAATGATGAAATCAACAGAGAGCAATGAAAATCCTTGTGGCTTCTTGTGTGGGATGAGCTTCTGTAACATTTTCAAAAAGGAGGAAGAGTGTCTGAGGCCAGTAGCAATGGGAGCAGGTTGCTGAGACACTGGGGCTCCGGGAGAAAAGGCATGGGAAGTCAGAATCCAAGGTGATGATTTTTCCCTTGTGCATTCTTTGCATCGTGATATTTTCAAGATGGGCTCTGACTTTTTTCCCCCCTAAGCAACCCTAGATTTTCATGCTGCAAGCTCAATGATTAAGTTGTTAGGTGTTTGTTTTGGAGGAAGCCTTGCTCTCAAGCAAGCTGCATGGGATGGTGTGGTTTGGGGACTGTTGCCCTCTGAAAGCCTATCTAAAATTTGTGAGTTTTCCACTCGTTTTCAGCGACTAACGTCCTTAAGGCTGTCTTTAGGAGCAGCTTTGTCCTGCATGAACCATTGAACGGGTTTGATGGGCACTGGGTGAACGTTCTTGTTCCTGGCTGAGGTTGATCTGCTTCTACCACCCGTGTTCAATGATAATCAATGTACTGCTTTCAGATTGTTTGTACCTACTTTTGTTTTAGGTGTCTGGTTAAGTTTATCGGACTCCAGTCACACTGATGCAAGTGGTCCTCCTTTGGTTAGTGTGCCCGAGTAGTCCGTGTGAGATCTGAGAGGACAGCGAGTGTTGATGTAACCATGATGTGATTAATACTTTGTTTCCTCTCTGACTGTAAACTGGTTCCTACTAAAGCAGCTGTAAACTTTTACAATGCGTTTGAATAAGATTCGTTTGCTTCTCCAAGCTGTTTGGTAAACAATTTCAATATTTTTCTTTTATTAAATACTGAAAACTCGATTTAAAACTATTTAAAAGAGGTGGCGGGTAAAAAATAAGTAAGAAATACTTCCAGTTCCCGGGGCTGAATACAGATATTGTATTGGGGCTTTGAGCTGTTGGCTATGTGAACTTGTTGGAGTGGAATAAATAGTGTTGCAGATTAAAAGTAATAATAACTACTGCGGTATTTGTTTTTGTTGGCATTATCAAATTTTAATGTGAAAATGAATGTTTCACTTGAGAGACTCTGGTTTACAATCATCGCATCATGATGAATATTGATACTATTCGCAAATATCTTTCCTTTTCCAAATCCTCCGAACTAGCTGAAAGCTCCCTTGAAGTAAAAACTCAACGTCATGTATTTTTCAGACGTGGGAACAAAGGTAGAGAATTTGAGATAGTTCGCTTGATCTCAGGCTAAGGAACAAGTGAGGGAGGAGGGAGGCTGCGAGGGAGGTGTTTGAGCTCCTCAGCTGGTTCCTTCTGCGGGGGGCAGCCGTCGAGCCACGCTGCCTGCTCACCACTAGCTCTCAGAAGAAAACTCAGATTTTCGTGCCCCCCTGCCCATCCCGGCGGTAAGCACTGTGTCTGGTTGCCCCCAGCCTCCAGGCACAGCACCTCGGACCCCCACCGTGAAAATCCACC
This sequence comes from Anser anser, assembly GCF_964211835.1. Lineage (NCBI taxonomy): Eukaryota > Metazoa > Chordata > Aves > Anseriformes > Anatidae > Anser > Anser anser. The sequence goes on from NC_139733.1 coordinate 3,489,772, forward strand.
ATGAAATTGGGGATGGATGTCTGCAGATCGGCGTTGCGTTCTCTGGAGCGTACAGTAATGGGCAGGCAGTCACGGCAAGAAACTCCGGCTGGTTTGGAGGTTATGAGTAGTGAAATTTGAGAAGGCCGTTGTTGGTGTAACAATCGTGGAGGTACACGGGGAAGTGCTTGCAGGGGAACTTTTTCCCCCTCCCTCCTGTTCCCCCTCCTGTTCCCCAGCCATCTCCTAAAAGAGAGGTTTAGTATCACCATATTTGCATTTTGCTTGCTGCAGTGTCTTAAAACTTTACGAGTCTTTGCGTTTTCTTTCTCAGTAAGTGGTTCTGCACTTTATCTGTACTTGGTATCATTAGGAGTTTCTGGTACTGAGGTTCTGCGTGTTTGCTGTATCGCAATGCCGGGGACGCTGTACCAGCCAGCACGGAGGAGAAATGGTAATGAATGTCCTCCCCTGCAGCACTAGATGGAGAGACAGGCTGATGCTCATCTCCATTCCTGCACTGACACGGGCGTTGCTTTTTCTGGCAACAGTCACTGTGCGCTTCTATGAGAAATACCCGGGGTGTGCTGCTGTGACCCGGCTTCTCAGTAATGGCATTATTTACAGCACGTTGCCTCTGTGGTCCCTGACCACTACCTCTCCAAGCACTTTTCTTCCTGCTTTTTCTTCTCGTGTCACTGACTTCTGTTGCTATTTTGGTCTTTGTGCAAAATGTAAGAGTTTATTGGTGTTACCAACTTCCTTGTTCTCGGGGCTGCGCTTAGTTATTTCGCCGGGCTGAAGACCTTGGTATGGGACAGCGAGCTGGTGATGGAGCGAGTGGGCTGGGACAACTGGGCAGGAAGGCTGGGAGAGGAGGAGTTTTATAAAGGATAACCTCAGTCGTTTTGTCCAGGATTCCCTTTGTGGCCCTTAGGGTGCTCCCAGAGGTGGTTTCGTGAACTCAGCACCTCCAGAAGCTCCGTTAACAGAGCCCAGGTACCTGCCTTGGGGCCAGACTGCCTGCATACCCCTTCAGGGTCTCTTTCACGAGTATCTCTCTGTATGTTCAGATTGCTTTTCCCTCATGTTTTGCTTGCCATGACACGGGCTGGGAAGTCGCGGTTTGTTGTCACATGGCATCCCTGGGAGGCTGGTCAGCCCTTCCTGGGTCCCACCCCGCAGTTGTGCTGGGCAGTAATAGCCTAGGGAAGGAGCTTTTTTTGCTTTGAAGAAATCTGTCAAGCACTGAGACAGCTTTTGTGTCTTTTAAAGATGCTGGTGACTTTCTTGAGTGCTCAGAGTTGTTAAAAGCAAGAATAGCCATTTCTAAGTTTTCAAATTGCACAGGCTCACACAGTACACTTAAATGCCAGAAGTATTGATTTCTGCTCTGAAATGAGCTCTTGACATTGAGTAAGAAGCTGTCATCGGGCAGTGAATGAAATAATGTACGATTCATGGTCTTCAAATCTGTTATTAGTAGTAGGAAAAGGCATTTCCTTGTATGACAGAATCCCGAAGGCGTTAACAGAGAGGGATGGAGCAGACCACAGGAAACGGCTGCTAGAGGCAAGGAACTGTTAAAACATTTCAGGCCCTTGTGGATTTCAGTGTGGACAAAAATAGTTATATGATTGAAATTATATGTTAAAGTGCTGCAGCTTTGCTTTTTGAAATATAATTCTCCAGTTCTTGAATTTCTTTGGAGATTGATTTAATCCATTTTAGAAAGTCTTTGGCTTAATGAAGATTCAGGTAGAGAATATTTTTATGCTAGGCTGAATGCATGAATCTTACGTTATATTTGCTGGTTTTCTCTCTTGAAGCACTTTGAGTATTCTGTGGCTGAAATACACAGAGCCACAGCTTTCAGTGTAGCTGCCTCCGCTGCTACTTTATGGTACTTATTGATCTGGTTAATTAATGTGTAAGGCTAAAACCTGGGGACTTTGGACTCTGGTTAGACGTCAGCCTATTACTGGAAACCCAACCTACATCCTTCGGACGGAGCGTTTGGGTTCAGTTTGTACATGTAGCGTGCACATCTTTACACATCGCACTGGCAATCTATACGGGGAGTTTTGGAGGCTACCAGCATTCATATTAAAAAATCTGATTTCCAAAAGTCCAAAGAGCCTGGTAGTCCCAGTATTTTTTTGGAAGGCGGGGAAACATCTAAATATCCCTTGGATGTCAGAGGTTTCTCCTGTTTATTTTAGATTTCTGAAAAGCAGGCAGGTGTCTAACTATAATGAAGGAATTTAACACTGGGCCCTAGTTTTTCTAAACTCTTGGCCCCTCCTTATTCTTTCTTTTTGAGCTTGCAGGCTCTGAGCAGAAATTCTCTCTTGGTAACGTAACCCTAAGCAAATATTTACATTCATGAGATTCTTGCTACTTCAGCAATCGTTTTGGACCTTGAGGTTGGAACAGGGTGAAAGTTACTGTACCAAACACCAGGGCTGGGAAGGGCGAGGGGAAGGGAGGCCTGGAGGGGCTGCCAGATGTGGATTTACCATGTTTGGGAAGAATCACCTGTGCAATGTGCTTCAGTTGTCGCTCCACAAACACTGCTGTGCTCCCAGATAAGTTCTGCAGAGATACGATGTTACCTGCCACTCTCCCCGTGCGTATCTGAAGGGTGCTCACGATGTGAATTTCACCCACATCTTCACAATGATGAAGAAAAACGTTTGTGTTAAACTGAAGTGAACGGAGGGGAAGGGAAGTCTGAAGTGGAAAGGAAGGAAAAGGTGGTAAGTAAAATGCAAAAAACATGGAAAGACGCTGAAATTTTGAAGAAAGTGTGTTTGAAATTAACCTATGGATTCATAGGTATCATACCTTCAGAGGTAAAAGAAAGATGGTCCAGGGAACAGAACAATAAGAACTGGATGAATAAGCGAAATGAGGAATTATTTATGGTTTTTGTCCATTGTTACATCCTCCTAAAACAATGATGGAAGTGCCGCCAGACCTCTGCCTCCTATGTTTTTGTTTTCTGGCTGCTGTTGGTGTCCCGCAGTGCACCCTGTGCCGAGGAGCACGGGGATGATGCTTCTTGGACAGTGAGATAGTGGCTGGGCAGGACCCGTGCAGCCAGCTCACCAAGTCCAGCTCTTTCAGGTTTTAGGCACGGGTGCTGAGTGCTGATTTGCTACAGACTTACTCAGAGTATAAATTCCTTCAAAACTTTTCGACCTCGCTTGGCGCTGGCCAGCTCTTACCTGTCGTCCTCCACCGGGCGTGAAAGCACGAAGGCAGCACAAACCACGCATTGTGTTCCCTGGTGAATTTGACAGAAGTGGGATTGTGCCCCTGCAGTCAGGTTTTTGCTGGTGGTTGACATGGCTCTGCCCAGATCTCCCGGAGCCATGGCTGAATCCACAATAACTCGTACTGATTAAAGGTCTAGCCCCCAGGCTGCAGCAGCATATAGCTACATGTTGGAACGGTTATTCTTTGCATTGAAGTAGCATATATGGTTTTGCTATTTAAATTTTTCCCCTTTTTTCCTGTTTGTTGAATATCTGCAAAGCCCTGGGTTGGGGGTGGATGAATTTGCCCAGAGGAAAATCTCAGCTTTCCAATTTCCTGTTGGAGCCAGGTGTGCCACCTCCGTGCACCGCTCGCACTGGCTGCGGGAGTTGTTCGCTTGGGCTGAGGTTTCCCATGGAGAAACAAACAGTGCTGCCTGCTGAGCCCTTCTGTATCTGTTTTACTAATCGCTATTGAAATTCTTACAGCCAGCTTCTGACTTGTAAAAATACAGAGTCAAATACGGAAGGTGGGGGGGGACAACAGCTCCCCATTATTAGGCAGGGCAGAAATTAATTTCTTAAATGTATTTTCAGCTTGGCCAAATATGTGTCTTGCCTTGCCATTCCTAGTGTATTAATGAAGCTGCAAGTGTACACAGGTGACCAGCCAGGGGAGAGTAAGGTTTCCTCAGAATAAAAAAGTAAAAAATAAAGCCTGCCTCATCCATACTTTCTGGAATTGCTGGAATTGGGTAGTTGGTCTTAGTTAGGCTGCTTGATTTTGATGGTTGTGCAGTCAGAAAAGTTCCTTCACTTAGGATGTGGAACAGATGCTATTCCTATTCACTTGAAAGACAAGACACCAAGACACTTTTTTTTGCATTTGTTTCTCAGACCATGCAAATCCAATAAACGAACTGATGTGTTGCTGGTTGTTGGTTTAGTCTGGGGTTTGAGCTCTGCCAGTGGCCACAGCCACTGTATTGGACACAAGAAAACCTGTAGCTAGCAGCTGGGGCTGTAGCAGGCACCAAGAGATGGTTTTGTTTTTTTCTTTCTCCGTCTAGTCCGCACTCCTAATTATTTAAAGATTGAACTGTGTCTTAAAGCAGGAGGGTTCATCAACTCCCCAAACTCTTGGCCTCCACTGAAATAGGAAACCTTTTATAGTTGCTAACAGATTTAGGATTGCTAGTATGTATTTAATAAACAAATAAACAAACAACAACAAAAAGAGGAAAAAAAAGTACCTCTGGTAATACCAATGGAAATGCATTTCTAGCTGTTGAGTACTGCTGCCTGACTCCTCCACCCGTGGGGAATGGGTTCCACTGTTGGTGTTTTCAGGACATAGAAACAGAAAAACAACTTGCTGCTTCAGTTTCTGGTTTAGCTCTGATTTGTTAGTTATTCTGATTCTACTTGCAAAGCAAACATAGACAGAGTGGTGCAGGCATTGTATTCTGACGGTAAATGCAAGGAGGTGGGGAGTGTGCAGCCGTGCTGGTGTGTGCCCAGGCAAATTCTTGCCTTTTGAATCCAAACTGACTCTCCCAGTGCAGTAAGAAATGTGTAGGTAAGTCACCTCCTTCCCTGGATGAAACTCAAACCCCATTGTTTTTCTCTGAGCTTTCCCGGTTGCCTCTTTGTCCCGCTCCAGGACAACCAAGGAACCCCAGTATGCCACTGCGGAGCAATGTCAGCCTCCCACTTGCTTTTTCCATTTCCCGCTGTTGTTGCTCTCTCACCTTTCCTGTCATCTCATGCTCCTGTGATGCCTTAGGCCTTCAGGATATTCCTCCTGAAATCTCTTTCCAAGATGTATTTATGTCACAACATCTTCTAGGCTGACAGTATGTGTTAAAAATTAATCAAAACCGAGCTGTTACAGCTATGGGCTAACCTAGCATTGAGCTTCAGAGCCTTCTGGCAGCCAGATAGCACATGTGCACATCTGTGCTTGCAGCCTTCGGAGACTTTGGGCTTAGATCCAACTAAGGTGGATCATGTGCATGCAGTCTTGTTAGCTGCTTAATCGTGCTGCTGTTTCCCGTTTTTTTTTTTTTTTTTTTCTTCCCAGAATTTAAGCTCCTCTGTCTTGCAATGGAAAAAAACAACCTTATGTATTAAATCAGACTTGTGAGCGTGTAGGCTCTGGGTGTAGCATGCAGAGTTCTGGGTGTGGTGATACGATAAGCAACAAAGCCCGATCATCCTTGTCATTCCATAGAACTGCACATCATATGTGGGGTCCCTCGGGGCCTTGCTGAGGAAGCGCTCACATTGAAAACTGATTTTGACTTCAAGTAGTGGGGGAAAAACGATGAAGCCTCATCTAATACGCATATAATTAGTAAACAGATGTTTCATATTGATCTAACTTTTGAAATGCATTAAAGATTTCTAAACATCATGTGTCTTACTTTTAAAAGTACTGCATAGTCGTCATTTGTACTGAAAGCCTTAAAATACTGTTTGTGGAATATAATTAAAGTTGTTTTTTAATGATGATTAGGATTTTCAGAAACAGCACAATTATACAAGGGTAGCAGTTCAAATATAACTCGATTCTGTAACTTCCATTTTGGTTTAAGACTTGAAAATCTAATGGTGGGAAAAGTTGTTTTTTTTTTTTTCTTTTTATCTTTTTATTTTAAAGCTGGTGATCCTGACTGCAGTGGTGTCCCCTTTCTGAAAAGGTATATGGCAGACCTTAAAATCAAAATCATTTTTCAGTCTGGCATAATAATATGAAAGATTGTCATTTACTTCGTTTGGAAGTGCGGTATGCCGAGTGCTCTATTTCTCTGTTTTTCAGCAACTTTGGTGTTAAAAGACTGTGCCTGAAGGAATTTTACATTTTTGCCCTTGATGCTTTGCTGCCAGATATTGAGGGGAGGTCACATGTGAAGGGATTAACAGAGGACGGAGCAAGATAAAGCCTTGTCTGAGCAGGCAGTACTTTTCATGGGTATTGATTCTTCTGGGATGTCTTTTAATGGCAGTGGATAAGTAGTACAGGTCTAGAGTTGATCAGACGTATTGCATGCCTTTAAAGAAAGAGAATGTCTGACAGACACTTACAGGAAAGGGAACCTTGACTGGAAATATTGGTGGTGCTGTTCAATGTACTGTTAGGTTTATATGCAGAGTTGTGCTTAAGATGCTGCTGCTTTGTATGTTTTTGGCTTGTGCTACGGTTGGGTAATAGACTCACGGAAATGTGGATAGCGAGTGAACGTAATTTCTGCTGCTTATTATGTCTGGAATAAAAAATGTAATAAGATTTTTCTTCATTAAGATTGTATGTAGCAAGTAGGTTTGGTTTTCTGTGTTAAGAATGTGCAGAAACTGGGTGTAGGTTGTAACGTTAGATTATGTTTTCTTGTTTTGGCTCTGTTTTTTTTTTAGTTGGAGTTTTCAGTGATGAAGAAGTGCTGCCATGTCTTTAGCCAACACTTAAATTGACTCTGAATTTGTCCCCATCCCCTGCACCCATCTGGGCTCTTCAAAATGGTACACAGGTCTTGATTCTTCATTTGAACTTGCTGGTGTTGATGCTGGGATTAAACTGCAGCATCTGATTTTTTTTTTTCTCCTTTTAAAACCTGGTAAATGTAGTTTTAAGAGCTCCATGCTGGATCTCACAACAGCAGGATTTGAGCTAGATTGTTTAAACAAAAAAAAAACAACAAAAACTGGAAGTCTGCAATTTTTCTGTGTTGTTGTTTTTACAATTATTTAACGGCAGTCATGATAAAGTTTGATTTATGTAGGGTTTGTAGCATAGACTTTGCTGTGGATTTCTACAAGCAGAATTTTAGAGGGCTTAGAAGTGTTTGTAGGAGTTAGATAATGGTGGTATTTGGTGCTGTGCCCTGGCTGAAATATGCAGCGTGTGAAGTAAAGATACTGAGATATCTGGTCTCCTACTTGGGGCTGGACTGAATGGGACAGCAGTGCTGCTCGCCTTTCAGGTGCACCCATTAAATCTGTTCTCCGTGTAGCCCAAATGTAAGGGCTAAAATCAAGGTAAATACTTTTTCAGGTTTTGTTGACTATTGAAATAAATCTCATGTATTTCTATGAATGTACTTACTTGCAGCGCGATCCCTTCTTGAGAACCATCGTGAGTATGATTTCCTTCCCACTGAGGATGTTTCTGTCAGTACTGACAACTGTGCTCTAAATATTTGGTGAAACCCAGCAGATTCATGCTCCATCAGGCAAACCCGTTTCCAAATCCATTCGAGGCATGGTAACTTGTACAGAATGTTAATGCAAACACTTTTAGTTTCTTCCTTCCTTCAACTTCTGTCAAGCTGCTGATGTAAAAATAACTATTTCTGTTTAAATTTGAACGTTTTGTTTTGCTCGTCTCCAGATTTAGGAGCTCCTCCTAAAGCTCTCTTCTGCAAAGTGAGCTTGTAGGTGGTCAGGACCTGGCTGTTCGGGGCTGCATGTGCGGATTCAGCTGACGTATGGCCAGGGTAGCTGAGGGTCTGCTGCCTGTGAAGGCAGCAGTGTCTTTGTTATGAGTACTGGCTTTGGGGGTATATTAACTTTGTTATGAGTACTGGGTTTGGAGGGTTGTTTATCAGTGTCTTGTCAGGAAAAAAAGATTCTTCAGAGTTCGTGGGGATTCAGTATATTCCCTTGTGATTACGTCCAGTTTTGCAAGAATATTGGTATTTATGTTGCTGAAGTCTGGGTCGTAAGTGTGCACAGAGATCTGTAACAGCTGCGTAAAGAACCAAGCTCAGAGATCCTTGCAAGTCATGTCACAAGTTTTCTCTCTGTGTCCAGATGTTGCTTAATCGTTAAATTATTTTAAAATTGTTTGAGGATATAGATAGTAAACTAATGTCATATTTAACATCTAGGGTGCCCAACAGTTAATTACTTTCTTTAACATATCAATATTATTAGATAAAAGCCGTGCTATTCTAAGCTGTTTTTCTGCTATCTTTTCCACTCTCTAATTACAAGCTTGATATGGATTTTATCATCTAGGTGGCATGATAGACTTTGGTCAATAACAGCAGGAAATGACAGGGACAAGCTCTCACTCTGTGCTACACCCTCTGTTCCACTGTGAAAATAAATGTAGGAACAAACCCTTTTCTCTTTCAGTTTTTTTTTTCCCTCCCCCTCTTTGTCAGATGGGTGAGAGTTCATTGCAATGGAAATCAGTTCAAGAGGCTCCACTTAGAGGTCTCCCTGTGAAGGACATAATAGATCTAGGAAAAACTAGATTTCTTTGAACTTGGGAGATTTTGTTTTATATGAAACTGTAGGAGATGGGGAAAACCGCAGCAGTCAAAGGTATCTGTCATTCTGGTGAATGTACAATGGTATATAATCAGTGGCTTAGGGGGATATATATATATATGCTTTAAGGGTAGTGGGAAAAGTAACTTGCTGGATCCTGAAGAATAGGAAGATTTGGGTTCTGTAAAGTAGAGGAGCTTTACAATGACTGTATTAAATGGGAAACACTCCCAAGTGCTGGCTCCCTGCACCAGGTCTCGGGGTCTCGCTGGGAGTCCAAGTGGTAGCAGAGGTTGTCTTCACATCATGTGACTGCTCGTCAGTGCTAGCAGAAGAAAAGCATTTTCTGCTGCATTTCTGCTGCAGATCACCAGTGCTTCACTGGTGTTGCAGGAAGCTCCTAATTGTTAATGTTGTTAGGAATGCTTTTTTTCTTCTTCCCTCCCTTCCCTCTTACATTGCGAGCCTGAGTTACTACTGTGCTGGCAGATAGCGTACTTGGCACCGACAGTAAAGGCAACACTAGAAAGATTTGTATTTAAGGAATCTGTAAGATGTATGTCAGAAGGTTTCTTTAGCTGGGAGCTGGTGCTTGGTGGAGTTTCGTCTGTTTGTACTGAATAAACTGGCGTTTGAGTCCTCAGAAGACCACAGATCTCTTCTGCTGGAAAAAGTGGGTGTTGTAGGAAACTCTAGATATAGCCATGCTAATTCTCGTAAATCTCTCAGCTTCTTTCCATGCCCCTAAACATAGGGTTTGCAATCCCTAATGGGGTATGAAGACACCGCATTGAAGTGGCTTTACTTGGCAGTGGATTAAGACATTCTGGGGCCTTGAGCCGTAACACAACTTGGTTCTGGCACCGTCACTGCACTGCAGTTCTTGGCAGAGGGCTCCTCTTATCATATAAGTGGAGTTAGGAGCTTTTTATCCTGCTAGGACTAATAGCAACACCATATCTTCACCTCAGAGCAGCAGGGGCACATATGCATGGGACAGCACACTAAGTATTACCTGTCCCCCCCCCTTTTTTTTTTTTGAAAAGAACTGTTTTATCCTTTGTAGTTACCTAAGTATTTATGGGTTCCACCCAAAACAGTTGGGTTTGGGTTGATGAGGTTACTGAGGGGTAAGATGCTGCTCATGTGACTATTGTTTCAGCTTTTTCTGCCGTTAGGCAACCTACATTTTGCATTTAATCACTTTACAGTTTTTGATCAGGAGAGCTAGAAGCTTGCCCTGTCTTAAGTACTGACTTACACTGTATAATTTAAACAAGTGAAGCTTTAGATGTTAGTATACAGGACTTGCACTTTAATCTGACTGTGGATCAGCCACCTTTGAATTGAGCCTTGAGGTAATGCTTTTTGGTCTTTTTCAGCTCAGTTGGACTTCTGACAGCTATTGAGAAAGCTGGAGAAGAGGATTGGCTTTGTTTCCTCTGATCTGTTGAAGCTTTTTGTCTCTTACCTCATCTGGGGCAGTTGAGGACTTTATTTGGAGTCAGGCGGGGGAAAGGATTTGAACTGACTGGAAAACACTGCTGGACTTGGGGGGCTCCCTTTTAAGGCTGCCCAGCAGCTGAGGTTGGATCTAGGTCAGCTTGTTACAGGTAAGACAGCTCTTTGCGTGAAGAACAGGGTCTGTTAATGTTCTGGATAACCTCTAAGGTTTTAACTTGATGTAGAAGTTTGCTTTCCTTCCCGTAGCCTGGGTCATGTTCATAAATGTTGTTGTGGTTGGGTTCCCTGTGTGGCCGTGCTGGGGGAAGACTGGGGGAGGCACTGAGTTTAAATCAGACAAAGAGTCTGTGGGGTATTTTTGTTCCAGGTGTTAGGAGCGGGGAGCAGTTCCAGCTGGTCATGTCCTTGTCATCATTGTCACTATATGTATGCATTCTTAGTTTTGAATGTTTTTAATGTAATGCAGCCTGACAGAGGTGGGTCTGTGGAACGACACAGGTGCTGAGGACACTGCACCTGCCCTGTGAGTGTCTGAAGGGCTTTCACATTCGGTCAGCATGAGGTGGGCCTGGTGGACCCAGTGCCTGTCAGCTGCTGTTGTATCCTTGGAGCTCTCCTCAAACACCTCTTCAGGTTTCATCTCCTCAGGAGGAGCTCAGCTTGCGTGCCCCGAGCCTGACGGAGCCACAAACCAAGTTGCATAGGGTGAGCCCGTCTGGGAGACGCCTCGCAGGAGCTCTGGGCCAGGGCCGCGGCATGGATGGCGGCACCTCACTGTCAGCCCTCTGTGGCAGGGTGAGGTGGTTGGGCCAAGTGGCGAGGCTCAAACTGAGTCTTAGCTGGGGTTCTCTGCCCAGGTCTGTGAAAAGAGTGGCAGAGGGTGGGTAGATTCTGTATCCAAAATATATGTACCTGTGGGGACAAAATGAAGTAGTGGGCCTTCTGCGCTGCTGAAGGCATAGGGGTGTGAGGTGGACTGCAGTCAGCAGAGTGGTGTGGGCTGGCTTTAGTCTCTCGTGCAAGATGCTCTTGTCAGTGCTCATCACACTGACCTCTTGTTGATATGTGAACTTGACTGAGTCGAGCTCCGGCAGCCCTTGACAAGCGAGCCCCTGTTGAGGAGGCTGTTTGGCCGGCCCCGATAGCACAGTGGTCTCTAACAGCTCACAGCAGCTTTAGTGCCTTCAGTAGCCCCAGGAGCTCCCACATCAAATAATGTTGTTTGAAAGGCCCCGTGAAAATGCTGCTGATTTTTTTACTTTGTGACTTGATTAACACTTTTCCTAAAAACTGGAATGTTTCATAAAGGTGTCTGCCCAGGGATTGCTTATCAAGTTTGCGGCTTATACAACGATAATGTTTTCAAAATCCAAGTCTTTATTGCATTCGTATTGGGGCAGGAGGGAAGAAGTTGCTGTTAGAGTTGAAGTGTTAACTGTGTGACCGAAGTTAATCTTTTGGTGGTGATCCTGGCAAAGGCTATTGTGTTTTGTTTGTTTGTTTTCCCTTTAGCTTCATTAGCAGTTTGTTGTAGTCTCTCTTCTCTTTTTCACTCTCTTACCCATACTTCCCTTTGCTGCTGAGAAAGGAGATGTGTATATGTATATTTTAATCCTGATGTCAAAGGGAGTTAACTCTGGTTTAGATAGAAGATACCAAAATGTGTTGAAAAGCCACAAAAAGAAATAGGAAGTTTTGCTTCGAGTTAAGTATTTGCTCTTTTATTAGAGCATTGCAGCCCGCTTGTTGGTCTTGATTACGGCATCTGAATTCTTTACCCCCTCCCCCATGAGGGGAAACAGTTTTGGGATATCACTGATGGCCACTTCACCTTTAAAGCTCCAGCCTCACATACTTACTTACACATCTCAGATTACATTAAAAAAAAAAAAAAAGGAAATGTAATTCGACTAATTTTTTTCCTCTCTTTGCTAGAGACAGCCAGCACCTTACAGGCTCAGGAAAAAGAACACTTCCACATTTATTTATACATCTGATGTTTTTGTTTTAAATAGTGTGCAAGGTTACTTTAACCTTATTCATGATGGGTGAATGCTTTTTAGTAGGTTTCTAGGTTGTAGGTAACTGAAGTTTCCTGAATTTCATCCAGGTAAGTCAGTGAAGTACCTAGACATGTTGTGAGAGTCTTACAGCTGTTCTGGTTGTAAACACCTGCACATGGTAGAGGTTTGTACTTCTATTATTTGCATCCCTGAGGTTGTAGGTAAATGTTATCTCCTCTTCATTAGTTTATATTTAATCCCTCTAAAATATGCTCTAAATTAAGGTTACTTTTAGTGCAGTTCTGTGTCAATCCACCAGATGACACTTGGTGCTTAAAGATGAAAAGAAGATGGATGGTCTTGTATTAAGAATGCTCTAGTCCTTAATTGATTTAAGAAAAAGAATCAGGACATTTTATTTCCAGAATATTTTCTTGGAACTTGTAAAATCTTCAGTGTGAGTATCAAAAATGCTTATATGCTATAGTTGTGCTTTTCCTGGTGGATGTAAGAAAAGGAGATTGAGGGGAGATTTTTTTTTTTTAATGAAGGCTTTGAATAAAATTAAGTGCAGAAGATAAAAAATCATAATCACCTTCTGATGAACTGATATGAAAAACAGTATTCATGTTGAATGTGTGGTTGATAGGAGCAAAGACAGACACTGTAGGTTGTGATTTTGTGGTGTTCAGCTCATCAGAAGAGGAGTGCTTTTGTGATCCTGGTCTGTGTGTAGGTTTTACCACAATACTGACGGTAATTACAAGTATGTAAAAGGTTCAGGACAGCACTGTCAGTGCGACACCTTCCTGAAAGCATACCTGTCAGTGCTGTGATGGGAAACTAGGGACGGGTTGTTCTGTTTTATGCCTGTGTGGAGGTGAGCTCATTGCTCAGCAATCGTGTGATAAACCTGAGGATCAAAGTCCACATACATCTCCTGCATGCTCTTTTTGTGTGTATAGAAGACAGTAGGCTAATGAGCCAGAAAACTGGGCTGTAGCAACATTTGGTTTCTAAGTAAATAAAACAATGTGGTGTAAAGAGTTTTTGGTGATGGTTTTTGTAAATGCATGATTTTATATGAAGCAATCCCCCTTCTGCCAAAGAACTTGTTTTGTTGTAGATTTTTGCTCTCTTCATGTATTTTTGTTTACCCTTTGGTGAACACTACTCAAATGTTGTGCCTAATCAATAGGATCAATTACACCATGGTTTTGAAAGTAACATGCCTCACTGGTGTTTTAAATCCAAGTTTTGAAGATCAGTGTTTTATTGATAATACCTTTCAAATAATAACATTTAGGTAGCTAGCACATGAACTATGTTTCTTTTCCTAATGGAAAACATTAATCTGTGGTTGTGCCTTACCTGTTTTCCAAGGTAACTTATTTGTGTTTCCTTTTTTTATTTGCTAACCACTTGTTTGTGATTTCTCAGCAAGGTGTCTGCTCTGAGGCCCTCTGTCTCGGGAAGCACTTAGCTTCACATGACCATGACCTGGTGTGGTGGTTCAAGGGACTTTTTTCTCCAAGACACTTGACATTCTTGTTCCTCTTCTTTTATGGCCGTTTGTGCTGATTGAAGGAGCCCCAGTGGCCCCTTGTGTGCAAAAACAGGGACATTTTCTTTGACACACGGGGGTGTGTTTAAGTACACTCCTCGTGTTGATGCCAGTATTTGGTAATTGTACTGGATCATTGACGAGAAATTAGCCATTTCCTGATGCTTTTTTTTTTTTTTTTTTTGCTAGTTAGAAAATACCAGTTGATGATAGCTGATGCAATTCCTTTGAAACCCTTAGGAGATAAACACTGGGAATCCAAGGTGCAGCTGAGCCGGACTATGCTGGGAGCCCCTGAGCAGACGCGCCCAGCAGAGCGGGCACCGGAGCAGCACCTGGCACAGCTTCACTGCAGGGACATTGAGATTGCAGACAGCAGGGAGTGCTTGTGGTCCTGAGCAACCAGTGCCTTGTTGTGCTCCTTGAAATTGCCATTTCTAACACGTGGTTGTAAAGTCTGAAGAACATAGGGTTTTCTGGGGAAATGTTGAAGTCTGAAATTCAGTGGTTTTTTTTTTTTAGTTTTTATTAAAAACAAATAAAATCTGATAAACCTTGCCTACCTCGTCAATTTTAATTTCATATGACTTATTACTCTGTCTCTGGACAACTAGGAGAGGGCAAAAAAGCTGCAGTACATGAGAAGCAAAGGGGAATGATACTTTTTGCTGAAGATCTGGGAATCATCTGCTTAGCAGATGTTTAAAGTAAGTCTTGCGTAAATTCTGCTTATAGATGTGTGTGAGCGTAGCTCATGGATTTATGTACAGTCTTGATGTAATGATTGAGTTCCTCTGAAAAAATCCACGACCAGTTAGTGACATTGCAGTATATATGTTGGCAAGTCCACCTGTGTTTGAAATCTGTCTCAGCATTAATCTTGGGAAAATCGATGGGTCGTTTTCATTAGGGGACTCTTGCTCAGGAATTCAGTTCAATCTGCATAGTTGGAAAGATTGTGTTGCTTGTCTGTTCACTACTGCTAATTTTAAGGAGCTGCAGATTGATGCTACGTGGCCCACCCAGTAGGTTTCCACTGCTTTTTTTTTTTTTCCTAAGTTGCAGAGAATGCAGAAAAAACTTGGTAGAATGCCCTTGGATATTGACCTAGCACTGTGATAGGTTTCTTCCTCATTTATTGTAGGAAAAGAAGGAGAAAAAAAGGGAGGTAGAGAAGACAGGACAAAAATAGAAGGTTGTAGTGAACGCTAGCCAAACAATCTGGCTAAACGCTCATGCTAAAATCCTGCAGGTAGGATGTGAAGCAGTGCGGTTACACGTGGAGCTGGAGGCTCCTTCCACAATGGAGAAAATGAGCAATGGTTTGTTTATGATTGCAGGATTCAAGGTAACTTTTCCAAGGCTACAATTCTCCTTTCTTCAGGTGATATAGGTTGGCTTTAGCCCAAGCAGAAGTTTGTATGTTGCCTTGTTCGGTCCAAGGGGTAGTTGACTGGACTGTCAGGGTCCCCCTGTTCAGATGAGGGGCAGACAGGCTTAAACACAGCTTGGAAAGCTCCTAAATGCCAGGAAGGACAAATATTAAGGCTTGTGTTTGGAACATAGGCAAAGCTGAATTTAATAATTGTTACCCTTTGTAATTTAAATTTCAGTTTCCCTTTGTCTTTTATCCTATGCACAGATTAAAAACACATCTCGCGTCTCTGCCCCTTTCACTTCCTTCACCCCGATACCTGGGCAGTATATTAAAATAGAGGAATTCTGTGTCTAAGCTCTACAAAGCTCAACTGGCATGAAATAGTTTACAGGACATTTGCAGTATTCCCTGCTGCCCTCCCCCTTCCCTCTCCATCTGTTAGCCAATCCTTTGTTTTTCACTTTTGCTCTTTTTTATTCTCTTGTACTGCTTATGGTCAACCCTTTGTTACTCTTTTCGTCAGTTTTGTCTCAAAAGAACGTAAAACAATTATACAGAAAACATAAAGCACTAATTCTAAGACTTAAGCCTAACTTATAAACTGTGCTCAAATGAGGTTTGAAATCAGGTGGTGGGAGTTTATGCATCCCTAATTAGAAGCAAAACTAAGCGAGCATGACAAATGTATTGATGATAAACCTCAGCCCTGATTAAACATCTGTTGAAGCTCAACTTAGTAAATTACAGCAGATTATTGCTGCCTGAGATGCAGATACTGGGGGCTTCTGGAGCTCTGGAGGGGTTGCATCGCCCTGCCTTTGTGGGAGCAGCAACAGCAGTCCTCTGCACAAGGCTCGCTGCAAGAGCAAAGAAAGTCCTTTGTCCTTTTTAAAATCAAGCCAGATTTTTACTTTAAAGTGAACCAGAACCTTTTCAAGGTGTACTACTGAAGGCGTAAAACTTCTTTTTCTTTTTGATTAAAGAGAATCTCAGCCGATCCTGAAGGCAGCCAGAAGGCTGTAAATTTCCTGGGGCAACAAAATAGTTAGCTTAGATGAACTTGAGCTTACTTGTGCAGAAAATCATGTTTTACAGGTTGGAGAAGAGTGCAGCAGGACAGCAGTCACAAAGTGGTTCAGTGAAACTCTGGATTATAACTGTTGCAAATAACCCCGGGGCATGGGTAATTTGTTAGACTCCACGGCGTACACGTTTTCTCACTGTGGGAAACCTGGGTATTTCTTGAATAGGTGTTTTGCCTCTCTCTCTGCTTCACTTGTGCCCTACTTTTTTCAGTCCAATAGGTCCAAGTTGCTTTGTGTCTTGTTTTGCAGCCGGTACAGTAGTTTTCCACCTTTTCCACACAGGCATCCTCTCTTTCACATCCACTTAGCAGTATGGAAAGATATTTCCTCGAGAAAATAGGTTTTTCCAGCCAAGAATGCGTTGCCAAATGTTTGTCTAAAGCATGTCATTAGTATGGACGAAACAAATGATAACCAGCCCAAATCCAAACCTCTTGGCAGCAAGCTGGAACAAAGAACTCTTTTGACTCTCTTGTGCCAGACATTTAAACCCATGCAAGAGCCCGTGCTTAGAAGAAAAACATTGAAAATAGAAGCCCTGGGTGCCATAAAATAGGCAAGTTGCTGCAAGACAAGAGGGCCTGGTAACTATTCCTCGAGCCAGGATGTAGTTTCATGGCTATTTGAAAAAAGTACGAGAACAAAAGTAAATCCTCCTGCAAGTACTGGGCTTGTTCTGGGTCCAAGGCATCTCAGGCTGGTCTCTGGTGGTGCAGCAGTGCCCCTCCGAACAGCTCGGCCTCCTGTAAGGCGGCTGCAAAGCAGCAGCTGGCAAAAATCAGCGAACTCAGTCTGTTGGTTTGTGTTTCCTTTGTCTGGTTCTCCTAAGCAAAAACCTGCTAAATCTCAGCTGGGAGGTGATTGAATTTCAGTAATTGATACACTATTCCATGTCAATAGGAGTGTTGCTTCATAAAGTGCTCTGGGGTTTTTGGGGAAAATGTCTTTTGTATAAAGCTTGTCATTAAGCCTGATTAATTACGATTGAACACATTCCAGAATCCAGGATGAAGGCTGTAGAAACTGCAGACTTGTGCTGATCACAGTTTTACAGATCTTTGTGTGAGCAGTGATTTTTGGTTGATATAACACAGAAACCAATGGGAATGCCCAGGTTGGTTGTTTGGTTTTGTTTTTTCCTTTGTATCAGTACAGCTTTAACTTCTGCCTTGGTTTAACAAGATGTGCTGGTTTGCTATGCCAGGCAAGTGTGCTGCTGTGTGTTCCTGGCAGGGAAACCGGGTCATTTGTACCTCTTAAGCCTGGTAGAGAAATGAGCAATTGAGTGAATTGTAGCCTTTTTCTTTACAGTAAAGGAAAAAGTGAAGGAGGAAAACAAAAAAAGACTTTTGCTTTGTATCATGTGGAAGTGTACACACGTACAGATAATTGCAAAAAGCCCTGAATGCAGGAGCTTCTGTCATAAATCAGGAGCAGTAGTCCAGACTAAAATTGTTAATATAATCACAGTCCTTTTGTTGCTGTGCAACTTTCCACAGTGCAATTTGTCTAGCACCAGTTCTGCAGTCCCAGGATCGATATGGAAGCAGAGTGAAGGCGGGAGGCGCGCGGCTCCAGCTGGGTGTTTCACAGAAGAAAGCAGCGTCACATTCAGGCTGCCCCAGCGGGAGGTGTGAAAAACGCGGCCTGACGCCCAGGGGGACACTGCTGCTGTGGGGCTCGCTCGCCTCCGCTTCGCCAGCGTGGGGTTACCCGGCCCTGCAGCCGCTCCTCGGGGCTGCCCAGCACTCCCACTGCTTTGGCCAAGGCTGCGGGATTCTTGGCTGGTGCTTGAGCATGAGAATTGGTCTCTCTTTGGAACATCACATTTACATAGGCATTCTTATAAAAAAAGTATATAAAAGTTTCTGTTTTGTGTAACGTTACTTTGATAGAAGTCTGTGTATGAGCCTGGCTGCCTCTTTCCAGGTGTATGTGGGTACCTTTAAAATCAATTCTAAATAGAGTTGTGATGGTAAAGCCAACACTCCTACTTGTGAAGGACAAGACCCTTGAAACATCACGACTTGCAGGGGCAGCTGGGACTCACTGCTGTGGTGTAGCACGAAGGGGAAGCAAGTGCTTTGAAAGACTTGAAGTTTCGCTTGGAAGCTCTCATTTAGATCTTTTAAGGAGCAATTTCTTTGCAAATACACTTATTCTTCAGTACAAATGTATCTGTATGGCAGAATACTGTGGTCTCTTTACTTCTTCTTGCATGCCATGCCATTCTGGCACTAAGTGCTTTGCATGGTGTCTGCTGTCCGTGTGCTCCTTGGTGTTTTTTTCCTGCAGGACTGCATATTCTGTTTCCATTGGAGCGTGACTAATGCACGGGTTTGATTTGTGCAGCACTAGTGATGTTCTGCCAGTGCTTTAGCAGGGGATTCCCACAAGAATTTCCCTGCGTCCCGTGTGCCAGCGAGGAGCCTCAAAGATGCGTGCGCTTCATTCATTTCCTCTGGGGGTGGGCAGATGGCGGCCCCCGCTCCCGATGCCTCCGGACGCCGCTGTCGGCCCATAGCCGCTGCCGGAGGGGAGGCAGCCCCATCGCGGGGCCGGGTGGCCTACCGCTGGCCAGGAGCCCCTGCTCGAGCACTGCGCCTGCTGTGAAACCTTGGCAACGCTGGTCGGTCTCTCTCTTTTTTTTTTTTCCCTTTCATTTTCAAGCATTCTCTGTTTGGACTGTGAACAAAGGCTGTTTTTAGTAAGTATTTGTGCAGCGCCTAGCTCGCTGGGCTCTGCTTTCCTTTGGGATTGTTAGGTGCTTTTGTAGGAATAATAAAATTAAAACTGGACGCTGGTCAAACAAGCTGCTATCAAAGTGCTCGCACCGAGAGCAAGGGCTGGTGCTCCACGTCCTGGGTCCGTGCAAAGCTGGAGGTAGTCCTGGCTTCTGAAGAACCTAGGGACTCTGCATTAGCACTGGCGATGGCTTACCTACACCATGCGTATGTGCATCTGCACCTAAAGGCAGAGATGCTTTCCCTCGGCTCCCCTTCCCTTCCGTGCCCTCCCCAGAGCTCAGGCACCCTTCCCCTATGTGCTGCCTCTCAGAGGTGAGTCCCAGCTGCATCCAGCTCAGAGGGAGGTCGGGGACACCTTCTCCCTGCTTGTCGCTGGGCTTTTGCTTTTATGTTCGTGCAGGGAGGATGAAGTGAGATCCTGCAGGACTCCTTGGCAGGAGCAAAGGAGCTTTAGAGCATGCGGCCTCTCATGGAGGTGTTCCCTTGCAGTTTGCTCCGTGAGCTGTTTTGGGAAAGATCCTTAGACTAAGTGCCCCACTGCTTACTTGACAAAACAAGTGGAAGTGTTGAGTCTTCACTGCTCGACTTTCTTTGTAATAGCAGGAGGATGTCAGAGCTTCACACCTGAGCAATGACAGCGTGCTGCTCTCCTGCACTGTCTGCTATGGAAGCAGTGTGTGGTTTTGGAAGAAAATTGTTTGCTGACATATTGTTTGTGAATAACTATTCGTTCCTATTCGTCCTAAAAAGTTGATGCACAAAATTAATTGCAAAAAATTACTGTAACAGCAGCAAACTACCTCTTTGTAGGTTCCTAGTTATTAAAGGGAATGATTGTCAAGGTACCTAGACAATTCTCACATGGGTGTGTGTGCCTATAAATTAAAATATATATATAAAATTAACAAAGACTTGGCCTGGCTCATGCTCTTGCTAAAGCCATTCAGCGTTATGCACCATTCAAAGTATACAACAGCATTTCCCTCTGCACAAAGGCTATCTTTGTTTTTTTTTGTGTGAAGTCACGGTCTATTTAAAACTCTGTGTTTTAATAACGAGTTTCACTGGAAACTGGAGGAAATGAGTCCATGGGTTTTTGTCCTGATAAACCCAAATTGGAAATTGCAAAGTCAACTGTGGATAAATATGTGTGTCATACTTGATTGTTTCTTCTTTCCAGTTTTGTTCCTCTTTTCTAAATGCTTTAGAAGTAGCTATGAAGCTCACGTGATTTCATACAAGTTTGGGAGTTCATGAAAGTGCTACTGACTTTTAAAGTACATGCTGGTTAAGTGAATGAAAGGAGAGTGGAAAAGGTGCTTCACACCTTTCATATTTTTCTGATATGTTTTATTTAATTGAACTTCCAGGGACCCCACCATGCTTCTACCCTTTCCCCACTTCTCAGGGGCTCTGCTTTTGGCTCTCTGCTGACACTCCGGGGTGGTGTTTGTAGAGCAGAGCCTTCAGAGGACGTGCAGCCCTAGGTCTGAGCCCTATAATAAGGGTGTCCGGCTTCAGGTAGTCATCAGCACTGCCTTGAAGTACAGCTTGGGACTAGCTGTTTGTGCAACGAAATCTAAGTTATCGGATATGTGTTATAAAATGGATGCATCAAAGATTTTATAAAGACCCATTCATCAAGCTTAATAGCGGAATATATATATATATATTTAGTTTTAGAAGAAAAACTAGCAAATTTCAGTGTCTGAAGTTACTTGGGTACTTAACCTCCTCTTGACACCAGTTACACCCTACAAGTGTTTTAACTTCTCTTTTTTTTTTTTCTTTTTATTCTTTTTTTCTGCAGGATCTGAAGGGGAAGTGTCTAAAATAAACTGCAGGGATCCATATGACCAGGGCCATACTTTTCAGTTTAGTTTGTTATTGCCTAGGAAAGCAAAGGTTTGGCTCAGGGAGGTCATTTGGGCAATTGAGTTGTATGTGCGTTTACTAACGATTACCTAAGTCTCTTTATGGTCAGCATTCAATAGTTTAATTTCCCTCTATAAAAAATAAAACATGGCAAGTGCGGTACACTTGGTTTCAGCCTTCAAGCCTGTGATTTGTCCTTCAGAAAGGGAAAGCAGATCCTGAGGAAGAAGCTTCCTGGATGCTGTTAAGGCTTAGCTGCTGCGACCTGAACTCCCCAGCAGAAGGCTGGCTGGGCTTGGCGTGCAGGTGGCAAGGAAGCAGCACCGCAGCTCCGCGCAGGGGGCCCTGGTGTCATGGTCCTGCGCTGCGGGCCCCAGCCAGCGCCCCGCTGCATGCAACGGTCCCCGAACAGTCACTCCCCTCCAGTTCTGAGAGGTTCAAATTGAGAAATGCATATCTTGTGCCGAAATATAACCTGCTGAGTTCTCCCAGGAACCTATTTTGGCAGCAGAGTTGACTGACAGCAACACTAGTTGCATTTTCTCAAAATGTTTGTTGTTTTTTTTTTTTTTTCCCAAAAATTTATCTTGCAACTGAGCAATGGTAAAAACCTGTTGCTGGCTTAATGCCACCAAAGAAACTTCAGGTTGGAATACTCATGCTTTAGAGTTGCAAATGCTCCTCTAGTAATTGCAGATTCAGGAAAAAAAAAAAAAGGCAAAACATTGTTTCATAAAGATTATTTTGGTTAACATTTTAATCCAGCCGTAGTTTCTAGTGTAGCATCTAGAAGCCTTACTAGTTCATTTTCTGCTAGTGTACAAAAAGGTAGTGCTGGCCATTAGCAGGGACAGGTTTTTAAATGCTGAAAACTGAAGGAGGATTTTGAAAAGTCACCTTTAAAAAATTTTTTTTAAAAAATAAATCACTTTACCATCCTTTCTAGTGCCTTGAATGGGGTTCCACATATTCTATGTGGAAAAACTGGGTGGCTCATGAAAAGCACACTGAATTGTCCGTCTGCTCACACTGTCAGCTTTGATCAGGACAAAATTATAACACGTTGCAAACTGCCAGCTCTCCCTGAATGTAATGGATACCTCTGTGAATCTCCATTTCCATGCGCTGGTGTACCACTTGGCTCTTAGGTACCTTTCTCGGGAAGCCACGATGTGTTCACACGGTGCACTTGTGTAGCTCTCAGATGGTAATTTTTTGTGGTTATTTAAAAGTTATTAATATCTTTTAGCAGCGTTACTGTGTGGCTTGAGTGAGTCTGTTTGTTTTTTGCTTTTTTTGGGTGATTTTTCTGCACACAACTGCTGATGGTATGAATGCATAGCAACTCGTATGTCTGTATCAGGGTTGGGGCTAGGCAAACCGGCGGTGCTTGCCTTTGTTTCATTCAGGTGAATGCAGTTGTCAGAGTATTAAATAAGTGGTACACAAATATCAGGGATCTCCTTGTTCTCTTTTGCTGCGTACATGATTTGAAGCATTAGTTTATCCTTAACGATGGCCTCTTTTTTTTAATTATATCTCTATTTTCTTCTTCCAGCAAGAGGTTATCAATAATCTACAAGCTAACAGCCGAGAGATTAATTCTTCATTTGAGAGTGAACAAGTCTAATAAAAAGCTTCAAGCAGATTACAGAGTAATAAATAGCCATTCACTTGTCATTTTTGTTGCATTTATTCCTTCTCAATAAAAGACTAAAGTCTGTTGTTTCTTTTCCCCTTAGCTTTGCACATCTGATACCGTGCCCCGTTACTAGGAGACGTGGTATGATGCGAGCGTTACTTTCCCGAAGCAGGGTGGTGTGAGCCACTTAATCGCAGGAATGTGGGCTTGGGGGAGTCCGTCGCTATTTCGCTGTTACGGGGGCTGCACCAGTATTGCTTTTTTATTTGTTCAGGGAGTCTTTGAAGAAACCTCCCGGCTATCATTTCCAGACATACCTGGAAATATGTGATTTTTATATACATATATAAAAATATATATTCTTTGACTTCTGGTAATCAGAACACATGCTATTCCAGCTGTGCCTCAGTTGTTCCCTTTGTCTCCTCATGTCAGCCTACCTTTTACCAAAAAGAATAAAACACATCTGAGCTACTCCCATCTGAATTCCCCTGGGCTGACTGAGCTTCCTTGGTAGCCAACAGCGTGGCCTTTTAATCGGGTTTCCTGAGGAAGTGAGGTTTGTGCAGCCGTGCTGTCTGTCCCTCACCGCTCGCAGACTGCAAGCTCATTTCAAACCAGGTTGATGTAGGAGTGAAGGGTTCCGGAATACGTGTTTGTTTTTTTTTTTTTTTTCCTTTCAGCCTTTCAAAAATCTGCTAGCCAAGCAGCCAGCTCCCTCGGGAGGAGGAGAAAAGCGGGCGAAGCCATTGGGTTGGCAGCAGCCAGCTGGGCAGCAGGCACACGAGCAGCTCCAGCCTGGCCCCATCCTGTGCCGGCCCCTGCTTGCCGGTGGCAGGAGAGGGGCACAGTGGAAACCTGGCTTCAGCGTTACAGGATGAGGCCAGAAACGTGCCAGCCCAGGCAATGCGAGCTGCATGGCTTGCTGTAGGACCGAGTTGCTCTGCAAGGCATTGACCCACGAGCTGCTCTGGTGCTTTTTGGGCTTCTGGCTCTTTGGGTGTTGAAGCCTTTTTAGCTCTTCCCCATCATTTCTTGTAACAGTTGTTATTTTATGATGTTTTGCTGTGTTTTTGTTGGAAGATTTAGTTCTGCTCTTCCTCAGGTTTGCTCAGAGATTGGGACTGTGCTTTAAGTAAAACTTTGCTGTTAGCAGTTACAGAGACAGTGGCGGGGCAGCTGTGGGAGCACAGGGGAGCTCACAGCAGCTCTGTGCCATCTGGGTACCATGTAATCAGCGAACATTCCTACAGTGATGTCATAGAATAAGTAAGACTTGCATTTTATTTGTATTAGGGCTTTTGATTTGTGGCATAGTACAGAAATGCTAAAATCATATTTGGCTGGGGAGGAACATGTACAAGTACGTGGATTAGACAGTTTGCTGAGCTTCACAGGAAGATGGACTACCTTTCCTCTGGGCTTTCCCCATTCCTGTTTCAGCAGTCTGTCTTTCGGGAATGGTGTGTGTATAAATAAATACAATGTTACTTCATCTTCCTGCTGTGAAATCATTTCACACTGAAATGTGAAAATTTCACATTTTGATACTTTTTTTTTCCTTGAAGAAATGATGGTTTTGCACACGCTGCATAGCTGTAGTTTGTTGTCACCTCAACATAATGGCAGAGGTCGGTGCAGTGAGGGCAGTCGGAAGGGGACCAGGTTAGGACATTTCTCCCAGCACCTTTCCTGTGGCCCCACAAGGGTGGGAGGCACCAGACTGAGGGGCACTGAGCCCGCCATGGCATCTCCTTTTCCCCCACGTGGGACCAAGGGGAGGAGGAGGGAGCTCCAGAGAGAAGGCAGCTGCTGCTGGGCTGGCTGGAGCAGGTGTGGGAGCAGCCCCAGCCTGGGTTTTCCTTACAGAAAGCCTCTGCAGCCAGACTGGGCTTTCCAGCCTCGTGCCCAGCTGGCTCCTTGCTTTTCTCACGGTGTCTTCACCTCAGCGCGACTCTACAGCTGGCCTCTGTTCCCTTGTATCCTTGCTTAACTTCCCCCTCGTTAAATTAGCCTCCTGGAAATGATAAGTAAACACATCCTGGAATGTAGAGCGGTTCCCATTAGCTGCTGCTGTTACTGTGCCTGCAATCCCACGCGGTCAGGGCTAGCACAGGGTTTGTGGGGGCCTTGGCAGAGGCTGGGGTGAGGGAAGGACTGGTGGGGGGCCGAGTTGGGGCTCTCAATGTAGTAACTGGTATTAAAGGACCTGCAGCAATTCCTGTGTGTTCAGAGACAGTGCCTGGGTACTTCTTAGCATGCAAGATTTGAAGACGTTACTTTAGTAGTAGTTAATGGTGAGCTGATGTCTGTGGAAGTTGTTGGGTGGTTGCAGACGTTGGCAGCGAGTGTAGCGTGCCAGCCCGAAGCGTCGCACTGGTGTCACTGGGCGTACCGGCTGTGTTGCATGTGGCTGGCAGTTCTTTGTCTTTTTGCCTTCTGGACCTTTCCTGACCTCATCCTAATGATAACAACAGCGTTACAAGTTGTGTGTAGTGAAGATGATATGTACATGGGCCCTCGTAAGTTCCATGTAGTGAAGATGGGCCCAACTTTGGCCCTGTATACACACCAGTATAATCAATCCAAAATGCTGACTCTAACTTATTTTTAGGACATTAAACAATGCCATAAAAACATATTAATTGAATTATATTAGCCATCCTTGCTGGGATTTTAGTGCCAGGCTTCAGCCTACTGTGGCTTGTTCGGGCCGCCCTTAGGTGGGTGCTCTCACAAGACCCCCGGGGCCAAGCAGGGCAGTCGGGGGCTCGCTGGAGGAGCATCCGGTGTCGCGGTGTGCCTCAGCACTGACTCTGCCTGCTCTGCATTTACTTAGGGCTTCTTCTGGATTCCCCAAACGTCACTGGGGTGGTGTACTTCAAAATATTCCTGGTAATTGTCAGCAACACAAGCGCTACCTTGCGTTTTAACAATAAGCTGATGCTCCTTATCAAGTCGTCCTGAAATTAGTCAGCCTTGCTACAGTCTACTCTGCAACAGGTTCGTCCTTGTCAATGAATTTTTGATGGCAATTGAACATTAATTGCCATCTGCGCAAATTCCAGTATGTAAACAAAGTTCTTTCCCAATTCTTCGGCTCCTCTTTGGAGGGCTCAGACACAGGACGTGCTTCATCCAGCATGTCCCGCTGCTTCTCACAAGTTTTGTGTTTTTTAACGAGTCCCACGTTAGTTTGTACAAAATTTTGTAACACTGAAAGTAAGCATGGCTATGATTATAGTGGCAGTAGTAAAATTTCCTCCTCCTGTTGCAGAGCACCCGCTCAGCCTCGCTTTAGCTCGCATTTAGCAGCAGCGTTTGTCATCAGAGAAGCCCCCTCCCCTTCCCACATTTATTTCCATGGTAACCCGTGGAAGGCATTCTACAGCCTCAAAACTACTTTTGCTCTTTCATCATGCAAGCTGGCATTGTCAAGGGCTGAGTGTATTCCTACAGCTCTGAATGAATATAAAAAAAAAAAGGCTGAATTTGGATGGGCAGTTGTTATTTGGGAGGCCCTACGGCAGGAAAGAACGGGCAACCTTCAAGTGACCTAGTGTCCGTACGTGGCTTAGTAAGGAAAAACAGTCTTGCTTCATTAATTGATTAACTTGGAGGGTGGTGGTTATCAGAATTATCATTCTGTGAAGTGAATGTGGCAGTTTCCTGAAACAGCTTCAAGGTAGGGGGGAAAACGGGCAGATGGCTGGCCAGGCTTTGCTGGTGAGCTGCTGGTAAGCTTGCATGCTGTGATCTGTTGCAAACTGCTTTCTCATGGGTTCTTTAATGTCTTTTCAGGTACCGTTTAGAAAATGGTGTCTTTACAAATGCCTGCTCTTTGACTATATAATGCATTTGCCTTTTATTGGTGTAGAAGTGGGCATATTTAGCGGCATTTAGCAATGTGTGGTCGGTGTGAGCAATGTAGAAGCTGGTAGTAAAGCGTTTGCTGTGTTCCCTGCCGTAATGAGCTGGATTGATTTTATGATCTCTTTGCGTGCTTTCTAAAATCCGTATTTATGCAGCATTTGCGTGGAGATGTTGAGAGGATTTGATTATATTTGAGCAGGCTAAGGCTATTTGATTGCTGTGTGTGATAAGAGTAGCATGTGGAACTGGTAGTACTTTGTAAAAGAAAACCAATTGCTTGCAAACGGTCTCTGCAAATCAAGAAGAATGAAATGATGTTGTAAGTAATGATTTTTTTTAAATACTCTGAAAGCAGGAACTTGTCTGATATAAGCATTGCCAGAAACATTTCAAACATATCCTAATCTTGTTTGATAAAATTGATTTGGCAGATTATTATTCTTAATTTTCTGCTTGTATCTGTTTTCATGTTATCTGAGTACATGAATCATAATGCAGTAATAGTATTTATTAAAATATTTGAGGGATACTGTCTGATCAAAGAATCGTGTTGTCATTTCATTGGCTTGTGACAAGCTGGCAGGATTTTTGTTTTTCCTTGCATTATTTGGTTGGGGAGGGGTAAAAATGTAGCTTTCTTCTAAATATGTCTGAAGTACATAATGGCTGTGAAGTCACCATGACAACATGGGGACCAGAATCAGATTCTCCCTCCACCCCTTCTCTGTTTGGTTGTTTTCTAAGTATTAATGCATTTCCTGAGATGTTTGAGGGAACGGGATCTCACAGCTCCTGTAGGTTCAGTACTTTCAGTGTTATCCAGCTTTTAGGGTATACTATGTTTGTAGGGCTTTTTGGTTAAGCGCTATCCAATAGCTGTAATTCACTGTGCAACTAAGGTGGAACCAAACAAGGACATGAGCACCTGCAGCAGGAGCTAGGTGTCTGCATCTCCCGTGGTGCCAGTGTTGCAGCCCTGAAAACAGACTCATGGTCCTGGGGCTTCCTGTGTTGTAGTGGCATCACCACGTGCCGTGCGGAGCCTGGGGACTTCCGAAAGTTGTGTGTGAGCATATGTCTAAGGGCATCTCCGTTCATACAAGGATGGAGTCTGACATGAGCTACGGGATGGGAAGAAAAAGCTGGGTCATGTTGAAGAGATGAACGGCTCTTTCACCCTTCTTTGCTGAGGGTGCTGAATGCACCTACCAGATGAGAGGAGCTTTTTGCAAGACGTGGTGCTGGCTGTTCTTCCCACCTGCTGGGACTTACTAAAGATACATTCTCCAGGGTAAAGTGAAATCGGCGTTCAGTTCTTCTCTCTGTCCTCACCTTGTGCAAATTTTTCCAGCCTGCCAAGGGCTGGACTGTACAGGAGGCTTCAAGTTCTTCTGAAGTGCCGGCACCCTGCAGAAAGGAATGAAGGCTTAGAGAGGGTGCACAGGAAAGGCAGGGACTGTGGCATAGTGGTTCAGAGGCTCTTTTGGGAATGGTGGTGGGAGAGCCTCTGTATTCCAGTCTCCAGTCCCACAGCCGTTGGTATGTGCGTGGATTGAGACAGCTGCTTACGCTGT
Organism: Anser anser; assembly: GCF_964211835.1. NCBI lineage: Eukaryota > Metazoa > Chordata > Aves > Anseriformes > Anatidae > Anser > Anser anser. The sequence goes on from NC_139733.1 coordinate 3,517,490, forward strand.
GGTTAGTGTTTGGGGTGACCCAGCTCCCATACTTCGGGGATCAGACATCTTATCAGGAGGTCTTTCCCTAGTGCTGCCATCTGCCTCCTCTCAGCAAGGTTTGTAGGATGGGAGTGATGGTGTTTGCTTCGTATTTGTGACAGAAACCTGCGTAATTTGTAGGGAATTTGGTGGAATAACATGTAGTAGTAGATGTTCTGTGGAGATGATGGAGGTGACATTTCCATGTCAGCAGACAAGGGTAATTAAATACTTTTAAGATACCTTCATGCTTCTTGAGGGGAAAAAAAAAACACACTGTAATTTAAAAATCATTGTAATTGTCTCTTGTGCCTCATCATATGTAAATCTCAAGAAGCATACTGTCTTTAACATCTTCCTAGAACATATGGGTTTAGTTGCTCTTGTGGCAGAGTTGTGAGCATGTTTCAGTATTATGTCAATGAAAAGCAAATACAACGTGACAGAGACTTTTGTCCTTGTCATATTACTGTACCTTCCTGACATGAGAAAATGAAGTTCTGTAGGTTTTCCCCTCCACTCCCATCAATCTGAAGTTTTACTTGCTGCCAGATGAGTGATATAATGACTTTTTATTATTATTATTTGGAAGAGTGTTGAGTCCTGTCTAACACTGGGGCTGTAGTTTCAAGTAATGTTTAACAGGAATTACCTGGAGCTGGGGAGGGAGAATGGTGCCCTTTGAAGAACCGCATGTCTACGTGACGCTTCCTATTTCCCCTTCTTTTTAATATTACCCGATGTTATCATTTTGCATATAGCAACTGTGCAGCAAATACAGTCCTTTGGAAATTCATCTCAAGTATCTGAGAAAAGATTTCATTTGAGCCAGAGGCTCAAAACAATGAGATAAATCAGTGATGAGAACAAGTAAGAGCAAGAGTCTGATGGAGTTAGGTTATACAGACTTTTGTGGTTACATAACTTGCTTTCAAGAGCCTTGAAGTTAGGAAACATACCTTAAATGCTAGAGGCAAAAACTTGAAAGTCGTGAATTTGGGAATAGAATTAAAAAAAAAAAAAGACCAGACCAGAAACAGATCTAACAGATCTCAGCTGCTCCCATCACTCCCTTTGCATCTTCTCTGCTTTGTGTACCTAGAAATACTGGAGTTAAACGTGGCAATCGTGTCAATTGAATTCTTTTCTGAGTGAATCAGGAGGATCATTGTCTGGCTTTTGGGAATAAATTACTCTCTTGTATGCCCAGGGTTTGAGCCAAGCGTGGTTCTGTAAGGAAATCCAAGCCAAAAGAAATCCCTGTGGATATCTGAAGGTCCAGTGGGGTAGGGCAGATTGACAGCCTATGTGTCATTGCAGCATTCCTGGTATTTCAGGGTCCTGGAGATTGAAATGACGCTTTTTACTCCATGTCAAGTTACCAGTAGTGTTTTAAGAGCCCACTAACACTCACATCAAACCAACGTATTTGTATGATTGTTTTCTATTATTTTTGCCCATTTTAAGTGGAGTAAGCAAAGGCTTGCGTTCAGGCTTCTCAGGTACAGAATAGGATCATGTTTTTTTCGGTATCTTTCTAGGAACAACCTATGTTTGCCCTGTGTGCTAGCTTGCAATGTAATCCTTCTCCTCGGTCTTTCCCTAACACATGGGCAGTGCTGGTGCATGGACTGCCACGAAGAAACTTGTCCAAAAATTCTTTCCAAGTTAAAGGGTGTATCTCACTCCCTACACCAAAATCAGCAAACTCAACATAGTGGGTGAATTCATTGTTAAAATTCAATCCTGTTTTTATAGAACTATTGATCTTTTGGTTTAAAAAAAAAAAAGTTTCTACATCTGTATGTTCCAATAGGAAACCCAGGTGAAGCATCTTCACTTAAACATGGAATCGGTTTAAGTTTTGTTCCTGCTAAAAATACAGATGTGGCATTAAAACAAATAAAAGCTGCCCACAAAGTGATAGGTTTGGAATAAGTGGTCCACTGAAGGAACTGTACATCTCAACCTCTTTGGTTTATCAAAGACTAGTTGGTTTCAACATGGGTTAAATTCTACAAACAAATGGCCAAAATGCCATGGTCTGAAAAGGCAGAAAGATGAAACTGGTTGTTTTGTTTGTAGATGTAACTTAAAAAGCAAATACAAGGAACAAAAATATTTTTAAATGTTTTTCAGTACTTCTGGTTCTCACTGAAAGTATTTTATTGAACAACAACAAAAAAGTAATTTCTCAATATTTTTCCGTGCCATTAGGCAACAGTAATTGACACGCAGACCTTCTGCGTGCTGGCCAGTGGTGGTGCTGCGAGCCGTGGCACTGCCAGGGCTCTGCATGGCACAGGACCTGCTCAAGCAGCCGCGCTGTGTTGTGGCGAGGTAGGAAAAGGCTCAAGGCCCAGTTCCACTTCGTGCTGACTCTGGTCTCGCTGGCCTCCACCCACAGTGCAGCCTGCTTTCACATCGCCTCCCCGTGCCACGGATAAGCTGAATTAATCTGCAGTTGGGTCATTTTATTGACCTGAAAAAACTTTATACCCAATAATAATGCAGTGCTTGTGGTGGAGGGGGCAGGACAAGAGGACTCCTCATTTTGGCAGAACAGTTAGATAAGGTTACGTGTAGTAGAAAATCGCATCTTTAGTGCCACTGTCAGCATCTTGCACCTGTGTTAAATTCTGCCCTCTAACACAGGACTTTCCATTTCTTTTTGCTGTGGAATGTTGGGTGTTGTTTGTGAAAATGTACTTTTTGGAAATGTCATGAGAAGCAGGGCGAATGGCAATTGCCGCTAACATGTAAAGAGATGCAAGACACAGAAGACTTAAGGGAGTTCACAGCCTGATCCTGCAAGGTGTTGTTTCCCTAAAAAAGGAGCAACCTACTGCTCTTTTGGTTATTTTAAGCAGTCTGGATGGAGAAATGCCGAGCAGGGGGTTCAGTTCTTGGTAGGATTGGGCCCTTAAAGAGTTAAATGCACAGAAGTACTAATCAGTGAATATTTAGGTCATGGAGGACTGCGACTGGAGAAAGACTGAACATTACTGACAGCTGGTGGGTTTTAGTTTGGTAAGAGAATACTGGAGAGTATCTTCTGCCTGGTGTTAACACTGCAGTTTGAGTTTCTAACTATGCTTTCTGCTGCGTTTGTGTTAGCTGTGCTTCGCAGCAGGTGAGGTGTGGAAGGGGACTGTCAGTGGACTTTCAGGAATCAGTATTTGTTTCTTCCGTCACAGCCTGCAGCCCTCCTCGGAGCTGGGTTCCTAAGAATAGCTGATGTTTTGAAGATTAAGTATGTGTATTCTGTTGTCTTTTTGGGGCAATGCTTGCAAAAGTCCACAGCTTACTTTCTGTGGGGCTCTGGCCCCTAAACCATTTCTCAACCATATTGGTAGTCACCACTTTGAAAACTGCGGGTGGGATGTTTGCATGGTCCATGTTGTAATTGCCATCCTGTGAGCAGTCCCAGTGAAGCCCAGGGATGGCTCCCGTGTCTCGCTGTTTCCACACTTGGCCTTGAAAGCTTTCACTTGGACCGCAGGGCGAGGTCTGTGGGACTCGGGTGCGGCCTGCTGCGTCCGCCCTCTGCCCTGGGCCAGAGCCACCACAGAAGCTCAGGGTGACTGTGCCTGTGTTAACAGTTCTCAGGGCAGACTTCCACCTGAGCATGGACGTGCCAGGATGGCTGTAAAACCACGGAGCAGGACGCAGAGGTCTCAGTAGCAAGGTGAGAGGGGCTGGGCTGCGGCGGTGCGCCATGGTGGGAGAGGCACGAGGCCGCAGGGCGCACTGCCTGGATGCTCTCCTTTAAGCCGCTTGGCTGCTGACCCAGCCTGAGAGAGGCAGGGTTTGGTGCTTGGGGACATCTCCGTGGGTGATGCTTAGCGGCAGGGCAGTGTTATTAGGGCTTCCTTTATGGTTGGTGTCTCTACATACTTGGGAAAAGCAGGGTGCAAATGGGTAAGGAACACAGAAACACTTCCCTTCTAGCAGTGCCACCGAAAGTGCCCGTGTTTCTGGGAGGGTAAGATTCGTTTTGGAAGCAGCTTTATTACATGCCTTTGGTTATTGTGCTAGAATTCACAGATTGTCATTCGGTTAAAGTAATCCTCAGTAATTAATTTTTTTCTCATCACTGGACTTCATGTTTCTAATTAGTTTCTTCTCTGCTTCAGGAGATGATTATCTATATTTGGAATGAGTATTTTTTTCACTTTGTTTAAAATTGCTCAAACTACACTATTATCACCAGTGTTCATGGGAAATTAAAAACAGCTAGCGTATAGGTATTATCCCTGAGTAATCCCCAAATCCCTCTGCACTCATGCTTAGCAAGGTAACTTTAAAATGTCAAGAAAAGACAGGCGGATATTCCCATTAGTGTGGGAATGTTTTCTCCCAATTTCTCATATAACCAGGAAAATGGAGTTATATGTGTTTTTTAACTTTAAAGTAAAAATGAGTGCCATGTACTTTGCTGTATAAACTGTAACTTTCACGTCTTCCTGCTTTTACAATAATCTCCTTGGCAATCATTTTCAGAATGGATAGATCAAGGCAGGGGCATCACTGGTTAGATTAAATGGTGTTACCTTTGCAATTGAGAAAGACAAAACGTTCACAAAATTCAAGTGTAGCCATATCTAGAGTGTTCTTGAAATAAAGAATTTTAAGAGCATATTTATAACCTTGATTTGAAAGATTGCTCTTTTATGGGAAAAAAAGTCATTTCTACCCCATGCATTTTCTGAGCAGCAGTCTTTTGTGCCTGTTCTTAGCAGAGTTTTCTGATGGAAATGTTTCATTCCCTTTATTCTGTTACTGTTTTTAAAATGTAGAAATACAGTCTGGCAGTCTGGAGTCCTGAAGTAGTCAGCTGACAGTGAGATTACCTAACCAATACATCCTAAGGTATTCTTGCACTCGTGTGTGTATTGTGTGCCTGAAGCCCAGCAGTTGGGATGAATGTGCATTTTTATGTTCGAGGTAGGGTTCGGGAAGAGTAAGAGAATATTTCAAAGTAGGGTTAATCCTCATCCTTTATCCCTCTACAGTTAGGAATGAACTAAAGAGTTCTCTCAAATAGTATGGGAATCTGTTTATTAAATTAACGTGAAATGGGCTTATCTCTAAGCCACTTATTTAGATCTAGAGGGACATGCAAGTCTCAGGCTGTGTGTGTCTGCTGACAGTTTGAACCGTGCCCAGAGAGAAGGGGTGAAATCTGTGGTGTCAGAAGGCAACGTCATACACTGTGTGGATTGGGTAAAAATGTGGTCAGGTGGGGAGAAATATGTCTATTGACTTTAAAGGAAAAAAATGTCAGAGGAGAAGCATTTAAAAAAAAAAATGAATCTATGCGTGTTGGGAGCTTTTTGCAGATGACTTTCTGCTGAAAACAGTGGTGGCTGGCATTTATTTACCTGTTGGCTGAGTTGTCAAATGGAATAAATAGAGGGAAATTGTATAATGTGCTTTTATCACTGACCTCAATTTCATTCACTGCAACTTTGTTTTTTTTTTTCTTTTTTTACTACATCCTGTTGTCTCCATGATATTGCTCATGGTGAGAACCTACATTTAAAGCAGGTAATGTTTTCATCCTTGTGTAATTTGTGCAGTGTTTATGCATCAAAATTCACAGTTCCATGGACAAAAAGGTAGTCATGCTGTGAAAGTGAAGAGTCATCCTGAATGTGACAGCAAGTGTCCCCCCTACCACCAATCCCACGATCTCCTGCGTGAGCCTGTATGGTGTGTAGGTTGCTCAGCTGAGGAAAGTGGGGAAGGGAAAGTGAGGTGCAAGCACACAAGCTGAATGTGTCACCGGTTTATCAACACGGCATCAATGGCTTCAGTGATGAGGCAAAAAGATGACATTAATCTGCTGTTGGGAGAATGATTCCTTTGACAGGTATAGGCAGATCCATTGCTACATGTAAAGTGGTTCCAAATAATGTAAATGCAGGGAAACAGCAGAAGGTTATTCAATATATGAAATGCAGCAGGTGTAACAGTTGTTTCTCTTTAATGTAGAGGAAGTTTGCCTTCAAAAAGAGGATTATCTCAATACCTGCAGAGATAGAGATTTTTTTCCACTGGCAGGGCTAGCAAAGAAAACCTGAAGAAAGGCTTGTCTGCCTTAAAGATTCTCTTATTTTTATCCATCCATGCCAATTATCTTAATAACAAGTCAAAATAATAAGTTCTTTCCAGTCTACAAAAATCTGTATTGCCCATGTCCTTTGGACACAGAAGGTTATTTTCTTGGAAAGGTGTTTGTGCATTGTGCTCTGGGTGTGATTGGCTAGAGATTAACTTTCCAGTCCGTGCTTGCTGAACTCTTATCAGTTAAACCAGTTAAACTCTGGACTTGCTCACCATTTGGGAGTACTTAAAGGGAATGGCAGGAATGCACGCTGTGGTTGGGATGATGTTCGGGATCTGAAAGGTAAGTGTGGTCTTTGGCTGCGTGTCAGGGCGCGGGGTGCTCAGCGGGCAATAGCTGCTATTGCAGCCAGAAGATATTACAGGGCAGCTGTCTGCAAATTGCAGAATGTTAGCCCCAAATGAGTTCCACACTGCCAGATCTGCTGAGCTTCTGGGCCAAATTTTGACTAGGGACGTCATCATGGAGGAAGAGTTCAGATGCATCTTTTGGAGAGTTGAATTAAACATAACTTTGCCACAGGTTTACTTGTAATAATAGTACAAATTAGATTGAATGAGTGAATGGGCTAACAATAGCCACCTAAGGGTACCAGATTTCATGTTTTCATTAATCCCTGGACAATCGAGCTTCATTCATATTGAGTTTTCTACCTCACTACTTACTGTTCCTCAACACAGTGATGCGTAATGTAGGCAACTGGGTTTTGCAAGTCAGTATTTGTTTCTTGCAATGATAAAATATTGTTTTCTTGTTTATCCTCCTCTGATCATTCCACTATGAATACTTTCTTTGGTGGTATAGATTACATTGCTTTCAAGCTTGGTAATTGCATCATCTTCAATGTGCAGGAAAATTTAAGCCATTGTCCATCCAGTGAGGACTGTCTGCTGATGAATAGCTGCATTCTCTGGTACTCAAACTCGCTCCAATTCATCTGTGAAGAATTGGATTTGGGATGTTAATTATCCAGACAAATCAGCAATTGGTTTAAAGCATTGTTAAGGACAAAGCAAAGGATAAATAGCTTCTGCAAAATATGGCATTGTGAAATGGTACTGATACTAGTTACTGCGATTTGTCTGTGTGCCTCTGAAAGCCTTGCGCAGAAACACAAGCTTAACTTTTTGAGATAATTATCAATAGTGAATACTAACCTATTTCTATCTCTATGTTAAAAGACAAAAGAGAAATTCATTACGTGCTCTGGAAAAATAAACAAACAAAGGCAAACTAATTCAAACTTTGGCAGTCCTTCTCCAAAGTTTCATAGATTTCCAGGTTCGTGGTTTTATGCTATACAAGAAATGTTTGCAAGGCGGGGATCCAGTCCTGAGAGCAGCTGTGTTGAAGTGAACTGCATGTTGGAAGAAGTTTGGGAGTCAGACTGGGGGGAATGAGGATGTGTGCATATATGTATGTATGTACGTACATTTAAGCTACAGTAATGACAGGAGTGATCCAGCTCACAAATTTATTCTGCTGTAGAAAGTTTGTGAGAAAGGAGGTGAATGCCCATATAAAATAGATTTGTGACCTTATGAATAGTATGTTACGCTCATTTGTAGATAATGAACTCATTCTTGTTTGAGGCATATTTCCTAACGTAAGAATAACCTTGAAAGTTTGTTCATCTAAGAAATTGATGCAAATGGTTATGTGATATATGCAAGATCTTTTGGTTGTGGATGAGTGCTGCTTATAAGAGAGTTTTACCTTTGCTTAGTGAGACTTGCCTCTGCTCAGTTCATAGAAGAAACGTTTATCTTTATTAGAAAACAGAACATTTCAAAAATCTCTAGGAATGAATTTTCTTTCCAATTTTAACCTCTGAGTCAAGTGAGAAAATAGAATTAATGCTGCTTCTGTATGTTACCACCTCTCTGTTTAGTTCCACAGTGGTTAATGGGTGAGCTGCTAGCCTGCCCCAATTTTGAGATAAAACGTGTCAGTTTGAGGTTGCCTGTTCTCTGTGATCACCCAGGCAGCGATGGCAGGTTTTCCGAGGAGGCAGTAATTTGTTAAGCTGCAGTGACGGGGGCACCCATACTCTGAGTGAGTTTTTGAATGAATCCAAGTTTTGCTGGTGCTCTGTCCTGCTTGGAGTCAACATCCGAGGGGGGAGGAAGCTGGTTGTTTTTCTTGGTGGTAAATCTTTGCCTGTGTTTCTTCCTGTCGCTTGCTGACTTCTGGAGCTCTTATTGCTGATACCCATCGTATGATGCAAATTTAGATAGAATATGGGTTTGGACATAATGAAAATGGAATGGAAAAAATTATTTACTGCTCAGTAGGTGGTACCATATTGGGGTGACTGTCTGTACCTCTGTAAAATGGTGTGAAGTGCAAATTGAAATACTCAATTTTTACAGCCATCTTGCAAAGGAAAATAAAGGTCATCAGTTAAGATTAGATAGGTTCTTACCTACTTTGCCATTCTGCTAGTCATAGGCTGACCTTCCTTCACAGTCCTCAGAGTCTGATATCCTGTTAAAGCTTGTAGTCGTTACTGCTTAACACCGGGGCTGAGTGTTTCCAAAGCATTGTCTGCTTATTCCAGAGAGCTCCCAACCCTGTGGTCTCCTTCCTTCCTCAAAAAAGGGAGAAAAATTAATCACAGTAGGGACAGAAATGGAGCTTCAGTCCAAGCTAGAATAGATTTCTTGACCCCTGTGCTCCAGATTCTCCCTGTTGCCACTGCTGACTCCTGATCACAGGGAGGACCACGGGGTCAAGTCTGTGTGTGTGGATCCATTCCTCACTTCCCAGCACAGCACAAGCTCTTTAAGTATTGCACAGTGAGTCAGCCAAGGTAGGAACAAGTGTCCTCACCGTGCCTCTGCGCTTACTGCTGCAAATGGGCCACGGGGATGGGTTGCAGTGTGTGTGCAGTGTGTTGGGGCACGCTGAAAAAGGCTTACTCCAGTCCTTGTATGGCTTTTCTCTGTCCTAGTGGGTTTTCATTCCCAAGGGCAGGACTTCTAGCCTTTTATCCGTCTGTGAAATGTCATGGAATGCCTGTGGTGTGGTGTAACTAATAATGGTGATGGTGGTCTCGCGAGGCAGGATGCCTCCCTGGGGAGAGCAGAGCTCCTGCCCCCACTGTTCCCTGTCCTTGAGGGCCAGATGGTGGTGACTTAATCGACTTCTTTGCATCCTCTTTGAACACCAAAGCTACATGATCTGGCAGTCTTGTTACTTCATATGCAGATGTTATGAGTCCTGCAATCGGCCTTTCAGGTGATTTTTTTTAAAATGTTTAAAAATTGTATTTTTTTCCAAATGCCAAAACCCAGTAATTTTAATTTAACGTTATAATTTGTGTCTCCAACATATCACTGAATAAATTGGGATTTTATGCCCTTAAATATAATTCCAGTTTAAGTTTTGTGTTCGCAGAAGCTAACTTAGTGTTAAGGCTCTAGCTTTTATATTTGTAATTCTGAAATGTTATGAAATAAAAAATATGTAATTCTATAAAGAATGAGAAGCCCAAGCTTATAATGCACTTTAGAATATGTGATAAACGGAATTGAAAAGTTGATATATAAAAAACACCTTTATGTAGTTTTCACAGTTAGAATGAATTTCTTGATTTAACTGAAACCTAACGAGATGATCTTGGAGGTCTTTCCAACCTTAATGATTCTATGATTCTGACCACTGTAGTTCCATCACCAAATGAAAGCACTGAACTGAAGTATTTGGGGAACCTCTGCGGTTGGGTCACTTACTTTGAGAAGTACGTGTGTATACTATGCATGCTAAAATTCTGATAGTACGTAGTGGTTTTAGATGACATTTAAAGAATTCTAAGTTTACCAAAACATTTATTGGAATCTACTAATTACAACTTGTCAGGGTAGAGAATAACTGTTCGTTAACACAGTGTGTGTGTGTTACACCTAAGTCAGTCGCACTTTTCTTTTCCTTTTCCAATCTGTATCCTTGTTCCAGAAGATGGTAGATGGATTTAGTTTTTCTCTATTGTAGATCTTGTGCTCCGTGCCATTCTCTTAAGATAAGTCTGTTGTGTTTATTTTCATAACACTTACCTTTGGTGAAGCCGTATTACTTTTCCTGTTTTATACCTAGAAACGGAGCTGCACAAAAGGATTAACTCCAGAGAGTGAATTTGTCCTGGGATATGTGCATTGTCACGGAGAACTCTGTCCTGAAGATGAAGGCCGTGATGGTTGAAGCCAGCATTAGGAGATTATCTCAGAAGCAGCTGTCCGGGAGGGTGAGGAACAGCACGGGCTGCAGCTGCTCCTCAGGGCTGGCTCGTGGTGTAGGCTGGGGAGCGTCAGGCAGATGCCGTGGAGTCAGGGTGGGCCTTCAGGCTCTGTCCTGGAAAAGAAGCATAACTGTGGTGTCAGAGGAAAAGGGAGGAAGGAAAACCCTTGTGTGTGTGTGAGGCCTGTGCCGTAGGGAAGAAGGGCCTGTAAGTTAGGGGAAAAGCAAAGTCACCTTGCCTTTTTGTGCATCGGGAGAGCCATAGATGGCTGTTTGTGGTGAGGAGAAAGTACAGCTACAGCCATTTCTAAACAGTCAATCGGGAAATCGCCCTCAGTGACTCTTGGTAAGGAGCATTCCGCAGATCACGCTGACCTGAAGAATATGACAGAGCCCAGGATGCCCTGTTTGTTTTCTTTCTGAAGCACTGTGGTTTAGGGCACAGGCATAAATCCCCTCTCATCTGTGACTGGAAAATCAGAGACATTAACTGGGACTTTTTCCATTTGTCTCTAGTTTTATTCCAGTTCTTTTGTCAGTGACCATGCGTCCTTCAATGAACAAAATACAAGATAGGTGGTTCAAGCTCTTCAGGATCATTAGTGCAAATGAGCTCTTAAATTAAAAAAACACCTCAAACCGATTATTTTGCTTGGTGGTGACGGCTTTTCCTCTGTCCCAGCCCATAGCAGTACCTTCCCAGAGCTTTTCCATTCTGGAGCACGGCTTCAGCTGAATGAGCGTGGAGCTGGCGGTTTGCCACCATGAGGTCTGCCATGGCTGTGGGACTGCCGGCAGCTCAGACAAGGGAGCTCTGACAGGAGAGCTGACCATGTCCATTTAACCCATGGAAATCTTCTTGGTGGCTGTCCCCTTCGTTCTTGGCTTTCTGCAGAGAGAACTGTCACTGCCTAGCACAGGAGGCGGAAGGACGTCGCCAGTGCAGTTGGTGTGTGTTTATGGAGGCTGGATTTGGAGACAGGGTGGTGAAGCCTGAGCTCTGAGCTTCTCTAGTTGGCCCCAGTTTATTTACAAGCACAGTCACATTGCTTAAGGTGTTTTCTGAGCGCTAACTTTGTTTGGTGACAAGAAATGTGTTTTTTCATGTTTCTTTTTTCACACAGACCTCTGGTGGCACTGGGCAGTGCTGGGTGAGCAGCCGTGCCGCAAGCTGGCCTCCTCCACTTCTGGGGCTGTGGGAGCAGGCTGGGCTGGGGCAAACGCAAGGCCATCATCGGGCATCATTGCAGTTTGCCTGTGTGCTTTTTCCTCTTTTTTATTATTACTGCTGTCTTGTGAAGGGATTTTGAGGTCTCGCTGATGCTGAGCAGTATGCTTCTAAGGAAGCAGAAGGTGTGCCATGGAATTTGAAGGGGTACAGGTATATGTTAGTATTTATTGCTTGAAGCTAGCTAGTTTGTTCACCTTAGGTGTGAAATTATGGTTCTAAAAGGTAGCTCATTCAAAGGTGTTTTTCCTTGTGATGTGATATTTGCAGCAGTTTAGGCTAACCAGAGCCTATAGATGACAATATAGCTGATTAAGAAACAACACAACAGCAACAAAATACATTTAACCATAACCCCTTCTAAGGAATTGATACAATTGTGACAATATAAATAAATCATACTTTGACTGTCGAGGAATATAAGAGATCAGAATTATAAACTCATTGCAAGTCATTCATTACCTGAACTAAACTTGCAATAATCTTTTTTTCAAATTTTCTTCTACTATGAAAACTCTCTGTATTTTTCTTAACAGCTTCTGAGTTTCTGTAATCAATTTTATTCTGAAGTCATTCCATTGTTTCAGGCATCCTCTCTCCTTAATAACGCAGCTTTGCCAGCAAGCATACATTGTACACATTGAGTATTCTCCATCAATAAAAGGACAATATGGAATAATGAGGCAGAAATTTCATGAAAACCACTAATTATTGAAACAATGACTGCCATACAATAAATGCTACTTTATGCAATATAATTTTAAACACAACTGTTTAGATATATTCTGAGCAACTAACATAGTTTATAATTATCCTTATTGTCTATACACTTATATTTGAAAATGCTAGTTGCCAGTTACATTTCATGTAATGACAGACCAGTCTCTTTCTTAGTTTATTTCAGTATTGAAGACTATCAGTAAGCAAGAGAAAACGTAAATTGTTTCCGTGGTATTAATTTGAATGCACATTTGTGGTAATGATCTGATTCTGAAATTGCAACATGTATATATATTTCTTTAAAATCATTACTAGCACAGCTGTAATCCAATTTGAGATCATTTATGATGTGCTTTTTCTTTAGAACAAAGATTTAGCAGTAAGTCACAACAATTTTAGTGTTTGTGATTTACAGAATGTCCTTATGGCTTGTAGCTATGGATTTGATGAAAACGTGGTTATAAATAACAGGAGAAATGAAATGGTTGCTACAGATACAGTAAATTAACTAGAGTTTTGTTGGGAAAACCAACAATAGATCTTTTTACCGTAGCTTTTTTCTGTAGTCCATGTTACAGGCCTTTGAGTTGGTGTTAACTTTCTTTGGTGCTTGCCAGGGTGAGATAAATATAAAGGGTGCTTTGTACTATCCTGTCTGCTCTGGGATCCAAAATACTGGAGCCAGTTCAGTGGCTTTCACTCTCTTCCAATTTATTTATCCCTGCCTTGTTTTGGTGGAACACCTTTAACCTCTCTGGGTTCTTCATCCTGCTTGTGCTTGAATCCTTAGAGACAGCAGGTCACGGTGTAAAAAAGCACTTATTTAGGCCAAGAAGATGCAAGTGCAAGCAAAGTAACGCTTTACGCTCAGTTGCTCCATTTGGAAAGTGCAGGATACGCTTGTGTACCTCCTTGGAAAGGGGAGCAGTGTTGAGCTTGACATCAGGAGTGCCCGGTGCAACATGCCTTTGGAACAGTCTGTCAGATCTGTATCTGCTGGGCTGGGCTCTGGTGGAAGCAGAGCGCAGAGCCCGAGGCTGCGTAGTGGTGGTAAGGACTGTTTTCTCTAATCTCTTGTATTTGCTCCAGGAGTGCCGCGGTGTCAGTTCAGTGGGGGTTTGGGATGAGCCTTGTTGCGGGAAGTGGTGCCTTATCTCAACCACTTTGCTTCCATGTGTACATTGAGGGTTTCTCAGCGTACCTGGTGCGAGATAGGTGCGCCTAACGTTGTGTATCTTAAGTCATGTGTCATTGGGTAGGAACTGAGGGAAATCAGGCTCTGCTGTACAAAATGAGCAAGCAGTTCAGCAGTGGGGGGCAGGCCAGTCTGTGGCGAGCGCAGAAGAAAAGACACCTCTGCTCCTGGGGGCTTGGCCCACACTCTGCTGACAGATCAGTATAATAGTATATTTATTCTGGTTAAAGCCCCCATGGAGGCCTAAAGCAGTCACAATGAAACACTTCTTATTTACTGAGTGAGATACTAATGAACAAAATGTTCACACAACCAACGGGTCTTCCATGCAAGAGTTGTCTTCCAGCAGACGAGGGAAGGAGCTGCAGCATTTGCAGACGTGATTGGAGGTTTGCTGATCCCGTTGGCTGAGAAATCGAGGCAGTGGAGCCTGGACCTTTGGTCACCATTGAGGGCTGCCCAGAGTCTCCAAAAGGTGACATCCAGGACCCTGGTAGCTGGACCTCTCCGAGGCTTCCACAGTGGTGGCTGCGCTGCTTCTTAAGGAACTGAGGGTTAGGTAAAGTCTGTCTCAGATATATTTGCTCCAGTAGTACCTGTGAGGGCAATACCCTTGTTTAGTATTGAATCTCACAGGGAGAAAGGCTACCTAAGTGTTTCAGCTTTTAAATGTGTAGCAGTCAAGTATGATGACTTTGTTTGAGGTACCTCAAAGACTCCATGACCCTGTTGTTTTCTGTAAAGGCAGTAAATTTCAAATAGAGAGTTACCAAGCAGCAGTAAGAGCTGAAATATGTTCTCCTTTAATGACTATCATGAACTACTGGACATACATCACTGTGAAATTGTTCTGTATTTTGCAGTGAGCAGCTCTGCTACCAAAATAGCATATCAGTTTAAGAATGCTCTTTACGCTTTTCAGTAATGAGGTTGACATTTCTTAAATTCTTTAGTACGAAGTGGCCGCACCTTATGGTAATGGAGAAGAGCTAGCCCTGCCTGGTAAAGCATAGCTCTCTAGCAAAAACCTGAGCTCTGTTTTACCTACTTTTATTTAGTACCTCAATAGACTTCTGAATGAGCAGAAGATAATTATTGGTTTACTAAAACCAATAAAACATTTCAGGATTTAAAAAAAAAGAAGCCAGTTAATTGGGACGCTGTTGGAGATGCATTATGCTGTCACTAAATCTTAAGCAAAGGATAATTTTTACTCTCCTTATTGGCTAAATGAGAGTTTGCTCATTGTAGTGTGTGCCATTAAAAAGATTCACAAGCACATCAGCAGAGCAGTGTGAAAGAGTCCTGCGTGTTGCTTTTGTCATTAGTAAAAAATGTAATAAGATTCTAGTAACTGAAGAAATACATGAAGCCTTTTTTGGTGGCACAGTGTTAAAAGAAGGCTGGAGTCTTGATGATAGTGAGTAGTGTCTGGCTGTTTTCGAGCTTCTGTATTAGTCTTGTAAATCACTGGAGGGTGGGCAGTGTAACACTTCTCCCTCTGTTTTTCCTTCCCACCGTATAAATAGTGCTGGGAGCTGCAGATCTGCCATCTTTCTCTTTGTTCTAGGAAGAGAATCCCCGAGACAGTAAATCACACAGATGCAGGTAATCTGAGAGGAACAAACCGAAGTGGCTTTGGCTGGGATAATTTGTTTGTGTCTAACCTGTGTAAAATCTCTTCAGATTTGTACAGTAATGGATTGCTCTGGCATTGCGGCTCCTGTGTTCAGGCGGGACAGGTGTGAAGTCCTGGGAGTGTTATTAACTTGAAATATGCTCTTTGATTTGCATAATCAGTGTAATTGTAAATCAGGACTCTTTTCATCGTAATGAAAAACCTGTTCCCTGTCAAGGAAAAACATACTCCGTGTTCATCTGAGAAGGTCTCGGGAGCGCTGGGTTGCTCTGTCTGCCTTCCTCTGTCATGGTTCAGCACCTTCTGCCAGGAGAGGGGCCGTGCTGTAGGCACCTGTGGTCAGTGCGGGCTTGGAGATGGGCAGAATGATGAAATGGTAGCTTTAGCTTAGGAAATCCGTGGTGAAAATGAGTTTGAAGTTGCAGCTACATCCTGTGCTTCACCCTTGGTGACCTTTCAGCCGACGCCTGATGCCGCGGCAGTGCTATGTGGGGTGGTACCTCTGGGGGGGGCAGGTGGTCCCAGGGTAAGCATCCCAGGGATGTATAAAAAACAGCCAGGCTAAAGCTGGAGAACGGAGCTAGACTGAGCTAACAGCCAGAAAAAGGTGGGATGAGAAGTGTGTTTGGGACTGTGAAAGAGGAAGAGGCAGGGAAAGGTAAGCTGAAATGCTGCAGCAGATCGCAGTGGTGGTGTGAGAGAATATTGTAGTATGGGATTGGGAATTAATTGGGGACAGGAGAGCATTATCTTCCATCTTCTTGCAAAAGAGAAAAAGTGGAATGAGGTGTTAGGAGTTAATGACTTGTGTGTTTCATTATACTTGCAATGAAATACCTGAACAAAAATCCAGTTATCCCTTCCTCTTCTGAAGTGGGCCCCTGCAATGCCTTGAGCTGAACTGGGGCATCTGGACCTTGCCTGCTACACGAATTAAGTCGGAAGTCTAGTACTGAAATTACACATGTTGCTTCATGCTTCAGGAGAGAAAAACAAGGCTTGTGTGCACTAAAGAGATGAGCCTGGCTACTCTTCACTTCTTGCCTACTTCTGTGTTGTAGAGGGATGTTGCTTGCCTTCCCTGCTGGCTGCCTGAAGTCCCCAACGTGTGCTGTCCCTGGTAGGGCTTTTGTCCCATGCAGTGTCACTCTAGCTGACATCTGCCCGGGGATGCCTCTCCTTGCATTTGTCACTCTTTATGCTGCAAACTTTACATCAGTTAATCTGGTTTCTTCACTAGATGGAAGAGTCAGGTTTTTTTTCTTCTTCCTTTGATGCCGGTGTCACAGAAAGTTACTGTGCCTATCATTTTGGCCTAGAGTAATTCAATTAAGCCATTCAGAGGGAGAAGTCAGGCAAATGCTTCCTTGAGAAGAGTGAGTTTGTCTTAGCCTTTACTTTTTGCTTTGATAAATCACAAAAAGTTCATAATACTGCCTTCCAGCCGTGGAGATTTATCCTGCAGTGTTACTTTCTATATGCCTGTGTGAAGCGCAGCCTGAGTGTAGATTTTGCGAAACTGTGGCCAGGCTTGAGAATTGACTGAGTAGTCTCCAACACTTGTGTTAGAAATTAAACATCTTTTAAATGGAAAAGCTGTTTCCTGTATCCCTTGCAGGAATTTCAGTTTAAAATTACATGGCCAAAAGTTGGAAATCAAACCTGGTAAGATGTGTACAGATTCTGAAATATGGTGGAAATGCTGTCACAATGCAGAAGTTATGGACAGCCTCCTTTGTCATCAGCTGCGGAGACAAAAGCAAGGGCGAGTGATACTCCCTGGAGGCATACAAAATATAAGTAAAATTAGAAAGAATTATCTGAGGACACATTTGTCCCAAAAGAGCGGCAAAGAGCTCAATAGTCACTGCTTAGCTAACGCTGAGAAGCACCCATTATTTTCCTGTTGCATCAGTCAGGTCATTCGGTGTGTTACAGTTGTAATAGCCCAGATGGCAGGGTTACAGATGCGGGAACAGAAATCAGAGCTAGAAGCTAAGGTACTTGAAATAAGCCACAACAGAGAACACATGACTGCCTAGAAAAGCCCCCCAGACAAAACAAAAAACCCACCAGCCTCCCCCAGACTCCACCTGAACTCCGGCAGCATTCAAGTTCAATTCACCCAGCAGTTTACTAGCCAAGACGTGATTGCATTTGGAGTTTGCTGCTCTGGGGACTTGTACCCATGAGCAGTGCTCGGATAATGCCAGTGCATGGTTAGGAGCTGCGAGGCTGAGTCCGGTGCCTTCCTGCGGGGAGGTTTGGCTGGGCCCCTGTAGGAGGGGAGGTTGGCACCAGGC
This sequence comes from Anser anser, assembly GCF_964211835.1. Taxonomy (NCBI): domain Eukaryota; kingdom Metazoa; phylum Chordata; class Aves; order Anseriformes; family Anatidae; genus Anser; species Anser anser. Next base: position 3,534,962 of record NC_139733.1, read on the forward strand.
AGAGTCCTGCAGCTTCCTCGCTGCCCCCACTTATGTAACGGGACGGGGCTGGGATTAAAAGGACAGCAACGTGGTTTTCGTGTCGCTGGTAACCTTAGAAGACCAAGGTAAGCGACTGCTGACTGTGATACCGCATCCTGTTTCATACAGGAAAAGAAAATATTTTTGTGTTTGGGTTTTAACATGCCTATTGTTAGTTCTGACAGGGGAATGTGCTCTGTGGTGCCTTACTTTGGTTTCTTTCTTATTTTCCTTTTAAGCAAGCATATTTTTATTCTGTTTATGGCTGTTCTCAGCATGGTTTCTCTGGTCACTACTTCCATTCCTGCAGCCTCTTTTAATCGCCAGTGTCAGGAACCAGCCCTGCTCCCTTTTCCCTGCTGATTTTCTCCCTTGGTCTCCTCTTCGGGGAGGGTTGGCTTGGCAGCTGCTATAAAACTACTGCTTTTTTTGCTAGGGAAAAATGGCCTTCCACGTGGTTAATGATAGATTCAGCTTACTTGTCCTGGAAAGTAGTTTAAAGTTTCTGTCTGCTGTGAGTTGACTTGATTCTGTTACACCCCAGCAGATATTGTCCTTCAGCTGTGGTGTGCATGTGAAATATCCAGACAGTCCTTTAAGAGCCCTGGCGTGGAGCTGGCTGCAGACGGGATGACGGCCAGTTGTATTCGAAGCAAAAGAAAAAGCCCCAAACTATCAATGAGTGCCTGGTGGGTTCTGTTGTCTCCTCTTTTCCTTTCCCCGCTGTGGGGCTGTGTGTAAGGACTTTCCAGCAGCTGGATGTCTGAGATGTGCTTGTGCTTTTGCCTTTTCTTTTCCTTGTCACGTAATGAGAGTGAAGATAGCAGTAGGGATTCGCTGTACACCCCTACTTGGAGGAGTGCTGTAGTAGAGAATTATATATGAAGCTCCTTATTTCTGTCATTTGAAGATTTTCTCCTGACATATATAAATATAATTTATAATACGTGTATATATATAAAAGCAGAGCAAACACTTATCTGTAAGAATCACTTCTCTGGTCAATATCTGATAGGTGTCTGTCAGCTTACCGTGTCTGTGGGAGGAGACGCAGTGCCCGTCATCCTGCAGCTGCTTACTGTGTTGAACTCACAGTGTGATTGGTAATTCTTGCTGCTCAAATTTGGGTCTGGGCAGTGAGGTTTTTTAACTTATGTACAGAAAGCAAAATGAGCGCGGTGCTGTAGTGCCCTGTCAGGACAGGGGAGAGTGGGATGAGAAGTATTTTAATGTGATGAGTGATACAAGTCTGTTGAAAAGCTAATTCTGATGGTGTCTTTAAAGCAGTTGTGGAGGAATCCCTGGCTGTGTCATCAAGTGTGAAATGTCCCAGAGGAAGAGGTCTCAAGTGACATTGCACGGGCACCTCGATTCACTGTTGTTCTGGATGTGGAAATAAAAACAGCGCTGTAATGAGCGATAGGGTGACGGTACTGAAATGAGCTTGTAAAAACAGAGAAGCACTGGAAAAGGTTATAAATCAACACGGAAATCTCATCCTCTCCTGAAGAGAATAATGAAATATTCAGTGCCCAGACAAGTACCATTAATTTCAATGAATTTCATACCTACCTGCATTTGTGGATCTTCAGGATGGGCGTGTATTGTAGCTCTGCTTAGTGAGTTAGTTTTAGGACTGATACTTCTACAACAATTGGCCTTTGGAAGTGCTTTAGAGAACAACAAAAAGTCAGAGCTAAAAACTGATTCCTCAGAAACATCTATTTGGATTCAGATGATGAAAGGCAAGGAGCATAAACTGTGTGCCAGTGCCAGTGAAGCATAGCCTTGAATTATTTGGGTTAGCATGCAGTAATTTGCTTTAAAACAATCTGATTATGTTAAAGGTGGGAAATCTCCGTGTAAATTTATGTGACACTGTGACAGTGATGTTCAGTTGTGACCCTCAGGAAGCTACAGAAATGTCTGTTCGAGGAACCATCCTCACCCAAGGCATTTAAAAGTTGTCAGAGCAAGAGAGAAGTCTGCCAAATCCCAGAGCAGATATGCTGTGGCAATACAGGTCCGGGGGTTATTGGTCCTTCCTGTGCTTTATATGCACAAATTTGTTTATTTTAGCTGGTTTGTTCCTTCTGGGAGAAGATCGACTTTCTTCTGGGTATATTGCTGTGTGGTTGTAAGTTGAACCGAATCTACCAGATTTCTCACAGCCCTCCTCAGACACTGAACAATTTGGTGTGGTTTACATCTCCGTGCTTTCCTCATAAGGACACAGCATATCATTTCCCAAGATAGGGCTGTGCTGGAGGAGCTGTGACCAGAGGGAGGGGGAGAGAGAGAGGGCTGAAAATTTTCAGGACTTAGGAAAATCTTTTAACCAGCTCTGTCCCTGCTGCCTTACATTCCCTGTCATTTCCGTGGGCAGTTTCCCAGCAGATGTAATGCCTTTATGGTCAGAAAGCTCTTCAGACACCTCATTCAACCCTTCTGGGGAGGTTACGTGTGAGTGCACCTGGGGCAGTGCCGCTGTGCCGTCCATGCAGAGAAGCCGTCTCAGAGTTTCAGAGCTGAGAACTGGGATTTCTTGGTTTCCGTGGCATGTTACTGCACTTAACCACGCTTGCCTTGATACCGAACTGTACCTAAACAGAAAGCGTTTTAAGGAGATCTGGCTTTATCTTCTTTTCTACTTAGAAAGATTCAGGATTCTAAAACATCTGCATCCTGCGTATTGTGTTTCAGACACGTATGAAACTTAAAACCAAGGAGCCCGTTTCTGCAGACTTGCAGCAATCTCCTTTAACTTGTGCCCAGTAAAGCTCCTCGGTTCGTGCTTGCCACGTTTGTGTTCTTTGAGTCACCTAACCACACTGGTCGTAGGAAGTGGGGTGGGGGAGGCCAGTTCCTGTGAGCATGGCATGGTGAGCCGTGAAATGAGAGCTGCAGAAGGAACCGTTCTCCCTTTTTTTTTTTGGATGTCCTGTAGGCTGAGCAAGTAAGAAAAATGTGGGTGTCTCTGCTCAAATACAAGTAAGTGATCTATGTCTCTATCTTGATAGAAAACTGCAATCCATGCCAAATTCTTGCCTGCTTTCAAACACAGTGTCGTCTTGTTTGTTTCTGTTTCTGAAAGCTTACAGTGAGAGCTTTGCTGTCACTCTTTTTACTTTCTGGCATGCCAGACAAATAGATGTCATGAGAAATAACCGTCGTGAAGTCACCGAGCTTGACAGAAGGGCACGCGTGTGGCCCTGCAGTGTGGCTGCAAGCCGTGCCGTCGGCACCGCGAGGCTCTGCTGGCCTGGTGCGTGGGTCCTGGGCAGGGGGAAAGAGGGTTTTGGGTGGGTTTGAGGAGGATGCTGGAGTTTACCAAGCAGGGCAACAGGGAAAGGAAGGGCATGCCAGATGGCAGCGTGGGGAAAGACTCAGCAGGAGCTGGTGTGGGGCAGGGCACCATGTGAAGTTGGAGAGAGGAGGAAAAACTTTGTGGGGGCAGGCTTTGGGGCTGGGAGCACTTTGGGGACGGCATTGGGCATTTTGTAACTGGCTGTAAGAGGTGGGGTAGTGTTCTGCCCTTGCTAGAGGGGACGTCTTTCTTTTGATTTGCAAGACCAGTTTCTTTACAGTGTGTTGTACCTAAGGCTCAAAAGACTGGGTTTCCATACAGTGTAGCAAGTGCTTTAGCTTCTCTGAGCAAGTCCTTACACAGCTGTGTCTGTAACGCTGCCTGGGCACAAAGGACAAAGTATTATCCCACTCGACAGGTTCCTGCTGACACAGGGAAGGCGTAATCAGCACCGTTTAATTTGTGACAGAGTTCCTCTTAGCAAGGTTTTCTCATTCAGAGGCATGCATTAGCTCTGCCCTTGAAGCACTTTGCTCTCTAGCAGTGGGTTTCTGCCTTAAGAACACCACCAGCCTCTCCTCCTTGAAAGGCTTTTGCTAAAGAAGGAAGGGAGAGAGAGAGAAAGTTCACTATTGGAGACAGCGCTAGGGAATGCCCGAGTGGGTGGCTCAGTTGAAAACAGAGATGCTTGAACTGGGAATAATGAAAACCTGCTAGAGGAGGTTAGAGGTACATCCTGTGGGCTCAGTTTGTAGCCAGGCCTAGGGAAGGGCCAAGAGTAAGATGTCTAGATAAGGAGAGCAGTTTTCAAAATAACTCCAGAGGTTAACAGTTGAGAGTTGTTGTTGTGAGCGTTATCGTTATCATTATTTATAATTATTATTTATCATTATTATTATTGTTATTAAATCTGCTCAGTGCTGGGCACACAGTTGTCCAGACTCCCGTTAGCTGCAGAGCCCCCTGTTGCCATCACGTATGTTCTGCTTTGTCTTCGTGTTTTTTTTCTGCAGTCAGTTTTTAGCCAGACCGGTGATGGTTGCTTACCCACTTGATGTGCATGGAGCATATAGCAGACAGCATCAGAAGTGGAGTCCTCGCTGCTAGGGCCATCTCTGGGTGTCACAGCCAGCTTCTCCCGGGAATAGTTGCCCTTTTATATATATGCTTGAAGAAAGAACAGGGAATCACATGTTCCTGTGCTCTTAGAGCTGGACTGGGTGGATCACAAATACACTGTTGCCTCTTGGAGCTACTGACTTCACTGATGTTACAGATGGCCCAAATCAGCAAAATAGTAGGAAACTGGAAGCTCCCATTGCTTGGCCACCTTGTGGGCGATCCCAGTGGATGACCATAGTGACAGCAGCCCCAGGAAGCCCTTGCAGTTGTTGCCAAGGCCATTTTCTCTTCCTTCGATCCATCAGGGAGATGCCCCAGGAGCAGCGGCTGGAGCTGTGGGGCAGCCGGGGCACCGGAGGGTCCCCTCTGGGACCCCCAGAGCAGCTCTGCCTTCCTGCCAGCCCTTCCCAGGCATCCGTGCCTGCTGCCTGAGCTGGGCTCACCGCTGGGCTGCAGCAGCAGCAGGGTTTGGTTTGCCTCGGGGTGTGCCCAGGAGCAGCTCTGGTAGCTGCGCTTGGGTGCTTCGGGCATGGCAGGGGCTGGAGCAGGCTTTGTTTTACAGTGTGACATCAGAGTCTGGAACAAAGTCACGTTCATCTTTCTGGATGTCTGGAAAAATCCCCCGATGGTATTAATTCTCAGTGAAGGCGAACTTTTAAAGTAGGTGTTGTTTATCAGTGCCTTTCTGGTGTGTTTAGTCTGCAGAGCCTTCCTCTGTAAGTCCTGCATCTGTCATCCCTTCTAACCCTTGCGCCTTCCCCGTGCCTCGCCTGGGAGAGCAGGGGGGGCTGCTGGCTGAGGTCACAGCTCCCCTTCTTTCAGCTGGACGCCACCAAGCTCTCCGGATCAGCATGAGGACTGGGTGAGAAGCCCCCAAGCAGCACGCTGGGACACGTGGTGCCAGCCCCCCGCTCACTGCCCAGCTTGCTGCAGGAGATGCAAACTAGCTGCTGATCTGGCGTTCCTGGGTCTTGCTGCTGGCCATCACAGCCCTCCAGGAAACTGATTATTTTAACCTGGGAGTGTCTTTTTGTGCTACAAAACTTTTTTGGAGAAGTAGAATTAAAATATGCTGCAAATTAAATTATTTTTTTTCTTGAGAATCAAGGCGTTATCTCTGGAAAGCACAGCCTTTGTCATTTTCTGCTTGGATTGGTTTTGAAGTGGGAAATTGTCAGCAGCATTGTTCATGCGAGTAAATTACAAATAAGCCACCAAGTACTTGCTCATAAACACGGTAGAGACGCTAGGACTGGGCACAGCATGGCTGAGGCTTTTTGGCCAAATTTGGTTTGTTTGGAAGCGCACGGTCAGGCTTTTTGCACCCTGTGCTTGGGGCTGTCACAGGTCCCCAGGCATCTCGTGGCAGGGCATGGGGGGAGCGGTGGTTTGCAGTCGGCAGCGTTTTGTCGGGTTTGGGGACACCCGGGCACTCTTCTGGTACACGCACAGGCCTGCACGTACCGGCACGCTCCCCAGGTGCTCACCTGGACGCTGCTCCAGCCCGGAGCGCGCTTTCACAATTCCAGCAGGGCAGAGAGGAGGCAGTTTGTACCCTCGCTCCTGCGGGCACAGGAGGACAGGCAAGGGGTCTCTTCGCCATCTCCCCCCACTGGAGTGTCTGGCAGCAGAAAGCCACACAGCCAGGGGGCTACCCGGGTTGCTCCTGCATCAGGCTGGTGTCCCTTCCATCCCCAGGAGCACCCCAGCACGCTCTGAAGCCCGTGGGCTGTGCTCTCGGAGAACTCCATGGGAAATAACCCAGTAAATCTTGTTTTCACAGATCGTTTTATAGCGCTTGAAAAAATATGTAAGGAAAGTGGATTTTTGTCTGGTGTGCAAAAAGCAGCCCTTAGGGGCCACATCAGAGATGAACAGAGGGAACCAACTTGGCTTAAATTAAAGAAAAAAGAATGAAACCCATTTTTGTGGTTTCACCCATGCATACTTTTCTTGATTTAGGCTCAGCACTACATTTGGTGTTCAGGGCACTTGTGGCTTTCCAAGTTTCTCAGCTTTCCAACTGCTTATCAGTTTTTTTTGTCTGCTTTGTGCCCGCTTGCTCTTCGGAGGTACCATCAGCACACGCACGGGCTAAGTGCAGGCAGGAGATGACCAGCAGTGTTATTTTCATTGGTAGTGTGTATATGCAACATACAAGAGGATATAAAATACCGTATTTTTCGAAGACAGTAGATTTTCTTTTTTTTTTTTTTAATGGGTCTTTTTTAACAGGAAGTAGTGTAAGGCTTTGCTAATTATTTGCTCTGTGGCTGCTTCTGAGCACAAGTCCTGGAGCAGTTGGAGCCGAGTTCAGAGCTCATTTCAGGCAAGATGAAGGCATCTGCCGCTGTGCTGAGTTATTACTGCCGAGGGATCTTGTTCCAGGAGTGTTTGAGTGGTTTGTCCAGTAGGAGAGGAAAACTTGTACCTGGATTTATAAAATAAGGGTCAAGGCACTTTTCAGTAACCGAAGTAGGTTGCAAGAGCTGTCAGTGTAGACACGAAATAAGTGTCTGCTGGTGTCCTGCACTTGAAAGTGAGCAAGTAATCAATAGCCCTGACTTCTATCAGTAAGAAAGAAAGGTGTCGCATTGTTATGCTTCCACAATGATGAATCTCAGTAGGAACCAGAAAACAAGTTTTGTTTTTCAGTTTCTTTTGAAACTTTACAAAATGACACCAATGAAGGCGGTCCCCTTTTCTGGCAGTGGTTGGACAGGAACCCAGAGTCCTTCAGGCCAGACCTGGAGCTGCGTCACTCCCTAGGGATGAAGCCGGTACTGTGCTTATGAGCTCAAACAGCCAGGCATGGTTAGAGGTGTCCCGGGGCAAGCTGCTGTGGGTGCTGAGGCTTGTCCCCAAGAGTTGGGTCGTTACAGTAATTCTTGGAGCAAAATGCACGTGTGGAAAATAGAAGATTGCTGGATTGCCAACCAGTCATGGCCACCAGTCAATACACGCTGAAACAATTCCCTCTCTCTTCTGTGTGCTGCCCTTTTTATTTTTTTTGAATTACAGCGTTTCCCTTGCGCACGTTTTTTAATTTCTTGCTGTGCCGAGCTACTGTTAATAGGGAAGAAGTTTCTGTCCTTTCTCTTAAAAGCTGCCACGTCACGGCACTGCCATCGCTGTCACGGGGCTCTCAGCATCCAGACCGGAGGCATCTACATAAGCTCCTTCCGTGCTGATTTGTTTGTAATAATCTATTAATCTGCTCTAATAATCTACTCTACTTTCACTGCACTTTCCTGATATGCGAAATTCTATTTGAATAAAACCCAGTGCTTATAAATTCCTGGTTTCAGACAGAAGTATGTTTTAATAGCTGGTCTCAGATCTGCTTAAAAGCAGATTTCATGGTAGAAATGTTAATGAAGCTTCAACAGCAACAACTGGCAGCCATTCTGAGGAATATGGGGTTGTATATTTGGGTGGCGGAGGTCAGGAAATAGTTTTGTGCCACCTGAACCTATTTTTGTCAGCAAAATTAATATTTTATGCCTTTTTTTTTTTATGTGTACTACTGTGAAAGTTTCTGCATCAGCTAATCTTCTAAAGCAGTCTGTGAGGCTCAGATTTCAAAGTCGTTACCCAAAAGGTCACATCCTGATTTAATACCATTGGTGTAAACCCAGGATAATTTAGCTGCTGTGGATGGAGGTGCTTGTCATTTCAGTTTTTTGATCCAAATATAAATCTAGCCACAAGTAGGTTGCATTTGTGAAGCTAATGCCGTGTTCCTGAGCACATCCCAGGAAGGCTAAGATTTGTTCTTACACTGAGTGCATCCTCCCTATGTGGTGCAGCTCACCTCTCTCCAGGAAGGCTCTGGGCATTTCAGCTAGTCCACTTGAAAACAGGGATGTGGAAAGAATGTTTGTCAAGCTTTCTTTGCCATAATTTTGTGGATTATCATTCACGTTTCTAGATTTGATACGTTTTCCATTTCTTAGGACTGCCAGAAGCATATATATTCGTGTGTTCATATGCAGCAATCCTAAATCACGCCCTTTTTTAAACCTTTTTATGCCTTCTTATGACATGCTATTAAAGCTGGTTAGAGGATTTCATGTAGCTGTAGACTTGCCACATGTCCAAAAAAAAACCAAACAACCCCAAGTCAAAAAAAAAACCTATGTGAAAGTGAATATATGGGTTTTCCACAGTACACACAGGAATGAATCAAGAATGCTAAATTAAAAGACAAACAAACATATTAATTATGCATTTCTCTATTTTCCCACTGGATCATATCTCAGTGGGATCTTTTAGATTGGAGCCTTTTGAGGGAATGTTAATATTTTATGTAATAAGGAATAATAAATAGCAGTAAAATGCAGCTTGGATGATTAAATCTCTGAAGGAATGGAGCTTGTACCAATCTGTCCCCCCACGGGACATATTCACCATAACTTAGGTGGTGCTTTTTGTTTGTTTTGGTTTTGTTTGTTTTACCAAACAGCATGATGTTGTATGCTGGGGCATATATATCTCTGTTTGGAGGAATCCTTTTGAAATGGCTTTTATCTTTTGTATTTATTCTTTTATTTTGGGTGTTGGTAGTAAAGAAATAAGTCATTAATTACATTCTAAAATGTGTGCTGACTTACCAGTCAGCATGACGTGACTATTAAGACTGGATATATTGCTTGTAATAACTTCTGAGTGAGTGCCTTGCTCCTTTTCTACCCTCCTTCCCTCAGAATGTAATATGAATGATATGCTTCTAGAAGTAGCTAAATTTTTTGCTAGGATTAATAGAAGGAAGTAAATATTGCCTTTTTTTTTTTCCCTTTCAGGTTGCCCTTGTTCTCCTTTTCAAATCAAATGTCACATTGACTCAAATCCAGCATTGGAAGCATGTGGGGAGCTGCAGCATATCAGCCCAGCACAATGTATCCATCAAACTGGAAGGAAGCCCAAGACCAAAGCTCCACTGGCCAAAATGCATCCTCTGCAGAAACCCCAAGGCAAGTGGCTTTGACCTCCTAGCAACTGTGCAAGCTTCTATCACACATGATGAGTAATATTTTTAATTCTTTTTTAAGTCACAGCAAAGTAGTTATTTTATGTTCTAAGGTTCAAATACAACTAGTAGGGTTTTATTATTTTCATTTTTCCCTTGTTAGATAGCATCTTGGGGAAGCCCTGAAGAATTGGTTCAGGAATAACAGATTAACTTGTTGATTCATATTTCCTTTACTGCTATTAAATGTCATGCAGCTGTGAAATCGAAGTTTAATTTAGCAATATTGTTTTCATTCTCTATCATTTTTTTAAAGTATTAGAATAGCTTATTGTTTAAACCTGGATCTGTTTTCCATTTATACTAAGAACTGTGTGTAGCAACAGGAAATGCTGAAATGGAATGAATGTATTTTAAAAATGAGAAATATGAGCTAAGGCAGTCACATTCATGGGTAGCGTGTGGGCTGTGGTAATTCCACAGTCCCGCCAGACTCAGAGTGAAATAGGTGACAACCCCAATCTATGGTAGAAGAGAAGTCAGGAAGAACCATGATCTAGCAAGTTTTCTGGTCTCCCCAGGCCCTTTTTTGACAGGTCCCAGTCAAAATTCCCATGGGACACTGTCACCTATTACCCAGTACTTGAAAATCAGACGTGTTACCTCAGACTGAGCCAACTTAGCCAAAGCTACAAATCATCAGTACAAGACTTGGTCGTGAATGTGCCAGTCATCTTCCTTAAAGATACTTTCACATAAAATTTAAATAATGATTTTATCATTTCACTGCATTTCTTTATAATAAAAATAGTTCTTAAAATTACCTGCAATGAGCATACATATAACAGTAGAGAACAATGTATAAGATCCTTTGCAAGGTTGGGAGATGGCTTTTTTTTTCCTTTGCCATTATTGACTTTGTAAATTAGAAATGGCTTCTTCTCCTGAGAAGTGGGAGTTGCCACCCACTAGATCAGGTTGCCCAGGGCCTCGTCCAACGTGGCATTGAGCACTTCCAGGAACTGGGGCATCCACAGCTTCTCCAGGCAGTCTGTGCCAGTGCCTCACTGCTCTCTGAGTGAAGAATTTCCTCCTCACCTCTAATCTAAATTTCCTGTCTTTTGTTTAAAACCATTCCTCCTTGTCCTACCATTATCTGCCTGAGCAAAAGGTTGCTCTCCATCTGTTTTATAAGTCCCCTTTACAGAAAAGCTGCAATGAGATCTCCCCAGAGCCTTCTGTAGGCTGAACAGCCCCAGCTCTCTCAGCCTTTCTCCATAGTAGAGGTGCTCCACTCTCTTGATCACCTTTGTGGCCCTCCTGCGGACCTGTTCTAACAGCCTCGTATCCTTCTTGATCTGGGGTCTCAGGCCTGGATCCAGGCGTCCATGTGGTGCTTCACAAGGGCAGAGCAGAGGGGGACAGTCCCCTCCCTCCCCTGCTGCCCACCCCTCTGGTGTTGCAGCCCAGGACACAGAGGGCCTTCTGGGCTGCAAGCATGCACTGCCGGCTCATGTTGAGCCTTTCGTCCACCAGAACCCCCAAGTCCTCTGTAGGGCTGCTCTCAATGAGTTCTTCTCCCAGTCTGTACTCATGTCTGGGACTGCCCCAGCCCAGGTGCACCATGTGCTTGGCCTTATTGAAGGCCAGTTATGTTCATGTGGGCCCACTTTTCCAGCTTGTCCAGGTCCCTTTGGATGGCATGCCTTCCTTCCGGTGTATCAACCACACCACTCAGCTTGATGTCATCTTCAAACTTGCTGAGGGTACACTCAATCCCACTGATTGTGTCATTGATAAAGACATTAAACAGTCCTGGTCCCAGGACAGACCCCTGAGGGACACCGCTCGTCAGTGGCCTCCATCTGGACACAGAGCCACTGACCACCACCCTCTGGGTGTGGCCTTTGAGCTAACTCCTTATCCACCGAATGGTCCACCCTTCAAATCTCTCTCTCTTCAATTTGGAGAGCAGGATGTCGTGTGGGACCGTGCCAAAGGCCTTACAGAAGTCCATGTAGATGACACCGGACGGTCTTCCCTTGTCAACTGTTGCACTAGGGCAGTCGGTGCGCTGGGAGGGCTAAGGTAACGCAAAGGCTGAGACGCTCAAGTCACAGCAAAGGGAGAGTCCTTATTCCCTGCTGTTTTACAGAGCCAGGGCCAAGCCTGGGCTATAACTTCTCCCAGATATTTAACCTTGCCTTCCCCTTTTCTATTTCTGTCATGCTGCTTCTCATTATTTCACTTGTTTCTTCTGCAACAAAGGCTGTGTGTCTTGGTTTCTGCCTGCTGCAAATAGCACTGGGCTGCTACTTCAAATCTTCAGAGGGGAGGAGGATTGGGGAAGTGCCATTCTAGTGCATGGCTTCAGCTTTCAGGCACCACCTGAACATGTCCCATGATGCTAATCTCTTCTTTGTGGCTGCCTTTCTTCCCGTTCTCCACCAGTTTACCTGTCTGTGCGTAGGAGGGCCCTGGAAGCTGCCTCCAAGTCGTGCTGCTGTGCTTGGGCCCCGGTGTGAGGGTGAGAGGCAGAAGGGGAGTTCAAAGTGGAGTGACGAAATAGCAGCACTACTTCCTGCAAGGGCTGGGATTGTGGAAGGTGGCTTCAGAGCAGGGGTAGGGGTTGTGGCTGAGCTCCCACGTTGGGTCCTGTATCCACAGCTGAAAGCAGCATCTTTTGTTTTTTCAGGAGTGACTGTTCATTTAGTCCTTGTGGTGATATAGATACAGATGGAGCTCATCTACTATTGTTCCTTTTTAGCATGCAAATCTATCATTCACTTCTTTTGTAGAAGCCTAAATTGATTTTGAGTTTAAAAGTCTGTAAAATTGACAGAGAGGTAACGAATGTGTGCCCTGTCATTTAATGGATTTTGTCATGTGCTCACGAGTGGGAATTGGCAAATTGGTTATGCTGTTTGAATGCTTTTCACACAACGATGTAATGTGAATTTTGAAAAGCCTATCTTGTCTTCTCCCATGAGTTATAAATAGATGTCTGTGTGTTTATAGGTGAGGCAGAGCTGCCTGGCTGTTGTGATGTTGAAGGCTGTTTCCTTGAAAATTCTGAATGTAGGTTCTGTGTGTCAGCTCTTCAGCACGTATTTTTTGTGGTTTAAATTTTGCTTTGTAAGTAGCATTTAAGAAAGCCAGCGAATTTGACTCTGTGCTGATGTGTCTGTTTCTCAAAATTACATTGGCAAATAACAAAAATCAGAACAGAAGGGAACACTTTTTCTTCCTTCTTAATACAGCATATCATATACTTTAGAGTGTAATTTCTCAAATGGTTCAGGTGGAGTCCACTAACAGGAAAGATTTAAAGGAAAGGTTTAAAATGTTTTCAAGTGTTTACATGGATAGAAATGACGTGCATTATTGTTACTGTAAATACTTTGGCAGAGACAATGAAGTTCACCTTTTGAGTGCTGCAGGCCAGTTACAAGCTCTTAAGGTCCTAATAGGAGATGTAGGGTAGGTTATTGCCTCTGTCTGTCACACCGATACTGGTTTTATAAAGAGTATAAATAATTTTCCTGTTTAACTGTTAGTTGTGTGTAAGACAGGTTTCGTGGTGGTGTTTTCAAAATCAAACTATAACACCTTTAATTTAAGACAGGAATTCCAGATGGTTTTGGACACTGGGCAAGTTGGTCATTTTATAGGAAGTGTCCCATTAGAGCTCAAATCATTAGAAAATGTGATTTTATTCTTTGGTGCTGAAATGACCTCAGTAATGTAGGTAGTTTTAAGTCTGCCTATACTCAGAGTTCGAAAACTCTAGCAGTTCTTCATCACTGACCTCAGGCAGCGACCGCCTGTAGCTAGAGGAGGGAGGATGCTGAGGCCCTGAGACCTGGAGCTTAACGCAGTCGGCTTTCTGCAGGGTAGGGACAACAGCAGTTGACTTACTTTGGGTGTATATGCCTCAGTTATCTTCCTAAAGAAAGTAACCCTGAAATTGCATTCAGAACAGTTGCTAATTGAAGCTCCATTACAATTTTAATCACATTATGCTGATGTGCCATATGGATCATTTAAAAATTGGAAATGCTTGAAGTAAATTGTTCTTGAAAGCATTGTTTAATAAAACTCATATGTAGAGTTTCCTCATTTGTTTATTAACTCTTTGGATAGTCTAGATCAGAAGGGCTATTTGGCAGTACTGCTCCAAGTAGCGTGTGCCTTGGAGTGATTGCACTGGTGGTTTTCCTACCTCCTCCTGTAAGGTCTGCTTATGTGAAGCTGGTTTCACTGTATGAAACTGTAACAGCACGTGAACCTGTTGCCATGGGTTACTGCTTGCGTATTTCCAAACCCATTTACCCTGCAACAATATAAGGTCTGAATACATTTTTTTAAAATTACTTTTTTTTCCTTTTAATACTGTATTAGACTTTGCACCTTTGCCTCCCAGTGAATTCTTAAGCAGAATGTATACATTCTTACAATGCGTTTTATTTATATAGTATATAACTCAATGTAGAACCAAAAGAGGAAGGAAATTTATGAAGACTACACCACGGAAGAGATGGGGGAGGGAGAATGAGAGGAAGAAAAGCTATTATGTTCTGCTTGTGGGTTTTTTGGCCAAGCAAATACCAGGCACTGAAATCCATGGTGGGATTGTTTTTTGGTGGTTTGTTTTGTTTTTGCTTTTTTTTTTTCCCAGCATAAGAGATTCAACAGAGTGCTAGAGTCTTGAAAAGTTATGGGAGGGGAAACTCGTGTGATTGAGATGGTGAGCCCATTTGCAAAAACTAAGTGTGAGCTGTGCATCCTGTTTGGTAACAAGGAAGCGGTAAATTTCTGAGCCGCTCTGTTCGTTAGCTCATCTGATACAACTGTAGAAATGCAAAATAGAAGACTGTCGTTTTTCTTTAGTGTACAGCAGTCTGCTTTTGTGTAAGAAATAGTTTGGAACTGCACCAGCATAATTTATAAAGAAGGTTGAAAGAATGGATATTCTTCATTCTGCATTGCGTGCTTGGATTTTTTTTCTCAGTTTAGAATAAAGAAGAGGGGAGATTTATCCTTGTGCTTTTTCCCTCTGTTTTATTAGTACCTCCTAAGCCTATACATCTCAAACCTGGGCAGGAAAGAATTCCTCCTGCACCTTCTCGGCCTTTACCAGCTGATCCCAAGTCATCAAGGAGCTTAGCGCCTGGAGAGGAAGAAATACCAATATCAGCAGGAGTCAACACTCTCATTGAGAAATTTGAAAGTATTAGGTAAATATGTCTTTGAGATCTGCTATAATCTCTCTTTTACAATTTTAACTTAAAATATAACAAGAGAAAACGTTGATTGTAATTGTCATGTTAGAAACTCCTCTCAGGATGTTTTCTTCTGAAAGTGCAAAACTTGACTGACTACAGAAGAGTTTTTTATAAAAGCACGTATTTCAGTGATTATTAGTTTGTAACTTGGAGCTGAAGGTCCAATGAATTTAAGTGTTCTACCACAAGTAAGTAGCCCAGAGTCTGCTTTTGGTAAGTCGTCTTGATATCAAATTGTTTTCACCTTATAGGAAATACTGCTATAAAATAATTGAGTTTTGCTATAAAATAATTGAGTTTTCTGTCTAAGATTCAGTAAATGTCAGACTTACTGTTATGTTGCTTCTTGGAGGCAGGGGATAGTTCAATGTCAGTGTATTGTGAAATGGCATAATATATAATTGTTTCTTGAAACTTTATATATAAAAGATGTTAAATAGGGTTGTGCATGTATATATAAATATATGTAAAGCAACTCCTTTTACAAACACATAAAAATCCTCTCCAAAGACCAAATGTGCCTGATGGAGCTAAGTGATTCATTTCATAAAGAGGGGGATAGGGACAGAGACACTGTACTGTGCCTTAGAATGTACTATCACCTGGGTGAATCTAGTAAGGCCTCTTCAGATAGAAACTAATGCATTCTTGTGCTTCAGAAACGTCCCCTCTCTGGCAGAATATAACTTTCTGGAAAGGCTTTGTTCTGTTGAAGAGGCTGAGTTGTTTAAACAAGCTCATAAACAAATGGTTCTTTTAAAAGACGGTTCTCCTTGCCACAAACCTTCAAACTAAACTGTTCTTCAAGTACACGTGGGGAGTATTAAAGATCTGGGATTCTAATGGTACTTTTTCAGTTAAGCTTATGGCTAGGAGTGGTATGCTTTTACCTGAAATTGTTGGGTGAATGTTGTTCCAGTGATGTGTTTGCACACCTCCTAGGATTATGAGGGGGCTGTAAGAAATAGAGCTTGAATCAGATAACAGTCAGGCCCTGTCTCTTTTGAGGCACTTCTGAAGTCTCTGAGTGTTAATAGGAATGACTGGGGTGCTTTCTCTTCACCTGCAGGCAACCTGTACATATTCTTCAAAGGAACCAGCTAAATTTAGCTCTTAAGATGGAGCCTGGCCTGGACTCATCCAAACAACCGAGCTCGTGTGACTGTGACATGGTAGCTTCCAGCGGCTGTTCGACAAATGAAAAAAGTGAGCCAGATGAAAATGAGCCAGATGTACCGTGCAGTGCGGATCTATCTAACACAGACATAATGAAAATTAAAGAGCTAAGCATAGGCGATAACAAAAGCCATGAAGACTGTACTGCTGTGAATGTGAGCAAAGAACCCTCTAGAGAGCTTAGCAATAAAGACTCAACTGCAGAACTGAGCAGTAATGGTAAAATTCCTAACAGAGACAGTGGCATTGACAGCCCTTCTTGTAGCGTGGCAGGAGAAACTTTCCCAAACGAAGAAGGTGCAGAACAGAAGAAGCCCAGCGTGGCTGGGAATCCGGGGGAGATGGAACCAGACAAAAAGGGCCCCAAATCTTCCTCTGCAGAGCAGAAGAGAGACTCCACGCAGGATGAAGACAGTGACATTGATGAAGGAAGTAGTGAGGAACAAGAGACGGCAGAAGTGCCAAAGTTAGAGTATTTGGATGTAAACAAGGTAAGGTAGTGTGTTACTTCTGTGTTCTCTGGAGCCAGTTCCTGACTCTGACCAGAGATTCCTTGCATCACTCTGGTCTGTTGTTTGGGTCTTATTGTTTGATTGTTTTTGTGTCAGAGGATCATGACAGTCATTGATTTCCTGTTTGATGCAGGTCTTAACTTGTTCCCAATCTAGACTAACTTGCAGAAAGGTTTCCAGTCTTGATTTAATGTAAGATTTAATGTAAGAGAGTCCATCACAGCCAGAGGTAAGATATTAAAATTGAAGTGCTTTTGTAGGTAAAGACTTGCACCTTGTGTTTTTTGTTTGAATTTGTGCAGGTTTAGCTCCTCACTCGATCACTAGATCATGTTGCTTTCAGCAGAGCTCCATGGTAAGCAGGGGGCTAACTGGATACTGAATGTTGCAGCAATAGGGTCTTGCTTGCTGGAGGGACTTGCATGTTGAAAATCTCTTCTAGCAGGTTTTTTATTTTTATTTCTTAAGAAGCCTGTGTTTCTTTTGGTGTGACTACTACTTGAGTGCAAAAAGTTGTTTTCAGGGTAGTTACTCTATCAAATTACTCTTCAGGAAACTCTAGCTAGAAGAGATTTTCCTTGAATGCAGAATAATGGAGTCCATGCTGTTGTGCATTTGCTGCAGCTGTATAGTGTTAACGACAGATTCATTCGATTATCTGCTTATCAAGACAGTTATTTTTTAGAAATAAGATAGGTTAGATTTTTCAGAAAAATAAAACACAAGATGCTTAGAGCAAAACATCTGCAAAATATTCCCCTTTTTGTTTGGTGGATAGTTTCAGAGTACAGTTAATGCTCTGGGGTGTTGCCTTTTTCCAAGAATAGAAGACAGTGTGATGAGACAAACATACCTACAGGAAGGTTTGAAAAAGCCCCAGACTTTTTCTAGTGAACGCACTGCTTTATGCTGCAGTTCTTCCTCTTTATTTCAAGCTCAGGCTTGTGTGATTGGACTCGCCTTCCCTTCATGTGATTCAAATGCCAGCATTGTTGTCTGGGACTGGTGTTGCCCCTCCAATACTTAACTGCTGTACTGCTCCTTCTGCAAATTCAGTGATGTCAAACTCAAATTAACTGACTTTTTATCACCCTGTCCTTTACATGAAAGTTGCTGTGTTAACAACTGAAAAATGCAAGACTTCATATTCTCAGGGTAACTAAAGAATCAACTTTCTGAAAGAAGGGAAATCCCATCACTACACCAGCTTGAGTAAGAGGAACCCTGCTGTCCAGGAGCACTAGGTACTGTCTCGGTGTGCCAGAGGCAGGTGTTGCTGCCCACCTGAACCTCGCTGCAGGGGGCCCAGGACTTACTGTGTGTTGACAGATCCAAGTGCCAGAAGCTCTGCCTGAGTCCCACAGACCCATCAGGCAGAAACACCGGTTTTGGTGTCAGTGACACCATCACTGTCAGAGTAATAGCTGACTTGAAAGCAACACTTCGGAGTTTATTCTGGTAAATACTGCTTGTCAAAGTGAAAGTTGGTTGTATCCCAAGCCCTGTAATGACACCGTACCCAGCCCCACCATACACGGCGACACAATTTTCCTGCATAATTGCAATATCTTAGATTGATGTAGCTAGTGGTTTTTATGAAAGCACACCAGAGCCTTGACTCAGGTTTCACAGTCTCCAAAATCCCTCGACTCCCACCATTATCCTGGCCAGAAGGGAGCCTGAATGCTGTGCCCATCACCCCGCAGTGCTGCGGTTTGGTGATGGGCATGGGCTGGAATGGGCGATGAAACATCTAGCAGAGAGTAAGGGCTGCACAAACCAGCTCTGCTTGGCCAGACCTGACTGCTTTCTGTAGATGGAGAGGGTGTGATCTCCTCTGCCTGTCTGTGGGTCTGTAATCTCACCTGGCAGCTGGGGCAGACTCTGGGGAAGGAGCCCATCAGACTGTCTCCCCTTCCCAGGAGCAGGCAAAAAAGCTCCCCTAACTCAGCCCTGACCGCCTTCAGCTGGGCTCAGAAGGCTGTGGTGCACAGGGCCTTGGGCTTGTGCAGGAGTAAGTCTGTGACAGTATGAGACAGGATCCAGCAGGACTGCAGGGTCTAAGCTGCCAAAGACCTGTGTTTTACCTTGTGTGCGAGAAGTTAGTGTGGGGTCCTCCAGAAAGCGCTTAAGGAGAGAGATTCCTACTGGCTTCTGTTAAGACTTCACGTCCATTGTGTTCACCAATGTTTGGTGCCTCTTCAGCAGCCTGTGGGAGGAAGCTTGTTTACATCTCCGGTGGGCCGCATCACCGCCACAGTCCAGGGCTTCTGTCTGCTGCTCTTCACTTTCCCTTATGTATATGCTTATACATAAATATGCATGCTGTGAAATACTTCAGTTATTTCATATTCTCAATAGATATGTATGGGCATATTTGCAACTGAAATATTTTGTAAATTATTATTAGTTGCAACATGCCAGCAAGAAAATAATGCATTAAATTAGAAAATCTTTAATCTAGTCATTAAATTTACGTTTAAGTTTGGGCTAGGCACGCAGTATCAAACCAACTGTGGCAAACCCAAGTGGAAGACTTCACTGTATCATTAAGAAGTGCTTTACTGACAAACACCACAAACACTTACTTTTGTGGGAGCAGAGTTTTAGTGGCTGTTTTAAGATCTTGTTCCTTAGGCTAAATGTTCATAGAGAATGAAATAATGCTGATAAAACACCGAGGAGGTCATACTTCTCTGTAGTGTGCTTGGTGAATTTATAAAAGGGAGAGATCTCTAGAGGAGGAAATGCTTTTCAGTCTAACAAGTTAATGTGTTTTAATCTCGATGAATTAGTACAGGAGGGCAGGTGTGACATCTATGTGATGCACTTCAGGTTCTTCCTTGCCCTTTGACTTGATTTCAGTTTCAGAAGGCAGTTTTGAGAATGACCATGCTCCACTAAGTTAATTTGTTTTTGCAGCCACGTGGGAAGGGGAAGGCCTAGATTTGCTGCCTCCGCTGTAGTGTAAGGATTGTGCCCTCTTCTGGGGATGCAGCGTGTACCAGCTGAGGTCCTGCAAAGCCAACTCGTGTGTTACGTGTTCACAGCATCCTCACGGTCTTCTGTTGCAGACAGGGGCACTGTGGGGTGAGTCAGTACAGGTAAAGGGCAGTGGCATCCCACGAGGAGAGCCAGCTTGGTGATTTGAGGCTGACATGTTCTGTGGTTACTCTGATGCTGGAAGTTTGCATCACCCTTGAGAAACCTGATGATTTTCCACAAAATAATGTACCTGGCCCTGGGAGACAAAGAGAGGAGAGCTCAGTCAGCACCAACTGTGGTATGAGAGCAGCAGAGAGCCCTTAATCCTCCAGGAGGTTGTCCTGGGGGAGAGCTGTGTGTCAGGAGCCAGCAGCTTTGTTCCTGCTTCCCCCTTTCTGCCTCTAGTAGCAGGCTTTGCAGCTGCACGCGGAGGTAACCAGCACTCTAATTAAACATTCAGGTTTTCCAGAAAGCTTTGTTATATTTGGAGGAGGATGCATAAGAAGTACAGCTGCAGAATGATTTAATGATGGCTCAGTAATTCTTAGGATATCAAGTTAAGTGAAGTTCATGAATAAACATAAGTAGAGAAAAAAAAAATCAGTTTTGCTTTTTTCTTCTCTAATTTTCTACTTCAGATCTCTCCATCCAGCACCCGGGCTTTCACGCATCCCATTGCTGGTGAAGTAACGCTGCCTGATGCATGACTTGTACTGTTTTATTTAGTCTAGCTTTAGCTCTGGAGTGTGATGTGGCTTCCTTTGGGAGTCTGCTGCGGAGTCTAACAGATCTCACTTATTAGCACACAATTATTGGATGGTTTAAAGTCGCAGGAGTGCCTTACTGGGATTGCTAGGGATCTGTTATCAAAATGAAAATGAACGAGGGGAGCTTATTAATTTTGATAGCATCTCAGAAAATGTCAGGAGCTGCGAGAGCTGAGGCACGTTAGCCTTGACGTTTACAAAAAAAGAAATGACAAAAGTGGGACCGAGGGGCTGTCATGCTCTGCAGCCCGCTACCCGAGGCTTCCGCTGAGCAGTCGGCTGCCTGGGAGCAGTGGAGCAATGCTTCTGAGATGGCGAATGCTCCTTCATATCTCCTTATTCAGGTATTTTTCACTAAGAGTAATAAATGCTCATTAATAATCCCCCCAAAATGCCTTTCTCCATCTGTCCTGCTTCCTGAGAACCTGCTGTGTAAAATAATAGTAATCATCAAGTCCCCCTTGGCCTCGTGCAGCCGCTGACGTGTTCTCCTTCTGCCTGTGTTTCACTGGAGTTTCGCTTCTGATTTCATAGTACAGATTGTGTTGGAAAATTTGACTTGGAGTCCTGCAAGTCAGGCCTTTGGGTAAGATTATCTCCACATACGTTCTGAAAAAAAGATTTTTGCTTGGCCTTGAAGAGGATGTGAAGTTATTATCTCCACTTCCTGATGTGACACTAGGGAGCGTGGCCAAAATAATGGTGTTTTATTTTTTTTTTTGTCTGCCTCCTGACTTGTTCTGTCAGTGGGTTTAGAGCAAGTTAGTGAAAGGGGGCTTTGTATTTGGGGGTTTATGTTTGTTTGCTAATTCAGTGGTACTTCTGAAGCCCATAGATGAATCCACACAAGTTACCCAGTACGCAGAACTGTGTGGGTCGGTGGTTTAGTCATAACGCTGGTTAAGAAGAATCAGATTTGTTCTCATCACCATTTTTTTGGAATACGCTAAGTAAAATAGATCTCCTAGCATAGGGTAACTTTTCCATATTGTTTTCAGCACTTTCGAGTAGGAAGTTGTCTGTAATCTTTGGGGACCTTCTGTGTTCTTTGTAGCAGTGGCTGTTGATGGGGAGCTTGTGTTTTTAAAGTGTAGCCATATTCTGATTTTAACCTAGCCATATCCCAGCTTTCCTGCATGATTTGCTGAAAGCCTCTTGCAACAGAGATGCGAACTGAAGGTAGTCAGGTACAGCCAACAGTAAGAGAAACAGTTGCTGCAGGCAAAATTGCAGCCCAAATTTTCTCTCATTGAGCCTCTGAGGTTTCTTTTCCTGTTTTATTTTTCCTTTAAATTTTCACCTCAGATTTGCTTCTCATGATAGCCAGGTCAGCCTTCGTGCCTGGGTGCCAAGTCCCCATCCACGCGAGGCACTGCCTGCTGTGCGTGAAGCCTGAGGGAGGAACCGGGATGGTTGAGCCATCACGGGTTGTCCTGTGTTTGTCTTCTGCCTTCGCTGGCATGGCTGAACTGACTGGTAGTTAACGGCAGAGGTTAATAAACAAATAAATGAATAAATAGTGGTTGTGGTGGCTGAAGAGCAGGCTTGTGCCGTGCCTGGAGGACGGGGAGCCTGCAGTGGGTGTCCCAGGGAGCAGCAGGTGAGGCTGATGCCCAGGTTAGCCCGATGCCATCGCTCCTGCCCCCCAGGCAGCCGAGCTGTGCGGGAGGCCGGCAGTGCCCTGGCTGACTGCGCCCTGCGCTGCGCTCGGCAGACACCGGGCAGGGCCGGGGGCAGGCGTGCAGGAAGCAGCGATGTGCTGGTGGCCGCTCTGTTGCACAAGTCAGCTCGGCGTCTGCTGTCACCCAGTTTATGTCTGAGATTGTGGCGTTTGCCTATTTGCAGGTGTAAATGTACTCCCACCTAGGTGAGAATCTGCCCGTCGTGGTGCCGGTTGTTTCCAGGCTGGCATTTCCTTTTTCCTTAAAACATTTTATGGACAGATACAGCTGAAAACGAGCTGTTAGACCTCCATACAGAAGTGAAAGAGCATCACGCAGCTGCTACTTCAAGCACTGGAGTAAGCTTCCTGTGTCACAAAATAAACACCGACTGCTTCCCTTTTTTCATCTTGCTTTTAACTCCACTGGCTAAACTGCTTTAAAAAGGTTCTGCAGTACTTCCATGGCTGTCAGGTGTGGCTGTGGAGAAGAGTTGTAACAGGCTGTGGCTGTGCCCACCCGTCATGGTGGGCAAAGCAGGAGTGAGACAGATTTACAAAGAACAAAACAGCTTAAAATCCATATAAGGTGGGAGACTGGATATTTTGTTTCCGCATCATTTATATGCCTTACACATGGCAAATATATATATATATATATTTATATATATATATATATATACACACACACTTTTTTTTTTTCTGCAGGACTCTGTGAGTAAAGTTAAGTATGCCTCACTGGTCCCCAGCAGCGGCCATTTGGTTCCTGTGCAGTTTGTGCTTTAAGTAAATGTGTTCAGTTTTGCTGTAAGTCATCTGCCTGGGCAGTGGTCTCACTGCTGGGTGTCTGCTCCGAGCAGGCTAAAGATGGTGATGGCCTCAGATAGTCACCTGTTATAAACTGATGCAAAATGAAAAACGCAGTGAGGTCTCATTGCTATCAGTTTGCTTCTGCATTAGTAGGGCTCACTGCTTAGATAATACCCCTGTCCCAAGCTTCTTTGAGGTGGGCTCTGCCATGGCTCTGCCAGTTTTTGTTACCTGTCTTCTTCCTGATGATTTTCTTCTCCTGTCTACCGTTGTTGCCAACATCATCCAGCTGAAGCCTGCTTCCTTTCCTCAAGTAGGGTTCCTTTGCTTTCTCTCGGACTGTGCGGTTGTGTGAGTAGATGTGAACAGAGACTTAAACAAGGCTGTTACCTAAGGAATATAATCTGTGTTTGAATTTGCACATTTGTTTTAATTTTCATTTAGAAACATAGACCATGAAATATCTTGTCCATGGTACCCTGACATACAGCTCAGGCTTTGCTAAAGCTGCCCTTCCACGGCCCAAAATGCAGAAGGGTCAGAGGACCAGGCTGTCTCACATCATTCACTGCATTGACTATTTTACATAAAGTGTTATATCCATTGAAAGGTGAATAAGGTGCAGATTAGTCTGAAAAACGTGCCTGTCTCTGCGCCTGGCAGAAGCAGGAGCTGAAGACGGTCTCTCTTTAAAACGTTCTGCTCAGCTCAAGCTCGTGTTGTGTTCAGCCGCTGTTTGGTATTTCAGCAGATGTCAGCAAGTTTTTTGGAAGTATAAACCGAGCTGCAGATGGTGAAGGTCAGGAGGTTAAAAAGTGCCTGTGCTATGTAAAGATTTACTTTTGAGAACAAATGTATTTGGTTGAAAATAATTATTTTCCAAATTCTGTATTCAAACAAATCAAAGGATGTTCTCGGTGGCTGGCATGCCAGCCTGCTGACATCAGTGCCTTTCATTCAGGCGCCCTGTTCTGCTCGCAGCAAAACTGGCAGATAAATTACTTCTCAGCGAGAGATCCTTGTAGTTAGTGGAATCCTAATGGCCAGCAGTGTATTTCATTATAAACCGTAATATGTCGTGTTTCCCCATAACAGCTTCAAAGCATTGTTGTGCTGTGATTTTTTTTCTCCCCAAATATTAATATATAGCACATGAGTGAGTAGAGCAGGATGTCGTGTAGCACGTTAGAATAGCTTAGAAGAATATTTAAGTTTGCTTGAAATAATTAGAGTAGTGAGGCAGGCCGAGCACACGTCCGGGCTCCTTTGTGGGGCACGTGCAGGTCCCCAGGTCTGTGCGTGGGAAGAGGAGGAGTGCCTTGAAGGAAGGAGCCTGACACTGGTTCAAATCCAGCAAAGCTCTTCGCTTTCCTTCACTTAATACTTGCATCAACTGAGGATGCTTAATGCTAAGTGGTGCCTTGTTTTAGGTAGGGTCTGGTTTGCTGGGATTTATGGCGAGCTTTAAAAAAGCCTTTAAGGTCTTCCCCTTGCACTGCAGTTTGCCTAAATGTGTGTGGGTTTTTTCCCTTTTTTTTTCGTTTCTTTTCTTTTCTTTTCAACTTTGTTTATAATTAAAACAAGATGGCAGCGAAGCAGCTTAAAGAGGGCATTTCACTGACATTTTCTAACAGCTTGGTGGTGGCCAGCAGTGTGTGTGCAACGTGCTAGCACGTACCCGGAGATAGGTGTCTGGGACAGAAATCCCTGCTGCTGCTGAGGGGCCCAGGTGCTTCCTGAGGCGGAAGCAGTGCTTTGTTCTTGATTGCCTTCAGCTGGACTCTTACTCCCTGGATGTGTCCTGTCCTTGCACGAGCCTGGGTGAACCTTTACCAGCTGCTGTGTTGTGTGCTGAAGGGCTCCTGGTGCGCTGCTCAGGGAGGCAGCTCTTGGTCTGAAGCAACACCTCGGTCACTTTCTTTGATGCACTTTAGTTTTCCTGTGGAAGAAATGGTGAATAATTGCAGCAAGCTCATGCTCTCTGTTCCATTAACCGTTTATACATCTCTCTAGCCTCCATCGCAGTCTTTTTTTTCTTTTTTTTTTCTTTTTTTTTTTCCAGCTCCAGTCCATTAAAATTCCCCTACACTTGCTTGACCTTGCTGCCACTTTCCAATGTTTGCATTCCTGAACACAAACCAACCAGCCCTGAGTTTTGGAACCCACTTTCACTTTGATTATAATATAAGCACAGAGTTTGAAGTCTAGACCCTTAAAGGTATCTAGAGTTTGTCAGAAAGCTGCGGTCTGTGTCATACCAATTCACGTACTTTTAAGCCCTTAGAAAGCTGAGAATCTATGGAGCCTGTGTAGCTTTTGGCTAATCTGTGAATAAAGGTGATGCTTCGTTACTAGTTTAGAACTCCAGGCTTTTGAATTAGTCCTTCCTTATTTTATTTTTATAACGGGCATAATGAAAGACTTTGCTGGGTGATTTTGGTTATGTTGCTGGAATTCTTTCCAGGAAATTGGTGGGTGTTTAAAGCTGCACAAAGCTGTTAGAGATATTCCACAGAGAGTAATGCTGCGCTGACCGGGGAGTGAAATCTCCGGCCAAACAGGGCTCTTTTCTAATTTCTATGATTTTTTAGTCACAGGACCTGAATTAAAAATGGAGCCCTGTTGATTTATAATCTGGTGTCTTAGTTATCAAATAGATAAGCTGTATCTCCAAATTTGGATGGTATTTCTGGTTCTTTATAGAAAACCATAAAGAATTAAAATGATATCCTGACCAGCTGTTAAATACGTTCCTAATTGCACTTTCAGAAAATTGCTTTAAAAATGTCTCTAGAGCAAACTGATCCTTCGGTGAGAAATGCGGAGCGGATTCTGAAATGTATTAACCCCATTCACTTCAGGCTTCTGTACTGGCAGGGAATTTGGCCCGCTGAGAAAACGGAAAGGGGAACAGTTGGTGAAAGTTAGGTTCGTAGGAGGAGATGGATTGTCTTATTTGTAACTTTTTTTTTTTTCAGTGTACAGAGCCCCAAAAGCTATTCAACATTGCAAATGAACTGCTCCATACAGAAGAAGCATATGTGAAAAGACTCCATCTGTTGGACCAGGTAACTCAATTTTGAATGAACTATGCTTTGTCTTCAGTTCAGCCTCTGACCTAAAGCTGGATGGTGTGAAAACATGACTTGGTGGTGGGAGATGGAGTTGGCTTGCCAGGGTACATGCTGTGGGGCCCGGAGGTGAGCTTTTGGCCATTGGTTCTCAGAGGTGGAGCCCAAGGGTTAGAAAAAGAGGAATGGGAAAGCAGCAGCCCATGATACAGACATTATAAGCATTTGATTCCTCTCTGAGCATATGTGGAGAAGAAATTATAGGGACACTCAAGGCACCAAAAATGATGAAATCTATGACTGCTCTGCAGAGGACAATAGACTGGATTTGTACTAAAATCAGGCAACAAGGGTCAGCCAGAGTGATTTTTGTTTTTCCCCATTGTGATTCGTAATTGTTTTCTGTCATGTTTACACATGAGGATAAAGTAAAACTAGGATGATGAATCCAAACTTCTTCCCACATAAAATGTTTTGGTGAGTCCACACGGTTCAGACATGTCTATATTTATTTCTATAATGTCTATGTTATGTATTATATAAAGAAAAAAATTCATGAATATTCAGGAAAGAAGTAAAAATGAGGATGAGTAACATTGTTAAGAAAGAAAGAAAGTAATTGGCACCTTGGTAGAAATATTGTTAGAAGCTGTAACGTCCAAAGAGCCCTCTGGCCTCCAGCACTAGGACCTCTGTGGAAAACTTTCCCATGTTTGCTTCGGATGAGCAAAGACTGTTTCGAGACCCTAAAAAACTAGGGAGTGTCTTTCACTTTTGTTCAGTGTAGTTTTTCCTGCAGAGAAACAAAACAAACATGTTTTATTTTGCTTGATGTAAAAGGCAGTAAGAGCTCTTTGGGGACTGGTTGTTCTTTGCCACTTAGCTCCCAAGTACACCAGCTCTCATCTTCTCGGTAGTTTTAATCTGTTTTGACTTACAAACCCCTCAGACTTTTCTAATGGAGGAGTAAGCCCATAACCATAACTCTAACCCCATTTGACAATGGGTTTATGTTTGTAAACCCCCTGAAAATACTCGGAGCTGTGATCCCCAAGGACTGAGTACCAGGAGTCAAAAACTGTAGGTTTGTTCTGAGGCAGTCAGCTTTGTAACGCTGTAACTGTATGCCGGGGTGTGTAGGATTTTTTTAAACTAATGTTGGTACTCTCTTGTCTCACACAGGTTTTTTGCACTAAGTTGTCAGAAGCAGGTATTTCATCTGAAGTGATAACAGGCATCTTTTCAAATATTTCTTCTATCTATTGTTTCCACGGACAATTTCTTCTTCCTGAGCTCAAAACAAGAATTACACAAGAATGGTGGGTAACTGTCATTCCAGTTGTTTTTAAAGTATGTTTTCAAGAAACTATAGTGACCCTAAAGCCTAATCATATTCCAGAGTTCTTAATGGTTTAATGCAGTAGTTCAGATGTCATTTAATACATTGCCATGGAGTCTCTTAAGCCTCTCTCTCTCCTGTAATCTTCCTGAATATAGGAATAGACCTGAGCACTCAACATTTCTAGAGTACTTTGTGAGATTTTTTTTTTGGTCCAAAGTACGACTGGAGCTGTTTTTCTTAGTGTACTTCCACTATTCTAGTTTCATAGTACTATGAAACTGTAGTACTGGGAAAGAAACAAACTGCTTATTTTGGCCCCGTGGATGAAGTATTTAAAAAAAGTTTTCCATCCAAAGAAGGAAAATGCATCATTGTGTCACAGTCTAGACTTTACAGTGTTGGAGACTTCATGAGACACATCAATTTTATATTTAAATTCATTTTGTTATGGTTCTATAAAATTTCATGTTACAAAATTAGCATTATAGCAGCCAATCAAAGGAAAATCTAGACAGATAAGATAGAAGACTTTCTGTCTATAAATCAGTTTATGTCTGTAGTGCACTCATTTCTTTTGCTGTTTTGCACCACAACACTGAACAAGTTTTTACCCAAGCATTTGTTTGTCTTCTGTTCTATGAGATATATGTACAGTGTAACCAACAATATTTATTAAGTTCTTTAAGAAAATAGTATTTTTATTTCAATGAGTACTAATGGTCATATACCAATTAAAATTTGGAAGCTGTGCTAAGTTGTAAATGAGGCTGAAATGCAGTGCTAGGCAGAAAGGTTAATTGTAGGGCAGATGTAGGAACCCACTTGGGAGGATGCACTGGCTGCAAAGAGTGTGCTGCAGTGTAAAGTCCTGATGGTGCTGATGCTGCACCTTATTTCATGTTAAAGTCAACAGAGTTAACCTTTCCAACTGCCCTGAGTGATGAAGGTGAGATCAGAGCTCTCATTTCCCTTGGGAGGGTCCAATCTTCTTCACATAGGTCAGCAATGTCCAGAAGCAATAAAAAACGACCCAGCACCTTTGCACCTGA
The DNA here is from genome assembly GCF_964211835.1 of Anser anser. Taxonomy (NCBI): domain Eukaryota; kingdom Metazoa; phylum Chordata; class Aves; order Anseriformes; family Anatidae; genus Anser; species Anser anser. Next base: position 3,563,038 of record NC_139733.1, read on the forward strand.
CATATGTCTACAGGAACAGCTGTAATAAAAGGGAAGGAAAACTGGAGAGACTGGAAGTCAGACGAGGGCATGAACTTTTTGCGTGGCTGAAGGGATCTCGTGTAAACAGACTGTAAGGCAGGAGTTCAGTGTGAGAGAAAAGCTGGGGAAAATGGAAAGAAATCTTAGACTGACACTGTTAACGGGACTGAAACGTGAGAAAATTAGACGTGCAGCTCTCGTCATTTACACATCTAGCTCCTGTAGGAGTGCTGCTGCCAAGTGGCCCAGAGGGAACAGACCCAGCTGGGGTCACCTGAGGCCTCCCACGAGAGCCTCTCGGGCTCGGTGCCGTGGGAGGGATGCCCCTGCCAGGTGAAGAGCCGTGGGGCAACTCTGGCATTGTCCACAGCCTGGCTGGCTGTGCCTGCCTCTGAATTTGGAAGAGACAAAGATGTACAGCTACCTCTGCAAAAAGTAGAACGTGTCCCACAGTGTTTTTTTCTGGACAGAGAGTTGGATGTTTCTTTAATAATGTGTAGTCAGTTTGGATCTGAGCTTCACGTCAGAGTGACAGTGGGAACAGAAACATCATCCTTAGCACATCTAGATTAATGTTTAAGTTTTCATCTAGGGTACCAAATAGATTGCTTTAAACTTAACCTAAAGGATCTCAACAGCATGCATGTGTAATTGTGGGAGACAATTGTGAAAGTGTGATAATTTTGTTTACTCTTAAAATAGTATTGATCTCCACAGATTTCTGTACTTACCCTTCTCTTTCCATCAGGAATGTGAACCCACGGCTGGGAGATATCCTACAGAAGCTGGCTCCTTTTCTGAAGATGTATGGAGAGTATGTAAAGAACTTTGACAGGGCAATGGACATGGTGAACACGTGTATGCAGAGGTCATCTCCTTTCAAAGATGTTGTTCAAAATATACAGGTATGTTGTTAATTGGCTTAATATGGCCTTGAGATCCTCATTTAAATTTATTTTATTTCCAGCACACAACATGTTTGTTTTGGTACAAGATAATATTGCTCTAGAATTAAGGAAGAAGGTTTTATTGACAGTCCTTTCTTTTCTTGCTGTGCAACACAGATTTTTCACATAGGTAGCTTTTCTCCCATTCATGTATTTAAGAGGAGAATTGGAAGTTACGGGATGAAACTGAGCTGTTTGCATGGCAATCCTGACTACGTTCAGCTTACTCAGAAATCCTTAATGTGTTCACTTTTTATGTTTTGAAATTAGGAGAATGGGATGAGTTCTCTTCTTGGGGGAGAGATATGGATAGCTTTGTTGTACATTGTGTTTTCTGTTGATATTTATATAGCAGAGGGAAGAAATATCGATGCTTATGGCACAGTTCTGCTGGGGCACTGTTGCCTTTCCCCAGTGAGCCTCCCTACCTTGTGTGCTCCTTAGTGTAGGGCACCCTCTTGCTCTGATACTCAACATATCCATTTGTAAACTCTTCTTAATTTTGTTTCCTTCTTACTAAGTTGAAGTGTCGCTTTTTAGCAAGTTCATTTCCTTTCTGAGCCTGGTGTTTGACTTTGGGCATGTCACCAGCAGCACCTGGCGCAGGAAGCTGTTTGGGTTTCCATCAGCTCTTGCTCTGCTGTTTCTGAGGCTTGTGAAGGGGCTTGCAGCGCTGGAGGACCACAGCTCTGCTGGGGGATGCTTAGCGTGGACTTTCACACGTTCATTCTCACTATATAAAAGCTGTGTGGGGAGGGGGAAGAGCTCTGCTTACGCTGGTGTGTCTGTAAAACCTCTGTCCCCTTTGGACCCCGGGCCAGCTGCAGGAGGATGCAGCAGGCTGCAGGCATCCCTCCGCAGGTGCTGGGAAAGTGCACACCGGCCTCTGGGGGAGGTGAAGGCAGCAGGGAGAGGGTTAAGCTGAGCCGGGAGCGCAGCTGTGCCCTAAATGGGAGCTTGTCGGCTGGCCAGCTGTCAGGAATCAAGTAATCCCCGCGGCAAGCTGGGAGAGGAGAGGCCCTGTGCGGAGGGTCAGGGCTGCCGGCTGACTCAGACAGAAGCTGTGTCTTGGAGGAGCAGAGGGAAGGCAGCAGGAACTGGGAAAGTTCTTCTTCTACCAGACTCTCACTGTACGTGGCCTTTTCTTAACCTTTTTCTGTCTAAATCCAGCCTGCTCTCGCAGAGGCTCTGTGCAGCTAAGTGTGTCTGCTGGCTGGAATTTGAGACCCGGCAGCGCTGGGCCCCCAGGGGCTCCTGCTTCCCTGCGAGGGGCTCCCGGCCCCTGCTTGCCTCCCTGCTGCCCCTGCTCAGCTGTGTCGCCTGCCTGTGACGACTTAGCTGGGTTCCCAGCACACTCAGCGTGCCCTGACCCACGCCAAGAAGGGGCATAGAGGCACAGCTGGGCTCCACAGGGAATCGGGCCTCTTCTATAGCAAGCACTGTAAGAATTCCTGCTTCCTGTGCACATGGGCATTTTGCTGTCTTCAGTTTCGCATCAAACTGCTGCCGTGCCTTTCTGAAGTGTAATTCGGTTTGTAACCGTTCTTCCTGCAGCACAGAGATCTGCCCTCCCCAAAATTCTTCTGTCTCTACACCGCTCGCCACCAGACTGCCAACACAAATGATTCGTGTTAGCTGTCAGGCTGTGAAACACGTCGGCAGCTGGCCAAGCCCATGCATATTTCTCAAGCAGAGTTGTGGCAGGTAGTGTTAGCACAGGCAGTGCTTGTAGGGGTTGCAATTCTGAAGCGTACTGATGACAGGATTTCACTGTAGATTATTCTAGCAGCAGCATCACAGCACCTTCTGCTTCTGTCATGACCGCGGTGCATCCAGCAAAGACTTGACCCAAAGCACTCAGTCTAGTCATCCAACCTATCTCTGTGCTATCAAAAACTACAGGTACTTTTACAGGCAAAAGTTGTCCTTTTTCTCCCCTCTGTCCCCGCTACTCTGGGAACTTCTGTAGCCTGTGTTTATAGAACCAGAGCAGACATTTGCAGTCTGTTAGAAGGTGTGGGTGGGCATAAACTAAACTTTAGCCTGGTGTTCTGCTTGTATTATTCTTACATGCAAATAATTAAACAATTGCATTTAGATTTCAGTGGAGCTGCTATAGGTTTTTCTGTCTGCCCCTGGCACAGGACCACTGCTGCAGGGTTCATACAGTCCTGACTGCTGGCAAGGTATCCAGGACTACATTCGTGTGGCTCCTCTCCTGACCCTCAGCTTTACTTTTCAAAATACCAGTTGCAGCCTGTTGTGATCCTGCAGGAATACACTGTCTACCCAAGCTGTTAATGGAGTAGTTATATAGGCTAAGGCATTAACACTTATTAATTATGCTAACTTAGAGAAAATAAAACCAGACATCCCATAGGACTTGGAAGTGAATGACTGTGACTTGTCAAGTTTACTTTAGCTGCCCTTGAAGATAAACTTACTTTCTGTTTACTTCTCATCCACCTACCAGTGCAAAAACTTGATAGCTGGTAAGTTTATTAGGAGTTTTTTTTTGTAAGTTCTCTAGTTACACCATCAGAAAAGTGCTCTTTTAATATATATTTATGTTTCAGATTCTCATGTGAATTAATTAAACACAGAAAAACATTTATCTTTCCTCTAGTAAAGTCATCTGAATTGTAATGTGAACTCTGTAAAGTTTTGGAAATCACGTAACGTGAAAGTTCTCCTGTTTGGATTGGTTTGTTTTGTGATTGTTGACTTTTACAGAGGATCCACTTGATGTATTAGTCCAACTGACATGAGCCTGGAATGGACTTCTTCCTTTTCTTCCCTATTATTATTCAGTGTTAGGGTTCATCATATTACAGTAATGAAAAGACAATAGAGATTATTATAGTAAGTGGATTTAGGAATATAAACCAAGGGCTAATATGCAGTAGTGCAGTTCTGTGTCTCAGTGCTTCCTGGAATCTCCGATTCTTTCCATCCCAGTTGTGTTTTCTGGGAAACATTGTGCTATAAAACTCTGAGAGATAAATTCACTTAATCTCCTCTAAACAGAAATGCTGTTCACTCCACTACACAGTGGCAAGATATGTTTTTAAAGCCCATTTACATCTTTCTGGAAGGATGGTTAATATTTTTCTATCAGACAGTCATCTTGTTATCTCCAGGCTTTGCTTCAAGAATCGGGCAAGTCAGCAGCGTGTCTTGGGCTGTGATAGTTATGTGGAAGACTACAAATACCTGAAACAAGCACCTTCCTCCGAGAAAAGAATACTGAGATTAGCGTGGTAGATGAGGGGTTGCTTACAGTGGAACAGACCGAGATGTGGCTTCAGTAAGCTGACTTAAAAATAATGCAGTGGAGACGATTGCGTGTGTATGTATTTGGGGTTAAGATGCTGATGAGGGATTCAGGAATGAGGTTGTATCACTCACAAACTTCCTGTCTGCTTTAAAACAAGTTAGTTATTTTTGCTGTGTTTCTCATTTCTCCTCCCCATCCTTATAAATAGAAACATTGCTTTACTTCCTAGGGCTTCTGTGACAATAAGCATACTGCAACACTCAGTGCCATTTCAAGCAGAGTAATTGAGTAATTATTGGGTAACATTTAATGTAATCAGTCTCAAACCAACCCCCTTTCTTGGTCAAGTAAAATGAGAGAATTTGAGGTAGCTACTTCAAAGGTGAGCAGTATATCTGCTGCTTGTACAGTAAGTTCTAGCAAACAGTGTATCCCTGTGGGGTTTCTGATTTTATTTAATCTGGTGGGTAGGGGGAATGCTACCTAGGGCTTTTTTGATCATGTGAAGAATCACAAAATGTAAGATACTGTTGTATATCTGCAGAAAATGTCAGAGATAAGGAACAAAGGTTCACGCTTGTCAGCTCTGATAGCTTGGGAAATTTTCATGTGGTCCTCTAACTATACATGAATGGCCATTTTCCCTTGCTGTTTAACAGCAAAAATGGGACCAAAACCAAAGCCTTCTATGGTTGTTTTCTCTCCGTTACAGAAACAGGAGGTGTGTGGAAACCTTACGTTGCAGCATCACATGCTTGAACCCGTGCAAAGGATTCCCCGTTATGAACTTCTCCTGAAGGACTATTTAAAGAAACTTCCAGAAGAATCTCCAGACAGGAAAGATGCTGAAAGTACATGTAAACTTCTCTCTGTCTAATGAACACAGTAAAATCTTGGAGAATTTTTTCCTTCACGTGTTCAGATACTTTCAACTAGGGTTATGGTAGTAATGGAGAATTGAATTAATCAAATGATTGGCCAGCTTAGTACAAAGGGGTTCAGGATGCTTGTGGAGTAGAGAAGAAAAGAGTTGATAGGTCAGCTCTGGGAATGAAGACAGCTTTAGCGAGTAAACAGTGACAAGGTATTGAAGCTGCTAATGGTAGAACATCTGGAATTTTTATTTAATCCATTGTATGCCCAAAGACAAATACAGGAGGACATCCATGGAATAGTTGGAGGAGGAAAATATGAATGGTCTTAAATATATGTGCTTCCTAGGAAGGCAGGTTAGGCTCTGTTTTTAGGAAGACATTCTTAAAATATGCTTCAGAAGACTTAAATGTGACTACCATTAACTTTAAGAGCTAGACTGATTCCTAGAAGGTAAATCTTTTGTCACACATGTGCTTCCAGGAAAGAAAGATCAAATAATTAGATGCACGTGGACCAGCTGAAAATGCAGAAGTGATTATGTATGTAGCTACTTATAAGCCTTCCTTTTAATTTATGGAAGGACAAAATGTAGTCCTTTTGCAATTTTGCAGGGAAAATGCTAAGCAGGAAGATGAAAAAAAAAAAAGTGCTATTAACAGATGCAGTCTGGAGAAGGTATAACTTGCTACTTTTTTTTTTCACAGAATCACTGGAGCTCATATCTACAGCAGCAAACCATTCAAATGCAGCAATCAGAAAGATGGTGAGTAGAAATCGAGTAATGGAAGCATAATCTGTTGGAAATATTTGCTCGAACTGATAATTCTCCATTGCCACAGGCATAGCAAAGTAAGACTGGAGAGAATTTTCAAATACGATGTGACAGGGTTTAAACAATAGTTGAATATCTGAGTTCTCTTTATCGTAAATGATCCTGTTGTGGTTACCATGGTTTGTTCATCCCAAATTTCACCTTCCTCCTCCTTAAGGGAACATCCATCCTCCACTGAAAAAGGAGACCTTCATAAAATCATTACTTGTTTTTCAATGAAAAATGTTTCAATTCTGTCTATTCATAAGGATAGATTTTTGTGCTTACTGATTTTCATGCTATTTTTAATTCAAGTCCTTTCCAGACTGGAGGTTGTTTTGGTTGAATTTTGCCTTGTTTTTAAATGTACAGAGGGACTAGTGTGTGTCAGTAGCTTTGGTAAGCTTTACTTCTAAAGTTGGGCAGCCTAAGATGGCAGAGATTTTGACGCTTCACTTTAAAACACAAGGTCTGAACTTTTTTTTCCCTGTTTTATTGAGGCCTTTAATGCTGAATGTTAGGGATGTTTTACTTACAGGACTGAAAGTGCACTACCGTTAAAGAAAAAGGACTTCATAGTTACGGATGTTATCCCTTTTGTAGACACAAGTGCCTTGGGAGCTTGCGTATCCCATAGTTCTAAAACACCGCTTATCAGGCTTAACGCTCACTGATCACTCATGGGTTACAAGGTTTACATCCCATTCCATATCAGACCCTTTCTTCCTTGTTCTGTCCTTTCAAAACATTGTTTTTTATCAAGAATCTGTGTAAGAAAGAAAAAAAAAAACCAGGAGGTTCTTTCCTATATTTTTGTCTTCACTTCAGTTTGCTTGCATATACTGCTTCTTCTTTCCCCCATCTTCCCATTCAGCTCTTTTTTTTCTCTTTAAGCCTTATTTTAGAAGCCTGGTGTTTTGAGTCATGCTAGATGTCAGGGCTGTGGAGGCAGCAGGGCACAGCTCTGCCCAGACGAGAGGAAGTCACTGGGTGCCTGTCTGGGGCTGGCGCTCCCTGAGCCACCAGGAGCCCGCCTTTCCTGTGGCTGCTGCTGGGAAGTAACCAGCTGATGTCTGTCTGTTTTCGCTACGTCTCAGTGAAAACCAGTTTCGAAACCATCTATTTCTATTTGAGTCTAGCATGTTCTCTTGATGAAGATAAGTGTCAGTGGAAACTTTTCTGGTTTGGGGCCTCGAACGACAACTCCACAAGTAGCAGCTGTTTTGCTGGGACCTTTGTACAGCAGCTTCACAGGCAGCAGGTAGATGAAGTCACCAGGCAGTTGCTTTCTGTGTTGGATGCTCTTCTAGTAATATGCAAAAAAAAAACACCAAAACAAACCAAAAAAACTATTAGGAAAAGCTGTTATAATAATTTTCTACGCCCTGCTTGCTTACAATGAGAACCTAGAGTCTCGTTGCGTTGATTCTCCTGTAATTAATAGGTTTTGCTTGAGCAGAAGCTCCAAAGAAAATTATCCAAGTAAGAATTTCAGGTTTGACCTCATGGTTTCCCAGCTCCAGCGCACATATCCCACTTTGTTTGCCGTCCCTAGCAGAAGGTGCCCGGGCGTGCTGGGAGGCTGGGGAGGGCGGTGGGCTGCTGGGAGCAATGCAGGGTGAGAGCAGCCCCAGCTGCAGAGCGCGTCCTGTGCACACAAACCTCTGCAGAGCCCCATGGGACAGTGGGAACAGCTGCGTGAGGTCAGAGCCAAACCGAAAGAAAAGCAAATGCTGTAGCAAAATCTCGGAAAGCTAGCAGAGGTTTGAATTAATGTTGGCTGCTTCCTCGTTTTGTGTCAGTGTGAGAAGTAAACCACATTTCCAAAAGTGACTTTTCAAAATATCTTTTCCTAGATGTGCAGGTATCCCTCAGGTTTTGGACCTGCCCCTAGTATCCTAGTTTCTCCCCCCAAAAAGTAGTTTGATAAGTTCAAATTTTCTTTGAATTAGTGGAGTCTCTGGATCATCTTCCAGTTTGTTGGAAAAATCATACTGGCTCTAGGGATTGAGATGACTTCCTTGTTTGTTTTGTGTCTACCACCACCCCACTTCCATTTTGTTTGGCAGTGTGTTTATTTTAAGGGTTTTGTTTGTTTAGTTGGTTTTGTTGGTTTGTTTTGGTCAGATTAATTGTTTAGCATAGAAGCTAGCATGATGTACGTTTATGGTGAAATAAATCAAATGGAGGTAAGTAAGGTGTATGAAAACCTGAAATTGCAGCCTAATCTGAAGACGGATTGAGGTGTTGTTTACAGATGTGTTTGGTCATATTTTCCAAATGTAATTGCATAGATCTCTGTCCTCACTTTCTGACTATTTGCTTGCAGTGCCGTTTGGAGCATATCAGTCCAGCAGGTTGGTTAAAAGCCAAACCTTTCTAAATGCTCTAACTCAGTAGCAAGATTTATGCACCTTTCTTATTCTGACTTGTTAAAGCTGCTGCAGTACTTATTATAGCAGCTGCAAGTGGGTTGCCTTTATCCGTCTGAATGCTGCACAGGAGGGACAGGGGGAACTTTAATATTTAGTTGACTTAATATTAAGTGTAAACGTTGCTTTGCTGAAAGGGGAAGAGTAAACATTTTATAAAGAATTTTGAGAAAGACATAAGGATACTTGAATGATATTAAAACTGTATTTTTAAGTCGATTTAAGCCTATTTCATAAGATGCTTTTTGCCACAGGGGCACCTGGGTAGGACTGCAGCATTCCCCAGAGAGCTGAGGTTTTAGACTCTGCTTATAAATGCAGAATGTGACTGTGCTTCCTGAACGAGACCTACCTGCCATTGTGTCAGCAACAATGCACAATGTGAAACTTCTCAGAAGCTAAGAAATGTTCCTACTGTAGCACAAATCTTAGTCTGAGATGTTAACTGGAAGCTGAATTAATAACTGCAACCTTGGAAACAGTTTGTTAACATGCTGGTTTCCAGTCCTGCTAGTGATTTTAGAGGACCTGATGACATTTCTTCCAATGGTACATAGCTGTTATTGAACAAGAACATCTAAAAATATCAAATAGATTGATACTAATGTGTTGATATCAAAATACTATTAAAGTGATACAATCCAAGTATGAATCATGAGTGACTAAGGCAGGGAAGAGTATGGAAAAGATACTCATTATTTTTTGAAAATGCAAAGCTGTATGACAGAATCACAGAATCGTCTAGGTTGGAAGAGACCTCCAAGATCATCTAGTCCAACCTCTGTCCTAACACTAACAAGTCCTCCACTAAACCATATCACTAAGGGCTACATCTAAACGTCTTTTAAAGACCTCCAGGGATGGTGACTCCACCACCTCCCTGGGCAGCCCATTCCAATGCCTAACAACCCTTTCGGTAAAGAAGTTCTTCCTAATATCCAACCTAAACCTCCCCTGGCACAACTTTAGCCCATTCCCCCTCGTCCTGTCACCAGGCACGTGGGAGAACAGACCAACCCCCACCTCGCTACAGCCTCCTTTAAGGTACCTATAGAGAGCGATGAGGTCACCCCTGAGCCTCCTCTTCTCGAGGCTGAACAACCCCAGCTCCCTCAGCCGCTCCTCGTAAGACTTGCTCTCCAGACCCCTCACCAGCTTCGCTGCCCTTCTCTGGACTCTCTCGAGCACCTCCATGTCCTTCTTGTAGCAAGGGGCCGAAAACTGAACACAGTACTCGAGGTGCGGCCTCACCAGAGCAGAGTACAGGGGGACAATCACCTCCCTAGACCTGCTGGCCGCGCTGCTTCTTATACAAGCCAGGATGCTGTTGGCCTTCTTGGCCACCTGAGCACACTGCTGGCTCATATTCAGCCGACTATCAACCAGTACTCCCAGGTCCTTCTCGGCCAGGCAGCTTTCCAACCGCTCATCTCCCAGCCTGTAGCGCTGCTTGGGGTTGTTACGCCCCAGATGCAGGACCCGGCACTTGGCCTTGTTGAACCTCATACAGTTGGCCTCAGCCCATCGGTCCAGCCTATCCAGATCCTCCTGCAGAGCCTTCCTTCCCTCGAGCAGATCAACACACGCACCTAACTTGGTGTCATCTGCAAACTTATTTACTTACTTATCAGAAGTGAAAGACTGCTTTCTTTCCTTATTTTTCTTTACTTATTTACACATCACAAAAATGATACTGTGAGTGATAGGCCAAGTGGAATATCTTTTATTTAAATTTCTGGGGTTCTGTACTTGCAGGAAAAGATGCACAAGCTTTTGGAAGTCTATGAGCGACTCGGTGGTGAAGAGGATATTGTTAACCCAGCTAATGAGCTCATTAAAGAAGGACACATTCAGAAATTGTCAGCAAAGAATGGCACAGCACAGGATAGATATTTATTCCTGGTGAGTTTTTTGTTGCTCTCTTATTTTCAGAGTTGTGCTGTGAAGTGATATATTTCCAAAGCTTTTACCAACTGAGCTCAGCTACTCCTTCCTCCGAGCAGCAATTTTCATTTGATGTTCTTCCCTTGAGGGTTTCCTTCCTCCTTCCATGCTTGTGCCTTTGCCAATGGCTTGTCAGGCTTAAAGGGGTCTCCTTCCATCTCCCTCTTCAGAGGCTGCGTTTTTGTGAAGTGCCCCTAGAGGGGCATTTCAAGCAGTCCCATGTTGCTGAGTGAGATGGCCAGCTTCTCCAACACCAAGAGAATAGCTCTCACTTGCTCTCAAGGCAGTTGAATTGGTACCTAGGGAGAGATGTGGAGAAAGGGGAAGTGGCGGGATGACATATTTCTCTGTCCACTTCTTTCAAGTAATGATGTGTGAGTCCAACCTACTCATTAAATTTCTTTGAGAATTGCATCATAGAGTAAGACACGCCGGAGTCCTAAACTGTCAAAATGCAGGCTGTGTCCTACATATAACCCCTAAACTTAAATTCTTTCCTTGTTACAGTTTAACAGCATGGTGCTTTACTGTGTGCCAAAACTGAGGCTGATAGGCCAGAAATTCAGTGTTCGAGAGAAGATGGACATTGCAGGATTGCAGGTTTGTATCTCTTCTTTTCGCCATTCATAATATTTACATATGCTTCTACAGTAGATAGTGTCAGATCCCCTCTGAATCCAAAAAATGGAATTGTATGTGTACATAGAAATAAAATTATAAAGTACAGCATTGGATGTCTTTTTTAAGATTTATTATTATCAGATAGTCATCCAAAGGTGAGTAAGAAACTAGTGAGGATGTACATTCTTCGACTGAAAACCTTCCCTTGTCACCTGGCTGATACAGGAGCCACCTTTTTCCCATATTGCTGTAGGGGGAAAGATAGATTTAGGGTTTTTGTAGTGAGATGAGTAATTGTGGAAACAATTCCTTTGGGTTTTCTACCTTTGTTTTGTATTCTGAGTGATCCTTTCAACTCAGCATTTCAAAGAACGACTATATTTGTAAGTTATTAAAATGGTTGAAAGAAGATGGAGACTAGTAAGAAGCTGACATCTTCTTTTTGCAGGTCCAAGAAATTGCCAAGCAAAATGTAGCTCACACATTTTCAATAACAGGAAAAAAGAGATCACTGGAACTGCAAGCCAGGTATGGTGCTTGTTTTGTCTTTTCAGGTTGGTGAATATTATGTACAAATTCAAAATCTAGGATATATGGCTATGCTAGTATGACATAGCTTTAAAACGGAAGCTGAGAAACTGAGATGGTTCATTTACATGTGCAAGACAGTTCATTGATCCTAAGTCAGTGTGTTGATGTTTATAATAGTACTTGTAGATTCCACTGCAGTGATAATTCAAACTTTTTTGGCAGTTACTTGGTAATAATTAAGGTCAATAATTATTAATGATGATTATAAAACAGATAGCAAAGCTAAAATCTTCATGGATATTAAGCTATGAGGATGTCAACAATTGGATTTAATGAAAATACTGAAAATGTAATGTTGATGTTTTCTGTATTTTTCTTTTGTTTTAACAGGACAGAAGAGGAGAAGAGGGAATGGATTCAGGTTAATACAAAAACATTATGATAGGGGGTGGAAATAACCATGCAGTCAGCACCTTCTGTTTTTGAAATGATCTTTCAGGGGTTTCTGTATCAGTGAGGCTCTGTGAGGAAGCTGAGTAGTCCAATGTGGAAAAGATGTTTGTGGAGAATCTAGTGCTCCAGTCAGGGTCCCACTGCTGACCCACCATGCCTTGAGTGGATCAAAAAGAGGCTTTGAATGGCTTCCCATTTCCTGCAGTCCTCGAGTGCAGTGAAAGAAGAGAGTGAAAAGTCAGAGATTAGCTTGTATATTCTTGAAGTCTGACTTGTACGAAACACTAAGAATATTCCTAGTTTTTAAGTTAATGGTATTGAAATAACAATGCCATTCTTAGTTGTTAAGGTTTTAAAATTCTGATTTCTTCTCTACAAATGTAAGGGTTTTTCACTAAAATGACGACCCTAAGGATTTTCCTGTAAGAATTTTTGTATGTTTTTGAGTATGAATTTTTCCAAGACTTCTTTAGTGAAACTTCTCATCTTCACTGGAATTTTTGTTTCAGGTTATTCAAGCAACAATTGAAAAGCACAAACAGAACAGTGAAACATTTAGAGCTTTCAATAGCTCTTTTTCTCAAGATGAGGACCATCTTCCTGATTCATCAGTAAGTTTGGGTGCTTAATTCTCCTTCTGTGCTATAACAGTTTTAGTGACAGTTAAAGTAGGCTTACACAGCTAACTTTAAAATACAGTAGTCTTATTTTATTTTTTACATTACAGTCAGCTCCGTTTCTCTGGCTCTCAAATGCATATCAGTCATAGTTATTCAACCATGCAGGTATGGAATAAATTACTCAGGGTAGTTCAGTGCAAGAGACCTATCAGTCATGTTTTCCAGACAAGTGGCTCGTTTAGCATAACAGGTGTAGTTCTTCAGTGTTATGAGTGGCTGGATGTCTGGAATGATATTTGTGTGCCTGGGAGATTTTTTTCATTACCTTTCCCCATCTCCTCAGAGATGTGGTTTTAGATTTTTTTTTTTATTATTTTCTTATTATTGAAAAAGTTCTAAGGAGTTGAAAGGAAATTAATGCATTTTATAGGGATCTTAACAATACTGTCTTATGGATAATAAACCTGTTTCAGAAGGGTTCAACTCTTCAACTAAATGTGCAGAATACTCTTGAAAGTTTATTCTGTTTCTGTCAAACTGGAGTGAATTACTCCATGTTGTATTTGCTACGAGTTTTGTTTTGGAAGTTGTCACGTGAGGATAACGATGATATCTCTTCATTGAACTTGAAAATTATAATAACCTAAGCCACAGTCACTTGCTTAAAAGCTAAAGAGAAGAGGGCCTGGGAGAGGGAAATTGTTGGGAATTCCTTGCAGAGCTGCCTGTGTTGATGTCATCTGTGGTCAACCATGGTAGATCTTGGGGCACAGGGAGAGAGGGTCTATCTGCAGAGATTAAACTTGGAGATCTTTTTATCTTCTTTCCACTCCTCTCCCCAACTTTTATTTTGTACCGAATAATCATAGGAACCTCCGCTTTCTCACATCTGCCTCAGTTACTCTATAATGCTGGATTTTTATCTGTCTGATTTCCCAGGGGGCTCAGGAGAGATGTTAGATATTGTTAGATATTCCTTTCATCCCAGCATTAATCATAGACTGACAGCAGAGATCTTCGCCAACCTCCAGAGTCCATGATCCTGTCACTTACAGTGGCTAGTGATGATCTATTTTCAGAGCATGCTATATATCTTACTGATCATGAGCTATTCATCAGCTAAAAATACTCTGAAAAAAAATGGGAAAACAATCAGTTTGTTTCTATATTCTTAAGCTGACTCATGGCTGCCTTCAGAACTGGGGTGCGCTGTTAGAAAAAAAAATATCTTTTGCTAATAAGCGAACAAATAAGCATACTTCTCTCTATCTGATTAAGATGGTGTCTGTTCAACTTCATGATTATTATCTTGCTTTATAAATCCCATTTTATTTTTCTTGTGTGTCAATGGTGTAGCCACATGTTATACTCTACTGGTTCATAAAACTGAGGCAGAACAGAAGTCTGGCTTATCTCCTGGCTGTGATATGAATGCAGTATGTACATTAATTTCTTCTATGTCAGAATGCTAACCTGTATTTTTACGAGATAATATAATCTGGATAATCAGCTTTGAAAACCGATGTCAAGGCTTAAATGTGCCAGAAATTGCTGTCAGTTAGAAAGAGATGAATGTAATTCTGTAAGGAAAACTGGACAAGTACTGAGAGCATTCTTAGCAGCAATATGCTTCTGTGGGCAGCATATACTGTACGTATCTCATCATCTGGGCAGTATGCTTCAGAGGAAAAAATGACAAAAATCTTCCTTTTTTTGCTCTCATGAGTCAAGAAATGGATTTATTCTCATGGATTCCAAGTTAGATCTGTAACAGCTACTAGAAATGGGACTCTGGTTCTAATAAGCTTATAGAAAAACAGCCAAATTGCTTTTCTCCCGTCCTTGGCCATACATTTGGTATGTTACAGTGCTTATGATTAATTTCAGTTGTACATTTGCTGCATGCCTTTGCACGCGATTCTTAACATGCTTTTGTTTTCCCTGCTGACTTACATAATCTCATACAGTTATTAAGGGTTGATACTTCACTTGTGATTCACCAACAGAAGATTTACAGTTTCTTGTAGGTGCAGAGATTTGACAATGAGGTTGACATTTTGACCTGATTCTTAAGATTATCTCTGTACAATAATATACAGCAATTGTTGTTTTTGTTAATGTTATTTTCATTAATACTTCCCTTAAAAATAATAATCCTAAAGCCCCTGAAAGGAGTATGTCTCTGTCACCCCCTTGCCCTCTCTCTTCCCTGTGCTTTTTCTGTTTATTTCATGATTACTGTTCATCTCTTCCTCGGTTTGCCTAAGTGTAACTCAGTGAGACTGTCAGCTTGGACACTGCTACAATGCAAGTCAGAGGAATAGCAATAAACTCTCACCTGTCAAGAGGTGAATAATTCAGTGTCATCGCCAGTCAGTCCCCTGCAGGGTTACTGTAGCAGTGATCTTTTAAGGAATCCTTTACAGAAAGCTTCAGGGTTCTTTTGTGGCTTAATTCCTTCAGAAAGAGGACACTCATTTCTCTGCTCTCCATTTTCATCTGCAACATTTCAAGGTTATGGGAAAGATTTTTTTAAACTTTTTTTTTAAAGCCATATAAAAATATTCCAGGACTGGTTTTACCACTGTTTGATCGCAGAAGAGTGGGGACTTGTATTATAGGGAAGGCTGGCATTTAGGAAATTACCTTTTCTACAGAGAGCCAAGCTCTGTGGAAGTGACATCCCTGAGATATGAACTTGGTTAAATCACGATTTTTAGATGCTGTTAAATCACTGTTATGTCCACAGCCTTTTTCCTGTTCCTCCTTGTAACCTCTAGTTCTGACCACCTTGGGGTAGTTCTGACTTACATGTGAATAGCTATCTTCCTCCATACCAAATCCTAAATACTTTGAGTGGTAACGGTAATATAAGGGGGTTTCTCATCAGTAGGACTAAGTCTGCATTTTCTGCTAGGGAGGGAGATAAAAACACATCCTCTATGAGAGCATGCTTCTTTCCAGAGCAGTTAATGCTCTGAGAAAATGTGTTTGTGTGCTGCGGTCAGATAAGTTTTCATGTATTAGTATACTTAGGTAAATATAGTAGAATGCTTACTTAAATAGAGGTGAAAACCCCAGTAGTTAGCAAACAGCAGTATTCCAACTGAGTAAGACCGAAAGCAGACGAGTGCCTGGGGAGAATGCAGAAGTTTAGTACAGTGCTGCTGGAGAAGCTCTTTTGAAATCTTTTCCAGGTTAAGACCAGAGGGTATTTTTGTTTTAGCTTATCTTTCCAAATAAAGGCTAAGAGGCTATGGGGATCTGGACAGGCAACTAGAGTCTTTTCTCTGAACTTGCTAGTGATTTTCTCCAGGTCCTTCAGACCCCCTTTTCTCTCCCCACTGCTCAGTACCTTTCTTGAACCCCGTGTGTTAGCACACATACTTCTACTAGGCGGTGATCTAAATACCTGGGGTGATCAGGATTCCAGCTGAAAGAAACCACTTTCCATGGGACTTGTGAATGCATTATGCCCAAGACCCTTGGGTTGCTGGGTTCCCACCAAGGCAGGTACAATTACCTGGAGTGAGGGCGTACTGTGTTCCCCACGAGAGCGCTCCTGAGCTGCTACAACCCAGGGCTGCCTGCCTTGACCAGGCTGCATTTGCTCACTGCCTTGTTTGCTTTCCCTGTTTATTCTCTAGAGTCGCTTGATTGTGTTAGTTTATAAACAGATATGGCTAGATATCAGAATGAACAGCACTTCAACTTGGCTGCTCGCTCAAAGCTACAGCTCAGGTTGTTTCTAGCAACAGAGGTGAAATCTTTTTGCTCTGAAATGGAACTGGAACCTGCTGTCCATAGGGTGCAAAAATGTACTGGAGATTTGGATAAGCTGAAAATGGAGATATTTGATTGGCAAAGGAAGAATGATCTATGGGTATAATGAGAGAAGAAAGAGTCTAATTTTGAGAACCTCCTGTAAACTAACAAAATCCCTGTAAATTAATGAAAGATGAAAGGGGTTTTGTTTTAGGATGTAGCCATTTTTGTGTACACAAGCTTGTTATTTGCCCTCGGGTTTATGTATTGAATACATAGAGATGCCAATTAGCATTTATATTTCATGTAAGACATTAAGAAAAACTTACATGAGTACTATTTGAATGAAGTAAATATTCTTCCTACATAGAATCCACTGACTACACTTAGCACTTGCTCTCTTGGCTGTGGTGAAGACTAGTGGTGAAGTTCAAAACCTGCCAGTTTGCTTTATGTGGTGTTTCTGTGGGACAGATACCCAGTTCAGTGAGAGGCAGGCTTGGTAATTCCGTACTGTCTGTGAAGTCAACACTTTGTGGTCAGCTGAGTATCTGAGAGTGGCTGAGTGAGCATGCAATTAAAAGATGTTCATGAGTAAATAGCTGAGGGGCTAAAAGCAAATAATGTCTTTTTTATTTTTTTGACATTTCGTATATTTTAGGAAGAATGTCCCTGTTGAACTTGCTCTGTCATTGTGTTTCCCTCAGATAGCAAGCACTAGCTCGGTGGAGTCAATGCCAGGAGCAGAAGGCGGTGGTGCATTTGGAGGGGTAAGTAACTCGAAGCTAATACTTGTGGTAGAGCAGGGTGGTTTATGTTCCTTTTGTAGCAGGAAAGAATCAGAGGTACTTCAGTACCTCAGTTTATGTTCCGCTGTCTGTTGCTGCAGCTGTGCTGTCCTGAACTTCTTGTCTGGGTTAGAGCCCCAGCTGCTTGCAGGGTTTGCGCCACCAGTGTCTGTAAATCCTTCTCCAGGGATGTGCTGCACCAATGGTGAACCTAGATTGAGGGAAGTTGATTGCTGCCTTTGTAGGGTTCTGGTGTGTTTTTCAAATTCTGATAAGGAGCTGTACTGAAGGCTTGTGTGGAGGAGAGCAAAGGGACACAAGGAAACCTGACTGGTTAGTATTGTCCTATTATGTAACTCAGAATTTATACTCCAGAACCAAATTATAGTGTGATTTTTTTGTGTTTCTGCCAGTAGAGAGAAGGAGTTAGTGCTTTCATATGTTTCTGGCCTTCCAGTGATTTGCTGCTGCAGAGGCAAAATATACTGTGAAAAAAAATTTTCATTTTGCTCTTACAACATCTGTGATTGCTGCTGAGTCAAACCAGCACTGCCTCAAAAAGAGGATTTAAGTCCTTAATAAGGTCTTTTTTTTTTTTTAATATTCTTATTTCTTCCTTGTAAAATATCATCTGAGAATAACAGATTTTCAGGAAATGTCTTAGGTTCAGCTGAGTTTACAAAAAGTAAACAAATGAAAAAAACAACTGATGAGATACTCCAGGATATTATGTATTAGATTGGAGCCGCTTTAGGAGCTCTACCAAACCTCTCTCCAAGACTGTGACCTACTGGCAGAATTTACGAAGTATCAATGAAAACAAGTTAAACAAGCCAGCAACCTGACCTGTACTAACAAGAGTTTATTAAAAATAAGTGTTTATAATTAGTGTATTCATTACTATTTATTGTTTGTTCACACTTCCTGTTTTCCCTAAGCAATTTTTATTTATAGATGGTTTCATGCTTAGTGGCCCTGTTCCTTGAGTTGCAGATGCTATAGTAAGGTAGCTACTTAATGGAAAAAAATGGTTTAAAAAGTATTTAAAAACAAGCACATAAAAATTTCTGTTGCTCTTAAGTTTCTTACAGGAAACAAGTTTTAGTTGTAGCTAGACAACATATATTTAGATCCTTCTAGCTGATTATAGGTATTCGTGTCAACGATTTGCACGGCACATCATTAAGTATTTTTTTGTTGTGCATTTACAGAAAAATTTAATTACTGAAATAAAGATAAAAATTGAGTTAAACAATAATTCCAAAGTTAAAAAAATAAAATTGAATTGAGTAGTGTTGATTTGGGGATCTAATTCTGCTGTTTTGTAGCAAATACATAACATCAGCATGAGCAATGAGTTCAGATGTTAGTTGCAGCTTTAGAAAAATATTAATTTTTAATGATGGCATCCTTTTAATGATATCTCAGTGAGAGCATGAGCAAGTACACTCCGTACTTAACAGCTTCCACATGCAAACCACTTGGTGGTAGTGGTGGTCAGCAAACTGCTATCTCCTTCCTGTGGTTCTGCTGAGTGTACTGAACAATCTGCTGGGATTTTCTCTTAGTGTTACATTAATGAGACAATAAAAACAATGCAGGAAGTATAATCTACTTGTTGCACAATATTGTGGTAACTGTTTGCTGCGGTGCACTGCTAGCACAGCTCATATGGCTTCATATGACACTAAATGAGAAAAGTACAACCCATTGGAAGGTTGGCTTGCATATATATGGTCTTGCACGTAGTGACATTGGTATATAGGGAAACACTAAACACTTCTGTTGCATTGCAAAGTCTGAAATACAGTATATAACTGAATTTCTCATAAATATATTCAGCATTTCCAGAAGAACCTGTTTATGGTCTGCCCCACTGTGGGTGTCTGCAAATAAGTAACTTGTAACTGGAAAATACTCAGCTGCATGAGCATATATAAAAAGAAAAAGATCTGAAACAGCACTGGTGTTCATGTATCTGCCTGTGTATATATTGTGTGTACAGTTTTGAGGCTAGCTATTGGCCTAAACAAATTTGAATACATAGTGAGTAATAAATAACAGAAAAAGAATCTGCTGAGCCTGTTGTGTTTCTTGCTGTTCCTATGATCTCTTTGGTGTTTCTTCCCTACTTGCCCACATCATGCTCTTGATGTGCTGTCTGTTTTCCTAAGCAGTCCAGCCACAGGCCTTGACCTTGCAAGCATTTAGCCCTAGGCATGAGTTGTTCGTGGCACTGGAGTATATGTTGTGTTCTCACCAGAATTTTAAAGTTTGAGGAAAACATTTATTAAGATTTAGAGCTTGATGCAGCTGTAGAGTAAAAGCCAATTAGTGCTCAGAACAGCCCAGTCTGAAAAAGGCTGTTTTAGATCCTGGCTCCGAACAGATTTCATACATGTGTTTTTTCTACCAACTTCAAACCAGGACTGGGTAACACAAGAAAGATGAGAAGTGTGACAATTATTCAAGTACATTAGTATCAAGATATGCCAGTTGAGGCTAGGGCAGCTTTGTATGAGCTTCCCTCTCAACACACATCAGCAGTAGATAATGTGGCTTGAGTAATAAAGGACAGACACAGTTGCAAAGTGACTGTCTATTGTTGAACAGGGTTTGTGAATTACAATGCATTTCCTTCTTTTCTACAAAAACTTTTCTGTTCAGAAGGTATATAGTGACAGGACGTGGCAGTGTCAACTTCCTGAGCCATCACTGGGTGGGATGGCTGGACTGCCTGTTCAGCAAAGCCCATGCATTTCACTGGAATCTTTCTTCTTTCCCAGTGTCAGCAGTTGAATAACATAATATGTTATTCAACTTTTCTTTTTCTTCTAGAATTGCTTATTACAATTTGCCAAGTTGTAAAGAAAATATGTTTTCATTTTTTATTATCTTTCCTGCAGCTGCAATAGCAGTGGTTCAAACTCTTCTATTCTTACTGCATTGTCATAATGTTGAGAAATGTTAGGAAACATTGTGGTATTTAGCAAACACTTAGAGAGCTCTTCATACGGGGCATTTTTTTTTGATTAGTGAAATTAACATTAAAAGCTTGCTGTGTGTCATAGCATGAGTCAAAATATAACTGTCTAAAATAAAAGCTCATTGTGTAACTGTCATAACGTAAATCAAGCCTAATGTAATAGCTTTTCAGCTTTCTTTCCTTTGTCAGATACATGGGTCATGTATTTCTGCAAGTGAACACTGTCCAGACTGCTCCACAGTAATGAGGCAGGCGAATACAAGGTCCCTGAGAGGAAGTATTCAACTTGAGTCTTATCTGTGTTAGAGACACATGCATGGGTGTGCTGATGGGTATTCCTGCTGAATAAAACGAACCGATTTACACATAAAGCAGTCCACAGTTCATACTAGAGGAGCTTCAGCATTTTTACTTTGCAGGCAGGTGAAAGTATCCATCAAAAGCCAAAAACTGATTTTTGTTTATCGTTCTTCACGATTATCTTGCAATGCCAGCTTACAAGCTTCAATGGTGCCTTCATTTATGCTCTTGCAGTTCCAATAACAGGAGTGAAATTGTTGTTAACATAAGAATCGAAAGACTGCTTATTCTATATTCAAGTTTCTCTTGTAAGAAGAGGAAAAAAATAAGGTTGGCCAGTGATGCAGTGCTCTAATCTGACAACTGAAGGGGAATCCACCCCTGGTCAGTGGAAGGAAACACAGTTTGGTTGAAAAATTAAATAGCTTTATCATCAAAATCTGAGTAAGACATGGATTAGTAAGTAGTTAACAGATGTGATACAAGCAGAAAACCTTACTTTGTAGGTTGCTGTTGATCAGTAAAAGTAGATGAAGTTGCCCTAATTGTTTCCCTTACATGGAGACATCTAATAAAGTCTGAAGGGAATGTTTTTGCCAGTGATTCATCCAAGGCATTGTTCAGTTGCCGTAATTCAATGTTGCACTGGTTGCATCTGGTTCTTTTACAAGAAAAGTGAAATACTTCCCTCTGCTTGTGTGTGTGGGAGGACTTGGATTTGCAAGTATTTTGTTCTGCTGAACAATTCTATGATTCTATGAATTAATACGTATGTACGAATATGGGGGCCGTGTGATTTTCCTGAAAGAACAGCCCTGTGTGGCTGTGCTTCACCAAGCTGAACTGCAAACATCCTATGTAGCTGCGTAAAAGTTCGAGATGTTGCTATTGCAGCTGTAGAAAAGATAGTAAAAATGAAAACATCCAATCCAATTAGAAGTAATTAGTCGCGGTTTCGTTGTGTAATGCTATTACAAGCCAGGGTGGTTTCAATAGCTCTGCAGAAAGATACTGTGCTGTCCTCTGTACCCGGGGAACGTCAGGGCAGAGAGTCCGAGGGGCTGGAAGATGTAGGAGTGGTGCCAGCAGTAAGGCCTCCAGGCCTGTCTCCATCTCCCCATCCTTCAGAAAGAATAATTTAAAGTCAAGAGAAGGGGAATCAGTGATTTGCAGAATGGAGAATGTGATGCTTGGGGGATACTTGGGGATGAGGGAAAGGCAAAGGTGAAGAGGAATGAAAGAAATAGAGGGGTTGGACTGAAGGAAGCGAAAGATGACTCAGTTTTCTCCTGGCTGGAAGCTTTCCAGCAGTCATCAGGGAAAAGGAGGGAAGGTGACTGAGAGCATGCGGGTGGAATATGGGGCACTGAAGGAAGGGTGTGCTGCAGTCAGCTCGTGGGTCCCTGCAACTTGGTTTTGTCATCATGCTTCTGGCTTGCAAGACTTTTCTCTGGGATGTGGCTGCACTTTCTCAACCACCCCTTATTTTCAAGACCACAGTCTATTTTCTCCCTACTAAAGTGCCCCTGAGACACGAAATGAAGCTCCTGCCCTCACCTTTCTGTTTTGGTGGAACTGAATTCTCTGGGCTTGCAGTGCTGGTGGCTTTGGTCAGGCTACACCGCTGCACTGTGCAGTGACTGGTACAGCTTATAAAATCTGGCTTTTGAATTGCCCTTGAAATATGTATTAGTGACTTTTGCAGGTGAATTGTAACCCCTAAGGTGAGATCTTAAGGAAAATGACAGGATTTCTGGTAGCACTTGCCTGGAGATCCATGGGCAGCCTCTGCTAATTGTAATTACGGCTGCCTCTCCTCCTATCCCATGTGCCTGCATCCTTGTGTTAAATAAAGACTTGGAGGAAGGGGAAATTTGTTGAACCAATTTTCTCTCTCAAGTGGACTTTGTGACTTACTGTGCATGCCTCGAAGGGAAGGGATGGTTGTCAGCGAGTCCATAGAGGTATGTAACCTAAATGGGCTTAATCTTCACCTGACTTTCAGATTTTTTTTTTTCAAATTAGAGGAAATGTTTCCATTCCAGTAGTTTGTGTCAAGCACATGAAAATGGAGGGAGTTTTCAGACCTGTTCTCATGAAAGAGCTGTACCAGAGCATGGTGCAGCACCTCTGTTGGGCTTGGATCTCCCTGCAGATGCTGTCAGGCTGCAGGTTCCAAAGGCTTGCTTCAGGGAGCTGCTGCGCCCTTCCGTGTAGCTGTCCTGGCTAGGAAGGAGAAATGGTATTTATTTATTAAACAAAACAACAACAACAGGGGCTCACTTGAAGGTATAGAGGAAGCTGTATTTTTATGACCTGTACATTGGCACGTGGATGAGCTTCAGTTTATCAAAAAATTATACATTTGGATTTATTTACTCATACATAGTGACTTTACGTACCGGCTTAGGTGCAGAGCTAAAGAGGTGAGTCTTGCTTGGCTATCCAGACAGCTGAGAGTCCTTGCAGAGAGCAGTTAATAGCAGGCCCCTGGTGCAGGTGTCCCTTTTTTCCTTAATGGGTTTGTTTCTTTGTGGGCTGGGAGGGAGCCTGAGGAAACTCCTAAATTAAGTAAGCATTTGAAATAGGGGTGGTGCAAAAAGTCGTCTTCCAGCACTGTTCATTTCTGCAGTCAAGCTGCTTTTCCCAAATCTTTCTACATGGGAACAGAAGTTTTCAGTGTGCTCACAAGGTCAGCAGCATTTACCTTAACCAAATCACATTGCACCAGGGAGGAAGAGGTGAGTTCCAGAAGGAAAGCTCTTCTTGGAAAGCCCACGTTGTCATGTCCCATTGCTCCTGATCAATGGACTGTGAGATGGAGTAGCTCAGTGGCTATAAGGACACACACGGGCAGAGAGGGACCTGGAGAATTAATTCTAACGATCAGAAACTACATAATGCCACACCAGAAACACCCAATGGCTGAAACTGCACTTCCATTCTAACCTTAGGACATGAGCAGAGTTAACATGAATTCTTTTCTAAAATGATTCGAATGGTGTGAAACCCAAAGGTGGTCTTTGCTTTGTCAATGAGAGCTCTAGGAATTGTTTTGAGATTTTTTCTTTTTAATCACATATGTGTACTTTTCATTTCAGAGTGATCCCTGTAGGAAATCTTCCAAATCCAAGCGAGACAAGGAGAAGCAGGCTTGCAAGAGCTGCAGTGAAAGCTTCAACTCCATTACTAAACGGCGGCACCACTGCAAGCAGTGCGGGGCAGTAAGTTTCAGAATGCATTGAGGCTTTTAGTTTCTTTTGCAGAGAGCATTGAAGAGAATTTTTATTTTTTCAGTGCGGGAACTAAAAGATGTTTGTGGCAGATCATTGACAGAGCAGATCTTTCCAGTTACTTTATTCCTGGGGTACCCAGGAAAAAAAGGGCAAATATCTGGTGCAGTTTTCAAGTGGCCTAGTCTGTGCTGTTTTATGGACATGTACTGCATCAGTGGTTAAAAGTCAGTGGTGCATTCCCTGGGCACATGCATGTATTTGCATGTATTTGGAGTGGGGTTGTCCACCATATTCTCTTTACAGAAACAAAATGACCTTCCAATGGTCCTGCTTCATACTAGTTCTTCCTAGGATGAACAGCTGAATATACAATATTAGAGATGGATGGTCTCTTCTTTCCCTAAAGCAGAACTATTAAGAGTTGTTTCTTCCAAAGAGGTATCCTTGTACTTGAAAAAATTAGTCCTGGAGAATCGGGACCAGCTTACAAAAGGCATTTAGCCACCTTTTCTCAGTGCCATTGACTGACAGTTTAATTCTCAGATTTGTCCGAAAATGGCAACCATAGCCAAGATGAGATTGATTTCTGTAATACAACTTGAAACCTTCCTTCTGTGACTTGAGTTTCATGGTTCAGTGTTTCCCATGTAACTAGTACAGAATAATGTTATTTAAGTGCCATTATTTTTTTGGGAAGTGGAGATAAATTTTCCAATCTCACTGAAAGGAGATCTAGATGCACTGTTAAGATGTTCAAAAAACTCAGTCTCACCAGTCGAAATAAAATTACCCTGGAGTAATTTTTTCTTAAAAATAATTGTTAGAATCATGCAGTGTTTCTGAATGTTTAAAAATGTTCCACTGTAAAGCTGAGTATAATTAAAGAAATGAAATAACAATTTTCCCCTATGGACAGAGAGGTAGTAAGAATTACATTATTAATAATGTATTTTTAAACAGTTGTTGGTTATGCAATATTTTCTGATGTGGCAATAGCATACAAATGAAAGAAGTTGATAGTCTTTTCTTAAGGCAATTTATGTTTCTAAAATGCCAGCTTGCTTTTGTTTATATAACTTGGCAGAGCAGTACTTCGCTTAACACTTGCCGAATTAAGGCAGTTACCTTCATACAGTAATTAATGTCTTGCAGTGAAGCATACAGTAACATATACTTGTAACCGAAGGGCATTTGTGGTGTACTATTATACAGCAAATTCTGAATAGATGCTGAATCCATCTGACTGCACCCTAGGGGACAGTTTCTGTCCTTGGAGCAGCTGTGCAACAGCAAGTGCTTGAGTCAGATTCTAAGTGTGGAAGCAGATTCCAGAGCTGCAGATCCATCGCTCTTCACAGGCACTGGTGTCATGGGACTGATGTTTCCTTGGATGCTGTTGGAATCTAAAGCTGTTAATTTAGCATCAGACAAATAATTTTTAATGGATAGTATATTGGACTACGTTCTTAAAATAGTTGATGGTTTTGGATGCCTCGGTTCTTTCAGGTTAAACTACCTGACTAATGAGGAAACGTCAGCCACCTTTACTCCAAAAAGCAGTCCTTTCTAGACCATCTTACGGTCTGACATTGAAAAACACTGCTTAGTAAACCAAACCCATTATGACTCATAAAATTAATTATAAAGTACTTCCCATTAGGCATTTGCTTTCTTTATTAAGTATTTCGGTACACAGCATGGGATCAGCTATAATGTTAATTCTTAATGGAGGTAAATAAAGTAAATATTAGATTGGTCACTTTATCTCATGTTTACAATAGCTTTCAGGATTTTACTTCAATAACATCCATTCTGCAA
This sequence comes from Anser anser, assembly GCF_964211835.1. Classification (NCBI taxonomy): domain Eukaryota; kingdom Metazoa; phylum Chordata; class Aves; order Anseriformes; family Anatidae; genus Anser; species Anser anser. The sequence goes on from NC_139733.1 coordinate 3,588,464, forward strand.
TTCACTTTTATTTGGAATATGAATAAGAAATATTATGTTTTAACAATGCACCATCTTTCTGATATAGGTGATCTGCGCAAAATGCTCAGAGTTCAAACCACTTGCAGATAATAGCCGTCATAATCGAGTGTGTAAAGAGTGTTTTCTGCAGCTTCCAGCAAGCCCATGCAGCCCTGGAGTGGAAACAGTAGGAGAACAAAAGAAAAGACAAGCTGCAGAGGTACAGTATTTACTTAGAAACTTTTGGTGTGCTAGCTGCCCTTGCAAGTCTATTACCATTACTAATTACCATTACTACTATTATTATTATTATTATTTAAATGCTTTTATTTTTAAAATAAACTGTCTGGTTATCTTTTTTTTTCCCATGATGATATATGATCCTCTAGCTTGTAACTTGTATTGAGTGTGCATGTAAACTGAATTCTGTTCATGATTGGGAGCGTTCATCCTAGGATGTTTATCATACACAGATGCATATGGGCTTTGCAGCTAAGCTTCAGCTTTCAAAGTAGTGAAAAATAGGAAAAACTTCTGGATACTTTTCATTATGGTGTGTTTCCAACCTTGAGTTGTTCACATGAACTGTTGGCAAAATAAGATTTTGTTTTTAACTTATATAGAAGATAGTTTTACATTCCTGCCAAAATATCATTGGAACTAGTCTTTCTTACCTGGTCGTGCATGGGATCCTTCTGAAAGACTATCAGGATTCACCGAAACACTCTCAAGCCTGCTATAATGCAGACTGTTTTCTCCAAGATGCAACTTCTACAAATTATGCTGTGTAAGCTACTGCTTCACAAGTGCTGCAGATGTCACCAAGCTTTATACCATGATAGCAGCATAACTTACCCTTATTTTTACAAGAACAAGGAATTTATTGGCAAACTCATTAGTTTTATCCTCACCCACAACAACTGAACCTTCTCTTACAAATCCTTTTTTTAGACTACAGGCAGAGCTCTGAGTACCATTACATGACACGCTTTTCCTGGGCCATCTTGAGGAAAAGGCTTTTATTTATTTCACCTGTGAAATACAGCCAGAAATCACTGCATGCGTAAAAGAGGCCATTGATTTCAATTGAAAGTGGACCCACAGAGTTTTATCTTCTTGGGCCATATCAAATTCTGGAAGGAGCCACTGAAACGCCAAGAGAACTTAACATCATCGTGAACCATCCTTCCCCCTAATATGCTGACACGTACTGTCCTGCTTTGAACACTGCATAGAAAATCAGTGAACTGTTGCAACCTATACTGAAAAACACCTAACTCTGAAAAACCTTTCTGGAAGCAACCCCTCATAGCCTCCAGACTGCCTTCCAGCCTTGTTCAACTTCCTCAGGAGAAACAAACTACATGGAAAAGAGCGAGACTCTGCGCAAGAACTATAAACCTGCCAGTGCATGTCCAGAACTCCTGCAATAAATGTTTCCTCAAATAAAGCTTTCTTGGCCCTTCTCCTTGGGCTTCCCAGAATGTCATATTTATTTCCGGGCTACTAAATGTCCTGGAAGTTACCACAATGGTAAAAACTACACTAGCACTGTGTGCCAAAGTGAATTCTGCTGCTCCAGTGCTTTGTCAGCTTTGTACCCCACAAAACATCAAGAATCTCAGAAATACAAACTGGAATAAAGCTACAAACGTGCATTGCTCTTCCGTAAAATAATGTGTCCACAAAGCATGGAGAAGATTCTGGATCCAGAGCTTTGTACCATCAAAAACTTTGTGTGTACAATACAGTTATGCCTGTAGGTGAAGAGCACTTAATATGCCTCAGGATAGTCTGTGGTATCTCACTATAAACTTTCTAGGATTGTTTCAGTGGTGCTGTTTGCCAGTAAAGTGAAAACCTACACCTACTCAGCAGAGAGCTCTGTTAATCTGAAAAGCCAAAAAGCAAACCAGTGAAATATGACCTATGGCTCTACTTCAGAAAGCAGATTACAGCAGAAAGCTGTAAAAACCAAAGGAAAAAAGAGTACTTTTTTCCCTTGTATTCTCAGGCTTCTAGCCTTGTGCTAAATCTTCGGAGGATCAGGTAAAATGCAAGAAAGTAGGTATATAAAAAAAGAAAGATCAGAGCCAGTCTTCTTCTTTCCCTCCTCTTTACATCAAACTTTCATAAAGAGCTTAATAGCAGCTGAGGAGACTGCCACTTTTCAAAAGTTTTTAGCAGAAATCCCCAGGAGACTTGTGTAAAGTCTAATGTGAATTTTCTTTTTCTTTGCTTTCTATCGAAAACCAAAATTTATTCCACCTTTTTTGCCATAGAGCTCTCTGATTTGGCTTATGTCTCTGCAGCCATGCACAAGTGTCTGTTAATACCAGTACTGCAAAGATGTGAGTGACAGAAACACAAGTATTTGCATACTGCTTCACTTTTTCAGTCACTTTTTTTTCTTCACTTTTCAGTCTTGCCTGCTCAGTTTTTATTCCAAATTCCAGACATTTCCCCTGTCTATCCTGCAATATTAAACTAAAGCAGGCACAGAGCACTTGGTACAGTGCTTCAGAAAGAATGAATTAAATACATTTATGACAAAGTAAGGCTAAAATGTAGAGAGGCACCGTTTGCTCTATCCTTTCCCCAAATTCTTGCTTCAGGCTTGCCAAGTGACCGCTGCTGGCTGTGCAGTGGGTTCCAGAAGTGGGCTTGTGGAAGACTGGCACTCTGCAGGGCAGGTTCTGGGCAATAATTGTTTCTCTGTTTCCAGGCTCGTGTTCCTTTCCCACTGATGTTAGAGCTGTATTCCACACAGACTTGCAGCAGTAGCATCCCCGTATATACATGAGGCTTTCTCATGCTAAGGCACCTTTTTCATTAATTTCAAATCATCTCCCAGCCTACTTTGCTAAGCAAGAAACTAGCTGTGTCATCTTAATTGCCATTCGCAATGTACTTTGTGGAGGTAGAATTTAACTTCCTGTCCACTGGGAACGGTAGTTCAGCATCTGTCTCTATTTCGTGGAATTCTGCTGTTTCTTGATGGTATATAGTGATGATTAAACTTTTGTTCAGTCATAAGCTATCCAGCATTTGTCCTTCAGTATCTTTTTAACTCTAGACAACTTAGCTGAGCTCTGTTTTGTATTTAATTCTAAGTATTCTGTCCATGTAAACATGAATGGGAACAGCTCTCTTTTCTTCTTTTTCTTCATCCAGAAGCAAAGCTTATTAGCAGCTGAAAATAGCGTCTTCAGTAGCTACCTCCAGTTCCTTGAAAAAGGGAAGACCTGGTACAAAATGTGGGTGACCATCCCCAAGACCGAACCTCTTGTTCTGTATCTTCAAGGAATTAGCCAGGTAAAGTGACGTTCATGGGGGTTATCAGACAGCAAAAACCATGTAAATTTAGCTGAGAAATAGGTCAAAGGATTTCACTTGGTCTCAACAACAAAAATCAACTCGGTATTCTGAATTTAGCACAAAGTCTCAGAGATTTCAGATTTCCTTCTTATCTATAGTTGCTGCTGATACAGTTCTGAGCAAATGTTTAAATTCACAGCTTTTTTTTATTTTATTTTTTATTTATTAACAATGAAGGACAAAGCAAGGATCATTAATTTTGGTAATATTTTGTTTTCCAGAGGTTTCAGACAAGTGTGTTCAAAAAGGTTTTATTACCTTTTTATTAGGGAAAGCACTTACCTGTAAAATCTACAGAGCTGTGAAGTAGCCCTAAATGTCACAATCGCTGGTTCAAGCTTATTTATTTATTTTTTTTTTAATTAAGACTATTCTAGTTCTGGGTTGAGGGCAGAGGAATTTGTGGAAATGTAGATGTTCTTCATCCTGAAAAAGGGGGTTGTGTTTGGCTAAAGCTTCTTGTCATACCATTGTGGTTTCATCTTTACTTGAAATAACTACTGTAGAAAGTCTTTTTTTTTTTTTTTTTACTTTTTTAATTAAAAAATTAAGTGCGCAGTTGAAGCTAACTAGCATTTGTGTGTGATTAAAGTCAAGTAAAGTCCAAGATAGAGATTCAAATCAGGCTTCCTTAGTCCAGAAGATGTAGAATGACAACACTTAAATGAGATCCCCCACCTCCAATTTTATACTTGACTTTTGAAATGTTTATATGCAGCTTTGTTTCATCCCCTGGATGGGGTGGAAGAGATAACGAGGGCCAAATACAGCATACACTGCTGTAACTGTAATGATATGAAGGGTTTTCTTTTTATTAGCATCAGTTCGTAGTGCTGTAACTGGGAACAGTCTGGGAAATAAACACTTCCCATGATTTTATAAAGCTATTCAAAATAAAATTTACTCTATAGCAATTATTTTGGCCAAGCCGCTTTCCATTATTTATCGGCAGTCCTGGCCATCAGGGGAGGTCCCAGTTGACTGGCGGCTAGCAAACGTGACGCCCATCTACAAGAAGGGCCGGAGGGTAGACCCGGGGAACTATAGGCCTGTTAGCTTGACCTCAGTGCCAGGGAAGCTCATGGAGCAGATTATCTTGAGTGTCATCACGCGGCACTTGCAGGGCAGCCAGGCAATCAGGCCCAGTCAGCATGGGTTTATAAAAGGCAGGTCCTGCTTGACGAACCTGATCTCCTCCTATGACCAAGTGACGCGCTTGGTGGATGAGGGGAAGGCTGTGGATGTGGTCTACCTTGACTTCAGTAAGGCTTTTCACACCGTTTCCCACAACATTCTCCTCAAGAAACTGGCTGCTCGTGGCTTGGACTGGCGTACGCTTTATTGGGTTAAAAACTGGCTGGATGGCCGGGCCCAAAGAGTTGTGGTGAATGGAGTCAAATCTGGTTGGAGGCCGGTTACTAGTGGAGTCCCCTAGGGCTCAGTACTGGGGCCGGTCCTCTTTAATTTCTTTATCGATGACCTGGATGAGGGGATCGAGTGCACCCTCAGTAAGTTTGCAGATGACACCAAGTAAGGTGCGTATGTTGATCTGCTCGAGGGAAGGAAGGCTCTGCAGGAGGATCTGATAGGCTGGACCGATGGGCCGAGGTCAACTGCATGAAGTTCAACAAGGCCAAGTGCCGGGTCCTGCATCTGGGGCGTAACAACCCCAAGCAGCGCTACAGGCTGGGAGATGAGTGGCTGGAAAGCTGCCTGGCAGAGAAGGACCTGGGAGTACTGGTTGATAGGCAGCTGAATATGAGCCAGCAGTGTGCTCAGGTGGCCAAGAAGGCCAACAGCATCCTGGCTTGTATAAGAAGCAGCGTGGCCAGCAGGTCTAGGGAGGTGATTGTCCCCCTGTACTCGGCTCTGGTGAGGCCGCACCTCGAGTACTGTGTTCAGTTTTGGGCCCCTCGCTACAAGAAGGACATGGAGGTGCTTGAGAGAGTCCAGAGAAGGGCAACGAATTTGGTGAGGGGTCTGGAGAACAAGTCTTACGAGGAGCGGCTGAGGGAGCTGGGCTTGTTTAGCCTGGAGAAGAGGAGGCTCAGGGATGACCTTGTCGCTCTCTACAGGTACCTTAAAGGAGGCTGTAGCGAGGTGGGGGTTGGTCTGTTCTCCCACGTGCCTGGTGACAGGACGAGGGGGAATGGGCTAAAGTTGTGCCAGGGGAGGTTTAGGTTGGATGTTAGGAAGAACTTCTTTACCGAAAGGGTTGTTAGGCATTGGAATGGGCTGCCCAGGGAGGTGGTGGAGTCACCATCCCTGGAGGTCTTTAAAAGACGTTTAGATGGAGCCCTTAGTGATATGGTTTAGTGGAGGACTTGTTAGTGTTAGGGCAGAGGTTGGACTAGATGATCTTGGAGGTCTCTTCCAACCTAGACGATTCTGTGATTCTATTCCGCAAGAAGTACGTGTTGTCCTCAGAACTGTGTTTTGCTTCTTGTCAGAAAGAACACGTCTGGTTTTGAACAAGTATGTGTAATGTTTTAAGCATAGTGCTCAGGAAGCTGAAAGCTAGAATTTAGAGCTCCGGACATGGCCCACTTGGCTTCATCTGATATTCAAAGCCCTCACTGGGTAAGCTTCCAACTTATCCCATGGGCAGTAAGCTGCCTGGCTTCCCTTCTAGTCACCAGGAGATGCATGACTGAAATTACAAGTTGAAAAGGCAAGCTGCCTCAGACAAAACACTAAAACTAATGCAACAAGACCAATTTTTAGATCTCTGTGGAGTCAGTCTAGGGAAACAAAAAAGCTTTAAAAAGTAAAGCAGAGAGAAAGGCTTCACTGCGAAACTTTGCAATTGATGTGAAAATTATGCCTCAGCAAAGCGCCAGTGCAAGCCCCATATCCCATGTAAACCGAGCCAGAATGTCTTGTGGGATCTTGGAGAGCATCATATATTGATGTGAGGCCTGATGGCAGGGCCAGAATCAAACGGGGTCCTGACTGCAGCAGGTATTAAGGTAAATCCGTTCTCAGACCTCTCACGTGTTTCTTGAATACATTCAGTCATCCTAATCCACAGGCAAGCTTGGGGAAGGAGGGCAAGAACGGAGGGAGGGAGGTGTAAATTCTTTGGCTGTCCTGACTCAGGAGCAACATACGTCATCTAAGAGATGGCTGGAACTAGAAGTCGCAGGAAAGCAACCTATCTTATCATGGTATGACCTAGAAAGAGAATTTCTCCTAGTGCTCAGATGACTGTCTAAAGACAGCGTAAGTAATAACTCATGGGACATGAAACAGTTCTTTTTAGTGCAAGCAGAATGATGCTGAATCCTCCAGGCCCCCTCCTGCCAGTCATGCAAAGCCAGGGTTGAACGCTGGAGGAACTTCTGTGCTTCAGCTGCTGTGTGCTTTGCTCCATGTCCTGCCAAATTTGATCTTGAGCTTCTTTTGGTATTATTAGTAAGATGCCATATTTTAGGGGAAGGGGTGTCTTTGACACCGATTGTCAATTTTATGACTGTTAAATTTAGTGGTTACTGTCCTCAGCTATTTCAGATGTGAGATAAATCACCCAATAAAGCTGCAAGAAAGCATACAGGACAAGGTTAATCTGTCTTACATTCAATAACCAAGCCTGGATTTACTACCAGGAATCAACAGTTGCAGGCTGAGACCATAAACAGCAAAAATGAGTCCCTTCTTTGGGGCCTGCCATTCCCATTCCCGTGCTTTCTTCAATTAGCATCCAACTGAAGGAAAAAAGTATGAAACAAACCCAATTCTTTTATATTAACCTAATGTTCCCGTTAGTTGCAGTTTACATGGAATACACTAGATTTCTTAGATAAAACTCTCCCAGAGCTTCCCTCCTCATGGCTGAGTGTCTGCCATCAGTTGGGAACCGGGTGCAATCAGTTGGGAACCATCTGCATATTTGAGTCGTATTTTCCCAGGTGTTTTGTTTTGTACAGCAGCCTCGTGGCATCTAGCAAACCTTGAGCCTGCAAAGAGGCATGGTGGCTGAGAGCACAACAGAAATGAAAAGCATGAGATAATTTATCACGGAATTACTGTGATACAGAACTTATCTTCTGAAGGGGTTTTTAAGATATGCGAAATACTATTTTTTTTTCACAGATTTGTTAGTCCTAGTTGCTGAATAGCATACACAGCCCACCCGAGAGAAGCACAGACCATTTCCTGGGAAAGCAAAACTGTTATCCTCCTTAGGAGCTGGCGGTAGCAAATTGTTCCCAGCATATGGAGCATCTAAACACAGAGCTTGTCATTGCTGAACAAACAGAATATCTGCTGCAAAAGTTTTCCTTCTGGAAAGGTTTAAAAAAAGTCGGGGAGGAGGGAGCATTTCCTTGCCTAAAAAAAAAAAAAAAAGGTGTCTTTTGGGAGTAATGCTGCCAACAATGGCATTAAAGGTCTTGAAACACAGATCAAGTGAAGGATGACCCCAGGAGTTTTGTCTTTGAAGGTTGTGGGATTGTCTTTAATAACTACCTCTTGGGAAGGAGGAATAAACTGAGCCAAATCTGGAACTCCTGATACAGTAATGGCCCTGACAGCAGTCATCCTGTAGGCTGGGGAAGGGATTCCAGTACAAATAGCAGTATGTATATATAGCTAAGTATTATAGCTTTAAAATAGCAAGAGCAAGAAAACTGCTCTTTTGCTTTAGATGCTTGTTCCAGGAGAATGAATTCATTTCCTGAGCGTTCACAGTTTAAGTTGTGTACAAGGCTTTATGCGTGAGGACAAAATTCACAGCTTATTTAGGTATGGAAATCATACCAATCCTCAGACAGATAAAATGAGTCTGAAACTCATTTGTGCAGCAGTTTGTCATGTTTATCTGAGTGGGATCATATGAGTGTGCTTGTAAGCAAAGACCACCTCAAGCTTAAGGCTGGCTGGTTTTATGGAAATCACTCTGTCTTTCCCCAAATTCTACTGGAGCTCCTCATTCTGCCACTGTAAAATGTCCAACTGGCTCCAGAGCACTGACTGACTTGCACATCATTATGTGCATCTTTATCTGATAGTGCACCTTTCCAGAAATTATTTCAATCCCTTCCTTTTGTATCAGGCATCTACATAGAAAGTCACAAACACATTGTATTAAGGAAAGGGAGGAAGCGAGACCAAAGACAGTCTGTTTAATTTGTGCATCTGCACATACCGGGTAGGTGTAACATGTACCATTCAGACATCAGCTTGCTCTTACGCTGCTCTTCTTGGCTACAAATGATACCATTTTTCACTGTCATGGGCAGCCTCTAATTTTCCATGCGACAAGTCTTATTATCTATATCCTAAAACCTAAATACGGGATCAGCGGAGCAGGCGTGACAGAGCTTGCATGTGCCCTTTGCATTTTGTGCCCACCAGTCCCATACTGTCTTGCTTTAGTGCTGCTGTGTATCCAGGCCTAGAGCTATTCTGTATGTGCCAGCTCTAACTGCTGCATGTGCAAGACCTCCCTGTTTGTATGGATGTGGCTGTGCCGTCAGGATCTAGTAACTTTATGATGTTTTTACACAACAAATTGCACTTAAGACAAACTGAATTCTTCAGTGCTTGATGCAAAACTGCCATAAATCTCGTCGAATAACACTTGGTCTTCAAGCAGATGGGCCTAGCATTTTTGTGCAACAATAATAAACAATCAGTAAATCAGGAAGCCTATATTAATTTAATAGATCACAAACAGACTGTCTGCTTTTTTGCCCCTTTAGTTGCACAGTCTGTGTTCGCATTGATGTGAGCCTTTCTGAAGCTTTCATTACTTTAGTCTAAGTGTTAGAAAAGTAGATTTTTAATGGCCATTGTTCTCAGGGCTCTGGCTCTCTTACAGATTTACTTGTTACACAAGTAGCTGCAGGAAGGCTCCTTACAGATGTTTGGTATCTGTCTGGTGTGGACTTCAGCTTGGGGACTCACCTTTAAAAATGCTGGCATCATTTGAAACAAGTTGCTTGCTCTGTACCTCCTTGGTCATGACAGTCTGCCTTGTCAAAGTGCACCTTTCTTTGGAGCTTAGCAGAGGAGTGCTTTTATGCTCAGGATGTGACTGTTAGAGAGCTTAATTGCTCCCTACATCTGTGAGTTAATCTGGCCTTTAAAGGATGTCAGAAAATCTGAGCTTTGACTTCCCTTGACAACACTGAAAGGGATCATAAATAACCCAAGACCTGCTGAGAAGACTCACCAATTGAATTAAAATTTGAAATTCTCTTTTATTTCCAAGTCTCTTCCCTGGTAGTTGTCTTTGTGGCTCTCAGTGTCCAGCTCTGCTTATTTGTATTCTTTTAACCAAACTTATCAGTTAAAAGACAGTTAAAAGATATTTAACCAAAATATTCTATGGGGCCCAGAGAGGCTGCATTGAGCTGTTCTCACCTGGACCTGATTGCCTGTACCCTAATACAAAGGTTTTTAGAAGAAGCAAACATGTAAAAGATATAAAGCTCTGTGAAAATCCCCAGTCATGTCGCTGCTGGACCTGTATTCTTGTTGCAAAAGAGAATCCATTAAATAAGAATAAAAACCTGCTAAGTCATTTCCTTTTATTACTTTAGTAACCTAAAGCAGTCAGTACCTCCTCTTACCTGTTTTCTAAGCTGCAGAATTGAACCAGAAGCAGATTGCGCGTGCATTCGTGTGCTCACTTAAGTGTGTGTCTGCACAAGCGTGCATTTGTGCATGCCCCAGAGGCCCCAGAGAACTGATCTGTGCTGGAGTTTGTAACAGCACTCGTCTCAGAGTTGGTAGAGGTACGAAGTTATCGGTCATGGTGAGATGTGTAAACTGTTGTACCCCAACTGCTGAAACCTGGTGGCGGTAGCTGGGTGAGCAGGGACGTCAGACTGTGAGTGTAGCACAGGGTAGGCACCAGCGAGTGGCACGCAGGGAGGCACTGGTTCCCTGGGAGCTGTGGTGCAGCTGCCTGGCCTGAGGCTGATGGTGGCAAGCACGTGCCTGGTGACCATGCCGTCCGTGGGGGTAGGGCAGTGTGCCCCTGCTCCTCCCGTTTCTAATATGATTTAGTGCAGGGTGTTTACATTTGCTCTTTCTTCTTCTTTTAGGATGGACGGGGTCCACGTCCCATTCCTCTGCCTGGATACGAAGTCAGTTTTCCAGGTTCTGGTGAGAAGTTTGAAGTGAAGCATGTCTTTAAGCTTTGCCAGTCCCAGCAAACTATATATTTCAGCGCAGAAGATGAAGAACTGCAGCTGAAATGGATGGAAATTCTCTCCAAAGCAGCCAAAGGGGAAACTGAAGATACAGCTGAAGGGCTCAGCAACCCATAGAGCAAGTTCCATTTAGTTTCTTTCGTACATGCTATAAACCATCACTTGAATTTGGTATTCGTGGCACTTTGGAATCTGTATGGCTTTATATTTTCATGTGTCTGCATAGGAAATTCAGTGGTTTCTCTCCTTTTATTGTACATTTCTCACGTACAGTAGTTATCTGGCATATATTATGTTAAAGGAAAAGATAGTTGTAGTTGGTGGTGGTGTTGATGCTGGTTTTAAAACAAAAGACAAGGAGAAAAGCATTAATTTTATCAAAGGCAATGGAAAACCATTGGTCTCTTGTTTTCCTAAATGTATATTTTCCAGTCTTTTTGATTGCTGTTCAGTGCAGGATGTGTATAGTCTGTGATTAGTTCTATAAATGCTGCCTTTTAAGTTAAATGTTGTAAAGGCTTGTGCTGGCCACTGACATTCCGTTCTCTGTCCTTTCCCTCCTGGTAAAAAGGTCTTTGTGAAGTGTGAGCAATGTACTGAATATTTTCTTTGGCTAAAACTTTGTCTCTGCTATTTTGAGATGACCTGTTCACAAGACAAATACTGTAGAAGGGACTTCTAAAAATGACTGCAAACTGTGCAGGAAAGAACATTAAGAAGCCTCATTGATTTTAAGCATTTATAATATTGTTTTGTTTTCTTTTGAAACCAATACCTTCCTTACTTCTATTTGAACCCATTTTAATGTAAGTGAACAAATGTTTTATACTGCCAACTGGGAAATGATCAATAAACAAGAACATTTTTAGTACACACAGTACAAAAAAGTGACTTTTTTGTTGTTGTACTGGTTAATTTAAAAGAGACCTAGGATTTATTTATATAATTTGTAAATAATGTTTCATAAGTATTTTAAGAATTTTTAAAAGATCTGAGCTAATTAACAGGATTTAGTGCATAGAATGAGATATTTGTATGAACTGAATTTGTAATTTAATTTTCCTGTTCACCTGTATTTGTCTAATTTTCAAACTTAAGTGCTTATCTATTTAAATAAAAATCATGCAGTTAACTCCTGAGCCAGATCTCCAAGGCACAGCAAGCTCTAGGTCAACATTTAATATAGGTTTAAAAAAGAAAAAAAGAAAAAAAAAAAAAAAAGGAATGTCTGTTCCTAGTGGTAGCAAGCATGTAGTTCTGATAAAAATGAAATAAAATCTGTCACAGTACTGTGATTTTTAAATGGTTTGGTTTAACTTTTGTTTCCTCTTCAGCTTTCTACATTTTGTGATATTGGTAGAAAGAAAGAGCTGCTCCATAAAGCCAGCATTGTTAGGATTGTTGAAAATTAGTGATCTGCATCAGTGAGTATGTTTCTTACCTACAGAAAAGGATTTGTTTGGTTTTTTGTTTGTTTGTTTTGATTTTAAGACATAGACGTAATAAGTCCTTGACGCTAAAAAGTTAGAAGCCATGTATTTAATTAGCTACTGGTAAGATATCATATGGTTTGCATCTTCCCTGTCCTCCCAACCTCTTTCCCCTCCAATCAGTTAGCATGAAAAAAGTTTCCTGCAAAGTAATTTTTATGATAGAGGTTATCAGAAGGAATTTGTTCCAGCCTGTTATTTCTTCCCCTGAGTTTCCCTCAAGATGTGATGATTTAGAATGCTTGCCATGAAACTTTACTGATACTGTAATCTTACTGTTTTTTTTCCAGTTTTTCCTTTATTCTTCCCCTTGCTTTGTTCTTTTTCTTTGTTACCAAGAGAGAAATAAGAAGGAAGAATTGTATAATCTAGTTTTATTAACCAAGGAAAAAAAATCTTTAGCACACATTTCCCCCCCACCCTCCCGGATCATTATTTTGTTCTTTTTTTAATAAATAACTTTAAGTATGTCAAAATACACATCTAATCGTTACCTATTCCTCAGTTCACCTTCTGCCAAAGATATTCTTTCTTAAAAAATAAAAATAAAATTACATGTTTATAGCCTGCCTGGAATGATACCACATGAGGACACCAGTAGGCACTTGAATCAAGGTTCTCATGCAGTAACTTCATTTCCAGCACATCGTTTCAGGGGAAATGGCAGGGAACCTGCCTGGGGAATCTCTGCTTTATAACTACACCCCAAACTCATTGAGAGCTTTTATGGTATAAGGCCAGCAACTTAAACTCTGTCTGGAAAAGTGATATGAGTCCATTTAAGACCTCAGAGCTGTGCTCCTGTTTGATACAGCATGAAAATGCTCAGCCTGGAGACCAAAATGCATCAGCTGGTGGTGTTATAGATTGGGATTTTATTCCCTCAGTCATGGTCAAAGAATGTGACCTTTGTCCAAACCTGTGGAACTTCCGATAGACAGTATTATCTTTTTTCAGAGCGTAATTTAGCTCCTAATGAAGTCATTGGAACGGTCTCCTTTGACCAATTTGGAGTTGCATTGTATCTGGGTGAGCTAACCCTCATTCTTTTTGAGGCATTGTTCAGACTTTGGGTTATTCTTTCCTTTCTTGGGACAATTATGAGTTGTTTACACAAGTGAATTCAGTGATATGAAGGTTGAGAACATGATACTGGGAGATGAATCCTTCAAAGCATATGAGTGCACGTCTTGTAAGAATGGAGGGAGCAATCACTTCAGACTTCGTTGAGTCCTGGTTAGTTCATGTATCTTGCCACATCAAGGAAATGGACTGTCTTGTTTTTTTTTGCCCCACACACATTAATACAAACAAACAAACAAAAAAATAAAGATGGCAATTTAGTTCATGTGAAAATAAGCAGGCATGCCAAAGTTGCAGTCAGATAAGCCAAGCCAGGGGGTCCCTGAGCTTCCAAAATCAGTTTTTCCCCATAATTAGTTTTATAATTGTGCCCTTAAATTCTAAATCTGCTGGCCCCTGGCTTGCAGATTGATGGGGGCTCTGGGAAAGCGTCAGTAAATGTTTCCTCTGATCCAATACTCTTTCCTCTGTACTTGGGTTTGGCTACTGTCAGAGTCTCATGGTGTTAGTTATATGAGTCCATAGGCTGACTCATTTTGATCATTCTTCTTTCCTCTTAATGAGACCAGAATATTTTTGTTACATGTCCCGTTGGATGAAGAGTTGCAACTGAGAAATACACATGGTACTGCTGGTCGGTGGGGATGGGGAGATGGCGATCAGTCTTTAGTGTTAGAAGGCAAAAGATCCTGCAAACAATGATGCATATGCTTAACTTAGTGAAATATCTCCATTTGCTTTCTATAGAACAAGGCACAGCATGTGTAAAAACTGATGCGTTACTGGGACTACTATAAGCAACAATTCCAATAAACTTTATAGGCATTCAACTGTAAAGAGCTTATTTCTTAGTTTTAACCTTTGATTTTTGTACTATCATTTCTGTCTGTAACTAATATTTTGTGGATCTGTAACGTGTACTATCTCCCACAATTAATTGCATATGCAAAAGAGGGAAAGCTTTCTGTTTTAGGTATTGTATCTATAAAGGACAGATGGATATAGTACAAAACTTCCCATCACTTTCTCTGATCATTGCGTGCTTTTTTTTTGATGTTGAAATTACATCGTTTTTGAAAATAACACGTTAGTGAAGACCAGCCTTGTGTGTGATATATTTGTCTCTGAGAACCATATGGAATAGGAAGAAATGGTTCTTAGATCTAAGACACTGTTGCTGCAGTTGTCCCTCCAGAAAGTGAATTACATGAATGGTATGGGCATATGCAAGTGAACATCTTGGAGGAGGGCAATATAATTGTCAACATTTGTGATTAAAGAAAGGGGAAGGAGGTTACTTCTCGTCCAGAAAACTGGATTTTGACTGTTAGTGGAAAAGAACATGTCAAATGATAAAGCTAAAAGTATTATTTTATTCTGAGAGAAGTAGGATTGATTGTTTTCCATGCCACTCTGAAATGAATAGAGTATCTTTCTTCATTTATTTGTTTTGCACAAAAAAAGACAAGTCATCAGTTTAACAGGCACTTGGCAGTGAACAAAGTGAGCTCCAAGACATGAAGAGAGAATTATTACCCTTTTGTATACCTTATGCCTGCAAAATGCCAAAATATTTGTTTCCTATTCTTTATGATGAGGTAACAAACTATTTGGGGTTTTCTTGCCTATTTTGCATCCTAGCATAGTTTCCCAGAAGCAGCTGCCCAGCAATTCCGAAACTGTAGATTAAAGGTTGTGGTTAACCTATCTGACACCCGCTTTACTTCCCTCGTTGTCTTTCACTAGTAGCATGGAACATTAGCCGCTAAATATAAGCGCCTGCATGTCCTGTAAACAAGCACCTTCCCTTTTTACACACCTTCCATTTCTCTTTTTCTGTTCTTCAATCCATGTGGGGCACGGCAAGGTTTTTCATTTGGCTTGCACTTTGTGTTTTCACTTGGCTGGGCGCTCTGCAGGCCCAGGGAAGCTTGATGGAGCTGAGTGATTACATTTTGTTGTAAAATGAAATAGTGATAAAACAGGCTTTTCAGAAAGCAGTTGCTGGCTGTCCTCACAGATATTGTGTGATCTATGATCACAAGAGATTAGGCTAGAGGAGGAATTCTGTTTGGAATCTCTAAAATAGGGTTTCGGGAAGATGAAAACAGCTTACATAGCTCAAATACAGCACAACAAACTTAGCCTTCTGCTAGCATGCACAACGTAAAAGACTGTTACCTAGATGCGTCTTACCAACGTGCCTCGAAATTCAGGCAGCAAATCCTCATTTCCTGGAAGAAATGATGCTAACTTAAACAATGCTTTTAAATGAACCTTGGATCTGGTCAGCAACATTGATTTGGTTTTGACTGATAGCAGCCTTCAAAAAGCCTTTCATCTTCTCGGTATTTTCCCCCTTCACTGTCTACACTGTCCTGCCCTGCATAAATCTTATTTAAAAGCTAATTTCAACACAGCGTGTGCACTTAGTGTGCACTGATCAGTGATGAGTCATGTTCAGCTTGATAAGGAAATGAATGGAAGTCTCTACAATTTAAAAAGACTCTGTGTTCCCATGGCTAGACCACGCAGGAAAGCTGTGTTGGAAAGCCCTAATTTCCAAGTCCCTGTATTGTTTTTGTCAGGTGGACCTGTTTTCCTTGCAAACCTCAAGTAATTTTCCTGTATTTCAGGAATGTGCTCTGCAGACATGGGAGTTTTTCAGTTCCCTATTCAGGTCAAAGAGATTTTATAAGGTCTGTAGCTAGTGTACAGAAGTCTGAAAAGGAACAATCAGTTATCTCAGCATCTCGGAATAGGCAAGGCTCTGTTAAGACTCTTCCTCTGCGTTACAAGTATCCATGTGCTCTTGTAAGACCTTGTGCCAGAGTGCTCTGTAACTTGCAAGAAGACGTTAAACTGGAAAATACAATGTCATCCCACTTCTAGTGCTGAAGAAGCAGCTTTCAGATTCCATGCTGAAGGTGGTGGTCCCGTGCAACTGGTGACAACGAATACCAACAGACTTCTGAATCAGGTAAGAATAATTAAACATTGTGTATTGGCCTTATGCATGTATTATTAATTTCACAGTTCGCATTGGGCAGCACATTTTTGCTTTGATAAAAGGCCCAGTATTGATTCAGATCATACTGAAGCTGTAAGGAGATCTCAAGAAATTTTAGTTTTCAACTCTTTGAAGTTGACCGTGGTGTTGTTACAGTGGTCTGGGTTCTTTGAGCAAATCTGAAAGCATTGGGATGTTTCCACAGGCAGCTATGGATAGGGAGGTGTCTTAGGAATTCCACTGCCTTCATGCTATTTATAGGTTGATTGGCCCATTTAATTTTTCCGCAAGAATAATTGTATATTGGGGTTTTATAAGCTTTTTTTTTAAATTATTTTTTTGATTATAATAAATGCTGTTGAAGCCACATCATGGAAAACAGGAATAACTCAGGAACTGAATTAAAATAGGAAAACCTTTGCACTGAAAATAACATGTTATGGAAATAAACTCTCTGTGTTGTACAAAGCTTAGAGCTAGGTAAGACTTCAGGGGTGGTACACCAACAGCTGGGGAGAGGGAGTAATAACATACTGGTTCTGTTAGTAAAACTGCATAACTTCAGAGGAAATGTGAAGCCTGTTCCTTAGGCTGTGCCGGAGACAAAGAGTGCTCAAGTAATGACTAGTCCTGTCAATATGTCTAATGCACTTGGAAGGAGTTAGGTGTATTTCCCAAACCTGAGTGTCCAGAGGGAGGGTATGGACCACATGCTTATCAATTCCGTGAGAAAATCCCTTTTGATGATGAAGCTCTGAATCCCTCTGTTAGCCAGCATCAAGAAGCATCAAATTCTTGGAGTTGGATGACAAAGGTCTCCTTGAAGTCGTGTTAAATGATAGAGTGAAATTGGATTGATTTAATTAACCGTAACAGACGTGTCTGTTCAGGTTTGCCAGCAGTGTATGGCAGTGTTGTGTCCATGTGTACTGTTGTACATCAATGGGAAGGGGACTCGAGAACTTAAAGGTGAGTGGATGGTCCTCGGCTACAAGCGACTGAGGCAGTGGGATTTCTGACAGCTTTAGGCAAAAGGAGTCAGTCTGTACTGTCTCGGTTACTGGAAGTTTCTAGTGAATGGGAGATGGGCAGTACCTGTAATCGTTTTGAAGTTGTTGCAAAAAACGAGACAGCAGAGAATAGCTTCCTTGGTTATAGGGATCTGAATCCTCCCATGCACTGAATACATATCACCATGCTTGTAGAGAAGGGGATTAAATTGAATACCCCCAGAAAATGGATATTCTGAACATTTCCTGATGCTGAAGTGTCTAGTTTTGCAGTTCAATGTTTTTCAAGTAATTTGGGGAAGGAGGGGAGATGGTTGAATGTTTTTTGCTTAAAAAGGTAAATTCATTAAAAAAAAAGTACTGATCATTTATCCCCCTTTGGTTACCCAAAGAGGTACAAAGGCAAAGGTTTCTGCCATATAACCTAATAAATGAAATTACTACAGAATCATCAGATAAATTCTGGGTAGAGTCTGAGAGCAGGGAGCAGTTTGGCATTGCAGAACTAACGGCCTAGTTCTTGTGCATGACTGGTGTGAGCAGGATCCGGTAACACGTGGCTGATTCAGGAATTTCCGAATTCATCTCCCTCACGTGTCTATGCTCTGTGCTCCAGAGTGAGCTCTTAGTGCCTCTGGGAGTTTGATGGGGTTGGAAGTACAGGGCTACTTCTTAACAGAGGTTGAGCCTTGGCAACATTTCCCCCCCCACACACACACCCCAGACTACTCCTGTCTTGTGTGCGTTGTTTGTGGCTTTTGAATCACCAGGCCAGAACAGGAGGTTGCAGTGTTACTGCCTTAGCAGCCAGTAGCCCTGTGAAGCCAGTTGGTTGGTGTATCACTGCCTGGATTTTCTATTACTTTTCTGTGGCAGTGAAGGGGGGCTGAGCCCCCAGGGCTGCCCAGGCCGAGGCAGCAAGAGTGCGCACTGCAAGGGCCACTTACTTACAGAACAGTAGCCACGGAGCCCTCAGGTTACACGAAGTGTGTGTGCAAAAGCAAACCTTTTGTAGAGAACTAGCATATGCCCTATGGCACGAGGAGTGTGCACAAAACACCATTTATTTGTCATTGTATTGTCTGGGTGCCCAACCTGATGATTGCACACAGCGTGCGGCCCTGTTGAAGACAGCTTCTGCTTGGTGAGCAGGAAGTTCACGCCTGGGCAGGGCTGCAGCTACACTTGGTGGGGCACGAGCAGGAGCAGGGTTTACATTTTCCAGTTGTCACACTGCATCTAGAGCCACTGCAGTAAATAGATGGCCACACTTTAAATAGATGACCACAAGGATAGAGCCCTCAGGGAGCCTTTGTTGTCACAGGTGGGGCTTAAGGCAGTCTCCAGCATGACAGTGGCAGAGGTGATAAACCGTGGCCCAAGTCCCCAGGTGTATGTTCTAGCACTGTGTTAGGGAATATATTGTAAGCTAAGGAACCTTAACATAGCTGTTGTTTCCTATAGTCTGGTGATCATCCGCAATTACCAGAAGCTTGCATGATTTTTAAAGCAGCAATCCCCAAGAGCTATGAGAGCAAGGTAAATAAATACTACACACAGAGAGAATCTGTTAGGGCAGAACTGAGCTAAGCGAAATGAAAACAAGACCCTGAGGACAAATGGTTACTGAAAAACGTGCGTTTGTGCTGTGAAGAAGCTGTTCCTCTTTGTTCCAGGCATTGCAAAGTCAGGAGGAGAAGAGCCACATGAGTGGTAGTGCCGTGGGGAAGGTGGTTGAGCCTTGGGCCTTTTTACCAGTCGGGCTCCGAGCAGGCCGTAACTCCCACAGCATCCTTAGAAGGTGGTAGTGAGGTGGTAGGCACCAATTAATGCAGTTAAAGGGTAATTAGACATGCAGAACCAGTCAGAAACACGGCAATTTCTGAAGAATTTCTCTTTCACTGCCACTTTCTTTCTTGTCCTGTGCTTTGGATACACCTAACAGCTTTGGTGTTTTTCGAGTTCATCCTTTTCCCTAGGTCTGTTGGTCACTTTTCCTACCTTTGAAATTCTATCATAGCCTTATTTGTGTGCTTGGTTGAGGGGAAAAATACCAGCTGGAAATGGGAGGAGGACACATTTCTTCTGAACTAGGGCTGAATTTAAATCTTTAGAAGCATACCACATTAAAACACAATTTTCTCACTAAGTAGTGTTGTTTTGACGGGCTTTTGAAGTGCAGTGGGTACACAAATCCACATTAAAATGTGTCAAGACTGTGACTGCAGTGCAGGGAGATGCAGCCTGCCTTCTGGTGAAGCAGGGAGCTCAGCATAGGTTTAATCACCTGCTTACATCCAGTGCCAGTGTCTCAGGTGCACTTTGCAGCTGATCCTGTGATCTGTTTCATTCATACGTTCAGGGGCCAACTTTCAGGGAGCAGTGCTCACTGTGTTCCTCAAAAGCAGCCTCCCGTGTTACTCGTTCTTCTCCTTTCCCCATCTGCTTCTTCGTGTTTGCTGTCCTTTGCTATTGTTGCTCAAATAGGGGCCACATGTGGTGACAGTGGCAGACTTGTAAAAATCTTCTAAATATAAAAAGTAGACAACAGAGGAAGATGTTGCCTTGCTGAGCTAAGAGTTGGAGCCGTCTCTGAGAAGGGAGAGATTTTCTGTGCAGGGGCTGATAAAACCGTGGTGCTCCCCTAGGCAGATCTTGGTTCCCTTAAAAGTATGTAAATTGCAGGAATCTGAATGAATACAAAACATGGAAATTTGCTGAAGAGACAAATCTGGAAACAAAGATGATGACAGAGGTCTCTAAAACATGCCACATTCTTGCTATGCTGCCAAGCAGGGAAGAAAATGGTGTTCTAGCAGCAAAACAGTAGAGAAGTGCAATAAAGTCCTAACAATAAGCATGAGGGCACAGAAACAGAACAATGCTTCCACCCCCCTTTGACCACCTAGTTTTTCTTGCCTGTATTTTCCTTCTGCTTTGTCTTAGTTCTTTCCCCCACCTCTGCAAAGTTTATTCCCGAGCCTCCTTTCTTGTCATTTGTCCTCTCCCTGCCCACGAGTTGTTTGTAGAGAGGTACACTCTACTAGAGCGTGCGCCACTCCTGTAGCTGTTGGCTGAAATGTGGGCAGGATGCTTTGGTGTTTGTATTTTGGGGCTTCTTTCCCTGCTGCCCTGAAGAGGCTATGGAGATGGCAGATCCCCACTGAGACGGGAAGGGCAGGAACCTAATCTGCTGCAACTGTTTCATCCACATGCATCTTCTCAGGTGCAAGTCCCTGGAGACTTAAATTCAATGCCAGTTCCATTCCCACATCTGTGTGTACACCCACAAAATAATTGCTTGCAAATTGATAGGAGCTTGCTAATGAGCTCATCCTGGAATAGTGTGCTGCTCTGCAATGCCTGGCTCAATGAAGAGCCTCAGCGGCAGCGTGACAGAGAATACCTGTGGCCAAAAGCAAGATTTGCTCACAAAGCTGGCAGCTTCTAACAGGTGCTAACTGTGACTCCCTGACTCAGTACTGTAATGTTCACACCCCTAATTACAATAACTCTGAAGGATTTCTACTGCATGCCCATAAGTCATTTATTATTCAGCAGTGTCATCCTTGAAAATGAGTAATTGCTGGAGTTTTGGTTTTGTATTTTGACATTGGATTTATTTTTTCAAATTTATGGATTTATCCTACTTTGATCTAGCGAGAACCGACAACATGTTGTTTGGGTATTAATCATAGCCATCCCACCATGCAAACTGTGACAGGCTGTTTAAGCTCAATCTCTTTTATTTTTATGTTTCCATCACCAATGTCTATAAAAATGTATCATAGGCATGCCATTTGTGCAGAGTAAGGCTGAAAGTAACTGCCTATCTGTAGCCAAACAAATGTTAATTCTTCAAAATTTGGTATCTATGCTACTAGAAACTGGGGAGGCTGAAATCTGAAACCTCTGAAACAAGACAGGCAGGGGCTCAGTGGTGTGGCCAGTGTCACCCCAGGTTTCCTATGCCCTTCTGTGCCCAGTGTGAAGCCCATTGCCAAGCCCCATGGGACAGGAGCTGGTCAGCTAGCTCAAAATGGAGCAACTCCAGATTTTAATTCTGGAAGATTTCTTGCCATGCAGCCATTGGTGTTGCCCAAGACGGGCATTTTCATGCTTGCTCCATGCTGAACATCATTAGGACAGTCATTTTTCAGGATATGTACTGAAGAACATTGTTTCTAGTAATCTGTGAAGTGGGAGCTGGCTGCCTTCAGAGCTCCTGGCGGGGCTGGAGGGACCATTCATGAATTCCCCTGTCCTTCCCCTGTCCCTTGGCCACCAGCTCTGTCCTGCTGGCTGCAGGGGATCGTGGAGCACCTTTGTTCTCTCCTGGGCGTTGCTCTAATGCTCACCTTCAGTGTGCTGTTCTAGATGAAGAACCACCACAAAAGTGAATAATAAATGAAAAATTGTAAGATTTCCAGCCCATTACTCATAAATGAGCCATAACATTGTTTCAGGTGCGGGTGTTTTCAGCTGACACCAGACTATGTTCTTGAATGTTGCTGTCTTATGAGCTCACTGCATAAGTGATACCTGAGTGCAGGACTGTCAGTAGTCCAAACAGTGATTTCTAGTAAATGTCAACAATCCTTAGGTTTAATTACCTCCATTAGCACTTTCTTTAATGGCAGACTTAGCAGAGAGTTCTGCACAAGCATCAGATAAATTGAAACAAAAAAAAAAGAGGAGCTGGCAGCAGAAGGGTAGTAGCTACAATTAAAAAGTGTGAAGCTTTGTTTTATCTCTCTAAAAGAGTTCTCTCTATTCACCGTACATAATGAAACACTAATTTAGAATGCAATTTGGTTTGAATTTATTTTCGGTGGAATAAATGAATACTGTCTCATAAACAGGGCTGGGATTCAGTCTGTAGTTTAGCCTCGCCAGCTTTGTAACATTCTCGCATCCCTGCAAAGAACTTGCTAATCCTGTGCACGGCAAGTCCTTGAATTCGGTACTCCAGTGTCACTGCTCGGGCTCGCTTTGTGCTTCAAGGCTGCTGCAGGGAGTTTGGGTGGAGTGGTTCACTGCTACACTAAAGTTGGAATAAGATCAGTAAAACGCTGCTTTAATCACAAGCAATTTGTATCCTTCCTGAGAATGCTGCAAACAGCATGTTTAATAACATTTTTAATGGATCCAATTGCCTGTTATTAAGAAATGCATCAATATAATGTTGCTTCTGATTCATGCAGGGTGCACAGAATTGTGCGGGGTGCTAGCGGTGGTAACAGACCAACTATGAGAGGAAACGGTCACTCCGAACCCTGTGGTTCAGGTTAAAATAATGGGTTTGTTTTCTGAAATAGGGGGAAACGGAGGTATTTCCCGTACTTATTTTTTCACAGCTTGAAGCCATATCCTGGCTGCATAGAAATCCAGCAGTAAAATTCCTATTGACCTCTCTTTAGACCTATTTTTCCTTTGTCAAATACTTTTTTTTTCTTTCTAGACTTACAGGGGTTTTCTTTTTCTTTATATATATATATATATATATTATATATATATATTCTTCCTTGCACCTTTTAAAGTCCCCAGCCCAACAGTGCAGATATGTAACTGTAAGTGCTCTCTGTCAGTGTAACTATTAGCCCACATAGGGCTAGGCACACACTTCAGGGTATCCATGGAGCAGCGTCAGAGTGCCAGCATTTTCTACAGTGAAGCCTCAGGAGCAAACCTCTGCCTGCCCTTTTCAGTCACTCAGATGAGGTAGGACTGAATCACATATTTACTTTTTCCTTGCAACCCCGGGGACCTGGCAGTGGGAGAGTGATGGCAGTGTGCTCAGGCCCCCAGGAGCAAGGGGAGCGTCTGCCCACAAGCGGTCATGGCCAGGTGGAGGAGAGAAGTGGGGTTAAATGCACTGAGAAAACTCCACGTAGCTTTCCCTCTTCGGTTCTGAATCAAGTAGTCTGGACAAAATTGCTATTTGGTCATTTAATCTCTTCTGTTCCGATGGGATAAGTTGGAATCACTTCCTTTGTGATTTTATAAATTAAGGAATGCCTCGCTTTTGTCGTTGGCAAGTTCTGGTGGTTTTCTTTCCACCCACTGGGGAAAATAAAAGTATAAAATGAAAGCTAGTAGATGTTCTCCCAGGCAGTCTCTCAGAGGCTAAAGAAAAGCACGGAGCCAGCCATGTACTCAGCTGGTTGCCTGCAATTCTGGAAAATTCACAGTCACAGTAAGAACAGCCCAAATAATCCTGCAAATGCTGTGCATGCCTGTAATAACCCGTGAGATGTGTGAATTCAGCCTGAGCTTGAATCTGAGCTCCTCGGACAATTTGCCTTTCAAGTTTCTTTCCCATATGATCAAGCGCCCTTATCCGAGCATTGTACACTGTGCAGATTCGCACCGCTCCCTGGGACTGGATTTTTTACCACTTCAAACAGAACAAACACATAAACAGAAACTCCAGGAGATGCTCTCTGCAGTGCCTCTCCAGCAGCCCTTTGCTGCATCCAGCTGCGAGACGCCCAGCCCCGTCCTTCCCATCTGTTCCACTAATGGCAAGGTGCATCTGCACCAGGCAGGCGGCGGCGTTACGGACAGGAGCGACATGCTGGCAGGTCCCATGGCCATAGAGCACGGTAGGAAGCAGTGTACATCCTCTCGGGGCTTCATCTCGTGCAGCTCTGGGCCTCAGAGGAGTTGATTTCGGATTACCAGCCTCTCTCAATGTATGGCCTGCCAAGCGTGCTTTTTGGCTGTTCAGTAATGAAGGCGGCTCTCCTTTACTCCTGCGGGGGGACACGAGTTTGTTTTACTGAACAAGCACCAGGGGGAGCGTGTGACCAAAAGGGAAAAATGCTGATGGGTGAGTGAGTGATACAGCTTGTTGTTGTACAAGGATGCACTGTTCCGCTCTGGACTTAACTCTGTGCAACGGCCAGTAAGAGCTCATCTCTGGTGTCTTTCTGCAGGAGTGTGCTTTTATGGATTTTAGGTTTTACTTCTAATTCTCCACAGCACCGAAATGGACATTGTCACCTCCTCACGAGCACTTGCATCGGACGTTTGTTGGGGCTTTGAGTGACAATGCCAGTTCTTTCAGGAATAAAAGTGGGTCAGCCTGATCCAGAAAAATGCAGGGAATAAATCTCACCAAACCTCCACCTCTTCGTGATGTACACAAAAGCCTTATGTCAGCAGTCCACAGCCTACCCTGCCGTGCGGCGTTATCCCAGCGTGGAGGTGAAGACAGCTCCCTGTTGTACCTGCAGGCTCTGCGTAACTCAAATGTCAGAAACCAGCACACATTTTGAGCTGGCTCCAGCACCTTTGCGAGTGTGTGAGGACTGAGGCCGTACATCTAGCAGCGAGTGAGATATTGCTGATATTTAAGGAAAGGCAGGTACCTCTCTGCTGCAGCTTCCCTAAGCAAATTCCTGCTGAGCTGCTGCGCTCTGCGGCAGCTGCCCCCAGTGCGTGAGCCTGGCTGTAATCAGGAATCAGAGTGCATCTGTAGCTCTTTTCTGATGGTGCCACTGCTGCCTCTGGAAAACACCTAAGTACTGTGAACTTCCCATCAGAGGTTGGCCTTGGTGTGTGCCTGTGGCTGCAACCCTATGAGCTGTGTTCTTCGAGTACGTCAGGAGTGGTGGTTGGGTTCTGGGGGTTCTTCGCACCCACTCAGGTACCACGTTACAAGGCAGCACGCGAGACCCTTGCCTGAATTCACCTGCCTCTGTTTCCAGTACAACCAAGCAACAGCAGTCATGCTTCCTAATCCAAACCAACCCTGATACACAAGTTGATGAATTCATCGCCCATCTCAGACCTTCAGTCACCGAGCAGATACTGGATTGGAAGACACAAGTAAGGCGGCCCTAAACCCAAGTCCAGCTCTTTTTCGTGTCATTTTTCTTTCCTTGGCAGTGCAGCCATGCTCTGGGGAAAAGAACTGCACCCTCTTTTTTAATAGGTCTGCACCCTGTCAATGTTCAGAACCAAACCTTCTGGCTTGAGCAACTCAGACAAGATTTTACTGCATTTGGTGCTCGTTGCCTGTCCTCAGCAGTTGCCGTGGTGCTCGCAGGAGGGGGCTGCTGTCTCTTGGCCACAAGGACCAGCAGAGTCCTGGGGACCCAGTCCTTCACACTGGTGCAGACCCCTTGGGGGCGATGGCCCTGCTCAGGTATTGTGAGAGGTTTCCAAGCAAGGAGGGGTGGGTGCAGGACTCAGGCTGGCCCACAGCAGTGCAGTTGTTGGCACAGGTGGGGAGCAGGGGAACAAGAACCCCAAGCCTGCCTGATCCCGAGGTGAGTGCCCCCAGGAGCTGGGCACTCCAACCCAAAGTCACTGAGGGCGAGGACAACCCCAGCACCTGGTGGGGCCTTCACTGTGGGGATCTGCACTTCAAGGTAACGCGCTCTCTCTTCATTTTATTATTTTTTGTTTCACCACCATTACAGAGGGAAGGTCTTTCCTTGTCCTCCAATCCAAGACTGGTTCCCCCTAACAGCAGCTGCCGTGCTTACAAGGGCAGTCATGTGCCATTTGCAGTGCATTCAGATGGAAGGCTGTGAAGGGATGATAGTGGGACAAATATGGTGGGAACAATACTGATGATGTTTCCTTCACGTAAACCTAAGTTCTAGACTACAAAACTCTCTTACGCATAGCTTACATTTTTATGGCTGTTTTCTTTTTATAGCTGCCTCTAAGTAGACATCTACATTGGAAATTACAGGATTAAATAAATTCTTTTCTTTAGGGTAAACTTGAACTGAACTGTTGCATTCATATTTAAAGTAAATACTAAATATTCATAACCTTTGGCAAGCAGTTAGACATGAGATTTGGTTTCGCTTGTGCTATCATCTTCACCGCTGTTAATAATGCCTGTTCTTATCTGTTCTCAAAGCCGTGCTATTGAAATTGAACTGTATCACCAAATGCATCTCATATCAGCGTGAGTCGAGCTCGCAAGCACAGGCAGTGCCTTTTCACTAAGGTTCCTACAATCTACTACATTGTCAGGTCTTTTTGCAAAAGTAGTTGTATCTTTCCAGAAAGCTATACCAAAGAAAGCAGATCAGTTTCTTTCACCAGTTTTCATGTGGGTTGACCAAGGTAGAACATACTTTTGTGCTGCTTTGCTAATATAGAAAATCCATTTGTATTATAATTACAAGCTAGAATAAGAAGTTGTTTTTGTTGTTTTTTTTTGTTTTGTTTTGGTTTGGGTTTTTTTGATATATAGGTTTTTCAGTTATTCCTGCTATTCAAAACATTTTCTAGGGGGATGTGTGTGATTACGAGTTTACTGTTTTTAAAACTGATTATTGCGTTAGGCAACATTTCAAAGAAAAAAAATGGTAACAGCACAAAGGCTTGAGGCTGGTGTAACCATGTCTTGCTAAAAGCAAAATTTGGCATGGTGCAGTGTGTCAGGTTAGAGAAAGAGGGCGGAGTGAGAGCCATTTTCAGCATCTGTTTCCAGCCAGCTTGGGGACTTGGGCCAGCTCTCAGTCTTTACTTCCTCTCTTCCTCTTCCTCCTTTTGGTTTTGAGCACAGACCCTTTGGTTCATTTCCATCTCTAGGTTGTCTGTCTCTATGTGCCTGAACAGGACCAAGAATGACTGGTTGGGTCTGGCTTGGAGTCTTTGGGTGCTGTTGAGTGTAATTTCAAATCTAGCTCATCCAAGCTCATCCACTCATCCAAGTTGGGTCGTTAAGCAGCAGATGCTAATTTCCCATTAGAAGTGTTAACAGTCCATTTAAAGGCGGGAGACGAGCTTTGTTCTATGTTAATTTGCATGCAGGAAGACTGAGAGTTGCCTGCTTATCTCATTGAAGAGCTGTGCACATCAAGTCAGTGCGCTCTGAAAATATCCATGTGACAAACTCTACTTTACAAAACCCTTTTGTGGTTTCTTCTTTTGTTTTCGTTTCAGTCTTATGATAAACTGCTCCAGTTGCTTGCTAGTAGGCAAACCCTATTTCCTCCCTATGAGGTTTCCTTGCTTAGCATTGCTGTTCTTGGAACCAAACACGCTGAGAAATGCAGCAGGAGACCTGGATTTCATTTACTATGACTTCATTAATATAATTCCTTCAGGGGTGTGCATTCTCAACAAGTCAAGGGAAATATGCTTAATGAAAATGAATACAGTAAGAAAGCAACATACCATAATGCAATAGCAAAGCACTCTCAGAGAAAGGACACGTATCAAAATGGTGTAGCAGAATCTATCTCAGTCTGCATCGGCTTCCTGTACTGCAGAAAGCAGCACGAGTGGCCCAGGGCATGGTGCTGCCTTCCTCTGAGGCTGTCACCAAAGTTCTCTGGGGACTTGTAAGGTACAAGATACAGGGTACTTTGTATCAGATACAAGATGCAGGGTCAGGGCCCTTGTTTCATTCTCCTTCTTAATCTTCTGTCACTTGGAAGGAAGGAGAGCTTCCAAGGCTGAATAAATGGAAGTAACCAGCAGTATTTGTCAAAAAAAGCTGTAAGCTTAAGACTTTCATTTGTCCTAAAATCTGTTCTTCTGAGTACAGCTTGCTTCTGTGCAGAGGGCTAGCACAGGGATTAAGCATCACCTAAATCCTACTTATGCCTTCATATTAGTGCATAAGTAAGGCTTAAGCTGCTAATAGTCCCTTCTAGCTCTCTGTGTAGAGCCAAATTTCATATGTTGGCCATGATGAGGCTAGCGAATAAACTTAGTTGTGGCAGCAGCAGCCAAGTTTGAACACAGGACTGGATTTAAATTGGCCACTTGCCAACCCACCGTGTCATTTCTAGGGGTGGCTACCAGCTCTGCGGGGTGGCGATCGGGTGCAGGTGCTGCTGGCGTTGTGAAGCCTGCCCAAAGCCCAGCTCCTGGCCATGGGTGGGACCGGGCTGGGTCATGCACTGCCACAGAGGCCGGGTGTGTGCGCCCGGTGAGCATGACACGGTGAGTGATGTGGTTTGCTGAGCTGTGCTAGCAAACCATTTCCATCTTTCTGGTTGTAACTGCAAAGTAAAATACATTAGGTTTTGTGATGCGGGCTGTCAGATAAAGGCCATCAGGCCCTACCTGCTTCACAGTCACAAAATGTCTTCTCTGAGAGCAGCTCTTGCAGCACGAAATCAAGCTGGTCTGTTTGGAGCGCTTAGGTAGTTCCCGATCCCCAAACACTGAAGTGCCTGGCAGCTCCTGGGAGCTAAACCTCTTGGAAATACGACAGCGTGCTCAGTTCTTCCTGGCTCTCGCTAGGTAAGGCTCTTCTTTGATTAGCTGCTTATCCAGGAGTCACTGTCTATTTCTGAGTTGCCTATCATCCCCCTGCTGCACTTAATTAAGCTGCTGTCTTTTTTTTTTTTATTATTAACTTTTTAATGGAGAATAACAGATTAAGCAGTTGGAACAAAAATGTTTTTGTTACAGGAGGCATTCATTAACAAATCAATTAGGTATACTTAATATCATTCCAGCGCAATTTTCAGTGTGAGTGCTTTTCTATTAATTTTCCTATCCTGCTAAAATGTAGCATTATGCCAGCAGAAAGAAGAGTTGGCAAAGGCAAAAACAAAAACAAGAGAGCTGCCAAGTGCAAGCAAAAAAAGGAAGTGACAATGCAAGCAGACATAGCGAGTATTCAATAATTTATTCCCTTCCCTAGAAATGGGATGGACTTTGACAGGTGTCTAATTCCGGAGATAATGAGAAACACAGCGATGAGGGTGAAGAGTAACATGCAGTAACGGTTTGGAAAGTCACAGCATTCCAGGAATGAGCTGACTCCAATGTGAATCTTTCTCCACCACCTGCATTTGGGCCTTTGGTACAGTGCAAGGGCAGTGCAAGTGATGACTGAGTTCTTTATTATGACTGAGCATCATGGTCTTTGCAGTGAGCAAGGACCTCTCAGCACCAAGACTGCAGAAAATGAAAATGAAACCTCTCATAGAACAGTTTTTACCAAATCTTTGTCACCTCTCAGAATATGCAGAGGGTATGAGAAGTGTTGAGGCTGGAAGCTATGTTTTTGCTAGACGATGTGTTGCTTTGTAATACCTCTGTCCCTGAATTTCTGGTGAGCTTCCACATGATCCAGTAGGTTGTGTACTGGGTCCAGCAGGGCTTGAGCAGGTACAAAGCAAGTGAGAAAGGGGAAGCAGCAAAATGAGCAGTCCTGGCCTGCTGTGCCTGTGGGGAACCGTCTGCACAGCATAATCTGGCCCAGCTTTTGATAGAGGCAAATGAGACTCATCCATTCAGCTGGATTATTTAGAATTCACTTTAATCTTTTCTAAGTTTCCTAGATTTCAGTATGCTTGTTTGGTTAATTCATTCTCCAGTCTCTATTTTGCCTACTAGGGGATTTCCGTAAGGCTCATTTCATTTTTCCAAGAAGAGGAGCACGAATGTGAGGTTTTAGGAGAACGATGCCACCATCTCAGAGCTTTGCTGTGGGCACGTGAGGCTTTCTGCTAAATGCAAACCACATGAAGTCCCGCGAGGTGAGTGCAGTCGGGCAACTGTAATAGCCCCTGTATGTCTAAAGGTGGTGTGGGGCAGGCAGAAATGGGAGTCACAAATCTTTTTTCCTGTGCTCATTGATTGCCTTGGCACTGATAGATGCTTATAGCTGCTTCTGAGAGGAAGACAATAAAGTTACCCATTTCTTGTTTGATGCTGGAGCTATTTGGAGAGAGAGAAAACATAGTAGAACACTGAAAATGAGGAATACGTGTTTATGTTCATTATAAACATCTTTACAGAGGGAACAGAGTAATTACTGTGCCGGAGCACATCGGTGCTGTGTTTGTGCCAGTCCCCCTTCTCTGCAAGTGGTGGATTTGGGAGGAGAGCACCTGTATCCAGAAGGGAACAGTTTTCTTGCCTGTAAGGGAAGATTTTTTTCAGCTCTTTTCAGGGATTAAAGTATGGAAGTACTTCCTAGGTGTCTTGAAAAAAATCTAACGCTGTACAAGAGACACTTGGAAGTGCTTTTAACCATACAAATGTCTTAGACATGGATCCCTTTGTAACCTCTGTGAGAGTTACAGTGTGCCATGCCAGCAGCCAGGGGAGGTAGCGCTGCTGTTGCTGCTAGCCTCAGGGGAACTGCCGAAAACTTGTGACATGGATTCCCTTTAAGCAGCTACCCAATGCACTATATTCAAGTGGATCTATTTTTTTTTCCATCTTTAATTTCTTCCTCTCTTTGTCTTGCTGTTTCCCATAGCTTGCTTTCTTTTATTCTGTGTCAATGCAGAGGAGCCTGTTTTAGACGAACTCACCTTTATTTAACAGTCATTCAAGTGCCACTGGCTACTGTGGGCTTTGTTCTCCTGCTGCAGCAGCCCTGTGGTTGAGCCAGGTAATGCACAGCAGAGGTGGCGGTTCTCGGTCCTGCAGTGTGGAGCACTTGCCACGGTTCCCCACGCACGGTGTTGTGAGGAGGCCGCTGTGGAGCCCCGGACATTTGTAACATTTCCACTCTGACCCCAGTTACTCCACTCAGCACGGCGCTGGCATTTGGCAGGGGGCGGGAGGCACTACCTTGGTGGTTCCTGCATGCAGCCGGCCAGGGGAAGCACTCAGGAGGCAGCCAGTTTGTTGGTATGAGGGGAGAGGACAAAACCCAGCCCCTTTTGATGTTCTGCTGTGTGTGAGGTGTAGGGCACACCTTGGAAGTCGTCTCTATCTCTGTGCCAGCCGACTGCAGCAGCAGGCTGTGTCACTTGTTCTCATGTTTCTGTCCCAGACTGCTTGTGTCGGGGCAAAGAGTATTCTCCCTCTTCAGCATCTTGTGCTGTTTAGACTGTCTTGATCAATAGTAATGCGTCAGTGCTTTCCTGGCCGGTGCTATTTTCTTTGTTCAGTGCCTTTAACAAGCTGGAAGAAGAAATATTAACCAATATCAGCTTCGGGCGTTCTTGAAGTTGATGTTAGGCTTGTGTTTGTGTATCCGTCAAGCACTGCCCTTTCTAAATGAGCAAACTGATGATGTTGCAGAGCTTCTAGCAATTATATTTGAATATACCACATAGGGACTGTGACAAATTCATTGCATGAAGTGAAAAGGGCAAAAGGTTAAAATAAAAAGGGCTTAATGATGCATTGCTATAAGACATTTAAAAGTGCACTGGGGGTCTGCAGGACTGTAAAAAATGCTGAGCATTCACCCCGAAAAAATATTTCTTTGTAAAGAATGACAGTGAGCAACTCCTTAGCTGGTATAAATAGATGGATTTAGTTACAGCTCTGTTAAATTTAATTGAGGATCTGACTATTTACCTTTGTTTGGTTTTGAAGCATGAGATAATTTCTGCCTCCTGTCAAGCCCCGGATAATCAGGGATTTCCAACGTGGCTTTAGCTGTCCCTAGATGTACACAAGACTTGTGCCATTGTTCAGTTTCATGGCACTGTTTCCTCCTTGCAGCGAAGTTTATGGGGCTTCTTGCTCTTGTGCCTGCAGTACAAGCTGAAGCAAGGGAAGAGCACAGACAGGAGAGCCCTGGCTGCCCCAGAGCAGGGGCCTCTGACCCTACCTTGCAGCACAGGCTAGTAGCTGCCTGCACGCTAGGGGGTTTTGCTCTCTGCAAAGAAATTAACTAGGATTTATTTTTCTCCAAAAATAATGTGAAACTCCTCCCAGGCTTCTGGCTCCAGGCTGGATTGCTTTGTGCTGGGGAAGGCTAGGGCTGAGCAGATCAGATCAGCTCAGAGCAGGGACCCAGGGCAGTGCTGGAGGCAGTGCGCGGTTCGAAGCTGCTGTTCCTCCCGTCCTGCATAGGTTGTGACCGGGGCAGTCGCAGTCCCGGGGCATCCCGTCAGCTTCAGGTCAATCACACGAGGCAGGAACGTTGCAGTCGTGCTGTGAGCTGTGGCTCGGCACCCCCAAACCCTGTACTCTGCTCTTACGTCCGTTGTGGCTTCCAGCAGTGCAGTGCTGGAGAAAAAAAAAGCAAGAAAAAATATTATCTAATCTTATAGAAATTGTTTACTGATGTGCTAGATAATTCTGCATCATTTAATCTGTTTGGGTGTTAGTTGTATCTTGCTCAGACTCGGGTCAAGCTGCCAAAACAGCACAAGGCAAGGGAAGCTGGCGGTGCGCTGTCCGCGCGGTGGAACCCCGGCTGCCTCCACTTCGTGTCGCCTGCACTCGTGTGCTGGGTAAAGCTGGGGGTGGAAATGGGGGTACCTGGGTAGGGTAAAAATATATTTTCCAAAATGATCACTTTGTTAAACATTTTTTGAAGGTTAGTGATTGTTTTATGGTATTTATGGTGTTTGCATCAGAAGGATGGAGTTAAAGAAATGCTTTGGAGCCTCTGGTTGCATGTTCCTGCGTGGTGGGAAAGGCCCAAGAGCGCTGCCCTGCTTGGTCTGGGGGTGAACTGAGCTACAGTACTCACAGCTTGTGCGGCCCAGGAAGGTGGCAAAAAACAGTGCCAAGAAAAGAGGTATTTTACTTCAGATTGGCACCTGGCACAGGGAAAGTCGTTACTTACTTCTCTTCAGGGAGTCTGAGCGAGGACTCCCAGAATGAGAGACTGGGGCGGCTTCAGGATCTGTCACCAGTTTCAGATGTGGGTTTCTTGGGGGTGCGGTTCCCCGCAGAGGAATGGGGCTCAGCCAGCAGGCTGAGACCTCGAAAGTGGAGCTCTGGGGTAATTGTAGCCAAAGCTGAGCTGAGCTCAGACAGCGCCCCAGTGCGCTTGTAGGGCTGAGGGGGGTTTGTGGCTGCAGTAAGGAAAAGCCGACCATGTGAGTGACTTGTTCTTCACCTTCACAAAGAAGTGAAGCTTCTGCTTTAAATTGTGAATAGTAATTGGAAAGGAAATGTCCTTGTGGGTTTGGCCAGGCCCATAGGGCTACCACAGGGGTGGAAGCAAGGGGTCACTTTGGTGTCTTAGTCTCCCCACTGGAGAAGCGCAGGAGCTGGAGGTGGAGTGGTGGTGGGAGCAGGTGTCCCCATCCCACTGCCCCCACCTTGCTGTCCCCTCCGAGCCACCTTGGGACCAGGCTGAAAGGAAGGAGGAGAAGCCCTGGTGCAGATGGAGACACTCAGCCAGAGCCCCCTTGCCCCAGGGAAGCAACAATGATCCAGGAACATCTCCAGTTGTGACAAAAATGAGATCTCTTCTTCCCCATTTCTACAAATGTTATTAAGCCCTGCTGTCATTACCAAGCACATGCTGCCTTCCCTGGCAGCGCTGCCCGTCCCTCGTCAGATTTCTGTTGTTCTTTGACTGCAAATAGCTCTTCAGTTAATTTTCTCTCTTTACTTTCCACCAGCAGACAACCAGATACTACATTATTCTGCAATAACCACGATCTTTTTTTTTGCCTTAGAGATGATTTTTGTGTCAAATGTGTGTCATATTAGCACTTTTTCCTTGGTTTCCAAAGTCAGCGCGAGGCTTAGCAGGCTGATGTTTTACTCTAGGTCTGTAAGGGAGCAATCCCTTACAGGCAGTATACTAATGCTTTCCTCTTTTCTTAGAGATTACTTCCCGTTGCCGTTTTGAAGGGATAAAGCAAATCCGATGTGCCTCTCGTGAAAGTTCCTAAGGCAGACACTGGTATCACATGGGTGCAATCCCCTTCTTAGTTACGCAGAACCAAATCCCCAGGGACTTGCTTGCCACAGGGCTTTGCACTCGCACGTGTGCTGGCTTCGGTACCCAAATGTTACCCCGTGCTGCGCCTTGCCATCGGCTTGCCCAGAGCTGGTGTGTGTTCCACCAAGGGAATGGCATTTTTTTGAAATCAGGACCAATTACTTGACATTGGAGCAAGTTGTTCATGTGTCGCCTTTGGCTTTGTAATTACTCCTGTGTCTTTGGCAGGATTAAAACAATAGAAAGCAACCCTGCAAAAAAAAGGTAAAACTTGTAAGAATTAATGATTCTCATGTGAAAGGATGTAAAAAAAAAATAAATCTGTATCCTAACATTGGAACAATACTTTGGTTAAGAATTTCTGACAAAATTAAAACTAGTTTTCACCTGGAGGAGAACCATTAACCAGACATGGGAGTTGGACAAGTTCTAGGGAGGTAAAGCCAGGACCTGGTAACAGCAAGTGTCAGGGCTGGCAGCCGCTGCCTGTGAGAGCCAGAGCACTGGTTCAGGTGGTAAATGCTATGGCTCTGGTGCCTCTTCCAGAGAAAATGCTCTGAAGTTTTCTTCAGAAGCATGCACAAGACATGGTGACTCCTGCAGTCTTTCCCTGACTCAGGCTGAGAGCCAGCGTCCTGGGAGTCACGTAGGAATGTCAGTGTCTGAAGGCAATATGGCACTGTCGTAAACTGAGCTTGGTTTTTCTTATGGGTAATCAATCTAATTATTATCTGTAGAATCTCAGGCTGGATACACATTTTTAAAGTGTATTGGTTCAAGAGACCAGAAAGCTGATTTGTTCTCTAAAAATATAAAAATTGACATTTCTTGTCAGCCAGTGTCAAAATGGTTTATAAAGGGACAGGCTGTGGTTCTTGGTATGACAAGATGACAGCTTTCCTCTATATGACCATTATAAAAGTGCTCTGCAACTGAATTTCAGTGGAAAACTAAGGTTGCTAGAGGTTATCTGCATTTGCTTTGGAAATATAATATCGTTTTAAAGGGTGTCTGAATTTATATGGAGAACTGCATTTGTGGAGGAGAATATTGGCACCTCACTGTTTAGGGTTCATAGTGTCCTCATTTCTTATTCAAGGCAACACAAAAAGCTATTTTCAATTTCAGTAGCAAATGTATGAAAACTGACATTAATGCTTTTAAAGTGGTGCTCAAAACCCACAGAAATTGGAATCCAGGAAAACAAACAGTGAATAATATGGCTTAGCAACAGCCTTGCAGGTAGCAGTGAGATATGGCACCACACCGCAGGAGCACGGTGACAGGGGACTGTAAATATCTCTGTCGAGGTATTAGCACCCCAGCTCGCACAGGGCAGGATCAATATTCCAATAAAACTCTGAGCATGAGAGAGAGGGGATTGTTTTAGCCATAAAATTGTAACACCTGTGTGAGCATTTGAGTAAGGGTTCTTCAGGGCTGCGTTTCTTGGTGCAGGTCTCCTCGAGCTGGCGAGGGATAGAAGAGGCAGGACTGGACTGACCGCAAACACCGAGTGAACACAGCTGGCAGCAGTGGCTGGGCTGCCCTGGCAGAGGAGGGCTTGCTCGCACACAAGTCCTGCAGCTCAGTGCTTGGTTGCAGCTTTCAGTGCTGACACCATCACCGCAACGTCCTTTATACAGTGCGTTAATAGGGGAATACGGAAGCATGCTCTGTAAGGCTGGAAGGGAGCGTTCTCGTCACGCACCTAACAAATGTCATCAGGGTCCCTTTAGTTAATTTTTTAGAAAAACATCCACTTCTGATGTAAAAATTGCTGGAGGTTGCAAATTCACAGCTGCATTTAGGAAAATCCCCCTTGGCCATCCCCATCAACGTGTGTGCCGTCTTTGTAGCACCACGCTGTGTGTGCTCAGCTTGGCTGGTTATGCTGTAGCTGGTTAGTCCAAGGAGCCAAAAAATGTTTAGTCCCTGACCTTAGGTATTTATAACTGCCCACGAAGTAATCCCATTACTCTTCCTCCAGCAAATCTATGAGATTTCTTTGTGTGTGTGATATTTCTACCATGCTCCCCTGAGCCATTCCCAAACTAATAGTCTGCCTCTCCTGTCAACACCAGCACTAGGCATGACACTTCAGAAGCCGGCAAACCTGTGCCAGGTACAGAAATAGGAGGATTTTCGAGCTGTTTCTCGATATTTCTGTCTCTCCAGTCATAGCCAGTGTTCATCTTTGTGGCCCCAGGCAGCACTGGGAATACCAGACCAGGTGTTTCTCTGTTTCAACTCTGCAGCCCTCCTCAGCCCCAACTTGCTGCCGTCCTCCGGCCTCCTGCAGATTTGGTGCACACTTGGTACACATTTGGTGCTTTGCTGTGTCAGAATGCCTGCTGTCAGTCTGCAGGCAGCTTACCAAGGGAGCTGGATTTCTCTGCTGTTAGCTGCTCTTCTGTCTTTGTGTCCTTAGCAAGCTTTGCCTGTGATGATTTTCTATTTTATTCCAGGTCATCAGTATTCATATTAAATAGTTGGATGTCCAGCACCAGTCACCACAGGAATGCAATAGGAATGGAGACGGGCCGACGATGATCCCTTGGTTACGGTTTGAAGGCTGTCAGTCTGCCAGTCATTAATCCATGTTAATCCTTTGGAAAGGAGGATTGAGATTCAGCGCGGCTCACTCCAAGAGGGGGGTCGGGAAATCCAGCAGGCTTTAACTTCTGTACGTTGACTTCCTGCCTCTAATTGATTTGTCTTCGTTTGTGAATGTCCCTGTAGAAGCAGGCTCCTGAGCAAAGTATCATACTCGGTACTCATTCTGGAGTTGTTGGGGTAGGCTGGGTCCAAGGGAGGATAAATGGGGGGAATGAGTGTAGTGTTGGAAGCTGAGCAGGAGAAGGCTGTTTGGATAAACTTTTGGGTTTGTATCTGTTTCTGTCGATCTGAGGGCGTTCTGGATGTACTTGTTCTTGCTATTGACATGTGGAGCAACCAAGTACAGTTACCCCTGTTTCAAAGATGGATAGCTGTAAAGCTCAGTTGATCCCAGATTTGTAGAGGTGCTTACATTTGTAGCTCCTATGTAATAAGAATTAGGTACTTAAATAGGAATAAGGCATACAAACACCTTCGTATAGCTAAGCCAAAATTCTTGCCCTTGTCTACAGAGGGAAGACTTTGGAACTGTAAAAAGTCAAACCTGTTCCCATATCTCAAGATTATATCTCAACCATTTGATCTATTCTATGGGCACTTCAGGGGCAAACTATTACAGGCATGAGACACTGGCACACTGACTTAGAAGAAGAGGCTTCAAACTAAAAAGAAAAAAAAGAGGAAAAAAAACCCTATAATCAATAAATCTTTGTTTGTTTAAAAATAAACCCTAAAACTTCATCCCGTAGCAAATTACAAAAGAGCAAAGAATGGATGACTCATTTTCTTGTCACTTAGTGTTTTTTTTTACATAATCTCGAGCTCCAGGAAGCAAGAGGGCCAATGGGATCCTGGCGTGCATTAAAAGGAGTGTGGCCAGCAGGTCAAGGGAGGTGATCCTCCCTCTCTACTCTGCCCTGGTCAGGCCTCACCTGGAGTACTGTGTCCAGTTCTGGGCTCCCCGGTACAAAAAAGACAGGGATCTCCTGGAAAGAGTCCAGCGGAGGGCCACAAAGATGATACGGGGCCTGGAGCATCTTCCCTATGAGGAAAGGCTGAGAGACCTGGGGCTGTTCAGCCTGAAGAAAAGAAGAATGAGAGGGGATCTCATCAATGTTTATAAATACCTGAGGTGTGGGAGACGGGGATTTGGCCAACCTCTTTTCAGTGGTTTGTGTGGACACGACAAGGGGTAATGGCCACAAGGAAGTTCCACACCAACTTGCGAAAGAACTTCTTCACGGTGAGGGTGACGGAGCACTGGGACAGGCTGCCCAGGGAGGTTGTGGAGTCTCCTTCTCTGGAGATATTCAAGGCCCATCTGGACGCCTACCTGGGCAGCCTGGCTAAGGAACCTGCTTTGGGAGGGGGGTTGGACCTGATGATCTTTCGAGGTCCATTCCAACCCCTACAATTCTGTGATTCTGTGATTATGTACCAGTATTGACTTCAGAGGAGTTTAGAAGCTACTCAGTTCTCTGTCCTGGAGTACAAACTGTAACGTGGCACGCTTCTTTCATTTCTAACTTGTTCAGTTGACCAGAAATCTAACTCTTGTTTAAGGTGAAAAGTGAAATTTTAGTTTTTAGACTATGTACCAAGCACTGAGTGCTTCTGTGGGAGCCACCAGAGGCATCTCCAGTGGTGTCCTGAAAGACCTCTGACTTAGGGAAATATTTGGTATGTGTTATTGATGTTGTCCATTGCACTCATTTGCCCATGTTAACTGAAATAATAGTCTCTGCCTGTGCCAAAAGTACTGCATTCTCACAAGGGAGACAAAGTAAGGTCTATAGATAGATAGGTACATATATATAGATAGAGCTGATACACTAAAGTGTTTTTGGAAGATTAGCAAGCTCCTGAGCACAGTGCTCTAATGCCTGATATAAATCACATCCGTGCTGAACAGATGCAGCCACCTAGAAAAAGCAGGGAGTTAAATTGCTCAGCGTCTGTGGGGAGGGAAGGGAACCTGAGAGGTTCGGAGAGCTCTCCCTTGTGCTCCCTGTGCAGTGAAGATGGGGATTTGTGAAATGGAAAACAGCTTTAAAATGCATTCTGAGGTGGTTCTGCTCTTTTCTGGGCTCTCTTCTGAATTCCCGTGTTGAAAACATAAATACAAAAGTCAGTAAACCCCAAGATGGCAAGCTGGATAATAAAAATGTGTTAGGGAAAGATCTGTAGGCATGAGTTAGGGTCCCATTGTATTACACGCTGTGTGGGAACCAAGAGCCTTTGCCTGGAAGGGTTTGTGTTCTGCATAGAAAAGATAGCAAGGGAGAAGGCAAACTGGGACAAAAGGAGGCACATTGGTCTTTTGTCCCTTGCCATTTCCCTGATATTATCATGTTATTGAAGGACTTGGAGCTTGACAATTGGAGCATCTGCAGCGCCATCCGACTGGGAGTTTTCCCAAGTGATCCGGCTTCCTGCAGCTCGGAGGGAACCTCGCTTCCAGGGTTAGGCAGGAGCTTCAGGCTGAGTCAGACACGGCACAGGAAGAACCATTTGCTTCTATCCCAGCTAAAAACCTGCATTTTGAGGCAAGTGAAAATGTGTATCACTATGGTACATTCATATGCACTGTGCATACATAAACACTGCTTTTTGGTTTGTTGCTGGTTTTTGTTTGTTTTTAAGAAAGAAAGAAAAAGGAAACAAACACTCAAATGAAGCTGGCCGGAGTTGCATGCAGGCGATGCTCAGCTGAATGGCCTGTTCTCTTTGTTGTTGCCTCCTCACCTGTGCTGGGAGCAGGCTGTGCCCCTGTCTGAGAGCTCAGCACATCATGTGCTCTGTAGAGATGGCATGATAAGCCTTGCCCGAGCACGTCTCTAATATGCAATATTCAATCAAACAGTGGACTCTGTGCCTCCTGCCACTAAAAGCCAGCCACCTGGGGCCCGGCAGAGGCACCCGGTGTCCAAGGCTCCATCACGAGGACCTGGAAGGATTTCTGGCACGAGGAGGGTGATCCAGAGGGACAAACGCTGCCTGAATGTCCCGTGTCGGCCCCAGGAGCTTCCCCTCAGCTCTTGCTCTTGCACAGGGAATCCAGGAAAGGCAGAGCCAGCCCGAAGGAGAGCAGAGGGGGTGGATCAGCAAAGATGATGACAGGACACTTTTATTTATAGTCTAACTAAACCACAGAGAAGGAGCTGTTTGGCGTGTGAAAGGGGAGGGAAATCACACTCCCCCTTCTCAGCCCCTTCGTGCGGAGCAGTGGCAGCTCGGGTTTGGCTCTGCAGAGGTTACCTGTCCCCTGCCTGTTCCTGGTTTCCTCAGAAGACAGGTACCTCCAAGTCCTCAAAGGAGAACACATAGCCAAGCCTCATGCCTTGCTTCAAAAGTGCAATTTGCTGCTTCAGCCTGCTACTTGTACAATTTTTTTTATTCTCCTTCTCACCCTGACTGCCAATTGTGCTTTATTGCAGCGATTTGGAAATGAACTCCTTAATCTTTCACATTGTTAAGAGAACGATGGTAACTTCACTTCCCACTTCGCAGAGAGCAAGAGAGAAATGATTACTGCACTATAATGTGATACCTGCTAAATAGGGGCCAGAGCAGACTCCTGTCAGTGAGAATTTCTCCTCTTGAACTGCGTGGGATGGGGAGGCTGAGGCTTTCTTGGCTGTTTTGTTACTTTCTGATAAGCTTGTTAATATCCAAAACTATCACTGGTAAAATGCTTGCAGTAAAAGCCACGGATTATGGTTGCTAATCATAAGGTGAGCCAGTATTCAGAGCAAGCAGGGCTTCTCTAGGCACAAAGAAAACCTGTACCTGCCAGTGGGGCTGTGCGGGGCTCCTAAAGAAAGTGCTGGGAAATGTAAATAATGGGAGCTGCTGTAATGCAGGGACATTGGTTGCTGGAGTGATGACATACCAGCTGTAAGGAAAGGCAGCGATTCTGTAAGATACAAGAAAACGTCCTCATTTACTCGGTCTCTCCAATTCCAACAATCTGCTGCCAACTGAAATTCCTGACGTGAGCTATAGATAGGTTTCCAGATAACTGCCTCAGTGCTAGTAGGGGAATAGAGATGAATCTTAAGGAACTAATAAGAGCAAATAAAACGTTTAGGAAGAAACTTTGTCATTTGTGCCTTCATCCCGTGTAGCTGGAAGTGGCTGAGTACATCACGATACTCTCGGGGACGTTACTTTCTTTGGAAGGCATTCAAATGCCTGCCTTCATCTTCAGCAATTTCTTCCAGTGCTTTCTCAGGAACCTGCTGGAGCATGCCAGCATCTCTGCAGTGTTTGCAGGTTCGTTAACAGAACTAAAGGAAGGCTGCTTTATAGGCAGAGACGTCTTGTGTGCCATAGCACTCTGGCTATGGGATATATTGGTTAAATGGCACTGCTTTCTAGTAGCTTTGTGTGATCGTGTCACTGATTTCCCCTACTGGGTGCCTTTGGTCAAAGCAGCTCTCCGAACAGGCACGGGAGGTGGTGGCCATCCTATGGCAATGTAAATCACTGGGCAGTTCGTGGTGGGAACGGGCATTTGGGGTAACATGAACCAGAAAGGAAACTTGGTGGGAGGTGAGGGATCCTTGGAGGGCCATACTGAATGGGTGAAAAGTCTGCAGGTGCTGAGCTGCCAGGCTGGGAAACAGCAGGTAAGTGGGATGCAGGCACAGGGAGCTTGCCTGTGGTGTCTGTTTCAGTATTTGTTCCAGCACTCACTGCTTGGTGATGTTTAAGGGTTGGATTGGCAACACTTCTGGGTGCTGGATTCGGTGTTCGCCCTGTCTGAAAGCAGGACTGGGGATCTCTCGTGATCCCTCACAACCTGAAAGAGTCTCCGGTTCTGCAGTGGCTTGTAATTTAACCTTGGTAATATTTGGTGTCACTCGGGTTTAATTAGGTTCAGGATCAGATTTAGAGCAGAAGGAGAGGAAGAATAATAAGTGCTGCTTTGCTCGGTCTCCTAGTGCATGGACTGTTAGTTATCGTCTGGTGGTTTGTTGCCAACGTTATGTGTATGCCAAAATAGCATAACTTAGGTTGTTTTCCTTTAACCACCTTACTTGTGAGAGTATCCAGCTGAGGCTCCTGTATCACAACTGTTGTCTTCAGTTTCCATATGGGAGACCAAAATGTCAGGACAGAAATGGCATTGCTGACTGTGCAAGTGAAGTTATCTTGGTTTTAGAATAATAACAGAATACAAACCTATGCATAAAACACAAAATCGGTGTCATCGGTGTCACACTGCAGGAGGAGCAGGTTCAGTCCAGCAAGTTGCCTTGGTAATTCTACCTGCATCTCTCAATGGGTGTACAGAGGATGTCAGAGCTTACCCGTGGCAGTTTGGGCTGGAAGCCTGCTCCACACCTAACAAATCCTTGAGGCTTGGACTGTCCCCGAGAGCCACAGGGCCAGCAACAGGAACTGCGAGGTGCAGCAATCAGCTGCACTTGGGGACTTCACCTTTTATTCCCCGTCTTCTCTAAGAGTGAGAGTCTCTTTTCTATGAACTCAGGGCAACAGACATATGGGAGTCATCTTGAAAGAACAAACCTAGCAGGAAGTAAAGAAACTTCTCGGTTATTTAAATAAGGAGTAAAGGCCAGAAGGTGCTGTGTGTAGCTGGAGTTCAGTGGTCTTCTGTTGTATGCTGCACTACATCAGATCTAGGAGAGATTTTATGGCTCTGAACACTGGAGGTGACTGTAGTCTACAGAAAACCAATGTTTATGGCATCTAAATACTGCTGGGAAATTGTCAAGTTCTGTCCTGAATCTGGGGCTTCACAGGGAAGGATTTCTGCAGGACTGGGTCTGTAGCTGTGTAGAACCCAGTGCACTGGGGTATTGCCCCAAGCAATTCTCTGCAAAAATCCCCCTAAAGCAATATCATATGGGGTCTCCTTTAAATCCCGTTTCTTTTAGTTTTTCAAGTACACGCAGTAAACAAGTGCTGTGGAACTGTGTTGGGGTGCAGAGTGTCTGCAGTGCTCTTTCCTCTGGTGAGCAATAAAAATGTTTCCAAATCTCCTGTTTTGTTCCTGCATGTTCCAGATGTGCCATCCTGCCACTCCTGGGGCTCCACAGAAACTGGGCTGAATGCAAAAACTCCCACAGAACTCAGGTTAATATATTTCTCCTTTGTTTTACCATAATGAATTAGTTAAAATCAGGAGAGCTCTTCTGGGGGAAATATTCACTTTATGTTCTACTTAGTTTTAAAATACGAAATCATCTCTCAGTTCTCTCCTGTTTATTGTTTCTTACAAATGTAGAACAGCCTCTTACAGAACATCCGTGCTGCAGTCTGAGGGAATTTGCTTTTATGCTCTTTAAAAACCAAGCAAGCACAAACTGCCACAATATTTATGCACTTAATCTAGATGGGAGATTTGTATGTGATGATGCAATGTGAATTTTTATATGTGTGCATCTATCTCTATAGAAAAATTTTTTATCCAGTTCTAATTGTAGTATTTCAAGTGTATAGGAGTGGGTCTGTTACTGATGTAAAAGCTAAAATTACAGAAATAAACTGCCTGTTTGGATTTGGGATTTAGATTGAACCTCCTGGTCTAGAGAGGCTTTGCTGGTAAGGTCTCTGATATGGCAGAAGCGTGATTCCTAGCCCGGGGTGATGGTCTAGTAAGTGAGCAGACTCTGTTTCTTTCCTGTCTCTAAGGGAACTCTAAGGCTTGCAACTTAGGCACTTGTGCTGCACTAAATTTTGTGCCAAGTATTGAAGATAGAGATTAAGACTGCACAGGAACTTGCACTGATGGCGTTATTGCCAGAGGCAAGGAGATGACTGGGCTGCAGCCGGTCACTGCAGCCGTCCCCTCTGGCCTGACTCTGTCTCAGTGCTTGCAAAGCTGATGTCCTGCTTGCACTCAGCACTTGGGTGTTCATGTAATGTGGTGGAGCTGCATTATCTTGAGAGCTGAGAGCATCAGTAGCCAACAAAACATCCCTACTCCCAGAGTATGTGCACAGCTGCTGTGGGTGTAATCCACTCGGACAAGATCCTGGGGTGGCAGCGGTAGGTACTAAATGCAGCTGTACATGATATTAAAATTGACATAGTTTTGTGTTTTCTTGGAAACACTGTCAGTCCCTTCCGTGCCTTATTTGAGCTATGCTTAGCTACAAAGGAAGACCCCTTTGGCTGCTGATGTACCCGGGTACATCTGCTTTCCCTCAGCTGTGCTGTGCTACTGCAGCGATGGGGATCTTGCTGCTGGCTCTGCCCAAACCCACCTGGTAAGGGCTGAGTACTCTGAGGTGGCTGAAGTTTACTTCCGTTATGGCTGAAAAAGCTCTTTCAGAGTCGTTTTTTATAAGAAAACTACAACAAATACATATTTGCCCGAGGAATAAATGAATAAAGGTTTCTACGATCACTTTTCCAATACAAGGAGGAGAGATGCCCTGAAACTGCTCCATGGTCTTCCTCAGTTGCTGAGATGTTCCCTTCCCTGAATTCTTTATGTGATCATACATACCCTCTCTATTTTTAGGTTATGCTTTACTTCCATTAGTCTGCAGTTTTCCAGCTTTTCTTTTCAGAAATTGAAAGGTGAATTTAAAACAATGAAACACCACTAAACTCGATTGGGTCTAGAATTGTGGTCACATAATTTTGGATTTGTAGCAATTTATTTCTTCTGCTTTAACTTTCTAACCTCAATGGCAGCACCAAGTCAAGTACTTCTCACGACTCTTTTCAGATTGTTTGTTCCATTTTATGCAGCTAGGTTAAATATAAGCTAGTTTAGGGATGGGGAGAGATGGGGATCTCAGCCTGTGATCATAAATCATCCTGAGATGAAGCCACTGCCAGTCAGCAGTTCTCCCTCCTGATCTCTTATGGGCCAGCACCAGAGGAGATAACATATGGTACCATTAGGCACCACGTTTGTTGTTGGCTGAAGAGTACACTGGGATTTTATCCATGCCCAGAAGCCAGCATGAATTTTTCCGTGTTGATCATGTAGCAGCACAGGGTGGCACTGATGGTGACGGTGTTGTGATGGGCACTGCGGTGAACCGGCTCCTGCCCGGAGCAATGTGCTGGGGGAATTTGTAGCTGAATGCAACCCACAATACACCAGAACTTAGCAACCACATGCAGAAATAAAAAAGCAAGCTTAGGAGTCTCAAAGTTTTGTGATCTTGGCGTTAGTAATTTTAAACCATATCTTTTGGATTTGAGTTCTCATGCGGATTTGGAACCATTCAGGTTTTTGAACTCTAGCAAGCTTCATTGTTTATACATTTTTCCAGCCAGGTTATTGCTCACTAGATTCCTGATCTGT
Source organism: Anser anser (assembly GCF_964211835.1). Classification (NCBI taxonomy): domain Eukaryota; kingdom Metazoa; phylum Chordata; class Aves; order Anseriformes; family Anatidae; genus Anser; species Anser anser. The sequence continues at coordinate 3,633,101 of NC_139733.1, forward strand.
GAGAGCAGGTCCACCTGTGTGAGCCCCAGCAATCAATTTGTTGGGAAGGATGAAGCCATACGGTGTTTCCACAGATTTCGTTGTCATAAGGGCTCACTCTGTGGACAAGAAGTACTCAGTGGCAAGAAATTCTGGCTGCAGGGGGAATTGTGTGCAGGATCTCAGCACATAAAACTTCAGCTTTGTCAGTCATGTGTCTACAGGATGAAAGAAAGATGAATGTGCTACTTTGGCTATACACGCTTTTTAAATGGAAAGTTTGTCATTTTGACTTAGTAGCTCAGAAAGTGTCCAGTTCTTGGTATTTTTAGGACGTATTCATGTACCACTCAACTGTGGACAGTCTCCAAAGATAGGACACAGTTCTACTGCCTTTTCACTTAATGCAGTATATTAAAGACTAAAGCAAAACAGACAACCAAAAAATGTTGTGTTCCAGCAGCCAAATCGCTAGCTGTGCTTGGAAAACTCTCTTGCAATTTTAATATACCATAGATTAAAGTTATTTGTAATCTAATTTAAACAGGTGTAAATAATTTCCTTTAAAATCCCAAATTGTACACGGGAGTGCTTCTCTCACTTCTAAGTTTTTTTTTTATCTTATTCTCCCTCATTTAAATAGTTACTAAAGCTAGTCATGTTATTAGTCACTAATAATGCATTTTTTTGTGTCAGTTAAGCTACAGTGCCAGTTAACAATCAGCGAATAACATATTCCGGATTGCAATTTTTGCTGGAAAGGCTTTTGGACAACTTCAAGAACACTGCACATATTTACAGAGAGCTTCACAGACCTTGACTGTCTGGGGAAACCCTCACGAGCAGGAGCAGCAGCATCTGCCTGCTGTGGCCAGCCGAACTTAGTGCTTTTCAAATTCAGGAAAATATTTTTATATTTGTTTGTGTGCTTTGCTATTCAACCAGCTCCAGCTGGCAGTGACCTCTGTAGCAGAGTGTGGTTGGCCTGAACCCCAGTATAGGAAATGAATTGGCAAACCATGTACAATTTCACATATTTATTCCTTCTTTTCTCTGCCTTTGTGGCCAAGAGACGGGGATCCTGCAGTCGGTGGGGCGGTGCAGTTCCACACGTCCGAGCACTTGACAGCTGTGTTGCCTGGTGTCCCCGGTCACTGAGGAGCATTGTAACTTGCGCACTGGCACTAATTTTCATTTTTCTGGTGTTGTCTGAAATATAACTTCTACTTCTTCCTGCCAGTTCTGTCTTTTTTGACAACGGCAGCATTATTTCTTAACCATTTCAGAGTCTTGAGATGTCTGGCATGGAAGAAACGTTCCTGCCAGCTAAGCATTTTACCAGGATGGCCGGCCTGCCTTTTGGGGGGGAAAAGTTCTGCAGACAAGTTCAGCATTTGCTTTATTATCCAATTTTATTAGCTTTAAGTGTGTATGTGTGTGTGTATATATATACATATATCTATATGGCTTTACATGTTTTAGCTGATACTGTTTGCTATTTTCTCTCTCATGTGCTTCTGTCCTCCCAGTCTTTCAGGCTGGCACTATGAGATCCTGTGGGTGTCCACCATGACTGCGGTCAAGAACACTACACCAGGAAAAGGTGAGTTTTCTACTGCTGCTTTCCTTGAAACTCGAGAACATTTCGCTGGAGGCTATGGACAAGCTTCTCCAAGCCTTTTTGCCTTTTTCAGGTTTAAATATTTCTTTACTATTTCATTCATGCCTGCGTTATGGCTTGCAGATGACATTATATTGCTCTGGTGTCAACATGTTCCATTTGACTCTTGGGGCTGCAGGGATCAGTTTAGGCAGCTGTGATCAGAGGGCCAAAGAAGCTTGCTGACCATGCACAAGGGATCTTGTATGGCTGCTAATGAACTAATAACTTGAGTTTTCTCCTGACGAACGGGTTGTATCTCCTGGCTGCCTCTCCATACCACACTCTAGCTGAGAACTGGGAAACATTTGGGATTTATGACTGCAATGAATCTATCATTTGCAAAAAGAGGTGCAGCCCAGTGTGAGCATTTGCAAGGCCTGGTACACACTGGAAAGCCCCCAGTATTCCCCCGAGTTTTCCAGATCAAGGTCAGTAGTTCAGTTAGTCATGGGACTGCAGGAAGCCTCATGGGGTTTCTATGCTGGCTGAGGCAGGATACTTCATTTATTTATGCCCAGGGAGTTGATCCTAGCTTCTTTTGCTGTCTCTGCCTGTTTATATGAGAATGGAGCTGTTGGTGAGCTGTAGCCAAAGCCCAGCAATTCTGAGTAAGCCGAAGTAAGCTGGTTTGGTGACATCACTTGTAGAATGAAATATTTTCTGTGAACTGAGCTCCTGATAGACTTGTGTCAGAAAGATTGCTGTTCTTTTTTTTATTAGAGGGAAGATGCTTCTTGGTTGAATTAGATGGACTTGAGTCCAGCTTACTTATTAGCACTTGTTAATATAATTTAATATACAGGTAACTCTAACAACAGCATACATCAGTAATAGAAGAGGTTTTTGCTTCAGGCCAAATATTTAAGCTATAGCTCTCCTGTTCGTGCCCTTACATGGTAGGCTCTAACAAATGGTTATTACAGAAAACTGCCTGCATAAAGCTGCCTGCATAAAGTGTAACTGTATTTTATACAGAGTAATAAATGGAGAGTGAGTGGATCCACTTGACTTATTCCAGCCACCAGCAAATGTATAGCTTGCACTTTCAGAAGCTGCTGACATATCTCTTCATAACTTGTGTCGGGAATATATTTTCTTCATGGCTGTACTCATTAAAAATAAGCACCCGAGGTTTCACAGAGAATCAAGGTACAAAGACTGAGTGGATACAATGAAGTAAAGGTACTAATTATGGGAGGTAAGTCAGCAGGATTTGGGGTGCTGCCAGATCACACAATGTGTTTTGGATGACTGTAACTCCAGGGGTTAGTTTGTGGTGGGAAAATAAAATTAGCATAAATATCCTAATAATTACTTTCCTTGTCTGTGAAATCAGATTGACAAGTCCTGTGGGGAGAAATAACTCTTTTAACGAGTCTGCAAAGGTGATGACTGCTGCACTTGTTCTTGCTGGTATAAATTTGGACTTTCAGGTATACGTTGTGTCTGTCCTGGCTATTTTTGTTGTGAAGAGAAAAAAAACAGGATGTAGAGGTGTGCATTTAGTTTCAGTTTAAACAAAATAGGTACACTCAGGAATGTTCTTCATGCCTTTGCTTAGAAGCCTTCTTGGTGAAAAATGTTGTGCATGTTGAAGGTGCACAGGCTCAAATTCAGCTGTGATCTGAAGCCAAACTCTTGCTGACCTGAATATTTTTTCACTTACATGTAATAGGGGTGAGCTTTCCCCATCTTCTGTGGGATAATTTAAAAATTATCACTTGAACCTTGGGTTTATTCATGGGCCTGTCAGCTTTCTCTGCTTTGTGTACTTTAAAACAGACAATCTCACTCCTGTTGATAACATTGTGACCCTATATAAAAACTGTCTGTGGCATGGGACTCAATATCCTGTTGGCCTCGCACACAGTGCCTCGCAACTTCTCCATCTTAAACCCTCCACATTTGCTCGTGTGCTCTCAGCCCCGAGGCAGGAGGGGTAGCAGCTGAGGAACAAGCACCCTCGCTGGGGGGGTTAATGCAGAAAGCCAAGCTCCCTTCTGAATATTGATCACAAGGTGTCGTTGAGCAAGGTCACTGATTTCTTCTGCCTATTTTTGGTAGCCCATGAGGAGGGAAGGGGTCATCCTCGCTGAGAAACAAATCTTTCTCCCCCTTGCTCAGAGAATTCTGCTACTTGTTGGTAATGCCAGGGCACTGGGAGATGTGTTTCAGCAGAAAGCTGCTTTTGTTTAAAATCAACAGCGCTCTGATTTTCACAGCAGATCTACTTTCCAAGAGCTCTAGGTCTTAACTAGAGAGGAAAATCCCACTGCTTGCTTGCATTTTTATTCCTCCATATAATCCGCCTACTTAATGCCCCACAGCATCTTTTCTTCTAAACTAGCTTCTGGTTTTTGGAACTGTTTTCACATTTAGATATTAAATGTAAGAATAAAACATATATATATATCCTATTTGTTAGATCAAGCCTCCCTCTTGGCCTCTCAGCCTGAGTGCCCCGATATCTGGATGCCCCATGGTTTATAGTATATTTCAGGCAAGGGTTCCTGGTGTGAGTTTAGCTCCATTCGAAACCTGATGGGAGTGAAAATAGTTCTCTTCTTCAGTGTCCAATTTCCAGTAGCCAGGAGCGGGAGAACCTGAAATTCACCCACTTCTTCTTCAGCTTCTGCCTGCTGCATCCCCCCAGGCATGGTGTCCATGGGCCTCCTATCTGCCCTGCAGGTACCACGCTCCTCAGCTCGGCAGCTCAGCCCTTCCTCAGATAACTGCCATCAGCTCCCAGCAGATGGACCCTGCTTGTGGTGAGCTGTTTTCTTATCCCTCATCGAGGCACCGTCGCATCCCCTGCAACCTGCTGTCAGGCAGTTTTTTGTGGACTGTCCTCTGACTTCTCTGTCCTGATGAAAGCCTGGAAGTGTCACACAGACACTTTTTTTTCATTTTTTTCCTTTTGAACGAGACACTTGCTTTGTCTCTTCTTTCCCAGTTCCTCCAAGAATTCCCCGTTATTTATTTCCTTTTACTTTGTGTGTGTTTATTCCAATACCACGCCTCTTAAAACCATCTCTACAGGCTAAAATGCTGGTTTTGGGGCTTAAATGCAGAATGTGGAGGCTCGGAACAGCTGAGGCTGGTTTGCAGTGCGCTCATGCACATTCATAGCAGGGCTCAGGGCTGTTGAGCCCTGTGGTGCTGTGCAGTGTGCGTGTTTGTGATCTGGGGATTTGCATGTTCTTACCATTTATTTTGTTTTCTGATTCCTAGGCTCAGCACAAACAATTTAAATGGGAAAATAAAAAGCAAATAATGATAATTCTATTATAATTTTAAGAAACTGAGCTGGGAAAGAAAGTGTGACATCTGCCAGATTACCACAGGCACCAAATCCCAAACCAAACATGAACGTGTAAGGCCATGTCTGCTTAACTGTAACTGCGCTGATTAGCACCGAACAATGCTCAAGGAGAGGGCTTGCGTGCGAGTGCACCCAGTAACATTTTATCTTGTACTGAAGACACAAATGGCTGTTCTCAGAATGTTTGTTTTTCCAAGCTACTGGCAAAACTGCATGTATATTGATGCCACTTGGCTGTTGCACTGTGTTTATTCTTTTCTGTTGCAGAGGGAACAAAACCCTCCCCTCTTCACATTAACTCACCGTTTTCAGGCAGTGCTCTGGTGGGATATACACAGCTGCATGTTGCTGTGCTTTCCCCACCCCGTGTCACTGCCCCGTACCTTGCAGCAGCACAAGGAAATACAAGTTACTGAGCTACGGCCTCATCCTGAGTCCAGCACCTCTCCGACATCTGCCCACGTCTCCCAGGGAGAAGCGCAGGGTTCCTGGGCAGAAGGAAGGTAGAGCTTTGGGTGCAGTCTGTGAGCAGACCCCTGGCTGTCAGCCCTGTGCTGGTGGCAGCCCAGGAGCAGGTGGAGGAGCTGTGACAGCTTGGCCTGGAGTTTGGCCTGGGCATGCAGCTTGGCCTGTGGCACAAGTGATGCCGCAGGTCCCCGCATGCTGTCTTCCTTACTCAGAGGAGTTCCCTTGATCACGCCTCTTTGCTGTGAAAAGCAGCTCTGTATCTCCCATCTTTAATCACTTTTCTGTTAGGGCTACATCCTTTCCTGTTATGCCCTAGCTGCTTGCAGTCCTTTGAGAAGAGGTTTTGCTGAAAGCCCTTCTATGAAAATCCAGGTAGAAAATATCAGCTAGATATTCCCTGTATCCTGTCCTGTTGACTTCTTTAAACATCCCCAGAGGATTTTTGAGATACAACTTAATTCCATTTGTAAAAGTCATGTTGACTCTTCCCCAGTATATTAAATGTATTCATGTTTTTACTGATTTTATTTGCTAAAACATTTCCTACTATCATGCTGGTGCAGATTTTAGGCTTACCAGCCAATAGCTTCTGAGGCCTCATCTGAAGGAAATCCTTCTGAAAAGCTGGTGTTGTGTGCTCTATTTCAGGCCTTAGCTAATTGAGAAGATTTTAAGTGAAATGTTATGCATCAGGCTTAAAAATTAATGTGCCTGCTTCATCTTGAGGGTTTTTTGGCCACTTGATGAATGCCACCTGCTATCATTCTTTGCCTATGTGGTTCACAGCATCATCTACCATCTACAGACCATCTTGTGTGTCCCTTCAAAGAGGGATTCTGGCTTCCCTCCCTGTTTTCATCACGAGTAAGCAAAGAATTAATTTATCTTTTCTGCTATAACCCTGTCTTCTCTGAGTGCTTCTTTCATATCCTGATCAAAGACCCCACAGGCTCTCTGGCAGAATTCCTGCTTGTAGGGCACTTGAGGAGAAATTTACTACTCATTTTGATGCTTTCTGCAAATTGCTCTTCTACTCCTTGACCTGCTTTTTGTGCCGTTCACATCTAATGTGCTGGATTTTCTACTCTTCCCATTCAAAGGCAACTTCATATTTCCAAAAGGATACCTACCTGCTCCTAATAACCCTCTCCCTCCAGCTTTTCCTTTCTGATCCTTCCCAAGTCCCGTCTGCTGAGATGGTGTGCCCTGTGCCTCCAGCCCTGTGGCTGTGAGCAGCCTCCTCTCCGCGGGGGAGGATCTGACCCTCGTGGCTCCTCCTTAGAGGCTGTTTTCTAGCAGGGCCTCTGCTCTGCTTCCCCTTTTTGGGCTGAGTACAACAGCGGTAAATTGCCTGGCTCCTGCTGCTCTTGCAAAGGTGCCAGATCTCGAGCACGTTGTGGTCTGCAGCAGAGGCTCAGGGGTGACGCTTTGAGGCAGGCTGTGTGCTCAGGGCTGCTGCTGCTCTCGTAGGAGGAACCACCTCCCTTGGCAGGGGCACGCCACTGATTCATAAGCACCCTGGGGCCACTAACACTTCTTACAACCTAGCAGATGATTTCATTGCCATTTGAAAAGGTCTAGACTTTATTTCAGGAATCTAATTGCTGAGCCTGAGGTGGTTTTCCAGCAATAACACCTGTGCATGTGTTATCTGATTAGAACAGAAACCTGTGGCTGAGAGCTACTGGCCTTCCTTTAGAGAGGTACAGAACAAGCAACACCTCCTGGTCAAAGCTTCTGAGCGAGGTAGATGAAACCCGGTTTTGCTGCCTCAGGGATGAGGGTCTGATGCTCAGCAGGAGCCAGGCAGCTTCTGCAGCAAAAAGGGAGGAGGAGGAGGTGGCAGGGGGCTGGCTGCAGGGGAGGAAGGTGTCAGAGCTCAGCCTGCTGCTGCTGGAGGGCTGGGGAACTGGCACGGGGGGCTGGGGAGCTTGTCCCTACAGCCGGGCTCTGCAGCCTGGGGCTATGCAGGCAGCGAGGCCACGGGGAGTGTTGCTTCAGCAGTCTTGTGCCCTTGGCAGCCTTGAGCCAGCCCTAATAACTGGGATTAGAAGAAAGACGGTGCCTTAGGGCAGATTAGTGAAATCCAGCAGTCAAACAACCCCTACACAAAGGCAACAAGTGTCTAGTTGGGCTGCATGGCTTCCAGTGGTGCTGAAGGCTAAGTAAGGGGTCCGCTGTAGTAAACTGGGATTCAGCATGGAAGCTTTCATGCTCTTCCTTCTTTCCCCCCTAATTTCCTGTATGTGTTCCCATTATACTGATGAGATTTGTCACTAAATTGAAAGCATATTTGCGTGGGAGGGGTGGCACTCAAAGTGCAATCACGTTGCCATTGTTCAGAGGTGGATGGCAACACCTTGCTTGGGCAAAACTCCCTTTTATTACAGCTGGACTTTAAGCATTACAGAAATTGGGTCAGTGTAATTGGCCACCACCTCCACTGAAATCAGCAGCAAGACTTGTGCTGGTGGCAGCACGAGCTGTCACCTCACGGGTGGCTCCAGCCACAGCCCTAGGGCTGCTCCGTGCTGGGGGGGCTCACTCAGCAGGTGTTTTCAGGACCTGCCACCCTGCTGGGTTATGGCAAAGCTTTGCTTTCCATTATGAAGAAAGACTGGCTGCCAGCAGGAGGGGAGAAGGGTTCACATTCTGCTTTGGAGCTTGCTTCTGGAGGTGCATGTAACAGGAGGTCTGGCTTGTAACACGGTAACATGGAGTGTGCGACCCTGCAATAGCAGCTCTCGGAGTGGTGACTGGAGGAGAAAATCGCTGAGGCACTTGCCTGCCTTCAGTATTCCTCTGGCTTCACAGGCATGAAGGAGTAGACTGTGGGAGCTATCGCTCCTGGTGACTTCAAGTGGATTTCGGAGTATTTGGCATTACTGCAAATGCAGACCTCATTTGTAAGCTGCAGAATTTTCAAAAAAAAAAAAAAAAAGAAATTCCTAGAGCGTGGCTATTACTTTTACAACCTGTGTTTCAGTTGTAGAGCTGGAAATAGCAGCCCTCTACATCCGCAGCGTTTCTGCGGCCTCCCTGGCAGCTAAGCACGGGGGAAAAGGCGGCGTGCCCGGGCGCAGCGCAGCCATGATACCCATGGGTTCGGCCCCTCACCGCTTGCGCTGCCAGCAGAGCCTCGGATCTCTCTCAGTCTGTCTGGGCTCGGTGCATATTGGAATTTCATCTCCCCAATCTGCTCCTGCAGACTTTTTTTTTTAAATCCATGTGGAAAAAAAAATAATAATGAGAGGGTAAAATAAGCGGAGCGAGCGTTAATAGCCCCAGCCCATATGCTCAGCGCCTTCCTGCAGAGCTCCCGCAGCAGGGCCCTCTCACGCCCCGCGGCTGTGGCAGGGCCCCGGGCAGGGTCAGCAGCCCGGGGGCGCTGGGCTGGGGCCGAGCCCCCGCTCCCTGCCCTCAGGCTTAGGGCCAGGCGTGCCAGCGGGGCACGGGGCCGGGGCTGGGAGCGATGGCACAGCCCCGTGGGGGCTGAGTTTGGGGTCAGATGCCGGTGATCTGGGGGTGGCTGTGTGTCACCCAGGGGTTCACCCCGCCTTCCTCCTCCTCCTCCTCGGGGCGGGGCGGGGCGGGCTGCCGGCGGCTCCCCCGGGACACCGCCTCCCCCCGGCCCGGCCCCGGCGGCGGAGGCGGGCACGGCTGCACCTGCCGGCTCGGCTCGGCTCGGCTCGGCTCGGCACGGCACGGCACGGCACGGCACGGCTCAGCCCAGCCATGCCGGCAGCCACGGCGCCGGGCCCGGAGGTGCCGCGGAGCGCTGCGCCCGGGCGGGACGGCGGCGGCCCCCCCCGCGGCTACACAGGTACGGAGGGATGCGGCCGGGCCCTCCTTTAGGGCACGGGGCGGGACCCCCGGGAGGGGTTTGGGGTCTCCTGTCCCGCTCCGAAGGCTGCGGGAACCCCCGTCGAGGGGCTGCGGCTGCCGCAGGGGTGGACTCCCCTCAGCCGCCCCCTCCCCGCAGCACCCCCCAAGCTCTGGGGGCACCCCGGGGGGTGGCGAGGTCCCCGCCGTGCTCGCAAGGGGCTCGGAGCTGGGCAAGAGAAGGGAGACTTTATGGGGCCGGCGGCTCGGAGCTGGGCAGCAGCCGGGGGAGTTCGCGGGGCTCGGAGCTCACTCGCCGGAGCACGACCCGAAGGGAGCGGCTCGGCACGGTTTGTGCTGCCGGGAGCTGCCGGCCCCGAGCCCAGCTAGCCTCCCGGCGGGTGTGAAACGGCCCGGGGAGAAAATGGAGCCCCGGGTGTTCCGCTCTAATAGGGTGATGCACCGAGGGGCGGAATGGGAAACGAATCAAAGCTCTCTTGCTTCCTCTTCTTCCCCCTTCCACCCCAGTGTCGTTGCCCAACCTGGGCAGGGGAGCACGTTTCCAGAGCTCCTTGGCTGGGCTGGGAGCGGTGAACTTGCTGGCGACAGGAGCCGAAGGGGCTCTGGCCCTAGCACAGGTGGGACGCGCATGCTGCACCTGGGCTGTCACCTCTGCAACTTTCAGGGGCTGGGGGACACAGAGGGGTCCTGCTGCCCACGGCGGTGCTGGATCGGGCTCCAGCAGCTGCCTGCTTGCAGCCCCGGCAAGCTCTGAAGCTGGTAATGTAAAGCAAGAGGAGCCTGCCGGAGCTCTGTGCCGCCCTGCTTGCCCAGGCTCTCCCTGTCTGCTGCAGCTGGCAGTGTAGGCAGAGTTCCCTGCCTTCAGCACCAGCAGTGCTCAGCACCTCTCGAGCCCGGGGACCTCATCTCCCTGCAGCCCGTCCCCCTGCACCCAGCTAGCTGTGATGGAGTTCACCCCCGCGGTCCCGGCGGGCTTTATCGATGACCCGGTTTTTATGATGCTGATGGAAATGAGCAAACGTGTTTGGGCTGATGGTGTAGCGATGCTTTAAATTGCACCCGCTGAGTGTGCCTAACTGCGCGTTTAATTTGAACTTAATAGAGCGGTTCGTTTTTAAAAACATGGAACAGGTTCTGGGGAGCGTCCCTCAGAATTAACAACTCAAACACAGGCGTGGACTCTGTTTCTCTAATTTTTGCTAATGCCGCTAATTATTGACTTTTTTGCTTGTGTAAAATCATGTGTGTTGGGCTCCATTTATTTGTTGTGTCAAACCGTCCCCTCGGGCTGGGCTGTGCCCACAGGCGAGATGGGTTGGAAGGGCACGTCCCATGTTGTGCTCAGCCTTTCTTCTTCCTGCATGGAATAATCTTGCCCTATACAGACGTGTGGCAAAACTCCCAGAAGTGTGGGATCTACCAAAAAAAACCGGCATGCAGACTGGCATCTCAGCCTCAGTTAATGCCTCGGATGCCCACAAACCTGACACCTGGGTCAAGCTGGATCGCTGTACTCCACAGCTAGCACATACGGGCATTTTTCACCATCTGTATTTTTGAAGTCAGAACAAGGGAATGTGGCGTTATGTTTGTTATAGTACCTGTAAGGAGATGTTTCTTCCTGTACTGAAGAACCTGATTATTTAGGCTTTGTGTGGAGAAGCTGAAAGGGAGAAACCTATTTTCAGGCCAGGGCTAGCTAGGGGCAGTCGTCCTTCGGCCGTGTTCCCAACCAGGACAGCTCACACTGTCCTTCCCAAACCACCTGCAACAGTGATGTGGACCAGGAGTTATTATTAGTGGGTGCCAGATTAGAGTCAAAAGGGGCTGCACAGGACCAGGGCACAGATACACCTGCATGTAAGTCTGCATCTATTGTGGGGCCAGAAGAGATGCTCGCAACAGGCACTTTTGCCAGACCCACCGGTCACATGCTCCCTGCGAGCTCCCTCGCTGCCTCTTTGCCCACTGCTGTGGAGGTCTGTCCTGGCCTTTTCCATCCACACAGGTTTCACCTTGGCTGAATGTCAGTTTGTTGCTCCAAGTGTACTGAGCTAGCCGGATGTGCTGCTGTTAAATCTGAGTGGTTTGGATAGCTAAAATTATGGCTACGTGGTATATAATTTTAAATTAAACTCTTGCTCAGGATGCTTAATTTAAAATGTGACACGTTATTTACGCAGCGGCGTTTGCTGGAGAAGTGACCTCCAGAGAGAGCTGATGACAACTGTTATACAGCACCTTTCATTTATCATGTTGTTATTGGTGATCATTTTTCTTTGCTGCTTTGATTGAGTAAAATTTCTGGACCTGGCCGGCAGGGTGCTAATAATAAGTCACGTGGACAAACTCCTTCACATGCTCCTTGTGCAGGGGATGAACGAAAGCGTTGCAAGATTTCCATTTGAATAAATATATGAATGAGAAGGAATTTAAAAGATGTTCATTGCACAGCCTGATGCATATAACACTTAGGGTCTGACAGCTTCCTGCAATGCAGCTGTGACATTCAGGCATTCTCTACTCTTCCTGCTCTTGCCTGCCTGCTGAGGGCTGGTGTCTCCCTCCCACCGTCCCTCCTGGACTGCCACCCTTTGCTGGGGAAGGTTCAGCAGAGCACTGCAAAGCAAGCAGCGAGCTCAGCCTCATTTCCACCTCCCGGTCACAGCCAAGCAACAGCTGTGGCTGCAGGTGGGCGCTGGGACGCTCGCTGTGCTGCTCTCGTGCTCTGCTAGCAGACAGGCAAACGCGCAGAGCGGGAGCGTGGGCAGGGGAAGAGTGCAGCAAACTGTCCCGGTGCCTCTCGAGGCTGTGAAGAAGCCTTCTTCAGTTGTGTTTTTAAATGATACTGATGCTTTTATGTTTTCCTTATCATCTTGTGGTTGTTGTGCTGTCACAGCATCATTACAGCATTGCCTTGCTGTAGTCGTTAACCGTGGACAGATGCTCATCAACCATCTCTTGCCAGGCCCATTATATTATCTGGAGAAGCCTCTGAAATTCTGAAATGCTCATCGAAGTGGTGACTGAGCGGTTTCCTGCCCTGTGGGCACTGTCAAGCAGAGGCAGGGACGGCCCCGTGGCTGCAGAGCTGCGGGCAGCACAGCCGCTGGGCTGTTACCGAGGTGCTGCTGCCCCTGAAGCTGCTCAGATTATAGCAGGGGCTCATCGGGTGGAATAGGAAAGGGAGGAAGGAGTAGTAAAGGCGTGTAATTATTTTCAGTCTCTACATCACTGAAGCTGGGGCTCTAGTCCTGTTTGTCTAGAACGGCACCTTGGTTTGTGTTGTGGTTCTTCCCCCAGCCCCCAGTGCAATCTTACAGCTCTTAAGGCTGCTCTGCCCCAGATTGGGGCAGCACCTGCTGCTAGAAACACCAACCTGCTTCTGCAAATGCATCAGTGTAGCCACAGACAAAGGTAACATAGGAGAGAAATACAAAATGTGCCAGAAACTATGATGCCAGGTTAGAACTTGGTAGCCCTCTTGCTGCTGGGCTGTTCGTAGTTGTGGTTTGGCCATATCCCTCTGCCTTCCCAAACCAGGAGGGAAGAGAGGTTGCCAGAGGTAAGCTGCAAATAACCTGTGGGACGCGCCACAGGAAACTGCGCACGCTACATCCAGACAAATTCCTGCAAGAAGTTACCTAGCAGGCACCATTTAGGGGAAAGACACCACCTCTGGCTTAGGACAGACCTGAGCTGCGATTTGCTGGAGGAGGCATCGCTAGGTACTTGCTTGGTTGTACTCTTCTCCGGGTGGCCGTGGTGGGACAGAAGTACCAGGCTGGTTTAGCTTTGGTGTGACCCATGGTGTCTGTTCTTTTGGCACACGCTGCTTTTTTCTGCAGTGAGTTTGTGTCCTTGCTAGTGCAGAAACTGAAAACGTGTCGCGAGAACTTATGGCTGCTCTTCCAGGAAAACAAAAGCAAAGTTGTTGTTCAGAGCAGAGAGCACTGCCACTCTGCACGTGGGTTGCGAGGAGGTTCTCGGCTTGCTCCTGTGATCCCAAGGTGCAGCTCAGTTTCTAAACTGGGGAAGAAAATCATCCTGAATTTTCGTTCTGCAGGGCAGGATGTGAGACAACCTGGAGTAGATGGGCTTGTAATTTCTTAAAGGCTTATTTCTCCTTCCTTTTTCTCCCATGAGATCAAAGTGAAACCTTCTATTAAATAAAAGAAGTGGCGGTGGCAGAATTTCAGCTAATTGGCTTTATCTCCTGTACTGCAAGATGCTACTCTTAGTGGCTCTGTGTTTGGACCAAGCATTGTTATTGCTTTGAGAGACTGATTTTTGTGCTTGTCATAAAAGCTCTAGAATGATGCGAAATAGAGAAGGAGACGAGTTATGAGGTGGTGTAGCACAGTCCTCCACAGTGCAAGACGGTTCCCTGTAGTACTCTCCAATACTTTGTCCAAGCGCCTCTTAAATTACCTAGGTTATAGAGATGAATTATGTCAACACGTATGAATTTCAGCTAGGGAATGGAGTGAGCTGAATGTCTTGGACCCAGAACACTGACGTTTCAGAAATCAGAAGTCAGCTCCAAACCCACCCAAACAACCCTGCGATCTCTGGGTTCGGTGTGCCCGGGGAGCTGAGGGACCAAGCTGCTGGCTTGGCTCCTCCCTGCGTGGCAGGGCCGGGAGATCCCTGGGCTCCCGTGGGAAGCCGTCTCCCAGCACATCTGAAACTCTGCGACAAAGGGAATTTTAACTGTGTGGAAATTAGCACGAGATACTTACCTCATTTGTCAGGATTACCGCTCCCTTTTAACGCACCTGGCACCGCAGCGCTTTGCCTTCAATAATTTGACAGGGACAAGGCAGCACGTAGGACAGTAGCTTGTTTTCACTTAGGCATTTTATTGACACACTGTCTTTCAACTGCAGTTGCAGATAAGCAGCTGTGTTACTCTGTGGCGCAGTTTAGACTGGCTCCGTGGATCCGAAGAGTGACAGGGAGATGATTTTGCATTCGCAGTGGAAGCCTGCCCTGCTCGCTTTGTGTTTTGCTGTGAGATGACAGTAAGAAATGCCCTAGTTGCAGAATGAGCAAGCACTCACCAAATAAAATCAATTCCTGTATCTGTGGAGGGTCCTGGAGGCCGGGCTGAGTGGGGGCCTGCTTTATGTAGCAGTGTTTGCTGGTGGGGCCTGGAACGCTGGGGCTGGCCCAGCAGCACAGCACGGTGGTGTCAGCATCAGTTGGAACAACAGCGGCTCCTGGAAACACAGGTGAACTGCTTGCTTTTCCTTTAAAGTAGTTGTAAATGGTTACTGAGGCCTTATCTCCGGGATAAGATAAAGCCAAACGCAGTGCCACGCACCTGTATGAGTCTCCTAAGCGGAGGGTCTTTGGGAATTGTTTAGGGAAGTGACAATGTGGACAGGAGCTGGGCTAGGTGTGGGGAAAGACGGTGGGTAAAAACCTGAGTGAAAGTGGGGCCTTGGAAGCAGCATTCAGAGGGAGCCCCTGGGCTGGGGTGACAGGAGGAGGTGCTGGGGGCACGGCATGTCTGGTTGTTTGGTTCCCCCAGCTCAGGAGAGCAGAAACATGTGCCTTCACGTGGAGGAGCAGGATGAGGCACAGGAGGGCTTCTCCCCGCATGCCCAGCGCTCTCCAGCACTATGAGCTTTGCTGCCTGGTCAGGTCGCGAGGCGTACCCAGCCAGGGAGGGCCGCTTTTGCCTTCCTCCACAACAAGGGGCCCCACAAAGCTGGAGCCGTTTTGTACAGGCAAGGAGGAGCCGTAGCATTCAGCCTGTTACTGGAATACAGGCTGGTGGAACTAAGTTTCTCCCTCTATTTAATCCTAGGCTATCCCTGCCTGGTGTGCTACCTGAACACATAAGCCTTCCAAAAGCTGTCTGTCGTCTAGCTCACTGGCAGAGCAGGCCCGAGGCAGGTCGGAACGTCTTGTGCGAGCGGGGCTGCTGCCCTTTGGTCCGTGTGCCTAAGGTGCTGGCCATCCTGCGTGTAACTGGCCTGCAATCATTTACTGGTTTAGTGGAGAAAAGTAAACACGGCGGACGGCTTCCCTGTCCTTACGCTGGTGTCCCCATCCGTCTTCAAGTCATCTCCCGCTAATTCCGATGGCCAGGGAGGCCACAGGCAGATGTGCCCATCGACTCGCACTGTTAATCTTCGCGGTGCTGGCGGGGCTGCTGCGGGCTGGGGCAGGGCTTCCACACCCCCAGCTGTGGCCAAGCTGTTCTGCTGCTCCATTGCTGCTGTGTGTGAAGCCTGGCACCACAAAGCCCACCCCGGCAGCAAAAAGGAGGGAAGGAAAATGACAAGCAATAAAAACTGCTAAGGAGGTTTTAAAATCTGTTGGTGTCTCAGTCCGTGAATGATTTCTATCGCCATAATAAATTGCATGCTATTGCTAAGTCTTGCAGACCAGTGTCTAAAAAAATCAATTATTCGCAGCAATTCTTGCTGACAGCTGTGAATGGCAGGTCACTGTTCCATGGTGCGCTCTTAGCATCTTCAAGCAGCAAACCTGGTAAGGAACAGCAAAGGGGAGCAAATGCAGGCAAGCTCACTGGCATTCAGGTTGGTTTTGTTTAGCAGGGTGGCTGGAAATGCCCTGGCTCTGCAGGCCCAAGAGATGGGCAGAAAGCAATGCGGTTTGTTTGTTGCTGTGGCATCTGTGCTGATCCTGAGTGGGGTCGGGGCTGGGCAGCGAGGGCTGTATCTGGCCCCGTATGCTGACACTTGTGCTGAGGCCATCTGAGAGCAAAGGAGTGACAGCTGCTGCCAGGGGGCTGGGCAAGTGGCGCCAGAATTGTCACCAGTAGGGAAACCAGGGACTGTGCTTCAAGTTGGGACAGCAGAAGGGAAAATGTTTTTCCAGGTTGACCCGCATTGCTGCAATATTGGAGTGTTTAGCTGAAAGAGAACAGACAAACCTGTATTAAATGGTTTGTTTTAAAACAACAAAGTGGCTTCAAAAAAACAAGCTTGAAAATTTTTCATAATCTTTTTGAATAAGTGCTCTGTGCAAACAACTCTTACATCTTGTCGATTTTGGCCCAAACTGAACATGTTTGCAGTAAGCACTCTGAAGTGTCCACCTAGGCTTTCGTTCTGGGGTGGATTTTGCAGAGACCGAGGCAGGTCTGACCAGCTCAGCCGCTGCTTCAGCACCGTTGGGCCAAGGCAGCACCGGTGCCATGCTGAGCTCCTCGCCCCGGCTGCAGGGATTTCGGCAGCGCACAGAGGTTGTCACTGGCAGGCAGACATGGTGTGGACGTGAGAGGCCGCCTCATCAGGGGACATCTGCTTTTATCAGCGACATTCACCACCCTAAGTGTGTTTGCACAAACCAGGGCAGCTGTTAGAGGCAGATAGTCTGTTGTGGGTGCTGCGTGGGGCTCTCGTAGTGCCCGGGTTAGCGGGGATGCACAGGGACACTCGCATCCTTCTTGTGGGACACAGCAGCCGGCTCCTGCGGGGTGCAACAGGGGCGAGAGCAGCCTCTGCCCTGGCCAAATGTAAGGCAGGGCGTCCTTCATCCACCCGTGGCTCCGAATGGACCTGTCCTTTCCCCATGAAAGTAGGTCTAAGGTTTTCTTTTGGTTTCTCCAGTTGGCAGCGTTTCAATGAAGTGCTGAGTTTCTACCCTTTCTATTGCAAATTAAATGTACCAAAAGCCGTATTAAAAGCAGGGGATTCCTGATATTGCCAGGGCATCTTATTTGTGCTCAGTTTTTTCATCATGCGTGTTCAGATAAGAATTTCTACTGCACACCCTGTGCCTGTTTGAGATGTCGAGGTTGCCAGCTGAGCTCTGCCTGCTCTCCTTGTCTGCACAGCCCACTGAGGGCCACCAGAAGCACCCACCGGTGACTTGTGTGTTGAAGCTGTAGCTCTGGAGCATAATGGACAGAACTGCTGCTGGTTTCTCTGTGTTACTTTCTTTACCTGCAAAAACCAGTAAAATCTGAGTCTTGCTCAGTTTACTGAAGATGTAGTTAATTTAATTTTGGCAAGAAAACATTGATAATTATGTAGGGAAGCCAGAAAATGTTGAATTTGTTACCAGCTTGCTTTCAGGTTAAACATAAAATTGATGAACTTAAGTGTTTAAAAAAAATAAAATTCATCTCCTCTAAAGAGAAAAAGACAAATGGTTTTACAGGATTCCTCAGAGGTGCTAAACCATTTTGTAGGTGAAAAGCCACAAAGCTGAAGCATGTTCTGACAGAATGGCCTTTTCCTGGCCCCAGTGGTAGGTCCAGAGCTAATAACGTGTTTGTGTTAGAACTGGCTGGACAACACAGTTTCAACATTTTTCTTCTTTCTGCATTTTAAAGGGAACAAAAGCAAGGACAATTCCACCAGAGCTTGTGCTCTCAGGCATAAGGGCCAGGTTGCCCTATTTGGTTTTCCACAAACAAGTGCCCGGAGCCTTCTCCAGGGCCCAGAAATGCCCATCAGAAACACTGTAAAAATCAATACCTGTGTGAGAAGTGCTCAGCTCTGCCACTGCAGCAGCATCAATCTCTGCTCATAAAACCTGCCATGGGAATGGTTTGGGCCAGCTCTGCTGTGCTGCCCAAGGTGGCACTGTTCAAGCACACCATTTATTGCATTCACCCATCTTTTTTCTGCCTGTAACTTACTTGCAGGTAAAGAGCATATAGCTGCTTATAAATACTAACAGGACTCTCAGTGCTCCTGGGATCTTGGTTATCTCAGTAAGAAGGGAGGCTGTTGTGGTAAGGAGAGGGTTTGGAAAGTTTGACTCCTGTAAGCGGTTGGTGGTTCTCTGTCACTCTGGGCATCTGTATGGGCACAGCGAAGGGCTCACCGAGGAGTGGCGGCTCCTAAACCTTGTGTGTTTTCCCATTGATACCAGATCCATGTCAGCAAGATGCTAAATACCAAGTTGAGTGCTGAAATCTGGGTTTTTCTGGCCTTCTTTAGTGTGCTTATTTATTTTTATTTAGTGTGTGTTGGTTGTTTTCTTGCAGTTATTGTGATGCTGAAAAAGGCTTTGAGCATTGTTCTGGGATAATAGATTACCTTTACTATGGCCAAGGAACAAATTTAACTTTTCTGGTCATGGCAGTTGCCAGTGGAAGATGCAGTGCCTGGCTAATGGAGCCCACGTACTGCTTTGCACCGCCTGCAGAAGTGTTGCAGTCGGCTGCACAGGTTTAATGAATGAGAGGTTATTCATGAGCGCTGGGCAAAAGTAATGATGCAAGTTGAAAATATAAGCCTACAGGCTTCTCCGGCCCACTGCTCCCTCAGAAACACCTCGCCAGCAAGGACGAGGCTCAGAGCCTGGCTGGGGACAGTGGGGCCAAGGCAGCAGAGCGGGGCGTGGGGAGGGCTGAGGACCCTCTGTAGATTAGTGTGCTGTTGTGTAGCCGGTTACTTTGGTCCTTGTAAATACCAGCACTTATTGTGCAAGAAGCAGGGCCATTGGACCTGGGAGATGAGCACAGCGAGGGCCAGACCCCTCATGCCCAGACGTGGGGGCTTTGGGCTGCCCCAGTGGGTCTGCCTGCGCACCTGGTGCGGTCAGGGTCTAGGCTGGTGCACAACTGAAAAGCTTGTTTCAAATTATTCCTCTTAATTTTATTCTCCATTGGGTCTTTATTTTAGAAACAAGGCCACAAACTGTGCATCGTGCAAATGCATCGTTTATTATCTGCTTTGGAATAACAAAGAGGGGAGCCCATCAGCAATATTAGCTCCGTTTGCTAAAAAATCAGCCACAAAAGCAGCTGCTGGCAGTACTTCCATGGGTCATCTTTATTTGGGAACTGCTTGCATTGAGACATAACTCTGGTGTGCTCTATAGGGGATGCTTGTGGGTTTTTTTTGTTTGTTTGTTTTGTTTTGTTTGATTTTTAATTATTATTTTATTTTTTTAATATAGAAGTAATGGTGAAGAGGTAAATGGATGAATGCTTTGAATTTACTTCAGGTTTAATGGATCGTTCCCGTTCCTGAAAGCTGCAATATTAACTTTTCAGAAGTGTCACAACCTACTTTTCCAGTGCTGTTGGTAAACAGACTAACAACATGCAGAAAACCCATCTGTTCTTGCTTTACTGGGGACTTCATCAAATACCTCATTTTTCATTGAGTTCTTATTTCTCAATTAATTGTTCCCATAAGAAACATACTCAGTATCCTCCTTGTTGCTAGATCCCAGGGTAAAATCTCCAGATGAGAATAACCTGACTGAAGTAAATTGGCAAAAAAAAAAAAAATCAATGATGGAGATGGCAGTCCAGTGACTGGAACAAATCCTCCCTTAAAAGAGCACCATGGAAGACACAAACAAGAACCGCTTTACACCAATCCTGCACATTATTTATGTTGGAAATAGGAGCAGATTGTGCATGTTGTCAGCAAACCCTAATCTAGCATCTCAGTGATATGTGGCTTGGATTTTGCATGGATTAAAATTGCTGGCAGCCCCTGCAGACGGGGAGTATTTCAGAGCAGAGCTGCGACGTGGTTAGTGCTGACTCCTAAATCTCGCCGTGGCTTGTTCGCTACATCGAGTGGCAAAAAAGCCAGATGAAAAATGCTGGGAGGGAGTGAAGGAGGAAAGAAAAGGGCTCGGTATTGTAAATGGGGATGAACCAAATTTGTTTGGCTTAGATGTGGACCAGCCTGTGCAGGGTTCTGCAGGATGCGGATGTGAGACTGCCAGAGCGCATTGTGAGGGTCTTGCTCAGAGGCAGAAGCCAAACGTTTGCTGCTGCCTGATGATTTTTGCTCCCTTAGCAGGCACGACAAGACCCTGAGGTAGGCTTCACCATCTCCTCCCTGCCGAAGGGTGCCCTGAGCAGTCAGGAACTGTGTAGCGGTCAATACGTTCCTGTATGTTGTCAGACCTGGAAGTAGGGATTGCAGCTATATAGCTAATATAACCGTATGTGTATTAACTAGTATAACTAATTGGCAGCCCTTCGTTAAGGGAGTGGAGGCATCCTGCAGCTCTCAGCTGCGTGGGGACAGCACCAGCGCCTGCTCAAACTCAGCATCCTTGGAAAGGTGATTTAGTGATTTACTGCCTGCTGCGTGCAGTCAGAGGTGAGGTGCAGCAGGATGGGATCCAAACCGAAATGGCCCCGGAACCCAGAAATGGCTCAGCACTTCTGGTGTCCCTTGTTCCTCCCACCAGGTACTGCTGGTTGGTGCCCCTGTCCTGTCATGCTGCAGAGCCGTCTCCAGCTGGGCACCTCATTTAACCACCACAAGTGTGGGCAGGCACCTCATTGAGTACCGAGGTGTGAACGCAGCCAGCAGAAGCTTTCTTCAAATCCTTTCCTGCTTCCTCTGCATGGAAACTCTTCATCAACAGGACAACAAACTTTTTTGAAAAAGCATTTCCATGTGTGGGTGATGGTGGCCTGTGAGAATGAACAGCAATGGGCTTCCCCCTTTCACAAATTTAAAATTAATTTTCCAGTAGAAAGCCAAAATAATTTATATGAAGTATTTTAATTTGGAAATGCTGAAGTCGGGCAGATGCAGGGCCCATGTATTGCTAACAGTTGTGTTTCTTTTTGGACTGCGTTCCGAGAGATAGATGCCTCCTGCAGGCACCTTGCCACCTTGCTGTTGCGGTTGTGCTGGTCCCTTGGCAGGCCTGCTCTGAGAACACATGCCCTGGGGACACTGCCCCAGGGACACCCACCCATGTCACTGCAGCTGGGCCGAGGCACCACCGAGCCGTGAGCATGGAGCTGAGCCTGGCCCTGCCTGCCCGAGGGGCATCCTCCAGGTGTGTAACAGCTTCTAGCAGCTCCGTTTTAAACACGACACTCAGAAAACAGAGAAATAGATGGGAAAGGGCAAGCCGCTCCATTGCAGAGCTTGCTGATGTGAGCTGCTGTTAGAAGCTGTTGAAGCAGGTCGCTCTGTGGGACAGGCGAGCCGCAGGGAGCCTTGGGGGCGCGCTGCCCGGTGCCTGCAGCATGATGAAGGGGCCGCTGCAAGTTGTGCAGCTTCCAAAGCCTGGGCTCCCCGCTGTCACTGCTGGGTTGGTGTCACCTTTAACAGCAAGTTCTTAAAAAGCCGCGCCAGTGTCTGAATCTCCTAGGGGCAGGATAAGCTCCTCGTGGCAGCACGTTGTTGCTGCAGCACTTCATGCAGCTGGCAGCGCAGCCCCGGCAGGGCTCCTGGGCAGCACAGGCAGGCGGCGTGCTGCTGGCCGAGGGGGAGAGGCTGCTTTATTTCACGTCCCAGTTCTAACTGCCTTTTTTTTCTTTCCTTTTGACATAGCGAGCTCTTCCAAGAGCTCTTCTGTGAGCTTGCTGAGGATGTTGAACATCATGCTTGTGACTTCGGGGACAGTAATTTCTAAAGCGTGCTTTTGTAAGGAAATAGACTTGCAGAAATAATATCATCAGCCTGTTTGTTTTCTTCAGGGTTTGTAGAACCTAATGTTCTGTCTCTTTCTGGCATCTGGCTATTACAGCGTGTTTTAGTTGCATTAAATAGTCAACAATAAGCAACACAAAAGCTTGAGTTACGTGTGTATGGGAATAATGAGGCGAAGTCGTGGATGGCTCTATTTCTGCACAAACAGCGGCTGGCTATCTTGACAAAATGCTTTCAGGTAATTACTGCTATGTTTTAGATCATTTTGACGTGTACTTATGCAATGTATTTGATTTTCATTTTCGGTGTTTTGCTATAGGGAAGGAGAAGGAGCACAGGAAATGTACAATGGGCAAGCGTGCTTTACTTACTCTTTCATTTCTGTTTCCTTATCAGCAAAACATAAATCTGCAGCTTGCTGGCAATGAAACCATATGGTAACTCTTCCTGACAAATCGATTTTGCAATACAGATAATCCTGGCTATGCATGAGAAGAGATATTTTGGATTATTGTGTCTTAATTCTTACATTGCTCTCTATTTTTCAGTGCTTGGAAATTATGTATTTGGCTTTTTCTGGACTCAGTGGCTTATGTGAATTAAGAATTTATAGAGTAGGCTCCTCTTCGATGTTTTGACTTTGGGGGCAGTTATTTGTTGTACGAAATAATGTGTTTATTTGCTACAGCTAATGCCCTTCTTCTGTGCTGTCAGACAGCAGCAGCAGACTGAGATTCTTTTCGAACGCTGGGTATCGTCTTAGTGTGAAGTCAAGCTAAGAAATCAGCTCTTGCTTTACAGGATGCACAAGCACCTCTGAGGCATTTGGCTCCTGGCACCCTCAGCCACGCTGGCCGATGGATGGCTACTGGTGGTCTCGGCTCAGCCCAGCTGAAGCTGTGTGTTGGCGTGGTGCACGGTGTGGACGAGGTGCTTTGTGAATGCTTTTCAACAAGTCAAATGAAGAAGCAGGAGTCTTCACAGCTTCTGCTGGAGTTCAAAATCGAAAAATGATTTTCAGCCTTTGCTTCATAGGGGTGTATCAGCAAATGAGTTTTCTTCTTGTGCTTAGGAGTAGTAGCCAGGATCTAACAATGCAAGCAGAGCACAGCCTGGGACTGGTGAACAACTTAGGAGTAGTGGGAGCTGGGCTCTGGAGACACGTATCAAATCTAGGAGTGATGCCATGAAGCTAATCAAAACTAAACACATCATTAATTTTGATGTTTATTGTAAACTACTCACAAATGGCTGATAGACAATGTCTCATGCATTCCTCCCAGCTTTAGGTGCTGGCTGCCAAGTGTGAATCTGTTGGATTTGAGATGCAGTTATTGCAAAAGCTGCATGAGCAATATTTAGTTTTTTTTTCTCGATCTTACATTACTATGTACTAACAGTTACTGCAACCCGAGAGCTGAACGTGATATTTTTCTAGACGTTTAGAAAATAAATATAAATCCAACTGTAAATCTGGCCAGCACAAGCGTTTATGCAGTACTTGTGTTTTACTTCAGCAGCCTCAAACGTGGGCCTCAGCTGAAAACAAAAATTCCTGATTGCGGTAGGTTTAGTCAAATACACATACCTGAAGAGTATTCAAAGGATAAACCTATAGAGCACATCTGCTTATATAAGTATGAGGATGGAAGCTCACTGAAACAATTGCTTTCTGGAAATTAAACCATAAAATTAACCTAGCAGAAAAGTGAATGCAATGAGGAACCTCAAGAACTTTATAGATCCTTAATAGCAAGGGATGCTAGAGCTACAAGCAGGTCTTACAAATTAATTCTTAGAAGACTCTTGCTGATGAAAATTAGGGCAAATCTGATCCAGAGATGTTAAATCTGAACTTGGATAAAATTCACAAACTCATACTGGCAAAAATCCATGTATGCATTTCAATAAAAGCTCTTGTAAAAAGGAGAAAGTAGTGATGCCTTTAATGTTTAGACTTTGGTGGGAAGGAATTATGTTGAAAATCTCGAAGAAGAAATGGTATTTCTTCTACAGCCAAATGCAGATGCTTGAAATATAGTTGATGAACTTTTGGCTAAGGTTCTGTGTAAATCCAGCTATAGAAGCTTTCAAAATTGTCTTTTATTAGATGTTGTCGAGAGGAGTCTTGAAGTTACTGCCTCAATTACATCCATCCAGGAATGTCACCTGAGGATGATATAATGCTCTTACAGCCCTGACCAAAGCAAGGAAATAGCCACAGCTTAATGGGACGTTGGCTAAGGAAAAGCTGGAAATCTTTACAGTGTTCAAGTGAAGAAAATATTTTAAAATCCATGGCTCATGAATAATGCAGACAAGGTCACCGACATCTGGAGGTTTTAATCACTCTACTTGTACCATTATGGGCAAGGACAACGCAGGAGAGGGCAAAGAGCACCTGCACCAGCTACAGCTGCACCTATCACTCAGGATGGTTAACACTGGATTAAATGAAATATGTCCTGAAGGAAAAAGCTGAGTGCTAGGTTATCTGTTCTTTGCAGAGAAGAGGCTGAATAACGATTCTAGGTAAACTGGCAAATCTACTGAAAGAGTCTAATGAGGGCTGTCTAGGAGGCTTAGCAAATGCAATTTGATTCAGATTTGGTTCTGAATTACTCTCTGCATCTCTTGCAGCTAGAAGTGTCACTGACATGAACTCCAAGTATGTGATCTGGTACCTAAAAATAGCCTTGAAATTGTAAAATGCAAAGAGGTAGGTACTTTGCAGCTTATGCCGATGGTTTTTCGCGGCAAGTGTCTGAATGATCCAGGTGGAAAGGAAAGCCTGAACTTGTAATGTGCTGAAGTGAGGAGCAGGATTGTGCAGGTGACACACCTCACATGTCCCAGGAATCGGATGTGGGAGGGGAGGACAGGGGATCAAGGGAAATGACAGAAAATATTTGCTCTTGTTGAGGCAAATTGCTGCGAGGAACGGAAAGAGGTGGCAAAACAAACAGAAATAATCTGCATGGAATTACAGAAGGCATGTTTTAAAAATCTAATGCTCAGTGCATATTTACTTAGTAGATTAGACAAGTAATTGTCACTGTGGCTTTTGTTTGGTCTTTCGCTGAGATTCCCTTGGTTCCATTTTTTCCAGGGAGTTGGGTTTTTTAAGAGCACAGACTGAAGACGGGCAGTACGCCTGGCTCCTGCGGCTTGATTGGAGCAGCTTAATGTTAATTAATGAGGAGGGGTTTTAGGTATGAAAAAGGAAATAGATTTGATATCAACGTGTAGCTCTGTCCAAGTGCTCTTAAGGAGGCTATTAAAGCTCTAAATTTCTTTTTACTTGTACATGCGGAAAGCATATTTTCCTTCTTTTTGTGTGTGTGTGTGTGCCACCATGGTGCTTGCAACCCTGGCCTCACAAGTGCCATCCCATTGCCTCTGCCTGTGGCCCTGCTGAAGTCATCTGGAAGCCAGCTGAAAGATAAGGAGCTTGGATTCTGATGCAGAAGCAGTGCTGCTATTTAGTAACTGTTAAAAAGGGGTATATAAAGCCTTCCCCAGCTTCTGTCAGTGCACAGGAACAGAGAAAATGCGAGTGTTGTTGTCTCTGAAGTACAGCAGGATATTATCTGTTGTCTTAATGACTGATCATTAAAATTTATGTTAAAAATTAATGTGAAATAATGAATATTGTGGCAATAAAGCTCAATGTATAAGGCTAGTGGCTGACAATAGGTTGCTGAGAGGAGAACAGCTCATGATGCAAAGAACGACTGTATGAACTGCAAAAAAATAGAAAGAGAAAAGCCTAAGGAAGAAAAATGTACTACAAATGAAGGATAAAGCAGAACTTGTAACTTGAAAATGGAGATGTATGTAACCATGCTGTAGGTGCACGTCTGTCTCTGTGACCTCTCCCTGTACAATGGCCCTTGAACCTGGTGGCTCATTTCAGCCGAGGTTAGCAGAGGTGCTTCAGAGATAGGGAGATGCTGGAGGGTTGTGAAAAGGTGCTGCCAAGGAGACTGGAAGGCTGAGGTATGCAATCAGGCCATAGGATCCTGGGAAGGTTGCACAGGGAGGCTGTGTTATGAATATTCCCTGCATGGAGGATGCCAGCCTGAGTACTTAATTAAACACTTGGAGTCAAGCAAGGTGGGAATCGGTAGGAGACCATGCCACTCACAGAGTAAGTTTGGTGGGGCTTTTTGCTTTTTTTTTTACTTTGATTTTTTTTTTCCTTTTTAATTTTTTAATATGTAGCAGACTAAGTAGATACTGTTGCAGGATGACTACAGCTTCCTTTGTGCTGGGATGAGAGCAGCGGGGCTACTGAATGGCACTGATCGGGTTTTGGCCTTGGGTGGGTGCTTGGCAGAGCAGGCAGCGCTGCCCTGCCAGAGGTCTGCTCTTTGTTTTACCCAGCAACTTGGACTGATTTAAACTGAGGTGAGTCTTTGCTTGTGGCTCTTGTGTTGCATTGTTTCGCTTTGTTTTTGTTCTGCAGGGCAGTGCAGTCGCATATTTCCTCCCCAGCTTGGCACACTGGAGATCATTCACGGCAACGGCACCGCCGTGGGGACGGTCATTGCCTTCCAGTGCTCAGCTGAGCACCAGCTGGAGGGGCCGGGCATCATCACCTGCGTGTGGAAAGGGAACGGGACCCAGTGGACCGCAGGCATGCCCTCCTGCAAGCGTAAGGATCTTCTTAAACAATTTCCAGTCCCTCCGGGCCCTGGTGTATTTATTTTGCCCCATGTATCTCCTGCAACGTGAGGATTAATTCTAGACATCTGCGCAAGGAAAAAGACAAATTCAATTTCCTTCAAAGTCGCCCCTGTTGACTGTAATTGCACTCCATATGTGTTCTGACATCATTAATTATCATGACACAGAAAAGACTGTCAGATTTATGCCTGGCCTTACGTCACTGCCTCCAGTAGCGTTGCACCCAGAATAAGCGTGGCTCCGTGGCTACAGGGTGTACTGTTGTTCTTTAGAAAATGTGCAGATATGACCAACTAATCTGCAAACATATTTGCAAACCCTCTAATCTACTGGCATTCTTTTCTGAAGGTTTGCTGTGAAAGAAACACAGTGATATTTTTGAACAATTTTAGGTTGCTGCCTGTGGGCAGCTGCATGGGAAAGTTACGGTATTAACAAATAGCATTTGAATGGCAACAACATTGCCTACCTTTCATGCTGTGTTCCTTCTTAGTAATTTGACTAGAAGTAGACTCTAGCAAAACTCTAATATATGGTACCTCTAAGCTTTGTGGTGTTTGAATTGAGAAGCTCGGTCTGTATCTCAGACTGTGTATGATTTAAAATCATTGATAGATGGGTAGCTCTCTTACACACTTATCAGTCCTTCTGAAATGCAGCTATTCTTATCTTTGGTTTGTGACCCTATTAAAGAAAAGAAATGAGAGAAATCCTCCCCTTGAGAAGCTGCAGCAGCAGAAAGCTTTGTGTGGAGCTCCACTGAACCATTTCTGGAGCTTGTATTCGTGTTGTTGGAAGAACTAGACGAGTTTTGAAGCAAGATAAGGTTTAGTGCTCAGAATGAGCTGGCAGAGATCTGCATTAGCTGTGCCACACCACATTCCCACTCCTCCTTTTGTCTGGATAATTCATTTCCCGTGTCAGATCACTGTGAACATGGAGCCCTACAGATACCATTCCTTCCATCTGCTATCCTTCACCCGAGCAGAGGAAGACTTGGTGTGTTTCGTCACTGCCTGCCAAATAGGATAATCATAGTACAGAGCCATTCTTGCTATAAAGGGCTTCTTTAAACTGACCTATCCTTTTCAGTATTTGAGTTTGCAGCTCCACTCCTTGTTAACCATTGATTAAAAGAGTCTGGCAGCTCATCTGCATTTGATATACTGATGAAGTTGTGCTTTTTAGCTACTGCAGTGCTAAAGGCATTGTGTTTAATTGCAGTGCTAAAATACTTGTGAACAATTCATCAGTGGCTTATAAACAGGGGATTTTTAAATAGCCCAATTTAAGGCCTGCATAGCTTTAAGTTGAAGCCAAGATACTTTGATATCTTAACACATACTGAGGTGAAAATCCTCATTAAACTATTATTAGCAGAAGTGTGAAGCACGTAGGTTTCAGCATGGTTTAATGAAAATGTGAGAGAGAGGGATAAACGTGCTGACCTCAGAAATGTGCTTTTGTGTTTGGTTTGCTGCAGCCATATCAAAATATGAGACTTTTGGATTTAAGGTCGCAGTGATTGCCTCCATCGTGAGCTGTGCCATCATTCTGCTGATGTCTATGGCTTTTTTAACCTGTTGTCTCATCAAGTGTGTGAAGAAAAATGAAAGGAGGAGGACTGAAAGGTATGTCAAGAAAAGGCTTTTAAAACTGTCATCATGTGTACCCCATTGCTGTGAGAGCAGAGAACTTATAAAGTTCCTTTTCAGGACTTGATGCTTACAACATTACAGTGATGTTAATTACTTCAAATTCTTCATTTGTAGATTAGACTGTAGGTGTAGAAAGGCTTGGAATTCAAGACTATTTAGGCACCTAATTTCTATTAATATTGGATGACCTAAGTGGGCCTGGGCAAATCTGGATTTACCCAAAATTATGCAGAAACTGAACGTGCAAGTCTTATTTGCTGTCCCAATCTTTCTCGCCTTGAATTATTTAAGTTTGGCTGTGTTTTCCCTTCTTTTCTTCCTTCTCTTTCCTTTTTTCCTTTGCTCTCGTTGAACTCTGCTGGGAAATTTAATCAACGTATGTCAAAACCATCCAAGCCCTCACCATCTGCAAAATCTACTTAGAGCTGTCACAAAGATGCGACAAACGAGTGCTGGAAAGGAAAGACATAGGATTTTGTCATCTGGCTCAAAGCACAAGACGGTGGGCAGAATTATAAACAGGCAATGGAAGAAGTAAAACTCACTCACCCAGTCCATTATAAAAACTTAGTGTGAAGGGTGACGGAGGGACCAGTGCTAAAGCCAAGCAGCAGTAGTTCATGAGAGCATCCGCTCAAACTCATGTGCTGCACAAAGTTTTCTTCATGCTCCTCCTTTTTATTTCCCTCTCACTGTTCCCAAAACTGCATGTAGCTCGATGGGATGGCTGCACCCCGTCTCAAGCCAGTAAGCACTTTTGTTGATTTTTGACCACCTTTTGTTCCCAAGAAGTGTTTGAATTGAGGTGAGGCAGCGGTGAAGTAGAGAGAGTGAGGAGGGCACAAGTGAAGGTCTCTGTGCTCCGGGCTGTGTTTTATCTAGAGCTGTGTGGCAGCCAGACTTTCTCTTTGGGGGGAAATTCTATAATTTCAAAATCTGACTGTAACCAAAATACAGGCTTTCTATTCCCCTTGAAAGGATTTTGCATGGCAAAAAAGTCTTTGGTGTCATTCCTAGTATTAGGTTTTCACTGACAGCATGAAATAATTTTTGAAACGGAAGGGATGACTGACACTTGTAGAATTGCTTCTTTTCTTTTTGATAAGACTGTTCATATCAAAGTCCTAGTTCTTCATTTATTTTAAATGAAGTTTTGTCAAAATTAGCCATTCACATGACTTTGATGTCTTGGTATTTCTTTCTTACAAAAGGAAAAGACCTTTACACTGGACGTTTTGACCCGGTTCTGTCATCAGGACATAAAATGATTCTCTTTGCTGCAGGCTTCTTGGTTCACTGCTGCCCTCTGTCCTTCCTCCTGTCCCTTGAGCCAGTGGCTTGAGCCTGCCTGATGCAGGACCGGCTGCGGTGCTGCAGTGCTCTGTGGAAGCATGGCAGGTGTTGTGTGGTTTGGCCCCCTGTTAGAAAACAACTGAGATCATACAGAAACTGTGTTATGTGAGAAAGAGTATCGCATCCTGGCACGAAACTTTCTCAGCTTGCAGCCTGTGCACCCAAATGCCAGATGATCTGCCTGCAGTGTCTGCCTCACTGCAGCCAGGAGGGTCTGGGAGCTTGGGCAAGTGAGGGTCTGCACATAGAGACAATCTCTTGTTTCAGGTCAGCTGATGTAGTTGTAAAATGTGGACCAACTTCTGGATGCACAAAGCATTTCTTAATCTGAAAAGAAGCTGCAGGTCTGATAATACAAGCTGAGGACGCTTGGGAGGGGGCTGGCTAAGGAAGTGTCTCTTAGACCCCCTCTGAAAGAAAAGGCAGTCTGGTCCTGCAGAGCAGGGAAGGCATCCTCATCTGGCCTTTGGCTTTGAAGTCTGCCTGTACACTTTTTTTTGGCTCTGTTAATAGGCCTATTAAAAAAGGTCACCTCTGCCTACAAGCCTGTCTTCTAAGATATCTGATGATCTTTGAAGTGCCAGCAGGACATGCCATCCTGTGCTTTACCCTGCATTTGGAGAGACAACAGACAAAAGCTTCTGAACATCCTCACATAGTGCGGCCTCCTCACGGAGCTCGTCCTGCTGCACAAGCATAGTGCCTGTTTTCTTTGGTAGAAGCAGAACTGCATTCTGAGAGGACAGAAAAGACATGAAAATCAGCGTTGTCAACTCTCAGAGTCTTGTTCCAACAATCTTAATCTTGTCCCAACAGCTAGTGTGAATGTCTGACTGTGTGAATCTTAAACTTCTTTTAGAAACAAGAAAAGCAGTTGTGATTTTTTCTTAACCGCAGAGCTGTAGAGCGCAGCATGAGAAGAGCCTTCAGCATATCCAGAAGAAAATTCAACTGAACAAGCCCTACTCTTAACAAAGGCAGTAATTACTGCCTCCAGTTCATCTGTTAAACCTGCCTGGGGATTTCTGAATCCTTTGGAATGGCAGTGCTGCAAAAATTCGCAGAAAATATATATTTTTTTCAATAATTTATTTCATAAGAAGGTAATGCTCTGTAGTCTCTTCATGTAGAACAGGGTCTGGCCTGGTGTGGTGTCACTGATAAAGGTGTCTATAAAGAACACTGACACAAGACCATTCCTTAAGTGACTTTCTCTATTACTGAAAAAAAAATCTACTGAATCAAATATATATAATTACTGGGGTTTTGGTCCTTTGAACTATCCACAGGTGCTTGTAAGACAATTGCTCTTTGTTGCTGGTGTTTTTGTTTGCTTGTTGTTTTTTTTTTGTTTATTTATTTATTTTTGAGGAATGCCAGATAATGCTAGATAATACTTAAAAGAACACAATTTTACAGAATAATATTCATGCAATTTAAGACACACTGTCCCTTAAGGGAAGGAGATATTTAAGTTTCTGGAAAATTGGCTTGCACTTGAAGTTCAGCGTGTATTTAAATGCTGTCCTCAGTAGACACAGGTGTAGATTTAAACTCTGGTGAATGAGGGCTGTGGTCAGAAAAAAGCTCAGATATGTAGCTGTTTATTGCTGTACTGTATTTTACCCTTCGCTTTATTCACAGAGATATGCAGCTGTGGTACCAGCTCAGAACTGAAGAACTAGAGAACATGCAAGCTGCTTACTTTGGTTATAAAGGAAGAAATAACAACAACAACAAAAAACTCAGGAATAAATCTGTATTTGATGACGTGACTAACATGGCATATGATAACCAAGGCTTCTACAGGTAAGGCTTTTAAAATGTAGTGGGTTTGAATGAGTTTGTTGAAGAATGTTTAGGGTTTGTCAAAGACGCATTGAGGGGACTGCCCCTGGGGAGGATGTGCTGTCATGTACGGCCAGGGTGTGCGCTGGGGGCAGCTGTGCTTGGGGCAGGCTCTGCTGCCTTGTGTGCTGTGTTAGTGCAGGCAGGGCTTGCTCGCTGGGGCAAAGGGAAGGGATTTCTTTGAACTTGCCTGCCCTGTGGGAGTTACTGTTGCCCAAAGGTAGCACAGCAGAAGAACCAAGGGTGACCTGCACCCAGCACTTAGCTTCTTTCACCTGCTTGCTGTCTTTCACCGGTGCTTGGTGAAGCCTGGTCTGCAGAGAAGGTTGTGCCAGATTAAGCAGAGAGAGGTTTTTAATTGGCTTTGTTAAGTTGATGCTAAACTGCAGCAGGTAAGTCGCTGGGCATTGCTGTTGCATGGTGTCAAGGTGCCAGCTTGCGTAAGAGCCTTAAGAGAGGAGCCAGCCAGGGCAGCTGAGGCTGTGCTGCAGCCCAAGGTGAGCACCGAGTGCTAGTGTCAGTCCCTCAGTGACCGTGAGAGTTCCCTGGAGAAATATTTCATCATCAGTGTGTCAGGTCAAGCACGATGGGATCCTAAGCTGCCGGGTGCAACTGCAGCATAAATGCCACCAGGGTGAGAACCCTGACCCTGTGGCAAAGAAATGGCCAAGCTGAAAAGATGTGCATCCTGTAGCATGGATGCATGCATGGTGGGCAGACACACATTTTGTTCAAAATCTCTCTGAATGTGTCCAGATGTGTTGTCGCTAACAAATGAAAAATAGAAAAATGAATACGTGTCAAATTCTAATCACCGTTTTGCTATTACCATCCATATAAATACATGCTGTTGTGTTTTTGATGCCCTTTGAGTTCTGCTTCATCGTCATGTGCATCCTTGTTTATTTTTAATTCACTGCTCGCTTGTACAGCTTTTATGAACAGCAGTATCTGTGATTTGCAATGGTTACCTGCTGAAAACAACTTTATGCAAATTATAAAACTGCTTCCATGTCACAGTGCAGCTGGAAATTATATTCAAATGGAGCATTTACACAAAAGTCTGATGGCTGTTTAATCAATTCCTAGCTTTGGGTGACTTCGAAAGATGTATAAACTTAATTAAATGATGATTATAACCTAGACAGTTTTCAGAAGACTCCGCAATTTTTAATTTTGGGCATCTTCAATCTGTTACAATGCAAATGCTTTGTAAAAGTATAATCTGCTTTTAAAATAAAATGGATAAACTTACAGAGGGCTGTCCACAGGGGTTAGTGCTCTGCTAGAGCCTCAGGCTCCTTCTGGCTCTTATCTGCACCACTCCACAGGGCAGAAGCTGTTGTATTGTGTTTACCAAATACTGTACATCTTAACTGAAAGTAGCAGGGAATATACAATTCTTCTGGATAAGCAGCTTCTCTGGGGCCAGATGTCAACAATTTTCTAATTTCTTTAGAAAAATGGAGAGCGTATAGATCTCCAGTGGGAAAAAGCAGAGGGCAGGAGGATAAAGCCTGTGAGCTCTTCGGTTTTCCTGCACGGAACAATGCAGATGCCGTGTTCAGCACCGGTGTGTGCGTTACCACCCTTCTGGTACACGAGAGCCACTGTTAATCAAGGCCTGCTGGACTTCGTGGTGCAGAGGTGGTGTGATCCTGGCCAATTGCTAGCTAGAGCAAAAATCAGCCAGAAGAGCCGGTGTATCAGGCTGAGCACACCAGAGCCAACAGTCTAGCATAGTCCTCCATAGAGAATGGAAGCTGCTTCTAATCAGAAATGGAATTTCAGCTGTTATAGACTTAATAGAACTGTATTGGAATCGCTCTAGGAACAAGCGTGACCTGTTATCTGTTCGTGCCACACTCCCTTTCTTCACCCAAATAAGATCTATTTAATCAGGGTTAGTAAAGATGTTCATTTCTCCTGTTTAATTCTGTTAAATGCACATACGTGCGCAGGATGAGATATGGAAATTATGCTGACGCCTCTCATGCCACATCTGGAAGATGGCAAGTGGTCTGTCAGCTCTGTGTTTCGCTTGTGAGGCTTCATTTTTGTGTGTAACCATCAGGCCAGGTCTCCCCATCAGGTGCCTGGGCCTCACTGCCAGCAGCAGGACGGCGCGGGGCAGGTGGAGCTGGCTTGTGCCGTGAGGACTGCTGGCCTGAGAGACGTTTACTGCCCGGTTATTTCTGAGGTGCCTTTCTCCATTTAACGGGAAGCACGCTGTTGGCAGCCTCTGTCTGAGGCGTTTCTTACCTGTGCGTGCGGTGCCGTGGTGTTACGGCCTGCATTGTCTGGGGCAATGGGCAAAAGCGTTTGGCGTGGTTGGAAAACACAGCAAGTACACGGGCAAGCAAGCCCAGAAGAAAACTTAAATATATTGTCTGAGGACTGAAGTGTGCGTACATGTTCCTGAACAAACTGAAAGGTAATTTAACTGAGGCTTGTGCTAATGTTTCAGACATCTGGAGGAATTTGTGCAACATACTGCTAGGCCTCTAGCGGAGTCAGGAATCCTGCTTTGTTTTTCTCATAAGGAACTGCACTAAGAAGGATGGGAGGCCGCCACTTGTCAGCCTGCCCTTTTCCTGAGGGCTGCCAGGACGTCTCTGGGTTGTGGTGGGAGATGTGGCACTGGGCTCCTCGCCCCAGAAGGGCAGGCAGAGGATCAGCGAGTGACGCCGTTTTTACCACTGCATTTCCCTTCTGTGCAGAAGGTTGTTTTGCTGCTTTGGTCTGGAAGAGTTGGGAATGCCTCCACCCTTGAAGAAGACCCTCTTGAGTGTCTCAGCCTATTTTTGGCTAGACAAGGATGTAGGTTGTGCTGCCTTTCAGACTTAATTGAAATAGGTCTAGGGACTAACCGTGTAACATCTTGGTTTGCCAGTCTACGGAACAAAAATGCTGTAAGAATAAATAAAATAAAAAGCCAGTTCTTTCAGGCAGGTAAGGTATTGGTTATGTTTTATAGCGTAAGGAGTAAAACACTATAATTTGTTAAAGTGATGCCTTTGTTTGATGATGAGATAATTTTGACTGTAATGAGGTGCCATAACAGAGATCCAGAATGCTGACATAAAAGTTATAAATAATACAGGAGCCCAGCTGTTGGACAGCAGAGGCTCCAGCGTGTTGTTCTGGGACTGCCTGCCATGAAATGAGGTCCTTTTTCCCCTTGTGTTTGAAGCTTGGAACAAATGTGATGAATATGTAGTTTTGCTGGGAAATATTGAATTTTAATGACAACTACTGTAATTATAATGAACCCCACTCCGGCTGCTTGGGTACATGAACAAATTGCTTTAAAATGCTGAGAAATAGGTCTATGAGTACCTGGGATCATTACGGCGTAGTCTCTGTGGATGCCACCTCTTTGGGGTGGATATAAGGAACCATAAGGAGATTTTAAAAAATCAAATTGTAGCAGAAGCTCTTACATGCAGGAGCTGCAAGCATTTACAGCATGTTTACTCTTTTGTAATGTTTGAATAGTTAACTAACATTGAGTAGGGAACGGCAAGTTACAAGGCGCAGGGCTGCTGGGAGGGACGTGTTTTCCCCCACGTTGCTTCTCAGATGTTTGGAGCCTGGAACAGAGATAGCAGGTTGCTGCGGGGTGCAGGGGCTGGAGACAGATTAGCTCGAGGAAAGGGTCTGTCAGCTCCAGGAGGGGAGATTAGCTGCAGCTCTGTGCCCGCAGCCAGAGGAGAGCAATGTCCGACAGCCTGCGGAGCAGTCCCGGGAGGCGGCGAGGCAGAGGCAGGGCTTGTCACCACCGGCTGTACCGGGAGCAGCTCGCCCAGCCGGGATGCGGAGTTCAGCCGGAGAGAAGTCTAAAATCGGGAGCGTGTTCTGCAGCCTCTAGCATTTTAAGATTTAAGTCTTCCCAGTTCCGTGGGAGAATGAAAGCAGGATTGTTGAAGTCGTTCATCCAAAGTGAGAAGCCTTCCTCAAGACAACAGACAGCATCACGTCTGCTTTGGATTAGATGGTCACCGTGGGTCTCACGGGGACATTTGGTATTGCTGGGAGCTAGCATGTGAAATGCCATTCTGGATTTAAGAGTTTTTTTGCAATTGGTATGTTCCTAAACAGTAAATGTTGGTTTTGAGTCTGTTCTTTTCTAATGAAAAAATATTTTTCCTTCCCAAAATGACCCCACAGAATCTTTCTCTGGGATAATTCACCTGGGCAAGCACTGCCTTGAGATGAGCAGTCCTCCTCCAACCCCAACAAACACCTCTGTGGGCTGCGAGGCTGCCAGGGCCATCAGTCCTCTGCCTTGTCACAGCACAGGCAGCATGTCAGTAATGAGGAGCCTAACGACGCTGTCCTGCCTCTGCGCCAGCTGCTCATGGTGTCCGAGAGAGGGAGGTGAACACCAGCAAGGGGGGATATTAAAAACACCGGTGTCGATAAGAAGAGCGGGGTCACCCTAGCATACTGCTGCCCTGGGCGGTGTGTAACTGTCCCCCTGGGACGAGTTCGTTCCTGCGATCCCCTGCCTGCAGTAAGGCAGAGAAGTTCGGCAGCTTGAAACAGCAGCCGCCTCTCTTCCATGAAGCAGTGCTAGCCCTGCCTCTGTGAGGAGTCACAAAAATGTGCCCCATCTAGCAAAACCATGGAGAGGGCAAACTGCATTTGGCATCCACAGTCAGTAAAAACACAGACGCTGCTTGTGCCATAGCACGATTGTTCATCTGCACATGAGAACGACAGCTGTCCCAGGAGAAATGCTTAGAAGTAGTAGTAAGAAAAAGCAGAGAGAACTTGTTTCAGTTTGCATCAACTTCCTAATTACGGTAAGAAATAGCCACACCTAGGGAGGCCTCTATTTTCTTTGCTTTTTCAGCATAGCAGGCCTGTGACCTGTGCTGGGCTAGGCACTCCCTTGACTCAGGGCTGTGCTGTTATTTTGCAAGGGAGAGTTGATGGTCCGGTATTTTCCACGCTCAGGAAGAGCTGAATTTAACTGGAGACTGACTCCTTTTCATCTTCTGTCAGCCAAGAGGACAACCAGAAAGAAACTAGCCCAGCTCAAAAATACATCTAAAGAGCAGCAAAGAAATTCGGTGATTTTTTTTTTTTTTCCCTGGTGTGGAAGCATTTGGAAGAAGCCATGCATTCAAGATTTGGACTATGCTGAGGTGAATTATTTTACAGAGCTCTAGGCCAAGTTATAAAACATTCTCTATGAAGTAGTGATCTGAGTGCAGGAGTGAGTCAAATGGAAAAGCCCATGTCTCAGTAGGTTTAAAGTCCTCCTTTCAGATATCCACTACAGCTGGAGCTTATTATCAAGAAGAAAAAATGTCTTCTGCAGAGAAGCAGGCTAGTATATTCTCCCACAGAAAGTATTTTTAGTATCTGAAATTTTTGTACCAGAGCCCTTTCTACTACAAGATGCATTACCAGTGTACCTGGCAAAAAGCAGGTAAGGGCAATCCAACAACAAAGATGTCCAAGTGAAAAGATTTTGCAAAACTAAAAATGAACCAAAAAAAAGCCAACGTGCTCTTAGGAGAGGCAGCCTGGCGTTTGAGTCAGTCCAAGAAACCATACGTGGAGTTGGTGAAGTTAGCTCATAGCTTTGGCCTCCACAGTAAAACAAAGCGCATTTTCTTTTTCCTTTTGATTTAGTGACTATAATGGTTGAAGTTTTCCACTACCTTTTATAAGGCATTGCATGGGAGGCGCAAATCAGAAACTCATGTTGCTCTAAATAACATTACTGTGTGCCCAGGCTTGCTGAGGAGCGTGGCTGTAGGCCAAAGGACCTCTAGAAGCAGGGACAAGTGGGGGAATAATACATGGCCACATTCCCACCTTTCCCTCTGCCCCCTGAGGGCACTTTCCCAGCTGCTCTTCCCCTCTGAATATGTAAACAGAAGAGGTTAACAAGCTGAGGGAGCTGATGACCTTTCACTAGCAGGATAGTCTTGTGTGGGTTTACCGCAGTGAAAGGGGACAACATTTGAAGAAAGGCCCATACTGAGAGACAAACTGCTGCAAAGCTTGTTGGAAAACAAAAGTAGAACAAGAAAAAAAACCACACCGGACCTGCCAGAATGACTGCTGTCAAAGCTCCCCAGCAGCAGTTGTAGCTCCAGAAGATGCAGCAGGGGAAGAACCACGGGAGCAAACCATCTACAATAGCAGCTTTGCAAGACAGTTCAAGGTCCCCAAAGGCATCTGCTGCATCTAGCAATGCCACAGAAGGCTTTTGGAGTTCCTACTGGGTTGTATCTTCAGTAGATCCATTTTCATAGTAGAAGTCCAAATGCTGTGGGCCTAGCTGAAGATACCTTTGCCTTGTGAAAGGTCATCAAGCCTTTCCCCTACACACAGAGACGGATCTCTGGTTCTGCCCGAATTCTCCGTGCCATGTCCTGACAACTCTGGCTGCACAGAGGGACAGCTCTGTGCTCATTTTTTCCCCTCTGAGCCCAGCAGGGGCAGCTGGGCTCCCACCTGGGCCCATGCTTGGGGTAACCACGTGTGGGTTACCCCCACACTTTGTGTCTGGTATACCCGCAGTCTAGACGGATGTGATGTCTGCTCCTGTTTCCAGGCCTGTTGAAATGTTGTAAAGAAAATATTTTTTTTCTGGCATTTCAAGATGTTCCTGCATTGTTCGTTTTTAAAAGTTGTTCTGGGTATGTGGCAGCGAAAAGTGTGTTTTCCTGAGGAAACTGATTTATCTGGGTGCTTTTGAAGGTCAGCTGTTTACCAGAGGGCTGGACCCCTCTCTCCCTCTAGAAAATCACTGTTTTCTTTTATGATCAGCCTTGCTGTCAGGAATTGCTCAGGTTTGTCTGAAAGCCCAGGCGTGCCAAGCTCAGCCCTGTGGGTCCCGCTGCCCGAGGACATGGTGTGTGTGCAAGATGGTTCGCAGGGCGTCCTCATCAGCCTGCGCTGCCATGGATGTGGCCCTCCCCGCTCTGCTGCACGGCTTGGGTTGTGGAGAACCACCAGCGGGCTCCTCAGCTGCTGCAGGAAGAGGTGGGGGACTGATGTTAATTGATATTAATTGCGCTCCATGGAGCATGCAGTGAAAGACTGCAAATGGCAGGTGCCACATTTGGTTTGGTTCCCTGCAGAAGAGGGGTGACTGCATGGCTCTGAGGAGTGGAGGGGAGGACACCCAGCTGGCGAAGGCACAGCAGAGGGGCAGATTTCCTTTTCAAGCCCTTTCCGTAGATCACTGCCCCCTGCAAGTTGTCCCACGCTGAGCTTCTCCATTCATTTTCCCCACGTCTGTTATTACTGTGCTTTGTGCTTCCCCTACCTTTCAGAGGCTGGAGTCCTCCAGCACCTCCTGACACACCTATTTCAAAGAAACACCAGGCAGAGGAAATGAGCTGCGGTTTCGTCTTGGGGCCCTGTCACAAAAGGCAGGATAGCTAGCTGCTAAATTTGACCTATTTCTGAATTTCAGTCTTAATTGTCGCTGCCATGAGTGGGGAGGGTGTGTGCCCAGCACCATGTGCTTTCAATAAAGCTGCTATTATTGTTTTCCTAATGATTCCATTATTACCCCAGAGTATTGTACAAGGTCACCAGACATACAGCAACAGAAACCCCCCTCTCAACCTCCAGTGTAAAAATCTCTTTTCCAAGCCTGTGCCAGCACCAGCCAGCACTGCCATGACCCCACTGCTCGGCTGTCCCACTCACAGCACTTCCCTGAGGGCTAGGATCAGCTCCCCAGCTGCAGAGCAAGGTCCTTGCGGATCTCCTAAAACCACTGGCAGACGGTGTGGTGGCTGCTTGTCTCCCCAGACAGGAGATCTGTCTTTATTTCCCCTCCCAGTTCTACCAGTTTCACTGTGTCCGCCCACCATCAGGGTGTCTTCGCAGTGTACTTTCTTAAATTGTTCAGGAGTTACAGGACGCGTTTCCTGTTTGCTTAACATAATAGAAATAAAAATACAGTGAAAAAGCAAGTAGAACCGACCAAACCAAGAAAGCCTCGCTCCTGTAGTTAAGCCATTTGCATCCATCCTTGTCAAATGTAAAGTATCAAGAATCTTAAATAGAAAATTCAGCATTTGGCGTTCTTGTATGGGCTTATGTTTCCAGATAAGAGCACAGGGAGGTCTTCTGGTCTACTTACTGTGATGGTTTGGAGTAGCCCTGCTGGAAGTTGGCCTTAAGGAAAATGGAAGTGGTAGGAAGAGGCCAAATTTCCTCTGTTCATGGATAAAGCCCAGGGCGCTGCTGAGGGTGGAAGCAGCAGCTGGAGCCGCTGTTGGTCTGACAGCCATGTGTGCAGGGGGGAGCCCTGCACCTTCATCTGTCCCCTCTCAATTCTGCAGCCCTCTTCTTAGCTCTCCTCAGCCTCTGCTAGCTAGAACCCCACTGAATTCACTGTCCCTCCATTGGTTGTAGGGTTCAAATACTGCTTGAAGATATCTTCTCCCTGTTTATTTTCTTGCTTTTAACTTGAGGCTCCTAGACGAAGTAGTTAAACCTCGTGTTTGTGTGGTGCATCTGAATGCAGCAGTGAGTGCAGAGTGCCTGCCATCACCTCATCCTCGACCTGTTTCAGCCCATGGGCAGCTTACCAGTTTGTGAACTGAGAGGAGCGGGCTGCTTGGCCAGGAGCACAGCTGTCCTCGTGCGCTCTCAGCCAGCTTGGCTTCTGCGTTGGCCGTGAGCTGTGGGTAACTGCAGCTCCACAATGCGCAGCTTTACAGGAGACGCTGGAATGGGGTGAATTCTGCAGGAGCAAGCTTTATTTATTGTGCAATAGCCATAATACCTGAATTAGAAATATAATCCTGGCAGGGCTATTGCACAGCTACCCTGTGCAGAATTTTGTCCTGGTTCGTCTCCCTGTACGTGATCTTTTGATGTGATTTTTGTTTTGTAACTATTGACGACCACCTCCAGAGGATTGAAGGGAGTTACTTGCTGTATAAGAACCCATATGCACAGCACAGGTGTGTCAGAAGACTTCCTTTTAGGCACTAAGGCTGACAGCATTGCCCCAGGCAGCTGCTGTTCCCTGGTGGAAGATGAGACACCGCAGGCGAGCTCAGATGTTGTTCTGCTGTCAGACACAAAGGCACGTGAGGGCTTGTTGGCATGCAGAGGTTACAACAGTGCAGTGGTCAGTGCAAAGTGGGAGAAGTCACCAAGCTACTGTTTTGATGAGTAGATGAGTTTTGTGTTGTCCAAATTACAGGTGGGTAAATTCTGCTAACCCAGGCACTCCTTGCTGAGCATGTTGTGCCCTTGCTGATGCGGTGCCTTCTCCCATCAAAAGCAGAGGTGGTTTAAGATGTCTTTACACTACCTGAGTGTAGTTTGTGCCCCAAATAATTTTGTCATATAGCTTTCCAGTGAAGAGCAAGATTTATTGTCCTCTTCGAGAATGACGTATCTGCAATGTCTGTACCAGAGCAGCAAGGCTGTGGTTATTTGCTAGCTACGTCGTTATTTTCTGCTGTTCCCCTGTGGGTCTCTGGGTTCCTATATGTGAGCACGACAGCCCTTCCTGTGAGTGCTGCTGCCTTTGTGCAGCCAGTAAATGCAGCAGGCAGGCTGCGCTTCCCAAACAGCTGCTCACATGCGACAGGGTAAGGTTGGGCTGCGAGCCGTGGGTGTGCGGCTGCTGCTGCACCCAGCGGGTAGGTTCCTCGGTGAGCCACCTCGGGTCAGCTGCTGGTGCTGGGCCGGCCCCGCTGCGGGTACCCTGACACGGGCCCAGCCCATGGACCCCTCCTGCACGTCCAGCAGCAGCGAGGGCTGGCACGAGCCAAGGTGTGGCAGCGTGGTGCGGGCATCACTGGCAGTTCTGCAAAGAACAACCACCACCCCTCCTGGGCACAGCTGCCCGCTGTGCTCCCAGCAGTGTCCTGATAGCCAAGCAAGGACTTTCCTTATGCACCACTCTCAGCATTCAAGGGCTCTTAGTAATATTCTTCAGGTAGCACAGCATTAAACTGAACCCAGGGACTC
This sequence comes from Anser anser, assembly GCF_964211835.1. Classification (NCBI taxonomy): domain Eukaryota; kingdom Metazoa; phylum Chordata; class Aves; order Anseriformes; family Anatidae; genus Anser; species Anser anser. Next base: position 3,674,252 of record NC_139733.1, read on the forward strand.
GTTCTATGGCAAACAAATCTGTTCCAACCGCAGATAAAACCAACCTCACCAGTCTTTTTGATCAGCTTTTACAGAGAGACAATTATTTGCCCTGTTGCTGCCTACTGTTTTTAATGGGGGAAGAAGTGAGCCCATAAGTTACAGCACAAGCTGTTGTATGCCTAATGTGCAAATAAAACACGCTGGAAAGTTCTGTATTCTTTTTAGAGCGAATGAAACTGAAAAAACTTTTTTTCCTTCATGCTTACAGATTCCAGGAGGAGTGGACTCGGGACATCGCAGCCCCAGGGCATAGCAAAGACAACGTTCAGCTGCACCAGTTCAACAGCAGCAGTGCACCTGTGAGACAGGTGGTACCAGGACACAGTGCTGCAGGACACGCAGTGAATTCAATACACGTGGTTGAAGTGTATGGACACAAGGATAGATACAACAAACCTAGCTGTCAGATACCTGGATAGCTAGTGTCTGAAATACACTTGCTTCTCTGGACCAAAATGAAATTTGGATAGAAATAACGTGCCTTAAAGACAACGCAGAAAGCTAACTACTCATTTGAATCTGAAAGTTTTATATACTCCAAGATGGTTATTTAACGGAAATACTTAAAGGTTTGATATAACTAAAATAATGAATGTTGAGGCTGGCAGTCAGCAGCCATCCTCTGCAGTGTGCTGTGTATTGTGACAATGGCAAAAGCATCATATCGTTCTTCTGTACCTCTAGAGAGAAGTGGTAGCCGGTTTGTATCTTTGCCTCATACAAAGTCACTGACGATAATTACACATAAAATTACAACCTTCTTTTAACCTGTGTTTTTTGTAAACATTTCAGAAAGAAAAATCCCCCATATTTTTACACAATAGTATGTTAGAACTACAATAAAACGTTTTTAATTAAAAGCCCCCTGTGCTTTGCATAAGGAAGGCCATATTGTTTGATTTATTTTCTATGTATTTAGAGGCCGTGGCAGGTGGGGTGCAGTACAGGCACGTCCCCAGCCCGCCGGCGTGTCCGGGAGGTGCAGCACACAGAGGGGCGCCTTGCTTGCGGCGGGACCCTTCACCTTGCCTGGTAACACCGCCGCTGGGCAGCGATGGCTCATGCTGCCGTGACAGCGCGGTGTGGCTGTGGCGCAGGTGGGAAGGCAGCGTGGGGACAAGTGCTGCGGCCGAGCACGACACGCAGCAGCTGCATGCAGCAGGAGCGCGCTGCAGGAGGCACGGGATGTCAGGACGCCGGCACAGGGCTCAGCGATGCCTGCAGCATGGCCGTGAGTAGCACTGAATAAAGGGACGATGCGGTTTTTGGAAACGTGTCTTCTTTTCCTGTTATCGGTCTGTTCGTTGTGTGAGGTTTTTCTGCTAGATTTTTTTTTCTATTTTGAATAGTTAAGTAACTGATACAGCTCTTACTCTGCTGCTTATATGCACACACGCATGTATCCTATAGCTGCAATATGGTTGTTTTCGTTCAGGTTGAATTGTTATTTATTCTTCCACCATCAGGTGTACGGTCACGTTCCTGTCATGACGGAAATATGATCTTACAGTAAGCCCCAGTAATTGTTTTATTGTCCTGCTTGTTATGACTCAGGCATCCCCTTAGGACTTTCAGTTCTGAGGTTTCAGTTTTGAAATTCAAATTATTGTAGCTGCTGGCAGGCCTAGCAATGCCCCATCCCATCCTGGCCATACTCAGCGAGGGTCAGAAACATGTGCTTACCCTCAGCTGTGTGGAAGTTGCAGCGAAGGAGCCTTGGTTTTGCTCATAGTAAGCTCAGTTCTGTACATTAATCATGCAATGCACTTCTTCATGCATGCTGCAGAAAGGATACGGGACGCACTTCTCGGTGCCTGGGAGGAAGCCGCGAGGTCTGGAAGCCTTGGGATGTGCCACGGCAAGTCTGGGTGCAAGGCAGTCGCTGGTGGGGATGGCTGGGGACCCTCGCAGGGTGCCCTCCGGTGGAAAATGAGATGTGAGGAGGTGAGGTACATCCATGTCCTGTGCTCTGCTCAGCCTTGCTGCTGGTGTGGGGCTTTCAGGGGTTGTGAGAGGCTGGACCCCAGCCGTAGGGAAACACTCCTGGGCCCTCCTTGAGCATGAAGGCTGGGTGGGATCAGCCCACAGGTGGAGGAGAACAAAAACAAAACACGGGAAAGGAGTGCAGAGAGGAACTTCTTCTTCTGGGAAAACCAGCCAAACATGAGATGCTCCTATACAAAGGGCAGGTACCTTAGAATTAAATGCAAAGCAGGTAAAGACTTTCCATGTAACAAAAGGTGCGACTTAGTGGAGTTACAAGTGCTTGTGGGACAAACAATAGGACTAGGATCTTGTTAGAGTAAATGATAGCTTGTCCAAGCTGGGACGTGGTAGAACAAAAAGCTCGACGTGTTGGCTGAAGTTCAGAACGAGGTGAGAGGCTCGTTAATGGAAGTCTTCATTTGGAGAGCAAAGGAGCGGGGCTGCTGGGCACTACTGCAGCTAGGAGGAGGTGGCAGAAGGGAGGTTACAGAACCATCCCGATCAGCAGGTGACCTTATTTGTCTCATTCTCTGCTGGAGAAGTGTACAACCGCCAGGATTTAACACGTGTCTCGGTGACCGTTTTATTTCAGAACGTGGTGGGAAGGAGGGCGGCAGGGGAAAATGTGTTAAAAATCAAAAATGACGTTTGGCTGAATGTGAAAATAAGTGCTATCATGTTTTTAAGGGAAAGAAGGAGGAAGAACAGCTGCATAAGGAAAATGGACTTCAAAAAGGGAAATTTCAGCATACTTAAATAACAAGTGTAGAGGATCTATGCAGCTTGGATGGATGGAGAACAGGAGATCTGGCAGGCACTAGCAGGGACATGCTAAAGGGACATGCCAAACAAACCCAGTGCAGAGGACAGCAAAAACCTGATACATCTGCCTGAGGAACTCTGAGGACATGAAAATGAGAGAGGAAAAACTACAGAAGAAAATGGAAATGTGGCAAATGACTGAGGAGTAGCATAAAGTGAGGTGAGCAAAGTGTCAAATCAGAAAGGTAGGAGGTAACAGGAGTAACAGCGAGCAGGGGAAATAAAAGGCAAGAAGTAAAAAACACCCTGGCAGGAACAGAGTAAAACTACAGGTAAGTTATTTCAAGTGAAAAGCAGAAATGGACCCAGAGGTGACAACCACTTAATGTCTGCTTTGGTTCAGGCCTCACTGAAAAGCCTGACTTTAACAGGGGAGAGCAGAGAACCTTCATAAGTACTAGAAGGAAGGTGCCTCTCTCATACCCCGATACAGCATAGGACAAATGTTTGAAGAATCGATTGGCAAAGAAGGCAAATCTCAACCTAGGTTTAAACAGAGCTGTGGGTGTGGGAGGGAAATGTTCTGGTCTGCTGGTAACATGCCTAATTTTCTGCACCATCATGATGGAAGATAAACAAACAAATAGTATCCAGGAGAAACCAACAACAATAAAAGGCTTAGGAAGCAGGGCTTCTGAGGAGAGTCTAGAGGAACCCTGTGTGTGTAATACAGGAACAAGAAGACCAAGGTGGGATGTGGTATTTCCAGCACATTAAAAAAAAACCTTCTTATAAAGAGGATGGAGATAATTTGTTCTGTGTATGCATTGTGGGTGAGATAGTAAAAAAAAATTCCCCTGCAATTTGCAACAAAGCAAACCTTTGAACTGAGGGAGGGTGATGAGGTAGATGACCCAGGAAGGCTGGAGGGTCATAAGGAGGTGAGGTTTTAAAAGCAGGTAAGGTACACATGTGAAGGTGCTGCCTCCCTGCAGGTATTTTGAATTTCCTCCCTATTCTACATCTCTGTGATTATGTTAATTGGATTTCAACAATAAGGGGATTAAAGAGGATTTAGCTCCCCATTGTTTTAATGTTACCATATGACTTTAAACACTACAATATGATTGCAAGCTGCTGGGTGAAATAAACTGCCCTGGGATGTCTGGGTGAACACGCTGCGTAAGAAGGGAGCCCAGTTATCCTGCCCTACAGACAGGGCCAATCTGAGCAATGTGTAATGGGGGAAAGTAAAACATTGAGATTATGGGGACATGGATGGCCGTGGGAAACAACGACACAGGTGGGTAAATTTACTGTCTCTGTGCTGGAGCATTGGATCACTGTCATTTATTAAGGCCTCTAATACAAGAGGCAGCAAAGTTGCAACAAGATACGGAAACAACACCCATGCTGTTTTTGTAAAATTTGTGGCTCTGTTCCCTCTGGGACTGTGCTTAGTTTATGACAGTTGCACCCCCTGGAGTTGGCTTTATTGCTCATGTAAACATTATTTATTGTCAGGAGGAAAATGAGTGCTGTGCAGGAAGGAGATGAAAGTCGCTGGGAATCTAAAATAGACACTTAAAAACTCACATTTATTAAGTTAACCCTTAAATGTTTGCTACCAGTGATTTCAAAAGAATTCAGGTTCCCATTTCTGCTACAGAGGATGTGTATTTCTTTGTGCATGTTATGGAACCGGTGGCTTGCAGTTAAGGACCAAGTTAAACGCTGCAAGCTGCATAAACAAGCACAAGGCAGCCCCCTTCCTGCATAGGTGCTTTTAAGTTAATTGATGTACATTAGCGTATGATAGGATAATTCTTCACAGATTAAAAAAATGCCAACAGTGTTTACCAGAGCAGTCGCTCATTTGCATTCCCTCACCCTGTGTTTTAAAGGAGCTTTCCCAGAGCAGGCAGCTCCGCTGAGGCTGTTGCGCTGGTCTCTTGTTAAGCTCTGACTGCTTGCAGGAAACCAAAAGACAATTTTTAAGATCTTATGCTAAATACTAAACAGGAAATGTTTTTTAAGCCAGCTGACATGATATTTGCTATAGGAAAGTATCTGATCCTTACTGCCTTTTAAATGAAAATTCAGACTTTGAAAGAAATGAAAGAGAATGCATTTGCCATGCTCGAATCACGAAGGGCCTGAGCCTCAATGTACCAGCTGCTCCACGAGGGAATGCAGCACATCCAGCCCCGGCAGAAACACCTCCCCGGGGGGCACCTGCTTCATCTGTGGGATAGCACAGGGCACAGCGTTGCTGGATCCTGTGATTTTTGTCACAAGTCTCATGATATTTTCTTAAGCTACAAGTGTAAGTTGGGTGAATATGTGAAAATCACAGCTTCCATTTATAAATAAGTGGGTGTCTCACCCTTGTACTTGAAGGGAGACGTTTCAGACCTGAAGTGTCAAACAGCAGAAGTAAACCACAAGACTCTTGCTTTTCTCTGATGATAATGACATGACTTGGAGGTGGCCTGACTCCTGATTGATGAGCACCTGGAGCTGTCAAATGTGTGCGTGACCTTGAAATGTCCAATATGTCTGAAAAAGGGGGAAGAATACATTTTGATGTGGCCAGAGCAAGGAAGCTTGGGATGGATATCGGAGTACCTACTGCAGAATGAACATTGCTTTCATGGAGCTTTCCACAAGGATTTTTGGAGAGGCCAGCTTTCACTTGGGCACCTGCCCCTTGGGAAGTATTTAAGGTGCTGTTTTCCTCTGCATGCTCTGCTGCCATGAATCTAGTTTTTTGTTATGGCCTAGTATTGTTCAAAGTTTCCATGCACCTGAGAAGTCCTGGATCTGGAGAAGAGACAGGACTGTGACACTGCTGGGGCATGAAGCCTGCAGGAGGTGGCCGACACCGCAGAGCGGGGCTGGCGGGGCTGGCGGGCTGCCCTCTGGCCGCAGCACACCCTGCAGTAAGGGCAGGACAGAGGTGGCTGATGGCCCAGATCTCCAACCATCTGCTTCCCAAACCTCCCAGTCAGCAGTGATGCCTGAGTAACTAAATGAATCAGCTATAACTTATTGTCAGATTTAAATGGCTTGTGCAACTATTTTAGTTTTTACATTTTGGTTTTAAATGTCATGCAGTACAACTTCTTAATAACTAATTGAATGGTAGATGTAATTGAATCTTCTGCGTGGAAGGACCAAGCAGAAAACCTGTCACCATGCCAGCTGGTAGCTTCTGAGATGACTCTGTGCAAATGCTCACCAAATCATGTTCCCCTAAAAGCGATACAAGGAGCCTCGTTTGTTTCTTCCTTCAGTAACAGGAGGAGGGGATCTTTTTTACTGTTTATTTTTTTTAAGGACTGTTATGAAGAAGGCTGATTTACAGCGTTGGTATTGAAAGGCTCTTGTATAACCATTCCACAACAACTAGCCATGTCTATTGTCACTGCAACCAGAAGATATTAACTGATGGAAACGCTGTACAGTTTCCAGCTCTCTGCACGACAAGACATTTCAAAAGCCAGTCTCCATTCCTGGTAGCTGGTGCTAATGCAAATGCAATGATGGAAATGTGAAACTCCTCTGGCAGAGCAGCAAGCAAGGGAATGAAACTTCATCTGGTGTAAAGTAGAATTGAAGCAGCTTGTTCCCTGGATTCCTGGTGCTATACTTAAGCACGCGTGTGTTCAGACTGTCCGTGTGTTTCAAGGTCAGGGTTGTATGGAAATGCTAACAGTAGTGTTTCCCACAGGAGGTATGTTGCATCTATGAGCTGGAGTCTGCAATAGCTTCAAATCCACACCCAGATGCTGGCCTTGAATTCATAAAGCCCGTGGGCTGCGCGCTGGCTGCACAACGTCCTTTTTGTCCTTCCTGGACAGTGGCGGTCAGGTGAGGCACTGGGGCTAGCAGGGTGGTCATTTCCTTGTGAGGATGCTACACATACAGTGGCTTTGTTCTCTCCTGGAGCTGGGCTGAATCTCAGCTTACCAGCTCTGCCAGCTGTTTATTTATGCACCTATGTTAAGGGGAGGATGCTCAGTTGGCTTTATTTGCTTCCTGCCTTCACAGAATTTCAATGTTTAGGGGTTTTCAGAAAAACAAACAAACAAAAAACACATAATGGGTCGAGTATTTTACTCCTTTATATAATTTGTTTTTTTTTTTAAAAGGGATCAGATATCGAGCCGCGTGGTTTTGAACACGTATGTGAAGCTCTTTGTCACCCCACGTACAACCCCACAGCACCGTCTGTAGTGCTTCCGACGTGAGTTATGGCCGATATATGAGGGCTTATTCTACATGCCGACCTCTGCGGTGTGCCAGGAGCAAGGGGTGCTCCGTTTTTGTGCTGTCTGCACAACCTTTGCGTTCTGCCAACGCTGCCAACATTCCCAAGGACACAGTGGGTGGCTCCCTGCTGTCACAGCCGCCAGAAGCGAAACCTGCCCGGCCCCCCCCCCCCCCGAGGCTGGGCCACCGGGGAGCGAAGCTCTGTGGTGGAGCTTCCGCCCTGGCGTCTGGAGCCTGGAGGAAAAAAAAAAAAAAAAAAGGAAAAAAACCACCACCACAAGCGGGGGGAGCAGCCCCACCGCCGCCCGGACCATGCTCTACAGGACATGTAAGTGAGGGGGGCTCAGGCAGTCCCAGCACATCTCCTCCTCGAACGCAGGGTGAGACTAGGTTGAGACCCGGGTTTCGTTCGTCCCTGGAGGGCTCTGGTCCCGTTCAGCTGGGGGAAAGTGGGGAGTCACGTTGTGATTTAACAGTTAACGGATAGAATGAGGAAGCGCGGCATGCTGACGCCGCCATGGCAAGGGAAAGGCTTAGTAAATGAAGTAACTTGATAAATAAAGAAATCAGGCGGTGTGCAGGGGGAAGCAGCAATTGCGTTGGAGATCAGCTACCCAGGAAATGCATCTGCTGCCCTTGTACGAGCTGGGAAATGAAACTCGGTCAGGTTGCTTCAGCTGGCTGCTAGGCTGGGGGGGAAAGCCTGAGAGAAATCCCAGAGGTTGAGAAGCCAGACCAGCCCCGCGGTCCAGCTTGGCCGGCAGCAGGGAGAGAGGGCCTGGCCCAGGGCTGCTCTGCCTGTGAACATTTTGAAAATAAAAGCACAATTTGCCTCACAGAGCACAAGGGTTTCATTTAGCCCTTTGTGCCCAGCTTGTCCCGGCTGCTGGTCCTGAAAGCTGTGCTCCATTTCTGGCTGTGCTCTTTGAATGTCATGGGCCTGGCTGTGGGAGGGGACTCGGTGGCCGGATCCTGCCAAGGCCAGGCCCCAGCACGGGTTGTGTGTGTGTGGGGGACATGGCCGTGTCCCCCTCCAGCGCCTGTGTCCCCCACCAGCACCCTGCCGGCTGCCTCCCGTACCTGCCTTCGCGAAGCAACCTTCGTGGCAGTAAAGTTACAGAAGGCAGACGTGCCACGGGCATGAGGAGAAGCTTTTTTTAACCCTTGATGCTTGCATCATTATCTGAGCCTGCGGGACAAAAATATCTTCAGGCAATGTGTCAGTGTATGCTGCGGCACTCCTGAGCGGTTGCTTTGCACTTCCATTCCACAGCGCTCAGAAACACTGTCTGCTAAATATCATTTGTGTCAGAGGTTTCAGTCTGTGTCACAGTAAGGCTACCAGGTTTTCAGGTCTGTGGTTTAGTTGCTGGTAGTGACTCCAGGGTCATTTTTGAGAAGAGCACAAACTGCAGTGAACTCACAGCTGTATAACACAGTCATAAAAGCAAACTTTCAGCATGCCATATGCCACTGCTTCTCAGTGCTCAGCAACATCTATTGCTGTAATATTCTAATATACAGATGAAATTCTCTTAAAAATACGATGAGAGGAGCTATAAAAATGACAATTTCCTTTCCACAAGGTGCCTGTTTCTATTACTACAACAGGTTGCCACAAATGACTTTGATATGGGTATGATCAAGGTCTCTGTGTGCAATAATAATAAGTTAAAAACCTGTTTTCATGCTGTTCAGAAAATCTGGATTTCTGAGGGTGAACGGAATAAACTCAGGATGCTTATACTCTATTCATCTTCCCAAGGGCAGGCACCATAACCGTGTCACATTATTTTGTAATACTAAAACTATTCCAAGGAGGTGTTTTTTATTTTTATTTTTATTTTATTTTTATTTTTATTTTTTTTTCTCCTATATTATTACATTTTTTATAGATAAGGAAGCTGCTTCAATTTGCAGTATGGAGATATAGACCAAGACATTTTCAGGAGTACATGTGGGGTCTTGGGTATCTCATTTGTTAATTAAGGTGGTTATAACAGGCTGGCTTGCAAAAGCTCAGGGTTGCTGGGCTGGGGGATGTCCTGTGTTAGCCTCACGGAGACGAGGCTCGGAGGGTGCAGGTGTTGGATATGATGCTAGGTGAGACAAGGCTCAGGGGTGCGGGTGTTGGATGTAATGCTGGGTGAGACGAGGCTCAGGGGTGTGGGTGTTGGATGTGACGCCCGGTGGGAGCCTCTCCCCCGGAGTGCTCCACCAGGGTGGAAATGCCAACCTGGCAGGGAAGGCCAGGCGCTGAGAGCAAAGGCGAGAATACTGCAGAGCTCAGAGGTCTGGAGGAAGACTTGAGGACTGTGTCTGACCCTGCTGGGAACAGCCCGGTATCCATCCCCACGCAGCTTCTCAGGGCTGGTGCCGGGTATGGCCCTTCCTCCCGGACACCGCCAAGTGGCAGCACTCGCAAACTTCCAGCAAAGGCTCGGGTTTACTCCACCTCTGCCCCTCCATGGCCAGGCCTAGGCTTAGCTGAGCTGTCTCATGCAGGGATGTGCAGCCGGCTGTGAGGAAAGTCCTCCCCGGTTCCTTTCGCAGCCCCTGCCTGCCCTGTAGGTCTGTGCAGGCCTGGCGTCAGGCTTCAGCGCTGCAAGCTCGGTGGCAGAGCTGGGCCAAAACCTCACTGAAGGAGCTGCGATCTGAACCCACAGAGGTCTCCAACGGGAAGAACCCAGCACTGTTACGGGCTCAGGGCTGACCCCTGCTCGCAGCCAGCACCGTGTGAGTGCAGCTCTCCTGACCCTGCCGCAGTCGCAGCTGGGATCTGCAGGCCCATGCACTGCACTGGCCTCGTTTTTATACTTCACCCAGCAAGTTAAAAGCTGCTGGTGACACACGCACCAAATACAGCTTCCAGTCAGTCTGGGAGTCATGTAAAACTATGTATACGTATATAAACCCAGACTTTCCGTAGAGCATGCAGCCAAGCACTTCTGGAAGAGGCAAGGGACCAGCAGGCTGTGGACGAGCAATGCAGGAAAGATCTGGATTCTTCCTGGGTCCCATCTAAATGTTCAGATGTCTGCTCCCAAGACACTGCATCACCAAAAGCAAGGGCTGTATGTTTTATCATCTGTCTTCTAACTAATCCCAGTACACTGGTATAACTTCCTCACCCATTAGGCACGGACACACAACTTCTTATGGGCTAACCCTTCAGCTATTTTTGTTGTCTCTGTGGCCATCCACGCAAAGGTTTTGTTTCCAGTGCAAGGGTATGCTGTTGTGCTTGGGAACTTGCTGTGTAACAGAACCAAGTTGTTTTAGTGAAAAGTGTCTCCTTAAGTCGGTTCCTGAAGATGCCCGGGGCTGTGCGGGGCAGCAGTGTGTTAGCTGGGTGCCATGTTTTCAATGTGAGTCATAATTATAAATCATGCTGTATCTTTGCCATAGGAGACAACAAACTTTTCCTTTACAAGAATACCAGATTTCACAGTTAAAAAACAAAACAAAACAAAACAAAAAACAGTAGTAATATATTCCTTAATCACAATTCACAAACCTAAGGTTCAGCCTTGCTTCTCCGCAGCATTTATATCTGGGAATATCATTTTGCCTCCATACCTGCTGGGTAATTAAACGTTTATGAAATTTTATGCTGATGGGAGCTTTTAAAGTACACAGAGTTCCTTGCACTTCCTTCCTCGGAAGCAACCACACCCGAACTAATCAGATGCTTCGCTGCGAGTTTCTCTGCCACCGAGGGGAGCCGAGGGTCTCCTGGGACGGGGATAAGGGCCCCCGGGCTGGGCTCACCCCTCGCGGCTGCACCGCAGGAAGGCGGGCTGTCCTTGCACACGACTGTCACACGGCTGGTACACGGCTGTCACACACACACACACAGAGGGCTGTCAGGGCCGCCCGGGGGCGGAACGGGGCGGGCGGCGCTGCCCGGCCCCGGGGCGGCCCCGCCGCGCTCGGCAGCAGCAGGAAGGGCCGGGCCGGGCCGGGCCGCTATGGCCGGTGAGGAACGGGAGGGAAGGGAAGGGGCTGGGGCTTCGGCCGGGCGGTGCACGGGGTGGGGGGCGCCGCCGTTCGTAGTGCAGCCCCGGGCCGGGCTGTACTGGGCCATACTGGGCTGTACTAGGCGCCCTGCGGCGGCACCCCGTTTTTCCCCTATATCTTTCCGTGCCGCCGTGCTTCTGGGGTGCGCGTTTGTTTACCTGCCGCCGCGCGTTCGTTCCCCGGCGCTGTCGGGTCCTAAAAACTTGAGATCCCAACACCGAGCCGTCCCCGGATTTAATTTAATTCCGTGAGCCATAACCAGCTCGTGAGTCACCAGGACGTGTACGGCTGCTGGGCAAGGGGCGGTCTGTGAGTGGCTGCGCTGCACAGGCTCGAGGCCTCGGGAAGTGTTCGCTGAACGCCGCCTAGCCTGAACGATGCTGCCTGTTGTCCGAGCTCCATTTTAAGGTTTTGCTCCAGCACTTAGAGGAGGGAGCTTGCACTCCAGTGCTTGCATGCATTCTGCAGGTTTTACTGAGGGATGCATGAGTTGTGCTGAGGGTTAGAGTCAGCAAATGCGATCAGGCGTGTATGTGGAGTTAAGCATATGTGTTTCTCCACCAAAAGCAGCGGGGCTGTAATGTATGTGGGCAAAAGAATTCCTCGGGGCAGGGTCACTTCCATACCAGATTTCACACTTGAGCAGGCCAGTTGCGCAGTGTGATGGCTGAAAGAAATCTGTCACTTACACCTGGTCCCAGTCTTCTGTTCAGTAAGACTGTGCCTCTGCACCTATAGGACAAGCTCTCCTGGTTACTTAAGAGCCCAATTACTTGATTTTTTATATGAAGGTTGAAGGAACACATAAAATAATGTCATGTTCAAGTATCAAGAGCGTTTTAACACTTCTTTGTTTTGTTTTATTTTCTATTTTTAAAGACGTTCAGATAAAGATAAGTTGTTGAAGTTGCTGTCAAAGGCACTTACCTTGTAGCAGTGGTGGCCTTGTGTAAGTGAAGCTTGGGAGAGAGGCAAGCTGTCTTCCACCTCAATATCACCGCTTCCAGACCAGAGGAGCAGACTAGTCCCTCCTCATCACGGGTACATTTGGTAACCAGTGTGATTTAATAATCTGGGTCCACTTCTCTGCAGCCAGATTCCCTCTTAAATCCTCAGCATGCCTTTCTTAGGCTCTTGAAAGGGGAAAGCCAACAACTAAATTAGAGTAAAAACTAACATTTTGTTGAGAGAGATTTTTTCAGCTCTTTGCTGAGATGCTTTAACAGGGAGTTTGCACAGATATATGCAAATGATTGGACCCACGCCTTGAGGTTTTAATTGTCAGATTGCCTTTGTGAGGTTCATGAAAATGATTAAGTTTTACAGGAAGTTGCAACTCGTGTTTACATTACCTAGCAGATACCATTAAGTTTCTAGAACTGATGTTCACAAATTATGTGCTGTTATGAAGAACAGGAGAGATGTATTGGGGTTTTGCGTCTGTTGTATTTAAATTTTTCTGCTTTATCTTGTCTGTTTGCTTGGTAAATTGAAGGAGGCTTTAAATGGGAAACCAAACAGAAGACAGTACCATAATAAAGATATAGTGGTGTAAGAGACAGTATCGTGAGTCCTTATGTAAATATTGATGGAGGTGTTCATTAGAAATGCCTACCTGCCTGGCTTCAGGCAGCTGGCAGTGTTCAGTCTCCCTGGGCCCAGGCATGGATTAGAGCACAGTTAAGTGGCACATTGCTGTGAGGAATGACTGACCACTGGCATACAAATTTGGAATTCAGCTGTGGGTTTTTTGTTGTTGTTTCTTTTTTTTTTTTTTATGGTGTTAAACATAGGTGGCAATCCAAAATGCAAGTGGTATGGCCACTGGGCCATGTGGTTTTTATCTGAAAGGGCAGCAAATGTAGGTCATGAAAGAGAGTACACAAGGGGGATGGCAACAAAAATCCAGTTTGCTCCGTCCCATTTGTTGTTCCTTATGTAGAAAACAATGTGGAGTCTTCTAAGGAAAGAATAATTAAGCAGAATGAAAATTACAAAGCAGTTTTTGACAGTCACTACAACCTGATAGCAACATGTTTGTGTTGTCAGTGCCAGCAGCTAGCGACCCCATTTGGGGGGGGGTGTTAAAATGTCTGTCCATGCCGTGGCACTATAGCTGTGGTCGAGTCCCCTGGTCTCACAGTTTTGCTGCTTTGGGCTTCTAGGCAAGCACCAGCCAATAATGAGATGGTCCTTGCAATGTTGGGGTGGCTTCTGCTTAAAAACAAAGTCACCTTAGCATAGAGATTTAAGCTTTTCTTTCCAATAGCTGTTGCCTCTTTGAGGCAGCGAGATAAAGGGTGGGTATGTGAAATGTCTCAGACCACCAGCTCCTAGATTCACAGAGCCTGAAAATGTGTTGGTAGTTTCACTGCAGGTGTGAAGCTAGCTGCTTTGGGCTTCTTTTATTTAAAAATGTAAGTGAAGGGTGCGTTCAGTACTGACAAGTGTTGGTGAGGCAGCTGTAGAGCATTGACATGTTGGGGCAGAAAATGGCGGGTCACTGGGCCTCTGCTCTACAGCCCCGGGCAGGCCCCAGCAGGGCCCAGCGGCCTGGGGACATCCTGCCACTGGTGTCTGCTGGTGGCACTGGTGGGGACAGGAGGTGGCTGGGACAGGAGGTGGCTGGGACAGGCCTGGGCACACTGGGCCACGGAGCAGCACGTGGGGTTTGGAATGCATGTGTGTGCTTTCCAGATACCCTTATCACCTCAGGGCAGGGTGCTGCGTCCCAGCCACTAGCATCGGTGGGGTTTTGGTGGTGTGGAATTTATTATTGTATTTAACTTAGCAGCTGGAGCACAGTTCTGCACTGGTGGGTGGCCTCCATGGGCATTTTCTCTTTCCTGGTCTACCAGGAGCATGAACACTGCCATTGCTCCTGTGGGCTGAGCAGAGAATTCTTGGGGTCCCAGGAAAGCTGGGGGGCTTCAGAAGAAGCAAGGGAGATGCTGGAGGTTACTTCTTGGTGTTGAACTGGTGGTGAGCTCGATAACATCTCTCCAAAACATTTTAAACCTTGCACCCAGTCCTACATCCTGAAGTGAGGTGGTTTGGAGGAGATGATGGTACAGGTGGGTGAAGCATCTTTGTGGGGCAAGAAGCAGGCCACTTCAGAGGTAACTCTTGAAAATTGAGCAGCCCATGGGACTGGAAAAACATCCTGCAGACACCTGAGCCAGACCTAGGGTTTGTCCTTGGCAGGCACAGATAGCAATGTCTGCTAAGAGGGTTGTCTCGCTCTCTCCTCGAGCGTTTTGTCTTAGACTGGAGGAAAATGGAGCCACTCCTGAAATCTCAGTGAGGCTTACGCTGTGTAATGTAATCTGCGGTGCACAAGTGTGCAGGTTTCAGATGGCAGCAAAAAGCCTTTGATAAGACTGATGATGGTTCAGTGAGTATGTATAAATGAAAAGCACTGTGAAGACATGGAGTGCACCTGAATGCTCAGAAAATGATCTCAGCTTAAATGTGATCATCAGCTGGTCACAATTAACTTCACTGGTGTAATTGCTTCTGAAAGACTTCCTTGTGCTGCCTGCATGGTAATCGGTGATGATGAGGCAGCAATGGAGCGTGTGGAAACCAGAGGAGATGACACTTCAGTGCTGCTTTTATTTTACTAACTAATATACATCCTGTTTGTTGGATCTTTGCCTTGCTTTTAGCACTTGTTGTCATTTGTTATTGAATGTCAAGGTGTTATTTGAAGTTTAATTGCTCTGCTAGCTTGTAAGCTGCTGGTTCAAAATGTGGTTTTGTAAGCGTGCAGAATGTACAGAGTTGTTTGTGACACTCAGAGTCACTTCAGATCATGTAACTGAGGCAGAGGAAGGAGGAGGAATCTGTCCCCACTGGGTGGCAGGGAGGAAGCAGGTGACATGGCACCTTGTTCCCCAAAACCTATTGACACGGACAGACAACTTGACGGTACCCTGCTGCCCTGGTTTGTGTTATCTCCCAGTCCTCCCTGAGCCTGTCGCGCATCCAGATGAGTGGATTTGAAGAGAAGTTTGATTTCAGTCCTTTTGTTGAACTTAGTGCAACAAAACAGATTTGCTCAGCAAATATGTCAGTGCACCGTGTTTCTAACAGCACACTGTAAGGCTGCCATGAAAGAGAGAAGTGGGAAGGCTAGGAATTAGAAACATATGAAAATAATGTGTTTGTAATAAAAAGTAAGAATGTAACTCCAGTTGTGTTTTGCCTGTGGAATGCCGCTCTGTGCAGTATCAATAGCTGTGTTTTTGTTTGAGCAGGAGTGGCGCTGGCAGCAGAGAAGTTGTTACTGCACAGTGATCACACTGGGAGGTTTTCCTGAGCTCTTTCCTGCAAATGCTGTTAGTACTATACAAACACAGGAAAAGGACAGTGTAATTAAAAAAAAAAAAAAAAGACAACTTCTATGGAAGAGCAAGGGCTGTGCATAGGCACAGTGCATCATGCATTAGTTTTCTGGCTTTCTCCTTAATTTTTCTGTTTGTCTTCTCTAAATCACAGGGCACAGAGAAGTGATGATGGTGTGTTTTCTGGTAGCCAAAATACCATAAAACCTGTGCATGTGCTTTAAGCAGGGGGAAGGTACTGTGCTTTTTTTTCCTTTTCTTTCCTTTTTTTTTTCTTCCTGTGCTGCTCGGGTGTGATGTGCTCAACTTTAGCGGTTTACATTGACCAGTGGACTTGGTAGAGCACACTTGTGCAGGTCAGACATGTTAACACTTCAAACATTGTCACGGATGTTCTGTTTCTAAATCTGATAAGGGCGCAGTAACCTGTGGAACCTGCCTGAACCTGTGTTTGTATTTTAGTAGGGGCAATACACACTAATAGCTATAGGGAAAGCTATGCTCTAAGAGGGAAACTCCTGCAAAATCCATTGGTGTCAAATTGGAAAAGGTGCCTAAAACAACAGCAAGTGTGGATTTGTGTATTTGCAGAGGTCTGGATTAATATAAAAAGGTGTTTTATTGGAATGAGTATTCGAGTGTACTGTCACAGTAAAAAAATAAAATAAAGTTACTGCTTTTTGAATTCTCTTTCTCCCCTCTCCTGGGTGAGGTGGAATGCAAGGATTCCTTCTTTAAAAAAATTCATGGCCCTTTAACAGAGATTTGCTCCTAATGTTCCAGTTTTGTTTCAGTCTGGGCAGTTTATGCTGGGCACATGGCTGGATTCTCCTGTTAGACAAAAGGCAGCACTAAACTCTTGGCGGGTTGGGTGACATTGGTGCCAAGTCATCTCAGCCCTGTTGTGACTGGCTGGGCGAGCTTCCCTGCTTCCCGTCCTGTACCGCCAGCCGCTGTCATCATCAGGTCTTAAGCAGCAGGCAAAGACCAGCACTGCTCTATGTATTGTTATCAGCTGCGTACGTCCTTTGAAGCCTATTTGGGCTGTCCTTTTACTGTGCTATGTAAGAGAGAACATCTATGAAACACATTTACGTAAAAGTTCTTTTAAGATGTTATTTTTAAACTCTGCAATCTGACTCTGTATTTATAAATGGCAGAAAATGTTCAGTGATTTAACAATATTAGGACTGGATGAATGCTCTCAATTTGATTAGATATCCGTCAGTGCTTGACATCCAAATAATTCAGAGCCTTCTCCCTTTGGAAAGAGAGGTCAGTACCAGTGAGCAGCCAGGGGGTCAGGCTTGTGTGATTTTAATGGACAGGTCTTTGAAAGCATGTGGCTGTGTTACATATCCCTAATAGACAGTTTGGCTTTCAAAAATTATGTGATGGTAATAATTCTATTTTACGCGTTTAACCACTGTTAGGAAAGTGAAATGTACAGGACTTAAAAACAGTTTGCTTACTGTGATTTTGCTTACTGTGATATTACTTACTGTGTCTTGTTCTTTGTGTTATTTTATTCTTAGATCAGTCGTATTGTCAGCGGCTGCAACATGACATGTATTTTCTTACAAGCAATAGCCGACTGAATGAGCAAGTGGTTGATAAAATTATCCTTCAGCTTAACAGAGTCTACCCCCAAATTCTCACCAATACAGAAGCAGAAAAGGTAACTTAATGAATTTTACTATATCTCTGAATGTTGTATTGTTTTTCTGAGTGCTGTCTAGTGAGCCTTTCACACTAAAAAGCCCGCATTCTTCAGTATCTGCCTAGGCATTCTTTCTCATCTTAATTTGCACTCATATTAGCAGTTCTTTCTGTAGTATTTCAGCACTTCAGGGATTAGCAAATGCATCTTCACACAGTGAAGAGTTAAGAAAATTTCTGTGTTAAGAAAATTCTATCCCTATTTTTCTCAATATAATACCCTCTGTTTTCTGTTGATAGCAGCTCAAAGACTAGGTCTGGTACATGTGAGCTGAGTTGCTTCTTCACCTCATTGCTGTTTTCTCCCACCTATAATTGTGGGGGCTGAGAAATGGATGGAGTTAGTAACATCTTCAGGAGGTGTAGCTGTACGTGGAGGAAGGCCTCCTTCAGCTTTCCAAAACGGGTAGCTGTTTTTAGGGAGAAAGATCTTTTAAACCTGTGTAGACTGAAAGGCAGTTAAAAGCTGCCCAGATCCTCATTGTAACAGCTTGTACTTGCCCTCTACTGATTGCATTGTCTGCACAAAGCTCAGAGTTTTGGCACATGAGTAGTTCTGCATTAAGAAAGCATAGATCTAATTCTTTCTCAGTCAAACTCTATGGGGATAAATAGTGATTTGGTGGTGGAGAACAGCGCTATGTCATCAGCTGAGCCAATCCAGCCACCAAGTTACGACAATCAGTGTCATGTGCACAATTAAAGATGGTCTCATTTCCTCAAGATCTTCAGAATAAATGCAAAAGGAATTTATGAAATGTTTTTTTGTTGATTTCTACACTTAGCAAATAATAACGAGCTACTTTCATATAGGTCCAGGCAAGTTTCTGTCAACTCTGAGTGTTTAGGAAGCTTACCATTCCTGATGTATCTATTTGACCTTGTGGAAATTTTGCCAGAATAAGGAGTGTTATATCAGATGCATTGTATTCCCGTCCCCCTAGAGAATGAATTGATCCTAACTACATGTACTGCAAATATTATCTACTGTACTGGTATGAAATCTAATGCTTTGCTGAGAGTGGCTTTGGACACTTTCCAAATAAGCTGAGATCAGTCTGATGTGTGTAAGGTACACATTTTCATTTTTCTTTGTAAGGTCTTCTAATATTCATCACATTTTAGAGTACAGAAAAAAGAGCTTTCTTCTGCAGCTGCTTGCCATTGTGCCTGAGTAATGAGAATTCATAAATGCTGCACAGGGTATGCAGCAGTTCTGGAAGCAATGAGATGTGTAATCTTGGGATGATGAACACTCCAATATTGGGACTAATATAAGTAGTATAAAATACCTTTTTGGGTAATCACTGCTAGGTATCTAAGGGAAAACCTGAAAACATAAAAATTTCTTATGGCATTTGTTGGTATTTCCTATTTGCTGTCAGAATCCAATTGTGGAGTGGCAAGTACATTAGTTTGAATACAGAGGAAACATCAAATGTGAAGTAGCTGTCACTTTACTGAGAAGGGAAAAAAAAAGAGGGAAGGCAGAGGCAATATGCTCTCCAACAAGCAGTGCTGTCCAGATGGAGCTCAGTGCCTTGAAGAGTCCCGAGCAATGCACATCCTTTTTAGGTTCCCATAATTTTCTGGCCCATTGTTTTATCAAATGTAACATGAGTTCAATATCTTTATTTCCTGGCATATTGTAAAGTGATATAAGATTGTTCTCTAGCTGTTGTAGTCTCTCCTCTGATGACTGCTTTTCTCTTACAGTTCAGGAATCCAAAGGCATCACTCCATACCAGGCTCTCGTATCTGATAAAGCACCTTCAAAAGAAAGGAGACAGACACTGTCAAGAATTTTACAGAGCTCTACAGATCAATGCTGAACAGCTGTATAATGACCTGCCAAGCAGGAAAATCTTGAGTAAGTTGATTTGTAGGTTGAATGAGTTGTGGATTTCCTTATCAATGTATTATGAAATCTCATTTCAGATGATCTGTTCAGATTATTTACATGTGTATATATATATATATATATATTAACGTAAGGATTCCGTCTGACTGGAATTTCAAAAAGCAGTAAGGGATTTTGACTGCATAGCTCTTCTTGTTGATGAGTTTGGGGTGTCAAAAAATAATTGATAGCCTTGAAATATGAGTGCGTGTGTTTGAAACATTTTAAGTGCTACATGTAAGACAGCAATATAACTCATATGAGGGACAATTTCTCTCTTTGTAACATTGGCTCTTCATGGCTTTTTTATTTCATCAGTGTTTACTCTTCTTTGCAACAAGTCAGAGTATTAGAATAAAAAAAACCTTCAATTTGTTAAGCTAAAAAACCCAGTGGCTAAGAAACTTGCATTTCCCTCAATCTGTAAATCACCCAGTTGTGTCTACTTCAAGATGAAGCAAACACTTTAAATCATGTTTCATCCATGTACCTTTGCAATGCTGAACTACGATATTAGTCACTTAGGGCTCATTTTATGCATCTGGCATGCCTGACTGATGTCCATAAAACTGCCCACCAAAAATACCTATATGTATACATGTACATACTCCAGAAGGACTGAAGCCCAAACTTCAGATTTGACTCTACACTGCAAAGAAGCTAAGTTCTTTAAGGAAAAGTATCAAGCCTGAATTACTGTATGTTGATTTTTCTTTTTTTCCCTGCCTAGTGAACTGGAGAAAAGAACTATTCAAAATGGATGGGAAATATGTTTAGGCCTCCAGCATGCTGAAATGACTTGAGCAGCTTGAGGGAAAGCTCCTGCATATAGGTTAGTGAAGGTGCAAAGGGACTGCAGTTTAAGAGTTCCTTAAGAAATATCTAACAGTACTAATGCTTCACCAGTCAGTTGATTCCAGTTATAAAAACTCCACAGTTATCTGCCAGAGGAAGTTTTAGTAACGTGGGTCAAACACCATTTAGATTCAAACTGTTTCATCAAAAGTTCGTAGGTCTAAAGAAACAAAACACCAACAAATAAATCCACTCTTTCTCTTATTTCTGGAGTATGGCATGCAACTGGCAGAAAAAAAGCTTGCAAAGTTGTAATTACCTTTTAAGATACAGCATTGTCTAGCTTTGTTCAGCCTTCCTTTTTTGAAGGAAAAGGTTTGTGTCTGCCCAGCACAAATAGACAACGTCTGGAAGACTGCGCCACTTCACTGCCTGCACAGGAAGGCTGCAAAGTTCCCCCAACTCTCCAAATCCTACACCCAAACCCCCTTGAACAGGCCCATCCCTGCCTCAGAATCTCAGCTGAACATGAATCTCTACTGATTCAGCCTTGCAGCAGATCTAAGGCAGTGCTTTTGATCTGCTATTCACCGTGCAGCTGCCATGCCCTTTCAGAGAACAGGCTCTTGAATCAAATAGTCTTGGATCTATCACTTTTATCTGAGGTAGAGGTGAAGGGCGACAGGTTTTCCTGCCAGGCTGACTAGAAGGCAGCAGACAGCCTTTAGTAATTAAGAGCAACTTAAGAAGTCTTAGTGTAGTCACTAAGAATATAATTTCAAGCATGTATTGATGTTTTAAGAATTTAAACTGTTAGCGTTCAATAGCTCTTATTTCTACAAGCCCTTTCTGAACATGGCTCTTACCTTATCTGTACACGTTAGCTGAGGTCTGACTACATCCCCTATAGATGGTCTCAATTCAGCTAGGTACTAGAAATTGCACAGCTGTGCACAGGTTCATCGGTACCCATAAAACTCACATCGGTAGGTGTGCAGATGTTGAGCAGACGGCCCCTCACACTGTGTTGTGCTGTTGTCACACCTGGACAGACTAGCAGAGAGGAAACTTGCATGGGGCCTCTGAGCAACTTTTTGACTGTTAGCTAGAGCATGAACATGCTCATCCCTGTCCCTTGGTTAATTCAGAGAGCTTTATTCGAGGAGCCATGCGAGTAGGCAGGGTGAGGGCCTTCTCATGTTCAGACAGCACATAATAAGTACATGTGCTAGGGCTGCCTCAAAGCAAAAATAGATGTTCATGGTTCTCCCAAGCTGTTTATCTGCAGTTGCGTTATGTAGAGGGACTCCCAGTAACAGTCGTAAGTCATTAATACTCTGTGTCTTGGTACAATCTTATGTCACCAGCCTCAGAGCGATGATAACAATTCAAATAACTGAGTTAAAACAGTACTACATGGTGAGATTGTGCAATTTCCTTGTATTGACCCAAGGAGGAAGTAAGGTGATGAGAGTGTTTGCATTAATGTGTTTGCTGCTTCTTACGAGTTCTGTAACTAAAACAAATGTCTGCATTCTGGATTGAATGGCTGATAAACATTTGTGCAGTATATTGAGCTAAAGCCACAAATGATTTAATTCTTCATAAAAAGCTACTTTTTCAGTATAAGCTATTATTTCTCATTTCTGTGAACGTGAATCATTTTGAATATTACAGGCATTATCCTTCAGACCTCCAACATGTACAACTTTTATGTTACTCATAGGAGTAGTCAGAAACATATTCTACAAAGGAGAACCTTTCAAAGATTTCTCTTTCATTGCAAAAGCAACTTCAGTATTTGTGCTAGAACAAGATTCCTTTTCTTTGCCTCAAGTATAATATTGCAAATGAAATGTGTAGCAATGTCTCCTAATTCCCACTAGAGGGTGGAGAAGGCACACAACATGGACAAAGCTGTTGAAGCCAAACAGGATTTCCATGTGAGTCAGAAAATGGTTTTATTTCTCTCAAAGCTGACATGGATTAGAAAGATAAAGGATCAGCTCAGTTCTATGCAATGATAGCTTGGCAAAAGTTCAGGGTTGGCTGTGCTCTCCTGTGAAGTGCGGGGATTTCTTTACTAGAGTATCTAGAGAGGATATCCCTCAAAACAGGCAGGCTACGTAAGAGTGTCATCGATGCAGAGCGCACCATGGAGGCTCTGCAGCAATCCTTTCTCCCTCTGTGTGACTCAAGCTCTGCAGCAAAGTGGTTCAGATGTTTCTGTTCTGCTTGAGTACCGTGCTGTCACCCCCCCGAGAGGGATGTTTGTAACGTGGGTTATGGGCATTTGCTGTCTGACTGAGGGCAGGTGTACAGGGCAGCTTTCCAGGACACCTCACATAGCACCAAATTGTTGTGCAGAACATCAGCTTAAACCAGTCTCAAATTCTGTCCTATCGACCATCAAATTTGAAACTCTGACTTTGTGCTTTTTTTAAAATAAAACAAAACAAAACAAAAACCCTCTCTTGTCTACCAAGAAGTTTAGATGAAAAACTTGTTTTGAAGATTCATGAAGTATTAAAGGAAAGTCCCTCCTCTGCCACTTAAGGTGACAGCAGCATTCCCTTGTGATGCCCACACCTTCAGTGGGCAGTGCTATCTCCACATCCATATGGTGAAGGTGCCTCTAAAGAAACATCCCCCCCCCAAAAAAAAAGCAGCTGCAGATCTCTCTGCCCAAAACAGAGGTGGAGGCTCTACTTCACCTCGTCTGTGTGCATGAACATGCAAGAAATGGGAAGAGAATCAGTCTGGACCTGTTCTAGTGAAACAAAGGTGCTGCTTAGATATTTTACTCCACAGCTGCTTTCTTAGTGTCCTCTCACCCATCCTGTTATGCTTTCAGACCATGTTTTTAGGAGAGCCTAAATGCCTATTCTTTCTCAAGCCCTTCCAAAAGCTGTTCTGTGGTTATCCCTGTATCTTATATGTGCAGAGAGCTAACTTGGAGTAAACCTGCATGGGATGTCTCTAAATAAAGGAAAAAAATAACAACACCACAACTTTCTTGTATTGCAGAAAAATAGTTTTATAGCTGCTAACTCTTGAAAATCTTGTGTTAAGGTCAACGTCCTTTTCTACTTGATTTTGCAAAAAAAATGCTACCTAGAGGCAAAAATTATTTGTGCCAGATGTTAGCTCATAGCACCTACAGATTTCAAAAGAAGCTGTACAAATATTTAGCTGAAAGCAGAATTTGGATAAATAATCTGTGCCAAGCAGTTTGTTCTGAGTGATTCATCTGCCAGATATAATCAAGCATGGAGATTTAGTCAAGAACAGAACAGAAAGGATAGTACTACATTAAATCAGAAGGTTGTTTTCAGATTAGCACATACGTTGGCTCACAAATATTTTGTATTTAGCACAATGAAAGTTTCTGGCATTATGGAAGGATTAGCTCCGGCTTTTCTCACTTGCGAAACAATTTGAGTGCTCTAAAGTACTCGTGTGCCAGTGGTTGTCGGTGGTTGTCCCTCATGTCTGAATGCCAGCACTGCTATGTGTGATGTTACTTATGTGGTTAGAGCCTAACCAGATCAGAGGTGTTGCTGCAACCATTTATAGCTATTTATAGTGCATTCAAATGATGGTGTGACTCTGTCTTTTGATCAAAATATATCCAGGTTTAACTGTAACAACGATTTATTTTGGGAGGAGCTAATATTTCATGTCAAAAATTGATATTTTTCTGAAATGTGGTATTTCGCAGAATTTTGCATGTGCTGATTATGTTTGTGTGTTTGCTTGAGCTGAGTACTAACTTGTGATGTGTTGCTTTTATTTCTAGAAACCACAGATTCCACAGAGATAGACACTGACATGGAGAAATGTATGCTAAATGACAGGGGTAAATAAACGCATACAGTGTCACTTTATGGAATGGCTTTTCAGATTATGATGCAATTTATTTTATCATGTAACTTGCATTTCATGTAACAAATTGTTTGTTTTATGATACCTTTACTGTCACCGTTTAAGTGGAATTAATGGAGGAAAGCATACTGAGCTGCTGTTGAGGAAACCAGTGCCAGGAAATTCAAGAGACTGTAGAGTTTAATCAATATTCACAATGGTATTTTACTTGCTTTGTTTTAGCTAAACTCTTCATTTCCTATGATTTGTTCAGGGCTTGAATAGGAAGGGCTATTCAGCTGCTGCTGCTGTGACTTTGCGCAAGGCCATCAATTTTTCTGTATAGCTTTCAAATTTTTTGATTTTTTAAAGCTTTCAATTTAAGTGCAAATCATTTAACAACAAAGACAGGAAAATAAGCAAGGATGAACTTAAATATATTTTCCTTAGGGAAACATGTTTTTTTTTTCCTCTTGCTTTTTTTAATGTCCAGATTACAGAGAGGCATATATTTTTTATTCACTGAAAAATATTTTGAAAATAAATTGAAGAGCTGAAGAAACTAAAAGAAAGATGAAGAATGTTTTGAAATTCGTAATGAACTCATATCATTTAAGTTTTAGTTGATGTTTTATATAGAAATTTGCATTCAATTATGGGATACTAAAAGCACCTTATATGAAATGTGCTTTTTTGGCATTTTCCCTCCTAAGAGAAGACTGAAACGAAGGGCAGAAACACAGTGTAGCTCAACGTATATTTTTGTGTCACTTCTTTGAATATTTAACCAAGTTGCCGTTCAGGTTTTTGTTCACACTGCTATTGCTGATTGCAGCATAACAGGAAGATCAGACAAGGTTCTCAGAAATAAGAAAATGAAATAATTTGTTCTTTCTCATGCTGATGAAAGAGCCACCATCGGACTGGAGGTTGTTCAGCTGCTAGTGACCCTCTTAGGGAGGTTACATCTGAAAGAGCAACCAAGTTGTTGCTCCGCTGCTGTTTCTTTAATGTCCACATCCATGTGATTGGCTCCACTGATTTGTTAGTCTGGCGTACGTTTTTCCTTAAACTGACAGGTGCAGTTTAATTCATAGTGAAGTCATAAATATAAATACAATATTAGATGCTAAAGAAGCTGATATAAATCTTTGTGAGGCTTTTGTATATGGATAAGTATGAATTAGAAAGGTTTTATTGAACATCAGCATTAAGCTGCATGTAATTCCAGGCAGGCGCATTAAAGCAGTGTTTCCAGTGAGGGGTTTGAGGTATGCGTGTGGCTCTGCATTTCAGAATTGTAAACAGGAACAAGAATATTTGCTTTTGTTATGAAAGCATAATTTGTGAACACCTGTATATGTAATTATATGCAGTCCCTTCCTGCTCCATTTTATATGAATGTGTGCATAGATGCTATTAAAATAAGTGAGACATATAGCTACAGGAATAAAGTAAGTCCTGTGTACTAGTTGCAATCAAGGAAACTGAACTGATGGCTGGCACTGAATGGGCTTCTGGCATTGGTTCTGTTTTCCTTCTTTGGCATTAGTTATTTTTATGGGGCCTGATCCTGCATGCTTTTTACAAAAAGATGACTTTGCGTGATTGAAGCCAGTGGAACTTGAGCATGCTGCCTCCACAGCAGGATTCAGGGACAGTAGCAATTTCCTTAGGGAAAAAGGAGATAGGCACAAGGCAAAAAAGGGGATAAAGCAAAACCCTAAAGCCCTGCTTGTGAGGGACTGCAGTCTCATGTGATGTATTTTCTCAGTACTCTTACCCCATGGGCAGTACATTGACCCAATGGAGTAAAAAACCTACATTATGTGGGTGAGGTCCCAGTAATCTGGTTAGCATTGTGTTGTAGTGTTTAAAGGTGTTTTTGCTCAAAGTTTCATACTAAGAAAACATCTAAGGAAGCTCTCGCTTCAGTTTAGTAGAATACAGTTAGGTGAACATAAGCGAACAGTGAATGGTGTCAAAGCAACTAGAAGAAATTAATTATGGTGTAGTAGATGTACTTCATAGTATGTTAGGTACAGCACATACATAATGGTGAATGTGCTAGCTTCATTTGAATACACTTAGTTATGCATATTAAAAGCAACTGATGATTTAGGAACTGAGATAAACTTCCACTGCTCTGCTCTGTCCTAATGGGTTCCCTATTTCGTTTTCTCTAGGTCCGGTGTTTTTCCTCGCTTGTTTTAGTGTGGCTGCAGGATTTGCATTGTTCTGGTATTGCTCTCACTCAGGTAATGTACCCTGGTGTTTTTTCTCTCTTTTGCCTTACTTCAGCGTGTGACTGGGGAGAGCGGTGTGCTTCTTGATCTAACATGGCTTACTTAATAGAGCGGGTCAAGGTGTCATCATTCATTAATGAGGTTAGGATACAAATTGCACTTCAGACATGCCGAGGTATAAATAATGGATAGTTTGCCTACAGAAGATGCCACAAATAGGGGCTCTTTTTAAAGGCAGTAGCCATGTGAGCTCCTGTTGCTATAGCAATGGGTCATGATTCCCAGCAGCCATGAGGCAGAGGCAGGAAAGCATCCCCAAACCTCCTGGCTCCCACACCTTCTGGAGCTGTTGAAGCACAAGCGGTTCCAGGGCTGCGGGTCTCAGCTCAATTGCTGGGCCTGAACAGCTACAGCATTACCTCTGTTGCTGGCAGTGCAGGGCAGGTACCTGCTCGGCTTCCCAGCCCTGCCTCTGCTCTCCCAGCGGAGAGGGTGCTGTGAGGGTGGCGACCCGTAGCAGGAAGGGCACTGGCGTGTCCCCGTGGGTCAGCTGCAGGGAACCAGCGAGTCAGCACCAGCAGGAGCGGGCAGCTGGCTCAGCAAGATCGCTTCCTCTTGGCCTTCACGTGCTGCGGGAAGTGCCATCTCTACAGGGTAGGTGGGGAGCAGAGCCCAAACTTCATTTTGGATTAGTGCCTTCTGGTCCTTATACCCTGGTCACAGCAGTCATATTTGGGCATTGTCATTTTCCCTTTTTTTTTTTTTTTTTCTGGAGCTGTGGGCTGCTGTCCCTGATCTGTAGCACAGGCTCTTGGATGTTTTGGGTGCTGTCTGGGCTGTTAC
Source organism: Anser anser (assembly GCF_964211835.1). Lineage (NCBI taxonomy): Eukaryota > Metazoa > Chordata > Aves > Anseriformes > Anatidae > Anser > Anser anser. The sequence goes on from NC_139733.1 coordinate 3,701,050, forward strand.
ACTTCGCTCCCAGATCAGTCCCTTGGGTGGGCTTTCCACAGAGTCGGGGTTTAAGATTGACAGGGAACCATTAGACCTTTGAGGTTAACTCTTGTGCTTCCTTAGCTGCCATCACCTTCCTTCATCGGGTTCAGTCACCAGCATTTAACAGATGCATTTTCAGAAAAGCATTCATGGACCAGTCAAAAAAACCCAAACAGGATCCATCACGTCCCTTGATCCCAGTTAATTGTCCATAGTATTAGAAGTGTATATCTTACAAACTTGTTTTCAGCTCCAGCTAAAAATGTATTATGCCTTTCTCTACCAGATTAGAGCCCTTAATCCCATGTTTCTGTGCCAATTGACACTTCATGTTGTCTCCCTGTGGAGGTGCTGGTGCCTCGATGACTTGAGTGAGTCTGTAAAATAAGCAGCTCAAGCTCTCCAAGTCTTCTGTTCCAAGGCTCTTTTATCCAGTTTTTGTTACTCTTTTGTGTATCTGTGCAGTGTCTCAATGCCCCCTGTGTAACTGGACCACCAGACCTGGATGTGACATTCCACGCTCACACCACTCTCACATCCAAAGCCATGCTCAAGTGCAAAACTGCCTCCTTACCTAGCTCAGTAACCTCCTGTTTGTGTGTCTGGGACTGCAGCAGTCCTCACATTCGTCATTATCCTGTCTTGGCTGTTGAGGCATACAGTATTGAAGGAAACAGGCTTTCCTCTAGGGTAATTTTCGTATTGATTTTTATTTTTCCTAGATGCTGCTCACTAGCTAGAATGAAATTTAACCGTGTTCATGTTCTCTCTTTCCTCCCATCTTCATTTCTGTTTTAGATACGAAAGTCATAGGAAGAGCCAGGAGGATCTTGGGCTTTTCTCCTATTATCATAGGAAGACATGTTAGAAATATTTGTATGTTGTATTTGGAAGACATATCAAGAAATTAAGGAAAAGCTGCCTCTTCACTTAGACATCTGTACAGTGTATCTGCCAAGGGAAGACAACGGTGCATGAATATTAATGTACTATACTCTCATACCAAAGATTTTATTAACTAGCTTCATCAATAATTGTGTTGCCTCAAGATGTATTCAGAATTTCAGCTATATATGTCCTTCCTTATGGGAATGGACCATTTATTTTTGTAAATGCTTATTTTAAAATATTTATCATTTGGATAAAAGTATTTTTAATACAAGCTATAAAATTATATCCTAACTGATCATGGGTCTTAAGCCATGTTTTGCATATATGTATTTTGTACTGGAATGAAGGAACATAACTGTTTAAGGAATGCTAGACTGTCTTTTATGATAATTAATTTAAGAAAAGCACTTAAAAACACACCACACACACTCAAAGCCTTACTAAGAAATGGATTTCCATCTCCAGATTGTCTGTTTTGTCTAGATCCTTTATCCTTACTACCTGAGCTCAGGTGGGCACTGGTACCTACAGAGCTTTTCAGTGCCAGTTACCTGTGTGTATGCCTAGTCCTTGCCATGTTTTCTAATCCTCTTTGTGCCTCACCACACCTGCCTTGTTTGTGCTCATGTTGAGCTGTTCGTCATGGTTTGAATGCACTGGAACTCCTGCAGGCTAGTGCCCAGCCCGTGGAGGGTCCTGGGGATTTGAATGTCTGATCTGAAGCACTTGAAACTACCAAGAAGATTTTTTTAGAGTTAGCTTTGTCTTTACCAGTGAGGTGTTTTGGGGACTGTACATCCAAGAAACTGGAGTAATCCACAGTATTTTGCAGGGAGTTAGTATTGTGACTTTTTTAATGGCCAAAAATATGTATATGTACTTGAAGAGCCTGAGATTGTTCATAATGTTATTTGATGATATGTTTTTCATCTAGAAGTTGAAACCTGAAAAACCTGCAGAAACCATTTTCAACATACAAACAGAGTAAAACGAAAATTCTTGAGGGAGGTTCAGGGAGTCAGGGCTGCAAATGAAGTATCTGGGTTTTCTTAGCTTTGGGAGCCTAACCAAGCTCCTGCCTAGCTCAGTACAAATGGTTGTGGGAAGTGACATTATCAGTGGGTAGTTCTTCAATGGCCTGTTCAAGAACGAGGAACCTGGGGTGACTGTTTCCTTGTACTTGGTGAGAAAGATGTTTTGTGGCTCCTCTTTCACTGGAATGCAACTTGCAAATCAAATTGAAAGCCATTAGAATTTCGCATGGGGATCCTTCAGTGCATGGTAACTTGTGATGTTGCTGCAACTTATTCAGGTGACTGAGCTTTTGGAGAAATGAAGTCATTTGAAGTGGATTTCTCAAAACATCCAGACCAAAGATTGTCTTCCAGCTTTAAACTTTATGCTATAAAAATGCCATCATTTTCTCCAGAGCAAATTATCTTGCAGTAACTGTATTTCTTTCCAGCACAACACTCACTAGATATTGTAGCAGGGGTGTACTCCAGAGGAGGAATTGGGTACAGGGCCAAATTTCTAAATAAAAGACCCATGGAGTATTTTCAGGAAGTGTGAAAGAGTGATGAAAAAGGGCTCAAAGCCTCCCAGTTTTTACTGTTGTGACAGAATGTTTTAACCTACTGCTTTGCAGTGACTGAGGCAAGAGCCAACCTCAAGTAAAAGTAGCCACAGTCTGCAGCAGGCAAAATCTTGACAGTGCATCCTGACAGTCATCACTGCCATGACTGCAGCTCACCTGAAACACCCAAGTGAAATGAAATGAGCTGCAGCCTGGTTGTGGTACTGCTGCAAGCACGCTGTAAGTCAGCACCAGCTACCTGGCTAAGCATTCCTTCTGACCCTCTGGGGACAGGTAAGCCAAGCTGAGCTCTTGGCTGCGGGGTTTCTGCTGCTGCTGGCACCTGAAGCAGCTGCTCTTGAGCTGGCCTGGCTATTTTTACACAGCTGCAGCCACTCCTTTGCAGAGCTGGCGTTTCAGTAACAGCTCCCCTGGGGTAACTGTGCGGCTCTCAGCAGAGCAGTGGTTTGTGTAGACAGACATACCCTGAGATCAGCAGCGGGCCACGGGATATTATAAACACTTAATAGCCTGATTGGTGCAGTGTAAAATCTGAAATGATACAAATACTAGGCAAACAAAATAACACCCAGCAGAGCAGTTTATTTAGACTTCTTTTCCCCTGCCTCCATCCCACCATCTCTTGTGTCTGCTCAATCTAATCTCCATGGGGAATCTTATCAGGGAGAGAACTGTGACAGAGCTGAGAGCGTTTCCTATAGCGTTGCTGAACAGCTTTGCTTTGGGCACGCCGCGAGGCTCTGCTGCCCGTGTTGCACCACAAGCTGCTGCTGTGCTGCCTTCCATCTTGGGAAAGGCTTTATTAAGTTCTGTTGTTTTCACTGTGCCTTGCCTTTTGTTAAAAGTGACAACAGGTGGATTTTCTCCAGCAAACTATCTCTGGTTTATAGCACTTGGAATGAATTGTTACTCTCCCCACTCCTGCTTAAATCCTATATCAACCCCTTTTTAAGGGACTAGAAAAAATACTTCTGACCTCCAAGGAGGTTTTAAATCCTTGCCTTGAAGCCAACTTTGAAACCTCATTAGAAGAGTATTCCATTTTACATGAAAAACGTTATTCAAAATAATGTCAACAGTCACACCTCATTTTAAAGCAAAACTAGAGGTCTCATTGCTGCTAGGCAGATTCCTTCTGCTTAGGTCATTCACCACGTTACCCTTTGAATAACAGGTTGTAAATTGTTGTGAGCTGTTACTGAAACGTGCAGAAGCTGTCAGTGCCTTGCTTAACCTGAAGGTGAGACCCTGTTGTACTTGCTGGTTCGAGGACGCCCAGCAGTGCCAGGAGCCATCCCAAATCCACACTGCCCCAGGAGCACAGCAGCTGCGCAGCAGCACATGGTCCTCCCAGTTAATTATACCAAGGGGCTTTCTTGAGCCTCTAAAACCATAGGGAGTAGGAAGGCTTACTGAAGGCTCTGGCTGTATTTCTTTCCGAGGTTGCTTGAGATGAAGATGCCTCTCAGGAAAAAAATTCCAGGACAAGCTATCCCCAGGGCTAGGGCTGGGAGGAGGGAGGAAAAACAAGCTCAGATTCATCCCATTGTTGTTGGTGACAGGACCTGACAGCAAAGAATGGAAAATAATCTGTTCCTTTATCAGCGCTAGTTTTTAATTTAAAAAGTGAGGGTAGCTATAAAGCTGTCGTGTGCAGAGGTTTGTGCAATATGCAGTCTCCAGAGAAAGCAATGACTCCTTTCCTTCCCTTTCCCTGCACTGTCATAGTCCTTAAAAAGGCTTAAAGATGTCGGGCAGAACTTCAGTGGGTGTTTTGTATTCTCTGGGGTAGAACAGAGCATTGCAGGCGAGCCTGTTGGGAGACATTCTTTTTCTCTGAAAATTTTTCTTTCAGGAACAAATGCCAAGGTTTAACACACTTCTCCACAAATGTGTCTGTGCAGCAAATGCAGACAGATGAAGTGATAATTCTGTATTTGGTTCCTGGAGGAAGCACGTATATACCTGCTTGGGAGTCAGGTCCTTCTAGGCAGGCAGTGTTATTTACTTCAAAATAAATTCGGTAGGGTTCTGGATGAGCCTGCCAGCTGCAAATTTTCAGCTTCCCTGTCAAGTTGAGAACAGCTTCGCGTTTATGGCTGAAGATGCGCTGGTGTTGAGGAACACACCTAGCTGCCTGTGCAGGGAACTTGTCCTGGCTGTGTGCAATTCAGTAGGTGGCTGCGCGTGCAGAGGCTGGAGGCCATTCTTGTCAACACCGTGATAAACATACACTAGACATAGAGGAGCTAATAAAAAGCAGCCATATTTTTCACTTACCCTGTCTCACCTTGTGCTACTCTGGTTGGAGCAGAAAAATGTTTGCATTAGCAGCATCAAGGGCTAAGGAGCCAAGCAGCTATGAAGTCAGCGATCCTCATCTGGAGGGCTGAACATAGCACTCAGGAAAGCGATGGTCAAGGCGAACTGTGGCCACCGATGTGTGGGAGCATGCAGGATATCAAGCAGCACCAGCACATGCTCTGCTGTGCGGCCCTGCCTCCTGCAAGGCTGATACCTAGCCAAAAGTCATCATCCTTCCCTGCTTTTTCACATGAAGGGGCTTTCTGATTAAGTAAGTAAAAGTAAAGCTGAACTCTGATTGTCCTGTATATAGTGCCTGGGGTCCCTAGGTTCCAGCAGGAGAGCTAGGCGGTGTTGCAGCCCCCGAGCAGCGAGCAGACTGCTGGCCCCAGCCCCCTGAATGGCTGCAGCAGGCTGGCTGGGCCGCCTGCTTCCGAAGGGCTGGGAAGCAAAGTGACAGATCATACTGTGAATTTGCACAACTCCATTTAAAGACAGCCTGCTATTTAAAGTACTTCAGTGGAGGATGGTGTGCCTGCAAGTGAGAGCTATAATGAAGTGATGATTCACTCCGGGGCATGCAGGGCTACTTGATAGCTGCTGCCTGCAGTGTTCAAAGCTGCTGAGGCAAAGTTACCTTTCTTCCTTCTTTCATTTGTGATTTTTTTTTCTCATACTGTAATAAATTAAAAACATTAAAACATTTGGTCAATGACTGCCGTTGTGGATGCTTTTCACTGCTGTTCTGCATACACAAACGTTAGCCCAGAAAAATGCCTTGCCTTAACTGTGTAATCAGTGTTGCTGTTACACAAAGTAATGAAAACAGTTTGCTGCACTTCACAGGGTCTGTCTTTGTAATCATTTATCCTCACATATGTCTTCTTTAATTCTATACAAAATAATGGCATTTTTTTTGTAATGGGATGAAGCTGGTAATTAAATTGTAATAAAATGTGTACTGAGAGAAAAGTGCTGCTGTGTATGGTGTGTGATACTCTTTGCTCCCCTCTCAGAAGTGCTCCTTGACACCTTGCCCTCATGGCAGCTGTCTGCCGAATCCTGCTCTCTGATGGTTAATATTTGCTCTTGGCCATTTGCGGCAAGATTTTTAATGTTACCAGCTGGTTTCAAAGTTCTTTGTCTAACCTGCTGTGCGATCTGAAATCAAACTCGATACATGTCCAAAACCTGGTGTCTCTTGGTGAGGACCTGGCTTGGTGTCATTTGGACAGCCCCATGAATCCTCCTCACCCGCAGGGGCCTGTGTGGGGCCTACAGCCGCTCTGCAGAAAGTGACTCAGACACACACTGAATGTGAGGGTTGTCTTCACCCCACAAAAAGGGACTTGAGGTGGCATGAACATGCACACTGATATGTTACTGGCCTGTTCTGTTGTGTGAGCTTTAAAGAGGATCTTGGTCAAGGTAAGCGATGATGGGCCAGAGTGATCCAGTTGAGCATTTTCCCTCCCTTGGAAAGGTCTCCTCCCCCCATTCAACATGAAGCTCTTCTGTGTAAGAGGAAGAGGAGCAGCTTTGTGGCCAGAGGGCGTCCTTGTGGTTGTGCTGAGCAGGCACGTGGTGTCCAGACCCCTACAAGGGAGGCCTTGTGCCCAGCATGAGGAGAAGGGAGCGTCACCAAGCTTTTCTCATGGGCATCACCATGGCTTGGATGTGTGTGAGAAACCATCATGGCCACCTGCTGCAGGGGGCGGCCCACTGCACCGGGGTCTGCAGCTCTGCAGCAGCTGTGGTGCTGAAGGAGCCAGCAGCATTTGCACTGTGGGCTGGTGTGATTTTATGGGAGGGAAGGACAGAACGGGGCCCTGCCTCGCTGCATGTGCAGAAGAGCATTTCAGTTGAGTCCTGAGCTGCCCTTTCTACTTTAGAGCACAGGCCGTGTTAGGCTGTGGTTGCAAGAAAAAGCTTTCTTACAGTTTGGTGCTGATAAATGTTTAATACCATCGTGCCCAGTAAAGCAAAAACCTCTCAGTGCTGGGCTGCGCCTCGCCAGCTGCTGATGAGGGAGGCAGCTGTGAGCTGCTGCAGGCATGGCACCCCAGCGGCCTCCAGCCCCTGGGCACAGCATGGCTGTGCGTGTGCACGCGGGTTGGGCATACCAAGTGTGAGTCTTCACATTCATCTTCAGCAGGAAAATATCCTGACACTCTCGGATGTCGTTTATCTTTAAACACCAGGTCCCACAGCCTGTGGCCCCAGCTCCAGCTGTCCTGTTCCTTCCCTGCAGCCACTGGTGGCCCAACTCTCACTGACAGAAGGGGAGAGCCCTAAGATGAGTCTTTCCGCTGTCTGTGCTGAGATAATTCACTTAAAGGTCTTTTAGCAGAGGTCGAAAACATGATGCCTGAACTGCTCAGCTACTCGTGACGAGTGATGGGTGCAGACAGCTGGGTCATGCTGCTCCTCTCTGTGGAGGAAAAAATAAAATCCCACTGGGGCTGAGATCTGCAAGCCCACTAGGAGCTGAGCAGCACGCTGTCCGGGGAGCTTTGAAAGGCGCCTGCGCTCCCACGGCTGCCGGGGGTCCAAGCCCTGTGGCGCCGCTCACCCTCCTGTCCTGCAGCTGCTCCCCGGGTGCAGGGGGTGTTTCTGCCTCCACTTCTCTTCTCTTGGTCGCCTGTTGCTGCCCAGTGCTGCCACCCCAGCCCTCTGCTGCCCACAGGGCTGCAAGCTGTCCCACTGCGGCATGAAGCAAGCATCTTTCCTGGTGCAGGTGTCTCACAGCTAACAGAGATCTGTTAAGAAGGTTCCCAACGTCAAAGTGGGCTCTGGATGCTTTCAGGGAGGGAGTGGAGGCAAAACTCTGCTACAGGGAACAGTGATCCATGTCCTGTACCAGTGCCCAGGCTGCTGGCACAGGAAACGGGGGCACAAGCGAGGCTGGGGCTGCAACGAGCAGCAGGGACGAGGGCCAGTGCTGCTCTCACACTTATTCCTGCACACACAGAAAGGAAAACCTGGCATCCACTGGCCACCAAACACTTTAGTTTGAGGTTGTTCTGTGGGTAAGCAGTGAGGTGCAGTTGCAGCCTCTGGAGGCTGGGAGAGGCTCATCTTCACTTGTAGGCGCCAGCTGTGTCCCTGGAGCTGGCTTGGGCTCACTCCAGTCTATCATGATCTCATCCTGCCAAGAAGCAGGAAGGGACAAAGATGCTTTATGGCAGCTAGGATCCAAATTCAAAGTCCAGTCATAACAGGCAAACTGACTGGCTAAAGCATTTTAAAGATCACCGTTGTTTCACAGGAAAGACTTGCAAACCCATGTCTCACTGTGTCCCCAGGCTGAAAGGCAGGGAGCTCTGTGGGGCACACATGAAGCCTGTCTGGACTAGCACACAGTTGTTACAAGAAGCAGACAAGTAGGAAGGAAGTTTCTCATATGGAGCTGAGAGACATTCCACCCTTGGACGAGCATAGACCAGTCCTGATCCTGAAACAGCAACAAGACTTGCTCTTCCATTGCACCCTGCATCTGGAAACAAATGGCATGTACACATCAGGCAAAACAGTGACACCAGGCGTAAAGCTGCCAGCATCTTGATTCGATAACCACGGTCCTGACGACCAGTGATGTTCTCCAGAGACGGTGTGTGATGAGACCTGCTGCTGGGCTCTCCTACCTGATCTGTATCAGCATGGGAAAAAAAAAGAGTTTTTACAGAGCATGAAGACACCTGGTAAAGCAGACTATGGAACAACACAGGCCTGTCATAGCTTGCTCTCACACTGATCCATGTAGTGCATTTGACACAACTTGATTTTGTTACAGTCACATTCCCAGAGTTTGACTCTCCAAGACTGGCAGAGGCCAGTGACTAAACACAGCCTCCTGGCTCACACGCCCTGACATGGGAAAATCCATAAATCCTGCTCCAGGGTAAGGGTGAGCTGCTGTCTCCCTCTGTAGCTTTCACAGTTCCGGCACAAATCTGAAACTTAAGTCCTTTCCAACGGTTTAAATTATTTTCATCCTTGATGCCAAACAATTGGGGTAATAGTGGCTAGCGATGAAACCAATTTACTCTCACATATTTTTGGCACCAGGGCAAATGGCTGGCAATGTTTCAGGAGTTCTGGTTGGGCTCTTTGCTTCATGGCCTCAGAGTTACAACTCTTCTCCTAAATAATTAAAACTCTGCTTGCTGATAAAGCCCAGCTTGCCTTTTGCGGGCTGTGCAGCACCCATACCCACTGGGTAGCTGTGCTGCAGCATGCTGCTCTGGTGCCAGTGCCGAGCCTCTGCCAGCACCGGGGCGTTTCAGGGCGCTGGGCCCAGCTGGCAGCAGTGGCATCGGCAGGGCTGGAAGTCGCCCTGCTTGTTTGGGTGCTGCGCTGCTCCTGTGGAGCTGTGAGAGCAGCCAGGCTGCTGCACAGTGTGCATTACGAAGTAATGCCCGGGGAGAAATAGCCACGGAAACAGATCTTTACTTCAGTGGTCTGTGGAGAAGGAAGAAAGTGAGTTCGGATGAATCTGCTGCATCCCACAGCAGGGAAGGTAACTTTTTTTGTCATTCCCACACAGCACCGTGTGAGGAGGTTGGACCATAACTTGTTAAGTATTCCTCTTTAAAAGGTTGTGTTCCATGTCAGCCACTGTTTACCACAGCGCTTGCCGCAGTGACTTGTGGCTCCCCCTCCTGACACACATGTGATAGCCAGGAGCCATTAGAAATGGCAGCTTGAGGCTGTGTGTGTGTTTTTGGCACAGAACAAAGAATCCAAGCAGCCGGAAAACATGAATTCCCCCAGGAAGAGCAGCCTTTCAACACCACACGCACCATTCCCGCCCCGGGGACCCAGCTCTGGCGCCTGCTCTCTGCCCGTGACAGGGAGCAACCTGAGGGTGGAACCGGGGACACAGTGACACACCACCCAGCCTCGGCCAAAAGCCTTCTCTGAGATTCTGCTGTGCCCATGCCACAATTTATCTCCACCTCAAGCACTTTTTGTTATTTGTATTAAACTATTTCTGGCCCTCATAGTTTCTTTTCTGAGCTGTGGCCTCTGAGCCTGGCCCTTTGATCACCTATGAGCACCAAGGGGCACAGCAGGGCCCTCTCATAAAGCCACGGCGGGGGCTTCCCCTGAAGGTGCTGGGATTGGCTCCCCCCTGCCCTGCTCGTTATATAGCGCAGCTGCCGGGCAGGGCTCTCTTCTTTCTCACCTGAGGTGATGTGTCGTGTGGGCCCCCTGGGGGATGGCTGGAGGGCAAAAGCCAAGGGCAGGGGAGATGGGAGGTAGGCAACAGTGGAAGGAAGCAGCTGGGGGGGAGAAAAAGGACGCTGGAGTCTCTTGTTGGAGAAAGATCTGACTGTGCTTTCCCCCTTGAGGTGGGGGATGAAGTTCTGGTTTGAGTTTGGATGCCCTGCAAGAAGCGAAGCTGCGACCAGATGCTGCTAATGGGAGCACGCAGAGGATGCGCCAGAAGCCCACAGGTGAGTCCCGCAGGGGGGTGATGTGCTTCTGCGCTCAGTGTGGTAACCAGTGGGTGAGGTGCCAGGCCCTGGGGTGGGCTGCTGAGCCATGCTGCCCATGGTCCCTGGCCCAGCAGCACGGAGTGTGTGCCCCCTGACACCAGTGCTGCTCCCAGCCTGTGCATCCCATGCCATGCAGCCCATAGGCTGGGCAGGCACCTGTCTTCATCATTGTTCTTCCTTGGCACGCGGGACCTAGCTGTGTGCGTGGAAAGTGGCGTGTAAGGATGGTATGGGTGGCACTGTCTCTGCTGGGGGTGTCACTTGGCTGGGCTGGGCCATCCTGCCTTGCTGCTGGCCCTGGGCCTTCCCTCCCTGTCTGTGCCTGCAGGGACATGACACTCAAAGTCCGAGTGCTTTGGGACACAGGGAGCTTTTCTACCTTTTTTGGGCTTCAAAGTGGTTATTTAGCTCATTAGTAGCCCTGAGATGGGAGTGTTTGTTGAGACTTTTGGCTGTGGTGCTTAGCAGTGTTGTGTGTGAAAACTGGAATTGAAATGAAGTGCTGAGATGTTATTTCATAAATGAGGACTTATTCTTGTTTTCCATCACTGAATAAGCTGTCTGTCAGAATACACACACTGTCCTCTGGGGTAGCTCCTTGAGGCAATATCTGCGCCTGGGCACATGGCTGTTTTGCTCTTTGCAACGCGTGGGCTTCCACGGCAGCAAGGAGAAGGCCAGATAATGTCTGGAGGGTTGGAAGCTGTAATAAACACAGTCCTGACTGAGAGCGCCTTGTGGTTGCAGGGTTATAGTTTTAGAAATTGTATGGGAAATGCTGAGCATGCGTTGACAGCACTCCTCCAGGCCTGCACTCATAACATTTTGTGTGGATTTCAGAGACAGACACTGCTCAGCATCAGGCAGGGGCTGAGGGGAGAATGCCACGTGTGAGCACCCCTGTTGTCCATGCACCGCGTGGCTGGGAGGGTGCCTTGGTGCCGGGTATTTCAAGGCACAGCTGCAGCAGTGAAGGAAGGTCAATACATTTGTGTGTATTCAAGTGATGCAAGTCACAACTATTTCTACTAAAGAAGAATAACTCATAAATAATTACCATCTGCTGGTATCCGGGGTACCAGTTGTTTCCCGATGTTGTTCTGTAGGAAATGCACTATCTATGCTATTTTTCCTCTCCTGGATGCTGGTTTAATAGTGATAATACTCGTGTCTGAAGAACTAGACAGTGCTGTGTCTGCTCTGCTAGACAACTTCTCTGTAGACAGTGCAGCAGCACTGCTGGGAGTGTTCCAAAGCTCGTGGTTTATTATTGATTTCTAACTTCTTTATGGAAGTGTAAGGTTTGTGGTCTTGGCTTTGCAAAGATGGGAGACTCCACCATTCACGTTTTGATAGTATGTTTACCTGTGTAACCTGCAAATAGCTTACTTAAAAGCAAAACGGTGTCATTTAGCAGTAGAGTGGTTTTCCCTGTATGCAACCAACGAGGGCGGAAGGTGGGGAGACAAAGCTCCTTTTAGTCTCGGTGCTCCTGATATGCCCTACTCTGCCTCTAACCTGATGGGAGTCCTGACATCTTATTTTCAAGGAGTGGTGCTTTTATGTGTGCAGATTATCAGAGATGAGCTGTATGTATCAAAATGTACCCTCCGTTTTCTTCTTGCCACTGGCCTGCAGTGAGGAAGTGCGCTTCCAGAGGAGCCTGCTCTCCTGCAGTTTGACAGAATTATACTCTAGGAGGAGCTTTCCACACTGGATTTTTTCTTTTTTTTGGAAACATGTTGTAAAACACTGCATAAATTGGTACCACATGTAGCACTTGCTGAAGCAGATAAAATTTGCAGTAGCAATACCTTTTGTAAGCTAGTAAATAAGGAAAACTTGCATAGCTTTGGGATTCTGCTACTCCTTGCTGATAACTCTGTTGTAAATATTTGAATGATTGTGATTGTTTTTTTAGAGCTGTTAACAACAAAAGAGCATCCAAGCTTTTACTGTAATGTGTAGTAAGTGTGCCCTGGCCCACGGTGAGTGCAGAACAATGACCACCACTGTCAGAGGGCTGTGCATCCTGTTTGGCAGGACTCAGTATGGCTTGCAGGAAGACATGGCAGAAACAGGATAAAAACACTTAGAAGGGTTTGGCCCCTCCTTTTAATTTCATCTGAATGATGATTGAGGGGAAAACAGTAACCAGGACTATACTTTATTGTTCAGCCCATTTTACCTACTGTTCATCTGCAGAATAAGCTTCAGCTGGTGACCTGTTTCAGAAGACAAATACTTACAGGTCACTTCCAGTAAATAATTGTTGTCAACCCTGTTAGTAAATAACACTACATTTAAAATTTCAGCATTGTCAGGCTTTGATGCTGAAGGAACTAATGAAAACAACTAGAGCAGCATGTGTAATTCTTACTCTGCCCAGCAGCTTATGAAACAGAAGTAAATGGATGACCTGGTATGAACTGCTTCCTGAGAGAGCCAGTGAAAATTCATCTTGTTTCATTATTGATGACCTCTTTTTAAGTGAAATGCTTGCCTACAACCAAGAACTCCAGAGAAGCATGGCAAACCCAAGACCCATTTAAACTGATATATTTGTTTGCCACCCCTAGAAAATACTCACTAGGATTTTAAATAAGCACCTGATTTAAAAGAATAATTATCATGTGATTAAATTATTTATACTTGAAATCAACTTGCAGATGCTTTTGTCTGATAAAAAATACATGACCTCTGAAGGCTTCAGACTTAAAACACAGATTGCATGTCTGAAGACATTTTGCAAATATTGCTTGATCACAACAAAACACACAGTAATAAACCAGCATATTTTTTATTAAAAAAAAAGACATTCAGTTGCAAGTAGAATACTGTTGATGTCCAGCACAGGCTCATAGTCAGATGGATGGCTTTACGAACAAGTTTTCATGTGTCTAGAACCAGAATAAGAGACCAGGCCTTCTGAAGTTGCAGACATCCCTGTTGTGATGCTGCAGTCATGCTTCCAGCAGCTCAGGAGGATGCAAGGCTTTTGTGTTGTTCTAAGGCTGGCTCCAGCAGATGCCAAGTGAGCAGACTTCTACCACCTTAATGCAGGTCTGTGTGTTTAGCCCCGGGCACTCAACAATGTTTTCAAGCTTGAGCATTTTTCTTTCCCTCCTGTATGGCCCAAAACTTGTCTTGCAGAGTCCATTGGAATCAGTAGTCGACACATCCATCACCTGGTGAATGCTTCACACTCCAGCGCTACATCTAGTTATTTTTTCTCTGCTATGGTATAAGCAGCTGGGAGATGGGGTATACAAGCCTTGCTAGTTTCTGTTGGATGGCAGCTTAGTTGTGAGATGCTATAAGAACAGCTACTACTTTTTTCAGGGGAAACCTATTGTAATGGCTTCATTACTTGAATGACCTGAAATATTACAGACCAATAATGAGGGGAATAAAGTGGGGAAAGGAGCTGAGAGAGGATCTACAAAGCACTGAAACAAATGGAGGAGACATGAAACAAATTCTAAATCTGGAGTTAATGAAAATCAGAGCTACGTGGGCAGTAGGGAGGTGAGTCTTGTCTTCCTGGTACATCTGTGCTGCAGCCCCATCTGACTGCTTTCAGGTGCTTCAGTGCTTATGAGAGAGGGCTGTGGCAACAAGTAGCACAGGTATAGAAAGCTACATCCAAAACTGGGCCAAATCATTACCAAATATAAATAGGGTAAGCAACAACAGAGCCTTTGTCTGCTTGTATCTGCCTTTAGGGTAGTAAGGACAAGTCAAAAATCAGGATTAACTAAGTGCCAGTAAAACATTTCTTCCTATTTTTCTCTTGCTTAAAAAATCCACATAAACAACAACAACAAAAAAACACATGAAGATACAGATCTGGCAACAAAAAATATCTGATTCATACCTAAATTAAAAGCAGAGCACGTCAGAAATTATCCTTTTGGAGGGGCTATGTTATACCATGAAAGGGGTTGCGTTACAACACAAAGCAATGACTTCAGACATCCAACTGAAGTACAAAATTTCCTGTACAGTAAGAGAGGTTGATGCCTCCAAAGAGCCAATCCAGACTGAATCAGGTGCACAGACTGGCAAACACCCCAATGAATAAAAAGGTGGAAAGTAACAGGAATACATTCAAGGATCCTACTGAAATTACTGCCCAGTGTTGAACCATACACAAATTTCATGCTTGGAAGGGCTCTGCCTACAGTCACGTATTTTCAAAAAGGAAATGTTTTTAAGGTTTTCTTCACCACTGTTTGGCCAGTCAGTTCACTACAATACAGCACCGACACTGCTGTAACACAAGGATGTATGAACAGTCCTGCAACAGTTTGCTGGTTTGTAAAAATAAATAAGGAAAATTGTCCTGAGTACCTCTTTCAGTACTTGTTCTGAGCTATGTTTAAATTTGTACAATGCACACAATTAAAACCATTGTTTGCCAGATATTGATTAAATACATGTTAAGTTAGAAATAAAGCAACCAAAAAATCAAAAAGAATGTCTATTCTCTTACTAATTGACAAGCTTCTGATTTGTTTTCTGTCAATAATTCCTATAGAACGTGTAAATAAAGATATGGTACATCAATTGCCCTTGAGATATAACTAAAGAGAAATGCTACCAATAAAAATTGTAAAGGAGATGAGATGCTTACACAGAAGTCAAACTTCTATAATTATGTGCAAGGAAGCATTTAAAAATTCATAGTAAGAAAAAGCATTAGTACAAATCTGCATCCACAAGTAAGCATGCTCTAGAAAACTAGGACTTTCCTGATTGCAGATGTAATACTTTGAAAATTTTAAAAAAGACTGAAAAGTTTTTGTTGTAGAAATTCTTATAACATACACCATTACTAGCAATGGTGTATTTAGAAAAAGTATCAGTCCCTGAGCCAGCAGGTAAGAACCTAAAAGATATTTATTTTTATATATATATATATATAAAGTGATTTTAGCCATAAACTCATAAGAGTGACATAACTGCAGCAATGCATATCTTGCAAAGAGGAAAAGTAAGGGTTAAACATCTTTCAACTTACTCCTAGAATTGCTGACAGGCTCTCAGTACCAGTTTAGCAGGTGAAGATCACCTGTATCCTCTAGTCTTCCAGCTGGGCATAGAAAAGGTATCTGTTTTATCAGACTTTGCAGAAATATGTATAATGCACAGAATATGGAGTATCATGGTTAATAACAAAAAACGGAGCACTGAGGTTATCTGTGTATCTGTACACAGAGAAGGAAGCTTGAACGGTGGTCCACAGAAACATGACTATCTGTGAGAACAAAAACTGGCCAAAAGATAGTCAGCCATTTCTAGTTGTCTTATCATTGCTGTAGTTAAATAAAGGAACTGGGATGAGGGGGAGAAAACAAGACACAGCTACCTTTGAACACTGCAAGGGAAAAGCACTGTGCTATGGAAAACCATAGGTCTGGTGCAAAGTGAGTGAAATGAAGGACGATGGGGCCATGCTAGAACTGAAGGCCTGCAGTTTATCACTGTGAAAATGTCAACTTGCTGCGAAAGCAAAAGGCATGGAAAATGGGAAGTTCTGGAACCAGTGAAGTTCCACCAGTTGATATTACCTGTTTGAGTTTATGCCACTTTTCTGATTAACAATTAATCTACAAATTGAAATGACAACATCCAGAGAAGCAATGTCCTTGGGTCAAAATCATCCATTCCTTAGATGCCAAAAAATATAAATATTAACATATTGGAAAATTCTAGGTACACAGATGTGTTGCTTGTTGGAAACCTGAGAAAGCTGCCTCTGTAGGTCGTCATCCTCAGATATTTTTTTCTTGTGTCCAAGTATAACTGGCTCAAGTGCAAATGGCATCTATGGAAGAATGAATGCTTCATATCTCTGAAATGAGAAATGGATATTGGGATGTTAGTAATGCAGGAATTACAGTAAATGGCAAATTTGTCTTAAAGGGGGAATTCTTTTCTCTTTTGAAAAGTGTTCACAGTAAAGGTAAAGCCAGAAAATGACCGCTCATTTCTCTTGGGGATTTGAGATTATGGAAGCCCACTGTGAAAAAAGACACTTTTTTTTTCCAAGTTCCATTCAGATCATTATGGACAGGTATTTTTAACAGAGACAATATGCACAAGTGAGCCAGCAAATGGAAAAATCCAAAGCAACTAAACTTCCAAATTTAACAAATCTGGATTAAAAAGATGCAGATTCTAGACACCACATTTAGCCATTTTCTTAGGAAACTGCATGAAAAGCGTGAAGGCAGGATCACACAGCTGGTGTTTTTGTACAGATGTAAACTTGCTTTAAGCATCTTTTGGTCTTGCCTCTACCCAAGTTTACATAAAATATCCGTTTCTCCATTATTGAAGCATGGCAAATTTATCAAATCAGTTTCAGCAGTAGATGCTGATCATGTTTATGTATGTGAAGAAATGCTCTGGCTGTGCACATCAATATGTGGCCAGCTGTATGTGCTATTTCCAGCCTCTAGGCAGAACCGTGCTTCATGCTGTCATGGTGATCTCATCAGAGTTGCATGGGAACTGACTTCTTATTCCTACTAGGAATTCCATGGTCCTACTCATAATTAAATCACAAAACCCTCTGGGTTTAGAGTTTATGGATTGCAGAAGGAATCTGCAATCCACCCCCATCCATTCTGTTTAGAGTCCTGACAGATTTTTCTCTGGTTCCCATTCTTGTTAACTTTTTCTGTGTCATTCCTCTTCAGACTAGGAGTTTAAATGCCTTGTATTTTTTTTTTCTGTGGAGTAAATTTATATAAAAATCAAATTGCCCTAAATTTCTAGCAGTGCTAATATAAGCAGAATGGGGTTTGAAAGTCTCTCAGTGTAAGGCCTTGAGTTAGTTCTTCCTAACAGGCAGTTTTCTGAGAGGACTTCATCTGGAAGTTCACTCAAACAGATGTTACAGGAATGGGTTGTGTGGTAGCCAGGGTACTGTGGCTTGCCAGGAAAATCAAGTAACTCCTTCAGTAGGTCTTATGAAGGTGATTTGAGATTTGGAAGATAAAAAGCCAGAGTAATGCTGGCCCACACAGACTTAGCACTGCTATTTTCAAGGCAGGCGTTGTTGGACCATAGTGCATCTTAGGTTGCAAGCCTGCAATTTAGGTTTTTCTTCTTAAATTGCTCATTATAGTTGACACTTATTTTGATTCTCACAATTTCTATATTTGTTTCTGTACAATCAGGTAATTTTTAAAATGCAGGTGGAAATAAACTTGTTCTAAATGACCATGTGTATCAAATAGTGATAGCGTATCAAACAGCGTTAGCACATGTCTTTGTGGGTTTAATGTCCCATAAAGTGAAAACCCTGCAACTTGGGAGGACAAAAAACACACTATCTGCACAGGAACTAAAGGGCTCCAATGATATGTGGTGTGACATGTTGTTGGACTCGTTAGCTCTAGCAGTTCCCTGGCTAAAGATTTAAAAAATCAGTGGTAATAACAGACTGGATACAGTATGTTGCAGACCTTTCTTACAAAAACAAGACATTTAGAGGAAGCAGAGCATTATTTCCCTTCTTGGCTTCATCAGCAATGAGAAGGATTGGCTAAGCCAGAAGGAAGATCTTTACACTTCCTGTTTGTCAGGGACCCCTTGCATGTGTCACAAGGTAAGGTGCTGCCGTCAACTTTCGAACTCCGTGTTTACAAATACACTGGAACAACATTAATAGTTCCTAGTAGCTTCAGCTTTTGCAAGTCTGAAGTAAACTTATTTATCTGTAAAGCCTAGAACTGTATAGAGAAGCTCACTTAGAGATAAGCTGTTTTTCAAGTTACACAACAGTGGGCACTGTTCTTTTGCACTATCTCCCCCTGTCTTACGGTGCAGAGCCCACACTCACCTTGCAGTTACTGCTTCGACGCCAACTCCACCATTGGCTTCTGCACTCCAAAGGCAGTGATAAAAATATTCACAACTACTATAATGAATACTAGTCCAGTTGTAAGGTTGTTGAGGAAATCCAGCTTATCATGTTTTGCAGGGTTGTTCAGGTCATATTTTACTTCAAAGAGAAAGGGGAAAAAAGTTTTAAGCATATGAATATTTCAAAATCCAGAATAAGTCTTCATTATTCATGTGGTTCAAGAATTTCTTCCACTGAGCTATTTGTACCAGTCATACTTAAAAGGGAAGTACAATTCTGCACCCTCAGTAAAAGTGCTGAGGAGAAGATCTTTAATCACAAGGTGCCTAACAGCCTCCCGTCATTAGCATCTAATCTCTGTGGATGCACAAAGGGGAGTAACGGTACACAGCATTACTGGGAACCTTCTGAGTTCTTGATCTCTTGAAATCTAGTTTTGTTGCAGACTTTAAGCATTTAAAAATAATTTCAGGCATGAATACATGAAGCCTGAAGTCCTTACAGGATGGAACGAAATTAAAGTTCCTACAGTGAAAATGCCACAGCCGTATATTTGGGTATGGTGCCCTTCCCTAGCTGTACAGTTTTTTCCCGATAGGTACAGCTTTTGCACCAATTCTGTTTTCAGAAAACAAGGGCATTATCTGTTAAACAAAGGAAGGTTTCAAAGCAGTGTAGCTGCAGTTCTTTTTACAGACAGCATCAGCTGTGTAAACATGTTCTTCTATTTCTTGCAGTTCTTTGATTAAACTGCTAATAGGAGTTAGGGAGGACCACACAAGGGAGATACTGTCTACTTTAAACTTTGATTCCAGGCTTTGTGAAAACCTTTGAGTTACATTGGACTGATAATAGACTTGATGATAGACTCAAACAAGTGCTTGTATAGGGCAGTAAGAAAGGGGGTGTGTGTGCTTGGCTGTCAATGTGGAAAAATCATGTGGAAAAACAGGATTTTTCTCTGCTGTTTTCCGGCAGTTAACAGTGTTGCAGCTCAGAGCCTCTGCTAAATTGCTTTGCTGGTCGGATGAATGCTGATGAATTCTGGAGCATGGTCTGAGATTGATTTCTGCGTATTTTTTTTAAGATGCTTAATTCTTAGGTGCATATAGTTCACTGGAACTTGTGAGTGCATGTGCAAGAAATGAGGGGGGAAAGTTTATACCTGACAAGTTTTCAGTAACATAAATAAAACTTTGAGCTCCTTCTGAAAGGCACATACGTAGACATGTAGGTTCTGGCTCTGCTGCAGGAGGTAAACTTTGTTTTTAACATAAAGCCCCTGTCAGCACTGCAGAATTTAATCACAGAACCAAGGCTTGCTGGCTCTTGGAATCAGTTAAGTAAAGGGGTGGCAAACATGTTCGTGATGCTGAAGTACTAAAAGCCAGGTACAGTTGGTGTTCTAATTAGGAAGTCTAATGCTGTTTTGGTTTCTGGGAAATCTGGGTGCCTGTTCAAGTCCTGTTTGCTGAAGCAGTGCAATCAAACATCACAGGGCAGTCAGAGCACTGAGGAACAGTGTGGGGGAACTACCTGAACAGCTTAAGCTACTGCACACCTGTGTTGACACGAAATAACTTAAGCTCAGCAGTGCTTATCCCTGAAAATGAGTTGACACGTGTCTGTAAGGCATGTGGAGGCTAGCATTGTATCAGTACTAGGAAGGACTCCAGTACTTTCACCTGAATGAGGCAGAATAAATGAAATGCAACATTAATCCTTCAGTATGTAAGAAAAGCATTTCAGACAGCTGGCTGGTTTTAAAACAAAACCAAAGGGCAATAATGGCCTAACGTGTTTTGTGAGTTACGAAGAAATCATGCTGGAAGGAGAACTGACACTTTGAGAGCTGTCACTTTGACCACATAAAGATTAGAGAAAAAATGTACTGCTCGTCAGTTTAGGTGGGGCTCTAAATTTTGAAGTAGAACTGCAGTAATCCTATCTTTGTTACTACAGTACTTCAAGTGACACTTTGTGGACACGTTCTTAAATTATTCTCTAAGTATTATAGTAGGATTAGATTACTACAGTTTCATGCTAACTGAACTATTTCAACACATTCTTTACTTCCAAAAGGTTAGGACTACCAAATGACTTTCAAGGACAAGTTTGCTGAACACTTCTCAAAATACTTGATTTTCGGAAAACCGCTTACGCTTTTTTTTTTTTAAACTACCTATTCTGAATGTGTGATTATGGCAGGACAGGGCAGTACTTCAGGTGAGTTAAAGCCTCAACGCTGCTTTACTCCAAGAGGAAACACCTTCCCCAATATCATCAACTTGCTTTTTCCAATTCTCTTCTGGAATCTCTTCTGTGTCAGGACCTGGATTTTTGCCCTTGTGCCAACTTTACCAAACGCAGACACAGCTGTATTCAATCTCTTTCATAAGAAAGAAAAAAAAAAAGCTATGTCAGCTGTTTATCAGTATTACAAGCCAGATGCATCCTTGTTTCCTGGGAACTTCCTTCTTGAATGCAAGGCTGCTGTTTTCAGTTGTGCTAAAAACTGGAACACAGAGCAAAAGAAAGCCAAAGGTGGTACCTATAATTTCACAAAAGCCATCTGTGAATGCTGGCTATCACCTTGTAGCATTGGTAGGCCCAGGAAGCTGCTCAGAGTGTTTTTTGATATTGTATGTCACTTCATATTTTTGACTAAATTTTTGACTATGGTATGTTCTTAGGGTGAAATTTTGCTCCAGCTAGCCTTTCTTTCTTTGTAGCTTTAATTTCAGTTTAACATCGGTTTGAAAAATGAGCAATAAGTATATTCCTATCATTCATTGCCTATAGATTTAGGATGCTTTGAATAATTTCCTAAATTTAAAACTAAGATTTTTAACTGGTGCTAAATCAAACCTTTGATTTGATTGCAGATGCACAAACTAAAGACAATATGCAACACCAACATGAAGATGCACAATTCTGCCTTCACTTTTTTCCAAAGTTTCATGTTCACAATATCATAAGTGATATAAGAATATGACTGATACAGAAAAAATATATTTTGGTCATAAGATTAAGTAACAAGTCTTGCCAGAAACAGTATTATGCAACTAGGCAAAGTGCATGATCACGTCTGACCTACTAATGTTTCTTTTATGATATTTCATCACATTCCTTCCTCCTTCAGGCCTTCTGAAAAAAATATTCATGCTCTTGACAAATGAATATGAGGAAGTTGATCAAAACTGAAGATTCCATGTAAAGCTGCCTCTACTGGTTTTGTTGCAATATTTCTATGGCCTTAAAGGAAAATTTAATCAATTCTGAGGTAAAGACTTTCAAATACAATGGTCTATTTTTACCAATAGGGAATCTATATACACAGGTTGCATCCTATTAAAGAAATACCTCTGTGGTTCTTGCTGTTGCTACATACCAAGGAATATCAGAAGTATTCCCACCATAACTTGCAGTGTGAGTGACAGGCTGATGAGAACAATAAGCGGGATGTAGAATGAGAAAGAAGGTCCTTGCTCCATCACAGCTTTCAGCTGGGATGCATTGGCCATCAGCAGGGCAACATCCAGCATGCTCTCTGCAGCACTCTTCTTGTTTGCGTAGTGGTTGATATTCATAGGTCTATTTCTCTGGAACCACTGTGATGGTCTGTGCTAAAATTGGGAGAGGAAGAAAGGTTATTCACATCTACTTTAATTGGCGTAGCGCGTCAGAGACGGCTTAGCCCATCAACTGATTTCTGTAGTGATACTGATAGAGTAACAACAGAGTAACAACACCGAGAATGTCGGTGCTTCTTTCACTGTTACCACTGACCTCCATCTGATAACAACCCAGTAAACTGTGCTTGTGCTAGGCTTCGGTAGCTACACTTTCTCCAGCTTGCTTCTAAATAGTCCCTGTTTTTACCCTGAGAAAAGGAAAGTCTGGAAAATCTGAGAAGTTTGCACTGAGAAAAGTTGGGAGGAAAAAACCCAACAAATTGCTGTAAATAACTTACTTACAAAGGCATACTCAAAACTACAAATACTTATTAAATTCACTCTCTGCAGACATCATCATCCATTTACATAATTCTTTAATTACTCATGAGTCCTATTTTGAGGATTTATGTGGGAGTTGGCCTCTCTAAGAGCTTTGGTTGACCTCTTTTCCTTGAGCTTCTTATTCTGCCACACTACCTTCCAGGTCCATACACAGAGAACTGTTTTTCTGTTGAAATATCATACGACTGGTGGTTACCAAGCACTACCCAACTAACAGGGTAGCTTTTCTTTCCATTTTCTCATCAGCAGACTTATTCTGAATTCCCCAGCAAACAAACAGGGAAAGAAACACCTACTGCAGGGCAAAACCAGAGCTGCTAAGCCTGGAGGGATGGATAAAATGAGCGCTTCCTGATGATGATTCAGGTGACCTAACCTGGAATTCAACAGCATGTCTCCAGGGGATCCTACTTCTCTACAGGTTAGATGCAGCTTTGAGTACCTAGGCTAGACCTGGATGCATAACTCTTCGATGAAGGAAAATGAGGTGTGATGCCCTTCTGAAGTCTCTGAGCAGGTTAGGGACATCCTTCTTACTGATCTTGCTCCTAGACTTTATTTGTATATTAGTTTTAAAAATATAAGAGTACTCTTATGCTAGCTGACTTCTTCAAACCTGCTTCTTAGAGATTTTGTTACTGCACAAATATGTTCACACTTGCCAGAAAATACTGTGGAGAAAGTCTCTCTTAAAGGAGAAATGCAGAAAACACCCTCTAATAGCTTTCTTCAGCAGCTCTAATTACCATCAAATTTCCAACTTCAAAGCCAGGCTTGCCGCTGTCCAGACCTAAAAGCATTCTTTGGAATAGGACACACATTGATGCATAGAGCAAACATTCCCAGTTTTCCAGGGCATTCAAATGCCCTGCTTGACCTGTTTTCACCAGACACTCTGTAACCAACCTCAGTCTAAATATTTCACTGAGAGAAAAATACCATGGGGCAGCAGCAGGATTTTTCTGCAAGGGGAATGAAACCACGTAACTGTAGCTTCGTGCAGACAGCTTGTTTACTCAGACCTTGCTCAGGGAAGAGAATGGCTCTGAAACACATAACAGCTTCAGGAAGGAAGAACTAGACACGCGTTTGGTTTTGTCTGTATCCCACAACCTAAAAATGAAATTTGCCTGGCTCAGGGGTCTGTCCCCACTTTGTCACCATTCCTCTCCCCAAGGAGTCTCCTGTTCCCACCCCCGGCTCCATTAAACTGCTCTAACGTTTGGATACTTACGAACAAATACTGTAATTCCAGTATAGCATCCACCACAAGCACCACAACAGCTGTGGGTGCTTTCTTCCTCACAAAGAGCAGCATGAAATATGCT
The DNA here is from genome assembly GCF_964211835.1 of Anser anser. NCBI lineage: Eukaryota > Metazoa > Chordata > Aves > Anseriformes > Anatidae > Anser > Anser anser. The sequence goes on from NC_139733.1 coordinate 3,724,593, forward strand.
GGTAGTAGTCAGGAGAAAAATCTAGGCTCAGATTTCTTTACTGTTTATCATATAGTTTAAAAAAAAAAAACCAAATGCACTTTACTCTTGCCTACACAATATGTAAAAGGGTGGGGAATTGCATGTAACAGTAGAACTTAATTTCTGGGCATGAATTTAAAAAACTCTTCTTGGTAGACTGCAGAAGTAATATGATCTACTCTGTTGTACGTTCCTGTTAGAGGACGGATTTTTCCTATGCCTAGTAGCTACTTACTTACTGCCTGCCAAAAATAGTGACTCTAAGATATCCAAGTTTACTGGGGTGCAATATGTATGTAACACAGGCAAGCACTGCACAGGTAGCTGTGGCTCTGGTCTTAATCCCAAGGGAAGGGGACTACAGTGAAGACCCGATGACCGTTTTCACTCAATGCAGAAATGTGATGGTAAGGTTGACTTGGCTCTCTTCGTTTGGTGATATAGAAGAGCAAGCAGTCTGAGCTGCATCTTCCTTTGTTACATCTCTGGCTGCAACATAAGACTGTGTAAACAACAGAACACAATCGCTTCTGGGGCAGATACACTGCTGCATAGTCAGGACCTTGCTGTTTGCTAATCCTCAGTTTCTGCATGGCTGGGTTGCGCACAGTAGCCCACAGCGTTTGAACTGTTGTGGAAGCAAAAGTTGAGTCACTTCTGAACTCTGATAAAATGAGAAGGCTTCCATGCTAAGGCAAAACTTCTTATTCCAGCACCACAACGCAGTTATTTACTAGGCTTAGATTCCCAAACCCGGCATTTTACTCTGCTAGGAGGCTTTCAGCCAGTGCTCCTGACAGCAGAGCAGTTCTCAGTCGGAACGGGGTGCACAGAGGACTGAGACCTCGGTTCTACTGCACAGAGGGTTTTCTCAGCCTCCTGCCAGGAAAAAGGATGTGCAATCATGGAAGCCCCAGAAATAATCATTTCCTGTTTCTTAAGAAATGGAGCCTCCTGTCTCGCGATGGAAAACCATAAAACCCAACAAAATGCAAATTAGCATTGACTTCTGGAAGAACTTGAAGGCAACTGCCCCAAGTACTAGAACACATACAGTCAGTACTCTGCCAGCAGCTCTTAACAACAGACTACATGTTGGACAGCAAAATATAGACAGGCAATGAAAGGAGAGCTGTTGCCTTAACCCCAGGTTAATGACAGTTCTGTACAACAGAAATTACATGGGGACTTTGTTACGTGGCGTTATGGTTTCAGGGAGATCCCAGGCGTGCGGCCACACGTGCAGTCTGCAGTACCGAGCTGTGCTATTATCACCCAGGGGGATGCAGGCAGGGGGCGTGAAGCTTCTGGAGACTTCCTGTGGTGCATGCAAGGTACAGCTTTCCTGCAGGCGCCACTTGGCAAGAGATCAGCATGTGTGCCATGCAAAGGGAGCCCTGCGACCTGCCTCAGTCGTGATGCAATCACAGCACCTGACCTGGCTCTCAGCAGTCAAGACTGCCTGCTACAGACCGAGCTGATCCCTGCAGCTGGTGTTACCAAGGGAGGCTGAGGAAAACCAGCATGTGTTCATAGGTGCCAGCACCTGAGCTGTATGTGGCTGGAGCTGCTGTATCCTGCTACTGTCAGCAACAGCCTGATCTTGGGTCCTGTCCCCCTGGAGTACAGCAATCTTGGAAGAGCTTGATCTCACGCAGCTCAGCACCTCTAAGGCAGCAGGCTCCGTCTGCTTGCCTGGCACACTGCAGTTTGCAAGGGTGAAGCTAGGATGCTGCATCAGAAGTTGGCATGTTTTTGCTTCTAAAAGATCAAACCTGATGTTTCTTCCTTCATGCCAGCATTGAGTGTTACTGGACAGGTAGTCCTAGTGACAACCGCTTTGGTCCAGGCTTTGCCTCTGCTTTGCTTTACTACTTGTCTTAACAGTACACCCGGAATAACTGAGTCCCTACAGAACACAGAAAGGATTTATTCATTACTTTTATTTAAAAATAAATAAAAAGGGCACTGAGGTAGATGTCCTTAGATGCTGAGTTTGATGAATCACTTCTAAGGTGCACCTGATGATTCAACAGGAAGGGAACAGTGCTGAAAATGGAAACATCTGAAAACAAATAATGAAGTATCTTTGCTAAATACAGTGGCTTGTTATAGTAAGGATTTCTGCTTCTATTACAGCAGTAAATCATTACTAGTGACAAAATTTATATGGCTGTTTGCTGAACAGGATATTTATCAAACACTAGTGACTGCTGAAGTAGTCAAATTAAGGTGTTGGGAGTCTGACAAAAAAGGAAAGTCAGACAAACAATTTGTTTTCTTGTTCAACTTGAATTCTGAGTTCCCCAAAATGGTACCAGTTAGTCTGCCAGGAGCAGACAGGTGGAGTTTTTTACATGCCAGTCATCTGGAATTCACAGAGGAAAAAAGCAGTAATGAAAATGAAGACTATTTTGCACTTGTATTTTAAAACTTTTAAACTGCAAATTTTTAGGATTCATTCCTCTTCTGGGATGTTCCTAGGTACTCCACTGAGCTTCTTGATTTTTTTCTAATATATATATTTTTTTCTAAATGTACTACTTTAAGTGTCAAAAAAATAATAATCTGAGACAAATATTGCCTGAGCTAATAGGACCTTGAAGTTTCCAAGTTAAGAGCCAGATCTGTTATGAACACTGAACTGAGTGTGACTGCTCTTGTGAATGGAATTACCAGGTATCTGCAGTAGCGCAGGATTGTTTACTGTTTTCTAAATGAATCACCTAGAATAATGGTATTTTGCAGTTAGCAATGTCCAACTTCTCAAAATTATACCTAGAATGAGAAACTGCAAGGCATACATCAGAAGTATACCCTGACTTCCTTGAATCTTGATTTGCCATTGTCATTGCAGCTACTTAGTATCCGTTGGGACTGCAGGACCCAGAGCTCAACTGTTTTGCATGTCAGGTCTGGCAGGTCATATCTGGGTTCCTAAAATATACAAATACTTATTTTAATATACAGATACAGGTGTTTGCACTAAATATTTTCATGGTATTCTAATTTTAAAATATTTTGTAGTAGAATGCCTTTATTAAACACAGGAGACCCACAGTTTTGTATGGGATGATCGGGAAAACAATCCTAATTAATTATTGTTTATGCATTCAGGACAAGGTTTCCAAGACCTGTGCTTCTGATTAATGACACCTGCCTTACACTGTCAGAAGGTTCCTCACCTTCAAGTATACCTACTCTGAAATAGTCTTAAATCTTTGCCTTGCTCTAATTCTGCATTCTGTTTTCTTTCTAGTTAAGGTTAGTGACTGCTGCAATTGTAGAGCAGTTTTTAGGCACTTAGTAGTCAAACAGCCTTGATTCAAAGTGAGATGGGATGATCTTTTGGTCTGGTTATTGATTGGTATAACCTCTGGGTTTGTAATGGCACTGAGCACGCTTCCTTAAACCCTTGCATTTAGGGACAATCCTAATTTTAAAATAATGGAAACATGCTAAGTAACAACAAGTGCAAATATAAGGCTGTGTCACGCTGACCTCAGTGAACTGTTCTTTGTGTTTTGCAAGTCTTCCTCATTAAAGATACTAAAAACCTCTCGCCTAAAAATTATTTTTTTTAATTTTTTTTAAGTATTCATCTTTAAGAAAACACTGTTTGGCAAACTTTTCCAGACCTTTTCCAGCACAAAATTCCAGTAATGTCATGAAAAGGATCAGGCACAAAAGAAATTATGCAGAACTAAAATGGAACACAATTTCAGAACTTTTATTTTTTCTAAGGTTAACCCTAAAGTTGTAGAATTGAACTACTAACTTCATATAGTTATTTATTAATAACGACAGACGTAGAATTTGTCTACATCTCCATCACCTGTGTAGTAGAAATGTAATGGGTCAATATGTAGCCACTGAAGTCAGACTTCCCCTGTTTCGGAGAATTTTATTATCCAGAAAATTTGAGAAAATATTTTACAAAGAAATGAAATGTTCTTCCAAGAAAAATATTTGAAGCTATACCAGTTGTACACTGGATGATTAGATACTTTGTACCCCTACTTGGAAAGATGTGAATTCTTCTCCCCAGTAAAACTTTAGAGCACTTGTTCAACTGAGCACTGACTCATAAAAAAAGTCCCTAAATCTGGCACTGAATCATCAGTTACATTTCCTGTAGGAATTCCATCCGGGGGAGGGAGGGATATCTGTCCATTCAAGTACTAACCTAGCATAACACTACCTAGCTTGTGAGACTGCTGGAAGCACATGTTGACACGGTGTGTTTGCAGGTAATGGAAAAACACAAACCCACCTCAGCCTGTGTTCATAGACAGCATTGATCGTCTAGCATCTTTAAAAGCCTGCACTTAAGAAGAACCATGCTGTATATGGAAAAACAGAAAATGCAAGTATGACTTAAAAAAGTGGTAGCCGTGCTGATTGCTAAACACCTAGTATGAAAAAGAGAAAAGTACAGTCATGTTAGCTCAGGGCAGAGCACTGTTTTCCTAAAGCTATACACGTTCCAGGACCAAGTCAGAATATTTTACTCATTTAATGACTTGAATAATCAGCACACCTGATGACTTTATGAAATGAAGTTATAAACTAAACTCATCTGTACGGCTATTTAAATAGAAGATGTCTTCAGTACTAATTTGTGTTGCATTACTACTGCTTATTCCAGTGATTGGGTCTTATAACACCGCTGCCTGTCTTGTGCTGCTAAATCACTGTTTGTCCTAGCTACTTAAATACAAATAATTATCATTGATACGGGAGTTTAAATTTGTAATACACACTGCTTTGGCACAGGCAATTTCATTCTGTATGCAGTAGAACTAGGTTACTACAAATCTCAAGTTTGTTACTTACACTATAATGCCAAGAAACTGCCATGTCCCAAAATTACTTATGAATTAACATATAATCTTGAATACATTTTTAGCAACAACTTGATAATACAAGCCAAATACTTCACAGATATTCTCTTCTACTACCCAATTCTTGTTCACCTTTTTCATAGTTCTTGAACTATTTCAGCTGGCATTTGTCACTATCATGGAAACACTAAACTAGCTTTCAGAGCATGGCAGCTCTAGACTGTTTCAATATGGAGCATGAATAAAGAAAGCAAACACAGGAACATGAAAAAACTGTTACTATCTGCATTTGTATGAACAGACCCTTTGCACAAAAGGCCAAGCACTTCTGCCAACTGTAATTATTCCCATTACACAACAAGATGTGCCAGGCCGAGCCAGTACTAGAAGCCGTGAGTTTCTTGCTCCTAAAAGTGTGACAGCTGGTGAGAAAAAATTATCTGAATTAATGACTGAGTTAAAATAAACCACATCTAGAATGTGTGACAACTCATTCAGAATAACAGTGGGCTCAACTTATTTTTTCCTAAAATTCACGCGCTTCTACAATGTTTTGAAGGTAAGACAGCCATACCTGCATCTTGTATCAGTTAGCCTAAAAGGTATTCAGCAAGAGAATGATGCTCAAGAGAATGTATTTAGCAGAGAAGACAGATGCTAGGAAGGGCAGTGAGCACTCCAGGCCTGCCAAAGATACGCTGCAGCATTCCTAAGAGCAGGCACCTATGCTCGTTTGACTCCAGTAACTGCAGGCTGAGGACCCATGGCTTTGTAGCCTCCCCAGGATCAGCTGGCTACAGAGTTGGGGCATTCTTTTCTTTGTGTGAATTGCAGACTTGATCAGATCTACTATTCAAAACTTGTTTTTCAAGAATTCTGTCCCTGTTTGTTTCACCTTGTATATCCTCCTTTGAATGTCTTTTAGAAAATGAAAAAAGTGTCATTGCAATATGGGAATGTCTCCCTGCTTAGTCTTTACGTGATACTTCCAGTTTTTATTGGAAAGATATAATGATGGTTGCTTGCAACTGGAGATGAAGCAAGACAGGAAAGTCACAAAAATTCTTAGAGCAGACCAAGACAAAAAAAAAAAGTCCCTATTACTTGTACTTGTGATGCAATCACAACTGTTTAAAAATTAATTGCTAGGAATTCAGGGGCTTGAAGGAAATCTCTTCAGCCTGTCAGTTTCACATTCATGTCCCAGCACTGATTCTCTTTAGGTACTTTCCAGGATTCATTAAAACCAGATATTTTTTTCTGGTCTGGCATTCGTGGCTGCAGGGGGTTGTGGGGAAGGGAAGGAAGGACAGAGCTGCTGCACAGTCCCTGCTGTCTGCCTCTAACCAGAAAGTTTTACTAGTGACATAGATGGTGGTTTAGTGTAACTGCTTCTATATGGCAGTCCTAGGCTGGAATAAAAGCTGCTTTTTAGAGTTTAGTCCCTTCCAAAACAACATGAAAGATGCTCTTTTACCAGTTTGTCTTTTCAAAAAAGTGGCATACTTGGAAAACATCCTCTGTGTGTAAACAGAATATGGGATAAAATGCTTTCCAGTGAACATCTCTAGGCATGTTTTGACTACATGGAGTAGTAAAAAGCTGTGCTCTTCTCTTGGTTTTATTGGTGTTTTGTTTGGATATATGGAAACACCAGCACGCAGCCCCTGCCCTGAGGCAGTTCCTCCCGTATCTCCTGTGTGGACATCTCTGACCTTCTCCATCCCCTCCCACATCACCTGTATGAAAAAACCCTCCCCAGGAAGAAATCCGTCTCCATACAGGGATTTTGTGCGGGGAGGCCGCCTGACAATTTAGGAACGAAGCAGTCACCGGGGCTCAAAAGGATTCGCTCAGTCTTTTGCTAGCCTGTCTTTGAATCAAAACAAAATGGGAGGCTGGCAGCGGCACCCCCACTCCGAGAAGGGGCCGAGCTGGAGGAGAAGGGTTAAAGAAACGTGAAGGGCGCCCTTTATGCCTTGCTGACGGCACCGAGCCCGCCGCAAGCCCCTGCGCGCTCTCCCCGGCCCCGCTGCCCGGCCCTACCCGCTCGGCCGCCGGCTCCGCGCCCTCCGCCTGCCCGTTGAGCTCGACGGTCTCGCCGCCGGAATCCATCGCGGCTCCCCCGAGCGGCCTAGGGGAGGCCGCTGCCGCCCGCTGAGGGAGCCCCTTTTGTCCCGGCCGCCCAGGGGAAAGTTTCCACTGAGGGAGGGAGGGAAGGAGCAGGCGCGGCGGCCGCCGCCCCTCACACACAACACACCGCCCCGGGGCCGGGTTTCCAGGCCGCTGCCGGCCCGCCCGGGGCAGCGAAGGCAGCCAGGCGGGCTGAAAACTCGCTAAATCCGATCTGTAGGCTGCTCCGAGTGAGGCTGGAGTAAGCAGTGAGGAGCCCCCGAGGCCCTCCTGCCGAGTGAGGGACCTGGCGGCACCGGGCCGCGGCTGCCCCTCACGGACAGCCTGGTCTTACACCAGCACCTCGGCCTTACCAGCGGTGTTGGCCACGAACCCTAGCGCATGTTACTCTGGGGACGATTGCAGATAAAACGTATTTTAGAAAGCTCTTAACTAATATTATTGACAAAATTAAAAGCTAGGTGTTTTTGTTACGTTTTCTTGGGTTTGGTTTTGTTGGTTGGTTTTGGAGAGTTCTGTCATCATCAGTGTGTTCAGGTTTTCAATCTCACTGCACTGTTTTTTCTCTCTAGACTCATCTCCCACCTGTACCGCTGCAAAGAGTGCACGCGAAAACAATTAACGTGCAGATCTGAGGTAGAGGGACATGCACAGAAAACAACATAACCAACAATTACTGCAGTCCAGTAAAGTAAGCCTAAAGTAAGAAACAAAGAAAAACAATATAAATTACATTTTAAAATGTTATTTTTATAAGCAACCCTTTTTGCTATTTAAATTTAACAGTGTCCAGTATATAGACAGTGTAGAATATAAACACACACAGAATACAAAGCATAAAGGTCTTTTGCCAGACCTTACTCATGTAAAGAGGTGATGCAGAAGCATTGGTACCTATCCCTTTATCACCTAGATTGGTAGGATTTTTGCATAAGCAAGCCCTGTGAAGGGAAAGCTGCAGTTGTGTTGCTTAGTGCAATAAATGCAAAGCTGTTGGACCTATGCTTGTGAACAGATTGCAGTTGTGAAAGCAGGTCTAGACACTTTGCTGTTCTCGCTTTACAGCAGGTGTGCTTGGGAATTTGGCCTTAGTCTAAGTCTCACAAATGAGGACCAAAACCATGCCCTATCTGCAAGGAGGGAAGGAAAATCAGTTGTGCAGGAAGGATGTGCAGTTCACTTCAAGAGGTACTCTAGATGGATTTGGGCAGAAGATATATATGAGGTCTTGGACTGCAGAATGGGTCTGTCTGAAAATGTAGACTTAGACTTTAAGTACTTTGACACATCAAATAAAATTCGCTATCGTATACCATATCACTGCAGCTTTTTTTCATGCAGTGGATGTTAAAAGGTTACTGAGTGGATATAAGAGTGGAACTGTGGTGATCATTGTAAAAATGTATGAATCTTTGTGATTTTTTTAAAGTCCTTTGAACAGTCTTCAGTGGAATTTGGTGAAAATTCATACTGTTCTCAGCATTAATCTGCACTGACTCTTCATTGATAACTTTTGGTTTTGAGTTCACAATTATTTTATTTTTTATTAAAGCAGACATAATTGGTGACTGAATCCATTTTTAGTTTCCATGGAAAAGCATATGGACAACCAGATGTGGGTAGTCACAAATTAAGCACAAGTTAGGCTTCCAGTCTTAATGCTAAAGGTCACTGAATTTTGCATTTGACTGTACTTAGGAACATATTGAATTGATAATTAACTTTTGTCTTATGAAATCCCGTTGACACTGTGTACGCTTTCAAGTTAATTGTCTTGACACACCACACACCAAACATTTAATTGGACTTTATAGGAATTCCTCGTCCATCTTGTTTCCTAGTCGCCTTCTCTGCCTCATTTTAGAGTGGTGGGCTGGAAAACACTTTGAGAGAAAAATAAAGTTTTGTTATTATAGTCCTTGGAAAATGGAAGAAACGATGTATTATGAGAGCAAAGATATATTTGTATCTCTTCTTACCCTGAGGAGAATCTACAACAAAAGCAGAAGAATGAACATAAACTGAAAAAACATTCCTTGAATCTTTTTTTGAATGTTGAAACCTTACCTGCAGTGTTTCTAGTGGATGGGCATACCACAGTAATTGTTCAGGGGGTGTTACAGCATGCCAGGGTAGGCACAATTATTTTGTCCAAGTATAAGCGTGGTTAAGAGGTGACACTGGGGCAACTTTGAAGCAAAGCTATAAATATACCATGTTGTCAGTTCCTAGCAAGTCCAAGGCTTGAAAAAGCATTTTACTTTCCTTAGTTGTAGGGTTTGTAGTAGCTGAATTTGGGTAATGTACTCAACTAGGCTATCATTTATCAGACATGTTAGCAGTTAATTTTACAGTAATTAAATATGCTTGCCCATAATTGCTGTTGTATTATTGACAAGAAAAGCTGGTTGGAATCCTCTCCAGCCCCAACTGTCTAGTGACATTTTCAGAGATACTGAATAATTTTAATTGCCCCTTTTTAATCTTCTGTAGCTCTTAAGCCTAAAAATTAGAGATCTGCTCTCTGTAGGTGACACTTAGAAGTGGGAGTGTTGAGTTATTCCTTCTCTATACTATCTCACTTTTGTATTGCACAGTCATGTACCAAAGAGATTTATGAAAAATAGGACCTGTTGTTATTAGTCTTATGGGAAATGGGTGTAATCTCACCGGAACTGAGAAACAGCTTAATCTGAGTCTGTGAAATTACCTGTGAAGCAGTATTCACATATGGTCTGAAGCAGTCAATTCTGCACTGCATCTTTATATTGCAGTGCTCCTCAACTCAGTGGCAATTTTTGACATTTTTTTTCTGTTATCGAACCCTTGAGAACCTAGTTCTGCTGGTTAAATAATAATAATAAAGATTATATTTTGCTGCGTACAAAAAGGACTCTGTGCTCCCCATAGAAAAATAGTTGAGGTCTCAAGGTGGTGGCTAAAGAAGTAAGAGACTGGTGATGTGATCAGTCTGCAGCCATGTAAATGAAGCAGCAAGACAATACTGTGTGGGAGGTCATTCTTGTTTGTGTGTGAATTTGAGCATAGTCATTATAAAATGAGAACTCTGCAAATGTTATCACATGAGGATGAGTCAGGATTTTTCGTGAGCATCATGCAGAGCAGATTCTGGAGGGTGCAGAATGGGTCCTCGGGACCGCTGTCAGAATGGCTGTTGAAACCTGGATGGCAATTTTCAAGAGAAAAGATGTAATGCTCTGAATCCTTGTACCTTGGCCATGAAATTAATTAGTAGTCTGTATTAGACTCCAGACCTTGGTCATGGTTAAATGTTTTAATTTTTTTAATTATTTTTTCAAAATTACTGTGACGACTGTGGCAGGCACAGAATGACACTAGAACACTAATGAAACCTAACTGGAATAATAGAATGGCTATGATTCATATGTTTCTCATAATAGCTAGAAAGGATATGTATTTCCATTAAAATTCCATTATTTTTTTCTTTTTGTAACTAGGATTCATGTCCTCTGAGTGCTATTAACACAGAATCATAAAGGTTGGAAAAGACCTCCAAGATCGTCTGTTCCAACCATCCCCCTACCACCAATGTCACCCACTAAACCATGTCCCTAAGCATCACGTCCAACCTTTCCTTGAACATCCCCAGGGACGGTGATGCCAACACCCCTGAGCAACCCGTCCCAATGCCTGACTGCTCTTTTTGAGGAGAAATGTCTCCTTATTTCCAACCTGAGCCTCCCCTGGTGCAACTTGAGGCCATTCCCTCTTGTTCTATCACTAGTTATCTGCGAGAAGAGGCCGACCCCCAGCTCCTCACACCCTCCTTTCAGGTAGCTGTAGAGAGCAATAGGGTGTCCCTTGAACCTTCTCTTCTCCAGTCTTCTCCAGACTAAACAACCCCAGATCCCTCAGCCGCTCTTCATAAGACTTGTGTTCCAGGCCAAAGAGACAATCTGAAGAAGCCCAAAATAAAAAGTACATGGTACTACCTGATATTTGTGGTCACTATAAAAACTAGTCTTTATGCAAAGTGGTACTTTTGAATTAGAACACAAGTTTAAGTAAACAAATTGGCATTTGGTATAATCTCTCTATGGGAGAAACAGACTAGTAATTCAAAAATGTAAAATCAGGGAAGGGTCTGAGAAGAAGGGTGCTGGTAATGAAAAAATGAGACTGCTTGAGCTATTTGACGTGAATATAGAGGTTGCAATTTCAAAAATGGTGTTTGATATCAGTTACAACTGCATCACCCTCTATATTCTCCCACCTCCCTCAGCACTCCCTACTTTATTTTACTGGCTTGTAAATTTATTATGTTCACGAAATTTTATTTCCTTGTTGTGGTAGCTATCCTTAGCAAAAAAAAAAAAAAAAAAAAAAAAAAGCCTTTCTCTACACTGGAAATCCTGTAGTTTGTTTATTTCTTTTGGGAATGGGTGAATGTGTGTTCTACCATTGCAATCACCACTTGGGATGAAAGCACTGCACATTAGTTTGTGCTTTTTCTTCCTTTTTTGGTTTCCTGTTATTCTTCCAAGGCTTGCATTATACCCTCCAAAAACTGTGGTGTTTTAGAAATAATTTCAAAAATAAATACTTAATCCAAGCAGTTCTTGCTACAAATGCCTGACCTTTTGTGAGCTGAAAATGACAGTACAAAAATCGCTAGTTACTCATAGTATTTTATCTCTTCTTAGTTCATGACTCCTGGTAGGTGTGAAGTCTGGGAAACAAACTAATTTTTTTAATTATTATTTTCACCTGAATTATTCATTTAGTTGTTTTCTTGTGGTCTCCTGTTCTACCTCCCTGCCGGATCCTTGCTCTTTGTGTTTATGTGAGCTACCTAGGAGTTGGGAGAAGATAGACAAAATGGAGTTTCCATGTTGCTGTCTGTGAATGACAAGATGTAGTAGAGATACTCTCTGCCCAAGGGCAAAGATCTGTCCCACTTTACATTTTCACAGAATAAATGAAGTTGGATGGATTTAAAAACAAAACAAAACAATTTGACTTGAAGACAAAGCAAAGGACGGTTGCAGGGCCTGTCAAATACCTAGTCTTGCAGCAGAACTGCAAAATTCCCTGCATATTCCATTCATCTCTCAGAAATCAGTCTCTGCTTCTTGTGCTTCTGTCTGCTAGTTCCCAGCAAGGCAATCTTTAAGTTTAAAATAACTTTAAAATGTATTTGAAAATGGTGCTTTTTTCCATTCTGAATGGTGCCTTTATGGAATTATTTCTCTGCAGTTGGATGTATCCAGTGATGTAACAGACACTGCAAGCTAATATTCTGTAGTCTATTTTGTGTCCAGGGGTCATGATACATAATTTAGATCTGACCTGTTGCATACCCTTTCTCTTTAATAGATCTATATTTAAATGAACTATTAATTCTGTCAAACCATAAGGTGTTTTGCAGTATTTGTGTTACAAGACATAAAAACTGTACCTTACTCTGGAGCAACATTGGGCAGATGGAATGTCTGGTGTGATTATGGCTATTAAGCAGATACAGACTGCAAAAAAAAGTTTAAATTAATGGTCTGGTCAAGGCTCCATATTGGAGAGAAAGAGGAAGAAGCCGACTTAGAACTAGTTTGGGTCATGGCTACAGCCACCTCTAATATTAGAGACAGCTGTGGATGCTGGAGTTGGTCAGACACATGTGAAAACATTTAGATAAGCTGAAAATTGTCAAAGAAATTTTTTGATTTGAGATTTCAGTTGTAGCAATACAGCTACTGTGGCTATGCAGTCAGAGAAGCAGGCTATTAGAAGATTTTAAGGGTCCATAAAAATGACCGGGGAAGATGGGGATACATTTGTGGGTGTCTAACACTGGCATGCCAGAAAAGCTTTCTGTATTGTAGGCAGATAACTAATTCTTTGCCACTTAAAAACAAACAAACAAATACATCCCCCAGAAAAACCCAACAACAAAATGACCACAACATCAAAACAAACAAAACCAAAACCGAATCAACCAAAAAAAGCCAAACAAACAAACAAAACAACTAGTGGTCAATGACCTTTACATAAAACAGTGGTAAGGAGGTTTATTGAATCCTTTTCTCTCAGGTCTGCTAAATAACAGGCTGCTTAGATGATAAGTTGCTGAAAGTGCTCCCAAGTAGTTTAAATTTTAGAATTCTGCCTGGCTGTCCCCAGGAACCAGGATACATGGATAATTATGAAAACGTCAAGGTTTTGAAAGTGACCTGGATATTTTGAATTACTAAGAGATTTCATGAAAAGCCAATGATCAAGGCATGTGATACTAGGTGGCATCCTTCACTTGTAGTCAGCAGGTTCTGGAATGACTTCAGGCTTTTTTGCTTATCGCATAGAATTGGTTGTGGGCTTAATGCATGAATCCCCAGGGAAATCTCTGGCCATTGTTATTCAGAAGGTCAGATTTGGCAATTACCGTTGTTCATTTTGGATTTAAAATCTGTGAAACTAATGATGAAAAATATTTTTTCACTTAAGATCTGCTGGCTTGCTTGGCACATACTTGAAAAAGGCTTTTTGGGAAAGAGAAGGTTTCAAGCAGCGCTGGACTCATGCCAAGAGGAAATGAGTAAGCTCCTACCTAGAAATATACAGAAGAATCTACGCAATTGCTTTAGCATGAAAATATAGATGTCTGGAGTTTGTGAAAATGTTCTGACCCAGGATATGCAAGTCAACAATACTCTTTTGGACTCCTTTTTGATACATTTAGAAATGTAAGGCAGTGCAGTCTCCCAGCGAAGAGCAAATGCCATCCCTTATGTAATCAGCTCTTCCATACTGTAGTGCATACTTCCTTCAAGTGCTGGCACATTTCTGAGCAGGGCATTGTATTCACAGCACACATAAAATTAGCTGTACACTCAAATAAATCTTAACTGCTCCATTCTGCTTTGTGCAAACAGATGTGCACGTAGTATAAAATGCTCTGTGTTGTTTGTTTAAGCAGCTGTTGCAGATGTCCTCCAGATGTTAGCGAGGCTGTGCCTGACGGGATTGGTGTTAGAAGGAGTGGCAGGGGAGTGGCTGTGGTACGGAGCTGCACTGATGGGGGGTCCCATCCGAACACAGAGTCCCAAGCGGTGGCACTGTCACACATCATCTGGGACTGGAAGAAACCTGCATGTGGTTAATGTTGCATTATTAATTACAAACCCTGTGAGGTTGCCCAGCCTCACCAGTGGAGCAAAAATCTGTGCTTTATAAAAATTATTGACATTCTTCCCTGGAGAGTCTGTTGATTTTTTTTTTTTTAAATTTTTGGATGACGACAGTCACCTAGGTTTTTGGGGGCAGTGGTTCTGGTGCACGCTTCCTGAGGAGGTCTGGCACTACTGGCCTAAGCCTTCCATTAACTCCATCCTGTGAGCACTGCTTCAATGTGTGCCTACATCTGGCTTTACTATAAGGTAATGGTACTCACTCTTCAAGAAGTGTTACCATACAACACTATCTGAGAAATTAGTTTCAGACCTTTATTCCTATTTTGTATTTTAATTAGGAAATAAAGGTTGAATCTGGATAGAAGAGTAACGAGGAGGAAGTAAAGCTCCAAATTTTTACCCTCAGTAATAACACCTTCATAATTTCTATGTTTTCAGGCTGAAATATCTTATCTTGGTCTATTGCTATATCTTAATTTCTTCTTTTTAAAGTTCCATTAAATCACTGCACCTTTTTTAACCCCGATATGTGTTTGTGTGTATACACAGTTCTATGATTAGAAAACACATCTTTTTGCAAAATTTGGCACAAAAAAATTTACAGCTAAAATGAGATGAGATGTGAAGTTGCAGCTGTGGCATTGTGAGGCTACTCCAAGAGTTCTGATGAGCTTGTACACTGTCTTTATGAAAACTGCTTGTGAAAATGTACTGCAATGTGCATTAATGCTTTAGTGTGGCTGGGAAAGTACCTAGCTAAGAAAAGCACGCATGTGTGAAGCTATGAGGATTACCTGCCTGCTGCAAAGTACACAAATAATGTGACTTGAGGTGGCACTGTGATTTTAGAAGCATAAACACGTAATTAACCTAAGAGCTGCTGAATCTATATCTAGGTAAGGAATGTGAGAGATCGAGAATCCGTTACATCTAAATTTTCAAGCTGTTGTCATAGTTTTATCCTGGCCAACAGAATCTTCTTATCATGAAATTCTTTTTATATATCTTATTATATTAAATAGATGGAGAATTATTTAAAAACCTTGACGTGCAAACTCTGGGAATAATGTTTATTTTTTAAAGGCTGATTTTAATTTTTTTCATCAAAATATGTTCAGTGATGGGTCAGAGATGACACACTATCAGTAATACATTATAGAACAATGAGTTTCAAGAAGGAAGCCTGCTGTATTTTCCAGATGTTGTCAGCAGAGGTGCTGCAGTGCTCTAAAAGAGAGGGTGGCAGGAGGTTATCTGTAAATGTGAGTAGAGAATGCATCTCTCTGCAATGCCAGCTCTTTGTACAGGTATGAATCTGAATGTCTTTACTGGGGCAGGTATGCTCTACTCCTGCACTGGACATAAGTCTTGCTTAGGCTTACCAGCCACAGTAGGCCTCGATGTGACTGTTCCTTGGTCATGACCACGAACAAAGGAGGGGGCTGCCTTAAAGCAGGTACCCACTGAAATCCCTTATGGGGAAATGATGGATCACCTCGGAGGCCAGGGACTGGATTACTGGTAGGGACTGGACTGCATGGTAGGGAGTCTGAATTTGACTACGAGTCAATCACTTTGTCTTAAAAATACAGCAGCCAGAGAAACGTGAGGTAGCTTTTCCCCCAGCTCAGCTGTGGTTCAGGACCACAACTGCAGTTACATCAGTCCTCCATTATCAATGGGCAGCAGGCGTAATGGGGGAGTACGAACAGCACTCCCTGGTGGTCTCAGACCCTGCAGCCGAGGCTCTGGGTACTGTACTTTCTGGGAGGTACCAGAATGATAGGCCTGGTGGAAAATACTGCCTTGTCTGACCCGTAACCAGGATGGAAATGTGCTAACAGTCAATCCTCTCATGGTCCTATAGACAGCAGTCCTATAAACAGCAGAACCCTGCAGTAAGTTTCGGGTGAACCTTGCCATTCCTGAACCTTTAACGAAGTTGCTGTTTCTACTGTAGCAAATCCTGTTGAAATTGTTGTGTTAAATTGGTTGATGATCGAATGCTGATTAAGTGCTGTTAAAAATCATACAATCTAACCTTGCTATTTATCATAAAGGTATAAAGTAAATCCTGAATTGCTGCTACATTAAAGTTTTGTAAAAGCAATTCCATAACACTTACATAGCCTGTCAACCATAGGGTAAACAAGAGAAGAATCAGACCCCAAAACTGCTTCTGACAAAGTATGAATCAATGAAAGGAATAATCTGGTTAAATGAAAAGGTCTCTTTATTTTGAGTCACTCCAAAATGTAATTCATAGAACAATGTACACTATTGAAATGTATTTAAAAAAAAAAAAAAGGAAAACAAAAAGAGCTGTTCAAAGGGCTGTTTTGTATCATGGACTCATGGTTTTAGGAGTAGTTTCCAGCTCACAGATTTACAGGGAGGGGAGGGACAGGAAAAAGGAAAGATTTCCTCCCACAGTCGAGCAGCTCTAGGGCTGCTATAGCAGTGGTGAGGTTCCTGAGGTCTTGAGGCACCTGTTGTGCAATGGGCGAGAGGAAAGAAGTGAGGATCAGAAAAATAGACTCTATCATTGAAGTCCATCCAGAATGTATTTTACTAATTTTACTGTCTTTAAAAAAAAAAAAAAGTGAGCCTTGCTAAATGTCACAGTCCTACAGCCGTCAGCTTCAGCCTTCGAGCTCTTTGTTGCAGTAGGGCTGTGACTATAAGCAGGGCTGTGCAGGGTGTAAGGACTGAACCTGTGTTTTTGCTTGGACTGTCCCAAGACTGGCTTCATGTTCCACTGTGTGCAATGGGATGTTTGTGCATTCACATGTGAACATAAATACTGCAAAATAAGCTTCTTAGTGTGACTGCTGTATGCAATAAGGGAGACCACGCTCCTTTAGTGTGCAAATGGTGACACTGTTTTCTTTGTTGAATGAAAATGGGTAATTATGGTTGGTTTTCCCAGTATTTCTGGAAGTCATATGTTCCTAGATTCATAGGATAATTCAGGTCGAGAGGGACCTCAGGAGGTCATCTAGTCTAATCTCTTGCTCAAAGTGGGATCAGCTGTAAGGTCAGACCACATTACTTAGGGCCTTACCCAGCCTCATTTTAGAAACCTCTGCAGTTGGAGACCTTCTGGGCAACCTGTTCCATTGCTTGTCTGCTCCCGTGGTGAAACAGTTACTGCTGCTGTCTAGTCTGAATCTTTCTCATTTCCACTATTGTCTATTGTTTCTTGTCCTCCCACGGCGCACCACAGTGAAGTGCCTGGCTCTGTCTTCTTGGTGAGCTCTTTGTAGGCACCGGGAGGCCACTCCGAGGTTCTCTCCAAGCCTTCATGTTGAACAAGCCCGGTTTGCTCGGCGTTCCTCTCACAGGGCAAGTGCTTCGGTCCCCTGACCATCCTGGTGGCACTATGTTGGACTCACTCAGGTTTACCGTTATCTGTGAACTGGGAACCCAAACCTGGGTGCAAGTTGTTAAAGATGTGCTAATGAGTGCTGAGTGCTCGGGGGATAATCACTTCCCACCATCTCTGGCCATGCTCCTGTTAATACAGGCCAGGATGTTGCTGGCCTTCTTTGCTGCCACAGCACACTGCTGGCTCCTGCTCATCAACATTTAGTACTTTTCATAGTTTCTTTGTAATGACGATATTCCAACATACAAATTTACAAATATTAATTTACATCCCTTTCACATTGTCTTTCTGCCAGGTTCGTAGACAGAAGTTTTTTGGTAAGCTGGGAATTGACAGTATAATAATGATTTATTTATTTTTTTGGTTGGAGGAAGCTGAGAAATCTTTCTGTCTGTATCACTTAATAAGATATCTGCATTGCTCTTCTTGTGCCTTTATCACTGAGACACAGTTTAAGGTAGCAGCCGGAAATCCCATCTCAAATGTACATTTCAAGGCAAGAATTCACTACGGAGGTCATTTTGCTTGACTTTCACTCAGCACCACTTAGTTTGCCCAGTAGCTTGTGTCTGAACCAAAGCATATATATAAGAAAAACTGTTTGTTTTGTTTAAGTCCTTGGCATTGCTTTTAAAACTGGCAATGAAGATACTCAACAGCTTTGGGAAGTCATAAACAATCAGCCTATAGCCTAGACTGGACTGCAGCTATAAAATATGATACATAAGGAATTTTTTTAATCTACTTGGACCTGAAAGTGCTGATTGCCTTCTGCAGAACCTGTAGATGCTTTCCCTCCACTGGTGATCTTCAATCACTCATTCCCCTCTGCAGTTACACTGAGTGTTATTGGCTGTCTGTAGAAACCGATTTATGTTGGTGTTTTACTGGCAGCCTATCAGAAATACATTACAAATGTTTCTTTTCTTTTGGTTCCTATTTCCAATAATATATGTACATGTAAACCATTTGCCCTTCAGCGACCTGTTGCCTAAAGAAAGCAGCGCCATCTGGCTTTTTGTTTCTTCTACTGACTGAGTATTTGATGCAATAGATCAAAAAAATTCTAATATAGCCAGTTTACTAGCTCTGTTTTCACTTCATTAGGTGTTTGTGTTTGCAATTATTTCTCGCTGTTGGCTTTTCTTGTTTTATTTGCTGACTGACTTTTATATTCATCTTAAATCTTGATGGTTGCACAAGATGTGAGTAATCTTCCATGATTTAGAATATAATAATCAGGGAATTAAACCATAAGTCATTAACAGGTCATAAAATGAAGAAAAAAAATATCAAGAATATCATAATGTCAGTTACATAGCCCACGGATATAAAAACTTATTTGAGTTTACAAGGAATTTGTCATAATTCGTTCATATTTGCTTTTCCTGTAAGCTTTGCGAGGCGCATAGGGAATGTGTCTTTAGGGTAACTGCCCTATTAAGATGCATATTCTAATTTTAAAGCCTGAGTCACCTGGGACTCTTGAAAACTTTGTCTGCTTTTTTTTTTCTGTGTGTGTGTGTCAGTTTCTGCCATCTGCTCAGTTGCACTGTGAGCATCTCAGTTTAATGCTTGCATTACTCCCATGAAGGAGCTAAGTATCAGTCCAGTGTTGCAAACTGAAATACTGGTGTGCGGAGGGAGTGAACCAGAACTGATCAATAATGTTTTAAGTGCAGCAAAACATTTTAAATCCAAACCTGTGAATTTTAAAGGCTGTCAGCTGGAGATTAAAATCACTAGTTGAGCTTCTACCTAAAGTCAAGAACTGCTCATGCTGTGCAGCTTGATGCAGAAGCCTGCCTGATATCTAAGGGCTGGTTAATTCATCTCCCTGAAGGCTCAGGGGCTGGAACCCTGTTCACCATGCACCCAGCTGCATGTGCAGCTTGCACTGGCATGACTGGGGTCCACTTCACTTCAGAACGTGGTCCTTAGAGGAGGTAAGGTGGCAGTTCTAGAGCTAAATTTGGAGTTATTCTGAGAACTGGGAGAAACAAGGTCTAAGCCCAGCAAGGAGCTGTTCACCGGGTGCTTTGGCAAGTATAGGGAAACCCAACCCAAATCCCGTTTTCTCTGATCCAGCAAATTCTTCCGGGAGTGGTGGCATGGCTTTATCATGAGAGGTGCTGAGCACCCCGACTAGCACAGTGTGAAACCCGTCGTTGCAGTCTGTGGGGCACAGGTTTGAACACAGCTAAGTATGCTAACAACTGCACTGCTGCAACGTGGGAGAGGAACACCTTTGCTTCTTTATTTTATAATGAAGCATTTCAGTCATCTCTGTGAAAGAAAAGAGTCGCTCTGGTGTCTAGGTAATGGATCTTAAATAAAATGGAGTGAATTCTTGCTCCATCTGAGAGTGGAAGGAGAAAATGTGCTAGTTCAAAACATGTGCAAGTCGGGCATACTGATGGAAGTGGGTCCCAAAACGAAGCCTAGCATGCTGGCTACTTAGGTTGTCATTTTGATAGAGGAGCTGGGTACCAAGCACAGACTCCCCAGATTTGCTTTGGGATCAGGTGGTTCAGGATGAAGTGTTTCAGTATGTAACAGAGTGAATTGCATCTGGTTCCTAGGGGACCTTCATGTGACTCTAAGCACAGCCTACATCCACACTGGGAACAGAATCCAGGTGTCCTCATTTACAGGCCTGTGCCAATCTCTGTGGTGCAAGGAGAGCTGCTTTAAGGGCATGGATGCAGGCACATTTTAATCCTTTGGACTAGAACTGTCTCTTGTAGGACTGGATGTGAATCCGGTCTGCGGTGCAGCTGGTTGCCAGGAGGTTTATCTGTGAAGCCCTAAATCTACCAGTCAGCGTGATGGATTGTAAAAGGGTTACAATAAAAGGGGAAGTTATTAGTCCCTTCTGAGGATTTCATTCTTGAGTACCACCAAATCATTTTTTCCGGCTTCCTAAGCAGGCAGAAGGGGTGAGATATGAATTTATCTTTCTCTCTGGCACTCCTTTTCTGCAGGATTGATACACAAACAAGAAGTAATCGATGACTGAGAGACAGGAAACATCCTAATGCTGGGGCCAGGGCAACCGTGGCTCAGATATTGCTGCGTGCTGCACTTCTAGAGACTTGGTTTTTATTTCAGAAGAGAAACTCTAATGGTAGTGTGTAAGAATAGTGGATGCTTGCACCAACACGCTGGGCGATCTCAGAACCTTTTCAAAGGCATGGCTGCTAGAGACTCAATGAACAGAACAGCAATTGGAAATGGTTAAAAAGAAATGTTTGACCAAGTAGGGGTTTCTGGATGAAGGCAAAAATAACCACCTTCACATTTTTAGGAAAATAAAACCTACAGTTTCAGCCTAGCTTAAAAACACTGCATTGTTTCATATCTGTGGTTTGTAATGATGAATTAGGGTGGTGAGTAGGAAAGCTCTGTTCTGGACTCTCAGTCTGCCTATACTGTGTACTAGTCTCTGTGTTCTACAGCCCCGGTTTGTAGTATTGTCTAAATATTTAAGCGGTTGTCAGCAATTAGGGTTAATCACTTTCTTGGTGTGTAACATTGTAAGGTTGTTCAGCAAATGCTTCTGCAGTGGTGCTGGCTATATGGAAGTGAAACATTTATTACTCTGAATATACAGCTTCTTAAACAGCTGCTATCAGGATAAATAAAAATATGAAAAATTAAAACTGCTCTGAAGTACTTAATTGCTGCTGATCTGTCAGCTACCTGCCTAAAAAACACATTATGCTAAAACCTAGCAAACCTAGCATGAGGATAAAATACGAGTGTTTAAAACAGGTGCTGTTTTCCAAACCAAGCAGCTCAAGTTATTGTATGGAAACCAAGGATTCAAATTTACCTCCATTTGAGGTACATTTCTTTGTTTTGGTGGTGAAGGCTTAAAAGGGACTATATAATTGGGTAAAATGTAAGAGAGATGTGTATGAGTTAGCTTCTGAAGAGGTGGAAGAACAACAGGGTTGTTAGCAAACCGAGCTCTTGATGTCCATTCGCACTGAGAGGTGGGAGCGGTGTGCTGTCAAAGTGGCCTTCCAGGAACTGGTCATTCTCTGGTAACCGTAGGGCAAGCCTGGAGCTGAATTCACAATTCTAGTCCTTAAAACACTCTCCACACTGCTGCCTGTTGATATTTAATCCATCTCATAAGGAAAGCGATGCAGAATAGAAATTACCACTAGTGCCTCTGATGAGTTATTGGAAACCAGCTTTGAGGATTTTATTGTCATTATTGAAAATGCTCTATTTCGTTAAATGAAATTTAATCCAGTAATTATATACAAAGCTTGCCTTTTGTTTTACCTGACTATCTATCCCACAATGTTTCTCTGTTTTTTATCTTTCTTTCCTTATAAACCTGTCATAAGCAGAAATGAAAGGGCGTCTTTGGTCGGTGGTCTGAGTAAGTTTGTCCTGATGCTGTTCAGGATAGAAAATACATATTTACATTACCTTGCTGTAGTAACAAACCCAAGAAATAACTTCCTTTATTTTTAAGTGGCATACCTGACTGTAGATATTATGACTTTCCATTCAGGAAATTAATTGAATTTATAATTAAGGATAGTTACACAAGGCTTGCAAAAATATAACCCAACGGAGCCCAAATAACACAACTTAACCCAGAGTGTGTTGCAGTTCCTTGGCCTGTTTTGATTCTTCGAAAGGATTTGGGAATGGCTGATAAAGGTGATTTGTTTGTTTAACTCTCACTTTCCACAAAGCTTTGAACAAAGATGCCTCTCGAGTAGTTGGAGGAAGCAGTAGGATTGTGTTGTGAGTTAAACCCTGGCTAAGTAGCTGGAAACAAAGGAAGCCATAAAACTGTTTCTACAAGTAATACTGCGTCAGCGCTGAGGTCCAGGGTACGGGCAGTTTAGGGGAGGGCATGGAGGAAGCTGCTGCCTTGCTGCCAGCAGAGCTGCCCCAGGAGCACGGGTGCAGCAGGGTGTGCAAGGCTTGTCCTGCTGCAGCACCAGCTGTGCCATCACGTCAGGTGGGCTGTGGATAGCAAGCACAATGCACTGTTTGTATGCGGGGGCCATCTGATACCCTGATATTCCTGCCCTTGCTGGTGTCTGCACCGAAACAGGGACGCTCTGAGTTCCCAGTGTGAGTTAAGAGCCAGAAATCAAGAGTATGTTGAAACCTGCCTTCAAAAATTATTCAAAGGGTTCAAAAGGCTTCTTATTAAAGGTAAATTGGGGCTGTAGACAGTGCATTTAAGGATGCTTTGGGTTAGTCTCTCGAAGTATGAATATGGCACACAATTGTAGGCTTTAGAACAGGTTTTCTCGTGCAGCTGCAGAGACAGCAACTGAATTCAAAAAAGGAGAGTAAGATTAAAAAAGTCTTCTATCTGTATATATGTTCAGGTTAAGAGATGGTCTTTGTTTTAGAAGTTTCATGGTATCTAGAGCCATTCTGTTCAAATAAAATTCAGAATAAAGTTGCTGTGGAAAGCAACTAGCCATTAGTGAAAAGTCCAACAGCCAGGCTATGGAAAAAGCTCTGAGTAAGTGCAGACATGCCTAACTCTGCTAACGCTGCTTCCCACTTTGCTATACAGTTTTATGGTGCCAGTGACTTAAGAAGCAGCCAGGCACATGACTGTGTCTTATCCCACTGGTATTTATACCAAGGCTTACCAAGGAGAGAGACAAATTGTCTCTCCCACCCAATATTTATATTCTAGTTAGGTAATACTGTAATATAGAAAATGGTTGTGTGTCTGGCTGCCAGACAATATTCCTGGACCTGCTAATGCAATCCCACTGAAGCGGAGCGATCATTCCGATGCATCTTTAAAGAGACTTCTGATTTTTAAAGTGAAATAGCTCATGGGGATGGAGCTGCTTCCAACATGACTTCCAAGCAGTAGATGTATGGGTGAGCATCTTGCTTATATTGCCTATGTACTGTGCATCTTTTATGATATGGGGAAGAGCACCTGTATTTTCATGAGCTGATCCAAACCTTGCTGAACTTGAACAAAATCCTGCAGTGAGCTTTTGCTGAATGCATTCAACATGAACCAAGACAGCAGTAAAGGCTATAAAATGATTTTTGACTGTTTTAAAAAGGACATTTGTTACCTGCTGCATAATTTGCCTGTTTTATCTCTTTTGCCAGACCTCTTAATAGGCTTTAGGTTCTTAGGTTCCTTCTTCAGGTTTTCTGGGTGTCACTGTTTTAGTTTATGTAGTCTGGGTTTCTCTTCTTAGCTAGTAGTCCTTTGTAGAAATAAAAATACACTAGCAGGAAGGAGAACCTGGCCGTTTCCAGAAGAAAAATATACTGCCTATGTCATACATCCCATCCACCTTCACGGCCTGAAAAAAAAAAAGTCTGTATTGATTTATTTTTTTTAAGGCTGATAGTACTTAAGTAAAATATGTGTCTTGATATCTGCATCTTCCTCCTTGCCACTCACTGCTTTTCTGCTCTGTCTTCCCGTGATCTCTTTTCTATCCCCAGTGTTTTAACTACTCTTTAATCCTCTGGAGCATATTCAGCAGTTTCTTTATGTGCATAGAGTGAACAATTCCTTTTTGTAGGCTCCGTGCAAATGTTTCCACCACAGCTTTTTGAGCACGTGGTAGCTCACCATGGAGGGCAGAATTCTGTATTCCTTACAAAGTATTTGCTGTGTTAAGATGAGAGAGCTGCAGATTAAAGTAGCAAATCTATGCTTCCGTGACATACAGTGACTGTGGCATAGCCCTGCATGAGGGCTTGGTTATTTTTGGCCCATCTGAATTCCAGAGTAATGATTTTATAACTTTATCACATGGCCTATTTCATAGCAGCACCAGTGATGACTTTTTTTTTAATCAACAGCCCTGTGAAAAAAAGATTCATTGTATTGAAATAGGGTGTAAAGATGCTTACTGTGGGAAAAGCTCAAATGCTGCAGCCAGCATGTGTATCATATTCTCTCTGCAGTTTTTAATATAAGCTTATTTTAATATTCAGATGAAAAATGGAAGTGCATAAGCACAACCTGAAGTTACATTATAACTCTCTGCAATCTTCCTTATTTATTTACAGCATTTATCATGTAAACAACTGTGTTGTCATAATTTCCTATGCTAGCGTTTGTACAAATTAAATTTTAATTACCCAAGTATATCCTGAAATAGGAATGCACTGTGGAAGACATGCATACTGTGGGTGGCGGGTGAAAAATGAATACTCCGTCTTCAGTTCTGAAACAGCGCTTGCAGTCTGTGGCTGGATCCGTGCTGACACGGATATATTTACCCACTTAGTCGCCAGAGTGCATTCTAAGATCATAATGGCCTCTTCTGTTAACTGTTTGTGGGTTTTGTCTGACAACGTGTTTAGTATTGGTGTGTGGAGATAGTGCTTCGAGGTGGAAATGCGCAGTCCTAGGCAACGTCCTGAGGGTCACACGGACAGCTGTGGAAGTGGTGGAGTTTGTGGAGATAGAGCTGAGCAAACACCGACAGGGCCAAAGGCCTGGTGTGTGCCCTCCTCTGCAGGCTCCTTCCCCCCTTTGGTGGGGGATGCCCCATAGGTTCCAGCCCCAGCAGCACAAGTGACAGCCAGTTCTAGTGGTGGGGCCCTTTCGGCTGACACTTGGGCTGGAAGGGTAAAGTCCTCCCCTTGCAGAGCTTTCCAAAACCTGGCTGCTGGAGGACGAGCTTCATGACCAGTGAGGGATTGATTCTCTGTGTTCAGACTGGAGCTGTAGGAAGCATTGGTGCAAGAGCTCGGTGGGTTCCTGGGAACCCTGCCCATGGGGAATGAACACCATCCACCTCAGGTATTCTGTTCCATCATATAAAAATGATTTTGCCTTTGATTCAGGCAAAGGTTAGGTGTGTTCTTCATCGTTGTAGAACTGGGGTTTGAATTGAGCTTGGCAAAAATCCTAGTGCTCATGTGAGTGCTTCTCATCTCTGGGTGAGTACAGGCAAGGTCCAGGGGACAAGACCGTGCAAGTCCTTGGAAGAGATGAGGGCATATCTCTTGGGGATAGATTCAGGTTGTCAATTAAAATTTAATGATAGCCTTTGGCAATATGAGAGCAAGGGTTGGATCTAAAGCTTTTGTTCGGTTCTATAAATAAATTAAAGCCAGAAGGCGCATTGGTCATCATCTGAAAGACAGCTTTTGCAAGTAAACATAGTCACACCGTATATTAGATTATGGAATTATGAACACTGCTGTACAATGACAGAAAATTAAAACCTGGCTTTCAGTGCAGGTTTCATGTGGCTAATCTGCATAGCAGCTGAATGAACCCGAGTGAGAAGGCTGAACGTAATCGGCAGGAGCTGACTACCTGCGCTGCCACTGTTCTGCGTGGCAGGGGGTGAGGTGAGAGACGGCGCAGGGCTCTTTCCGGATCTCGGTAAGAAAGGCCTGACAACAAATAGCTTAATAAGCTAACTCCTTTAATAAGGCAGAATAAGAAGAGGAGTATAGGAAGCTAATAAGTCTTAGGTCCCCTGAGATGCCAGGCACCCTGCGTTCGTGCAGCACTGGACAGAGCCCAGATGGATTTTCCCCCAGCACACCATGCAGAGCAGTGCAGCCCCTGCCTGTGGAGAGAAGCTCTCTTGGGCATTCTAGCCAGTATATGATTTCTGTACAATAAAACAGCTCTATTCCTACAGGATGTTCTCATGAGAACTTCTTGTAGCACTTTTAGGTGAGGGCGAGGCCAGACAAGTGTGTAATTAGCAGCAGCATGTGGCAGCAGCTGGCAGGCTCCTCTGCTACGAAGAGTGGGGCTGAGTTTATCCCGAATCCAAGGGATTTGTGCAGCACAGCACTGCCTGCACCCACTCAGGTTAAACCCATGTACATCACTAACTCCTGAACCTGCAATGGTCTCTCGGTCAGGATCAATGCTTTACACCCCTTGATCCACTCACAGTTTATCTTTCCCAAAGCTATGGTAAGTTACAGATTACATTAACTGCATATAGGCTTCTCAAGCTCAAAGTATGAGGCCCAGCAGAGCAAACTCGGCCTGTTCAAGATCGTTGACTCCTCCATACAATGTCTTTCTTCTGAAAGGCTCCAATACAGTTACAGTGTGACACTGCAAGTGAAAAATCCATCTTAACATCTTTCGCTTAACGTCAGCTGCACAGAGCTCCATAGCCTACCTGCCTTACTCATCATTTCACACAGAACAAGCATGGAGAAATCCTGCAATAGGGCTGCCCCCCATCTGCTGCCCCCCCAACTCAACGAAACCAAACAAACACACACACACACAAAAACAATAAAATGTAAAGATGTGGTATGGCTTGGTAATCAGAGTGCCACTCCTGAGAGTATCCAGCACCAGCAGGCTTGTTGCTAGGCAAAAGCACAAAGGACTGCTGTAATAATGCTCCGAAGAGGAGCCTGTAGATTCAATTTTAAGAAAGCAGTTGAATTTCAGTAGAGGCATTTACATATTTTGTTTGTAGGGCTGCTGTTTGATATTAATTTTGAAAGAGATCTATAATTTGCCTTGCCTGACTCTGGTGTTTTAACTATTGCCTGGCATTACATTTTTCCCCACAGCAATTAACATACATAACATTTCCCGTTTCTTTGGATTTTATGAAGATGATTGCTTTCAATATGATTACTGTGCCGTGTTTTTTCACAGTGAATATGTTCATCATCTTACAGAGTTAAACATGTGTTATTAAAATGTAATAACAGTAACATCATGGAGTTATAATTACATTATAAAACCATTATCTGCACAAAATAATGGTACTTGAGGGACATGGTGAAGTGTACAGGTTTTTGCATCTTGAGGTTGTTTTACCACCACAACCGTGTCTTTCTTTCTAGGAATGTCATGAGAGTTTTGCAGTGCTTAAATAGTGATGTGTAATAATAAGAAATCTTGAAAGGTAGAACCTTATTAAACTCTGAGTGACTTAATTTGAGCAATTTGACCACCTTTTCTCAGTTATTGCTGGTGGCTGGAACCTCTTAACTGTTGAAGGAGTTAACCAGTAAATGAATCTATGTTTGTACCCTGTACATGCATGCATATATAGACAACATGTATGTGTATGTGGGTGTAAATCCACCTGCAATACAGCCCTGTTAAGTGACTGGATGTCACCAGATTTTTTTGTTTCATTTTTCTCAGTGAGAGAGACACATGGTAAAATCCTAATGCTGTCCCCTTACTAGCTGACCTTACTAGAGCTAGAATTTCAAACCAGGGATTTTAGCCCCCAGGCCAAAAGAAATATATTTTTTTAAATAAATAAATAAAAATCCCAACATTAGAAATTTAAGTAAGAATATATTTTTAAGATTGTTTATATATATTTTATATATATATATGTTTATATGTTTATATTGTTTATATATATTTTTAAGATTATTTTTAAGTGTGTGTGTGTGTGTGTTCAAAGTCTGTCTAGCTGAGTTGTACAAAAGTTGTATAGCAAGAAGAGGATAAAACTTTGATATTCTTTGTTGAAATTTGTCTCTTTTTTATAGAAGATCTGAAATGTGGATGATGTGCTGGCACATGCTGCATGCTCTACAGACACCGAGCAGTGTCTTATTTCCTTGGTAGTGGCTGGTCCATTACTTGCCGTAGTACATCCTGATATCCCATATAAATAGGCAGAATGAAAGGTATTTCATTTACATAGAGAATTAACGGCCGTAATTAGGAAATCAATGTATAAACTTCTTTATGTGAAAAGAAAAAAGTAACTGAAGACAAAATTAACTGCACATAATAGCATGAGTCAGATATCTCTAGGCAATTCCATAAGGATGGCTTCAGCATTTATATCACTTACCTCTGTGATGTCTCAGCCAGTTCTGGCATGCAGCTGAGGAAAGAATAGATTATTTTGCAACAAAATGAAGTTATTTGAAGAAATGTGGTCATTTAGTCATCTTTTTGTGTAGAGCTGGCTCAAAACTGATCTCAGCTGCTAGGCAAAGCTGGGCCTCAGGGAAGCTTCTGACAAAGGGGCTTGGGAGCGAGTCTGTGCCTTGCAATGGCCTGGGGACTGGGAATGCTGGGGCTGCTGCTGCTTTTCCTGCTTTACGAGCCTTCCTTGAGGGTGTCTGAAGACTTGATTAGCATCTCAGTCTGCTCTTCCCACAGCTCTTCCTCTGCAGCTGCTTCCCCTTCACATCCATTTCCTTCATGCACCAGGCTAGCCTTAGGTGTGGGCAAACCCCTCAAAGGGAACGAACGCTGCGCCGCTTTGTAGTGCGGTGCCTCAGTAACTGCCTTCACTTAGAGCTGAGGCCGCTCCAACGCCTGAGTATTTATACAAAAATGTACGTTTGTGGCCTATTATCTTCACCATACTTAGACAGGAGTTGCCCACAGCCATTGGTACCATGGAGCCTTGCTGCAAGGCTTGTAGGATAGCTTTCAGGCCATGATGCAAGTTTGCAACAGATTGCATCAGCCAGCATTACACATCGATATAACCCCGGCAGAAGCCATCAGCAGAGAGAAGGAAGCAATCTGGCAGCAACTGAGTTAGCACGGAGTGAAACGTGGGTATCAGGCCAACTTGGAGGGCTGGAGTAACACACTGACATAATATGAGTTCATCTCTTCTGCAGTTTGTAAGGAAAGGAGAGAAAAAATGGTGGCCAAAGTATCCAGAGAGGCAAAAGCAAATGAGGAAAGACCAGTTTCTGCCATTCAACATGATGTCAGTGGTACTGCCTTGCAGAAAATCCTGTGTAAGACTTGAACAAACTGGGTGCACGTGAACATCCCAAATCTTTTAACTGCTTTGCAATGTACAGTATTCAAAGTCACCGCTGCACCAAGTAGTTGTAAGGCAAAATGTCTTCCTTTTTGTTACGAGCAGTGTCTTTCAGAAGAACAAACTCTTGCTCCTTGTCACACGAAGTGTTTGTAGGCTTGTCGTGTTTCTTCTTGCCTGTGGCTTTGAGCTGTGACGCAGCAACGTACGGCACAAGGCAGGAGTGCTGCACTGGGGTTTCGCTCAATAGCTAGCAGCATATAAATTACTTGTGCAAAAGTGTTGATGCAGGCAGTTTTTTCAGACATCTATTTACTTTAGCCTCAAGCTTTCTGACCTTACTTCCACCTTCCAACACATAATATCATTTTTTGTTCATTCTTTCCCATTGGTAGGAGCTGGGCAAAAAAATCTAAACTATGCCACTGTTCTGTGTGTGTACTATTTCTTGCATGTCTGAAAGAATACTCCTTGCAATCTTCACAAAATCTAACTGATATCTGAGGCTAAAACCACTCCCTTTGTTGAAAATATGATGTATTATGACATACAGAGCTTACGATGATCTCATCTAGGCACAGACAAGTGTACTGTGCTTAAAAATGGCCTCTTATTCGGTGGGAAGCACCAGAAGGTGACTGCTGCTGAAGGTGAACACCCACCAGACATGGCCGGGCTGTGAGGCTGTCTGCGGGCCCAGCTCAGTGCACCAGGTGCCCCGCTCCCATGCGAGCCTCGTGCCTGGTGTACTCGCCTTCGCACTGCTTGGTCTGCTGCTCTGTGCCCTCAGGGCTCTGTGCTCCCTGCAGGCATGGCAGCAGGCTCACAGCCGGTGCGAGGCGGCACGCTCTGCTGCACTGCTTGAGGATGTGGCCTTGTATTTGTATTTCTGATTTAGAAATTGGAGGTGTTTGAGGAGGCCAGCCCCAGACTGTTTGGGCTTGTTTTTTTTTTTTCCTTACAGTTATTATCAGCTGAACGTATGCAAGTTTAAAGCATTTTTTTCTTCTCCAGTGACTCACACTCTGTGAAACATGGTCTGTAATTATGTTCTCCCTTGGTTTTCACAGTGTCTAAGCATTCCTATTACATTTGTCTAATGCTTGTACTATTTCTTCCGCCTCTTTTTAATTTTTATTTTAAGCCTATGACTAAGGGAAACAATTTAAAAACCCATTACAGTGTTGTCCTTGATGATGTGTTCATCAGAGAACGGCTCATAATGCTCTCCTAGGACTGAAATTATTGGGTATCTTCAAAGCTCAGCTGACAGAAACCAACCAAGCGAGGGAATTAGCCTGATCTATGAGATAGAACAAATTCCTTTCTGCATTTGCCAAAACATAATAGAAAGGACCATTGTTAGTGTGAGGGAATCATCTTCTGCTAAGGCCCTGGCCATTGGCCTGCATTGTGAAACGTGGATTATCCACCACCGGAGGTCTTTTAAGAACAGGCTGGAACAACGTGTAACTTGGCAGGAGCATGATATGCCTTGAGGAGCCTGCCTCAGAGCACCGGGCTGGAGAGATGACCTCCCTTAAAGTGCTTTTTTTCCCTACCACTCCAATATAGTTGTCTTTTTTTTCGTACTTGACAGGCAATACAGATGTGAATGTCTGGGTAGCTAAGCAACATGTCTTCAACTACACCTCAAGGTTTGCCTCCAAAAGTCACTTTTTCCATTTTTGTCTCAGAAAACATAGAACTTGAGGCTGGCTCAGAACCTGGAGGAATGCTGCAGAATGGGCAAGGACTGCGCAGTTCCTATGGGAGTGTGGAGGAAAATGAAGAGCATGTGCTGTTCTCATGAAGGTATACTCCTGAGGCCCCCAAATCCCTGTTTCAAAGCTTAGTCACAGACACCAGTTGAGCAGGTCAGTCAGGAGGCCTTGGCTTGCAGAGAACACAAAGGGAGCACAGAGCGATCTAGCTAGGTTCCAGGTGGATGCTCTGGCATCCATTTCAATTTCTTTTGAATCTGTGGTTTACAAACCTTGAAAGAGTTGGTCCAGATCAAGAAAATTAATCTGAATTCAGGTTTCTAGTAAAACCTGGTGCAATTCTTCAAATCTATTACATGCCTCCATAATCTTTTGAGTTCACACTAAAAATGGAATGTATTTGCTTTGAAAAAAATTAGGAGAAACTTTTATTAAAATCTGTTCTAATTCAATTTAAAGCCTTTTAGATTCTTAAAATAACATATTGACCTAAAGTTGGATGGGGCCTCATTTTGCTTGGGAATTGCAACATCTGAAGTGGTTGATGTTGTGCTGTTACTGTAGTGCTTTGCTTGAATACGTTCTGTCTGACACGGACAAACCCTACTAAGCTGTGATGCATCAGAAGTTATGATGCAAAAGCTTTCTCTTTTCTTTTTTTTTGCATTGTTAATCACAGTCCAAACAAGCATAGCTATCAAATCCCTCTTCGTTTTGTTTCTCTTTTTGTTTGGGAAGCAAGAATCTGTCAGCAGCAAAGTGATATAATTGATACTAACACAAAGGAATGCTCAGCCATGAAGCTTCACTTGTGCTCTCTGTGTGGCCTCTCGAGGGTCAGAGATTTAGCATGAAAGGAGAGCCCAGTCTCTAAAAACAGGAATTGCTGGTCAGGGTATAGGTGTCTAACCAAAGAATATCTAGAGCAGCATCAGGCATTGCCAGGCTCATAGTGTGTTAACTTAGAGTAAATATGGCTTTTTATCTGTTTCTTCTTCTGTTATCTTTTAGTGCAGATGGCCAGTCTGTAACCCTTGCTCTGTAGCATGCCTGAGCAGAACAGCTAGGACAGAGGGGTTCCCCTGCCACTTAGCCCAAATGCATGAGATCTTCCTTCCCTTTCAAGGCAAAACCCAAAGGGTTTTTCTCTTAAGCAATTTGTAGTTAGTAGTTGCACAAAGCTGTTTTATCCAGAAGTGATTACATTCTTTGATTTCTTGAATCATTAGGAGTACTCTAGAAATGTCATAGCATTCAGTGAAAACTGCTGACAGCCCTTCATATCCTTAATGGGGTATCCCATTGTTGTTAAAAATGTATTCAGGGTAAAATAATGAAATGAAAATAGGCAGAATGTCTCTCTAGTCTAAATGTAACCAAAAATCCTTGCATATTTTTAAATCAAAACAGCTTTGCTGTCTTGTGTATACTAATACAATCTTAATAACAATAAATAAGAGAGCATTCTTAAAATTCAATTTATCAGCAGTTATTTGGTTACTTGGCTTGATATGATTGATAATGGTTGTGATGAAAGAAATCTTAAAGTTTCCAGCCCAAAAGTAACAGAACTGGGCAGTCAGTGCCATTAGACTTTTCTTCCTCCATGTTTGTATGAAGATATTTTTATCCTATCATGGTTTTGAATAACATTTTTCAGGTCTATCTGAAATCCTGTATGAGTAGTGCAGCTCCCAGAAAAGGCAATGGACCAGGTTAAGCACTGATGTCATTTCACACATACAGCAACCTCATCGAACTGGCACATATGTTATTCAGCTATTTTATAAATTGAATTCAGAAAATGTTGAAGGGAGTATCCAGGCAGAGGAAGCCTAGCTAACAAATTCCCTCAAACAAAACTTACCTCACAACTCAGCTGTAATATATGATGGAGATTGCTCTCTGATAATCTTATCTGTTAAGTCTTGCCATTGGGTTGCAATGTGAAATGAAGGAAGAATCTCTTACTGCAGAAAAAAGGTGTGAAGAATGTTAATATGAGTTATGAATAAAGCTGCACACCATTATAAGCCACAATGAAAATATACAATGAAGTGGAAACTGGCTGAAAGCAGAACAGTGTTAAAAACTGGTGCCTTGTATACTTAATTTATATTATTTACATCCTAATGTGTTTTTTGAACAGTGTGAATTGTTCTCCAGCTCTAGCAGAAAACAACAGCTGTCTGTGCTAGCACTCGGACTGTCTATTAGCTAAGGTACATCCTTTTTGCTAGTGGAAATAGTGTCCCAGTGTAAAGCTTGAGCAAAGGTTTTATTGCTCCACATATGTTTCCCTGCTGGATTTCCTTATTTTACTGGATCTGAAGCTGTTCTTTCCTGCCATTATGTTCATTAACTTCACTTCCAGAACAAGTAGCTGGAACCATGTTTCCCTATAAAATGACAATACTTGGCAAAAAGGTTGCAAGACCATGCTGTATCTTCCTTTAGCTGTTGGCTCACGGTTATTTTACATGATAGTGAAGAACAGCCAGCCAACTAATGATCTAAAATCAATGCATGCTTTAAACGGGCCACATCCTATGCTCTGGTGTAATAAGTATAGATCAGTGAAGAATAAACCCATTGCATGAGTGACAGAAGTCTGTATAACATTCTCTTTCTGTTGTTTCATGATAGGCAGCTTTGCAAATGATTTCAGAAGTGCAGAGATATGACAGTGTTTGTTGTCATGCTCGATTTTATTATAGATATTAAGGTCTTGGATGCCTTGAAATATTATGTGCTTTAGCAAGGAAAATGCCTCTGCTATGCTGCTGAAAGCTTGCTCTGTGCAATATGTTTCCACCAGAGAAGATGTTTGAACCACCCAAGTGGAACAAGTGAAGAAAAAAAGAAAAAAACTCTAACAGAAAGAGCAGGTGCCTTTGCAGAGTTTAGGCTGGCAGCCTGGATTGTAGGATGTGGGCAGGAGGGAATCCTGGGCCCAGCCTAGGAGGGTCTGTCCCAGGGCGAGTGTGAGGTGGTGTCTGCCCTTCTCTCTGCCCCAAAGAGACCACTCAGCTCTGCTACCCTGTGGGGTGCCCAGTCTGTGCGATATGTGAAGGGATGCGTGCCTGCTGCACCACATTTACTCATTAGGGCCGTTCGTGGTGGGGCATTCCTTACAGACTCGGGTCCCAGGAGGTTCTGCAACCGGGAGCCAGTTCCTGTAGGTTATTTGCCAGGTGGCAGCCTTATGCAGGAATCGACCAGGCCCTGCATCTGAAACCGGCTGTGCGATTTGGAGTCACAGGAGTCAACTAGGCTAGAGGAGATGAACTGCTAAGCCTCTCCCAGAGCTAGCATCCGAAATGTGTGTAATAGGACTTCCAGAGACTAGTTAGTTACAAATGATGCCTGCTTCCAATTTTCCTCCAGTAAGCACATGCTTCTCAGAGTGCTCAATTAATTTTCATCACAGCAATCCATTGGCTTTGGGAGGCTGGATTACATCCATATAGAGATTAACTTTAGGCTGCTGTATTTGTTTTAACCAATTTTCCTAATGAAACTGCAAGCTCACTGATGTTCATTTATGTTGTAATTAGTAACAGCTAAATATTAGATACATAGAAAAGCTCTGCTCAAATTCCAGGCATGATAACTTGCAGAAGTCTCCCCAAAACAGAGCCTGCACTATCTGGAGCAAGTCCTTGGCATTTAATCAGTTTAAAGAAGGTGGTTTGTGCAGTTGTTGTTAATTATTTCTGCTTCTCTTGGGGGTCAAAATCTGATAGAATGCAGAACTTCCAAAATGAATGAGAAGGAGAGAATTCACTTCTTGAATATCGAAGTATATCTTTGACCTTTTTTTTGTAGGAACTTTCAGTTGTTAATTTCTTCAAACCAATTCACCCATCTCCATCTGTCTTAAAATGCCTTCAGAAGAATGGGCATATTCATTTTAGCAACAATAGTAGTTTCCAAATTTATAAAATCTCTTAAGAATGGTTGCTAATGATCATTGTCTGGAATAGTAGAAATTATAGAAGCCACTAAAACACTGAGGGCAAGGAAATAAAAGTTGAATATCTCACATTTAAGAGTTTTTAAGAAGAAATTTAGTTTAAAAGATAAGGATCCTACCTGCAGATTTAGAAAGACTGAAAACCCAAGTATTTCAGATAATGCTAAACAACCTAGGCACCTTGTTGATGTGATTTAGGGGTGTTAAAAATAAGCAACAGTGGAAAAGAAACTTGAGGTACCTATAGACATTGCCAGGATGAAAGTTAGAGAAGCTGATCAGAAGGTGGTGGTAGCCATCTCATAAAGTGTTAGAGCATGGCTACTGATCTAGATAAATAACACCGCAAATGTAAGCATGTGATGTTTGAAATCAACATCACACCCTCACCTGAAGCACAACATTCAGTTCTGGTGGCAAAAGGATTTTAGAAATGAAAATCACTGAGAAAAGTATTGAAGAGATGAGTCAGAAGAATGATAGGCACGGAGAATATGAGTAAGAGAGGATGTAATAAATATGCTTAGGTAAATAATGAGAAATCTTGCACCTCTATGTACTTTTATTGCAAGAGCAAGCATTTTAAATCAAAAGGCGTAAAATCTGATGTATTGGGCAATGTTTCACTGAGGAGCCACTTGTCTTGGGACTCTGCTTATTTTCTGGGTAAATGTATTGAGCACTAGAAAAAAGGGAAAAAGTCCTCTAAAATTTGTTTGCGCTGGCGTGAATGATTGTCATCCTCAGGAATTTATTTCTTAAATCTGGAGCAGGCCCTGGGGAACTGCAAATATCTGAAAGGTTTTCTAGGCACCATATGGTGGTTATGAAAGGATCCAACACAGGCCTAGTTTTGAGTCAGAAGAATGGAAATGAGGAGGGCTAGATCTTGGAAGGCAGCATGTTCCTGATTATGAAACCAAATGTGGTAGACAGACTTAAGCCCTCTACACTTCAGCAACACTTGCCCTATGTCTATTTATAATTCATTTTGCTAGAGGGACGTTATTTGAGTGAGAAAATACTCTTCCGCTCCAGCTTGGGAGTGAAGAAACTGTTATGACAAAAGAAAAGCAAACAGGACTATTTCAGGTGTCTGTAAGAGGCCCTGAATACAGCCGTATACTTGCAAGAGATCCTTGCCTTGGCTGTTTTGTTCCCCGTGCTCTGAGAGTGGTGTCTGTTACCCAGCTTCTTCCCAAACAGGCAGCTCTGCAAAGCTTGCATTGTGTTGTTCCTTGATAAAACAAAGCTTGATAGTGTGTGAACACCTACACAAATGCAGGTAAAGCATTTTAGAGGTTGTTGTTTAAAGCAGAGCAAGTTCTTTTTGGACATCTGCCTTGCGCTGGAGGATTAATTTCTCCGTGATCTCCTCCCACCCTGTGTTGGAGAGACGCTGCAATAATGTTTTGCTTGTCCTGGCAGGGTCCCTCTCATGGCATTCCCAGCACCTCATTTCCCTTTGTTGCTGTTCCAGCTCTAGGAGTCCCCCTAGTCAGTGCTGTTGTGTTTGGGAAGGATCTGTTTTAACTGTCCACATCCCTCATCGCAGGTCAGAACCTGCTGGGGCTTTTGTTTTATGATAACAATAGAAGTGCTGCAAAGCATCAGTTGTTTGTCCGTGACATTCCTCCGATAAGCTTGTGCCCTCTCCCCTGTCAAGCAAAACAGGAATATGAGGGAGTGAGAGCCGTAATCTCAGCTGTGCCTGCACAGCCAGGGGTCCTGGAGAGCCCCCCAGCCCCTTGCTCCCAGCAGCAGCCTGGCTCCACGAGGTTGCTGACGACCTCCTTGGGCACCTTGCAGCACAAAGGTTTCATCCTGCTCTTCACAGGGACCAAAGCTTCCTCCTGAGTACCGCTGGTGGCTCCTGGCTCTTTGTAATGTCCTCCAACCGTGTAGAGCAAGAGCAAGGCCTGCAGCTCTGGGAATTCTTTGTACAAAAGCAAACGTCCAGGAATGTTTTCAGGTTGGCTTTGCCTCCTTTGCACCAGCAGCAGGCTTCAAAGAGGACCCCAGGAAGAGGCTCTTCCAGGAAAGTGGCGTACAGCACACCGCTGTGGGCTGGCAAGTGGTGAGCATGTGGCTCCGCGAGCTCAGCCTGCTTCTTTCAGGCTACCGGTGCCTGTGTGAGGGAGCCAAGGGGAGGGAGGAAGAGTGCTCATTCATTCTCAGTGTTGTTTAGCAAAAAAAAAATACTTGTCTGGCACATTGGGAAAATGCATGTCCAAGCAGAGGTGATTTTCTTGCTGCGAGAGAGTCCCTGATGTCTATTGCATTAACTCATTTATTTCCTTGGTACAAATAATCTTCAGGGCAACCAGGTATATTTAAATAGATATCACTGGAATCATTTATT
Organism: Anser anser; assembly: GCF_964211835.1. Lineage (NCBI taxonomy): Eukaryota > Metazoa > Chordata > Aves > Anseriformes > Anatidae > Anser > Anser anser. The sequence continues at coordinate 3,761,942 of NC_139733.1, forward strand.
TTTCCAGTGATCCTATTTAGTAATTAATCCAAATGGATCTGTACCCGATAGCAGGATTTGGTACAGAATAGCTAATCCCACTGGAAAAACTGGGAAATCAGCAGGAAGAGGTGACTTGAACTGCCAGGATTTCAGTGGAGGGAACAGAGGTGTGTTTTTGTTCCCCTGTGGTGCAGATCAGGGATGTCCATTCACTGAGCACAGATACTGTTTCAATTACTTATTGAAGTTGGACTCCATTGCTAGAACTAGAATAACATTTTAGAAAATATAAATGCTTAAACAAAAGAGCTTGAAGAATTCCCTGCTGAGGTATTACTTTACTGCCTTCTATAGAGCAATTCTGCCTCATGAAATGAAATCACAAAGATCCAGCAGTAGCTGGAGAGCATGCAAAAGGGAAGAATGAGGATTTTGCTTTAAAATTAAAAAAAAAAAAAAGGACAAAACCCCCTATATTTTTGTAACTGGTTTTCATTAGATTTTTTAGCAAATAATATTTGGAAGTCTGAAAATAACTTTGATGTAAATTGAATTAATTTATATAACAACATAAGTGAAAAGTTGTACAAAGTATTTTATTTTTCAAGTTTGTTCAAACTTGTAAAAAATGCACTAAAGATCTCCATGTTCAGTTGTCCAAAGCTGCCAAAAATTAACTGCAGGGCCCCTCTGATCCACTGATGTGTAGTCAGAAAGTCTTATGTTTTAGCGACTTTTCCAGCTTATAATATGGACTTTGGTTTTGTTGCACCATGCCCTTGTTTACAGCAGCATGTAAAAAACCAAAAATGGTATTAAAATACTATATTTGAAAATGAAGCAGATCGTTTTTAAAGTGGAAGTAAGTTATTGAAAAGCCATTTGCACACAGGAATAGCAGAAGCATGAATTCTCCTGCCCGCTGTAAATGTCAGGCAGTAATGCCTCCTGAAGGCCCTGTCAGGAAGGAGGGAAGGCCAGCTGAAAACCAGGCGTCCTCGTGCAGCCCCACTGCTGCTTCCCGTGGTGGTTTCCACCATTCAACACGATGCCAGGCTTTAACTTATGCCCTTTGGAAGTTAACACTCCTGGCAGTTTAGGCTGTATGTTCTAAATTTCCTGAGCTGGTTGTCCAAGAGGGTATTTCACCCGTAGGAGAGAGCAGGACTAGTGGCTTGGGTGGAAGCTGGAGCGAAACGCGGGCTCGGTTCAGCCGAGTGCTGAGCCACCTTCAGCTCCGGTTTGTCACAGAGCTGCTTGTTTGCTCTGTAGAAATTACCGCCCCGTTTACTGTTATTACATATCAATGCAATGAAAATCAGAGATTAACCTTTTTAGTATGCGCAGAAATACACCAGCCTCCCATTAATTTCCAGGGACATGCTAGCAGTTTCCTGAACCTTAAAAACCTGCTGCTAGGGCATTTCATCAAGAGAGCTACACACTACTTATTTTCCCTGTCTAATACAAATAAGCTTTGCCCAGTAAAAAAGGTGATTTTCAGGTGATGTCGATTGCTATAGCTAAGGACTGTGTTTGCAGTGTGTTGTCAGGCGGTACTGTCGGAAAACGCGACGCTCACTTTGGTCTCCACTAGCAACATGGATTTCTCCCTATCTAGTCATATTCTGACAGAAGCCCTAAAAGGTTATATATTGTCTTAGATGAAAATCTGGTAAGGACAACAATACTTACAGTTATGGAAGTAGCATAGATGCTGAAGTCTTTGAAGACCTGGCATCCTTTTCAGGAGGGTAATGAAGAAATTAACAAGACTGCCTTAAAGGCAGCCATTCTTGTGCTCAGGACAGAACATGCTATGCACACCACTTGAAATAATCAGTGACTCAGCAGCTGGGCTTGCCTGTCCCAGGGTGGTGGACTCACAAGCCATTGATCTACCATCATTCATCTACCTCCCTCTTCCTCTGTCCCTGGGGTTGCACCCAAGATGAATATGTCCTGGTATACACTGGTTCTGTATGTACTAGCTCTGTACCACTGTGGAGATTTGCCCTACACATATTTCTATACGTGTGGGGGATACGTGTTATTTACCAAGTTTCTCAGAGCTTGGATGTTAGCCTCTAAGGGAAAGCATCTTTCACAGGGAATGGACACGGAGGGTCCAGGTGAGGACCAACTGAATCCTGCTGAGGCTTTTCCTAACTCGGCTTCATTCTCAGGTAATGGAATGTCATTAAGCCCTCCAGTGAAAGGATGGTAATGGTCATGTAATTTAGCCTGTATCAGGAAAAGAATTTAGGGTGTTGGAAAAAAACGTATTTAAAACTGTTCTAATTTCCAAATCCACTGATTCTTGAATTAAACATTCTGTGCTATTTTTTTTTCATGTTGATATTATCTTGTAGTTGGGAAGCTATTATTGGAATTCCACTCTAATCTGTCCATTCAATTATTTTGGCTTTGTGTACTCCTTATGACCTTTTTAATATTCTGTCATTTGACTGACTGCCTATTCTCATTCTTTTTACTATTTACGGTTTTACAGCCCCATGGGGAAGGAATAACTACACTGACTATTAATGAAAATGTAGAATGCTGAAATGAGCAGAATGATGTCTCAAAATGCTACAGTGCAGTACGTTCATGAAGCCTACCAAGAACAGTAGCCTTGTTGCGATGGTAGCCCTCAGCCCTCCTCCCACTGAAGTTGCTGGGTGTTTTACCCTTGTCTCATGAATCTGCAGAGAGCAGAGGCAGCATTGAAGAGCTGTTCCAACAAAAAATCTAACATGATCATGTCAAATTGTTAAAAAAAAAAAAAAAGGGGGGGGGAAATTATGAATCTGTGTTGCTGATTTTTTTTTTCCTTCAAGTTCACAGGTTTTTTAGAGCAACACAGAGTGCAAGCAATAAGAAATGGAGAGTTAAGGTGTGAACGTAAGTAAGAACAAGAATCTCTGCAAAAAACAGGATCAGGGAACTAAGTGTATGTGCCTGGTCAGCAACACTGAGCTCAAAAGATACACTTGGACTTTCAGTGTGATTTTTGTATTATGGCAGAGCAGTATCAAGTATAGGGCACAGTAGGAAGGAAAAGTGGCAGAGCCCTTTGGCCTGTCTCTCACAGGCTCACAATAGCATTAAGGCTGTAAGTTGTATAGGGCTGAAGCAGCCCACGGGCTGCTGAGGATAAAATAGTCCGTCAGGAACAGCTACAGGGACTCCATGGTACTGAAAGACTGCAAAGTGCCAGAGACACCTCGCCCAGCTCCTGTGGGCTGGCTGGTGGAGCTTCAAGTTCTGTCCTATTTTGAATAGTTTATTTTAGAAGAGCCAAATGTTACCAGAATTTGGAAGAAGACATGTAATGGCAATGTTGTATACGTAATGGTAATGTAATGGTAATGTTGTATACACAGCCGAAATCCAGGTGATGGATTTAAAGCAGAGAATTAATAGTATGTATGATAGCAGACAATTGTGAATTTATGAAGCTAAGGTTTATGAAGAATGTCCTTTAAGCCTGTCTGAATGAAATAGGGCAGATACTTGCATACTTAAGGAAGCAGAGAATGAACTTGAGCTTATAGTAGAGCGTGATTTTTTTTTTCTAGCTGTTGCATTACAGTAGCTTTGATAAGACGCGCAGGGCTATTTTTCATTTGATTGTTTTGCATGTGGCAAAGAATAGAAGCTATAACACGCATAGTTAACATCTGAAAAGCATGTACAGAGGAACCAAATACTGGAGAAAATGTGGGCTTCAGCCAAAGGGAGAAACTGACCTTATACCATGAGCTATCTCCATTGTTTTTAGACTCTGATTTTCTCACACGTGCACTTGCATAGTGTACCTTGTTAAGTATATGTTTGAAGGTTACTTTTGCACACTTGCGTGCTTCGTATCCTGGTAAAGATAGTATGGTAGGCAACAGGATGAACCATGTAAAATCACAGGCCAGAATTAAAACAGGGTCCTCCAGTGCTTAGTGCTGTTGTTGTATTGTGTGCCATGGAGCAAGCGACTACTGGGCATGACGTAGCACGAGATGAAAAAGGCATGCTTTTGATTGACTTTGTAAAGAGTATGGGAAGCAGTGCTGAAAGAAGGCCTCTACGCTTGTAATGGGAAATTTGTGATCAGAAATGGCATGGTTTATATCCTTCTTCTGTATTTCTAATTGTATTGTTGTCTGATCTAATTGAAAGCCTAAAGGCTTCTTGCTGGGTGAAAATTGCATGGGGAAATAGAATCTAGATAAGATGCCTGTCATCTTAATATCAAAGCACTTGAGTCCGGGGTAAAAATGGCAGATTTTTGTTTTAGGAGAAGAAAGACCTTTTCCTTCTGCTGGATTCCGTGAACAACGTGATTCAAAATATCCTGTATCATTGGACTGCAGAGAATCAGAGTCAATTAGGTTTCAAAAACATGGCCATTGTGAGGTGTAACTATTTAACTGACTGAGACAAATCCCATATCTCAGCAATATAAATCTGCCCACCATTTCTTACTGTTTTCATCCCACAAAGGAAAAGCATGAAGTAACTGCAAGCATTGTTCTCCAGCACCTTTTTTGTATTTACCTGGAGTTCACGGAGTCAGTTGGAAATAACTGGTTCCAGGTATTTCTGCCACAACTCTTGACTTTCTGGCAAAGCTGCTGGATAATCGGCACGAAACTGAAAGTGCCTTGTTGCAAAGATTTTTGATTGAGAAATATCATATTTTAAATTTGTTTTACCCAAATTAATTAACACCATATATCAGAGCATTTTAAATGGTAACAAGTAAAGTCACTGGGACCTCTTAATTGGACAGGCGAAGTGGAAGTCTAATGCAGCACATAGCCATGGGTAAAATGTTTAGACTACAAACCTCTCTGATTAATCTTTAGATTCAAGGCAAAAATAAATGTGTTTAGTAGCAGTCATCTTGGGATTGTCTTTGTGGATCACTGGAAAGAGAAGTGTGATGATAGATAGGTGAAATATATGACCAATGAAGTTAAGTGACAGATAGCAGTGCAGAAGCCTGGTTAGGGCTGAAGCTCCTGAAGCATGAGGAAAGGCAGATATCTATAAATAAAGTACATAAGATGTGGAAGCTGATAAGGAGAGAGGACAGCGTGAAAAAATAAGCTCTGTAAGCCGAATGAAAACATATGGCTTAAGCTTTGGTTGTGTTCACTGCAGTCATCACTGTGAAAGTTATCTGAATATTTTCTTTGCCTAGCAAGAAGCAAAAATATCACTTTTATCCCCAAATTAACAGAATCGAGAAAACCACAGAATCTGCAGGAGTCCTTCTACAGCCCATTCCCCTGGGAGAGAAAGGGAGAGGGTGAGACACCCCTGACATTCAGCAAAGGAATCCAAGTTATGCCTGCTGTGTGCCAAGTCCAAATCTGTCTTGTGAGAATGTTACTGGATTGGTAACATTGAGCACCAAGGAATTTATGCTCTGAGAGCCACTGCCTCCCAAATGGTGGTGCCTGAGGGCAGATTGCAGGGGTCAGAGGGAAATGCATAGCCTCTCTCTCCTCCACCAGCCCCCAGAGCACAAGGACGACCCTTTTGCAAAGTTATTTGTGCTTTAAATGTCCCAATCAAAGAAAAAGAACTTGCGTCTTTATTAGCCAGTGGAACGAATCCCTTTTCTTCTGTAGGTGCTTGAATTCTCAAAGCAGTTGGATTGGGTTCACGTATCTTCTCACAGTGTGTGCTGGATTTTTTCTAAGCAATTTTCACTCCCACACAATGAGATAACATGAATGAGTCTGACTGCGGTGGTTGCTGATGAAGTCAGGTTAGTGTATGGAGTATATTCCCTCCTTCTGCAGCTCCTCCAGCATTGAGACCCCTTGGTTAGCAGACAGACCCAGACAAATTTTCCTATCTGTCAAGCACCTGTATTAGGGTGACTCCAGATCCTATCTAGACTCCTGCGGAGAGCTCTGTGCTGGGGGGTGATCCACCGCTGGTCTTACATTGCTCAGAGCAGCACCTGACAGACTCCAGAGTGCAGTTAACGTTAGGCACGTTCATTTAAAGGAGTGGGCTACTTTTTCTGTTGAAGTAAAGCAATTAAGAGGTATTCTGTGATATTACAGATTTATTTCTCAACACAGGAAGTTAAAAAAAATATGTGTAATGTTCTTTAGAGCATCTATAACTCAGTCTTGTGGCCTTCTGCTGAGGGATGTATTAAAGCAAATACCATATTTCAAAAATACTGACACTGTATTGTGTCAGCTGCGTAAGCTGTGCTTTTGCAGAGCTTTGTGGTTTTGCTTCACTAGTATGTTCTTACAGTAAATAAGTCAGACGGGCATCCCGAAAGAGCTCAGGTCTTACTCCCATACACTGCTCTGTGGAGTGTTTCCTAGCAATTTGCCTCCTGGTTAAGCCTGGCTAGAGGTTTCCTATAGCTATTAAATGGGATTAAAACCAAGCAAAGAGCAAATTGCACATTTTCTTCCCATAAAAGTGACTGCTATAAAAGATTGGTTTGGCAAGAAGCTGTCCCGAATCACACTGCCCTCATGTTCCACTAAGGCCACACATTAATGCATCCCAAGTGCCTGGAACAAGTTGATTTCCCTTTGTGATCTCCAGTGCTTGGCCTTGCATGTTCTAGAGAGCCGAGTGCCCCACGTCCTTGCGTGGCCTGGGAGGACTGAACATCCCTTTGAAGCTCCACAAGTCCCCTGCTCCCTAAGGATCAGCCGTATCAGGCCGTGAGGCACAGTGCCCTGTTAGGAGGCTGTGTGATTTCTCCTTTTGATCCCTAAGCATCAATTTCTGCTCTCCTGTCACAGCGGAGGATCAGTTTGTGCTGCTTTTCTTCCGGGTGCCTTTCCTGGTTGCCAAGGAGACAGTGGCCTGCCTTTGCCTTACCAGCCAGGCTCTTGGGCCTGATTCTTCAAAGCAGCAGCCGGGGGATGTGTTTTCTCTCGAGCATGAAGTAATTCTCCAGGAGCAGGCCTCTCTACTTGCGCTGCCCTCTGACATTTCCCTCAGCATTAGAAAGCCCTGCCTGTGAGAGGGGGAATGGCCTGGGACAGAGACTGTGATGGCCCACATCTGGCCCTTCCTGGGGGAAGGAATCATTTGTCACCAGCTCCTGTCCATGCACCCATCAGCCCAAAGATTTTTTGCCAAGACTCAGTGACCTAGCACAACCTTTTCTATTACATTTTCCTTGGAAAAGAGATAAAGGAAAATATGGAAGGACGTGGCACAATAAACAAGATAGCATTGCATCTTCACTCTGACACAGAGTGGAGAAAGAGTGACAGATGGATGTGTGGCTGATACCTTTCTGCTTTTTGTGTCGTCCTTGGCCATCATCAAGTTCTCTGTCATTTCGTGGTCATGACGAAATTGTGTTCTAGGAAATTCTGCCCATCCCATCTTCCTTTCCTTCCTGCTTCCCCAAGCATATAAAAATCTGCTTTGATGAAAGTTTCTCTGTGTTTATTTCTGTGTGCAAGATGCAGTTCCTATTGTAGAAGGTGCTCTTGCTTGTTTGTACTGCTAGCCAGAGAAATGGTGGTGCTGTCCATAGCCCTACAAACACAGATGAAATAGCTCCATAGTTTGGAGAGTTTACACCTAAATGACATGAGATCCAGAAATGTTCAGGAGACAGATAATCTCCACAACAGTGAGCAAAAAGGAGATGCTTCTGCAGAGTTATGGAAGAACGCAGAGAATACGTATTACTAGACAAGGGTGGGTAGGTATTTTCGTATGTGAGACCAAAGTGGGAGACAGAAGCTGAACCTGGGAAAAGAAGATTGCTTTCTGTGCTACGATGGGTTGTGAAGGCAAGGGTGAAAACAGAGCTCAGCGACTAGTTTCAACAGAGAAACAGATACAATGCTGAAAGCATCACCACTTTTGGAATACATCCTAGACTAAGGACACATGTTGCTAGGAAACTTTTATATTAAAAGACATTCATCTTTAAACCTTGGGAACACAGTAACAGCTTTTCCTCTGTGCTAGGGAAGTTCTTTTAATGTCAGTCCTGACGTTACTTAGACAAGTAGTATGCAAAAGGAAGAAAAATACTGTGAATTGTCTTGGGCAAAGATTAAAAACTAAGATTATTTTTAGATAGCTTGCAGGGTTTAACTGAGCCTTAGTCATTCTGGTCTGACTAAAAAGAGACTGATAAACAGACATGATTGTGCTTTGTTTGATAAGATGTTTTATGGAATGAGAATCAAAATATGTGTGGAAAAAGTTTGTTAGCCCAACCCAAGTTGGTTTTGGTTAGCCCAACCCAGAAGATAACTTGGCTTGTGGCAAGATTTGATGGGCTACCATCTGGAGAGGAGGAGAGCTAACAAAATTCCTTCAGGTTATGGCATTCTCATCCACAGGCTTTCTGGCATTGCTTCCTCACTTCATAAAGGTTCTGTATACAAGTCTTGATAGCTTGTGTAAACTCTTTTAAAAAATCCCCAAGCAACAAATCTCTTGAGGCCAGTTTCTAATAATTTTGCTGATGTTAAAAACCTGCTTCCTGAGCAGAGAAATCCTGAGAATAGAGTGGAGCTATTTGTGGGGCTCTCTGCTGGAATGAGACATTCAAGTCTGGTTCTAGCAGTTCTTAGCCCTGATACTTTAAGGTTACCTATTTTTCTCATGTACTTTACCTGACATTTTATTCACTCTTTTTTCCCCACCTTTTTTTTTAAAAATCAGTTTTTCCTTCTCCCCTAGCCTGAGGAAGCTACCTCCGAGCACCGTGTGACTGATCCGATTACAAGCCAGCATCCTGAGATGCCTGATGGTTGCAGTGGCAACTTCAGCACCTCCCTCCCCCTGCTGCCATGCTCTCCGTTGTGCGGGCTCAGCTGCCTGGGGAATTGCATGGTAAACAAAAGTTACTGCTTTTGTTCTCATACTGTACTCTCTACTCTCTCCCTCTATGCCCTGATCACACTGAAGGTCTGACCTGTTTGCCATACCAAGGTCAGAGTTTAAAACATAAGTTATAAAACATATAATGGTTCAATTAAAAAAAAATAAAATAAAAATCACTACTGATAAGAATATTAGGAGTAGTTTTAATAGGCTTTTCTTAGTAGTATCCCTATGTGACTTGCCCTAGTGTGTCAGGAGCTTTTCCATAGTATGTTCATCCTCAAGTTCTTCATGTGTGTTAATGGCAACAGAGTGCTCTTCCCTTCTGCCTGGCACCTCCAGAAGGCACAAGTATTGTTCTGGGAGAATCCTGCAATTCTGAATGGATTCACTGAGAGGGGAAAATGATCTCTGGGGACTGATGTTAAACATGTTTTCAAGTGAACCTAAAAGTAACATCCTTTGTGTCTTCATGAGGGAGAAAAGAGTTCTGTGCAATGAAGTTTGCGTTCTGGGTAGAGATGCTAGCCTTTAGCACATCAGCTGACACACCTGGAAAAAGCAGACAAGCTTTAGGGCTCAACCTATTCATAACTTAAGACTTGCCTACTAAACCAGAGTAGAAAAGTAAATTTGAGCTGTTGGAACAGAGGAGTGCTTCTGAAGGTGTTAAGTAGCTCTCCCTTGAGGAAGAGGACCAAAGAGTGAGTTGGTGCCTGTGGAATTCCCTTGGCTCTGTTAGCGTGTGTCACACACAGTCTACTTTTTCTAATGTTTTCGTTCTGGGGTATGGATTGATTTAACAGTTGGAAACCTTTCAAGGCAGGAGCCATCTTTGTTTTCTGTGCTGGTAACACCATTCATTTTGTGCCTGATGCTATTTAGGCACTGATGGAATATAAATGAGTAACAGCAGATGTTTGTGTCCCTAGCATGTATGTTCATACAGGCAGTACTTCTGCAACCGCTCCTGCAAAACACACAGGAGTGTGACACTTGGGCAATTAACCTCGTAACCAGTGGGGTGGATGGGGAAACCTGTACTGCAGCATCATGAGCTGAGTGTTATATAAATAATAATTATATTGCAGGGCGTCTTTCTGCCAGTGCCCTATTCATCTTCCTTGTAGGAGTTAGAAAACAAAAGTAGCTGAATACTTAATTATGGCAGGCTAAGTGGTTTCAAAGGCTAATCACCTTTGAAACGGTTCCAAAGCACAGACTTCCATCTTTATGGTAACACGTTCTCCGTTGTGCCACTTGGTGGAGCTTAGTGATTTTGCCTATCACATACATTGTTTTGCAAACTCACTCTTTGATTACACAATCAATTGACAGTGTACCCTGAGAACTGAGAAAATCCCTACTGAGGAAGTAGAAGCAGAAGTTTACCAAAGTCCTAAAGAAGAAGATACTGATTCCTAGCTGCTGCTGAAATTGGTCTTCATCCTTTCTCATCTAGAAATCAGTAATATAAACAGTGCTTGATTTTTTTAAATAAAAAGTTAAAATGCAAGCTTAAGAGTTTGGTATTTCTGATATACAGGAGGAGAGGTGCGTAGAATTATGTCATGTTTGGTATATTTTTAAGATTTAAATTAACGTTAGGATATTTTCCTTTTAAATTTAATCTTTATAGAATTTTGTGCAATAAGGGCAAAGGGTGCATGCACCTGTGTGAAAGAGGTCAATTGTGTTTGAATGGGTGCTTTTCCCCAGCAAACACGTGAACTGTGAGCAGATCAATGGTTAAACAGGGAAATGATTATATCACATGCTGAGTCTGCCTTCATTTAAACCAAGAGCTACTCAGTTCAATAAGAACAGAACAGGGACGTGGGCTAAACATGTGCTCAGCTAAAACACTTGTGCTCAGAGCCTATCTGGAAATCAAGGATATTATACCAATTTGACTCTGTCTGAACTATCTGTTGTTACATATAAACTAATTACTCTACAAATCTCACTAAGTCCCCATTTTTAATGTTTACCTAATACTTTATTCTACATTAAAAGACTTCAGACCTTGGAATGGGGTTCCCAAAGTGAGATCTGTCACTTTTATTTTTGCACGTATGCTGTAACTCCTAGGCCTTGATGATTCTTCCCAAATCCTTCCTAATGCTGGATGCCTACTGTCTACTAAGCAGTCTTGAGAAATACAGGTTTCATGTGCAGTCTCTTTGCTGTTGTCAGGGATGAAAAGGTAAAAGAGAAACAAAGAAGAGAGAACCCAGCTCTGAAATGTGTTGTCTGTGGTCTTAGGTGCCTTCCTATGTAGACGGCTCAGGACTGTTGGTGGTTTTTCTGGCTTCCTCATAGGAACTGGAAGCAGTAAGTGTAGATTCTTTTTAATGTAGTATTTTCCAGATACTTTTTTTGTTGTGTTGTACTGACAGGTGAGAAGGAACTGTTAACATAGCAATGTACCATTTGGATTTATTAAATGCTGAAAACTGACAGTATGTCGATGCTCTTCTGGTGTGGCATTTGACAAGGGATGAGCAGATTTTGTTAGGAGCTCTAAAAGCAGTCCAGAGCTGGTTGTAATTATCTCCAACACATATGCACCATTGGCTAATGTTTGGTGTCTAGCCATTAGTACTTCTTACACAAAAAAAGAGCAGTGCAAGTAATTCTGCCCAGAAGGAGGACAGAGCTTAAAGTGACTTTTTCAGGCGTTTGCAGGGGATCTTGCAGAGAGAAGAGCAAGATTATACCAAGCAACCGCATATGACTGTGTGTGACAAGACTCGTCGTGCACATGGCATTTTCTTGTATAGTCAATACTCCTCATCCACACCTTCTTGCACCGATGGATCTCTTTTGTCCAGGTCATTGTCTGTTTTCTAATGGTCTACAAGCACAGCAGTAGGCCAGTCCATGCTGAAAGGCCACAAGTCACGTACCGCAGTCACCTCGGGAATGCAGAAAGCTCCTTGGCCTTCTTGCGAATCCTCTCAGGACATTAATGGCATACTCTACTTGCTGTAATTCCTTACCATAAAAGTGAAGTGCCAGCGTGCTAATTGTACGAGACTTGTAATGAAGAGGGTGGAGCGTGAGGCTGTTTGCAGCCTAGGTGTTGACTCTTATTTGTTTTGTTTTCATCCATGTGTGCCATGGTCTCTGCGTTACTTATGTTGTTTACCTTGTGTATATTGTTTGTAGTTCAACTTACTGCCACAGCAGAAGTACTTCAGGATTTTAACTTTATCGTAGCAGTGTGTTGAGAGTCACTGCAGCCAGCCAGATGAATGGGTGCATTCCTCCCACCACACTGCTGGTTCTTACTCTTCTTTGGGAAACGAACCCATTCACTGGGATGTGTGTTGCATGAAGGGGAGTTCTTTGTGTGGTCAGGTTATACGCTCTCATCGTTTCTTCAATTTGTAAGAAAAAACAGGATCAAAGACATAAGTACAGCAAGCAGCATTGCACAGAGACAAGATGAGCAGGTGTTCTTATTAAACTTAGAAGAACTTACGCCTCATCCTTTACGTTATAAGGAATACTGGCATTGTCATTCTGTCTTTAAACATGTGTATTTTGCAACACACAATGTGTTTGATGTGCTGTTTGATAAAATACAGCTCCATACAGCTAAAAAAAATATAATCAGAAGTAAAGGCTATTCACTTTCTCAACATGCACATTTTTTGGAGTCCTGTGTCATGTAGTGCCACATTGGACTCATTGATTCAGCCTATTTTGCTCTACTCCTTAAGTTTATCTAGTCCTTATTTAGCTCTATCCATCTATTTTATTTTTATGATAAAGGTACTGCAGGGATCATGACACAAAATGGCACAAGAAGAGGGAGAGAGGTTTTAAGAAATACCAGTGTGCTATTTGAACTCTTGCAATCCTCGTGGCCACACAGAAGCATTTGGAAATTAATTGGGTAGTTCATTTGAGTTTACTGCAGGCTCAAAGCCATCATTTCCTGGCAAATAAAAGCAGATAAATAATTAAATACAAACTTTTGAATCACACAGGAATCCTTAAACTATTAATCATCACTGGTCAGTTTTGGGGTGGGAAAGGTGATAGCCTGCCTGTCTGAAAAACAAACTTCACCTTCATGCATTGGTACGGAGAGATAACGCTCCATGGAGATCACACAGAAATGAAGGATACCTGTGTTACATAATAATGATATATCACAATGTAATGTATAATATTAATAATATATAATTAATAATAATAGTATATAATATATAATTATAATATATATATAATAATACATATATATATACATATATAACGTATAATAAGGTTACACCTTCCAGAGGCCAGAGCACAGCTCCTGGGACAGGGATCAGGGAATACATATCAGCGACACCACGAGGCAGTGCAGATGCTCTCCGTGCATTTCTTTGCAGCACCACTAAGTTTTTAAGATTTTTAAGATTTTAAGGAATCCAAGAGGGACAGTTGTGGCATCTTGTTAAAGGGTGTATAAAATACTACTAAAATCTGTAGGAATTAAAACCAAAACTTCTTTGGAGTTGAAGTTGTCACACATGCTGGAGTGATAAATTGTACCAGTGTCACACGTGAGAGCAAAGACAAATGGCATTTATCCACTTGTGATTGGGGTGATGCATGCTTTCCTCGCTTGTTGCTGCCAGCCTGCTCTACCTGCCCGGTGAGTTTGCCGGCAGCATCCATGATTTTGCTGTGCAGAGATTCTTCTTTACACGTTTGCAATAAAAGTTTATATTAACTCGACGACTTGAACTATTGTATCTATAAACAAATGGCTAGAACAGAACACAGATGACCTAACTGAGGCTATATTGTGAGACCAGGATTTTCAGTTATTCTTATTCTTTTAAAGAAAACACAATTATTATATAACCCTGCAGTAGGGCCAGTAGCAGATGTGCAGTTGTAAGAGCACACCCGCCGTGCAACTGAAAGCAGCTCCCAACAAGTATGTGACCCATTTTTAATCAAGCTATAGATTATATAAAAAACAAGTTAATAGAAAACTGAAGGCCAATATAAATGTTTCTCCAGTCCACAGCAAACATTTATTTTAAACAAATAAAAATTTTCTGAGTATCTGAGAACCTGAAAGTCAAGTTGTTCATACGGGGAACTGGACTTCGCTTTCTCCCTTCAAACTAACAAATACAGAAAGAAAATACTGTCTGTTATGAGGTGAAAAAGGCTATTTTTCTCCTTTTTAAGAGTAACACCAGCCATTAACTTTCTCTCTGGCAGAGGCTGACTGTTCCTTACATTGGTCAGTGGAGCATCCTTGGATGTTTGGCGTTCTATGCTTTTCTAGTGGAAATGTCCACGTGTGCTTGGGGGGATGTGTGGCTGTTTGCATGGAGAGCAAATTCGGGCTTTCAGCTGTACAAAGAACAGGTCTTGAACGCAAAGGCTTGGTTAAGGTCGCTGTGCCGGAGGTAGCATATTCACTACCTTATTGTTGGGAAGCACTGCAATCTCCGATGCCACCTGCATGCCAGCTGGCTCCAGTGGTGCATCTATTTCAAGCTTGCTCTTAGGTTGCTCTAAGAATCAGGAAAACCGTAGATGTTGACCTTTTTCTATGCTCTTTGGTAATAAAGCATACCCTTATCTACCTGTCTGTCTACTCTCACAGGGCTGAAGTCAGGATAGCAGAAGAATCAGCAGCTTTTCCTTCTGGGTGAGTGAAGGCAGGCAGAGCAAACCCATTGAAGCAGCTGGTGGAGGTGTAGCTGGTGGGACCCTGTTCCCATGAGCTAGGCAGTCCTTGATTAGGTTGTGGAAAGGCTGTGTCAGTCTTTACCTGTAGGTTTCCTTCAAGAGTCCACCCTATGCATCTCTCAAGCTCTCCTTGACAATGAGGGATCTGTGTTTGAATGGCAGGGCTTTGGGGAGACTGCTGGAAACAAGAGCCCAGGTGACTGCATGGCTGAGTGCTGAATGTGTCTCCAGGTGCTGCATCTGTTCTGGCTGTTAACACCCAGGAAGGTCTGGATGGGCACTTCCTGAAGGCCACTATTAAAAATCATCCACGTAAACAGATTTTGAGCATTTGATAGTGGGTCGCTATTGAGTTTGTGATGTGCAAATTGTGTTAATTTTTCAGGCGCCAAAGGGACACCAGAAGAGCAGTGGGCACATGTGCCCTCACGACGCTGGACACCACAGCAAGCACCAGTGGATGCTCAGCAGTGAGAGAGCTGGGATGAGGACGGCTCCTGCTTCACTTAACCGAGCACTGGGTCTGGTAAGGAGCTCACCTGCAGCTCAGCAGGGTTTGTGTTCTTGGCCTGTGTCTTAGGAGGCTGCGGCTGTGCTCGTAGGCTGATTCCTACAGGTCGGAAGGAACAGAGTTGTTTTCCTTTGTTAACACATGTTGGTTTGGTTAATAGTGTTTCTACACTGAGGAAACAGCCTGGTAAGAGCCCTGGGAGGGGGGGAATCCTTTCAAATTTGGATGACCTAATGCTGTAATAGGGAGACAACATTCAATCCTCCATAATTGCAGGGCATTTTGCAGTTTTCCCCCAGGTTAAAGAGTAATTCCAAGGGATAATGATATCCTTTCCTTTGTTTCCTGGTTTTTGATGTAGTTCTCATCTGAATGCATAGGTATGTCTTCCTCCAAGAAGGCCTGGCAGTGAAAGACAAATGGGTGCATCGAGTCTTTCTTCCCCTCCATATTTTTCTTGATTGTGGATTTGTGGTTTTGATATTTGTTCAGCTCTAGAATACTCCCCTTTTTCTTTTGTCTAACTGCCGAGTGAAATGTTGGCTGCTACTTTTAGTTTCATTAGCCTGAATCTTGTCCTTTCATCTACATGGTGGTGGGAATTTCTCTAGCTGGGATGAGAGTTCAAGGTCAAGTTTATCAAATAACTGGGAGGTGTCAGGGCTCTTAACCTTCCCTGCTTTTCTCTTGGTAATATTACGCTGCTTTCTGTTAATTAAATATCTTGTCCATGGAGTAAGAAGAGCCCAAGGTACAGAACTAGCAGTAGGTTGTTCTGTAGTTTCATGCATCTTGCAAACCTGTGTTCTAGGCCACAGATGCAAGTCCTAGAACTAATAATTGTATTATGCTGTATTCAAACACTTCAAAACGCAAACCACTGAAAGATCAAATGTTTCCAAACCCTGAATTACTAGTCATCAACTGCAATTTTAAAATAAAAACTGGAGCTTCTATAACAAAAAATAAAAAATACAAAGATGGGCAGCAGTATTCTTATTTTAAAAGGTTTTACAATCCCATATGAAAATGAATAATGAAAAACTGATGGTGGTTGCTTAGCAGTCAAGAAACCTCAGGAATTCTGAATTCAGGTAACAACTACTGGTAAATCTGGAGGGTTTGGGTTTTCTTTTTCAGACGTATTGATTTAGTTAAATCCTCGTTACCCAAAGGCGCGTGTTCGTCGGAACGCGACGCCCCAGAGGGCGGCAGCGCCCCCGCTGCCGGCAGGTAGGGCCCTTGGGCAGGGCCAGCCCCGCGGCTCGGAGCCGGCCGGGGGAAGGGGCTCGCTGCGGGGGGCTCCGGGCACAGCGCCCCTCGGCTGCCGCCCCGCGGGGCCCGGACAAAGGAGAAATCGCTCGCCCGCCGCGCTCAGCTCCGGAGGCACCGAGGAGGAGACCCGAGGGGGGGCTCCGGGGACGCCCCCGCGGCACCTGGGGGGGCCCGGCCATTGTCTCCGGCGGCCGGGGGCGGCGCGGGCCGGCCGGGGTGCCGCCCCCCCCGCCCCATGGGCGGCCCGGCAGCGGCGGGGCGTTAAATGGGGCGGGCGGCGGGGGGCGCTTCCCATTGACAAAAGCGGGGCGGGGGCGGAGGAGCGGAGGGAAGGGAAGGAAAGGGGGGGCCGGGAGGGAGGGGGGCGGCCGCCGCTGCTGCTGCTGCTGCTGCTGCTGCCGCCGTCGTCGCCCATCCTCGCGTCGCCCATGGGGGCGCGGCGGGGGCTGCCGCAGGGCTGGCCGCGGGCAGGGGCGCACCCCGCGCCCTGAGCCCCGCCGGGAGCCGAGCGGAGGGAGCCGGGGGGGGGGCCGGGCACTGCGGGCAGGGCGTGCTGCAGGGGCGGGCCGAGGGGCTCCCTGCACACCCCCCGCACGCACACACACACGCACACACACACACCCGCATCCACACTCGCGCACACACACGGCGGCACCCGCCCCGCCTCCCCGCCGCCCTTCTCATCCCCGTCCATGGCGCTGGGCACGGCAGCCCCCCGCTCCGCACGTAAGTAAAAGGGGCCCCCGCCCACCCCCGCTTTGTGCTCGGAGCTCCCTATGGGAGGAGATATAGGGGGCACGGGGGGGGGGGGGCTAAGGGGGTGCGGCTGGGCCCCGCAGCCCGGCTGGCAGCCGCTGCAAGCCCCCCCATGGCTCGGTGCGGGGGGCGCGGCTGCGGGGAGGGGGGGGACCGGGGAAAAGGGGGGACCGGGGAAGGGCGGGGGGGGGATAGGGAAGGGGGGACCGGGTCCGAGCGGCGCATCAGGGCTGTGCGCTCTGCGTTGCCCCTGGCAGGTGGCGGAGGGGCGGCCCGGAGCGGGCCCGCGGCGCGGTGACTCCCCCCCGGCCCGGGGGCGGCGGCGGCGGCAGGAGCTGAGAGCCGATGGAAAGCGGGGGCGATGGCCGAGCGGCCCCCCGGCGGGGAGGAGGCGGCCGCGGGCGGCTTCCAGCCGCTGCCGAGCCCGGCATGAACGTGGATGGGGCCGCCGCTGCCCCGCCGCTCCGCCCGCACGGCTCCAGGGACCCCAAGCTGGTCCACCAGCGGTTCCTGCGCAGGAGCGTGGTGGACTCGGACCAGGAGGAGCCCGCTTTCGACCTTCCCGAGTCGGAGCATCAGCGGAAAATTATCCTGCTCCCGAAAACCCGGAGGATAATCGCGGAGAGGGCGAAGGCGGGGCAGG
Source organism: Anser anser (assembly GCF_964211835.1). Classification (NCBI taxonomy): domain Eukaryota; kingdom Metazoa; phylum Chordata; class Aves; order Anseriformes; family Anatidae; genus Anser; species Anser anser. The sequence goes on from NC_139733.1 coordinate 3,779,665, forward strand.
GGCAGGAGAAGGGGTGCCTGGGGACAGAGCCCCCCGGGCAGCTGAAGCCGGGGCCAGCCCCCGGCGGTGCCCCGGGGGCGGAGGAGCAGAAGGAAGCCGGCAAGGATGCGGAGAGGAAGGAGGCGGCGGATGCTTCCAAGGACCACGGCAAGGCAAAGAAAGAGGAGCCGGAGGAGGAGGCTGACATGAAAGCCGTTGCCACCTCGCTGGACGGCAGGTTCCTCAAGTTTGATATTGAACTCGGGAGGGGATCCTTCAAAACGGTCTACAAGGGGCTGGACACAGAGACGTGGGTGGAAGTTGCTTGGTGTGAACTTCAGGTAAGCCCGGCTGATCCACCTGTGTTTTATTTCTGCTTTGTAAGCCTAGGAGCTAAGGGCAAGGTGCCGGTGGCATCCACAGAAGCTCAGCTTTGAGCAGCCTTTATAGTCACCATTGCTTAGTATCCAGTGTCTAACTATAGCGCAATATCCTCATTGGCTCCGCATCTACCACCTTATGTACACTCCTCCCAGGCTTAACCCTCACAGCTCTGCACCCGGCTGCCGAGCTAGCTGTGGTAATATAGGAGCTGTCATATTGCATAAAAAGGTCACGAGTCGCTCTCTGAATGCGCAGAGCATGCTGAAGAGAGCTCAGCACAGCTCCTCTTCCCCTCCCTACCCCCCAGCCACTTCAGACTGACACTTCACAAGCAGTAGCTGGATTTAGCAGGAGCCGAGCGGCAGGTCTAGGTTAAAGAAACACACGCAGCGTATAAATTAACGTAAATGCGTTTCCAGGAGCGCGCTTCCCTTTTCCCACAAATATAGATGCGCTGTGCTTTTTATACAGACTGGAACGTGCGCTGTCGCTTACCTTGCCTCTTCTGAAATTGTGCCTGTCACCAGCTTCTGAATTGAACCTCAGAAAGCACTTGAGTGCTTTCCGTTTTTTAATGCTTTGTGCACTAGAGCTTCAGTCAGGTCAAAGACCTGTGTATCCAAATACCTTTGAAAAGTGAGGTTTGAAATGATGGGCCTGTTTTAGCTTCTAGATCTTTAGACTGAAGTCACCCAGTAATGCCCAAAGAGAGAAGATACAGATACTGTCATTTTGCTGTTGTGGGACATGGTTATTGCCTTTATTTATTTATTTTACAGTGCATATAATCTCATTTGGAGATCATATGCTTCTGTATGTATGCATATATTCCTGCTCTTGTAAAAATGTCAGTAGAATGTTTCATTTTTTTCTTTGTGAAGCTTTTAGTATCTATTATGTACATCCCTTCTGTTAACATCTATCCTAATAAGACCTGATTTGAAAGGAGAAACCTAAGACAGATTTATTTATTTTTTCCCTTGAGCTGTTGTTCAGTCTGAGTTTGCTCCGTGATTTCAGTGGGAACTAACGATGCAGCTCTTGGTTCCAGTCCAGTCCCTAAACTCCCCCTGGATGATCGAGCCTCATGGACTGTGAGGGTGTGAGAACAGCACGGAAATATTGTGCTGCACGAAGCTCGAGTTATTTATTTATTTACCCTTGGCATGAACTGCTTGTGAATTACTCCCGGCCTGGTGGGGTAGGCAGGGATGGATGTGCAGCCGCATCTTTATTCCCCGGCGGTTTCGTTGCACAATAGGGTTGCAATTCACCGCAGCGCTACTTCCCTCATAAGAGGTACGGGCAGCGCTCCCCGGCCCTCACCGTCTCTCGCCTCAGCGGTTTCCATGAGGCAGAGCTGCGAAATGTGCAGGCCGGGCACGTTGAGGCTGCGCAGCTGAGGGCAGGGTGTGCTGGCGCAGGAGGAGGCTCAGCCCCAGCTCGTGCCCTACAGCCATGGGGCTGGGGGGGCTCCGGCTCTGGCCTCTGGGGGTTCTGGGGGGCAGTGGTGGGGGCTGCCGGGGGGCTCTGAAGGAGAGCTCAGCCCCGCGGCGGTGCCGGGAGCAGAGCACACCAGGCAGGCCTCGTCGCTGTTCGGCGGCTGCTGGAAACCGAATCGTGAACCTGTAAAGGCTCATACTGCAGTCTCCTGAAATTCATTTAGGGCAGTAATTCAGGTCCCCTCTGAGGGAACGTGTGTGTATGGGCACGGGCTGGGGTGGTTTAGCTGTCTGACAGAGCTCGTGTGCACCGGCCAGAATGCAACAGAGCAATCACAGGGAGCAGGAATTCATTTTGTTGCCAAATTTTTGCAGTATGCTCTAGCAGGGGACTGGGAAAATATCTGTTTTCAAGATATTTTCTGTAACAGAATAGCTTTAGCTACAAAAGACTGCCAGATGTATTGGAGAATCCATTCTATTGGTATTCCAGTGTTTGGGTCATTTAAATTGAAGAAGGAGATTGGGAAGGGAAGTTTGCAGTATAAAGTTTAACTGGTGATTGCTTTTCTTATTCCATATACTTGTTTAGGAATTCCTGAACTGACTGTTTGTAAAGAAATAATCTGTAGTAATTCCATAATTCCCGCTGGTTTCTGTTGTCAGCTGTATGTGCTTCAATTTAAATCAGGTCTTGCTGCTAGATGTTTTAAATGCAATATATGCAAATTGGTTTAGGCCTCTAACTGTAGCAAGAGTGCTTGTTATTAAGCTACTTTAGCAAAAATGATGTAAATCCACAAAAGTGTTTATGGCTGCTGTTTCTCTTTAAACATTGATGTCCCTTAGCTGTGCGGATGTCAAGGTAATGCCAGAATGAGAGTGTATGGGAATTTTGAGAGACAGTGCTTGGGCCTGGAGTGAGAAAGTAGAGCTGAATGGCACAGGTCTCCAACGCCACATGAGGTCTTTGCTTTTAGGATTAGTTTGCAAGAAAGAAGCAATGGAAAGTGCAAGTAGCTGCGTACTGTCTTGTGCTTTTTGACTTGGGCAGGACTTTCGTGCTTCAGCAAGGGATTTTCATTATGAAAACAAGTCAGAGTGCTGTGAAGGAATCACTTGATTCACAATATTTTGGAAACTCTTATGTGTGCTCTGCCATTTGGGTACGCTCCTTTTTGTAGAAATGTAATGTTCAGATACACATAGCAATGGCTGAGGGGAAGCCATGACTGCCATGCTGCTGAAGACAAAATGCCTTCCTTTGCAATCTCACACCATCAAAAACAATGGGAGAGCCTTTTTGCAGGAAAATGGCAACGCGTTGTACTTTGTCTCTCTTCTAGAGATGCGCTTGGCTTGTTACTTTTAGAGTCTGACAGCTAAAAGCTAACAGTGTTGAGGTTCCACACAGGCATTAATCCCCTCTCCTTGCTCAGCAGTTTTCTCAGCCCAGTTGTACTGTTGCCTGGGTGTCTGTCTCTTTCTGTTCATCTATACAAAGACCCTGCAAGCCAGTCTTATTCAGTGCTTTTATTTCATTGAAAAGATGGCTTTAGGGTTCAGAACCAAAATCATGGGTAGGATTAGAGTAGGACCCAAATGGTAACCAAGCTAGATGTGGGCTTTAGACCCCTCTGTGAAGACATTAAAGCTTTAGTCAAATTCTCTCTAGAAAATAAGTTTATTGTTCCTTCCTGAAACTGAAGTGTTGGAATGGGATTAGTGTGCCCTTGCAGTTTGGAAGGGTTTGCATTCTAAGGTTTTCAACAGCTATAATTAATTTTAATTGCTGGCATACAATTGCTGTGTGGTGAGGCTTCAGTAACAGTATTTCAAGCATTGTGCTCGTAAGTAAAATGTTAGGTCATGAATAAGGAATATAGGCTTTTGCCAACCTGCTGGCAAGCCAAATAATGTTTTTAGTTGGATGAATAGTTTCCAAAATCCCCATCCTGTTCTCCTTAGGGAACGCGTAGGGAAACTGCAGAAGAGCCTAACACTGTACTGTCTCAAACGCAAAGACCTCACTGTACCTCTTGGTTCTTGCTTTGATGCCAAATACTACAGTTTCTGTTCAGTTGTAATTCATTTGGGTTTTATTTGCTGAAAACGTGGAAAAGATACGCTGTCTCCTGCTGTTGCTGTACCTATAGTGGAGAGGTGAGAAACGTGTTGGTGAACGCTGCAGGGCAGCTGTGCCTTTTCCACCAGTTGCACAAGACTTGCTCTGTGCTTATAGGTGGACATGACCTCCAGGTGCTCTGTGTGAACACTTAGTTCATGTGTTGGATGCTAGAGGTGTCTGGGGAGCTATGGAAGAGCAAGGGATGGACAGAGGTAAATTTACCCCCTTCCCCATTTGAAACAAGAAATCAAGAGTGCTGAAATAGCTCTGACTGCATTTTCCAAATAGCTACCAAATAAAGAACGCTGTAAAGGACTCCAGTGGTCAAACAAACAAACAGAAATGGCACAGTAGGGTGGCAAGAAATTACCCCTTTGTCCCCCTGCAGCTTTTTTGTCGAGCTTCTGGTAGTATAGTTCTGTAGGGAGAGACTTCATCATCTTTACAAGGTGAGTGTCGTGCTTGGTACTTTCATAGCACTTTTTCTTTTGCTATGACACGAAAGGTCCGTGGCGTGGATGTTTTTGTGTAAGCAGGAATGTTTGCATTGTTAGAAGTGGGCGCCCATAAAATGGGCAGTGTTAAAGCAAGTTCACTTGACACCGACTAACAAGCAGCTTCTGGCAGTGGAAGGAAGATGTCCTGAGCTCCTGTGTGAATTCAGGTGGTTTCTTTATGGAAAAGTCAAAATTTCAGGATTTTCACTGGTGCTGTAGTTTGGCTTTTATGGTGTCCTTGTTGGTGACAGCATTCATCTGATGTCAAAAGAGCAGATTGTTACTATCTGTGTTGTTAATTTATTGGCTTGGTAAACTTTGTAGTGTAAATGAACAGAATAATTTAGCAAATTCCTTTGGAAGAAGAAAGGAGGGAAAATGTATCTGAAAGCTTGAATCTGATATTGCTATGTGCTTATATTAAATTAACTCCCAGAGACTAATTCTGTCTGTTTCATGTCAATTTTTGAGATAGTGATTTCTGTTTCAGTTTAAGCAGTTGGTTTAGCTCTGCTCTACAGTGTCAATATGAAGACACGTGCCTGTATCGCTGGTGTTTGTTAGGAGCGCTGTCTCCATGACACGGAGAAACGGGATAGGAATATGGTAGTGAACTATTAATAGACTGCTTCTCAAATTCAGTAAATGAAATACAGCTGGGTCAGACTTCACATTGTTCCTTTGAATCAAACGAGACTCCTTTCTTTTGCTTTTGAGTATGTTTCCGTAAAGGTCGGTTGTACACCTTTGGTTCTAGTTGAGCTGTTCCCTGTTACACACGTGTGGTCCTGTTGCAGTAAAAGGAAGTGACTGAAAATAAAATCAGATCTCGATGTAAAGGATATTCCTGGTCCCTTTGGTCATCTCTTGTCTGCAGCTGATGGGGGCGGGTGGGGAAGGGGCGTTGATTTTTGGAACTGTCATCTTAATAATGTTTGCACTTGGCACGCTGTCTGGCTGGTGTGTGTGTAACATGCTTACATTTTGGTCTGATTGCTGCCTTGTTTTGTGGCCAGGGTGTAACAGAGCTCTGAAGAAAACCCAGGGGTGCTGGTAATCATGTGCTAAAAGAAGGATGGCAACAGCAGTTCAGCTACTGGAGGTGTCAGGATTTTTGCATGCCCAGAGATACTAGAGGTGCTGCAGAGATCAGGAAGAGCGATGCTGGGCTGGGCGGGTGGAGGGTAGAGCGCCTGCTGTAAGGGCCAGGTAGGAAGGGACTGTTGAGGAGGTATTGATGCATCTCCTGCATTTTGGGAGCCCAGCTGTACTGGCAGGTTTGGGTGTGAGCGTTGAGAAGAGCTTGGTACAGCTGTCTGATCAGAGGAAGGGCGGGTTTTAGACTTGCCACTTCATAGCCATTCACTGCCAGCAGCAAGGCACTTACTGCATCTTTGGGAGGTTCTCTGGGAGGTTTGGCCTGCAAACACAAGTGTAAGCTAAGCACTGATGTGTGGTACCCAGAGAGCCTGTAAGAAAAGGGCAGCCAAACACATGTCATGGGAGTGCATGATGCTTGGCACCGTTGTTGGAAGAGAGATCTTTGTTTCTCTGAAATACGAGTGATTTATGCAAGTAATGTTTGGAGGAGATCTGAAATAGTCATGCAGCAGCAGAACTGGCTTTCCAATTGATTGAGTTCGTGTATGTGAAATTCAGGTTACATCTAGAAATGCATTATTTCCCTGAAGTGATTCTGGCATATTAGAAAATATGGATGCTATCTTAATGAGACTTGATTTCAATGTGCCTGAAGCCTGGCTTAGTGAGGGAGGGGGAAGTAGTGTTGGTTTTGTTTTTTCCCATGAAGCCGAGAAATCTGACAGCTAGAAACAACCTTCATCTGATGTCACGCTATTTCTCTGTAGCCTGAAATGGAGGAACCAAGCCCCTTCTTTTCTGCAGCTCTTCTGCCTGCTCTAAAGTGAGAAACCTGCCTTACTGCCAGACGCCGGCTTGACAGTGAGGCTTTTGCAGGGTCTTAATGAATGTCTGGAGCCTCTGCTGCGGCAGAGGTGGGAGCCTGGACCAGCTGCTAAAACTGCAGGGTGACAGATGCAGGTCTGTCCTGCACCCCGTTGGTGGGTGGGTGTGTACCTAGACATGGATGTGTGGAAGTGGCACAGGTGATCACGGGACGTCACTGAGCCATGGGAGGTGTGTCGGAAGGAAGTGGGGTCTGTCCTTTTTGGAAGGCATGTTTCTCCCATTTGTTAATCCTGGAAGCCATATGGCAGGGAAGCCTCTCAGTTGCCAGCCAGGCCTCTACAGGGTTTGATCAATTTAGATTGAGTTCTAAATCAGCTGCTGCTAAGTTTCTACCAAAAACTTTCTAGAGTGACTGTTTTGTTTGTTAGCACTGACTTGACTTTCTCTGAATGTGTACAACTGGGAGGTCGGTGCATGTTGGCATCCATCCTGCTCAGTCCCTGAAAGAACAAATAAGTGAACACATGCAATTGTACTTGCCTCAAGTTTCTTTTGGAAGATGCTCCGTTTTACGCTCGAATGGACTTACCTGGGTTTTCAGTTCACCAACCTCCCAACAATTCTTTCTAAAAAAAACAGTTATTCACCTCTACCAAACGTGCCAAGTCCCGCATGCCCCTGTCATGGCTGTAGCATTGTCACAAATAAGCAGATGTATGGAGCTGGTGGATCTTGTTCCCCCTTACTCCAGAATCTTCCTCATAAGTGCATATACATTTTAATTCATACCAAGTGTTAGTGTACACGATCTGACCATAGTAAGTGATTTACTGGAACATAACTTTGCTGCATTGTGTGAATTCAACGTAACTAATAAGTAATGTGGTGGTTAAGCACACAATGGGAGTATGGGTGGACTGAAATGCTATAGTATGGGAACATACATGTCGATTAAGCACCGAGGAAAGAGTAACATAAGACCTAGTGCCATCTGTTCTTCAGTTGTTTGCTCCAGAGGGATACAAAACGCTTATTCATGAACTCTCAGGAAAACAGATAGGAGAATACAGGCTCAAGTAACATTTGCATTTTTTTTCCTTTGGCCTTTTCTGTAAATTCAATTTGATCTTCATTCCAAACTTCTTAAAGGAAAATTAAATGTACTTTTAGTAGTATTTGATCCTATTAGGAATCTCTGCAGCACTTTACCAAAGTTAGTTTGAATTTTAATGCAATTTTTGGTTAGGCAAGTAAACTTAAACCAGCATTGATTACTAGCTTATAAGGAAATGATTAGGTAACACCCCAAATGGATGTTTTTCTGTTGCATTCAAGTCTTTTCCTAATGCCTTTTTAGTGGAAAAGCTGTAATGTAGTTAGTTACTAAAGCTACCAGTTCTTTCAGAGGTTCCAAAAGCCCTGCTGCAGTCCAGCTCTCCAGAAAACTACTTAAAAGGCTTTTTGTTTCATCATAATCCAGAGAAGTTATATTTGAATCGATATGGATGGTGGCCGCCTTTTAGAGTTATTGGGTAACTGTCTTGCTAGAAAGTGAATGAAAAAAGCAAAATATGGACCTTAATAAACGGTGGCTCTGTACAGAGCGCAGTAACGTTGTAGTCCCTGCAGGTATTAGCTGAACTTGTCCAAATACCATGGTCAGTTTGTTTCGAGTGTTTAAAACTTTTTAAAACCTAGCAAGACCGAACAGATGGAGGAAGGTTTTTTTTTTCTTTAGGAAAATAATAAAAAGTTGTCTATACGTTGTGAAATGCATTTTTTATTAAAAGAATAAATAGCATTTGGCTGCTTGCTACATCGACAACTGAATTGTTATTTTACAAAATAAATATAAAGTAGGTATTGCCTAAGTCTGCTTCTGAAATGGATGTTTCTCTGGTGCATAGTTTGGGGATTAAATTTATGGTGTTTGTTCCAGGTTTTTGTACAATAAGCAGCTTTTTAACATTGCTCTCCTGATGCTGTCTGGGTTTTTTAAGTTGGAGCAACGTTTAGGGTGACGCGTTGTACTCGCTGGAGCTGATACAGCTGTGCTGGTTGGCTGCGCAGAATCAACTCTGGCTGTTAAAACAGAGTAGTGCAGGAGGGGGGGTCACATTTCCAGATGTATCTCATTGCTGCGGGCCTGCACTGCTCTTTGCAGACACGTTTGATACCTAGATCCTGTACAACTGATTCCAAATCTGTCAGCTTTGTTCTAGGTTTTACTGATTATTTAAGGGAACTTGCTAGGGTCATGTGCATTGGGACTTGTTTTCTGCCTGTTCTGCACCAGTGCTTACTTTGAAAATTGTTGTTGATAATAAAGCAAGCGGTGCACCAAAAGACCTGCTTTTCTGTCAGCTGCAGTAAAAACTCGCTTTCAGTTACTTATGGAGGATGAGAGCATCTTGTCCTTTGGCAAACAGTGCAATCATGATGAAAATAGGTTGCTTTGGATGAACATGGTGTTGTTGGTCCGTATATACGATTAGTAGCAGAAGTAAACACACAGCCACTTACATGAAGTGACAGGGTATTATGTAAAATGAGTTAAGAATGAGCTACAACGAGTGCTTGTAGCCCATCTGTGATCCTGTCTGGTCAAGGTTTCTGAGTTTTTTGTGCACGTTGTGATAACTTCTGTAACATTTTCCATTTACTTCAATGAATTTAAGAAGTCCCTGTGGCAGGTCAGCCTAACCAAAGCCTGTAAGGTCCAGGAGCTTTCAGCATGGGGAAGTGTGGGGGGAATAACATCAGGCTGTAATTCAGAGTTACTTTTATTGTTAACTTGAAGTGCTTGTGGCACTGTTCCAGGTGACAAATAGGGACTTTCTGTAACTTTCCCCTAAAAAAAAATAAAAGTGAGAGCAAGGCTTCTACTGTTAATCTGCTGGTCCTCAGATGCACAGCAGACTCGTGAACTTGACTAACGTTATCTGAAGCAAGTTGGAGCTATAAATTCTCCTAGCTGCCGAGCCCATGGGTGTCAAGTAGCCGAGATCATTCCGTCTTTAAATAGAAAGCTTGCTTTGGAGCCTTCATGTCGGGCCTTGAGGACCGCCTGCTTTGGTTGCTTTCAGCCCCACGTCAGGCGGTGGGTGGCATACTGGCAGCTCGGGCTGCTCCTTGAGGGACCAAACACAACCCCGACCCGTTTTTGGGCAGGCTGCCGGCAGCACAGGGCAGCTGGCGGGGGGGGAAGTCTGTGTCCCACAGCTTGTGTCCCCTTCATCTTCAGACCAGGACCCCCAGCAGGGGGAGAGGGAAGGGGACATGACCTGCCTGCTCTGCTGAGGGGCCTCCTGCCTGGGGGCTGTGATGCTTTGTGCTCAGATCTGTGTCTTGGCTGAGGATGGAGGAATCTCTGCTCCTGGAGGAGTGAGGATGCAGCTGGGCTCCTTGCCCTTCCCTTAGCTGCAAGCTTTGGTAAAGCCTCCAATGACTATTGCAGGTGGAATTTGAAATTAATCATCCCCATTAGCGTTAGTCTTGGGGTCTAAGTATTGCTGCATTGGGAGGGGATGCAGGGAATGCCTCTGCTGGCTGGCATGTAGGAGGAAAGGCAGTGTTGTCACAGGGAAGAGTCCTGCTTGTCCATGGAGTGGGAGGTGTGCTCCACAGGTGGCTTCTCCTGGCTTCAGCTACCTGAGGAATGGATGACGGTTCCTCTCTGGATCCCAGCTGTGTTTATACACAAGGGGGATGCTGAATGGCCTGGTCAGACTGTGGCCATATGTGACACATGCAAAATACCTTTGCTTCACAGGCACCTCATCTTAAGAAAAAACACATTGTCTTCAGCTCCCTGGCAGCTGCAGGATGGGGTGGCAGAGCAGCAAGTGATTGCAGAAGAGCCTACTTGGACTCGGGTCAATTTTATGCCTTATTTTTATAGTCTCATGTTAAATTAAGCCAACTGGATAGGTTCCTACCTGACACAAGATACTCCTATGAAGGCACCCTGCGGTTTCCTCTAGGCAAAAGACAACTCTGTGAATCCTTGTGCGTGGAAGAGGATTAAGCTTTCTTTTCAAAGTATTGAGAAATAGAGGAAAGAAACCTGTAGCAGTATCTGTGCTTGTATGTGTGGGGCGGAAGGAAGCACCCCACACTAAGAAGCGCTCTTTAACTCTGTGGAATAAATTATGGATATTTTGGGGATTTTTTTCCACTGCTTTACTACTTGAGTTCCCCTCTCCTTGCCCCCCAGTCTGAAGCCCTCTGCCAAAGCCCCTACACCTACCGAGAAACACACAACCAAGACCCCTGGAGCGTTAATGTGGAAGGCTCGCTGTACAGGCAGAGGAAAGCAGCTGTGCTCACTGATTGCAGAAGTGACTCCAGCACCACATACCATGAGAAACAGCTAATACTTAAAATGTGTGTGATCTGAGATGTATGCCTGTTTACTTTGATGGAACAGGATTGCACATTTCTAACCACCGAGGCAACAAAAGCATGGGAAACGGGCTATTCTGCCCCTAAGTGACATCAAAGTATGAAATACAAAACCTCATTTATTAACTTAAGTGTGTAGGTGTTGGAGCTATCTCTCAGGTGGTTTGAGGGAGGGAAAGAACGGGCCATTGCTCACTCACAGGTGGGCTTCAAAGAACATTTTTCCTCTAAATAGCTTTGGTTTTGGACTGCAATATCTTGCGTCCAAAATGAGACACTTGAGAAACAATGGAGTGTACACGGATTCAGAAATAACTGCTGCCAGAATTGGGACTGTGGATGTTTATCAACTTCTGCCACACAAATGCTTTTCTGTCTTTGTTTTTCTTCCTTTGTTTTTGTGCTGTTTCTGAACATCACAGCTCAATTTATTAAAATATAAATATATGTATTGCTCCGCAGAGCAGTCCATGTTGGGAAGGAGTCTTTCAGCATGAAGGGGGTGATGTGGAATTACTAAAACTGCAGGGCTGCGCTTGGGGAAATGCCCTTTGCATGAAGAGGGCACAACAGAAAACACACAGCTCAGTAACCTGGGACCTAAAAATGAAATGGGTGTGGCTGCTAAGTCTGAAGTAATCAGTGTGAGGTGTGACTGGTGCCGATCTGGTTTTGTTACAGGTGAGGGAAGGATTACAGGTGACTCATCAGCCAGTCCCGGCATTCCTTTGTGCCCTGGTAGGGAGGATTCATTAAAAATGGATGGTACTTCACAAAAACTTTACAGTGGGCTTTTGAAAAAGCTTACTTTCTTCCTTGCTTTCATTTCTCCCCTTTGTTGTACCCCTGCCCACACTTCCAAAACAAAAGTTAGTGACAGGACCCTGGTCTGTAGCACCTTCTGCCCTGTGAGGTGCATGCAGATGGACTTGGTTTTCCCTCATGGCCTTTCCTTTTCTTTAGAAGGTTCTTTTCCCAATCAGGTGAAATTATCTTCCTGATTAACCTTACAAGATATTACTCATAACCAGCGATCCTCCCGGGTGTTTTCCTGGGCAGCTTCTTTGTGCAGCAATGAGACTGAAGCAGTGACAGCTTGGTGCCCTGTGATGCTTTCGTCAATTAAGAGCGCTCCTGAGCCGAGGGCCGGGTAATTGGCTCGGTGTCCGTAACGCAGCCTGCAGAGCTGGGTTTTGCAAGGTTGCAAACTATTCCGGTTGGCACTCGCAAACTACCAGTTTTCAAGTCTGTGATGTGATAGTTAGCCTGAGAGTAAAATCAGAATTTGTAGAGAAATGAAGGAAAATGAAGTGGAATCTAGGGTGAAGGATGAAAAGGCGTTTCGTAACCTAACCTCTTGTGCACTGGTGGTTAGCTTCTGATCAGCAACGGCTGATGCTTGCTGTCTTTCTGACTGCCCTGGTGGTTGATGCTTAGGTCCCCTGATTCTGATGTTGCAATTAACAATTTAATGGTATGTGTGATGTGTTTTGAATAATAATAATAATAAAAAAGCTTTCATAAGTGTGTATTTTATGTATGCTGGAGTCTCCACTATCTGAGTTGCATTACCTGTATTTTTTTCAAAGCTGAAACTGTGATTTTTGAGATACCTGTTAAAGAAAGGAAAAAAGCCGTTAGAACATTTCCAATAAGCTAATTTGTGTATAGAAAGAGAGGACTCTATGCCTTCTAATGAATGCTGACCTTTGTACCTTAAAAGATACACAGCATATATTTCAAGATGGATTTCTGTGAGCCGAGTAACTAACAAAGTCATCTTGTAGCTGGAGCCCTTGGTACCTAATAAGATGTGAGCTGCCCATGAAGCTGCTTCTCACAGTTCGGTTATTTATAAACGTGCTTTCCTGTGGGTTTTACAGCTACTGGGGTCATGATTTTTCTGCAGGTTTTCCTTCAGTGGAAGAAACGAGTGTTTTTTTCCCTTTTCTATCAGTTTTTCTGAAAACTGAAAGCTGTCTGGTTTCCCCGAGTCACTCTGCCGATTCCCTCGCTGCTTTTGTCGTGGGCAGCAGGAGGTGTGTGCACACGCTCGTGTGCTCGTGCAGGTGGCATCGTTGCGGTCTTATTTCCTGAGGGCTCAAGAGCACCTTTTTTCCTCTGAAAGTAGAAGTTCTTAGTGCTGTCCTGCTACGTTTATGGAGCTGCAGTGAGAGCTGTGGGCTGTGCCAGGGCGTGCATCCTGCGTGGTGCTGCTCTCCTTGGGGTGGCCACAGGAGGATGAGGGTGGGGGCTGGAGGAGGCAGGGGGTGCTGGGACTCCTGGGGTGCTGCTGCTGCCAGGCTGGGTGATGGAGGGGATGCATGGTTCTGCACAGCAGCCAGTCACTTTGCTGTGCACCGAAGGTCTCTATGTAGCTCTATAGAGCTCTGGGTTGTTTGTAGGGCTTGTGTGGTGTTGTGGATAACATCTTCGTACGGTAATGGATGGATTATTATGCAGCCCACATGGGGGATTCAGTGGAATGCTTTGTCTGTTCAACAGTAACTACCTGGCATAGGTGAATTAAGTATAAAATGCTCGTTAATATTTGCTGTTCAGAACTTATGCAATGATAAAATTTCTCCATCAGCTTAGTACTGCTGTGTATGCAGTTATGTAGAAGATATACGTGTGAAGGCCAGAAAGAACCGTGATCTGTAGTAAAGCAGGGTCTGTTGCATTGCGTGGATGGACAAATGGAAGCACTGATTGAACTAGAAGATGTTAAACAAACGGAAATGCTAATTACTCTTAGGTCTAAGATAGTAAGATGAAAAATTGCTAATGAAGCCTGTGCACCTGTTTTAATGCACTCTTTAAAAAAGAAAAAAGCTGTATACTATCTTAAAATGCTCATATACCAACCAAATGAGTACCAAAGTTTTAAAATTGCAGAGTCACAGCTTGTGCGTGTTGCGATAAGCATTATACTCGCTCTGTTTTGACAATGCTATGTGTTTTGAAATGTAATAGCATTTCCAGAGCAATAGCTTTATTCTTAGGCCTACCCAAAATTGCCATGCAAACTTACCTGATTTTAAAATAATTCTCTGTACTGATAATGGTGCAATGATAGCAGGTCTTTGGAATATTATTTCTCTTGCAAGATTAAAATACCTGCAGGAGTGAACAAACTAGGATTTTATCAGAGAGATAATGAAGGTGATGAGGCACAATACACAGCAGCAGTATGGAAGCCTGTAGCAGAACTCTGATCTACACAAAGGAAAGCACAATGCAAAAGCAGAGTTCTTGTAAATATATTTGTATTTATATGTTTAAACAGACCTAGAGAGTAGGAGGTTCAGCTGATTGACTTCCCCTTAATCCTAGATCTACAGGTGAAACTATGCGCTCAAATGCTTACATTGCTTTTCAGAGAAAAATCCAGTAATTCTACCTTTCTTTAAGAAAATGCTTTACAGAACATCATACTTATGACCTGACTTCATTTTGTAGTGTTAAGCCTTGTTAAATAGGTGCCGTGATATATCTGGTAACAATGCTACAAGTGGAGTGGAGAGGTCATTCAATAACAGCTGTTTTGATTTAAATTACTTTTCTTTTACCTGTTGAGCTGCTGTTTACTTTGATATTCTTAGCAACACTTCACTGCTTGCTTGCTTGATCTTTGCTTATTGCATAGCTGAGATGGATGTGAGAGTCGCTTTTAAAAACGTGCAATAGTATTAATAAGGAGAACAAAGTGTTTGCACAGGTGAGAAATAGAAGCTTCTAAAGTTTTCAATGTCCTCTTAAATTTAGTGACTATTAAATAAGATTCTCTCATAACGAGTATATTTTGTTGTTGTTGTTAAAAGACCCTTTAAAGTGTGCAGTTTTTTAAAATCAAGGGCAGTGTGTGGAACTGATAATTGCTGTGTTGCAGAATATATAATGCACTTCTGGCAGGCAAAGCATGCCTGAATGACTTGTAGAAAAATCTTTAGGTTGGGAATTCTCAAGCACTTGCTTTAAAAAGGACCTGGAATGGTTTGGGTGGGCTGCAGACCTGCTAGATAGGAGTTTTACATAGGAGTGCCAGAAGTCTTGATTTTACAAATATTTTAACTCTTACATTGCAGCTGATATATCAAATTTTTCTTGAATACTGCGTATAAGATTGTGCTGATCACGTGTTATAATATCATAAGGTGTTAGAAAGTAGATCTTTAAAATGAAATTGTGACTCCAAGGAAGTCTGTGCTAAAACATTTATTTCATTGGAGTCAATAAAATGTTCTGATGATTTCTCATTTTGAAAACTTCTGAAAAATAAAATTTAGAATATTTTAATTACCTTATAACTCATAAGGAGCTTTTCAATTTCAAAAATGCAGGTTTTTTTTCATATTGGATGCTAATTCTTATTTAGATTCTGATCTTTATTCTGTTACTTCTATTTCTGATATTTTAACTGTTCTTTGTGAACATTGGCAATTGGGTGAGTCTACTGGTAAGACTAACTCAGCTTCTTCCTGCAAGAAGTCCTTTGTTGAATACTTCTTAGCAACCTCTTTTGGGATATCTAGAATTTAACTGCAGTTACTTGGAACCTCTTAGAGCTCCAACTTTTACATTTGTAAAATGTTTTTTTTTAAAAAAAAAAAACACCACTATTTGCAGTAAATCAGGTTATATTGGTTTCAAGAGTATTAGTAGAAAATGATTGTTTTTTGAAAATTTTCTCAGCTTGATAAAAACCAAGCTTTTGTCAAAAAAGCCACTGCTTTCTTGCATTGCAGCAGAGAACTGTCCTGCTTTGCAAGGGACAGTAATACATCGCTACTTCCCTTGAGTGAGGTTAAACAATCCAGAAAGACAGGATGCAACGAGAGCTGCTCTTGTGTCTTTTGGTTCATTTGCAGTGGAGAGAGACTGTGCTGCTACTTGCACACGGTTGTGGTTGTTTGCCTTTGTGCCTTGCCACCACCGAGGGTTTGGCAAGTTCAAGATGCAGCAAACCGAGAGCATGCACACCCTTCGGTTCTGAAGGTGCCCAGCATAGACAAGCTGTGTGCAGAAATAAAGCTCACAGGGACTGAGGAAAGGTAAAACCAATTGTTAAGAGGCCACTTTTCTGTAATCACATTAATTGAAGGAGCAGAAGGGGGTAAAGAGAAATTTTCTGATTTCATCTAATAGTGAGGTGCAAGAGTAGAGAGGGCTGCTCTGGTGGTCCTGGGCAGGAAATGCACGCTGCGTGTTGGGGCAGCAGGTAGCTTGCAGCCTGTGATGCATACTGACAGCTAGCTCCTGAAACACTGTCTTAATAACGCACATTTCATAAGTGTCTTGTTAGAGGGGGAATTAACTTTTTTTTCCCCATGGAAATTTCTTGGAGAAAGGGATGTGCTGATAAGTTATTCAGCCAGTCTTCTCAGCTGTCACTCAGTACTTTCACTTGAATTTCTCCTGCTCTAGAAGAGGCTATGTAAATTTAAGAGCAATTAAGAAATCACCCTAGCTTTTTTTCATTTTCCCCATAGGTAAGGGCATTTAATTTCCTACAGTTATATTTCCTGGCTCCTTTCAGAAGAGCCAGATTACAGCTAGTCTTTTCACATGGCGTGCCCAGGTAGCTGAAAGTAGGAAATACGAAATCCTATTAAGGGCTGAGCCTGTGGCAGTTTTAGAAAATATTGGTTTTGTGTGTTTAATGAGTTGCAAAATCTTATCTCTATGTGAACCTTCTTAATATTATGTTACGTGGGCTTACTGTTTCTTTCTTTTTGCTGGCTTACTGTCTTACTTGCTGGTGCCGAGAGCTCTGCCGGTAGGGATTGCCACTGTGCCCAGCACCAAGGGCTCCCCTTTGGCATTTCTTGGGTGGAAATCTGTGAGATTTGGGTTTGTGAATTGAATTTGTGGGCAGACCTCTTTTGACATAGGTGTGCCCTATTCTATCTTTGTCTCTTACATTTTAAACCACTTTTTTCAGGATATAGTTCTGGAGAACCAAAACCTTCTTTTTAAAAACAAACGAACAAAACCCTACTACGGGGAATGAAAGGTCATCACAGAGCTTTTAATTTGGACTCCAACCAGACGTGGTATTTAATAGATCTTTCCCTGGAACAGCAGCCAACATATAAAAGCTATAATAAGACAATGATTAGTTATGTCCTCTAAACTAATACATACAGGCCGGTGGTGATTTTTTTTTTTTAAAGGTGGTTTTGCTTTTGCTGGAGAACAGTAAGTTACCAGTGCCAGCTTTCAGGTCATGATAGCAATAGTCCAACACCTGTCAGCAGTCAAACCCCTGATTCTGGCTTGTAGCTCCCCTTTGTTTCTTTCTCTCATCAGTGTTTCAGACCCTGTGCCATGGGTGCTGTCCCTTCTGTGCTGCAAATTCGAGTAGTGCTGCTGTTTGAGAAACAATCATCTGGCTGCTGTATTTCAAAGCCTCGATAGTTCAGTGATTCTCTATTGAATCTAAGCTGTGGAAGCAATTTCTAGGTAGCTGCATTTGAGCTCTAAATGATACCTGCAATAGGATCTCTTTAGATTTTGAGCAAATAATGAGAGGCTGTCCTGGCTTAACTAGCTGTGCTTTGTCCATTTTTTTCCAGCTAGGAGTTCCTAAATCCGTTCTTCCAGCTGGGTGTCTGCTGTAAAGCACAACTCGCTACTGTCACAGAATGCTGACATCTGTTATCTCAATTCTGAAAAGGCATAGTCCTATAATTTCTTTCAAGTCCCATTTCAAACTAGTTAATTCAAATTTCTCAACAGCTTAAGACATGGTTTTTTTCTGGATTTAGGTTTGTGACTGTATTTTTGAGATCACATCTTCTCTACATCAGTTTTTCATATCTTTTTTAGGTTGAAACATTTCAGAATTTCTTTCTCGATTGCCTGCAAATTTCATTGTGTGACGAAACTCTTTCCTCACTTTACCCATAATAAATAAGTTATTCTGTCTTGAATCAAACTTCTATAATGAAGAAGGCAACACATGTAATAGCACTTGGCTGTGCTGTATAATGCTCTCTAGCTAATGAGATATATTCAGTGTGAAGTTAAAATATGAAAATTAAGGAGATTTTTTCTATGATAAAAGAACCATATTTCTCAGTTGGTGCAGTCAGAGATCAGCTCAGAAGGAATTTATTCAGGTAAAATACAGTCTGAGCATACCAGGCACGTATGGCCTTGGTTTGTGTAAGTGAGCACAAAACCCCACCACATTACAAGGAATATTCTTGCCATGTAGTGGAACCTGGGATAAGATAGTAATCCAAATAATCACAGGTTTTCAAAACAATCGTGAGGGTGGAGTTTCAGCACGTGCTGTGCTGGTGCCGGCGTCTCCAAGAAGCGAAGCTCTCTGACAGCAGAAGCACATGAGCTCCCACTTGATCTTACAGAAGTATTTTGAAAATTGCTGAGTGGGATCTGACAGAGATGTGTTTCTGTACGTACCTTTGTTATGTTGACTGGGATGTGAAACACTGACATCTTAGTGTATTTCATAACACTGCTGCTTTTTTCTGTGAGGGAGAGGGGTAAGTGAGGGTGGATGTTGTAAGGAACTGAAGCTGAAAACATGGCAGAAAGGGGAGTTTGCAATGGTTTGTGCTACATTAACTACAATTCAGAAACAAACTTCAAAACTAGATCTGCACGAGTGCTTTTACCCTCTGAAAGCAGTTAACAAAGCCTGGTTAGGGGAAGCGGCCTGGCTTCTTCCATCCAGGGCAGATAACAAACTGAGTGGGGTGCTGGAGTACCAGGAGCCAGTCAATGCCATTGACCGCTGGATCCGTTCACAGATCAGATTGCCATTAGGACTTCTTTTCCTTCTGCATGGCTGTTTCTTCAGAGGCTCTCTGGTGGGCAGGCCGACAGCACGGTCACATGCGGCACTGAGGCAAGATGATGATTCACAAGAGTGAGTTCCTAATGTTCCTTCCTCTCGGAATTGCTGCGAACGTACATTGGAAAACGTGGTTAGCACTGGTATTGGAGAAATCTGGCCACACGCAGAGGTACAGTTACATAATGTGGATATAGAGGACAACGACTTCTGCCTGCTTGCGAGCTGTGGCACAGCTCAAATGCAGCCGGTTGGAAAAGGCAGGCTGAGCACTGAACGCCAACTACAGAGCAAGGGGAATGAGATTATTTCAGATGGTTTGGTTGTTTGATCCCCAAATGTCTCCATAATATTCACTGCTCTTTAAGTACTGCGGCGGGAAAACACTGTCTAGAAGAAGAGTTAACATCTTTCTATGCGTGAGCAGCGTAAAATGGCATTCCCTGTGGGTCGGACACACAGGGCAGAGAGCCCTCTGCCAGCAGGTCATCCAGAGGGATATACAGAGCCTCACCTGCTACGCACCCGGCTGGTGCTGGCTTGAATTTGGCCAATCAGAAACCTGTGAGAATCAAAACGTGTTGTGCCAATCAGGTTTTTTTGTTTTTTTTTTTCCTTCAGGGAGTTAGGGAAGGAATAATGTGATCTCAGCACAGCAGAAAATTGCCAAGGCAGGGGTCTTCCAAGAGAAGATAAGGTGGAAGCTCACAGAGGGGTGACTTGGGGACTCTGCAGGGCACGGATGCTGAGGGGAGCGGGGATGGGTCCCTGTGCGGTGGGAGAGGCCATGGGGACCCAGCCGAGCCCTGGGGCTGGGAACTGGGTGCCCTCAGTGGGGAGCTGCAAGCAGGCGCATCAGGTACAGAGCAGTGGTGCTGGGGGGGCGAGGGAGTGAGCGAGCTTGTCCTGGTGGCACGTTTGTGAGTGCTGTCACTGGGAAGGAAAATGCCCTGATGAGAGTGAGCAGCACAGTCCCTTCCGAGGTGTTTCAGGAGGGCGTCTGGTTGGGATATATGAGCTTCTTCAAACCCTCCTGAAAAACTGCTGCTGTTTTAAAGATTAATACCCCAAGTACTGCTATGCCTGTAGGCTTGTCTGGATCTTTCCTTTAATTGGGGTGTCCTGTCGCGTGGTTCGGAGGCAGAGCAGTGCACTGAGATACTCTCAGGTTTTTTCTAGAAAATGGACTGGAGCAGTATTGCATTCCAGATCCCACGGGTAAACTAAATTAATAGCTCGATGCTTGAAAAGTCATATTAACCTCAAGGGGCTGCTGACCATTGAAATGCTATCTGTTTTTCAGGTTGAACATTAACCAAGTATCTGTGCAACACCTATTGGGTCTCAGCTGTCTCCAAAAGAGGGAATGTGTATCAGCTGTGGAGCTGTGAACCATCAGCTCTGGTTCCAGCTGATGTTCCCCTGTCTCCCAGTCTTCATGTACAAAATGCAGGATGACTCCGTCAGATAACTAACTGCTTGCTGTCTGGTGCAAACCACTTCATGCATCTCACTTCAGGGAAGATAGGGACTAATCGGTCGGAGTGCAGCGTGTGGGTACGCAGCAGGCTGAGAGCTGGACCATGGGCTGGTTGTGAGATGGAGTTAGGTTTATCCACTCTGGGAGGGGGGGACTGACACAAAGTTATCTGAAGAACAGTTTCTCAAGAAAAACCCCAAAGCCTGCATTTGGGAGGTGGTAAATAAATGATTTTTCATGCCTGCTACGTTGAGGCAAATAAATAATGGGCTTAAATTGAAACTAGGGAGATGTAGGCTATAGATGAAAGAGAACTTTCCAACTTTCAGAGCACTTCAGTATTGACAAATACTGCCTAGGGAGGTTCACTGGAGCTGGTGTAAGGTCTGTCAGGAATATTTTGTAAATCATTGAGTCTGTCTTAAGGCAGGGAGGTGGACTAATGATGTTTCTAGGTCACTTCCAGACCCACTTGCTGTGATTCTTTTATTCTATACTGTGGCATTGGTCACATATTCAAGGTTTTAAGATTTGCATCTGTATTGGTTTGCTGAGACCTGTGAGCACTTATTTCAATCAGCGCGTGCTGGATGTAAGTTTGGGAAGGAGCCAGTCTAAACTGAACAGTCATAAGTCATCTTCAGATTGAGCTGTTGGCAAATTATATTTGCATTAATTTAATTAAGAGTGTGTTGAACTGGTTTCAGACAGTTCACGGGTTATGGTGCAACTTCAGCTAATAGCCAAGCCAACAAAACCTGTGCCTATTTCACATCCAGAGCCATAAAGCACCCAAGAGAAGCAGAGACTTGTCTGGGTGCAGTGCCCATTGTGGTTGTGGTCAGTGTCTTCAAGAAGGACAAATGTGTGGCGAAGGGCTACTGGAGGAGGAACACCCTGTTTATTACGGGAGGATAGACCTTAGCTTGGTTAGCCTGGCAAGCTGAAAACCAAGGGGGGCTGCAGTAGCTCTGGAGAAAAAGGGCAAAAAACTCAATAGAAGGAAGACTAAAGGATGAAATTGGCTCAGGAAGCAGTGTATCTGAACTGGCCGTGAATAAACTGAACACAGAGGGGGAACAGCGTTTTAGCCCAGCTTTGCTTTAGGAAAGGCATGACAAGAATTCTGATTGTTTTAAGATGAATGTTGCTGAATTTTTGAACAAGATTATATGACATGTCCTGCAATTGACCTCGCAAGTTCCTGTGTACGATGTCTCCAGAAGCAACTCTTCCTGTTAACAGCCCGAGTTATTGCATGTATCTTTTTCTGAAAAACAGAAGCCTTATTGTCAAAGTTTTCAGGTGTCATCCAACATCTACAACATGCTAGCTTAAAGTAGAAAATTTAGGTAGAGGAACATGAAAATGAGATTTTAACTTGAAATCCCGCCCCCCCCTTTTTTTTTGTACCTGCTTATGTAGCTGGTCAAATGCTGAGCTTTTTAAAGGTCTGTTTTTAACACTGTAGTTAGGTCAGGTTTGTAGCTGCATTAATCAGTGTGTTTTGAATGTACCTGTAAAAATGTGGAGGTTTTTGTTTTCCTGTCAGTGCTTCCTATTAAAAAAAATAAGGAAAGGAAAGCTCTCATTCTGTTCATGAACCATGATGCCTCTCAGCTTATGCATTTACATTTTTGCTTATAAATTTGATTTTGGTGGTATTTTTGGCAGTAGCTGGAGGCTGAGAGTCAGAAAACTAACCCCAATGATGCCAGCAAACCTTGAACTTGAGAACTTAGAGAAATTGATGCAATCCGATGGCTGCTTATCCTGCACAAAGCACGTCAACTCGATCTTTAAGCAAGACAGTGTTCTGTGCAAGCAGCCTGTCGGACTTCGGCAGCCTGCGGCGGTGATGGGAGTTCCTCAGCAGCTGAGCCCCCGAAACCTCTGAGCGGCTGCTCTTGGAGCAGGGAGCCGGCAGCAGCGCTGTGCTGCCACTGGTTTTGTGCAAGTGCTGGTAAGGTCTTCTCTGCTGCCTTCCTGGGTTTTGTTTTAAGTAGACTACTTGTATTTAATTTACAGGACTGGGGAAAAAAGGTTTTCTGTCCAACTTTGAAAGGATAACTCTGCATCTTTTGGCAAGCCTGCAGAATAAATGAGCATCATCTCAATAGCTTCTTGCCATGCTGCTGGGGAGCCCTTGCCAAGGTCGCTGTTTGTAAGGCCCCAGCCTTTCTGAGGGTGGGGTACCAAGTGGCCTGCTGGAGTCTGCTCAGTGTAACCTGAAAATGCACAGCTGGTGTCTCTACTTTCAGAATAAACTCAATGAATTTTGGTAGTGGTGGAGAAAAATGCATGCTTGATGTCAAAAGAAGTGAAGCATTAATGTGTTGTTTTGGCTGATGCTAGAACACTGAAGTTAATGCTGGGTTTTCCACAGAACCTCGTCTCTGCAAGTAGGTCTGTTACTGCCGGGGTGCGTATGTCGTGAAGCAACCCAGTAAATAGACAAGAAGAAATCATTGGTTATTAACTTAAGATTGGTTGTGAGAGGCAGTAGTAATAACCAGAGACAGGAATTTGATTTGTGGCAAATCAGCTCTTGATTGGTTACAGAGATATCTTTATGGTGAAGTATCTTTTTTTTTTTTTTAATACCACTTTATGGGAAAGATTACTGCTGTTTGACTAGGTGTTACTTTAATTCACAAAGTTCGTTCTATGAGAATAGCCAATGCACACGCATTCTGTGTCCTCTCTTCCAGTCTTTTGGTCTAAGTTGTACAATCATTCTTCTTTCTTGTAAAGGCTTGACACCATGCAGGAATTCAATGGAAATGGTGTTCCTGTTATGGCAAAGGGTTACGTTTGTGGGCCATCTCATAAATCACACCTGCTTTCCTTCCAAATATGTCCTGTGGCAAGAACATCTGTTTGGGAAAATACCACCAATCCCTATGGGATGATTTTCCATATGCTCCCATTTCAGGGTAAAATTAAACCAATGGACCTTGACAGTGTTTTCTTAATCAAAAATGGGTCTTTGTGCCTCTGTTAACAGGACATGCATAGTATTATTTAATAAAGGCATGAATCACTTCCACTAGTGCTGTTCTGGAGAGCAATTCAGCATCTATGTGACTGGAACTGTTCTTTTGCACATAAAGGCAGATGGTGTTAAACAAATCAGATAAGCGTATGTCCAATCTGGTGCTGCTTGGCATACTAACAGGATAATGATTTATAGGATTGAGAGCTTTGACTTATGGTTGCCACCAGAAGGAAGAAAAAAGAGCTTCTGTATTCTTTCTTGCAGGGTAGTGCTGTCGAGTGTCTGAATTTCCTTGGGTGTGCCCCTTTTTGTGTCTGTAAGCTTTGTCTGGTCAGACAGAGGGCTCGGCTGCACGGTGTCCAGAGAGCTGAGGCAGGTGGCCAGGCTGTGTTCAGACCAACCTTGGGTGCGCGTGTGCGCCCGTCTGTATGGGCACAGTAAATCCAACGTGTCCTGGATGACCAGGCTTACTGGGAGGCCTCTGTCCAGCTCTACTGCGTGTCTGTGCATAGTCCTGTACGGATATCATGTGTGAAAGTACAGCCTGAATGAGTTTGGGCCTGCTGTGACTTCTGAAACACCTCTGTGTTCCCACTGCATCTGACTTGTCCTGGCAAATTGTAGTCTATCTGGCACAATTAGCATCTTTAAAACACTTTGTGGTCCTTGAGTGGCTGAGAAATGAGCACTAATGCACTGCCTGGGATTTACAACAAAGCTTCATTTAGAAACTAGTATAAAGGTTCAAAAATACTTTACAGCTTTCAGCAACAGAGATCTGCTTGCGTGCGAATATAAACAAAGTAAATGTTCAGTTGCACAGTGATTTTTTTTAGTATTTTTTTTTCATGATTCCTGTAATGTCTTCCTGAACTTTCCATTGTAACTTTCACCCTAGCATGCATATTAGAGTGAGCTGAAAATAAACAGGCAAGCTGCTGTTTCAGACTTGAGCTGTTTGGGCTGAAACTGCAGCATATGCTTTGGGCTTGGGTATGGTCAACTGTGAATAAGTGCGTGGCCTTGCACTTTAATGTAACGACGAGTTTTAAAGACAGCCCTGCCCTCTTATATAAGCCTTCACAGTATTTTCATGCCTTGTTTGTGCTATTTATCATGGTATCTTACCTGAATTTACTATGCAATTATTCATCTCGGTGACTGATTTAAAAAGGAAGCAGTGCCCAAGGGAAATGATTCGGTTTAAGTGAGACTGATTTATCGAAGGAGGCATGACTCTCAATACCTAATACATTTCCAGAATTCCAAATACAGGCAAAACCACTGCTCCAGACTGCAGGGAGAGCAGCAGACAGAGGTAACATGATGGCCGGGTGGGTGTTAGCAGAGAGTTGACTTCTAATTCGTGGAGCTGGAAAATGGTCTCTCTGTCCTCCGTCCTCTCCCCCTCCTCTTATTTTAACTTTGTTTTAGGATCTGTTTACTGTATGATGGTGGAAAAGCAGTGCGTGGTAACTGTTTTGGTGATCTGGGGGTATTTCTGCCTGACCACTTGCCACTAGTCAGAGGAGGAGCTGTGCAGGCTGGCAGCTAGCTCAGGATTTGCCCTCTTTGGCACCAGGTTGGCAGCGACAGAAGAGCGAGGAGTGGAACCACTGAGAAAAGGTGGGGTGTGATGAAAAGGATGTTTTGGGAAGGTTTAGGAAGATGATCTGCCCCCTTCCCCAAAGCAGACAGGTGGCATGGCTGCTCTGGATCATTTTGCACTGGGGAAGCTGTGCAATGAATTCCCCTCCTCAGGCAGAGCTGCCTCTTTCTAGCAAGTTTGCAATAAATGATCCATGCCTGTAGCATAATTCAGAGGGGAGAACCTAAAAACAGAACCCAAATTCGATTAGCTTGGATGGTTAAAGAGCAGGTGTGTCCTTTTGCTATTTGGCACGTCCTGCTCCTTGCAGGTGTTCTGCTGGGCCACCTGCAGGTGAAGGACCTGGCAGAGGGGTTCCCTGAGTGACAGGCACGTGGGCTGCTGACAGCAGGTCTGTGCCAGAGTGAAACTGGTCAGCTGGGAGGCAAGAGTGGTGACAAGACCTTTCTGATCACCCTACTGATTACTTGAATTAGACCTATGGACCTAAATTCAGTTTTCCTGTTGCAGTATTTTTGTGCCTTGCATGAGTCTAGCTTTTGCTGAAATGTCTGTAGAAAATGCATAAAGAGATAAACTATAAAAATCAATTCAAACATAAAGCTGGATTTTTAATACCTCATTTAAAAGGGTGAAGATATTAAAACTGGAAATCATGAATGCCCATGCAGAGGCTCTAAAACCTATTGTTACTGCTGTTTTACAGGGGAGAGGCAATTTCAGTTCAGAAATCCTAGATGTGAGTATTTTACGCAAACCATGTACCTACCAGTTTCTCTGGTTTCCTGAGGAAACTTTTAAGAATGATTGTTAGTGATGATCTACCATTGTTGGACTTAAGCCTCTTGTGATTGCATCCGTAACCATTCACGAGCTGCTCTCGCACGGGAGCGCGGCAGCCTCGTGGCTGAGCCCTGCGGCGCAATGCTGCGCTGGTGGGGTGATGCTGAGCGCTGGGGAAGCCGGAGCTGAGCAGCTGTTACACAGGTGGTGCCGCACAGAACCATGATCTGATTGACACAGAAATAGAAGGCAAAGAATAATTTGAAGGTGTCAGTTTTGCTTTTAATTTCAGTAGGTCTTGAACTCTCCTGTGAGGCTATATCCCATGACACGTCGTTGTGCCAGGGCAGTTGCTGGTACATCCTCTGATGTGTGGTTAAATGCTGCATTTTTCTGTCTTTGTTCTTTTCTGTCTATTCTGCAGACATCTGTGCTTTCATTTTTCTCCAAGTACCATTTTCCCCATGACTGAAAAATAACTTGTTGACCGATAAAGCCCTTCTATGTACTCACCTGTCACTAATCTTGGTGACTGTGGGAAACATATTTACAGGATTTGCATTCTTTACAGTGAGCGTCCATTACCGCTGGTGATCAAAAAAAGTCTTACTTGAATTTCTGGTTCTCCATCACTAGTAATTAAGCTGTTGTTTCGTACTAGGAAAAAGCTTTCATGCTGTGCAAGCCACAGGGACTTCAGAGAAAACAGCATTTGTAGTCTTAAAAGGGCATATTGATTGGTCTTTATTAATAGGAAAATCTCTAAGGAGAGATGAAATAGTTGAATTTTAGAAAGTTTAAAGAATATGTATAATGAATTTGAAAACTGCATTATAGGCAGAGCTCCCAGGTAATTTATCTTAGCTGCTAGTAAACTTTGTTACTGTTCTTTATTTTTATAGGAGATTAACTTGTACTGAGTAGAGAGATCTATCTTTGGAGGGAGTAATGTTGTCTTAATTAAAAAAAAAAAAAGTCAATCCAGGTGGTGTTATTCAAATTAATGTAACATTGTCTTTTTTTTTTCTTTGGTTGTTTCATTATAAGAGATTTTCATCTCTTTATTTACTGAAATTAATAGAGGAGAGCAAGCGCTTCCATTGGGTTAGTTCTTAGAGCAGGGGGGTGTCAGTTCTGTAGCACCTTGTTAGTGCATTTGAAATCAAACACCGGCTAAACTGAAAGGAGTTTTGTTTGCTTTGCATAAGTACACGTCACTATGGAGTGTGCCAGATAGCCAAGGATAATGGCATCTTTATACATTTTCTTTGTAAGGGACTTCATAGTCTGCTTTGGATTTTTTCTTTCCTGTTTGCAGAGCATTTTGGGGAAGGGGAGAAGGGAGAGAGAATAAAGGAAAGAAAGTTTTTGTGTTGTTCTTATTATATTTCAGATGAAGATGAGAATCCAGGGAGCTCACCTTCAGGCTGCTTAGGGATATTTTTGTTGTTGTTGTTTTCTCTTTTCTTCAAATGTAGCTTTTTGATGTCTTTGAAACAAACTAATCTCTAAGGCAGGTAGCACTGCTATCTTGGTATAAGTCAATAGAAGCGTGCTGTACGATGTACCAATAGTTAACTTCAGCAACTACTATGCAATCATTTGGGGTCTAAAATATCTCTTTTTTTATGAGAAAAAATATTCTACTAAATACCAATATTTAATAGCGTGATCAAGCATCTTACCTGTTGTGTTATATATATATATATGTGTGTGTATATATATATATATATATCATTGAATGCATATTGATTGGTTTGGATATTTTGACTTTCCAGTTTTGTTCAGTATTGGGTTTTAGCAACGTAGGAAATAATATGTAATTAAATATATTTAAGCTCTTTATTTTGACAGACAATGTTTCTATATTGACAATATCTTCTCTTTGCCATGCTCATGAAACCTGAGCTGGAAGTGCAAACTGCCAGGCCATTCCTTTCCATAACTTCCTTTTTCCCATTTAAAGTATTTGAAGTATGTATGCTGTATGTACTCTTGAAGTATCTTATAAAATGTTGTCCTCAGTTTTCTGATTGATACTGCTTTCTGCAGAGTCTCTGAATGTCTGATGCCATTTGTTAAATCCAGTATGTGAAACATTCTTTGCATCCCATTCTAAAATCCATATGTATGTGGTCTTAAGATTTTAGCTAACTAAACAGCTGCCATCAAGGGATCTGAGCACACTGACTTGGAAAAAAACCTGTCTATGCCTACCAGTTCTGAATATGCTGGTGCAGGATATGTCTGAAAAAATCTTTGATTTTTTTTGATGTTTTGGGTTCTTTTGCTTATCTAGTTTTCAAACTATTGCCATGATTGGCTGCAGGATCTCCTATCACTTAGCACAGCTCAAATTTGTTTAGACTTGGTGCTGCTGACTTCATGCTTTTTTTTGGTCCTGTCTAGCCAAGATTTGAACGCTCTTGATTGCATTTGATAACTAGCATTCAAATTAGTATTCCAGGGCCTTGGCCAAGAGCACGCTGCTTATAGCATAGTTTCACAGATTTCAAGTCGGAAAGTAGCACCGTGATCATCCCATCAGATCTCCTGAACACCTTTGTTCATAGGAGTTCCTTGGAGGAATCTCTGATTCATGGCCAGGCCTGCTGACTGAAGTGAAGCGTGTTGGTTAGGAAAACACCCAGCCTTGAGGTTACAGGCAGCAGCAATGGAGGCTGCTGGCTACCTCACAGTGCTTCGTAGTGCTTTAAGGAAAAGAGAAAGTGTTTTATTGCTGATGGGAATCTGTTGAACTGCAGCTTGTAGAATAGCTATGCGTTTGATAAAAAGAGTTTTCCCATGATGAACTTTGTTTTGATGTTCTTTGTTTTGCTTTGAAGTACTTACAGACTGTCATCAAATAATCCCTTTCCCTCTCTGAGATGTGTAGATTGAGCTCCTTGAGTCACGGCCAGGATGCCCCAACTCTTCGGTGATGTACATTGCCCATCCTTAACCGGTCTTGAGGTGCATATTGAAAAGTGTGCTCTGCAGTGGGAAATGCATTTTTGCAACACAGAAGATCGTTCTTGTTTCCTGCTCCCCCTTGGGCCTCTCGTTACAGCTGCCCTGCAGGGAGAGCTGGCTGGCAGTGCCCCTCGTGTCTCTGCCTCTGTGGCTCGACAAGGCTGGCTGCCAGCCCGCAGCCGCCTCCTCCCTCCGGCCCAACTTACACAACCCAGTGTGGGTGAAGCACTGTTAGAGTGCTTGTGCCCAGCTTACGCAAGCACCTGGATCTCTTTGTGGCCTCTAATCTTTATGCTTCAACACTCCCCTAATTCTTTTCAAGGTGTAAAATTTATTAGTGACTGTGCTTTTTTCGCGGTTTGTTGTAAGAATGCAAATCGCTTCATTAGAACAAGAGCGAAGCCCTGCAGAACCTCTTGATTATCAGCAAGGATGTGCAATTTTTGTATGTAAAACTTACACTTTGACTGATTACTTAATTTTAAACAACTTTTCTAAATGGGTATTTTCTTTTCTGTATCATTCTTTTTTTCCTTAATGTGAAGCAAATGCTTTAGAGAAATCTGGGTTCATTATGTCAATGCTATTATCTTTATTAACCCAAACATATAATCTCATTGGAAAGTAGCCAGGAGCTGTTTCTTATAAAACTGTGTTGATGTTACCCTTTCATGCTTTGCTGTTGAAGGGAAAGGAAGTTATATATTTAGCTGTTACTATGTTTTAGCTGACAGGCTAGTATTATTCTTTTGGGCAAGGCTGCAGAATGTCAAGCTTTGCAGAAGGGTCTATAAAAAAAAAAAGTTACAAATGTGATTCTCTCAGCTTAGTTAGCTTAGTTCTTAACCATTGTGGGAGACTTTGATTAATATATCCCGGTCAGGGGTGCAGTATTTGCCTTTGAGTGTTTTCTAACAGGTTGTCAAATGGTGTTAGGAATGCAAGAAATGTGACAGCTCTCTCTTTAGCGTTTAAAACTTCTCTCAAGATGTTTCCAAACTCCAGATAAATTATTGTGTGAACGTTCAGGAGCAGGGATACCCCAGTTTGCAAAGTGCTTTTGTCGTGCTGAAAGTTCACTGTCCCTATTTTCCAAGTTTTGCAGTTATGCTACAGGGAAAGCTTGTTTCCAGTCTCTATATTATTTCAACACAAAAGATTTTCTGTTGGCTTTTCCCTTCAACCCTGCTTTATATCCTTCCCATATATCTGTTTCCAGTGGCAGCAAGCAGCTGGTACACAGTGTGCTCTGGTGCTTCCTTGGGCACCCCAAGGAAAAAAGCAAGGTGGGAGAAAGATGAGCTGCCCATACTGCAGGTCATGGTGCTGTGTATCCGCAGATCTGCAGGGCGTACTAAGGAGCTCCTTCTCAGTTTTGTATCGCATAGGTGAGAAACCTGGGCACACAGGTGTGAGGTGCCTGGGTGTGGATGACTTAGCGGGCCGAAGAGTGGGTCACGAATAAAGAAGTTTCTCCAGAATGCATTAAGCCCTTATTAGAGTTTTAGTTAAGGGGTGCGCAGAGACCTGTCACTTTTGTCTAGCCATTTTACATTCCTTTCCCTCAATATAACTAAATTCAGCATGTGATAGAATGTGTGCTTGTTCATTCTTAGTCTTTCTGTGAAAACAAATACGTGAGAAGTTTTGAGATGCTTAACTTAAACTTAACTTAAACTTAAACTTGCTTATGCAGCCCTCATTATTTCTTGCCCACCTCTCCCGTTCTCTGGGAAGAACAGGATATACATGCAGGTAAACAAAGGCTGCAGTTATTAGAGGGTGATGAAGGAGACAGAAGTTCTAAGATTGCCTCTGTGTTATTTTTTTTCTGCATATAATGGAAAAGACACAGAGCTAACTGGCGTTTGGTGTGGATGGAGTAGGCCTCCCAGAGCGCAGGCAGCAGAGGTTGGCCTGGATGCTGTGGCTGGTGCAGCCCTGTCACCGCTGCCATTTTGTGCCATCCTCAGTGGCACAAAACCCTTCCTGTGCCTGGGCACAGCCAGGCTGCCCTGCTCCCAGCCCCAACACGGGGACGTGGAGTCACCTCCTGCCTCTAGCTGTGTGAGGAGAAGGCCTTGAGCGGCCGGTCAGCTCTGGGGAGCCCCGGGGCCCCCTGCGGCCATCTGCTCTGTGCCTGGCTTTGCTGTGGGGTCTTCAAGTATCCCATTGTACTGTGTAGATGGCAACTAAGGAGAAATGGCTCTTAACTGTGTTTATGTAATGGGAGGAAGCTTTTCTGAGAAGAATTTAAGGTGTGTTCATCACTGTGTAGGGATAAAGGTTTAAAGAACTCTACAAATGCTTCTCCGGCCTGCTGCAGCCAGGGCTGTTAAATGGCTTTCAGCCCAGCTGTCTGCTTCGGTGGGGAGTTTTGGGGTGTTTTCTCTTTTTCTGCTAATTTGAAATTTTTTGAGTTAGTTTCCTAAAATAAATATATTTGGTCTGCAATTAAAGACCAAGCCTGAAGGCTTCTTCGGTCGATGCCTTCTAAGATTGATAAGGTGGCCTAAGCCTGCGACTAATGAATACAGCACAGTTCAAAGGCTTAATTTTGGAAGGAGAAAATGCATGTTCTGATTTTAATAGTACTCCATACTAAACATGATAACGTATTTACTGCATTTGTGGTTAGACGTCAGTTCTGAAGGCAACGGTTTATCTTAAGTGACTTTTCTAGATTAGTGTATTTCGTGAACAATAAAAACTAATAAGTAGTGAAAATATACAAGTCAGTATGCAAATGTCATGTGTTCCTCCTGTCCCCAGGTGTCAATAGGTAAGAACCAGTTAAAAAACATTTGTATCTACCTTTGCTACTACTGCAAAGAAAATTTAAATCACTTACAACTTATTTTAATGAAACTTTAAACCCATGCAAACATTTGTGTTCATATCAGATGTTCATGTGAAACCACTTGACAAAAGGTAATGTTACTATTCAAAACAGCTCTGACACTGGAAGGTCTGTGCTAGGCAGCTGCATTTGCATTACTGAGGGAACAGCTCTGTTCTTTCTGAATGCTTGTGGCTGTAAATGAGCGTCCTCTTCTTCACCTAGGGTTATCAGGGGTTGTAATTAATTCACGGGTAAGGACATCTCACTTTATCAATGTACTTTACAAACTAAAGGACCAAATTGGTAGGTTATAGCAAGATGGGAAATGGTAGCAATAATGGGATGAAATTGAAAGGAAAATGAAATTTGCTGTTGGAAAGGCAGGACTGCATGCAACACAAGAAGCAGTCAAATTAAATTTGCTAGGGCAAATCTAAATAAAACTTGCCTTATTCTGCTAATTTTTTTGTGCTGGTTAATTTTGCTGTCAAAGCTAATTGGTCAAATGAGCATTACCATTTACATGCTGAATATTAACATGGGATAAATAACATTTTTGCTTCATGTTGGAAGGCTGGGAGCAGCGGCGCTGCTCAGGCTGGGCCTCTTGGGTGCCAGAAGTGGCACCTTGTCCTTTGGGGAGAGAGCTGGCCTCAGAGAATAGTAAAGCACGGAGTTGTGTGCAGTAAAGTGATGGGGGTTTCATGCCCATAAAATAAGCTAATTAGAAAATTGTCTTGAAGGAGAGAAGCTTAAAGAAAAAACATCTGTGGCTTCTGTATGCTTGCAAGTGGCTGCCCTGCTGCTGTCCTGGTCTGTAGATGATGTTCATCTGCCATGGGCTGCCCAGCTTCTCTTCCTCTCACCAGGTTTGGGAGACACCAGCCTTCCGAGGGTGGTGGCATCTCCTCGCTCTTCCCTTTCACACACTTTCAGTCACCTGCAGATGGTTACAGGGCAGTGGAAGCTGCCAGACTTCTCTTTCCATTCCTGCTGTGGCAGCCCAGGCCAGGATGGCTGCAACCGCTGGCACTGGCACAAGGGTACTTCAAAACCACAGCTATTAAATTATCCAGACATCAGCCCTTGTACCTTTAGGTATTTGCATGGTCTTCCTGGGTATCCAGCCTGCAGCAGGTACTCTTTAAAATTCATAGAAATGAAAGCAGAAGTCAGGATGATGATTTCTGTACCCTGCCCACTGCAGGTGGGACACAAGAACAGGATAACAGGCACATGGGAATTCAGCTTCAGCTCTTTGGTATGTTGTCTCATAGCACTAGACATTGTATGCGTCCAAATACTGTGTTTATGGATGACATGAAGTAAGTGAAGCAAAAGGCTTTTTAAAAGCAGCATGAACTGTTGTGTAAACTTTAATGAACGCTAGTTCAGAAGTGAATTCCGGAAAATGTCAAATCTCATGACAAACATGAAATTTCATTTTCTTTTTCCTGTGGTGTTTTTTTGTTATTATTTTTAATTATTATTATTTCTGTGTTCATTGAGAAGCAGAAGCTGTGTTTTGGTGATCTGATGTCACGGGTTTTGTCTGTTTTCTTAACACATTTATTTCAGTTTCATTTGAAATAGTCATTTTGTGAGGCATGCCTGGACTGTTTCTGGTATTTCATCTAGATTTATAGGCTTATGTGGGACCTGTGAAGCACCGGTAATTAAGAGAGTTAATGGGGTGCTACCTGCATTTAATTCAATTGCTTGTGACACGAACTTCTTTTTAACCATAGGTTATCATAGCATAGTTGGGTTTCAGGGTTTTGATCCGTAAAGCAGTCTCTGCCCAAGGTGTTGCGTCTCTTATATATTTTCATGATCCTTGCATACAGCTTTGATTTGAGATGTTGATTCACCTTTCTCCTGCACCTTGCAGGACAAGTTTTTTAAGTTCTGACGTTCAGAGGTGAATTTCATTGTTACTCAGCCTCTTCTCTTAAGCAATTTAAAAAGTTGCAAGCTGTACCTGCATCCAGCAGGAAAGAAAGCTCAGGCTTTTTTACAGTGCCAGATGTAGCCATAAAAATTTGAATTTGGCTCCAAATTTTCTGTAAATTTTTCTAGCAAGAACTCAGGCAAATAAGTGTAATTTATTCCAGTCTTTTCTGCAGGTCCTGCTCACTGAATTGTGAGTGTCCTTTTGGGCAAGGACTGATTTTTCTGCATTTGGAAAATGAGCTACCACTGGGAAACCTCACTAATACAGCTAACGAATAGTAGGCTGTGATTTCACAGAGGGTGACTTCGTGAAGAAAAATGTTTTCTGAAAGCGGATGTGTAATGAAGCTGTAAAAATTTTTCCTCATTCGCAAGTTGTCTAATGGCATCTGTTGTTTGTTCGCAGAAAGGGGGTTTTCTGCATTAGGACTTCTTTAAATGACACATACTTGTTGAATATATGGGGAGTGGGAATAAAAGGTTCTAAATGTCTTGAAAAATTCACAGCATAGGCATAATAATAATAATAAAGGCATAAACCTGGTACATGAGTGTAACTGCTTCAGTAACATCTTGAGCCCTTTACAGTCCAAAATGCTGTGTCTGAGCCTGCTTGTGCTCCCAGTTGTCTTCGGGAGTTCCTCTGATAGTGGATGAAACAAGTCTGAAATGCAAAAAGTGATTGTACTATGTGAGTGAAGTTTTCATTTTAAATAAAAATTGCAGTTAGTTTTCTTCTAAAATTTTTTATTGTTCATCTTTATTTCTAAAGGCCTGTGAAATTGCTGTAGTTTTCTGAATTACAGTATCGAAAGGTTAGGTAAGCCATAATTATTCCTGTTGAAATCAGTGGCTACTTCTTATAGAAGAAGGTACAAAAAATTACGAACATGGGTGAGATCAGATTTTATAGTTCTCTATATTATATCTTGTTCAGTTGCCAATCATTGATATTTCTACCAGAATTTTTCAATTAATATTGAATAAGCTGTTCTTGGATTAACTTAAAAAAAAAAAATCAGCTGTTTGAAAACTTTCTTTTGGCAAATTTTCTCTAGCATGTGAAGGTTTTGAAATTGTATTCCGTAGAAGAAATTGGAGAATCAGATTCTAGAAATGTGAAATACTGATGGGGAAAGGGGAGACCCATCAACGACGATGTGGTATCTGGTACCATGCATTTCTCTGCCAAACACAGGACAATTCTGAAACCAGCATCTTGCATGTTTTATAAATGACATAATATCCTTTGGATTGTACGTTGTCTTCAGCCCTGACTTGGAGTGAGAATCTGGTCATCCTCCATAACACTAAACAGTCCCCACAGCAGCTGCCCTGCACAGGTGTGAGCTCTATTACTCGTAGATCCTATTATTTTACTAGTTACTTTTGAAACTTTTTCCAAAATCATGGTGTTTCCCTGAAAAAGACAGTACCGATAATACAGAATTTAAGGAGTTAATGGTGATATGCAGGTACCAGATAATGTGTCCCAGGTTCACAGCAGGAACAAATCAAGCTCCTCCCTTACCTGACAGGGTCTGGTGCGTGCTGTGCGCTCCCTCGATGCTGGGTGTCCCACTCTCAAACTTGTGACAGTAGGGCAGACCAGAACTGTGCTTTTGTTCATAAATCTACAGTAAAATTATGTATAGCAACATAGGAGAAAGCTATCAATGGATCCCACTGCTGATGTATGTCTCAAGGTGATGTCCGATTAGAACAGCAGCTGCAGTGCATGAGCAAATGTACAGATTTGGCATATGGTTGTAGAAATCAGCATGAATAGGTGTTCATTCTGCTGATTTAGATACCTGATTTCCCCTCTTGGGAGTGCCTCTTCAGTTCCCTTTTCATCACTATTGTGGGTGAAAGATGACAGCAGCCCTTGATGGGACTGTAGCTGACATAGCATGTACGTGACAGAGGTGAGTCCTTCCCTCATTTGCTGGCCTAGTGCTTCTGCTTGCCTCTGTCTTCACCGACTGACCAAAATAGGTTCTGAATTGAGGACTTCGTCCTGTTACGCAAAATCAAATAACTATCTGTAAGTATAACTCTGCAACTTCAAGCATTTTTAGGTATTTCTATGTAAAAAAAAAAAAAATCTTGTGATCTTATTTTTATTTTTTTTCCATTTTTGTCTCCTTTACAGGGTGGTAATGTAGTTTATTCCCAAATCTATTAGCCCCTCACAACTAAGTAGGGAAGGAACTTGTCCTCAGTGGTTAATCTTTCTTAGAAATCTTCTATAACTCAGGTGAAAGCCAGTCTCATGCTTGTGTAACTTACCAAGACTTAGTCAGAGCCCATATGTTACAACCTGGAGGAAATGATGCTTGGGGATGACTAACAGAACATGTTCCTGCTGTTAATTTGGGTGTCATTCCAGAAATTTAATTCGTAAGCCTTCCCTTTGATTTTATTAACACATTTACTTACTAATTCCAATCTTTGCTATTGTTCCCCGCCAAGGAACTTAATGAAGGGATAAATTTTATGTTAACGAAGGGAGAGCTTTGGTAGCTCTGCCTGGGAAGAGCGGGGAGAAGCAGAGAGCGTGTGTGATAGAATGGTGTTTGGTTAGCAGAATTATGATTTACAAGTAGGAAATTCAGTTTAATGTGTCTTCCTGCTAAAAAACATCATTTTACTCAAGTCTCTATGAATCAGTATTTAATTTACCAACAGCGATTATATGAAGTACTAATGGGGAATTATTTTTCCTTCCAAAAAGAAGTGAATAGCTTTCAGCGTTTTGATGCTTAAAATGGATCACATAGGTATCATCTGGTTTGCAGCAGGGAGAGTTAGAAGGCAAAGAGAATTAACGAAGAGAAGGTAGCTTTCACAATTTGTACCTCTTCTTACCACTTACTATCTGTCTGTTACAGACTGCCTTTCATAGTGAAGTATACATTGAGCAACCCTAAACCAATTAATGCTCATTTATTTATATGAAAGGTTAAATTATGGAGTCATAAATCACCCAGGCTGCATGTGTGACTGGGCAGTGCCTGTACCCCTGCTGATATTGTGCCTGCGATGCACCATTAATGCACGCTGTTGTGGCTTATTCCTGCAGAAGCACTCGGTAAATATGTAACCGCAGGAGGCCAGAGTAGCTGTGATAATAAAATGGGAAATTCTGAACGCTGGGTAAGGTAGCTGACCACGGGTCGGTGTGGCTGCACTTGGGAATGAGGCTTCAACCCGTTCTGCTCTGTAGCCTGTGTGGCAGTGGATGCGATCTCTTATCTGCTTAAAAGAGTGAATTTCCTCTTGTGATTTGTATAGCTTAGTACTTTCCGTGCTGCTAGGCGTTATTCTAGTTATGTCACTGCAGTAAATAACAGGCTGAATCTGAGTTTGCATTGTGCATGTATGTGCAAAATTAATACGTTGACGGTGTGAGAAAGCTGCTGCTTGTTGTATCTGGTCTCGCTGTGGCTTTTGTTCCGACTGTGCTGCAGACAAATTATTTACTGAATCCTTTTAAGCTGACTATTCCTCACAGATTATTAAAGAACAAGGTAAATTTACAGATTCCTTCTTAGCAGTAAGACATGCTGAGCAGCTGTCTCACTTCTTGGTTCTGTTTAAATTCAGCTAGTCTGGAAAAGTTGAACCAGCTTGGTGTGATTGCTATGAGCTTTTGAAGGTTGAAGTTTATTTTGGAAGCCTAGGTGCTATGTAGAAGACTTAAGAAGCTTTCAGTTATTGTAAATGGAAGTACAATGCAGCCCCCCGGGCCAAGACTGCATCCCTGTGAGGAGGGAAAGAGCCGAGCACCATGGGTGCCTTAAAAGGAGACGAAACATGGAGATATCTGCAGGTTGATACTGGTATTTCTCTGATCACCCTGCAAATATTTTCCAGCTTCTTTTCAAGTCTTGTACCTTGAGGAAGCTCAGAGTAGAAGTGGTGCCATTAAAGCAGTGAGGCAGACCAACCATGGGCCCGTTCGGCAGCTCGGTGCGATGCTGTGGTTGCACTTGTTCAGCTCTGGAGCAGCGCTGTGTGTAGCAGCAGCCCTGGGAGCCTCCCTGTGCAGCTGGATGGTGTCGCAAACGTCTCCCATGCAGACAGCGCGATGGTTGGTGACTCAGTGGGTGAATCTGGAAACTCACTTTACTCCCCCAAATTTTCATAAATTTCATTTGAATTTGGATTATGCAAAGTGATGCCTTAGATCAAGCTAAGTGGGTCAGCTTTCTTTGGCATGGCCATTCCCAAGAATCCTGTTCCTCATCTTAAAATTTGATATCCTAAGGTTGTTTCAGACTTATATCCTTGTGTCCAGCACAGAAACTTTCCACCTTGGGGGGATTGTATGATAGGGAGTAAGTGTCTGTGACCCCGGTGAAGGTTTTTTGGGTTCGGAATAAATGCCGAGTGAGTCACACAGTTAAACAGAGGTGGTTTTGCTGCTCCAGAGTAGAAAACAGTTCAACTGTTAAGTCCTTTCAGAAACAGTTTACGTTTTGGCAGATGACTCGTGTCAGGTTCAGCCTTGTGGAATTTAAAAAGCTTGGTTTGTACCCTCTGAGCCGGAGACCCCTCCGGTGGGTGTGAGCTCAGTCTGCCAGGGCAGCAGCTTTGTCCAAAGCCTCATCCTCTGCTGCTTCATGTTAGTAATGGGCCCGGGCTGACTCCTGGGAAATGATAGCTCAGCTATTGTTTTGATTGGGGGGGAAAAAATCCAGATTCTTCCCTGTAGTTATATATGAAATATGTATTTGTCTTCCAAAATCATTGTTGCTGTTGCTCAGCTTGCCATCTTAATACTTTGAAGTCAGTTGTCAATCCAAATGCTCATAATACGTAGAATATATGGAACACGATTGTCTGCGACATCTGAATGGTCTTTTAAATGTTACCCGTAAAGTAGCAGTGGAAAATTTCTCACAATGCTCAGAAATCTGGAAATGAGAGTCAAGGGGTTCAGTATTACTTTTTTTAATTAGGAGGTTTTTCAGAAATTGCTGGATCTGCATTGCCTTCTTTTTCTTTCTCTGCTAGCCCACACTATGCTCTTCCTGCCTCACGCAAGGACTTGCTCCTTTTCCTCCTTAATAGCAGTGTGTCTGATTTATTCTACAGGGTTTAAATTAAGAGGAAACTCAGCAGTAGGGGAAGTAGTGATGGATTTGAAAGCAATTCTCAGGCTCTCTTGTGCTGGCTCATTAGACAGCCTGCTTTTTTTTTTTTTTTAACTTACAGAAAATGCAGTAAGTCCAGAGCAGCAGCAGCAATACCGCCTTGCTCCTGGCAGTAGGAGCCTGGTGTGCGGCTGCCCGCCTGCTCCAGCAGCTCTGCCAGGGCACGGGGTGCTCCCAGCCACCCCTTGGGATGGGGGCGCAGGTCCCCATGGCCACCCCTGTGCCAGCCCAGAGAGCGCTACTGCTGGGAAGAGGTTCTCCTCCCCCGTGCTGCTGGAGAAGCAGGCTTTCTGTCTTCCAAGAAGAGCTAAAATGTCACCATTTCAACACGGGTTTTATTCTTGTGAAAGCTCTGTACAAAGCTGGCGTGTTTGCAGCCCCCGAAGTTCTCCTTGCTGTGCCCAGTTCGTTGCAACCACAGGCGAGGGCAGACCTTATCAAAACGCAGTGACCTTGCTGCTCCGGATCTCGGTTACAAGCAAGCCGGCTGCCAGTTGAATTCATGTTGTGAACATACCTGAGTTAACTGAGAAAAGGAGAATGTCCGAGGTTAATATGTGAACTAATTAATTTTAGTGATTCACGAGCCTGCCTTCCTGTAAGTAAGAACAGTTACACAATTGTGCCTTTTAGGGAATGAACACGCTTCATTTCTAGGGCAGCGGGCTGGAGCGCTCCCAGCCCCACCGGCTGGCCGTGGGAGATGAGCTAGACCGTGGCTATGTGGTCTTCAGTGATACGCCTCTAAAGAGGCCAGAGCATGAAGCTGAGCTTCCTGCTGTAAGGTTTAAATGGTGTTAGTTTGACCCAGGCAGTTAGACCCTGTGTGTGTCCCCCTGCAGCCAGGACGTGGGCTCTGCCTCGTGGGCTGGGGAGCTCCCGGCTGGAGCCCACCTGTCTGTGAGCCTGCAGGAGGTGGCAGCTGATGTGGAAGCACAAAAAAGCCATTTGGGAGGACTTGGTTGATTTATGGCTCTGAATTGCATATGTTCATTTCTGGCAGTAGGAGCTCTTGGGGAGTTTAAAGCCCGAGAAAGGCTTTTTTTTTTTTTTACATGCATTTTAAACTCTTACTTTACAGCCTGGACTAAATGCTCCCAAATTTCTTTAGGAATATTGCAGTAGTAGAATGTAACATTACTCACGTTTCTAATCTAAAATAATAAATATTGCCCTGTAGCCTAAAGAAAGAGCTGAAGAGCAGTTTTGAATTAATTTTTGCCAATTTTCAAGAAAAGTCTGTAAAATTAAGCACAACTGCAAGTGAATAGAGAGATGTGTTTGTTCTTGAGGTGGTATTGTCTTAATTTGTCCCTAGAGAAATGGAAAGATCCGGACTGCCCAGCGTGGTTACTCAGGGGACCTCACCTGGTAGTCCCTGCCATAAATTCCCAGGTGCAGTCATTTACTGTGCTGAGTATTCACAGCTGTAAAAGGAATCAGAGGCTTTGCTATGGCTGTGTTGCACACCTGGAAATGAAAATGTTTTTATTAATCTGACAGATAATGATCCTTACGAAAGCAAGAAGTAAATAGTCATATGTTGATACATCAAGACGCTGGTATGTTTGTGTTGCCTGAAATATTAATGCTGTCATGTGGCATAGCACAGACATCTCTTTGTTCCGAGGCAAGTCTTTGTCTTCTTGACGCTGGATTTAAGGCGAGTGCCCTACTTCATACACATGGCTCATCTGTTACGTAAAAGATTTTATAAGTGTACTTGATACAGGCATAAAACAAATCTAGAATTCTGAATATTGTATCAGCACAGTGGCTTTATTTTTTGTCCATTTAATACTAATAACGTCTTATTTTGGGTTATAGGACAGAAAATTAACAAAAGTAGAGAGACAGAGATTTAAAGAGGAAGCAGAAATGTTGAAAGGTCTACAGCACCCAAACATTGTAAGATTTTATGACTTCTGGGAATCCTGTGTAAAAGGAAAAAGATGCATCGTACTGGTTACCGAACTGATGACCTCTGGAACACTAAAGACGTAAGTACTGTGCTCCTGGTGAGCAGTCTAAGAATAGCTATGGAAATTTTTAGAAAAATCCTACTTTCACATTCTGAAAAAAAGTATCTCAAGATAAAAGGAAAAAATGGAGCTGTTCTCTGGTGTCTGTCGTGTGTCCCTATGTTTGAACTGCATTGACTTGACAGGAAGAATTTCGGCCTCCATCTGCCTTT
This sequence comes from Anser anser, assembly GCF_964211835.1. NCBI lineage: Eukaryota > Metazoa > Chordata > Aves > Anseriformes > Anatidae > Anser > Anser anser. The sequence continues at coordinate 3,820,247 of NC_139733.1, forward strand.
CCCCGTTCTTCTGTTTCAGTTATGTAACTGGAAGCAGTTCTCTGGTTTGTTTCATCTGCATGTGAAGTTTCGATTTGTCAGGGTGTGATTTTTGTGGTCGCTTTTGTGCTTGTATTTGCATGTTTTGTTACAAAATTCAGACAGAATAGCACTTGAATGGTAGAATCTCTTTTTGAAGCAAGAGGTGCTCTAGGTTATCTGCTAAAGAATATTATTTAATAGCTTTTGATACTGACAATCTGGTTAAGGTTGATACAAAGCACTTGGCATGAATTCGGGAACAGATTTTCAGCCCCAATGGGAGCAATGCTCATCACTGCATATATCCAGTGTGCTACTCTGCTGGTGCATTAGCCGATTGGACGTTTTTCCAAAATGTACCCTCCTCATCAGTGTTTTAGGTGAATAGAAAAAATGCAGGTGCGTGATACAGAGGTCAAAGTCTTGTGGTTAAAATTAAACTTCAGTATTATTCTGTTCTGAATATGTGAAACATATTTTCTAAAACTGTTCTCTGCATGAAGTGAATTGCTTTACTATTAGTCCTGCAAATATTTGATTGTATTTGCACCAAAAATGCTTATTATCTTCTTCCCTAAAAATGAATGTTCTAAATTCCTTTTCTAAAAAGATCTTTCTTTCAATTTGGAGATATTTCTGAGTTGCTATTATGGCATCTAATAAGAGGCTTTTATCCAAAATGAATTTCAGTTGTTAAAGCCCCTAGAATCTATAATAACACTTCATTTTCTTTATAACCACTTCTGTGTGTTTGTACTGCAGGTATCTGAAGAGATTTAAAGTGATGAAACCAAAAGTTCTGCGTAGCTGGTGCCGGCAAATCCTGAAGGGTCTTCTTTTCTTGCACACAAGAACTCCACCAATAATTCACAGAGACTTGAAATGTGACAATATTTTTATTACTGGACCAACTGGATCTGTGAAAATAGGAGACTTAGGACTGGCAACCCTCAAGAGAGCTTCATTTGCCAAAAGTGTAATAGGTAATCATTCTATTCTCTTTGGCTTCCTTCTGTTGGTATAGTGATTGTCTTTTTAAGTTGTCTGTCTTTGACACTTCATGTTAGTGTTTTTTTCACTTGTAGGCTGGTAGCAGAGACTTAAGTGGTTTTAGTGGCTGTTCCCTTTATGCCATCATAAAAATCTCAATCTGTAGGGCCTATCTAGGAAACGGTACCCTGATCTTATCTTCCTTCTGTATCACAATGTTAAATTTTTAATCGAAATATTACTTTCCATCCACAAATCCTTCTCCTCTCTCCTCCAAAAGAAGCAGCAACAGTTCCCAACAGGTTGTATGTACCATCCCCCTGAGAACAGGCTCAGTGCCTGTCGGGGAGAGAGGAGAAAAGGGGCGGAGGAGGAAAGGCAGATGATGGCCTGCTCTTCACAAACCAGGTGGCACTGTGAAAGGCTCTGGGAAGCCCTTGGGAAGACTTCTGCTGCCAGCAGCGCTGGGATAACAGTTACTTTTGCCGAAGGGAGAGGCAGCCTGGTCTGTGGGTAGTGCCCTGCAGAGCCAGGCTTCTCTCCTCTGCAGGGAGGTCACAGGAGAGCTGGTCCTGCTGGAACAGCTTATCCCCGTTTACTGGGGCATCAGCAAAATAAGTTGCTTCTGCAGGCAACTGCAGAGCTTGTCTGTGCCTCAGTGTAGTCCTGGCAGAGTCCTACTTAAACAACATCTGCAATTTATTAAAACTCAGTAGCTACAAAATTAAAAGAAATTTCCACTAGGATATACAATAGCTGATGTACTTAAATGGTACCCATGCAAGGAGCATTATAACTTGGCTTTGCTTGAACTGGAAGGAGACATTTTCTGAATGATTGTTGAAGGATGTCGTTCCCTTGCAAAAGTTAAATTAAATGCCTTCTGTGTGAGAAATATGTCTGGGATATCCTTCTCCCGAATTCTCAAACATTTTTTATTTTTTACCCTAAGCTTTCTTAGCAAATCTTCCTTGTTCAGATATGTATGCAATGGTTCTTGGAATATGTAAATTCCTGAGAAAGGATGCTGAAAGTGAGGGAAGTTATCATGCATATATTTGTATTTCAGCTCGCTATATAAATGGAAATTAGGCTTGAGATGATTAGAATTAGCAAACTGCCAGTGACAACCACTATTCCATAACTATAAAGAAAATAGCATGCTATCTTTAAAGCGGTAGTTTCTAAAATAACTGTTATAGCATCTCAAGTTTTCTTCAGTTATATTTTATAACTACTTATACAAAAGTTTCACCCTTTCTACATGGGGAGCCCAGTACTGTTGAAGTGAAATTGGGATTGAAATGTTGGGTGTGTGCTTGGCTACTGTGGGTCTGCTTAACCTTGTTGATTTCAGTGAAATCATGTTGATTTACATTTGATAAGTTTCTCTAGTTCTTACCTTCTAATGGCTTTTTTGGGGGGGAGGGGGGATCAGCATTTCTTCCCCTAATTTTCTCCTTTTTTGCAGTACAGCAGTTACCTGTGGACTAGCAATAATATCAGAAATACCAATATAGATTTTTGCAAAATGAGTTTTACAACAATGCTGTCAAGCCATGGCCGTGTCTAACAGAAATTGAATAATGAAAAGGGCTGCAGGTTGCTGGCAAGCTGTCTATATTCATTTTGGCAGTATAACGGAACCCACCTTTTTCATGAGTAGTGCTGCTCCAAGGAAAGAATTAGGGGGACTTGGAAGCACTGGTGGTATGACTGGTTCTGCTCCTGATGCTGGGCCAGCTCCCACCTTCACAGCAGAGTAGAAAAATGCATTTTTCCCCCCAAGTGGGAAGCTAAGACTTGAAAGTGTAGGCAAGGAGGTGGGAGGACTGAAAAGGTGAAGGTGGGCTTTCTGCAGGGGCAGGGTGGGAAGGGTGTCCTGTGGACACCAGCCCTAGGCTCTGGCTTTTCCCTCCTGCTGCGTGTCCCAGACTGGCTTTCCAGGGCTGCGTGCACCCTGCTGTCCTCACCGCTCACCTTATCTTTGCCTACAGCAAGCCCTCTCCCTAGCTGTAGTAGCTTTAAATGAATATTAGTAGCTGCAATTCCACATCATTTTTAACAGTGAAGTCAGCATGGCCGAGGTCCAATTTCTCCCTCGCTGTGTTTGTGCCTCCACTGATGCTCGCCTGACCTTGTGGTGTGTCTCTTCAGGGAGCCCAGCCAGGGCACAACTCGTGCTGCAGAGAGGAGCTGAACAGCTGCTGAGCAGCTTTGCATTTTAGGTGGTCTGTTTTGTTAGCAATACTTGTATATATTCCTTCCCACCCCCAAGGGATGGGTGGAAAATGTCATTTTCATGGTGTTTTGGAATGGTGTCAAGAATATCATTTGCTACTTAGTCTATTGCTATCACTTTTTTTCAGATTTGCAAGAAACTTACTTGAAATGCTCCATAATTCATGAGGTTCACTTCTGTGTCTGAGTCTTGTTCATTCTCAAGTGATGTAGCAGCTCTGGAAAAGACTCTTTGAGAGTCTTGCAGTTGTGCTTGTGCTGATGGGAAAGATGTCATAGCTGAAAATCAGATGCTGCTAGCAACCTGCCATACCGACAGCGGGCTCTGGGGAGGGGGATGTGGGTTCTGGGATGGATTTTACCACACTGAAGGCGAGGTTACATGGTCCAGGATCCCTCATGTTTCTGTTGTTAACCCGTTGCTCACTGCTGGACAGTTGTCCTCTCCCACAGCAGATGACTGTTAATCTCTCTTCCTTCATCTTTTCTATATGCAAAAAGAAAGGTCAGTCTTGACTCCCAAGCATACAATATTTTAGGAGATACAGTTCTTGAGATAAACTACCTAAATGTTAATTTTCTGTTTTGCTCTATAAGTACTTAGGGATGTGGTTTAGTGGGTGATAGTGGTGGTAGGGGGATGGTTGGACCAGATGATCTCAGTGATCTCAGAGGTCTTTTCCAACCGTAAGGATTCTGTGATTTTATGATAAGACCACACCTTCCCGAGTACTTTGATGTGCAGAGGTTCTTTGTCAAAGGCCGAGCAACACTTGTAACAGAACTTGCCAGTCTGTGTGAAGTGTAGGAGTTACTCTGCAGTTGTTGATGACATATCGTGTGTTCGTTTTTGCTTTTCTGTATAAAAGATAACTTTTGCAGGCATTGTAATTAGCCACTTGTCACAAAGCTGCACCTTCCCATTATGAAGCAGTAAGTACAACGTTTCCCTTAATATTTATTCAGTTATATCCGATTTTTGACACCCTAATCCCTGTGGAGTAGGACCTTATTCTGCAAGTAGTCTCACTGATTTGTACCACTGAACCAGTGACAGAACCATGTTTAATGTTTTGTGCACGACTTTGTAGATGAATTTGTGATACCACTTGCTTTCAAAGTGCTGTCTGTCTGCTGGGTAGTTGCTGTGTATCTCCCTGGAGGAAAAAATGCAAACTTGCCTTGTCAAAAGCAAGACCAAAGCTGCTTATTTCTTGTCCTTTTCACCACTACAAACCGCGTCCCTCCCTTCATCCAGAGAAGGAAACCACTTTGTAACTTCCAGTGTATTCAGGCATTGTTCTGTATCTCATTTCAGTACTCTCTTTTGAAGTTTTGATATGTATCCCCTCCCCTTGTATATTACCAGCGAGCTGTGGGTGTATTGACTTTGGGTTTCTTCCCTGGAGGATGTTTGAGCTTCTTCTAGTTGCTTCCCTGTTTTGAAATAATCTTGCATGCACCCTTGCACAGCTGTGATTGCACAGCAAAAAGATTGTGATTAAAGCCATTCAGACTTTATGAATAACTTACAATCTTTTCGTCTATGTGTAGGTACACCAGAATTTATGGCCCCAGAAATGTATGAGGAACACTATGATGAATCTGTTGATGTCTATGCTTTTGGAATGTGCATGTTGGAAATGGCTACCTCAGAATACCCTTACTCAGAATGCCAGAATGCTGCTCAAATTTACCGGAAAGTAACCTGTGTGAGTAAACTTCCTTAATTTTAGTTAACATCTGTACCTTGGTATTTTGTAATCTGAAGGTTTAAAAACATAGTTCAGTGAGATGTCAGTACTGTCTTGTGTGTGTGTGTGGTTTGTTGTAGGAACTGAGGTATCTTAGCTCTGGGTTGCAGAGAACTGCTGCAGGTCTCTTTGGAATGCTTCCAGTTCTACGGTTGGATTGGGTTTGTGTATACTGCAGCTACAGATAATATTTTCAGTAATATTTGTTGCTGTTTTATCTCCATCAGCTAAAGGTGCATGAAACTTGGGAATAATGAGCAGGGAAAAATCTCTGCTGTAGTCTTACCTCCGAAAGAGGGACTATTCAGAGCTGGTCAAGTTTCCCACAAAGCCAAAAAGACTAACTTTTAGTTTGCAGCCTAAATATTTATGTGGCGCATGATGTTTGATTCAGATTTCTAGCATGGGTTCTTTCAGCTTGTGTGTGTAACAAATTGTAAGAAGGTATAAAAGGGAAAGCATACCCATGTCTAGTTTTGGAGTGAGCCTGAGGAGTTTTACATCTGCATTTAGGAACTCTGTATGGTTTGTTAATTGCCAGACTGGAACCATGGAAATGGGTTGCTGCATTTTCAGGTTAAGTTAGGCTGGAGGAGAAGCCAATCTAAAATTATTTCTATACTAAAAAAAATTATCCTTCCCAACACCCTCACCCCCAGGTGATAAATATATTTGTCTATGTGAGCTGCACTGCGAATGCCTGAAAGAACTTATGAGTTTGTAAGACTGCAAATTGGTGAAAGAATCACTGACTGCAGAGAAATGGGACGTGCCAAATGCTTTGGCAGAGGTGGTTATATTCTGCTCTGCTTGGATAAATAAAACCAAGAGTATAGGATTTGTATTTTTTTTTTTTTTTCAGGGTAGATAATGCTAAAAAGAATAGCTTGTCAAAGATTTTCCCAGCTGCTACTTTCCATCTGGTTGCTGCAAAAGGAGCTACTGAGCTGTACGGGTTGACCCTTGTATATCCCCATCACCAAAAGATGCAGTCTACACACTCAGGATGTGACGAGAGTAGTCCTCTGAAGTAGCCTGCACTAAAATTTGCAAAAATAGCTACAGATAAGGTTGCTTTTATTTTATTTTTACCTATAAGGTAAAAAGAGTTGTTAGGCTTACATTATAGATGTATTGAGAAAAAACATCTCAGCTTTCAAAAGCATGGTCCCAAAATTAGTTAGTATTCCTCTTGTCCTACTGCTTGCGATGAATAAAAATCTTCACAAATGATATTTACTAATAACTTCCCAATCTTGAAATGTACTTGAGATCACTCTTCTCCAAAAGGTTTTGTGAATCACGCTAGTACAAATATGGTCCTGTAAAGTACTGCAGTCAGCTAACGCTGCTCAAAATTGCATTTTCTGACTTGGTGAATAGTAGTCTCTCATGCAGGGTAATAGAGATGCTTTAGTCAGATACCCACACACTTGCATGTACAATTTGATGTGCACTTCATTCTTCATAAGTATATTTTGTGTTGTCTAATATCTGTCTTTCCTCATAACTGAAGACCAGGCTGCAAAGAGGTTAGTGCTCTTGTAGATTGCTGTGCTAGCCAGCTGCGATGATGCTAACCTGACAGGAGAGGGAGGATACAATGATTCAGGAGTCTGTTTAAAAGTTGAAGTCAGTATCACAAGAAACAGGAGGGTGTCCCTGCTGGAAATGAAAGAGATGTCATGACTTGCTGAAAGCAGGAGGTTGCATCTGAAGAGGGAAACAGCTTTATCTCATTTCTGTGTAAATGGTTGCAAGCTGACACTTGTAGCTTGGCAAAAATGAATCTTTCCCGACGGACTGCAGCCCTGAGTTTGGGTAGTTTAACTCTCCTTGGAGTGCTGCCTTCAACCCATTGCTACTCCGGGGGTGGGGGGGGAGGCATCAGAAGCTGCTCTGCAGCGCAGTTAGCTTTGTTGCTAGCTGATGCACTAACAGCTGGGCCTGCTCTGTAGGGTGTTGTAGTGTGAAGTGTGTGCAGAGATGGGACATCTGGTTTGCTGACTACAAGTTATTCTGCTGCGCAGCATGGGCTGGCTGCAAATACACACTGCATCTTTTCAAAGAAGTGAAATACAGTTGATGGCTCGGTGAAGTTGCTTGCCTGAATCCTTATGAGGATAGCTGCTTGGTTCACATTGCTATTCTGCTCACTCCTCCCGTACAAGGAAAAGTTTATTTCGTTTGGCACAATGGCTTGTTGGCCTCGTTTAGGTATGTAGTCCTTAGGATCTGCTCTAAATGCCATCTTTGTATGTATCTTAAGAAAGATCTCCTTATGCTCTAACACTTCACGTGGTGACAGTAGAAGACTACTCTGATGTTAGGCTATGAGGTCTCATCTCCTAAATGTGATACTAGGTCCCCTTTTGGTCCCCTTTTGGTCTGGTTATCCTAGGCATTTAGTAATGGCTTTGAGGGGTGTTTGTTGTGTTGTCTCCTGCACTGGGCAGAAGTTTGTGTGAGCAGTATGCTGAATTTCTTTGTGGAGCTGCCGTCGTGTTTAGCTAACGTTAGGCTGACCTGTAGTACGTGTGTGTATGGATTCAGAGCCACAAATAATATAGATTTCTCCCGTTGCTCCACGTTCTTAGAAAAACTTTGTGTACAGCTCTTTGCCATCTGGAATATTGGTGATTAAGACTTCATAAGACTCAATAGCCTCATTTATCAAAGCAATATCCAAGACGGCAAAGAATAAAGATTAATCAGAGGGTTCCTAATTAGGTGCTATATTTCAATTTGCAGACATAAGTAGTCATTTTTTAAACACTGTTGAAAGTCTGAGCCAACTATGTTTTGTGACAATAACCTTTACGCAGCTGAGGATTATATGGTAAATTATTATAACTTTGTAAGAGTGGTCTTATACTTGCAACTCCAGAGAGATGGAAAATAAAGATTATTGTGAAGAACAAGTAACAGTGAGGAAGCTGTTAGAAGGTCAATTTATTACTTGTAAGTGGTATTTTTGATACGGACCTGTCTGGTAGGGGAAGCTGAAGCAGGATGCGTCAGGTACAGACACAAAGGTACTGCTTTTTTTCTGCTGATCTTAAGGCAATAGCAGCCGGGGCAAAGACACCAGGATTCCTTTGATGGAAAAACTGGCATTACTGTCCTCATGAGGAAGGGGTTAACCAAGCCTCTGTGGAGAGGAAAAATGCCCTGTCACATGCCATGAGCTGCATGAACTGTCAGACATGGAGGAGGAGCAGGGGGAGGACCTCCAGGGCAAGTGTGCGAGGGGAGCAGCAGGAGCCCTGGAGAAGATCCGTGTTCCCAGAGGGAACGACTCTCGGGGGCTCTGCAGCTTCTGTAGAGAAGCTGTGTCCACAGAAGAGCTGGCGGCTGCAGAGGACCCCGCATGGATCCACGTGAGTCACCCCGGCAAGGCGCTGCTGGGGCTGAGGGGGGCTGTTGCTATGGGTCGGGGGTCGGAATGCAGGGCCTGGGGACCCTACGCCTTCTCCATGCCGTGTGCCATCAAGGAGGGTTGGCTCTGACCACCTAGCTGGGCTGGGGACCACTCCCAGAGGAAGAGATTTAAAATGGCTCTTCACGAAGAGTCAGGGTTGCAGTCATCATATAGCAGCTGTTACTGGCGTTGGTTTTTTACTAGGCTGAATGTGGCATAGAAGTAGACTGCAGATGAAAACCGAGAGGTTGAATTGCACTGTTTTATTCCTAGGTTTAGTTGAGGACTATTATGTGTCTACAGGGTACTGTAGCAATCGTTTCCCAAAGTGTTTCCCAAATGCACAGAGAGGCTTGTTGTTTTGCCAGGTTAGATATCTCTGTTAGGAGGTTTCTCTCTGCCCTGTCATCTAGAACTCTGGAGTGTAAATCAACACATTTTTCTTCACTCCTTTCTTCTGGTCCTCTCCTAATGATTTCTTATGCTTTTTGTCACACCGTAAAGAACAACTAAAGGAGATGAAGAATGTTTCTGACTGAGTCTGCAAAGAGAAACTGGAATTGCTATGGAAGATCATGGACTCCTCATTAGGGCCTACTGCAACGGTACACCCAACAATGTACATGAGGGGGGAAAAGATAAAATACAAAACTTTTTTTGGCTCATTTTAAGCATATGTGATAATATAAGAGAACATAAGTAACCTGTTTTTTCAAGCAGCAGGTCAAAGCCACATTTACTGCAGTTAACTTTGGAGTGATTTCCTTGTCAGCATATTTGCAGTCATCTTCATTCTGATGCCATAATCTCATTTTTCATGCATAACTTGATGTTTTTTCTTACTCAGTTTTTTTTTTGTGTTTAATCATTCTGCCAAGAGATTTTAATGTAGACAATAGGCATATTTAGTGATGAACCATCAGAGTCTGTGGCCTTCCCATGCAACTCCAGACCAATGTTTTCTTAACGATGCACTGCAGAATTCACTGCAGACCAACTGTGCCCACAGGGGGTTCATGGCTACCTTGTTGGCTTTAGTTGCACAAACTCATGCTTTAAAACAACCCATGTGTCTACAGAGTTCTGCTTAGCATGTTAAATTTTCATGTTGTTTATCATGTTAAATTTTTCATATAAATTTTCATATAACTGCATTTGCAGGTTATATATTGTTTGTATAGATAGGATAAATTGTATAGCTGTAGCACAGCCACAGCAGACAAAGTGTTATCAATGTCATTGCATTGACTGGTGTATTTCAGATATCTTCTTAGATCTGCAGATAATCTTCTTAGATGAGCATTAGGATTGAGTAACGTTCTGGAGTGAAGTAGAGATGAGTTTATAATTGCAAACAGTGATCTCGCTGGTGAATGTCCTGGAACAAAATCCTGACAGAACTGAGAACTTTATTTTCACCTTACTGACTTCGGAGGAGTGTGGTAGAGTGGAATTTCAGTTGAAAACGTGGTTTCAGCTTTTTCGGAGGAAATGTTTTTTTGCCTTCCAGGAACTACGTGATTCTAGGTAGTACACTGTACTGTATGCTCAAGCAGAAGGTGGATCCGGAGTTCAAAGAAGAATGTATCTAGTCTAGGAGGACACCTTCTGGGTGCAAGGAAAGCCCTTAGAAAAGTTACTGCCTGACGTGGGTCAGACTTACCATTGACTCGTCTGGCATAAGTTGTGCGTTTCATAAAGCATCATGACTTACTGTTTCAAAAGAGCGCTCTGCTGATGGAAAAGTGACAAGCAGGTATTCTCAGAACTCTGAAAAATGAGTTTCATGTTTTTTCCCCCTAACGCAGAGGTGAAAACTTTAACGTCTTACGTGTACCTGTCTGCAGACTCAACTATCTTATACCAGAGTGTAGTGTATTGCCTTTCAAATCTAATCCTTTTTAGAACGAAGGTGAGGAGATTCTTGAAGGAGTGGTGGGGATTTGTTCTTGGACTGAGGTGTTCTTTTGTTATTTAATACAGGGTTTCATGTGTTTTTTGTTATTGGTGGTGTTTGATTTTTTTCATAAAGAATTTGTATGAAATTATCCCTGTACATCTCCTGTCAATTAATTAACCCTCTATTTTGGATGTAGTGGTGTTAAATTTACTTCTCTTTGAGAGAGTTGTACAGTTTTCATACTGCCGTGGATAATTCCTTAGCCAATATACTTTGAATTTTGTTGCCATGTTTCCTTGGGAATGCTCAGGAAAGACAGATGGCTTTTGAATAAATGAATGAGATGGATCCTTTGATTCCAAATAGAAACCTGTGTTTCACATAAACCCCCTCCATTGTCAGGAGGCTTGTAAGCATCAGGGCACAGTGCTGTAGGGAGGATTTGCGGCATTACAATGAGGTGGCCTTGGAGATTTTAATGAAGAGTAAGAAGCTAAAGCATTCTGTAGCATCTGGGCATTGAGAAAACACTTTGGGAAAGCAGTTCTGTTTGGTACTTCACAAGGATATATGCTATCCTTGTTTGTTTTGGTGATCTATTCATAGCCTAGGTGTTTAGTAGATTAATACAATAGATGTTCGGATGTGGAAAGTAAAATGGTGTTTGTAGGAGATGCTATTTTTATGAAAGGGATTTGCACTGTCAAAAATCAGGGTCAGTCATCAGGGATCTGTCAAAAGAAACATTTTGAGGCAAACCTAATTCCTTGGTGCCCAACGTGTCCTGCCCTGCTCCATCCCAGCCGTGTCAGAGTTCATCAGACCACTTAAACGAAGGATATTTATGAATTCTGAAAAGAAAATTAAATCAAGAGGTATAGTGATATACCTTAAGCTGTTTCTACTTCATATGCTCAGTTTATGTCAAAATACTCGTGAGGCACTCTGCAATTATAAGAAGAAATTGGCAGGTTTATGTGAGCACACAGATATTGGAGCAGTATGTTCCTCTAGGAAGGTGAAAGCTCCTCAAGTAGTGGGGGGTGGAAGCTGCCTCAAGGGTTATGTTTTAAGGTTTTCTTAGAATTCCATAATTTTCTATAGCAAACTGAAGTGTCTGAAAATATATTTAAATATGTCCTATTGTTTTTTATTGTGAATTTGCAAAGATTTCTTTAAACTCCTCCCCATCTGAGAACAAGACACCCTCCTGTAGCTTTATCTACCTATTCAGTCTGAGGGCCCCAAATATTTGGTGCTTAGCATGGAAACAGTGATATACTTTTCCTAAAACTATAGAGAAAGAATCGTGATACCAATCTGACCTGAAACACTGGGAGACAGCATTGCAGATCTGAAAAGCATATCCCTTGTCAGCGTGGCATTGTTTCCTCAAAGGCTGTTATTCTGAGGTGAGATTGTAATGACCCTGTGATATACAAGGGAAGAAAACCAGTTCAAGGATGATGATTTCATAGTCATTTTACATTGACTTATTTTTTTCCCCAAGGTTATTGTCATAAGGGGAGCTAGAAATGTGCTGCTTTCAAAATAAAAGATTGTGTTGGCTTTAGTAAAGAATTTTAGAGATTAGTGCTAAAAATGTCTTCTGGTACTTTGTTTTCATTCATTTCTAGTCACGTACAGGAGCCCTTTTATGAAACAATTTTCGTACACTGTGGTATGCTTTTGCTTATTTTAGACAAGTCTGGGCTTTGGTCGACTAGACTTCCCCTATTGTTTTGACACAATTTACTAATGTACAGTAACTGAACCCTTGTTTTGTAAGCAAGATTTAGTTTTGCTTATTCAAATAATTATTTTTAGCTGGTTGCAGTGAGCCCATCACATGTATGGACTATTCTGTTTTGTTCTGAATGTTTTTTGATCTCAGTAGCTCTGTGCCTAGGCCAAAGTATGAAGCTGAGTTTGTGTGACTCATCCGTGGTTTTCTTTCAAAACCTATGAATTACATATTTTACTCTTTTGAATCTTAGGTTGATCACTCCATGTCTTGAAATTAAAATAAGTAAATCCAAGCTTAAAGTCAAATCTAAGGCCTAAATGGCAACAGAATATTGTTAAAAAGGTAAAAGTATGATGTCATTTGGAATACTCAGAAATTCTCAGGGAGATGCCAGCCCTCATTGAATTTCATCCATGAAATTTATTCAAGACCAAATTCAGTGAGGGATAGTTCTTTTTAATAAAAGACAGTGTTAGGTGAGCCAAAAGTCCACTTTTCAGGACCTCAGGCATCCTTATCTGCCACTGTATGATTATTACTACTGTTCTTTCAGAATGAAACTTTTAAAAGGGTTTGACTGGAGTTAAATGGCTAACTCCCATTCAATTATGTGCTTAATCAGATTCTGTTTTGTTGTTGTTGTTTTGTTACTATTATAAGATAAAGGAAATCATGTTTCCTTTTTTTGTTCTGCTTATTGATTTTATTGTAAGTATTAGTTTCCTTAAATAACAGAGTCTAACTGCAAAACCTATTTAAAAATACATGTCTCTGAATTTTTGTCCATACACACCTTGTTTTAGTAGGTATATGTATTTTTTCAAGGATGACTTTTTGTTCCTAAATTAAGCTGAACATCACAAAAGGGAAAACTTCCTGTGTTAATACTGTTATCTATAGCTGAATATGTACATGAAAAGCATTCACAGGAAACCTTGTGCTGAACTGAATGGAAGTAAGTCAACAGCATTACCGATGGTGGCTGTCTGTTAGTTCCTCCTGCCTCAGCTGACAAGGAGCATGGTGGGGTGGCATCACTGGGAATGGCAGCTTTTGCCAAATCCAGAGTGAACCTCCCTCTTTTGCTCTCTGCAACCTCACAACAGGAAAACTTGTCAGTCTTGGCAGCTAGACATGTCTGCTAACTTCCCAGATCTTCCTGGTAATTATTGTTATAGTACATTTTGATTACATGTACAGAGATATGAGATATAAACTGTTATTTAGTTTGAGTACTTGCATACTACTTCTTATACAGTCTCTCTTTATGTTGGTAAGGTGTGTATGTGTTTGTTCGTTTGTTTAATTAAGGGTCTCTATACCTTGAGGAGGATCATGTTAAGATATTCACCCTGAAATACTAGAGAGTAGGGAGAGGTGAACTTGACTACCCTAGAAGTGTGTGTGTTTATTCTAATCCACTCCATCTTCTTAAAACAACCCTTCTTAACCTGAGAGAAATTCAAATTGTTCCTGTTGCATCTGTGTAGAGCCAGAACATGGGGAATGAGATTCTGCTTCTGTAAGTTTTATTCTGCGGTCAACAGTAGTTGGCTTTTGTCCTTGGAAGACCGTGTTCATGGGTTAGATGTTCCACGTCTAGAAGTGACCAGCATTTCCAGGGGGAAAAAAGTTAACTTCATGTCAGTTTATAGGTTACGCCTGCCCTTTCACTCATTCCCAATAAGATTCTAGCAATGTGCTTGGGGAATGCAAGAGCAACACAGAGCTGTTGGGCACATTCTTTCTCTGCCCTACTTGGTTTTGGGTTGGTTTGAAGTGGGGAGGGGGAGCTCTTGAGAGTACTGGGGAGCATAGAAAAGCAAAAGATTTGTGGGAAACAGGAATCTGGAATAGTTGGTGGGTCGTCGAAGGTATATTTGACCCATTCCTGCAACTGGCTATCTGAAGAAAAACACAATTATTTTTATTTGTTTTAGTGTTTTGAGAGTTAAGGCTGTTTCTTGAATAAGGACTTCAGAGTCCACAGGATGCAAAAGAAAGGTTTGCAAGTGTTAGTAAAGAAAAAGGAGATTTGCATAGTGTATGACTGAGTTCATGTACAAACTAATGAGCCTAAACTGCAACAGTACTTAGAAATATGATAGCTCTAAATCTTCAATTTAGTTTTAAATGTAGACAATCAACTTTATTAGTTATTCCAAGAGTTGAATTGACTGCACAGTGTAATAAAAACATCCTTACTGAAGAGCTAAAATGTCATTCTTTTTCAGACTAACAAGTTTTTTTCCTACCCTTTTAGGGTATAAAGCCAGCAAGCTTTGAGAAAGTTACTGATCCTGAAATTAAGGAGATAATTGGGGAGTGCATTTGCAAAAATAAGGAAGAAAGGTTTGTTTCAAATAAGCAAGTTTTGTATTAAATAATGTGTATGCAGAAATTTCGAGACTGTGGATTTCTGTTCTAGCCTCTGGGTTTCCTCTGTGCAGGAAAAATACAGAATGGAAATAAAAATATAAACGATTGCCTACTTTGCTGTCGGGATAATAGAATAAACTTCATTGCTGTGTCTCTCTGACTTTTAAAGAGTAATGTTAAAAAACATAATTGTGGATGAGTGGCATAGCTAGCCATAGGATCTCAGTCAGGAGGTTCTGACTGGAGCATCAAGTGTGGTGCAGGTTGGTTCTGACTGAATGCGGTAGAGGATTGACTAACATCCCTTTAGATCAATCTGTATATGAAGATAAATTGCGGCCTGTTTCCAGCTTAGGTTTTAAAAACCTAATCTTCTTATACTGGTCTCTATATATATCTTAACTCTAAGAAATACAGGCCCTAGGAACCTTAGATGACTATCTAGAGAGAACCTCATTTTAGAACTCACTAAGGTCAGATACTTGAGGAAAGTTGAACAAGGCTATAATCTCAATTTCTGAGTATGTTTATGGTGTATGAATATTGCTGAAGCTTTGTGAAATAGGCAATGCCATTTTTTCAGCAATCCTCAGTAACACCAGAAATACTACCTCTTTATGCTAGTAACACAAGTTGTTTTGGATAAGCACCAAAAGACTGTAAATGTTTTTGCCTCTAATACAAATTTCTTGTCACAAAGTTCTTTGAAAGTGCTTAATACTTGAAGTATTTGAATATTCTTTATATCCATTGCAGATATGAAATTAAAGATTTATTAAGCCATGCCTTTTTTGCTGAAGATACTGGGGTAAGAGTGGAACTTGCAGAAGAAGACCATGGTAGGAAATCCTCTATTGCCTTAAGACTCTGGGTAGAAGATCCTAAGAAACTGAAAGGAAAACCCAAAGATAATGGAGCCATTGAGTTTACTTTTGATCTGGAGAAGGAAACTCCTGATGATGTTGCACAAGAAATGGTAAAATAAACTTCTCCTGACAAAAATATATATGTAATTAGTGCATAAATCTCAAAGGACAGCAGGAGCAAGTCTGGTAAAGTAACTTCCATTTAAACCATTCTAGATATTGTTTAAGCAGTTTGCATTGCTTTTTTAGAGTGAATGCTAGAAGAAAGGGTAAATGGGGAAGAACTAGTAACTGAAAAAGACGTTTACTGAATATGGAATCAGATACATAAAATGGCATTTCAAAATAGCAAGTCACTTAGGGACCAAGGAGGTATCTTCTGTTCTTGAATTTTGAAAAGTCTTCTGCTAATTTCTGTTAGCTGTTGCATGTCTTTAAATTTGTTTGGAATCTGATTAATTTCAGACAGCAGCTTGAAATAAATTAGAAGAGTTCAAAAGATCAATCAAAAATATTCTGCACGGAATTTTTCAAAGCACTTTGTTTTTTCTATCAGTGTTACTTAGGAGGAATATAGATGAGGAGGAATCTGCTCAGTCACTCTATCACTAAACATAAATAGGGAGCTAGATTCAAGCCAACTGCAAAGAGTTAGGAGTACACTTTGGATATTTTTTAACAAAAAGTTTAATTGTATCTTCATGACTTGTGTTTTTTTGTTAGAAAAAACTATTTTGTGTTCAAATAATCCTTGAATTCATATTTTAAAGATGTCTTTACTGTAGTTGTTTAAGTTTTCTAAAATCGTGGAAACAGAACCAGTAAGCCCTTAGTCAAGGGTCTGAATGTTCTTGTGCATGCAAATATGTTTCTATTATTATACCCTAAATCTCAAGGGATCCTATTTAATGATGTTGTCATCACCATTCCTGTTCTGCTTAGGAGGCAGTCATTTTGGTAATGTTACCTTACTATGCTTGGGCTTATCACCATGTATCCAAAAATCAATGAGAAAATCAGGCTTCTCTGTCATCTTGTCACTAGTTTGCAATAGATCCAATATTTTTCCAGTAGTTTATTGTTACAGAACTTAATTTTGAAGTTGCTCTAGTCCAGTGAATTATTGTTACATCTTACATTTATATTTAAATATTTATGGAAACATTTGGAGATTCGAAGTTCTGTAGTGTACCAGGCTTATAGTTGTGATATTTATTTTTAATCGGGAAGTACTTCTCGTATAAAGTATATTTCAAAGATCACTCCCAAACTACTGTGATACAGTACCCTTTCCCAAATTTAAAGCCTGCATTTTACAATTACATTAACAATTACCCGGGTGCATGTAAAATACTTACAAACTTGAGGTTGTTGGGTGGCCAATCATTCCTAAATGTCATTTTCTAGCCCTAATGATTTATGAAACACCACAGCCATGTGTTTTCATCAGTTTCTGTTGATTTATATGCTGTGGAAGAGAATAACACAGGAGATCTTTTGAGTACAGGAAATTATTTATCATTATTGATGGGGTTTTCAGTTGTCAGGCATTCTAAACTGTCCAAATGGCATGGGCAAAAAGAACTTGAAATGTTCTGCTGGGTTGGCAACCTGTTTCACAGCCAGTTGTACGGTAAAATAGCATGTCTTCATTAAATGTTAACCGTTCTCTGAGTAGAGATGTAGGCATAAGAATTGTTTAGAAACTTGCTAATACGCCAGGTTTTTAGTGCCTTCCCATTAGGCTTTGCAAAGAAGAATCTGCTGGCAACCTCGGTTAATACCATACAAGGTTCTCTGGACCTGTGTGGTTCATCTCTATAGTAACTTGCTCCCGTTGTTAGCGTTTGCTGGATCAGCAGTTCAGGAATGTCAGTAAGGTCTGAGGGCATTGGCACTGGAAAATACCAGCATCCATTTGCAGCTGTATTTTAAGCTCCTTTGTAACTACTTTATTTGAAACATCAAAAAATCCAAGCTGTAAAACTGTCTTGTGTTTGGGCAAGAGCAAAGAAGGACAACCTCTAAATTTCCTCCAGGTAGATAAATGCTTCCAAATCTGTAGAATATGCATCCTTCAGAAGATGCAGATCTTAACATACAATCCTCTGGCAGCTCACTATTGATTTAACGTTTGTGCTCCTATTTGTAGGAGTGTGACAAGGAGATTCATGGAAACAAAGAGCAAAAGACAGATTTTCCGCTTTATCTGCTGAGCAAATGAATTCTGAGAAATCTTGCTCCCCTTTTCAGTCAGATGTGAACAGTCTGTATTTGACTCAATGATAAGCAAAAGCTTTTATAAAAAGTCAGTCAATACTCCCTGACTTCACCTTTTAAGAGAAGTTAATTTGAGGCTAAACTCTGTTAACATGTTTTCTTTCATGACTTGCTGTGAAATCAAGCACAGCACTTGGGGGAACTGTGTATGCTAGAAAGGTTAAGGCAATAAATTCTGATTAAGGGTAATAAGATTTACTGCAGTTCAAAGGACGTTTTTCAAAAGCGCTTTTTTTCCTTTGACTATTTTGTTAATCTTTGGAGGGAAAAAAAAGAAAAAGAAAACCACCCATCTGTGTTAAGCTTGTTCTCATCATTGTATATTAACTGGTCAATTAAACAGATCTATATTCAGGTCTTAGAAACTAAATATTGCTGTTTTAAAATGCACTAGGGACAGAAGTTTAATTCATAAAACCATCGAGCTCTTGAATTCCTAGTGAGGAGTGAAATTGTATGTGTTTTTTTCAAAGTGATATTTTCTGTTAGAAAGAGATTCCAGTAATACGTGTGTACTTGTATGTGTGCACCTCTATGTGCACATGATCTTGCTAAGTTTGTTCCTCCTCTGTAGATTGACTCTGGATTTTTCCATGAAAACGATCTCAAGATAGTTGCAAAGTCAATACGTGACAGAGTAGCATTAATACTATGGAGAAGAGAGAGAATTTGGCCTAGAATACAGTCAGAGGAACGTCGAGATTCTGAATGCTTGGAGAAGCTGAAGACCCCACATGCTCAACAGGTTCAAGTCACATACCTTTCTCACACCGGTCACCATATCCTGTCCGAGTCGGAGGAGCCCGAGGCAGACCAGCACCCCTTTCAGCAAAACCTGCCCACCAGCGTCACGTCTGTTGCATGTAAGTCTCACGTTAGTTTTGTGTGTGCAGGATGATGAATGTCCTACAGTAAAAATCAAGAGTAAGGTGAGCTCAGCAGTGAGACATTAGGCATGTTTTTGCACATTAGCTCAGAGACCACAAGTGCCTTGAACCCTTTTGAAAGGAAAAAAAAGTTTCAAGAAAAAACATTGTATAGAGATAGCTCCTCCTTCAGTAGAAATAAATGCAAAAAACAAATGTACACTAATATATTTGTAAATAGAACAGCAAGGATACCTACTGCTAGACATGAAAAAAAAAATCCTGTAATTTCTTGCATTTTGCAAGTTACTCTTGATAGTTTGTGTGATGTTTTTGTGAAGCTGTGCAAAGATCTACAGCAGAAAAAAAAGCTACCTCTGAATGGTACATGGTATAACTCAAGATTTCCTATTTTTTTGTGAGAAATAACTATGGTTTGGTCACACTTGTTAGAAACATCAAACCTTGTGGGCTGACAATTATTTTGTGGGTTCTTAAGTCATGATGTAGGTGCTTTGTCTGTTCCTCCAGGCTATTTATTTCATTTTGAGCTCATGGATCTGAAGCAAGGAAGTAGTTGGATCTGCACTGGGGGGCAGTGGGAGCCAGAGTAGGTAGTTGCTTCCATTCCTCCAGGCCCTGATGGCCACAAGCCAGTGATCTGCCAACTCATTACATTCAGATGGTGGTTGATTCACGAATAATGACTAATCACTGGGTTATTTCAAGACAAGTGCATTTCCATCTCCTGTTTTAAATTCAAACACTGATTGTGGTCTATCTCTGAAAAAGAACTACCTTGCCTTGCTTGCAGAGCTTGTTGTTTCTTCATTTTACTTCTGAGCATCAGACTTATCTCCAGCAAACAGCAAGGCATGAGGAAGTAGTGGTTTTAGCTAGCTAAAAAAACTTGACGCCGTGTCTGTCCCCTTTTTTAGCAAGTCAAGCTCTGCTATTAAAATCTTAATGTATTTGTAGTTTTTAACATCTTGAAGGCAGTGTTGCTGGATAGTTTTAGCTTGGAAGGTTTGAAATTTTGTAAGATTTTTTTCTAGCCAGTTTTTCTGATAAAATCTGATGTACTTATTCTGCTACTAAGCTATTATCATGATATTTTTGTTCTACTGTTCCGGACTTTTATGCAAGTGTATTTAAATTAAAGACACATTATCTTTAGCAAAGAGACAGCTGCTACTTTAATTCAGGTATTGTATAAATTGCTATACAGAGGTCTGCTCTGAATACTAAAATAACCAAGCACGCCTCTACAAGAAAACAAACCTTCAAAAGATAGGAGAAATGCCATATTTGCATAAATCTAAGAATGTTGCAGTATTTACAAAGCTTTTTTTCTGAAGCTAAATTGTTGTCATTTCATTTTCTTAGATCATGTATTTATTTTATGGTAATTTCTTTGAGAAACACTAATTATAATTCTTTGTTTCCAATGGTACAATGACACTGCTCATGCTTCCCGTGGTTCTGTTGGTCACGAGTTGGCAGAATTTGATGCAAAATAGGACACCCCTGGTTTATTTCCTGCTCCTCAACTCTTAATCAATATTTGATATTACTTGACAACTTGCTATCGGATGTCTTTCAACATTTTCTTTCATGCTCTTGTTTTGTTCCTTTGAGGTTCTGAATAATTGTTTGTAATAAAATGAAAGTGTGTATGGTGCAGAAATCTCTGCCTTCTTATAGTAGGGCCATGCTGACACTTTTTGTAAACAAGCTAAATAGAGAGGTGAGTTTAATTTTGCGAAAAATAGTAGGGAGATGAGTTTATGAATACAGAGAAGAAATTTTATCACTGACACTATTAAAGCTATTTGTTATTTAAAATCTAAATAAGTAAAAACCTACTCAGAATATGGAAAAATAGAAGATGCAAAGTGTCGGGGAAAAAAAGGATGTAAACTTTTTGGTAACAGTTCTCTTTCAGTTTGGGTTTTAAATTTCTGTTACAATCCATTTGCCTTTTGGTTACTTATAGCTACAGTCTTGGTTGTCTCTTGCCATTTCTCAAATGAAAAAGCAGTAGGAAAAAAACAAGAGAAACTGGATGGATATGGCTTCAAAAGCCATGAAAAGACATCTTAAAAGTAGTAATACTCAGTTGCACAGTTATAAGATTTATTTTTGTTCAACAAAAGATACTACACTTGCCCAATACCACAGTTATGCAATTCTGCACATTAGTTGGGCTTAGCATGAGAAACACTGACAGAGCTCTGAGTTGTCCTCTTCAATTGCCACAAAGCTGGACTGAGGTAGCTGTTTTATTTCATTATGTGATTTTGATTTAAATACAGGTAGCTTAAAGCTTTCCACTTACAAATAACAAAACTAGGATGCATTTCAGTTGTAATTCCTGTAGGATCTGTTCTTGTACCACTGCTTAGTCTGTTTATAGCCAGTGCAGCCCTAACCCTGCTGCTTTGTGATGCAGGGCCTCTTTTTGCAGACTTGCTTAAATGATGCTGCTTTACTTTGTGTCACACACATCAATCAAAAAATCCATAATACATTTTTCTGTGATTTCTTCATTGTATGTTTTCCCCTAATCCAATTGAATTATTTTGCTATCCATTCATCATCTTGAGGTATTGCTCAAGTTGGTTGTTATTTGAACTAATACAAAGCATATAGTTTGAAGAATTTTGTGATTTTTCAATACTACTAATTCACAAAGACATTAAAATTAGTGCATCCCTAGAAGAACTAACTCCAGGACTCCATGACCTGCTATGAACATTACGATTGGGGTTTCCTGTCTTTTCATTGTACAAAATCCATAAACATCTGCAATTCTTAATGTCAACCTTGCGCCCTTTAAAGGAAATATCGATGTGCCTAAGATATCGTTGTAGACAGAAATCCATGGGGATTACTCTTGATTTTTGGCTTAGAAGGAGCAGCGTGTGCCTTTTGTAGAAAATAACATTTGTGTTGTATAATTTATTTATATAACGGAAAGGGCTAGGTTAGTAAAGTGTAAATTATATAAACCAATGTTGACCTTGCTCTGAAATCATTATGTGAACACTTGGAGTTGCTGAACCTGTAATACAAAAACTATTCTTCTTTCAGCTGACAGCACATTTGACAGTGGTCAGGGGTCCACTGTTTATTCAGATTCCCAGAGCAGCCAGCAAAGCGTCATCTACTCATCTCTGCCCGATTCAGTACCTCCGGCTATTCAACGGGTGTATAGCCCACCACTAAGTGAGAGCCAGGCCTTGCCCCATAGCCTTCAGCAGCTGGGGCACTACCAGCAGCCCTCAGGGGTAAGTCTAAAGCTTTTCAGAACTGTTCTGTAGCCTAGATTATATTTAAGGACTCAATTTATACACTGCTGTCAGTAGGAATGAATTCCAGGGCTTGCTTTATATAGTCCTCACTTGTTTCTACCAATGGTGACTTGCTTAGTCTGTGTTTTTACTTGATCTAAACCATGCATTAAGTAGATCATGTACTTGTAGTTCATTTCGCCATTCTTAAGACATGCTTCACTGGCAGCTGTCATTTTTTTTTTCAGTTAAAGAGCTTCTCATCAATCTGTTTTCACTGAGCTACAGTAACAGCTTTGGAAATACTAGTTTTAAAGTCATGCCTAGATTTGAGAACTGTTTTGTTTGGTTTTGTTTACTGTCAATATAGCCACACGTTGTTTTCTCACTTGTTCAAGAGCTTCTTGGGTATGAGTTTCTCCCCATTGTGACAAGGGTCAAACATCCATTCACTGCTGTTGTGGCTCTGGGTTTGGATTTAATATTGCACAGAGATGGCAAACTACTTCCATTATTGAGGCTCCAAAATCAAGGACTGGAAGCCCAGTCAGACATTCACACTTGTTCCCACTTTCATACTGTTATGACCTTGACCAAAAGCAGCTAATGGAACTACTGGTGCAAGAACAAACACATGTGAGTGAACATAAATCTTGAGGTGATTCCAGCGAGAGGCGCGCCATAAGTGTGGTATGTCCTTCAGAAACTGCAGCAACACCATGTTCCTGTCGCAGCCTGCACCTGTTGCACGTGACAGGCAATGCTCCGTGTGCTTCTCGTCGCCACAGTGATTCGGTCATGGGTTTGACTCCAGATGCGATGTCCCTTCCCCAAGAATTCAGAGAGGGGAACACAGCCCTGCAGACTAGAGAAGGGGAAGCAGGCACATCACCCCCAATGGCACATCACCCCCAATGGCAATGGGGTTCTCAGTAAACCCTGCTGAGGTAGGGTTCTTTAAGCAGTCTTGTCAGGCATGCCTAGCTTACTTATTTCAGCCTGGCAAAGACCAAAATATGTCAAAAGTTCTAATGCCTGCTGAATGTGCTCACTCCCTGTGCAGCCAACTTCCAGACAACTCAGTGTCACAACCTCTTCCCCAAATAAGCAGGCCGTGTGGCAGGAGTTTAGACCTGCCTTTGTTACGTGAATCTTTACAGTACATAATTAGCCAGAAGACCAGTTCTCCCATGAGATCTGCAAGAGTTGCGGAAAGTACTCTGCCTTGTGAATCCTCTGATTGTGGAGAAGTCAACATGCCTGGACTGTTCCAGCCCTGTTGTGAAGTTTGCTCTGGCAAAACACCACTGGCAGAGAACAATGGGGTGATTGCAGCTACCTGGAGCGGTGGAAGCAGCCTGCCTAGTAAAAATGACAGTAATGATGTGGTAGGTTAACTTTTTGTTTCGTGCTATTTGATTTAACAGAAGAAAAATGAAATCCAGGACCAATGGTTTTCCTGCTTGATCCAGATTTACCCAACGTATTTTGGAAGTGCTTCACTTTCCCTGGTTTTACCTTATATTTTCCAAAATGCCTGCAAGAAATTGTGAACTGTATTTTGTGAATGCACTGAAACATGGCTCCATTTACCTGAAGGAAAAACCTGTAGCCAGCGCCCTCCACTGTGGAAACCACCATTCCTCTGTGCATACTTCTGCAGGGATGCATTCTTCCTCATTTCTTGTTTGCATGAAGAACTAATTTAATGTAGCACTCAAAAGGCACATCTTAAAATATTTTTTATTAAATTGAGCTGTGCAGAATGCTGTTTTAGAGCAGACTCATTGTTTCCATTGATATATCTCTGATTTGAACCTTAAATGCATTACTTTTTCTTGATTAAGGTTTTGAAAGGATAATAACTTTATTCATGAGCGAAATAGCTCTTTGGTTTTTAGTGAGTTTTCCATATATTTTTTTCTTTCTGCAGTATCATAGATAAAATGTTCCAGAGTTTGTCTTCTGTGTTTCTTGGGAATTTCAAGTCTGACTCAAATTCTTCCATTTTCCAAGAAAGAATAAGTATCAGTGTATTTTTCTAGGACGTTATTTACCAAGATAACGTATCGGCACATAGCTGGAGCTGTAGTTGTTTTTTTGTTTTAGACTTTTAAATATCAGTCTGACATACTGTTTATTTTCAACATATTTACCTACTTGGAGTTGAAGTTTTAGAGAACTGCTGTTTTACAAGCCTTATCTGCATTTCTTTTTTGTTGTTGTTGTTTTTACTTCCACTGGTTGTTTTATTTTTTTCACTTCTCTGTTCATTTTCTTGGCCTTAATTTCAAGTAAATTAACTCGTAATTTTGAAGATCAAGATTCTTTATGAAATTACAAAAGTCTTTGTGAGGATATTGTTGTACCTACTTAGTGGCTTGTTGTTGTTATGTTCTCCATCACCGTGTATGTGCTGTCAGTGGTTTTACTAGCTTGCATGCTTGCTTCCAGAAAGAAATGCAGTGCAGTGTGGTTGTCTCATTGGCCTTTGGAATGACAGCTTTTTTCCATGTTTTTAGATTAATAAACTTTCTGTTCCTTGCATAACACCTTCACATTATGTCTTTTTCCTCTGTTTTGAACCAAGTATTGAGTAGACTATTTGCCGGAGTGTGTATCCCTAACAGTTGCAGAGACTTTTAGCATGAGGGCTGTTCTTTTCCCTAACGCTGTGCTCTCCTTGCTTGCAGCCTGCCCTGCCTGTGGTTCAGGCTCCACCTGCGGTCGTGCCCCAGCGACCCCAGCACTACCAGGAGCCAGCGATGACGTTCCCTGTGGTGCAGCCGACCACCGTTGCTTCCTTGCAGCTGGGGCAGTCGCAGCCGGTGCTTGCCAGCCAGCAGGTGAGAGGCCGACTGCTGCCCCACAGCGCCTTTCTCACCCCAGTCCTTAGCCATGCTCTGCTCAAGCTGACACCTACGATAAGTTTGAGTTACTTGAAACTATGAAACCATCACTTTAGAGCCTCAGGTAGGATCGGGGATGGGCTTTGGGTTTAAGGGACAGAAGAGTAATGGGTTTGAGCACAATCAGTGTTTGATACCTTGAAATAGGATTTGTATTAATTTCACTTTATCATTTGGCACCTCCAGCTCAAAGTATTTTTAAAAGGTCATAAAGCAAGCCTGGTGCTGGTGTCAGTTGTCTTCAAACACTCAGTGACACTGCCTTTGGATTTGTGCATGCATGTTAAATGTAGCTCATTATAAACATCCAGCAGATCCCTTTATCTTCAAAAAGAATCTGTCTCCCTCTGAGCTGTCTCCAAATAGTAATTCTGTGCATTTTGGATTATCAAATTCCCCAACAAGTTCTGTTGCTATAGTGTTTACAGAACACCTCTTTCAAGCTGGGACAGCTGCGAAGGTTACAATTGCTTCCTTGTATACAGGTGGTATCAGCTTGAAAGAAGTGTAGCCACAGACCTATATAATGTGTTAATTTGTGGCTCATTTTTGTGATCCTACCAAAACATTGGCTTCCTTGGGTAGAAACTGTTGACAAGGCTGAGAAATGCCTGCATACTTTGTGTCTGACACATAACATATCTCTTCATACCTTTCCAGTTATCAGTATTTATCGGTGTTACATGTTGTTATTTTTTTTAATATGCCCTACTCTTCTGAAAGCATCAGTATAGGAACAATGTAATTTGGTCTCTCTGAAAAACGCACACTTATGTGAAATTTTATGATGTATTAGATATTTTTTTTTCTTTTTATTCTAACGGCCAGGGATGATATGGTTCTTTCAGCCAAAAGTTTTGTTCTTTCTCAAACACATTTAGGACCTCTCCCCTTGTGGAGATCTCTGTAGTGGCCTCTGGAGCTTTACCGTGACAGTGTAACACTTGTTGGTTTGGGCGTTTATGTAGGAATTCCTAAATGTTTGTGTCACTCTTAGTTGGTTGCCTTTAGGAAGACCTACTTTGAAGACAGTGATAAGTTATAGGAATGGTAACTGGTTTTGCAGTTAGCACAGAACATATTCCTTAAGGCCAAATCCAGTAGAGCACTAGATAATGTGTCTTCGTGCATGACACTATGAGCAGTAGAAAACTGCGATCTTTTTGTAAACAGATGGTAGGGCATGTCAGCAAAAGAATGGGAAATCAGGGTGATAAAACTTGTCTGTTTAAAAGAATGAAATATATTGATCTTTTATGAATATACACTGACTCAGACATACGTGATCAATATTGCATCTCAATTTTTTTCTTTTCAATTTGTGTGTCTGTTCACTTATAACGTTAAGGCTATAATGAGGCAAAATTAGTGCAGTTCATTTGGATTTTTTTCACTCCCTGTGCTTGATCCACTTCACAAGCATTTTGTGAAATATAAGTTGAATTGAAAATGGAGGCCTTAGTTAGCTACCTTAGCTCCATTCAGGCAGTTTTTCTGCTTTTAACAATGTCCTCTCGCGCGGAAGGTAGGTTGAACAGCCAGTGTCAGCGTGCCCAATTCCCAGTTATCTGTTGGCCGCCTGTCTGAGCTGCAGATTAACCCAGCACAGATGCTGAGATACCTGAGCTGGCTTTGTGTGCTGGCCAGGTTTTATCAGCCCAAGCGCAGCACCATGCGCAGGTGCCCCTTCTGCTCCTGGAAGGAGGGTCCCTGCTGCAGAGCTGAGCAGCCCGGGTAGCAGAGCCCGTGCTGTGGGAGCTCCTTGTGCTCCCCACCAAGGCTCAATGCCTCAGCTGGGCTCTATCTCAGCTGTCTCCTCCTTGCTCATCGCCAGTGTCAGGCCAGCTCTGGCCATGCTGTGTGCTTGCACCTGCACCGCTGCTCCCTGGAGTTTGGGATTTCACCTGGCTAAATGCCCCTGCTCTCCTAAACCTGGAATGGCAGGAACTGCAACGCAGAGACAGTTCTTTGTTTTTTCTTTAATGTGGCAAGATGAATACTCAGCCGAGACTAAGTAAATGCTGCGGGAGATGAACGGGTGTTGTGCAGTTATTCAACACCTGTACAGTGCCTTCTAGCATATCTTACACTGCTTGTGGCATTCAATGCATTCAGACCCAAACAGTAGGCACCAGTAGCCAAATGTTCCTTGGTTCACTTATCCTTGTATTGGAAACTTACCAACTGTGGTGGAATTTTAACAGTTTAAGGGGGGGTGGCAGCTGGCTTCCTTGATGCACATCATACAGTTTTATTGCATTAATATACCTAAAAATTCTGGTTGAATAATCTCACCACTGAAAAAGCATATAGCAAAATTTTATAATACTGGTTTATGGTGGAAGTGGCAAAGATGAAAGATTGTGCTGCTTGGCTATTCGTTTGAAAGTCACCTTTTGAACATCAGGCATGGTATGAGATTTTATGTGCTGCAGAGCCTGGGCTAATCAATTAATCCCGTGGTCCCAAGTAGGTCAGGCCAGAGTCAGCTTGGTGGCTCAGTGCCATGCTTCTGAAACAGAAGATTATTTTTTTAAACTACTTTTAGCATTAATTAATTGTGCTAAAGAGGGAGATATCAGTACCATGAAATATGAAACTTACTGGTTATTTTCAGCTTTAATACAGCTTTTTATTTCTGTTCTACTGTATAGAATTTGGCTGGCCAGTGGAACACTGGTCCCATGAAATGGTAAAGCTGCCTCTTTGGTTGGCCCACTGTTACTCCCGCACTTCACAATTAACTGGGATCCAGCTAGAACTTTTGCTATCACAGAATCATCTAGGTTGGAAAAGACCTCGATCACAGAGTCCAACCTCTGACCTAACACTAACAAGTCCTCCACTATAATTATTGTGTTTT
The DNA here is from genome assembly GCF_964211835.1 of Anser anser. Taxonomy (NCBI): domain Eukaryota; kingdom Metazoa; phylum Chordata; class Aves; order Anseriformes; family Anatidae; genus Anser; species Anser anser. The sequence continues at coordinate 3,847,777 of NC_139733.1, forward strand.
ATTCACATCTCAGATAATATGTTGTATATTTCAATGCCTGCTGCATTACACAGTTGGCTTTTAAATGCCAAGATTAGCTGGGTATAATCTGCGTAGTGGGAATCTTTGAAGTCAGTAGGTGGGGATTTTACTGGGCCAACTAGAACGATCTCTGGGATTTAACGACTGAGTCATTACAAATAACCTTTCCAAGACAGTTAGAACTTGTCTTTTCAGGTAATGTATCTTGCATTTAAACATGTTGTAAACATTGGCTCTTGTATAGCATTTAAATTAGGAGCACCCTTTTCTTCTAGAGAGCAGTTTTACTCTGAGTGGCTGTTCTGTTCTAACTGTGCAGCATTAACTAGAAAGAGAAAGCTGTGGTTGTGTCCAATAAACTGATTCTTTCATAATACACGTGCTATAACCCATTTTTGTTCTCTTTTTCTCTTTCCTGGCAGCAACCCATATCACAGCAAACTCCTCTGCAGCAAGTGCTTGCCAGTCAGCCAGTCTGTCCAATCCAGCCTGCAACCCATCTATTGCCCCAGTATCAACCCCAGACCTCTCAGGTGGCAGCTAGCAGTACACCACTAAAACCACTTCAGATTTCAACTGTGCCACAACTTCCACCTGTTGCCCCTTCCCAGGTAATACCTTTGAAAACTGCGTATGAATACATCCATTTGAGTGAAGCTTTCCAGCTAATAATTAATATGATTTGCAGTTTTTGTATGGCTATTTTGAATGCATGCCCATTTAGTCCATAAGAATACACTTTTTTCTTACTATTTGTTTTTGTTTGGAGAATCAAAAATATACTTTGTGAAAAATCCTGTGTCATGCCTGAATAATCCCATTAGTTTATTTATTTTTTTTTGCATCTTCCCCTGTGGTGTACTCTTTTCCCATCCCAGGCGTTAGAGCATGAGAAGTTGCCCGTTTTTTGTGTTTGAGCTCTTGACTTCACCACTTTCCCTAAACCTCTCCCAGCTCTCAGACCTGCTTCCATGTTCAGTAGCAGGGATGGACCCTTTCTGTGGCCTGGAACGGTTTGTTTGAGCTATTGTGCTTTCTAGTGACAGCCTTTGTGATGTGAAGCAGCTTACCCACAAAGGAAGAAGCAAGCTGCTTCGATGATAACAGTGCAGTTATCATGGTCTGCTATGTCACTGGGACGTTTTGATTTTAAAAACCGTTTTACAGAATTTCCTGTGCTGCCTGGGATGCAACCAACCTTTTTAAAGACAAGAGTTTTATATTGTCACATTGAATTTTGCATGAAAGAGTGTAGCATTTTGTCTGCTCTGATTCCTTTTAATTTCTGTTAAAACGAAAGCAACTTTTTAAGTTACGATGTTGCTTGAAGGCTTCGAACTGGCTTGAGATAGTTTTAAGCTCCCAAGGTATAAAAATGTCCCCCCCCAAACTGAAATTCTTGCTCTTTTTCTAATGATTAAAGAACAATTAAGTTTTTATTACTGTTTATAAACATCAGGAAATGAAGTGATTAACAAACAGACATAATTATCATCATGACACAGGTGATCTTTACATACTTGTATGGCAAATGAAACTACTTTGTACCATCAATGAAAGCACTTGCAATTTATGTGATATTATATTTTTTTCAGATTCCTCAGTTTCCTGTCATTCCTGCAATTACTCCTCTGGCAGGACTTGACAACCTTCCTCCAAACCTCTCTGATATACCTGCTGCAAATGTGCCCCCCATACCTGCTCCTTCTCAATATTTTGCTCCAGCTGTGATTTTACCGAGCCTCCCCATGAACCCCACTCTGCCTATGGCACCAAACTCCCCAGCCCTCCCCATGCAGGCAGTGAATCTTCCTCATACAACTGTGGCTTCTCTGGTCTTGCCCTGCCAAACAATAGTGCCAAATATGTCAGCTGCTACAATACCATTGCTTGCTGTGGCTCCGCCGGGAGTGTCAGCGTTGCCGCCACATCACGCAGTGTCCCAGCTCTCCCAGCAGCAGATGTACCAGACCACCTTCCAGCAGATAATTCAGAGCGAAGCGCCCTCTCCCCATCACACACAGAGCACGCAAGCAGTTTCCCAGCCGCAGCAACCTCCACCTCCTCAGTCACTTCAGCCAAGCATAATTCATCCTTCAGAACAGACGTTGCCCGCGGCTGGGGCTGGTAACCAGGTAATCCGTTCGCCGTTGGGCTGTGTCGCTGCTAGACCCTAGGGTGGTTATTGAACGCAGGCATTCCGGGGGCTCATTCCATTGTAAACGTGCAATTGGGAGATTTGTTTCTTGCCCTTAAGATGTTTTGTTAACTCCTTGTCCTTGATTCTGACTGCAGTTCAGCTAGAGCTGGACTCAGGTGGAGCACTGAGGTCTTAAACCAGAGACAGGTGAATATTGTGGATATAAGGAGTGATCTAATGGGCTTTGAAAAGCAGGCAGAGATGTGCACTTTCTGAATTCCCTCTTCTTTCTCCTATCTGAGCTAGAAAGGAGTGGCAAGGAAGCATGAGCTGTCATTCTCCTGAGAACAGGAGAGGTGACTAAGCCGTGACAGCAGCTACCCAGCACTGCTGATGCTGAGGTTTTGCTGCCAGTACATTCAGGATGCATAGACTTCATATACAGATAGCAAAATATGGATGAGCTGGCAGAAGCGAGTGAAATGATAGAAATGTTTTGATGTATACCTGCTTTAGAACAGCGTGCTTTGTAAAGCCAAGGGAAATGACCATCTGATGATAACTTCAGAAATCTGCATGGCAGTGGTCTATCAGACAAGAATGAACACTAGCTGCAGACCCTTTTTCCCCCTTAAAAGAAACGAAGCGTAAAATGAAGCTTCCAACATTAGCACTGTTTACAAGAGAACTGATTCAGGACCCGTTGACAGAGTCTGTAAACACTTGTATTGCCACATCTGTGATATGACAACATGAAATGCAGTCTGACCCAAGCAGGAGAGAGCACTAAATCTGTTAATAATAGCATTCTTGAAAATCTCTGTTCTACTACATCACTTTGCTGTAATGTACCAATTAAAATTCATAACATGTCATTTCAACCTGCCATATCATGGCATCTTCCAAGTAGTACATCATTTTTAAATTTGTCTTCGTCCATATATTTGGTACAGAAATATTGTTTGTGGAAGTGTAGGCAATGCAGACCCTGAGACTGTTACCACTGAGCTAATTAGCCATAGCTTTTTCCAATGGCTTTAGAAAGAATTGAACCAGGTGTGGCAAACACCAAACCCAAAGAACTGATATTTTGCAAACAGCGCTGACAGTCATTATTTACCAAATACACACAGAAGACTTCCATTGTATTTTTTAGGATTAATGAAATAGCTAATACAAACAAAATGGACAAGCACATAGGATTATTCAAAAATAGATTGTTTATCTTTTAAAGTGCTCCTAATGGGAAGGTATTTCTGTAAATAAAAGCATTCCAATGCAGGGCTATTTCTGCAATTGATGTCCAGCGCCTTTATGTCCAGTCTTGCCCAGGTAAATTATAAGTTGAAACATTTTGTGGATTATTTTAGTTACATAAGATGAAAAAAGCATTTCACTATTCTTCTGCACTGTACACCACAGTTACTACTCTAACAACCTCCACTTAGGTAGTCTTGTAACCATTGTGTTGCAAGGCACGCTGCATCTTTATATTTATCCACTTAAAACCTGGAATAGTAATGTTGGCTCATATCCAGAATCTGCACAGAGCATGCAGTAATGAAATTGTGTGCCCTAGTTCTCATCTGAGTCTTGATTTTTATTTTTTTTTAATTGTCCAAATATTTTAAATCTCTAGGTGATGACAGGTACTTCAAAAATAATTTAAAACTATGCAGTTGTACCTAGTACTAAAAAGCCTTTTTGTATTTTCTTTTCTCCCTTTTTCCTTCTTCCTACAAGCTCAGTCCCCTTGGAAAAATACACAATGTACCTAAAAGGCGAATATTCTGTTCTTAAGTGTACAACTCAAAGAACTGTTATGCAGAATAACAACCTAGTCTCTAAGGTAGTTGACATCTAATCGTATCGGTCCAGTTCCCACAAAGCACTTACGCACACAAGTTATTTTGATGCATTGAAGAAATCCACTGAGATAAATGAAACTTCCTCTGTGTGTTACACAAGGAAGCGCTTGCGGGATTGAGGCCTTAGTGTTTAGTATGCCAAGAGAAGTTGTATCTGAAATGTTTAAACTAAATGGAATACAATGTGTTCTGTAAGGCATTGGCATATATTCAGTCTCAAAAGAGTTAATCATGTTTATATTAGCTAATGGTGCATATGCAACATTAAAAAAAATCTAAATTATGGATAGAGTATATTTTTCTCTGCATGGATGGTGTGGTATGCTCACTGAAGACAGAACAAACTATTCAGGACAAGGAATTCATAATCTAAGATTTTAATTTCTTAGCAAAACATGGTTTTCTTTCTACAAAGAAAATAGTGCTTGTGGAATACACACTGTCACAACTATATAGGAAGAACCCTTTGTTATTTGGTCATTTTAAAGCAAATCCAAACTCTTTAGTTGCCCTTCCAATCAGAAACCACATGGATATATTCTCAATGCAGAATTGTAATCCTTTTTCCATGAACTGCAGTGACTTTAGTACTTTGTCATATAAGTCACAAGCACTATAAGTAGAGATTTGTTTTAATAGGTGTCTATTGTGTTACAGCAGATTACTGGACATACTCAGTATGCTTTGGAAACTGGAGCCCAGGTGCCGGTACTCCCAGTGCAACCTTCGATAGTCATGTCACCGCCTTTGCAGTTGCAGCCAGAACTATTGCCGCCCCGCGTCGCTCCAGAAAGTATTTCACAGATCCATGGCAGCCTTGCTACAGCTAGCCCACCAGTGCCCATAGATCACTGTCTGCCTCTTCAGCCTTCTGGTCTTCTGCAGCTTCAGCCAGATCTTTCCCAGCCTCTGGGTCAGCAGCTCCAAGCTCCCAGCTCAGCTGTCCAGGCAGTTACAGAGACATCGCAAGAGGTAGTGCTGTCTCCCCCTTAACCTTCCTTATGGGCACGGGCTTATTTCACAAGGGAGATGATCCACTCTCACCACATAGAGCTGCTTCTCCTAGATGCTAGTAACTCCGAGTAGGCAAATAATTGGCTATTTCCAATGAAGCTGGAAACGGCATGTTTTACCTTCTGCTACTTGTGAAATGTCTCCTTGAAGTAATCAGGCAGCAGGACAAGTCAGCCACAGAGCACATCTTTGTCAGTAGTCCAGCACAAATACAGGCAGAAATTACCTTCTTTAAGGGCTGTGGGTCAGTAAGAAACTGTTCTATAAAGTTCCATCTGTGTTTTGTCCAGTCTCATTTTAAATGTCTCAAGCCATTGTGCAACCAATCACCATTTGCCTTAAGAAACTATTTCATAATCTGATTCTTCACTATGTAAAAGCTCTTCATGTTCTTCAATTTGAGCCTTGTTTGCATTTCATCAGCGTTTTACCCTCCTGTATTGCCTGAATTCTACTCTAGCCCTGGGATTTTTTTGTTTCTTCAAGTACTCATAGGCATTGCCAATTCTCAGTGGCCATATAAGCAAGATAGGTTTTATTGTTTTTCCTTATAAAACTGTAAGCTTGTCTTCTGTCTGCTATTTTGACTTTTCTTTCTACTCCCATAGTTGTTTAAACCTCAGTCTTGACAGAATGTCTTCTCTTCAATTCTTTAATAGATACCTATAAGCAAATCAAAATAAAGGTTTTGGCATTTGTACCAGATTTTTGTAATTAAGTTGAATTTGTTCTCTGCTTCTAAGTGGGAATGTCCCTCATCAATTCTGCTTTCATGTTTCTGCTTCCTCTTGTGTTTCTCTGTTCTGAATTATCTTTTCTCCCAAAGTAACCCTTTCCATCTTTTCGAATTAATCTCCTCTTTTAACCTATACATCCATACACTTGTTGCATCCCTTTCCTACACAACACACCCTGTGAATTTCATTAGAGGTACCACTTAACTTCTCTTCCAGAAGATGTTAAGTAAGAATGGTACAAACACTGAAACTAGATTCTAGTTCCACATTTTGTCAGTCCTTCTATCCAGTGGCAGTCTAGTTCTTGTCAGGAATTATTTGCGCTGTGGTGTAGGGTATTTTCTGGTGAATTCCTTTATCCTATAGGTTAGATGTAGGTAGCAGAAATAGAACTAGACTGTAGTATTCATGTGTGGAGTCCCCATGTAAAGAATGGCTGTATCAGACACATCCCTTACTCGAGTTATTTTTCTCCAGCCTTCCTTTTTTCTCTGTGCACAGCTCATGTTAGAATCAATGCTGATGTCAAAGCTACAGCCTTCAATGCAGGGTCCATCCTGTTACAGTATCCAGAAACAATAGTGTTTCTGGAAATATGAACAAACTTAATTGCTATAGTGGAGTGTGAGATGGGGGATGCACGTTGTCCCACATTACCTGAGAAATCAGTGCCCACTGAGGCACATGTCTGACTTGTCATTTCATCATATACCTAGGAACATGTAACGGCTGTTTTGCTAACTTCATTCTTGTACTTCACCTGTAAATTAAGTCCACTCTCTCATGCAGTTTAAGAAATCAATCCAATGTCATACTTTTGTCGTCTTTTTCTAGAGAAATGTAGAACAGGCTTCTCGAGTTGGAGAAGCTGAATTTCTGAGTGACAATATGGTCCTCTTCTCTCCCTTCTCTCTCTCTCACACCTGCAAAATCTCCAGTTAGAACCCAGCCCCGCAGAGTGCAGGTGCTGCCTCTGTTGCCCTTTGTTACGGGAGACACTGGAATCTCGGAGCTGTAATGAGCTGTAAGCATTGATCATTGCAGCTGGCTTCTGTGCAAAGTGCATGGGCATCAAACTTTCTGTGTAAAGGTCAAACTGATCCAAGTGCTTCCCGTGCTGATTTTATGACATATATTGCTAAGGTTTTCTTGGGTGTAAGAGGAGTTTCATATCTGTAAATATTCAAATCACCATTTTGTTGCTGCTCTGCCATGACGCTTTTATCTCTGTCTCTTGTTTAAATGTGTGGCAGTACTCATATCCAAACCAATTTGAATTGATCAGGCAAATGAGATTTTGTAAGACACTTGATGAAGTGCATTACTAAAATCTAGATACATTATGTCTGTGTTCTCACTGTTCATTAATTTTGCAGCTTTATAGAAACTGCGGTCAAGTTTGGCATGGCAAGTGTGTGGCATTATAAGCAATGAGGGGTGTGGACTGGTTAACCTCTATGCTTTTAACTATGGTCTACAAACTGCCCTGGTATGAATATGTGGTGATGACAGTCCAGGGGCTTCTTTGTGACAGTGTGTCTATAGAAGGATTTTCTATATATGTCTATAAATGTATGTTTACATAAGTATATATATGATTATATATATTTATTAATACATTTGGTGTGTGTATATACCTATACTGCTATATACAAACCAAGGTGTGTGTGTCTGTGTATGTTACCTACATATGTGGTAAGATTGTACTAGTAGGGCCAGTAACAGCATCATCACAAATTCCATGAAAACAGCTCTGTAGGCTGTTGATGCCTATGCTAGCATTGCAACCAGTGAAGAGGGAAGATTTTAGGGAAAATTTCTATTATGTGAAGAGCAAGAGGAGACATGGTATGAGGGCTATGTTTTTAAACAATGAATTTTTGTCTTTTATTTGCAAGTTCATCAGAAATTTTCACAATAAGCCAGACACAGTGAAAATACCTAGCATATTTCAGGAAACTATAGAGAACAATAAAGCAAATTAAGGTATAATTTACATCCATTAAAAAAAAAATAAAGAAAGGCAGGTGCTGATGTGGATTTGTCCTGCATTGAAGTTTTTCCATTGTGGTAAGGAACATTTTGTTTCTTTCACTGCTTCTTCTGCCTAAGAGACAGCAGGAGGGAACTGGCATTTTAGTGGCTCTGTCTTAAGAGTGTGCACAGGTATTGATGCTGTGGTCAGGAGTAATGATGGGAGGGTCAAATGGGGCATTTTCAAGCTCCAAGAAGAGGTTAAACAATGTTTTAGGATTACTGATGTCTCAACAAAACTTACTTAAATTTCATACAGCAATATAATGCATTTACTTAAACAACTTTTTCTTGCATTTTAGGAGCAGGCAATACAGGAGAAACTTCAAACTCTGTCACAGAGCTGTGAAAGGTATCATTATAATCTTTTTGGCATAAGAAATATTTTCTTTCTGGAGGCTGTTTTCCCCTTCTATCTTTGCAAGGCTGAATCAAATGCCTGTTTTTTGGCTTGGGTCAGAGGAGGAGGAGCAGCAGGCGCTGCGCGGAAGAAAGATGCAAGGGTGCAAGCATAGGGAAAAAGTCACAACTATTTTGTATGCAGAGTCTGTTTTGGTTCTTCCAACACTTCTCATGCTTTAATTTGGATATTGCATCCTAGCCGTGATGTATGTACAACAGCTTTCACTTCACCATGTAATTTATTTTTGTTAAAATAACTGAAGTGGTATGATCACTGATTCTGATGCTGTTGAATCTATATAAAGATATTTTATACTAGTTGGGTCTGTAGCTTATTCCCTCTTTGGAGTGGGTAATCCTGTCTTACCTTCTGTAACGATCTTTCCCCAGGTATGCTACGGGGGATGGAGTATTGGTGAGAACTGTGTATTGAGCCATTCACAAACATATCATTATAATAGGAGTTGGAACATGCAGCCAGAGCCCGTTCTGTGGCTTTGCAGTGCACAAGTTCAAACTTAAGCCTAGTAATGCATTAATTACAGAAGTAATGGTAAATAATAACTCATACAGCCAGCTCAGCACTCCTCAGAAACATAAGCAAACCTTAATTTTTGCCAGCCCTTGACTGTCCATTCCTGTACTCAAAAGCAGAAGGGGAAGCAGCAGGGTTTAGAAGATGTAGTGAGGAAGAGCCCAGGAGAGGAAGGCTTGCTGCTGTGGCTGCTTGACTGGAGAGAGAGCTGAATGGGGGCAGTGGCTGCTGTTTCTGGGGCAGTCATGCTGCTATTCCCATCCCACAACTCCTGCTTTGTGGCAGCAGTAACAGAGTTTTCAGTGCAAGGGTATGGATAAGGTAGATATGAACAGCGTGTATCTGTAAGCAGCTGAGTCCTTTGCCAATTGCAGGAGCTAGCACCAGGTTTGTCTTCAGTGATTATAAAGCTGCAGGCCTCTGTGCTTTGGGTTAGGATTTTATTGACCTTTTTCTGTTTTCCTAAAGAGACAAGGTGAGTTAAATGTATGAACTTGAAGACCTCTTACCGTTTTCTATCTGCCCTACCAAAAAAAAATGTCAGTCTGACACAAGACCGTGCAACCCCGCAGCCCTAAAATTGAACTTTTTTTCCCCTCAAGAATTTGCTGCTTTTAAACACTGCATAGAAAGTCAAATCTAATTTTTCTTAACTATAGGTTAGTTCTGACTATAAATAAGTTAGACAAAATGAGTTCACTTTGCTATCTAATGTGTTGTAGAAAGGTATGTCAAATTTTTTGTCATCTTCTAATTTGCCTGTTCCAGAACTGTGTGTGAAAAGCTGACTATCATGACTGCAGTAACATGAGAAGCCTGTGTCAGAACACGTCTCGTAGTTGTAGACAGGTCTCTCTGTTTTCCATGTACACGTGGAACTCAGTGTTGAAGTTGGGCTGTATTTTTGTAGAGTGGAGGTTAACAGTGCACGAATAAAAAGGCTGGCAGTTGCAGCAAAGGTATGATCCAGGGTATATCCTACGTGCAGAATGTGTTCTCTTTCCTGACATAAGACTTGCACATACAAGATACCCATGAAGGGGGTAGTACTAAGCAGTTCAGTTCAACTTCTGCAGTTAGAACAGGAAGTAAAGGCCTTAAATTTAAGTAGGAATCTGTAGGTTAGTCTTAAGTTCTTTTATTCCTGTACAGATAAATAAATACAGGAATAAATTGTCCAGGAAGGTTATGAAATCTCATGGAAGGTTTTTAAGATAAATTTTACACAAGTGTATGTGAGTACTGGCATAGACAGAGCTGATCATACCTTAGGGTAATAAATGGGCCAGATGACCTTGCAAGACTCCTTCCTGACTCATTTTCTATGAATCTTTGTAAATTTCTGGCAGCTTCACAAACTGCGTGTTGACATTTTCCAATACGCATTATTTTACGATAAGGTTGTTAGCGGCTACTGTTTTGGTTGCTAAAAATAGTGGACTGGTACTAGCTGGGACACTTGTCATCTGGGATATTGTGGCACAATACCCTCTTTTCAGTTCTTGAGAACTGTGGAGATGGGAGACACTGTCCTTGAGGGGTGCTGTGCCAAGTTTTTTCTTTTCCTTCATCTCTGACAAATAACTTGACCAAGTTCAGACTTTCTGCTGTGAGTTTGAACAAACTGGAATTGAGAAAGCTGAAGCTTAGAAAAATAAGAACGTGTGCAGTTTGGACAGGGACCCCAAGGATCCCTAAAGAAAATGGATTAGGGGATGTAGTGATGTATTAAGAGTGATGGGACTTCCCTATGGTATTGAGAGCAACCTTGATAGGTCACTTCTTGTTAAGTGTGATAGCAAGAGTACATTCCTGACTTGGAGTAGCTCTGTCGACTTACTGAGTATCTCTCCATAGCTGGCTCAATTTGGTCTAGAAGTGCAGACATTCACTTTTTATTTTTTTTGTAGCCTCTGTTTTTCCTCTATTTTGCCTGTGCATAACTCCATCATCTGTGATGGCAGTTTCATCCTGGGGGGTTTCTTCCTTTCTCTTGCAAAGCTACATGAGTCCAGATGTTGCTTCAGGTAAAGAGATGAGTGACAGCTTCGAAGGAGCAATAGGAAGTGGAAAACAAGAAGGAAAGTCTTCAAAGAAACATAAGAAATCTACACGTGCTCGTTCACGCCAGGAGAAGTCCAGCAGACCCAAACTGACCATATTAAATGCAAGTACACTCTCTCTGAGGATAAATTCAGGGTTAGTTTGGTTGTGCCAGAAATAACCATTGTTAATCTTTGTCTGCAGGTTTGTAACACAGGCGATAAGATGGTGGAGTGCCAGCTCGAAACACACAATCATAAAATGGTGACTTTTAAGTTTGATTTGGATGGTGATGCGCCAGAGGAAATTGCTACATACATGGTAAGACTTGATGGTGCAGCTGCCCACAGTCTCTACTATAACAAGTTGCTTCAGCCAATTTATTCTTAAGTTGGCTTGTTACAAGCTTTCTGGTAGCTGTGGAATGAGACATTAACCAAAATGTTATTCTTTTGCTCTTTATTTTGATGTGACCTTATAGGTAGAGAATGAATTCATATTGCAGAGTGAAAAAGAGACATTTATTGAACAAATGAAAGATATTATTGATAAAGCAGAAGATATGCTTAGTGAAGATACAGAAGGAGAACGAAGTTCTGATCAGGGAACAAGTCCCCAGCAGGATACTGATAGACTGGAAATGAATGAGGTAAGAAACATTAAAAACTTCTAGTTTGATTCCTTTTTCTTGACATCCCCTTACTGTAAATTAGTTTTATATCCCATGCTAAAACAAGGTTTCTTAGCTATAAGAATAATTCTTCTACTCAGTTAAGGCTTACAATATACATATTCCTTGGAATAATGCTGCTCTATTGATACCAAGACAGCTAGTTCCTCTGTTTTGTTTTTGTTCCTTTTTTTTTTTTTTAATAGGAGAAGCGGCAATCTCAGGTGAAGACACCCGTGTATCAACAGAATGGTAAAAGTACCTTTGAATACAAACTTAATCTCTAGCTTTAAGTCAGTGATTAGCTTATGCAGAAGTTTGCTAATTCAGGAAGACATCCACTGGCTACTGGTGGCTGGTAATATATCTAGAAAAAAGGGTGTAACAGTGGTCTCTGCTGTTAGTAGCCTTGAAGATTGCAGGGCTGAGCTGGATTAGTCTAATATCTGGGGACGTTTAGGGAAGCCCTGAATTACACAAGCTGATAATGAGTCTAGGAAAAGTCAAGAAGGTACAGGCAAGCATACTCTTCATAACAATTAATATATTTGCAAGAAAAAGCTAAAAGATTGTGTTTGCATTGGTAATTTATTTGAAATTTCTAACCTGTAAGTTTTTAGCTACCTCAGTATTACTGAGAGGAATCTTGGCCTTCTGAACATCATTATGTCTTACAGATTTTACAGCCAAGTGTGGAAGGGAAAAGAATAGGTCCTTTAGTCTCTTTGTAAGTGGATGTTGGTGGAAAAATTTAAACCTCTGCTGGAAGAAGCATTGTTCCCAAAATTCTTCTTACTGGGGGTAGTACTGTGTATTTGCTTCATTCTTACAGGGAAAGAAGGATAATTTAAAACTTGACAGGTACAGGAATTAGCTAATCTTCCAAACTAGATTTTCTGCTGAAAAGATAGGGTTTATTTTTGCCTATAGAAGTCATATAATTTTTTAGCACAGCTTTTTTAACATAACGTTTATATTTATGCTGGTGGAAGGTGCAAAGTGTGTACAGTTCTGGTTTGCCATTTTCATATGCCACACCTTGAGATAAGACTTGAAAGTGAGTATTAGCTGTAACTCTTCGTCCTTAGTTAAAATAGATAAACTTCACAAAATTAAGAACTTTTTCCATAGTGAGAACTGTTTGCAGTACCGTTAATAAAATTGTGTATGAAACTATTACCCTTCCAAGGGTAATAAACACTTGCAAATACATTTTCCAATAACTTACTGTAAGTACGTGGTGGAATCGGGAGGTACTGCTGTCTCCCTTCCAGATCGTGGCTTCTGTGGGATAGGAATCAAATTGGAGCCATTGTTTTAATCTTGGCTAGTACTACAAATATTCTGTCTTTCTATCTAAATATAGAAGTTAAGACTAGTTTATGATGGGTGGTCTGGAATGAACAGAAACTATTGTTTACTTCCTATTTTATTTTCATCTCTAGTTTTGCATACTGGAAAAAGGTGGTTTATTATATGTCCTGTTGTGGAAAACGCTACTACTGATGCACCAGAGTTTTCTCCACCGGTTCCTCAGAGTAAACAGCAGTCTGAAGGTCCAGGTATTTAAAGACTTCAAAGTTTTCAGAAAAAATTTTCTTCTCAGAAGTTGCTATGTCATCTCTCTCCTAGTCTTGCATAATTTAGCTGGGATAGTTGCATTTAGTCAGAGGAAGAAAATGATGGATATTTTTTAGTGGTGGTATTCAATAAGTTACCTAATAATGACAGGCAAACGTGTATATAATGGCACTTCAACGTTAGTTTGATCCCAGAGGGCTGCAATCTACCGCTCTGGTGCTGTGGTAGTTTATTACTATGATCTGATACTGCTTAATACTGTTACCTAATATTACTTAGTAGTTAAAAGACTTGGGTGTTGTGTGGCAAAACATACTGCAAGTGACCTTTCTGTTCTAAAAAACTTTGTAATTATCAGATGGCTGCTTAATAAACTGTGTGGGAGAAAAAAAGGTCCCTTGGCTTTGATCTTCACTCCTGCCAATCCCTTAGAAAGCTGTTGTGGCCTGGGGAAGACAGGAGAGGAGAGGAACAAACCCCGGAATATGTCTGCCTTGGCTTAGAGCTGCACTCATCAGTCATTAGTTTCAAGATGTTGAGGATAAACTCCTGAGATCTAGAAAAGCTCTTCTTCCTTATCTTATCAGTGGTGTGCCTTATGAAGTCTAGGACTACTTGTCTTCATTTAACAGTTTAAATTGAAGACAATTTTACATCCCCAAGACTTCACATAGTCTGAAGAACCCAGGCCTTCGTGTCCTCATTCCAGTGTTGAGATGAAATACTTCAGAGTAAAATTTCTATTGATTAGGAAATGGTTATCATGCAAAACGAGTGTGTCTTTTATGTCAACTATGAAGAACCTTCCTTAAATCATGCATTTTCAGTGTGTTTATGCTACTGAACCAAATTAGGAATATTTATCTGAGTTTCAGGAAAGTCCCAGTGCTTTAAAACTCTGCCTTATAGTATAAGGTAGTCAAAGTTCTAGTCACTGCTAATTTAATAATCAATGTCTTTTCAGTGAAATATTTTTGCATAATTTGCAATTTTCAGTTCTAGTTTGAATTCTGTGACAATTATTTTCTGAGAGGAAGCGGTTATCAGTTCAGGCTAGGTGTAGTTACCACTGCAGCCAACAGGGAAGCTGTGCTGTGGCTGTTTCACTCTGTACAGCTCATCAGAAGTTGAACTGATGTTTGTATTCTTTCTAGACCTGGAGCAGTCAGATGATCAGCAAGCGAGCTCTGCGGTGATGGATGTGCCTGGTGTCTTAGCTTGTCAGCAGCTTCCTCTACAAGCAAGTGTATGTGACAGCCCTGTTGGAGCCTCTCCATCTTTGGCACAAATTCCTGCTGCAGCATCTTCAGCCGGCTTACAGAGCCAGGCAGAGTTTTCAGCTCCAGCACCACCGGGATCTGCTCCAAATATCCTGGAGCAGACGGCTGCTAACGGAGGTCAGCTGGAATATTCTCCACTAAAGGCAGCAATGCCTGCTCAACCTGGCACTCCTGCCCCCCATGCTGCCTTGCTGGAGGAGCCTACCGATGCTCACCTTACTCCTCAGCCCATTCAGCATGTGCAGCAGCCGGCAGACGAGGGCATGTGTATCCCTGATGTGGAGATAGCATGTTGCAGTGTTGGGCCACCCAAATCAGTCCCTCCAGTTCCTGCAAATGCGGCAGAGCTCTGCCCGCTCCCTGTGCTCTCAGATGCTGTCGTTTTGGAACGGCAGCCTGCGGCTCAGATCCCTCACTTGCCAGAGGCCAGCCAGCCTGGCATGGTGCAGCACTCCTTTGTGAACCAAGTGTTTCCTGCAGCTGTTGCATCTGATTCTCTCAGTCTGGCAGGGTCTCAACTTCAGAGTCCTACTCAGGTGTCAGTGGCTGCGTCCCAGCAACACGTGATGCTGCCCCAGCCGCAGCCCATAACCTGCACCGGCGTGGGGATCAGCCTGCTGCAGCAGCAGCCATGCACCGTGGAGTCAGATGGAGAGGGGCCGCCCAGGGTGGACTTTGTTGACAACACAATAAAAAGCCTTGACGAGAAACTGCGCAATTTGCTTTACCAGGAATATGTCCCTACTTCTTCTGCATCAGCAGGAACTCCAGACACTTTTGTGCCGTTGGAACAGGCAGACAGTGAATTTAACTTGCCACAGTTTACTGAGGATCAAGTTCCCAAGTTGGTGTTGGATTTAAGAGAACCAGGCTGTAATGTTGCAGACACTGGCCAGGAAGTGAAAGCTGCTGAGGCACAAGTTGTGTCGCATGTACCACCTGAGATCTCACCTTACCCAGTACTGGTTAGTCCATTAATTACTTTGCCCTTTATACCCCTAAATCCAGCTGGCATGAACAGCTCCAAAGCAGAGGTCGGAACAAGGGTGTCCATGGCAGGATATGCATGGGTTTCTGGCTTCTCTGGTATATCATCTTTTGTCTGCTGACTGCTTTCCACTGTGAAAGTTCTCTCAAGTCCTTACTGTGCCAGATGCATTCTGACTCATTTTCCATAAACGCTTATTAGTGAAAGCCAGATTTTTTCCTTTGGGTTTTAAAGTGGCATTATATCTTAATGCATTCTCTTCCCTTTGTATTCTGTTTCTAAAGCAGGCAGAAATGTGATAATTTTTTTGTAGTTTAAGAAGGTAAAAGACATCGGGGTGTAGTCATTCAGTTCTGATGAAGAAGGTAGTGTTTGGTCATCTGGCTCTGACATAGCATCATCTGTTCCTTGTTCCTGTGTGTAGTTATTAGATGGAGGTATCCTTCTTCACCTTGCCTCACACCACAGCAAATGCAAATAGCAGCAGGCAAGTTGCAGAGAGTGTCATGTTTATATGTGAGGTGGAATTAGAGTAGTTACACAGAACTCCTCTAAAGACTGATGATAGTTTATAAATAGAGTTGTGCTTTGTATCATTATCATGAAGTTGGTGATAATAAATGTCTAATTTGCATATTATGCATTTATGACCAATTTTAGAATACATAGTAGGTTGCTGAAGTAGTTTAGACACCAAATATAGCCTATATTGCTGTCACGTTGAAAGTGAGGTACAGTAGCACTGAACGTGAAATATTTATACTGCTATAGGAAGCTTTTAAATATTAATTAATGGCAGCGTGATTATAATACCTGCCTTCTAAGTCAGTCTGAATAAAATAAATGCTTCAGGACCCTTTGTTTTGTTCAAGTGCTGCAGCTGATGCATGACATGATAGGTAGGAGATTGCTCTGCTTCCAGGAATGATTTTTCTCTTCCTCTGAACTTAGCAGAGCAAGATTTCACTGGGGGGCATCCAAGGAAAAGTGAGCTTTTTGAGCGGGTTTGATTTGTTGTGGTTTTTGTTTTGTTTTTAATTTTGTTTACTGGAGTAGGCAGTCTTGGTAATTATTCACTCAGTGTCTTAACTGTGGACATGCGTTGCACTCTCTCAGATAAAATGTTGAGTTGATGATATTCAAAAGATTTGCAGCACTTTCTGGTAGAAGATCGATGTATGCCTTATTTGAAAAGAAGTACTTTTGGAGATAATTACATCACCACTACCAAGGATGAGTCTGTTCCATGTAGAGTCAGCTGGATGAACTGTCTAAGCTGTTTGAAAGATGCTGTATTTTACCAAAAAGATGGCTGCACTTGAGTCTCCAGTTATAATGTTGTTTTTAATGATAAATGACCACCTACAGCAGTTAAAATTCTCTATGAAAGATGTTGTGTGTTTCCAGTAATTTGAACTTGTCTTTTTAAAATCTGTGCCAATAAGAAAAGAGAGGCATAGAATTTCTGAAGAGAGACTTCTGAAAGAAAAAAAAAAGATGAAGAGTGTACAGTTTGGCTGGAGAAGCAAAACAGAACAAAACCAAAATTCATATATATAATTCAGTGCCTGCTTTTAGTAACTTAGGCTGCAGTCCCCTCTGTGACACTGCCACCTCTTTTTTTCTTCCAAGGGAGAAAAGAAAATGGAGGAGTTGAAAGAAAAGCTAGGAGGCCACTCCACAAAAGAGTATAAAGTAGTCTCATACTCCACAGTAGTGTGAGTATAGAGAAGGGTGTGGGGGCAGAGAGAGAATGTGAATGTATTGGCTTCCTGCTTTGTGCCTGAGACTGAAATTCTTTTCTTTTTTCTTTTTACTAAAAGTCTGAAAAGTCTGAGGTCCCTGGTGTCGGTTCTGATTCTGCAGAAGCAAGAGGTGGGTCAGCAAGTAGAAAAGGTAATGCTCCTTTCAGCAATGAACTGCAGTGATGGATCTGCTGCCTGGTCCTCTTCTGCTGTGTCCCCTTGCTGCCAGCTCTTCTGCTTAACTGCAGAGCTGTGCCCAGCCCCGTGCATTTCTGATCCTTCAGTAATATAACAAATATTAAATAGCTCATTTCTGCTAAGCCTTCTAGAAATAAATAGATAATATATGCCCATGGTGTAGGTGTTTATGTGGAAGGCTACATTCCCAACAGTAAATTTCTGGTGCCATTAAAACGTCTATCAGAACATCTCTTGGATTTCTGGGGCTACATAAAAAGGCATTCACAAAAATAATGTGGTTGAGGGTAGCATCTCTGGGAGGAGGATGCTTGTTAGGTTTTTAAGAGAGTCCCACAGAGAACTAGGAAAAAGAGTTCCTTTCTTTAAGTACTTGTAGATATAATGGCAACTTCCATAATAACACAGCAGGAGCCCCACAGTAAGAAACTGGGCAGTTATAACACTCTATTTACCTGTCTTGTAAGTTACAGGAAGTTTTAAGTGTTGAGGAACCTGAAACTGCTGCTGCCATAGGTCAGGAAGGGGTTGTAATTTCTTTTTCGAGATTGTCGTGGCAAAGCTGGGTCCCAGGTTTGTGCGATGATGGAGATCACTCCTAACTGATGTACCTGCAACTGCTTGCGACATCTCTGGCTGACCCAGCAGAGCTGGAGCTAACACACTGCCTCTCCCAAACTGCACGGTAGTGCAGTTCTAGAATAAATAAGGGGCCTTAAATAGTGTCAAGTGCCAAAAACGCTCATGGATCGTTGGAGTCCACCACCACTTAAGTCAGTGTGAGAGGAAGACTCTGGGTTGCTTACATTAATTTGGCAGACTGAAGCCAGAGAAGAGCATATGCAAGTGGAATGCAGCACTGTGTAGTAAAATTAATGTATCCTAGATACCATAAAGCAAGAATGTATTTCACCATTTCAGGAATATGAAGTGACAGATTTCTGCCTTATGTTCACTCGGTGCAATGTGCCATAAGAAAGCAGCTTTCTGAAAAGCTTACATGTATTGCTTTGACTTCAAAAACAGTGTTCACATTGTGAAATAATGCTGTCTTGATTATTACAAATAATACTTTGCTTCTTACGTGCTTCTGTGGTCCATATGGTCATCTTTTGAGCTTGTAATTTGCACTCTCAGCAATGTGGTGTTTAACTTCTTTTCAGGCACTTTAAATTGTTGGTGTAGGTATCTGTCAAATGAAAGGTGTGAAGTAATGGGCTATGTATGGTCAACTGCAGCATTTTGTGTGCATGAATATCTGACATTAATTATTTTTTCAAGACATTAAGAATACTTCGGTAGTGCAGTGCAGGCCCAATGTAGATTTCATTCTTCTGTTTTTCTCTAAAATTATCCAATTGGCTAATGAAATTCCATACTCCTATTATTATTTGAATTCCCCAAATGAATAGACTGAAGAGAGTATTTACCTGCAGATACGTTATATTGTTATCATTATTGTCTACTGCATTTAACAAATAAAAATCCTAGCTCCTGCATTACAAGGAATTGATATTTACATTGTTCTTCAGTGCTACACCATTAGACTTCAGTTTATGATCATAAACTTGTAGGCTTTTTCTATGCTAAGGTATTCTAGACATTGATTTTTTTTATTTCTTTTCCCAACTAATAAAACAGGATCGGCTGCAAGCATCGCTCCAGCAAAAGGCCTCCTTCAGGTAAGCAGAAACTATGGACAGTTTTATGTTTGGTTGTTGCAGTTACTTTCAAAATTCATCTCCGTTATTTTCTCCAGGTTGCACCTACATCACCAAGCATAGCTAAACAGATGGAAACTTCTAAAAGGAACGAGAACGCAAAGACTACAACTTCATCTACACACACAGATAATGTAATGCAGATATCTACAGCAGATGGGGTGATAAATAACCTTCAAAGGGATGACTCTCTAGACTCCGGTTCCTATGGAAAACAGGCTGAAACTCATGATAGTGGTACACCAGCCAAAACTATTGGCAGGTTTTCAGTAATCAGCACGCAAGATGAATTAACTTTAGCAGCGCCGCATTGCTTAAGGTTCTCTGCACCCCCAGACGTCTATCTGGATGAGCTACCTTCCAGCCCTGATCTGAAGACAGCTGTCCGACGGGTGCAGACAGCCTCTTCTGTTGATGTCCTTTGTGACCAGGGTTCGAGTGATTCTGCCGATGAGCCTTTCCATCGGCAGGCTGCTGCTGCTCAACTATCCCCACCGAGCAGTAGCGCGGCCACCGACTTAATTAAAAAAGCAGCTGCTTTTCTGCAAAGGTCTGGAAAAGCTAGCTCACAAGGCCTCGATTCACCTAATGGGCAAGGAACAAAAATTCCTACCATCAACATAACATCTTTCCACTCGCAGTCGTCATACATGAGCAGTGACAATGACTCAGAATTTGAAGATGCAGATATGAAGAAAGAATTGCAGAACCTGAGAGAAAAGTACGTCGGGTTTGCAAACGGTGCTAGGGCAGATTGTGTTAAGATACCTGGGCAGCATCTCTGCATATGCTAAGCAAATGTGTGTTTTGCATAGCTGTAATGAGTAAACAGGTCCTGAGCAAATTAGGCGTCACTGGGACTTTCCCCTGAATGTCATACTGCACCATTTTATGTCAATTTATTTGTCAATTCCATTTAGAAGTAGAACAATTCCATAGTAACTTTTTCAAAACAGCAAAGAATTTCTGCCATGATGTCCGGTTTCCCTACTGAAAAGCTGCATTTTTTTGGTAGCAAGCAATAGCATTTGCAACATGTTTGTGTGTAGTGTTAGGTTCCAATGTGGATGCCAGTTAAGGCTGCATAAAAGTAATCTGGATGTCTGCATAGACAGCTGAAATGGAGTTATCTTCACATCCTTCTCTGAGAGGGTAGTTTGGACTAGCAGATCCACAGACCCATCACTGTTCCTGAACTCAGTTTTACAGTAGCTCTCGTAATGTAATCTATGCAGTAATCTATCCAATCTCAGGGGTAGGCTGGCTGAGCCTGTACGGAGTCTGTCTGTGCTGCCAGTTCCCAGAACCAACTTTTTAAAATTTGAATCTTTCTTTCTTTCCTGGCATGTGATGGCTAAAAACTAGCATTAGCTGGTAGCGTAACCAAAATGTTTAGCTTAAGATATGATAGTTTTACTGAACATGGTTCTTGTTTTAAACAGAACTACAGTAATACAAAAACCTTAAACTCACTTTATGGCATCATTAAATCTGCATTAATAAGGTAATTATTCATGTGCTCCCATTTTTTGGGAAACACTTTTGTTTTTCTTTACATCGAACTATTTCAAACTGACATACTTTCCTCAAGAGGTAACTTTGTTGAAGCCACTGGTTTGAAAAGAGAAGTTCTGGAATAGTTTTGAGTTCATGTTAGATCTCATGTTGAAATTGATTGTTTTTACTTAGCATGTTGAACATCTTTTTAGCTGTCTAGGATTCTGTCTCATAAATGAACATATGAGAAGTCAGCCACCACATGTGCTAGGTAGATAGTTCTAACTTCGTACGTACTGTTGGCTAGGCAGTGGATTGTCTTATAACTGAAGACTGTTCTGTTTCATCTTGTAACTAACTGTGCTGTCAAGATGTGGTGCTTTATCAAATACGTTGCTAACAGTTTTGAATCTATTTTTTATGTTTAGGCATATGAAAGAAATTGCTGAACTTCAGACTCAGCAAAAGAATGAGATAGAGGCGCTGTACATTCGGTTGGGGAAACCCCTTCCTCCCAACATGGGGTTCCTTCACTCTGCCCCACCAAGCAGCCGTCGCCGAAGAACCAGCAAAAATAAATTGAAAGGTGGAAAACTATTAAATCCTCTGGTTCAACAGCTCAGGAGTGGAACATCAAGCACAAGTAGGTACACTAGGTTACTTTCCATTTCCCTGTTGTTTGTTGCTGTTGTGGTTCTGCTGTGTAATTGCACAGACTGCAGAAAACATCCTGAATGTTTGAATCTTTTTATTTCGTTTTTCCTTAATACAATGACTCAAGTTTGCATACTGTGAACTGTTTTTGAAGTGGTCCTTCTTTGAGAACATCTTATTACAGCTGCTTAGCACTGAGCCATACCTTCTCTGCGTCACTGACAATGTTTGGCAGCGAAACAATATCCCACTTTAATTTGGAATACGGCCTGGTTACATTTTCTCATCTTTTCTCCAAATACAGTTTATTGATGTTTGTATTCACTTCTTAGGAACTGTTACCCTCTATTGATTGTGTGCTGTATCATGTTGTTTATTTTTTCCTATGACATGCCATATAAATAAGATTGGATTGCATTTGCTTCCCCAAGGATGTGAAGTAAAAAACAGTTATAAAAGCTGTGATGGATGCTTTGACCGTTTGAAGAACTTTGAGATTTTTCAAATGCTCTCAAACAGTGTGACAGTCTTGAGTCATTGTCTCTTTGGAAAGTATGAAGATAACATTCACGTGGGAAATATTGATACACCCCGTGCCTATTTCTTCAGCAGGATGTAGAACAGAATAAAAATATTTTCCTTCAACTTGGTTCATGCTGTTATGTAGAAGAGTAGCAGCACTTTCAGTATTACCCCTGTATTTTGAATTTGGTAGGTCTTGTTTTCAAAGTCAATGTATTATAGAATTTAATTGCATCAGTCTTAACAGACTTTTGTTTTTAGAGGGTTTTGCTTTTAATTTAGAATTTCAGTTAAGACAGGAATAGCAAAGATATTCAGAGGCAAGACATTCTGTGATCCATCTTGAATCTCTATTTCTGCACAGGAACTGAAGCAATGTTCAGCCTTTTATAAGTTTTTAGCTGCTGCTTGGTTAACTTGCATACGTTTTACTTCCTTTCCTTGTGGTGAGATGCTGCGAACGTCTGTGATCATTTGTCCATCCATTTTCCCACTTGTTCTTGGGTTGTCTGTAGCCTTTCTCTATTTACACATGAAACCCATATTTTTGCCTCCGCTCATGGATCTTGGCTCATATCAGTGCATTACCTTAGTTCAAAGAATTTAAGCCTATTTCTACATTACAATGTCTTCCTTTCCATCCTTTTCATTGTCACTTTAAGTTAGAGAACTGCAGTCTGCTCAGTCTGGGTGCTTCTTCAGTGCATGCTTCCTTCATGCATTTCTTCAGTGTTACTTTTCACTTTTTTGAGGCATTGTGTAAAGTTTATGATATCTTTGAGAACCTGCATTCACTGCCTGAGTTTTCTCATCCTTGACTAGTTACATTCCTCATTTCTGGGCCTCCCTCTAGGTTGTCTCTCAGTGATCAAGGACAGGCAGTCTGTAATGCAGTTAGTTACTGACATACGCTAATTAGCATTGCCACTGTTAGTTGCTTTTGCTGATAAATCCATGTCACAAATGATTACAAAGTTACTCAGGTGTTAAAGCCTCTTTGCCTTGATATATCTATATAGGTGGATATATAGATGCAGATTATATTTCGTCACGCGTGTATCTATAGATAGCCATAAATAAAAAATTCCTCATGTCTTTTCAGCAACTTTATTTCTCTCCATTTGTTTGCTTTCACCTTTCATGTTTGAGTGGAAACCTACTTATTCTGCTCTGTCATTTTGTGACTCCATCCTCCTAGTCAGGCACTTCTGCAACTCGCTTTGTTTAAACAGTGCTCTTTGAGTTCCTGACTCCAGTCTTTCTAAAAATGTGGAAAAGAAACGCTGTAAAAATCAAACTTACTCCAAGAGCTTCTTGGAGAATCTGGATCAGTAATAGCATATGAGGTTATTCTGTGCCACAGAATAATCTATAAAGTCTATGCTTAATACAGTACTTCAGAATTGTAGACTACTATTCTTCTTGGTAGCAAATTAACAATTATTTTTAGACACTTTTTTTTTCTTCAGTAGTTTCCTAGCATTTGCCATTACTTGTATTTTGTTTGTTTGTTCTTTCAGGTAATCTTTCAGACTCTAAAGACTCACCCCACAAAGAAACAACTAAAGCTCAATCTGGATCTCCAGAAACGACGGCAGTAACTTCTTCTGCATCAGCCACATTTGGGAAGTCTGTTCAGACACAGCAGCCATGCTCTGTCAAAGCCTCTTTGTCTTCTGACATCTGCTCCGGCTTAGGCCCCGAAGGAGGTGATGTGAATGCAAGCTCTGGCCAAGGTGATTTTTTCATACCAGCTGTTCAGCATATCTTCCAGCACATGCTAAAATTAATTTGCTTCCCTTACGCTTGAACTTTTAGGAGTGGATTTCACTTTTAGAGATATAAGAACATGAACCTTTGGCAATCCAAATTACTGGCTTATCTTTTAAAATGCCACTACAGTATTGTCAGAAGAACAAAAATAAAGTATCTTACAAAGTATTAAGAATCAACGCTCAAGAAGGCACACTAGTTTTTTAGAAAGTAACTACCTTTTACTTTTGCCAGCAGTGGCTTTATACTGACACCTTTTCTGGAGTCTGTCTTATGGATTTCTGAGAAAAAGAAAGGGAAGGGAAAAAAAAAGATGAAGGATAGGAGATTGTTTCCCTTTTTTCATTTTGGGCTTTTTCTAGGCCCTTGATACTGGTAGACCCAGATTTCCTCATTATAAAGTAGCAATCCATTTCAGATGTGGAAAAAAAAAAAAAGAAAAAAAAGAACCAAGTTATGCTTCCATTATCTAAGGGGTTAACTTTGTGCATGCTTTTGGAGTCCCAGCTAAGTGACTGTAGAGTGGTAGATTTGGCTGTTTCCCCAGTCCTGACTTCCGATACTTCTGTGTAGTACACACCTCTGTAGACTTTGACTGATCTTGTTGCCATGCATATTGGAAGTTATAATGATGATTAAGATACCTTCCTCGCATTGCACATCCTGCCAAACTAATCTACAAAATATCTATCTGTTCTCTTCTGCTGTTATTGCATCCTTTGTGTATGGTCAATTAACTTAATCCTCTTTGGCAAAGTTAAAATGGAGATGTGGATGTTTAACTAACAAAGCTGATTTGACTGATGGTATAGGACATCTGATCACAGCTACTTGTACTTTATAAGTGTCTTTGTTTTCTTCCCTTTATATTCATTTGCAGGCTGGACGGTTTTCCACCAAACGTCTGAGAGAGTGACCTATAAATCTAGTAGCAAACCTCGTACCAGATTCCTCAGTGGACCTGTGTCTTTGTCCATCTGTTTGTATTTGTTCTTTTGTATTTTATCACAGTCCATCTTTCTTTTACCCCCTTTTTCCAATTTCATGTTTTATATCTCTGATATGTTTGGCAGGATGCCCCTTTTTCTGAACCATCTTTTCTTTCTTTTTATCTTTCTTTTAAGTAATCACCATGAACACACCTTATTTATATTAATTTTTCATATGAAAGCTTTTTTTGCACTGCTTTTGGCTCATGCCTGGGCACCAAAAGCATGTGTGGAAGATCTCATCATTTATTATATAGCCTTATGGTAAATTTTACCCTGGACTTATCAAAGCTTTTGTACTTTATGTGATTTATGTTGAAGTAATTTTTTATTTGCAATGTGGCAAATATACATGTCTGCTGTCCCGGTTCCAGCGACAACAAAAAGAAATCCATCCTTCTGTAGACGAATGGTCTCTTTCACACATGTTTGGACTATGAAGACATGCATGTAGCAAGCTGATACAATACTAGAAGGTCACTGAAGGGTATAACTTCCATACAAGGGCTGTATTAACACAATATACAGTACTGTTTATATCCACTCTATTTTCTTTAATTTTTTCCCCCCGCTCTTTGCATGTGGAAATGCTGAGACGATAGTGCTCCAGCTAGTTCTTTCAAAATGTCTTTTCTAGGTGGGCTTTTCCCCATGCATTCACTTTAAGTAGTGTAAGTGAGCAATTTTTTATATACTCATAAGTAGTGGGAAGATCTGGTTACTCCAAGGTAGAGTACCATCAAACATTTTTGTGTAAGCTGATCTGGCTGAAGCACTTCACTCAGTTGATTTTCTTATGACCTTATGTGACCTCAGAGATGAAGTCAATTAGCAGTTCATCAAAGCAGAAACAAATAAAAAGCAGTATCAGATTTTTATATGATACTTTGAAACGGATTGCTAGGATCCAGAACTTCTGAATTCAGATAATTGCGCACCTACTATTTATACCTTATTTGTATGACATCTAAAGTAATTGGCAATTCAACCAAATGATATCAAGCTTTCTAATTAAAAAATGCAAACCTTTTTACCAAGCAGTATATGCTGCCTTTTAGGCAAACAGATTTTGCTTGTACAATAAAGATATGTTGGGCTGACCAGGTACTATAGGCCACTTACATATAACGCTAGGAAGGATAATAACTTTCTGGAGAAAACGTTTGGTTAACTGACTGTTTGTTTGCATTGATAGCAGATCTCCTACCGGAGTTCTGTGTTGCTCATAATTATTCAAGCAGTATACATCAAAGGCACAAGAGCACTCAAAAACACTCCTCCTAATTTTATGAATAAACAATATTTTTAAAAATAATCTTGATTTTTGTTTGAGGCCCATAAAATTCAATCATTCAGGTTCTTGAAAACTGATGTTTACTGCTTAGCATACTGCATTTATTTTCATGCAAGTTTTTAACAAGTTTTGAGACAATTTTGCATTCAGGGATTTCTCTGAGAACCTGAGGGAAATTCTCAGTTCACGAATTGTTCCATTTGGTGTTATAATAGACATAATAGTTTCTTCTTCTGCACATATCATTCTCAGAAGTGGTTTCATTAATCTTTCACAAAATTACTATTCGGGAGGATGCAAAAAGACTGGGAGATGGCAATTAAAAAACAGCATTTTAAAGATGTTTGGGTGCATCGATATTGTGAATGAAACCAAGGGAATATGTAAATTCTTCAAATCACAAAGTTTCCCAATACTTAAATAATTCAGCAGCACAACTAATTGGTTTCTGTTCTCGGCCCATATGCTCGCTTCTCCGTTTCTTTTGGGCAAAGTGTTCAGAGATTGGCACTCCCCCATTTCTGAGTCATATGAGAACACAGACCTGATTTCAGGCGCTTCACCCTGACACATCCATCCCGAGCTTGAAATACTGCCAGTCGCTTCAGTTGCTAGACAGCTCTCCACAGCTGAATTCCTGGTAGCTTTTGATGGGGATGGAAGGTTGTTTCGGCCTGTTTTCCTAGTGAGCCCACCCGGCTGGTTGTGTGCGTGGGAAGGGACCTGTGAAGAAGATGGGGCTGTGTGCGTCCCACCTGGCCCAGGGCTGGGGCTGCTGCAGCCATAGCCAAAAGCTGGACAGACGTGTGTCTAGTGGTTCCATCTAGTGGTGTCCAGGGCAGCCGTGACCACGAGCCTCAGAAAAAATAGTGTCAAATGATGGTGATGACAGTGGGAATGCCGCTAGCTCGCGCCCCTTCCCCTCTGGAAGGGAGGTAGTTTGACCCAGCATGAAGGAGACCCGAGCGTTTGGAGCAGGCGCCAGAAGCATGGTGTGTTGGCATCTTTGCTGCAGGCTTGAGCAAAGAGCATGAGCGTTTGAGACGCGGTGAGCAAGTGCACATGGAACTGGGGTACAACCTTCAAACACAGGTAGTTCTTTGTGTCTTGGCAATTCAGGTGCCTGGGTCCTTTCCACAAGTCAAGGTTTCCTAGGGATTTTTTTAGTTCGAGAGCTGCTGGGAGAAGTTGTGCTGGGTTTTCAGAAATGCTCTGAATCTATACACTTGATGGAGGAATAACAATGCTTTGGGGAGCCTGGGTGTTTCAAAGTGAGGCACGTATTGTATTAGTAGAGAAATCAGCAGCACGTTTCTAAAAATAAATGTTCAGACAGTTTTACCCAGTACTTTTCCCTAGTTACAAAGCCCATCAAACTTAAATGCTTTCACAGTGTTCTCCCAGGGCTGCTTTTGGTATCTGTCCCCTTTGTCCAGGATTGACTTTTCCGTGTACTTTTTGTGGAATAAAATATTTTTGATGGTCTCCAGCATAATTTTAGCCTTAGCTTCTTTTACGGGTTAAATTCCAAGGGCATCTTAGGGAGGAGTTTGCGCTGATTGTGAGTGGGATTTTCAAAAGCTCCATTTCGCTTAGACTTGTGATCTCATGTAAAGCTCTTTTTGTCAGGTCTATAGTCATTAATATGTTGTACATGAATACGTGATTATGGAAATGGTCTAACAATTTATTGCCATTTCAATTTTATTTTAGCTTTCAAGTTTTTTGGCAGCTGTTACAGTACAAGTATGGGACTGCATTTTTTTCTGTCCTGTACGATACAATAGCTACTTAATTTTTCAGATATTATCTCTGGAATTGGAGGTAAAACACTTTGCTTAACTTTTACAGTCTGAGATTAAATCTTAATTAAGATTCATCTCCTTTGCTTTTCAGCTATTAAACACCCTTATTGTAGAAGTAAAACTAATTCACCAGATTAATTGTATTACCAAGTGCACTTTTAATTGAAATTGAATTTTAAATGAATTTTAGGTGGTGATCAGCAGTCCCTGTTTCAGGCAATATCACTATTTAGATAATGTTTCTCATCTCCCAAGCGATGTGCTGGAGTGATACAGCTTGGAAGAAACAGCACTTTTTGGTGACTGACTCTTTCGTAGCATTTTTCTTAAAGTAGGCTCCCTTCATGTGGATATTTTGTGCATATGTCTAGTATCGTTGTTCTGTTACTCTCCCACGTGATTCGGGGCCCCAGGTTTGATTTGGCATCCAAGGTGCACATTAGCTTGTGACTTGGTGTTCAGGAAGTAGAGGGTTTGGTGATTAAACGTTTTTACATGCTTTTGAGCACGTACTGTAGTCAGCTGCCTGCTCGTATTTTTTGCAGGCAGTTGCTTTTCATTTACATACATATTGTGCCAAACGCTACCCATTGCTGCCTGCAAAATGCTGCAGGACAGTTAAGAAAATAGCATTCCAATATCACTACCGCTGTTTTTATAATGGCAGTTGCTAGCTAACTTTAAGAGATAAGTAAGGTAAAGTACATTTGAGCAAAAAGAGAAAAAAATTACCAACAAATAAAAAATGCAACACAATGTTCAGTTGTGAATGTGACTTGTACTTTTCCTCTAGGCTTTGAGCTGAGAAACTAAACGTTTGGTCATGCTTGCATAAGACATTACTGTAGTCATGTCCTTCTGATTTCCCTGGAATAGAAACTTCATTAAACTTCATTAAACTATAGCAAATAACAAGAAAATCTTTCAAAACAATCTTTCTGTTCCTCCTCATGCCACCCATATCAGAACACAAGCATTTCTTCTCCCTTTTTTTTCCTCCCTCTTTTCTTTATTTTCTCTTTTCCAGTCTCTGAGTGATGTCTCTCCTTTCTCCTTTGAAGACTCATTCAGAGCCTCTGTCAACCTGGACCTGCAATCTCTGAGTTTAAAGCTGCATTTCTGGCACAGTAACATAAACCGATGGCACCAGTTCACCATGCAGGAAAAGCACACACATTCTGTATCTTGCCTTTTGCCCAGCCTCCTGATTTTGCTCATGTGTTCAAGTGCTTCTTCACAATAAACTTGCCATGCCCCATACCAGATCTTCATCTCCTGCCATACCATGACGATATTCTTCTTATCAAGTCCAAAATACCTTTCAGGAAATTTGGCACTCAAATAGAAATGGTGCTCATGTCTGGCGAGATCTGACTGTCAAATAGGGTTCTCTGTACACTTCTGGCACTGTAGATAACTGTCCAACAGAATATGTAAAATAACAATGAAGGATCTAACAAGATAACAAAAAACCACCTAGTTTGGTTAAATGAGAACTCTGCTGGATTATTTTTCTGCACTTGGACAAGACATAAGGGAAACTCATTCACAGTTGCTTTAATTGAAGTTCAGAATCTCACATTTAGACACAAATCATACTAATAAATATTTGAGAAAATTGGCCTCAGACCTGCAGAACAATGTATCTTTTTGGACTTGTAAAACAGGACTTTTAGGGTTCTTTTGCAGTTTCTCTTTGCAGCCAGACTAGTTTTACTTGTTCCTGAAAGCATTTTTGGCCTCCTATCACAAACTGAATTGACATCATTTCCTGCATAAAATAGGAATCCAAATCTCCTAGTAGGAAGCCAAGGCAATTTGAAACAAACAAACAAAAATGCATCTTTAAGTCATGGGACCTTGCTTTTGGCATGCTATTGTACCTTTCAAAGCTTCTGAATGGCTGCACATTAATAAAGGTTTGAGCTGTCCAGTTATTTAGACTTTCTTTACTCACCTGAACTGCTGACTTTGTCTGTCCTTTCTTGCATAATAACTACTTTCTGATTGCTTAAAAGTACAGAAGCTTGTCCGTCAGATTTGTTGTGTTTAGTCTTACCTAATTCTGTATGTCTTGTATTGTTTTACCTTGTAGGGTCCACCTTGAAACGACTATGTCTAGGCAAAGATCACAGTAGTAGTAACTATCCCATTTTTGTTTCTCAGTATTTCCTTCATGGCATGGGATTATTTTTGGTTTTGTTTTTTAATTTTTACTAAAAGCTACTTGTTTAATGAATAGAGCTGATGCACTTATACTGGTATGAAATTAGACTGTATAAATCGTGATACTTTCATGATAATGCATGTGCTGTGATGTTTGGGGAACCACGCATGCTGCAAGACAGTTGTGGTATTCTTTGTGTGTGAGACTGTGCACGCATGCAGTCAGAAAACTGGATTATGTGTATATGTTTTTCTAAAATACACGTCTTTATATGACTGCAGTTTTCTGCTAGAGGAATTTATAGCTTAAAACTATCTTGTTCCTGTTGAGATGCATGAAATATTAAACACTAATTGAAGAGCTTTTCGGTCAAAATACTTATTTTCTCACTGGTCCCTTTCCCTCCCCCCCAAAAAAAAAAAGGAAAAGGAAATGAGCAGTGTTGACTTAAATGTTATGTTGCAGGTTGAATGCATGATCATTTAAAGGTTATTAACATTTTATATAACCGTAAGAGTAATTAGTTTACTCAGTTTCATTGGCTGGTAACTGATTAACAGAAAAAAAAAAAAGACTGAATGTTTGTGTTTGCTTATATAATAATTTTACTACAGTTCTCTGAACTTTTTGCTTGGAGAGATGGTCTTTATTTAAAATACGTAGATGCATCAAAACTGTTTGCAGAAAGTTACTTTATAGTTTCTGTTCGGGTCAAATTCAGGCACCTTTGGTTGCTGTTCACTGCTGATCTTGCTGTGTCAGACTTGTAGTTGCCAACAGATAAATAGGATGTTATTTCTGTAAAAAATAGAAAAAAAATGTGAGCCTATAAAATTAAATCTCTGTCAATACTCTTCCTGTCTGTTCTCACCTATCCCAGAAGTTCTGTATCTATATCTTTGTTTCAGAAACTCAAACACCCACTTACGTCCTCCTCTCTCCTCTTTCTTCTGTGCACTCATGGTCCTGATGTTTTTTTCCAAAACGTGAAGACGACAGCAAAAATGGTCCTAGCGCAGAGAGGCTGCGGGTTCCCAGAGCCTCTGAGGCAGAGTAGCCAGCTGTACTCGTAACCTGTACGGTAATTGAGTTTTTCCAGGAGGACAGTAAACTTATCAAAGTAAAATAGATGGTAAATTCATTTTTAAAATGCACGCAGCTTTAGCAAGTAACACGCTGCCTCGCACTCTTGTGGTAGTCTTCCATGAAGACACTTTGCAAGCCTTAGGAGGTCAGTGTTACTGGGAATGAGTTGTTTCTTCTCTCTTGGTCGTTAATTTCAGCTAGAGAGAAGTTTTGCGTACTACAGCTAGTGGCTCAGGTAAGGTCATGTAATTGCAAATATGAATGCATTGGACCTGGACCATTTCTTTAAGCAAAGGTGTTCTGTAGAAAGGAGGGGGAAGGCTAAGTCAGAAATGCCACCATTTGATTAATCGCAGTATGTGAGAAACTGTTTGAGCAGCAAAGTGGTGAGACGGAGATGCCATTGTCAACTTTCTTTGTGTGTGATTTTCCAGGATCCTCCACAAACAGTCTTGTAACGTGTCCTGAGCCCCTCCCGCAATCAACTCTGCAGGTTCAGGCCAACAACAGTAACAACAAGAAGGGAACCTTCACAGACGATCTGCACAAGCTGGTTGACCAGTGGACAAGCAAAACTGTTGGAGCTGCACAGGCAAAACCTTCTTTAAACCAACTGAAGCAGAACCAAAAAAGGCAGGACATGGAGCCAAAGCCTAATCCCATGCAAACACAGAATGAGACATGTGGAGTAAGTGGCACTCCTTGAAGAAAATACCTTTTGCTATGTGTCTGAAAGCCTTTGCAGAACTCAGATTTGGAGGAGGACATAAACTAAATTACATCAAATAGATGCTTCGTATAAATGTCCAACTCTTTTCATTAAGTTCTAAAATAGATTTTTAAAAATTTGGAATAATATTGGGAGATACATGGGCTGCAATATGTATATAAATATATTTTTTTTAATTGCAAACTACTCATTAACAGAAATATACAGCAATACTCGTACCATCAACCATATGTTCTTTAAGTTTTTACTATTGCTAAAATTTTCTTTTTCTTGATATTTAACACGAATCTTCCTTAGGCAGAACAGTGGCTGGGCTAGTGGCTTGGTGGCAGCAAGCTTTTGTTTTAGCAGAAGCGGTGTGGATGCCGTGCTGAGATTATGGGACAGACAGATTTTGTTCTTACCCTTGCTTGTTGTGCTGCACTGTGCAGTGCTAAACTTGTGCATCTCTAAGGCTCTCTGCCTCATGAAAACAGAAATTCTGTGAAAGTAAACTACAATAAAATGGGAATTAAAAGTGCCCCCATTCATCCACTCTCATTTTCAGTAGCAGGAAAACAACGTTGTGACGTGTGTTTGTGTCTGTGTTTAGCTCTTGTTTTTATGACTGTGTGATGATACAGAGGCAGGCACAAAAGCGAATGAATCCCAATTTACAGTCCTCTCCCACCCTGGTCCGGTTTTCCAGACTCCTTCCTCCTCCTCACAGATGGGTGGTTTGTTGACTAATCACTTTTGCTGGATTCATTTTTTGAAAGAGTGGAAATTGAGCCAAAGTAGAGGAAAATAATTTTAAAGGCAAACAAACAGTGAAAACAAAACTAATGAGAGACTGCTTGAATATAATACCTGATAATAATAACTGAAAAACAAGATAACTGGACCTGAGCAGAAATCCATTGCCTATTCAGTGTGTAGAAGGGAAAAGGCATTTGTATGCAGCAGGGCAGCTGTGTAGCTGTTCAGGAGGTGAAACTTGCTGAAGCAGGGACTTGCTGCTGTGTCTGCCTTGCTACCTGCTGGTTTCTGAGTTGGTAGATCACTGACTTCACAGGAAAAAAAAACATTTCTGTAAGTTTATTAAGCAATTTTACATCAATTCCTAGTGACCATAAACGAACAAAAAACAGAGAGAAAATAACCCTGCTATGTAGTGATGGTTTGAACAGCATAAAAGTGTTTGGTGTAGTAGCAACAGCAACTTAAGACCCTATTAGTACTCACAAAACAGGTCAAAGAGGATGTTAGTAAATACAAATTAAAGGTTTCTGGAGGTGCTTTAGAAAGTGATGGTGAGGGCACAGGATTTTGATCCCTTTAAGTCACTTCTTATTCTTTTCAGTGTGCTTTTTTGCACCTTGATTTCTTTTCCCTGAGACTAGTGTGATAGATTGAAGTATTTGGTGGGGGTGTTTTACCTATTTTCAACTCTGGAAAAGCGAGTGGTTATTTTTCTTATCTAAATGGGCTGTTAACATCAATTTAGGGTTAATTTTCCCTTCTGCTATGTGCTGTTTCAAGCCTGTGGAAAAGGCAGAATGTCTCTTTGAGAGAACAGGAACATCCTTGTCTTGACACGCTGGTTTTAGAAGGTTTGTGCTTTTCTAGAATATGCCTGTTGTTCCAAGGAATGAACGAGGCTGAAGTAACTCAGATTGTTTACAAAGAACTTAGAAATAGAAAGGTTGGGATTCCCTGCTCTTCAGTTCACGTTGCCACTTGCTGCTTGGAAAGCTTTCAGGCAGACTACAAGCACTGCGCCAGCTTGCCCTGGATCATTTTATGCACCAAGGCCTACTATGGGAGTGGGGCTGCAGAAGAGGTAGACAGCAAATCTGCCTAGTGTGCTTAAGGTTATTGCTGGGGTGTTTTGGCCGCGAGGATGGCAGAGCGTGCCACAGATGATTTTGGACCTTCCGATACAGACGAGCCCCTCTGAATTGCACCGTCCTGTGCAGGGAGCAGGAGCTGCCGCTGTGCTGCATCCATCCTCCCTCTCAGGGAGGAGAAGCAGAAAACAGGGCCACGGATGTGATTTAAAAGACTTTTAGGACAGTACAAAGGCTGTTCTGGAACTTGAGCATCATTCTGCTGTTTGTGCCTTTTCAAATTCACCCTAGAGGAGATCTTGAAGCGAAGGCAGGAGAATGCTTCACAGTGTTAGGAGAAGAATAGCCCAAAGAGCAGGGGGGAAACTGTGAGGAAGGACACTTAGCCTGGCCAGCCAGACAAGTGACCCAAAAATGCCAGTTCTTGGAGTAATGAGTTATATGGGGAGATGTTATACTTGCACTAAATCAGTGTTGAGTCCATGTTTTAAAAAGGTATTAGGCAAAAAGAACTCAGGAAGTCACATAAAGGAAGGAAAAAATAGTTTCCTGACAGGGAGAATATAAAGCTCAGGCTGTTCTTCTTCAGTCCATCTGTTAACACCATCTTTTTGTTTTCCTTTTGGTTAAATACAAGAATACCTTTGCAATAAAAGAATTGAGGAGCACTAAACAGATTTCCAGCCCACCAGAGAAAGTTATAAAAAAAAAAAAAAAAAAGCTTTATGTTGGAAATAAAGGCTAGATAAATTGGAAATGTGGTGTTACTTAGCTCTTTATTTTTATTTTTTTTTTGGCAGTGCCAATGGCTAAACATTTGAACAAATAAGCAGCAAAGCAGGAGAGCAGGTTGCCTCCTACCTTCAAACTGGGTATTTTGTTGTGGGAGAAGCTAATGCTGGTCCAGTGTCACACTTGGCAATGAGGGCCAGGAGGCGGTGTTAATGCCTTTGTTTTGAAATATCCTCTGGAATTTATTGGAAAGAAAGATGTCCAAGCTTGAAGAGCTTTTAAACAGGAGTAGAAGCAACGTGAATTATCCCATAGTGCTCTGTTGGCTCTAGGGAAAGCCCCGGGACTCAGCACCATGCAGAGCTCCTCCATGTAGCTGATGGGCATCTTCCTGGGGTGCAGGTTTGGGACTTGTGTTACACAAAGTATGACCAAGAAGGCATCGGACCAGATGGCCCCTTTCTTCTGTGTTCGTTTTCCCAATCTCTAGGCTAAAGTAAAACTGCAACAAAACATCCATAGGGGTACATTTGTTGGTTGTTTTTCTCCTGCTGTCCGACCACTGCTATCAATACATAAGGTAGTTTGGCTGTTTTCAGGTCTTTCACTGTGGAAACAGAGAACTAACTTTCCTGATAACATACTGATCACAACTTTCCTGAGGTGTTCTGGTTTTTGGATTTGTCCCTCTCCCCCTCCTCCTCCCTCCCCCGAAGATGCTTCTAATGAACAGCAGCAAATTGTTTGCTGTGTGAATACTATATGTTATTGGTATCTTTTTTTTTTTTTAACTAAGGCTACTTTTTAAGGTGGAAATTGGCTCAGAAGAGAAATTAATGGAGTGTTTAATAAGCTGCCTCAAGAGTTAGTGGTTTTATTTTCTTCCTCTTTGTTGTCAGAGTATAGAAAGCAATAAAATAATTGGGATGCAAGAGTAGACTTGAAATTCTGCTTTATTTCTCTGGAAGTGACAATTCCATCAGCAAAAAATTGCCTGTCAGTTTGGCTGCAAATCTTGATACATAGAAGCTTGTGGGGGAACCTTCAGGCTTCCAATTCTATTACAAGAGCACTGAGATGTTCCTCTTCAGAGGTTTTATGTGAGCATGGAAACATGAATGGATTCTCATTTTCAGTAATTTGAAAGGTAGTAGGAGATACTAGGAAAAATTAAAGTCAAACTGCCTGAAAATAGCTATTTCTTGCATGCTCATCCATGTCGAAGGCATGATGAAATAATTCTTTCTTCCAGGTAATCGTGGTTACCGCCGTCTAGGAACGTGAGCTGCTTTGCATGTAAAGAGTACTGGATATTGTGTGCTTAAAGGTATTATCTGAGGATGCCTGGGAGTAAAAGGTGTAGCAAAAATGTTTTCTTCCCTCATACTGTGACATGCCTACGTGGGTTTTAAAGAAAAACCTATTACCAAAAAAAAGCTGTAAACGTGCTCTGAGTCAATAACGCGGCTGTTTCTGTGAAGCATGCGGGTCTGTGTCAGTCAGTGACGTGTGCTGTGGTTTAGGCACTGTCAGTAATAGCTGCACATCTGTTTGCATTTAGTACATCTTGGTTTTAATGAGCTGGCTGCCTGGGAAGCAGGTGCTCTGGAGATAGCTACAGATGTGAAAACAGAGCAGAAGGACTATTAACACCTTTTACTGTGTCTTCCATGTCCATTGGATTGAAAGAATAATAAAAATATGATGAATCTGTGCTTGGAGCTGTTCAGAGCTGCTTTCTCGCTCTGAATGTCAGAATAGCTTTCCAGGAGCCTGGAAGGATACAAACACAAATCTTTAGTAACACCTCGTAACTTTGGGTTTTCAGTAAACTGGAAAAGGGTGATAAACAAGTATTAGCATCCTTGCCCTGCTCGTGCTGGCAGCCAGCACTAACCTGTTCTGTTATTCGGTTTCATTTCAGTGGTAGTTGGGCTGTGCAGAAGTACAACAGTAATGCTAATACATAGCCGTCAACATGCAGCTGAAAGAAAAAATATTTAAATCCTTCTTTTTTAGAATGTGTTGTGATAGTTATGGTTTCACAGCAGAATTAGCTGGTTTCATCTGTTCTAACGTAAAAACAAATATTTATAAATTTATAGGTAATACATAACTATTAGCTATATACATTCACAGTAGTGTAGCTATGAATATTGCTAAAGGGGAAATTTAGAGCTTGGTGACACATGATGACAAGGCAGAGAATTGAAAAAATGAGTCCAAAGAAAGATACTTTTTTCTGTACTACCATAGCTTTTGTCCAGTTGGGGTGTGTTTTGTTTTCACATATGTTTCTTGTGTATGTTCTTGTTCATGTGTATATTATTCTTATTCTCCAAATGAACATGTATGGTTTGGGGACCAGGAGCAAATGGCAGCAAAGTGAAGACTGGCAGTAAGAAGCAGACATCTGGGGAGCAGGAGCACGAAGGTGTTGGTAGCTGGCAGGGATGTGTGTGAGCCCTTGGGGCAGGGTTTGATGCAGGGGGGCGGCGAGCGAGCAGGTGGAAGGCAGTGGGCAGAGATGCAGCCCTAGGTGCCCGTGTCTGTGTGGGTCCCCTTTCAAGGCTTTCCCCTTAGATAGTGAAGTGGTTAAGCGCTCTTCGTGTGGTGATGTATGTTCATTAAGTATATTGCTTCTGTAGAAAGGGCTAATTCAGATGCAGAGGGAAAGAGGGGGAGAACAAAACCTCCCTTCCTGTTCAACATAGAATACGTTTTAGGATATCAACCTCTTCTTCCTTCCAAAAAAAAATAATAACAATTTTAAAATCCCTGTTAAGTATCTCTAGCAGACACTTACTTTATGTGGTGATGACAGGTGTAAATTTTGCACTGCTTGTGCAAATTCATCAAGTTTGAAAGTGTCTGTCAATTCAGCATGCTTATGGCCAGGTCAGCTGATGTTACAGAGCTCTAGACAGGCAGCAGAACAAACAGAAGTAATTAATATTGTAATATTACAAATGAAGTAATGCCATCCATAGTTAGCTAAGTCCTGTAATCTCATTCTGCATTGCTAGTGTTTCATCATCTAAAGTTGAATTAGAAAGGAAAAACACCACTTTTACTTCACCTTCCTGCAGGAAAATTAGGATTAATAAAAAAAAAAAAGTATGAATGCGGGCTATTGTTAGAACAATCTGTTTTCAGTGACCTCTAAACACGGGCTGCTTGAGCTGTTGCAGGATTCTGATATTGTACCTCTTGCTTTCAATTCCCAAGATAGCTTCAGTATGAAGTAACTGATCTGCACCCAGCTTCAAGCTGCAGGTAGAGCACCAAAGCCCAGAAGATGCTGTGGAAACTGAAGCCTTGTTGTCACTAGGACGTAGTGTGTCATAGTGCTTAGTAACCGCTGCACATTTTGGAATCAGCTGCTGATACCAGAACTTGAACTTTTTGAGCAATCTTGCAAAAATGACGGGATGATAGCTACCAAGAGAGGACACCCAAGCAAGTGGGGAGCTTTGAATTTTGTCAGCAAGGTGACTGCAGTCTCCATGGCTTTCCTAAAGCTAGGGAACATAACTCCTTGTGTGTTTTGAGGACCATACCGGTGCTTGCTGATCTTGATGTTCCGGTCAGTATTGGCATGCTGGAGGAAGCGTTGTTTCAGCCTCCATCGGTATCGATTCATTACAGATGGTCCAACAGTCACGGTTTAAAAATGGTTTTGACGAAAGGGCTTCTGCACAGGGGAAGACGCAGGAGCTAGGTGTCGTGTTGCCTCTCATGGTGTGTGATTTGCTTGTCTGAAGCACGCGAAGGTAGAGGAAGCAACCTTAAATCGTGAATATGCATTTGTCACGACACAAACAGATTTTAATGTGTATGTGTAATGTTTGGGTTTGCAGCGTGATGACACTTTATTCGTGGCTGCACATAGATAGTCTTAAATATAGCTGCTGCTTCACTGAGGAATGTAGCTGAGAAAGAAAGGATAAAGAATTGGGTAGAAGTAGATTTCTCAGCATTTGAAAATATCTGAGAAAAAGCTTTTGCCGGTTATAATGTTTAAACAGGACCTAAAATGTCCTGTAAATGATTTAAAATGCCACCTTACGTTTTCAGTGCTACATTATAAATCTATGGGTTCTATAAGAAATTGCATATTTTGGTTAGGTACCTTTACAGCTATCCTTTGTCAACCACTCAAAGCTGTCTAGTTTGGTGGAAACCATCATTTTGAGGATGTTAAAGCATGGTTATAATAATAGCTTAAAGATGTCATCACATCTTATAAATTTATATGTACCTAGTTCCTCTGTTTATTGTTCTTTGGATTCTGCTGTTAGTTTTGGTGGATTTTTATACATTAGTGATTTAGCATTCACTATACCAAAGTAGCATTTTCTCTTAGTTTGATGCTCACCATCAGATTCAAATTTCAGATTAGAACTGGAGGTAGTGAAGCAATGAAGGGTATTGGATATTTTTGGGGTTTTCTGAAATTCACTCTAGATCACAGGTTAATGCCCCATATCAGTAAATCAGAGTATCGTTGCCATTTTGATTTTTAATTGAGATGAGAGACTAAAACCAGAAACTTAGAGTAAGCATTCCACACAGTCTTATACATATATTCATGTCTCCTCTGAAATTTAACCTTCATGCCAATTTTATTAGTTTAATGTGAAATATTTTGATATTAATGGGATACTCCCAAACTGAAAGAGTATTGTTTATGTCATGAATAGGTGCTGGCTTGGTGGGAACCATGGCAGGGAGTTGTGAATTACGTGGAATTTAAAATGCGAGGAAACATTGTAAATCCCATCCAGAGAGAGACCGGGCAGCATTTTGTGTAATTATTGTTTCTGTGGCATTGTGCGTTACGAAGCATATAATTCGGGAAGCCCTGCCATCCCCATGTTTAGGAGGAAAGCTCTTTCCTTGAGCCTAGCATGCAAAAGCAGAATATTTGAAGTGAATGCTAATAGAATCTTAGCAAAATAGTGGGACTGACTCCAGCAGCCCCTGGGGCAGGATCAGCTCCTGCTGGGTCCTTGCTCATTTACCTGACCTGATCGCAGCCACCACCAGCACTGGATGTTGCATGGATATTTAACCTCCGTGGAAAATCTCTTTCCATTCTTGCCACCCTTAGTTCAGCGAGCACAAATACCCTTCTACAGAAATACTTGCTGGATTTTTGAAAACCTGCTTTGGGAAGGGATATAAGTTCAGTATGAGATTTGGTTTAATATTTTGCATTTGGCTTGCTTCATTTACTTCTGTGGATGATATCCAGTAGTAAGGAGGGATAACAGGGCTACTATGGACAGTGGAGGTTTTTCACAGATTTTGTGGCATTATGTTCTCACCTGTTCAGTGATATCTCCTGGCTCCTTCAATAGTACACCCTTCCCCTCCTCCCTATATCAACCTTTGCTGTTAATTTTCAAAAAACAAAAGTAAAAAATCACCACCACCAGTGTGTGCAGACAACAAGAGGCCCTGCGGGCTGGGGCTGGATCGTGCTGCTGGAGGGAGCAGCGCAGGCGTGGGAGCTACTTGCTGCTGCCAGCGGGCCAGAAACGAGCCGTCCTCTCCGTGCATGACAGCGCTGCGTCCTGCAGTTAGGAAAATAGAAGCTTAATAGCCATGCTTTTTTATTTTTCTTTTTGTAGGTTAATTCAGTAAGAACAGGATTGGGGAAAAGGTGCATTGTTCCAGTGTCTTGCCCCATGTCAGCTGCACTAACTCCTGGAGTTTCACCATCCCTGCCAGTGCCTATGCCAGGTACTACCCTTTCTGGCCCAGTAACGCCCTATGTGATGCCTCTTTGTCAATACGGAGGAGTGTTCCCTACGCCGCTTTACGGAGTGCAGTGGTCAGGGGCGGCAGCGCGGCCGGGGCTGGTAGGAGGGCAGAGCCTTGCTCGCTTCTCGGCTCTCGGCAAAACTTGCTTGCAGATGTACCCCGTGCCGCTGCAGCAGCCCGCGGCCGACCCGCCGGGCCCACACATGAGAACGACATAGCTCTGTTGCCTGTTGATAGGTGACGACGATTTCGACGTTGTAACGTGGAGTGTTTGATCTGTAGCTGCCATACGTGTCGGAAGAGGTGTGGGTCTGCTGCTGGCCCCAGGCCAGGCCTGCTAGCATACACAGCCATACACCGCATCAAGCAATCACTGTGAAGGGTTTTCACAAAAGATCGGTTGTTGTTATGGCAATATTTGCATATATTTCATTGCTAAAGACACTTTATTATGTTGTGTTCTGATGTTTTACACTTGCAATCCTTAAAGTTGATGTACTTGAATTGATGACTAGCAAATTGTACTAACCCTGCAGGAGTACAGTGCCTTGAATATAAGCTTTTCAGTTCCAGCTGGAAAGAGATATACAAATATTTGAAAGGTGTATTTTATTTACAATTTGCTTGTGAGTTAAAGTTCTTTTTATTTGCAATGATATCGAAGGTTTACAGTTGAAGTTCTTCATCAGTTTCATTCTGCTGTAAATGCTTCACTTTTAATTCATGGGTTGAATTTTCATTGCTGAGGCTTTCAAAAAAAATTGTGAGGTGAGATTTGTTTGAGATACTGATCGAAATTTATTTGTGTTTGTACGAGGAGTAGTCAAATGCACATTTTAAAGTAGGAGCATTTACAGGATGATCCCAGTCAGTTGTATATAAGAACAGGTAATAGCTTCCTTCGGGCAGTGCAATTCATTCCCTTACGCAGTCTCTGGTGAAGTTGCTGTAGACGGCAACTTACTTCATAACAGGCAGGCAAATACTGTTTTCTTCCAGATCAGCACCGAATCGGACTATGTTTTCTTTCCCCTACTGGGCTTTTATAATTTAGTTAAATTACAAAGCCATGCATGTTTCCTAAGTGAAAATTCTAACTGAAACCTCGATCACAGGAGCACGTCCCCAGGTCCCTGTAAGAGCCGTGTAAGTACAGCACGTGCGTGCGCTCTGCCTTCAGTTCAGCAGCCGAGGTTAAGAATGGGGTTTTGTCACTGAAGTGCTAACCATGTTCACATCGAAGTGGAATAAAAATGTGAAGCTTTTATTTTTCTTTTTTCCTATATGACCAATGAATGCTTCAGTTTTGGAGTCTCACCACCTTTTGATTTTTTTTTTTAATTAAGTTTGTACTGTAGGTGGCATGGACACCTCTCTCCTGTTTGCAAGTTGCTTTTTGCCCATTTTACTGTGCATAGAGTCTACATCTGCACCTCTCAGTCTAAAGGCACAAGATAACCGGTAAAACTGATTTGCTGATGGTAAGTTTCATTTTAATAGAAAGCACTAAGGGCCATCATTACAGGCACAGGTAACAAAACATGCAGTCAAATTTGGAGGCGCGTTGCTCTGTATCTCTACTGCAATGACATTCTATACTGTCTGCTGACGGGCAGAGATGTCTTGTGCTGCCAAGCTGTGAATTGTATAGTTCTATTGTACTTTGAGCATTATATCTGTCTAAATTATTTTGTTTGTACCCTTTGAATATATTATTCCATCAATTCAGTTAGAATTGAATTTTATAGACAATTATGCAGAGTCTTCTGCCTGGGCAAAATACTTACTGTAGTAAGAGATTTCTGTTCTCTGTAACATGTATCTTTTAATTTGTTTGGGTTTTTTAGATTCATGTCTGTATGCTTCATGAGCAAACACGGAAAATATGTTCTCACACCAGTTTTCCTTCAGCTTGCACTGAATCTTACAGTTTATGTCGCTATTGCCTGTTGTATAGTCCATCCCTTGTATACTGACAAAGTCAGTGGCACTAAAAGGCCCAAGAAATTGTATAGATTAAAAAGAAGAAAAATAAACATTTTGTGCTTGAAAACTGTGTGAAAACCCCAGTGTTTTTCTGAAACGTAGAAGCGTATTAATTCCCAGCTCTCCCGGGTAACTCTGCGTTTGTTTTCCAGACTGCTATCCTTTGTCTTGTGCGTAAAGAGCAGATGCAATGCCTTTGCTGTTCCTCAGCCTGTGCCCAGAGCTGCCATGTCCCACCTCCTGCAGCTGTAGACGTGAAAGTGTGCACCAGAAGTGGTGTGGTGCCAACTCGCAGGCTGCGTTGCTTGAGACCTCCCTGCTGCTGCGGTATTTCTGGTGTTCTGCTGCTGCAGAGCAGGCCAGACCAGAACAGTAAATGGGTTATTTTAAGCAGCTGGTATCTTCAGATGGTACAAATGAGGATGCTAGAGTTTGGTAGGTGGTGAATGAGGTGTTTGGACTGGGTACATCCTACACTGAAAAGTACCAGGGAAGCCCCATTAACTTCATCTTGGCATAATTTAAAAGTGAGGGAGGGCAGATATGAAACTTGGCCCTGGTACAAGTCTGCCACATGCATGCTCCTGGCAGTTGCTGCCATCGGTGTGGGCTGCAGTAGAAGTTAGGAAGGGACGTGCAGGCAGGGGTTCAGTACTTCTGCTTCTGTGTTCCTGCGCATCCAACCCACACGGCTTTGCTGTGCGTGCTGCGCACGTTTCCAAGCACCAGGCCTGCACTGCAGTTTGCTAGGAGCATCCCTCCCCTACCTTCTCCTCTTCTCTCCTCCCCTCCCCTTTCCTCTCCCAGGCAGACGGCTGCGTTGCATGCGCCGAGCACCCGCGTAGAGCCAGTGATGCGGCGTGCACCCAGCGTGCAGCCTACGTGACCAACAGGGCCTCCCGGTGCCAGTTTTGATTTGGAGACAGACGTGTTGGTTTGCTCTTCTAAAATGAAACTTTCAACCTTCTAGTCTCTGCGTTCCTAACTAGGGCGTCTTTAGCTAGTGTTGGGACCAGAGGTCGATGCTTTCATTTCAATATTCGTGATTTTAATTTTCTGATAGCCATCTTGGCTTCAGTTCTTCCGACCATTAAGTTCCAGCTACATTGCATTATCCTTGATCGTGCTGAAGGGCGCCTTGACCCTCGGTGGCAATTAAGCAAATGGGGACAACTTCTTGAGTAAAATGTGAGCAAAGGTGCTGGCCATAGCACTTTGCCTGCATCCTTGAAAGGGGGGGGGGAGGGACTTGCTCCAAACTACTGTTTGTCATTGGATGTCTTCCTCGTGCTTTAAGAAACAATTTTTGTTTCTTACAAAACTGTTTATTGGAAGTCTGCTTAAATACAGTCCACTTAAATAGGACCAGTGAGCGAGTACTTTATTTTTAGCTACATGCATGTGTTTTGCATAAAGTTTTTGGAAAGGAAAGGGTGTAGGCACTGCAGGTACCAGTACTTGCTCGGGCAGCAGGGCTGCCTGGCACGCCGCAGCGCATGAGCCAGCCGTCAGCAGCCTGCTTGTTGTGCCAGACTGTGAGACTACTTGGGCCGAGACCTTTCCTTTCACTCAGCTCTGACCTGGAGCAGGAGGCACCCGAGGGGTCAGTGCTGCAGTGCTGGAGGGTGGCACAAAATATTGAAGGAGTACTTCGAGCTGCCAAGTCACGCACCCAGTAGTTAAGAGATGCCAAATTAAGTTTGCCCATATTCCCTTAATTAGGCTTTCCAATTGCCTCGCATCGTGGTGGAGTATCTGGCTGCGGAATCACATCCTGTTTTACCGCAGCATCCCTGGCCTGGGAGCAGGCTGGGGGAACCTGCATGCTTCAGGGCTCTTCTGCCACAGGTCCTGGTTCAGCCCCCCTGGCGCTGCATCTGTTCAAAGGAATGATGCAAAAACTGTCTTTTTTTTTTTCTCACGCGTAAACTCTGGTCTTCGTTCTACAACTTTAAGAGTAAATATTATTTAGCTATTGCTTGACACCTATCTGCGAAGCTCTCCTTTTTTCCTCTTTCATCACTGTCTGATGTAGCTTTTAGTTTTTTTCAGAGATATTTGACATGGACTGTTATCAAAGACGAGATGATGAATTGAACGGCCAGTTGGCTGGCCAAGTGTAGCAGTCTGTGTGCTCCCGTGGAGAGATTTGTATTCAGGAATAGGTGCCTAACATTAAATGCCAATATTTCTGGAGATGAACTTCTTAATCAAATTGGAAGTTTTGCCATTTGATATTTGTGGAAGGAAATCACTAATACCTTTGAGTCAGTTAGAGTTTAACTTGACTTTTTCAATAGTTGCTTTTTCCATTAAGGCATTTTTGTGGCCCCAGTATTTTCAATTCAGAGAACATTCAGAATTTTTCTAAGCAAGCTCCATAGGCTTTGCGTTCAGCGTGTTTGTGTCGGTACTGTTCAATTAGCATGAGTTTCTTACAGGCATTGTTGGAGTGGGGAAAAACATCTGTACTACATTCTTTGGAGTCAGCTTTGGAGAGTTTTAATCGGAAGTCTCCGTTCTGAAATTACTTGACCTCATTACATGGCTTTCCTCCTCCTGCTTCAAAATAGGCAAAGATTTCAAGTCTTTTTGAGCAAGATGGGTATCTCAGAAGTTAGCTACTACGACAAAAAACTGCCTAGTTTT
Organism: Anser anser; assembly: GCF_964211835.1. Lineage (NCBI taxonomy): Eukaryota > Metazoa > Chordata > Aves > Anseriformes > Anatidae > Anser > Anser anser. The sequence goes on from NC_139733.1 coordinate 3,892,236, forward strand.
CTGGTTTGCTGCTGAGGGCTCCCCAGCTGAGTTTCCATAATGTTTTTGAAAGTGTTGGCTTGGGGACAGAAGTTACAAATGCAGTAGTTTGGGACTGTGCTTAATACCTTAGTGAGGTTTCTTGCATTCTCCTGGTTCCTCATCTGTCCTTCCCAGTCACAGATTTCTGGTGATGTTTGTGGAAAAGGATGGCTGTGCTGGAGAAGGATGTGTTTGCTGAACAGGGGCAAAATCTCTGCAGAGTCCACAAGCAAATAGGGGAGGTTTAGGTTGGATATCGGGAAAAATGTTTTCACTGAAAGAGTTGTGAGGCATCGGAACAGGCTGCCCAGGGAAGCGGTTGAGTCACCATCCCTGGTGTATTCAAAAGACGTGTAGATGTGGTGCTCAGGGACGTGGTTTAGTAGTAAACCTGGCAGTGCTAGGTTAATAGCTGGACTTGATGATCTTGGAGGTCTTTTCCAACCTAAGGGATTCTGTGGATGACTATCTTGCTAATTGAATTTATAAAACAGCAAAAATATGATCACATGAAATTTCTTGCGATGGTTATTTATTATTTATTGAATCCTTCAGCATGAGTTTTTGTTTGTTTGTTTTGTGGTGTTGGGCTCTCGTTGGCTTGTGCTTACGCCAGTGCAGATCTGAGCTGAGCTTCAGCTGAGTATTCATGCAGGCTGACTGCTGGGCTGATCCTTGTGTTGTTTCTCCTGAATGAACCTGGTAAATACCATTATTTTCCAGTCTATATTGCTGAAACTAACCATCGAGCAGAGGTGAGTTGTGCTGTGACTTACGCGTGCCAGTGGTTTTTGACTGGAGCAGTACTTGTGTTTTCACAAAGGTCTCAGTGGAGCCATCCCTGCGGATGCAGCAGGAAGGGGGTGTTCAAGCCCTGGCTGTGTTTGTTCTTTTATTAATGCAGATAAGCTGCAGAAGTGCAACATAATGAAATGGATTTTAGGAGCTGTCAGGTTACAAATTCTGCATTATGAAAGAATTTGTTGCTCAGAGGGATTTGGATGTACCGTGGTGCTGACGTTGGCTGTGTCAGTAAATAGATTACTTGTAACTGATTCATCTGGAAGTCAGGCTTGTAGCAGTAGGCAGTAACTTTTGTGAATTATGTGGTCCTTTCTGCTTTTTTTTTCCTCCCGTGTGATACTTGTGGTGTAATATCAAGACTGCTGCTATATGTGCTTGGATCTATATTTGACTATAAAACTTCTCACTTGAAATAACTTCCACAGGAGAAGTCTAGAGGCTGCATAATTCAAGCCTTCACTCTTACATGCACAGCCTCATTAAACTTTAGATTTTCCTTGATAAGTGTGGAGAAGCTATGCATAGAAGACGACCTAGTCTGATTAAGGATCTGTTGTAACAGTGGAATTCTTGTGACAAGCTCATGGTTTTTTGAAGTCTGAGGAAGGAAAACTCGCATTAATTTCTTTTGATGTAGTGCCACTGTATGGATTTGCAGCATATATTTAGCATGTTGTTGTAGTTGCCTGTTATTTTTTTTCTCTTGGAAAGGAGCAGATCCACAGACTCTGCCTTTCCTTGTTAAGGCTCCTCCAAGCGTCTGGCCCAGCCTGCCCCACTGAGTGCGCCCATGGCACTGCTGCGCTCTCGGAGCTATGGGATATGTGATGGATGTGGCCAGAGACCCCTGAGCTGCTGTGCTGGGGGGTCTGGAGTCTGTCGAGGTTTTCCAGAGATATCCAGGAGTTCTGACATCTCCTAAAAACTTAGGGAATTTAAAAAGAAATAACTGGCTCCCTGTCCTTCTCAAGTGGATGTTATTTAGGTTATTGGCATAAAATAACCCAAAAGAGTATTTACTTGTGTGTTGTTGTTTGTTTGCTTTCAGTTACTTTGTAAATAATGTAGAAACTTCTTCAGCATTCAGATTTTGTTTATTAGATTAGAAAAACTATACCTAACATATTTCTTAGTGCTCATTTCCTTCTCTCTAGTCAGCAGCTACAAGATGCTAGGTGCAATTTTTTCTGTGGTTCTTCTTAGCACAAAAAATTAAGTATAGCTAAATTCACTGATCTGTTCAGTGCTGTTGATGTTGCTCTTTCAGGTTTTGGTCAAAAACCAGGCTGCCTTCAGAATTAGAATTGGAGAGGTTGTCTCTGGGGATGTGGGCTAAGTATCTGTGAGGATTCCTAACAAGTGCCAGGCACCTGGAGAGCTCTCGCTGGTTTTGGCTTTATGGCTGACCTGCTGTGTAGGCTGGAGTAAGTCCCATTGCAGTCTTTAGGATTTTCCCTGTTACCTGGAGATCATTAATTTTGTCTTACTTCATTTTTCTGGATGAACTTCTGTGCCAGGACTGGTTATTAATAGCGGGCAGCTGTTGAGAACAGTGGTGGATTCAGGTGGATCTGCAGAACTGCTGTTGAGCAGAACCTTGCGGAAGAATGATGACCAAGACATAATTTTACTTCCTTTAAAAGCAATTCTTCCTATGAACAGGCAGAGCAAGAAAGATGGGAGGGAGGAAACTGGGACTGAATCTAATGATAGCAAAGCCTTAAACAAGGAACCCACCTCAGGAACTAGGCCAAACAGTCTGTTTGCATAATGTGCTTCTCCCCTATGCATCTTGCATTCCCTTCTGCCCTGAAAGACTCACCGTGTCTTTTCTGGAAGAATCTAGCAAGCTGTATGCCATATACAAAGCATACATGCCTGCAGATCCCACAACCAGCATGCATGTTGCCGTGACATGGAGTGCAGGACATCAGCATGCGTCCCCAGCGCAGTAGGTGTGCACTGGTGGAGTGCGTGCCACCGAGCGTGGGGCATGCAACGGCTCCCAGGGCGGCTGCTGCTGCTGCTTCAGCCTTGTGCTCATTGTGCTTCCTTCTGGTTCTTCTGCTGTGGGCCCTGGGCATCAGTGTGGCCTCTCGTGTCCGAATGGGGACCTTGCTCTGAAGAACTCGGCGAGGTGCTTTAGGAGCGTTTGTGCTGCCGCGTTCTCAGTGTGAGGATTTCGGGTTCTGTTCTCGTGCGGTGCCTGACGTGGCTCTCGTGGAAGTGCCTTCGGCACGCTGCGGTCTGTGATCTCACGTGGCCGTTTTGTTTTTTAGATTCTGAAAATGCGATCGCCAGCGACTGACACATGGCCCCCGCAGCTACGGTGCCAAGCGCCAGGTCCCGCTGCAGCTAAGGAGGAGGAAGAGGAAGATGGGAAATGATTTGTCGTGTGTGAGAAATTCTGTGCCGTTCTGGTCCATTCTACACAATTTTGTAACTTCTTTCTAATCATTTTTTATTTATAGTTGGAAATACAAAAATGTTATGCAAAAATAAAGGAAAATTATTTTGGGGGAAAAGGATTTTGTTCCAAATCGTTCCCTTCTGTTGTAAGCCAGGTTCCTGTGAGCAGCTTCTGGAGAAGAGGGAGGAGGAGTCATTCTTTCCAATACTTTTTGTTTTACTCAGTTAATTGTAATTTAAGTCATTTTCAAAAAATAAGCTAGGCACATGTATTCAGGTTGTAGTTAAAAGAAGATAAATTCCAAGTCCAAGTGAATTTCTCACAGTCAGAGCTGTTATTCTGTAAAGAGAATGCTCTATTTTAAATCTAGTTAAAGCAAGTAAAGAAACCTACAGAGACTTCACTGTAGAGTAACTTTGTACTGTCACTTCCTTTCTCCCCCCACCTTTCTTTTTCTTCTAGACCAGCCATATTTTCTTGCCAGAGATGAATACAGTTCTCAAGTTGCTTCTAATTTTAAATGTAAGCCTAAAATCCTTCTGCAGACGAGTCAGTAATTGGAGCAATTTTTAAAAGATTTTAAAGTGCCTTCAACAAGCTAAAATTATGTGGTGGGACATTTCTTTTTCTTGATTTGCTGATGATAGGCTTCACCTGTCTCCTGGGCTGAGGTGGTGTACAGACCTGTTTGTAGCAATAATCTCATGAGTAATCATTTATTATAAAGGACTACTCAACTGTTTTTTTCTTTAGAAAGGTGGCTTTTAGCGCTGTTCCTGAGGAGCAGGAGAGAGTGCTGCTTTTGCTGTTATGTTTTGGCCCCAAACTCTTCCAACCTGCTGCTGAGCACCCAAAAACTTCGGTGGCTCCCCCCTTAGGCAGTGTCAGACTGCGATGTTCTGTTCGCTCAGTTTTTGGTACCACAGAAATAAGAATTTCTAGTTGCCCGCAAGCCTTTCCTTATCATCCCTTCTCGTAGCTGGAGCCTGGCGTTTTGTTTCGTTGTTATCTGCCATGTCTGTCTCTTCCAACTCTGAGTTCTAAATAATAAATCTTATTTTGATGCTGCTGTTCACTATTTCCTTACCACCTCAGCTCTGACCTGCTAGCTTCCCCTGCTCCTGAGCTCGGCTGAGAGCATGGGTGGATTTAGGTCTATTGCTGGCACCTCGGAGCTCAAGAGCCCTGAAGCAAGAAACCATTAAAACACCTCGTAAATTCAGAGCTGAAGCCTCAGGGCCAAAATAGATGTTTGTGCTTTGTGCTTCTGTGTTGCCTCCTGTTCTACCCACGTCTAAGGAAATGGAAATAATCTCCTGCGTGACAGCAGGAGCTAGACAAGTGGTGAGGGCTGTTGCTGAAATGCTGCTTTCCTCCGGCTTTCCTGCTGGCAGGAGGGACCGGACTTGTTCCCCTTGTGAGTGGGGGGAGCTGTGGGGTCCCGCTGAGCACCGCACCCTCCGTTTGCTGCTTTGGTCTCTGCTATCCTCCCTGGGCTGCCACAAGCATGCTGAGCACGCTCTGTGTGAGGACAGCAGTGTCATGTCCCTGATGTGCTGCCTTGGGACGAGTCCCTGTGGCAGCGATCACGGCAGGAACGTGCTCTGCCATCACCTGGCATTTTTGTTCCCTAAAAGGGTCCTTTCTGGTACCTCCTGGGGTGCTGGTTGCTTTCCAGGGCTCTGCCAGAGGCTTTCTGGTGCCCGATCCTTGTTGCTCCTTCTGCAACACCTTGGGCCCCTACATGGCCTCAGCCACAACTTCAGGAAGCCAAAGAGCCTCCATCTCCAGATAAGTATTTAAAAATCATCTGTGAGTATTCAGATTAAGTATAGGGATTAGCATCAGGGTTAACTGTGAGGAGTGAAAACCGCAGCAAATCCTGGATGTTTGTTTCCCCCACCTCTGCCAAGTCCACCTACCTTCAGTTAATCTCTTCTGCAAAAGGCTGCTCGGTTTTTGTCTGTAGCCCACATACTGAATGCTGGCACTGCAGTTTGAAGTACAAGCCCTGAGGAGTGCTAGGGGTGCTTGCGCTGCTCCCTATGGGTCGGTGAGGAGGACTCTCTGCGGGGAAGCACCGTGCTCGGGTGCATCTTGGTGCTCTTGGTGCCCGCTGCCTCCAGCCGTGAGCTTAGTAGGGACCCAAGTCTGTTCTGAGTCCCTTAGCTCTGGTCCTTGCTTCAGTGTGCCCGGGGAGGGGCCATTGGGAATGAGGTGTTTTTCGGCATCCTTTTTTTGACACGAACGTTGATTTCGATACTCTAGTGCTGAGACAGGGTGGCTGTGTCCTGTACCCGCTCACAGAAAGGCAGCGCCTGCAGCAGTTCACTGAGATCATTGCCCCCGTGAATATTTCAAGGCACTCTGGTCTGAAACCTTACTGTGGAGCTCGTACTCTGTGAGGCTCCCAGCACCTTACGTGGGAGCCCCGGGGCACTCTGCTGGCATCGCCACGTGCCAGCAAACCCCTGCCCAGTGCCGAGCCCTGGGAAATATTCTTCGGTGCTCCCTGTGAGTCACTGCGGCTCGCACTGGCCTGTGCTGCCTCCTGGAAAAATGCCACCTAAATAAATAAATAAACCTTTCCAGGTGGGTGCTGGGTGCGACGAAATCAACCCAGTTCATCTGCTCTAGGCATAGCTGTGCCCAGGAGAGTGGGGCTCCTTGGTGCTTGCCAGGTATTCTGGAATTACTTTCAACATAAAAAAAACTGTTTAAGAAAAAAATAAGCAATTTTTTGTAATCTATATTGACAGTGTAGCTATGAGGTTTAGAGGCATACAGAAAAAAACTTGTTGTTAGCTAAATTGTAGAACTCTTAGAAGTCATTTACAAGACCTGCTTGTAAAACAGCTGAAGTCTCAGGATAATTTGCAATGAAGATTTCCTGGGTTATTGGTATGGGCATCTTTATCTTCTCCAACAATCCCTGGGGGTGTCCTCAGCATTAGGCCTTGGCTTTGAGGTTTTCCATGAGGTTAATGAGCGTGTAATCCTCCCGGAGGAATGGCTGGAGGCATCAGCTGCTCGGGCTTTCAGCAGGGTCTGTCAGCAAGGCCTTTGTGAGCGTGCAAGCAGGCAGTAGAGCTGCACCAGCTTCCGTGTCCATGCAGCAAGCGTGGTGGGTGCTTAGGTGGGATAAAACGATGGTCCCGAACCCAAACAGCCCAGCTGTGGGGTTGGAACCGAGGCTTCCCAAAATCTAATAGAGGAGGTACGTGAGGCATGCGGAATGGGGAGATTTACGTCAGATTCCTCCAAGATCTGTTCACAAGGTGCAGAGCAAGTCCCAAAGTGTTACGTGGCCATGGCATGGTGGGGAGGGAGCTGTGGTGACTGCAGCTGATCTCTCGGACATGCCAAGCACAGCACTGGTACCAGCACCGCGCCGGGCAGGGCGAGGAGAGGCGCAGGTGGGTGCGAGGTCCAGGTGGCGGCGCGAGGCCAGGGCCTCTGGAGGCAGGAGGGCTGGCTGCTGTTGGAGCAAGGAGTGAAAGCACTCAGAGTATCAGCACAGCTGTGCACGTGGGAAAAGACAGTTAAATTTCTCCAAAAAAAAAAATAAATTGTGGTAATAGAAGAAAACAATTGCAAATGTTAAAAGTGCAGCTTAGCTTCCTGCAACAGAGGCTTCTGAAGCAGTATTTTAATAGCTTCTGATTTAGGGAAAATCTGTTGAAAAGTTTTTCAAATCCCCTCTGGACTGATACAGTTTCTGTGAGATTCAAGAACGCATGTAAATGTTTTATTTTCTTTCCTTACTTTCTTGGTGCTTCAGTGCTTGGAGCAGAAGAATTTCTGGAAAAAAAGGGAGGAATAAATTTGGTGAGATGCTGATTTGATGCTGGGGGCATACGGCGATATTTGAGACTGTTAGATGTTTAACAAGGAATCCAGGGGCTGTTAGCATAGCTATAGAAATTGGGAGTCAGTTTAAAATGTCAAACATAGCGGAATAATTCTCAAATATTTGCTAATTGCATAGGACTGTTGACTGTTGACTGCTCCAGTCAGCTCCTGACAGTAGCTGACATGAGGAGTGCTTTTGAGCACAGGGGGACTTGCAGCCCTTCAGCTTGACATTTGGAGGTGTTATTTTTCATTTTAACCTGGCTGCGTTGTCCTTTTTAAGCTGAAGTTTGCGTTGGTTTAAAGAAGCATAAATACCAGGCACTCGGCGTTGCTGTGCCTGCCTATTGGTGGCAGAACAAACCTTTGTTTTCGGGTACCTGGCTGGCGCTGTCTGGTAACGCTGGGGGGAGCGGGGAGGGAGAAAATGGCAGCACTTGGGAAGAAGCCACCCTTCTCCTGCCCCGTCCACGCCACCAGCAGGATGGTTTTGGCCCTTCTGCTCGTGCCGGTGCGAGGTCAGTCGCTGCCTCTGTTGTGCTTGCTCTTGCAGTGAGAATCTAGGGATGTGTTTCCAGTTATCTTCTGGTGAGTGTTGATTGCTGAGGGATGGCATGAAAGGAAGATGGCAATTAGCAGTGTGGAAGGAGAAATGTCACTGCTTACCAGTGACAAAAAGTAAAGGGACATGCGTCTGGTAGAGCTAAGCACGCAGGGGTTTTTATTCATGATTTTTCCTGCCATTATTCTTCACTGTTTTCTAGCACCAATTATTATAAAGTGAGGCAAGTAAAAGTGTTCAAAGATTACCTGCCTGGATGGCTTCTCAATGGAAAATACAGTTGCTGAAAAATCAAGCTGAATGCTCTTTCAGTTCGAGTTGTGGCTATTAGCAGCTGTCCCATCTCCAGCTCAATTAGCAGCAGCCCAGGGGTAATGATCCTTCCTTGGCTGTGCTTGCAAGCATGAGAAAGGTGAGAGAAAGACACAAAAACACAGGAGAAACTCCCCTGCTTGCCTAAAATGTTCCAAAGACCCAACGACACTGGGTCCGACACCTATTGCTCTGCAACACTGCAGGGCTGCAGTTTCTCCTGACTCAGAAGTGCCCATAGCACCTAGCATATTCTGCACTAAGGAGCACGTAGAGGCTGTGAACCCAGGCTCACGCGAGGATCCAGACTCCTGGCATCAGCTGTCTCTGCCCGTGGGCACTACATGGGGCCAGTGCCCCAGGCAGACCAATGCGACCCTGGCACTGCTGCAGCCCCCTCCCTGAGCCCCCTGGTGTTTTCCGATGCCCAAGGGGCAGCTGCCCCGGGCATGGCACTCCGTGGCTGTTGAATAAGCGGTGGGACTCCGTTCGGTTACCTCCCCTGACCCGAGCACCGAGTTTGCAGGCTTGCAGAGCCGTTTCTGCTAGGAAGATGGATTGGGCGCTCGTCTCGCAGGCAGCGCTGTTTATTTCCAGCCGCTGAGCAGAGCCTGGCTTCCCTGAGCACGCACAGAGCGGGCAGGAGCCCCCCTTGCTCTGGCTGCTTCTCTGCTGGGCTCAGCCCCCGGCCCCACTTATTGCCCTTCGGGGCTGTGACTCCCCATGTGCCCAACCTGGGGTTTGCTCACGCGTGGGGCTTGCAGCCAGCAAAGCCTCTCTGCTACCAGGCTCAGCTCCTGACCTCCTTCAGGCATTTTTGGGTGTTGTCTCCTATGGTTTCAGCTCTCCAGCTCCAAAAAAAGCCTGGCATACCTTGCACTAATGCTGGCACAGGCTCTGGGGGTCAGCAGCCTCAGCGAAGCTCTGCCTGTCCTCGGTGATCCAGCGTGGACGTGTGGTTTGTGAAAGCTGGTTTGTGTCCACTGCTCCCTCACTGGTGCAGTGCTTTTCGAGGAGACTTTGCCCTGCTCTGGTAAGTATCAGGTGAGTTCCCGCTGAGATAAGTGAAACTTCAGCAGGAACGATGGACCCTCCGTGGAGGAGTGTGAGGTTTTTCAGTAGTGCTGTGCCAAGTGACCCTGAGGAGGTGGGTTTTAAATGCTCCCCCCCCTGCCAAAGCTGCCGTGGGGCCTTTGAGCAGCCTGGCCTAGCGTGCCGGAGCAGGAGATGTCCTCCAGGTGCTGTTCCCCTTCCCTTTGTTGTGCCCTCTCCAAAAGCAGCAGCATGTCGCTGGAGCACCTCCTTGTGCCAAGCAAAATTTCAGAGTTTGTTTATCAGGAGGGTATAGACTCATGGGGAAGGGTGGGGAATAAGCACATAATTTTTTTTTGTTTTTCTGTATAACCAGCTGTAGGACAAGATGCCCAGCACGTGCACTGGAGTCCTGGGTGCTGCTGAGGGCAGTGTCCCAAAGGGCCTGGGATGGGGCAGGGACAAGCAAGGGACTGTGGCCACCGGCCATGGTGTGCAATGCACCGTCTCCCAGAAATGCAGCACATTCGTGAGCAAATTGCCAGAGCAGAGCGGATGCTGCCTGGAGAGGTCCCCAGGCTGGGGCTGGCAGGCACCCCAGGGCCACGCAGGCACCCATGCCACCTGGCACGGCGCGCATGGTAACTGCATTTCCCATGCTATCAGCAGAGGAAGCAGCTCTGCTCCGTACATTTTCAGATCTCTGTGTTTTTAAGGAAGTAGAAATAGCTGTATAACATCGTGGCTTTGCAAAAACAGGTTGTCATTACCCAGCAGTTAAGATTGTGATCAAAGTGAACTATCATGGATGCATGTGAGCTGCCCCAAACCCATTTCCTGGAATTTATTTTTATATGACACTTAAAAACTGAGCATTAAAGTACACCAACTATTGTAGGACGTATTTTTCCATGCAAGCACGATTTCTGATTGGCCCAAGTTAGCTTTTCTGCGGCAGCAGTCTTCTCCCCAGCTCTTTGTCATGGTGATTCAGTAATGCTTCACCGTTGTCATGGTTGCAGGGCTACTACTAAAGCCAAAGCAATTGCACAGCCCTTTTATTCATAGTTTCAGTGTATAAACTAATTAAGTAAACTGAAAGCAGCAGCCTCTTCTCTGAGCCTTGTTTTTGCAATACTTGGTATCAGATGGACTCTGTTTCTGCAGTCCTTCCAAACATCAAAAACCTGACTATGCTTCAGCTCCTCGGGTGAGTTTAGTGTCTGAAGGCTGGGCAAAGTTCACTGGTCATTAAATCACCCAGAAGCGTCCTCCCAAAGCTGTGAGGGTCTCTGGAAAGCCTCTGCTCAGAGGGCAGCAACGCCAGAGCTAGGAGCCAGCATGTTTCAACCAAGCCACATTCCTTATCACTGCTTTGCTTGTGGCAGAAACCCAATCAAAATGTTTAGGTTCTGAGTTCATGCTTTGCTGTGTAAAACTCGTGGCAAATAACGGGGGGGGGGCTCTCCCTAAATGTGCCCGGGGGTGCCAGGGGCAGCCACAAGCAAAATGTCCTCCTCTGTGGTGAGAGGGTTGCTAACACTCCTGTTTTTGTTAAAAACTTGATATAAGCACAGAATCTATTTGCAAGCCCAGAGAGCAACGAGAGGAACCCAATGGTCTCTGCGTGAGACGGGAACAGTCGCTCTGGCATTTGCCTTTGTCAGGGAACGGTTCAGAAGATTTAGTGTCCCAAATTGGCACCCTGTTTACTGATCAGCTGCCGCTCTGCCCTTGGCAGTCATCCTTGTGTGCTCTGGGCAAGGGGGAATTTAAGGATAAATTAAAGCAAAATGGAAACCTATTTCCTGCTAAAATTAGCTGTCTTGGTGTTCACCGGGTATCTCCCACAATGATGCACTCTCTCTGGCACCTCGTCCCAGATGCACAGTGCTGTGTGGGGTCAGCCCTCCTTCCTCCCAGCACTCCTCCTCCTCTGTGCCCAGTGGGAGATGCTTCCTGCCTCATGGTTCAGCTGTGCTGGGGACGTGGGCACTGACTGGCTTGTCCCAATACGCAAAGGGACCCTGGAGACCAGGGCCGATAGGTGCTGGGCTCTGCTGCCCTGGGCGGGTGCTGCGGGGCACCAAGGGCCTCCTGGGCACCACAGGCCAAGTGGGAGCTCTGGTGGTGCTGCGGTCCGAACCTGCGTCTCTGATGGGCTGTGCCCAAACCTGCCTCTGGGTACCCCGGCTCCCAGAGGGACACTGCCGAGGTCAAGAGCTCAATTCAAAGTGCAGAGGTGGCAGGTGCCAGGTACTGGTGCTGCTGGGAGTGGAGGTACATCTGGGAATGCAGGGTCACCCGGGCTGGCGCTAGCCAAATCTGTATCACCAGCACAGGTTGTGGTTTTGTCCACTTCTCTTTTTTTGATGCTTTTTTTAATTTAGCAAAGCGATGTTGCAGTGCCTCGTTGCTGCAGTTCCCTGTGCACTCTCATCCTGCAATGCCAGTTTTTCTCTTCTTATTAGCAGAGAGATGGTTTTCCGCCTGCAAGAGGACGAGGCCACAGCCTAGTCGTTGAGCAGTGATGACGGCTGCACCGCTGCCTTGCACACTGAGGTGCTCTTTGCTGGGCAATGCTCTTCCAAAAGGCAGCGCATAACCTCTGAGCTCCCGGCTGACTTCTGGGTGCTGATAGCAATGAAAACAAAATATTTCATCTCAAAGCAGAGAAACTTTCAATGCTGCACTTTAATTAAATTAATAGCCAAAGCAAGGCAGCATGATGCAGTGTAACTTCATCTCTGCAAAGTCTGTTTCTCAGTAAAGTTTAGCATTGATAATTTTGAATTTACTAAGTCCCCTGTATTCAGGAGGCTGCTATAAATATATGACAGAGTAAAGACACTTTCCTTCTTTAAATGAAGGCTAGAAATACTTTTCATCACTACTATTTTAAGCATGGTGATCTAAAAAGCAATTCTGTAAGAGGGAGTTTACTTTGAAGCGATGTCAAGAGTTCCTGAACATTTTTTTGCCGTTCCTTCAAAGAGCTCAATATTTGTTTTTCCTCAGTATGAGTACTTGTTTCTTTTGGAGGAATCTGTTTACACTGAAGTTTACAATTCTGCATGCTTAGAAGACCAGTAATTTTACAGGCTTTAGCTCTAAAAATGCAACCTTCAGCCTTCCAGGAACATCTTCCCCCTGCAATTTGTTACCCTTGCAAAGCACTGGGTCCAGGTACTTCTGAGCCCAACCAATGGATTGTATTGCAGAATGCCAAAGCAGTGAAAATGGAAGACCAGCACCACTCTGTAATAGGCAGGTAGGTATTTTGTGGAAATATTTCCTCCAGATGGTGCAGCTCATTGTAGGGAAATATTTTGCCTGGGAACTGGGAGGATCACCATGAACGGGAGCAGGGCCTGAGCAGGAGGAAAAGCCAGCCCACTGGCACGCTTCAAAGCCAGCACATTTGGCACAGAGGCAACCTTCCCTCTGCTACTTCAAGCCTCTTGCTGAGTGTGCTGACGGCAGAGTGCTGCCTCTTGGAAGCACCTGAGCCAGCGGAGCTGGGGCAGGGGAACAGAAGGGCCATTGCCACCTTCCCACGGGATGCTAGTCGGATCCGGATTTGCCATTCCACAAGCGTTCAGGAATAATGGTTGTGGTAGCTTTCTTAGTAAATCCTTTAACTGTTTAACTTATTCCCCAGAATCCTCATGGGGGCGCAAACATAGCAGAGGGCAGGAAGGTAACCCCAGCGTGCATGTGGTAAACCTTCTTTGGCTCCAGCGCCCGCGTGGGTGCCATGATGGTGCTCGATGCAGCACCTCTTGCTCCCACCTCCCTCTCCGGGTCCTCCCAGCACTGTGCCAGTACAGCATGTTGACAGCTTTCAGAGATTGCCAGCAGGGAAGGGCAGTGCTGTACCGCCACTGCATGAGGCCTGTTGCCATGGGCAGCCTGCAGGAGCTTCTCCTCACGGCAGCGAGTGCCACGGGTCGGCGAGGGGCAAGTGCAGGCCGCTGGGAGGAACTGAGGGGAAGGAGACGGAAGGAGAGGGGAGAAGGGAGGGAAGGGAAGAGGAAAATGTGACAGGAGGAGTGTGTGGTCTGCAGGGAAAGTGCAGTCTGTGACAATGGGGAGTGTAACTTTGATAGCCATGTTCTGCCAGGATAATTCCCTGCCCCAAATAATAATTCTCCAACAAAGACACAGAGGAGCTTTGCAGAGGGAGGTGCCAATTAGGACAATTAACAGTTCCCTTCTGCTGAGGGGATCCTTACACAGCACCCAACGCTCAAGCAAGGTTGGGCTGACCAACTCATTTCAGATTGATTTTTGTGTGTTTTGGAGGCTGCTGCCTCATCCCTGAGCTGCCATGACTGGCAGGCAGGGGGCCAACTCTGCCCAACAGCTCATGGGTGCCCCACAAGGGAAACATGGCTCTGCCCGGCCTGCTGGGCCTTGATGGGCATGGCTGTGGCTCCCAAAGTGGTGGGGACTGGTGTCCCAATACCCGATAGCTGTCACTGCCAGACAAAAATGACCAGCTTCTGAACGTAACTGGGAACACTGCATTGTTGCAAGCCAGGGGCCTATTTTGGGCTAATCTGCGAGATGAGGCAACGCGCTCATTCTTGTGCGGGAAGGATTCCATTGCCGATAAACATCAGTATATCTTTTTTAGCACAGCAAGCTAAGCATAAGAGAAGACAACTATTTATAAATACCCTTAGGGGTAAATATCAAGCAGAGAAACTGTAGGAGTTGAAGGTTAATGCTAGCCTGGGATCAAATGGGTATAAATTAATCATGAATAAGCACAGACTGGAAATGAGAAGACCATTCACAGTAACGTGAGGAGCAAAACCCTGCAGCGATTGGAGAGAGGCCTGAGGAGCTGGCAGAAGGGTTGTGCACCCCAACAGCAGTTTCCGAAGACAGAAAATAGCTTTTTGCTGGGGATCCCTGGGGGTTTGGTGAGCTACCACTGCTTCCCTTGCCTGGGGGTGCCTCCCCTCCCTGGACTGCCGTGTGACACGAGTGCCGGGGGCGAACAGACCGCCTGCTGGTGGGCCAGACCTGTGCTCAGCGATCTTGGTGGAAAACAGGTGTGTACAATTTCTGTTTTGCTAAAGGTGGCTGTGGATGTTGCTGGGACATGTGCCCCATTCACAGGCCAGCTCAGCCTGCTGTCCCACTCACTGACTTGGCAAGCGAGGCTTCTCTCTGCCAAGGGACTGGCTGCAGTGTGTGGGCAAACAGAATACCTAGAAGGTCCAAATAAATAACATGTTCATCTTCTTTCTGCAAGACAGAAGATGCAGTCGTAGGTTGATCGTGTCTTATTTTCCTTATAATGCCTATTTTCCTAATAAATACCTGTCCCTGTGGCATTACAGATGGGCTGAGACAGAAACTGCCCAGCTCTTCTGTTTACTTTATGGATTCCCTCAGTTCCCTGCTGGCAGCTTCAGGCCAGTTTAGACTATTTCTCTCAGCTATATCATGTCACAGTATTTCTGTGGGCTCTCAAGAAACCACCCTGCACTCTCGAGGTCATCCTCCTCTCTTGCTGCTACATAGAGTAAGCCAAGAATATTTAAAGCATGATTTTGCATTATATCAAGCTGCTCTAGAATGCAGTCTGTACTGATTAACAGGTAATTATGAAGACAAGTTTCACACAGTCCCCAAATTACCTGGTATCCAATGCTCAGCTGAAATAAGCTGGTGCCTTGCTAGTGGCCTGCTGACACAGAGCAACAGCAGGCCGGGTCCCTGATGTGCTTTGGGGAATGTGTTGGACAAGACCCATAAAGCTGACAGTGAGGTAGGTGCAGAGTTTTATTATTATTATTATTTATGTATTTATTATTTTAAAATCTGCTGGGAGGTCTGAGATTAGTGTGGGCACCCAGAATGTTGAAGTCAGTGGAGCTAATGATTTAAACCAAACTTACAGCTTTCTTCAGAGCCATTTTACTACTCTGTCAGTTAGTGATGGGAAACAACCCTGGCAGAAGGTTGAAAATGCAGGAGGTGAACATCCGCTGTTTGGAGCTGGAGGCCTCCAGGACAAGGGTTGCCTGCTCCTGTGTGCCTTTCCAGCGGGACCCCATCATATGGGGCAATGTGAAGTACATTGAAGTAATTCAAGTACATTGAATTAATGTGCATTGAAGTACATTGAAGTAATGTGAAGTACATTGAAGTAATTAACAAAATACAGTGTTTCTTGTTCAGCTAGAGTACCTGTAGTAGGAGAAGATTGACAGATGGATTAGCCCACACTTGTCATTCATATTGAGCCCCATTAAAGTACTGAGGTTTTCCTGCCTACTGATCTTGATTTCTATTCTGAGAAAAGATGTTTTTCTGATAGATATTCTGATACCCATTCTCTTTAATAACAGACTGAAAAGTCAGAGGATCTTCAATGAAATAAGACACCAGAAGAATGCTGCAAGTACAGGTATGGTCATGCAATTGTTTCTATTTAGGCTTAACTTAGAAAAGTTTCAGTCTGCTATTAGAATAGCAGACCTGGCTGAACGTCAGGATGTTGTTGGCTAACAGCTGTGTGATACAAAAAGCTCATGTGCTTGTAATTGTATTGCACTGAATAGCACCACAAGAACTTACAACAAAAGTAATAAGCATTAGCCTAACTGTTCCCAAGCAGTTTGTGGGTTTTGGATGACACAGTTTTAGGGTGCTCAACCTGAAGGGTCAGTTTTATGTTTTGCTGAGCCTGTGCCCTTCTAAAAGTCATGTACATCCTTTGATAAGTACCCAGCTGAACATCAGTTATTTCATGGAACGTGAACTCTTTACCCACATAATGTAAGTAAAATCAAAATTTACTGACCAGACAGATAAATGATATGAAAGCCTTGAAAGAACTGATGAAACCTACAGCAATCTATCAAACTATTTAATTACATCTTCACATTGCAAATCAGTGTCTGCTTAGTATGTGGAAAAATCTTTGACAGTCTTTTTATGTTGGCTGAGAAAAGAGTAAACTCAAGTGCATGCTGTGAAACTGTAGCAAACTGCACCACTCTCACCTAAAAACTTTTTGGAAATCCCTTTATGAAATACTGTATTATTTTACTCTTACAGTATTGACTGTAAAAGGTTCTGTGAAAGGCCACTGCTTGACTTTGCGAAGCCCCAACCTGTTGTTTGCACTTTACCACCAGAGATGTTCTTTGGTATTTGATATTTATATAAAAATGAAACTCCTCATTCTTGAATTTGGTAGATTCTCATAGGTCTGTTTTTCTCAAATTCTGCCGTTTTCTGATATAATTTTCAGCAGTAAAAACAGACCTTTGGTATCAATTGAATTGATTTTTTTTCCAGCAAATTAACTCTTCCCTATTTTCTTTTGTGACCCTCTCTTCTACAGTCCCTATATTTGAATAGCAGTTGACAAGAGCAGGGGTGCTAGTCCCCACTCCTCTTCCCTCTGATGGATTTCTCAGTTAGTTCCCTAACTGATCAAGTTACTTTAAAAGCAATTTGAGCTGCCTGAAGAGCCACGTTCTTTGGCTCCCAGGCTCTTCCTCTCAGGACTTACACGACCCCTTTTATGGGGAGGAAAAAACCTTACCTATGTACACTATCTGAACATTGCATGTGTTAAATTTCCAGGATAAACAACTTTTTGAGTGTTAAGTTGAAGAACACTCTTTGAGGCTACTGGGCTGGCTTAACATCTTATCAGCAAGATGCTTGGACCATGGGACGCAACTGAGCAGCATGCACTGAAGCAGTCCCAGCTGTCCTGCCCAGGTTCCCACATGTGTACAGCACAGGGAAAGTGAGGAGCTGCAAGCTGAAGGGCTGCAAAGGAGGAAGGAGAATACGGTAAGTCTGCAGCATAGGAGGCAAGGACCTGGCAGGTGAAAGATGCTTCGAGCATCCCTGGGACCAAAGAGGTGATGTCCTCCCCTGTGCTAGGTGCTGCACAAAGGGGAGAAAAGCACACTGTGCTTTCAGCCAACATCTATGTAAAAAGAAGTAGGGTTCTCTGGAGAAAAAGGCTGTAAATCTAAAAGTAGTTCTGGTGGTGGCTAGCCATGGTGCGTGCTGTGTTTCTAAAAAGGTCTGTTGTCTGCTGCTCTGATTTTGAGGAGCCGTAATGGTATAGGGAGAAGGGAGTCCAGGCATGAGAGAGTTTACACACAAAGCCATGGGATTAAAGAGTGAAGGACAGAGGGAAAAGATGCCCAGATAAGTAAATAAGATCACAGGTAGAAGAGGAGGCCTGGAGCTGACAAGAGGGCGAGAAGTGGGGCAATAAGCAGGAGCTGGGTGTTGCACTGTTTTAGAAAGGAGACTAGAAAGCGATGATGATGAAGATAGTACCCGAATAAATTTTTAAGGGCAAGAGAGCCTGTCGCAAAAAGTGCAGAGGGAACAGCATTAGAAAAGGCAACTGCGGCTTGTGGTGTGTAAGGAGGTGCAGAGAGACAGGGCCTTTTCAAATAGAGGACATCAGAGGGGGTTGTTCAGTCACTTCCTGTCTTTCGTTGTGCTCCAGGAATTTTCCTTGGATAATAATTTTCCAACTTTCAAATGTTTTCGCCATGTTAATGGTATTTTTAAGGTCAAACAAACCAAGTAGTGAACAACATCAGACTTTTTGAAGACAAGCACATGATTGCTGTAAATGACAAAGCAAAAGAGAATAGCATGAGAATGACAGATCATAATTCTGACAGCAATTTGTGATGTCTGGATTATCACATGTGATGTCTGGGTACAACACAAAGCAGTTTTTCTATTTATTTCTTTAAAGCCATCTGTTTTTTTCACGTGTTCTCTGAAATTCCTTCATCTGCCCAGTGCCAGAGCTGACCCTTGTTGACTGTGGTATGCTTTCACTCAATAGGTTTGCTCCCAGAAAAGCCCACTCCCTCTCCCTCAGTGCAGAAAACAGCACGACTGATGTTATTCCAAGGTTAAAAGTTTCTTACTTACATACACAGAAAGAGAGCACTTTTCCGTGGTACTACAAATGATTAAAATAAAGCACCAGTTACTCAGCAAGTCAAAGGATGTTCATGAGTGGTGTTCCATCAAATGGGGGGATACAGACCTGATACCACAGCAGTATCCACACCATGAAATATCTAGGGTATTTCCTGGAACGGAAAATCCTTCTGAACACCACTTGGGGCATCAGAAAGGTGCAGTAAATGCTAAAGATTATAATTTGTTCTCAAGTTCCCAGATTTGCATGTTACTGTAGCAAAGCCTAATCTTTTGAATTCCTAATAATGGAGAGCTTTTTCCAGAAAAAAAAAAAAAAAAACGCATAATACATGAAGTCTAAGAACGATAATTAGGACTTCTCAGATTTAAACACCGTGCAAAGATCTTTCGTTAGATCCATACAATACGTGTGATTTAGGTGCTATATAATGCAGATAAGGCTAGGCATAACTGGTATCAATGGGACTACAAATCAAGAGTGTCTGCTTTCATAACTGCACTAAGATCATCAAATAAGAGGTAAAAGGTGGTCTGAAAAAGTAAGAGAGAAGCAAATATATTACCAATATTAGAACAGAAAGTGCAGGTAGCTAAGGAATACCTTTACTGACTTTGCAAAGCTGAATTTGAATAAACTGTCACCTGAATCATGGAGTGAATCATGGAGTAAATCAGGCTATCCTGATCTGCTTTTGATCTATCGCTCCATTTTATATCAACAATTGATATGTTGATACTAGTGGAAATTATTTCCCACGTTCACTGGCATATTTCAGAACCAGTTCCAGTGATCCACTGTGAGACCGGTATTATCAGTGTGCTGCCATCAACACCCAGAGTAGGTGCACAGCAGAAAGCAGTAAAATTCCCAGGAGAAGAACTGGCAGGGAAAGAAAAATCTCATTTTCTGCTTTCCATTTACAGCCTAAAATAGCTAGTCTGCTGGGAGCAGTAGTTCTTTGCAAAAACAGCGATTATGAAGACTATGGTCTTTTTTACTTTCTGCCAGTGTTGCAGCACACACCGTATACTTGCAAGATATTTTTAGTCACAAATGCTGCCAGGCAGAAACATAGAGGAGTTAATCACATGTAGCAAATTAAACAATAGCAAAAAAGCTTGCAGGATTGGGGGGCTGCAGCAGCAGAATGTTATGTTACCCTTTCTAGCCCAACTTCCTAAATGCAATTGGATTGGGGGATTCTGGGCAGGGTAAAGGCAAAAGGCAGTGGTAGTTATTGACCTGGATCAAGTAGCCTCCATATATACCTGCAGTCACCAAACCGAGGCAGGCCAAAATCTGTCTACATTCAGATTATTGTCAGAATGAAAGCACTCGTGTAGTTAAATTTGTGACTTTGCAGGTGATGAGCTGCTGTGTGCCCCAGCAGAGGTGGGTGATGCAGGAGCGAGCAGCTCCTCGAGCACAGCCATCAGCACAGCAGAGACAGAAAGGCACCTTCTTGTTCCCTTCAGGGGACACGGAAATCTATTGGTCCTGGTAACCTTATGTCTGAAAACGTAGTAAGAGTAAAATGAAATTGTAGTCATTGGTTATTGTTAAGTCATAGCAAACTATTTTGGCTCAATTTATACTGAGATTTATGGCAAATGGCATTTATTGGAATGAACACATCACTGTTCTAAATGAAACCCTTTCTTTCATTAGCTCAAAGGAGCTTGTAAAATCCTTTATTGTGACTAAAATTTTGTGTAATGTTGGATATCATCTACCCAAAGATTGTGCCATAATGTTTATTTACAGCATTAACATCTTAAGTTTTGTGTTGGTTTTTTTTTTGTTTGTTTTGTTTTGTTTTGAAGTGAAGCAGTAGGGCTCAAGTGGACTCCTTCACATCTGTTATCCCTGTGAAAAATAGCATGTGCCTTTTCAGGAACTAAATTAGGAAGTAAATACGGAATCAGGAAGACAGGTATAAGGAGTTAAGGAGGTCTGAATGCTGACTGCACACCTGCTGTGCCATGGGCACAGAACACGTTTCAGCCACCCCTCTGTCCTGAGCAGAAAATACCTGCCAGTGTCACGGTGTGTGGTGGCTGGCCTCCTGTTGGGCTGGGAAGGAGGGACAACAGGCAGTCTTAGGAGGAGGATGCCCAAAGTGTGTTTTGTAATCTTCCAAGGGGAAAGTAAATCACTGCTTACTTTATTACCATGAGCCTTTCCTCTCCAGTGACAGGACCGAAAGAGAGGCTGGAGAAGAAGCAGTTTACTCAAGTCTCCACAGTGCAGAGGCTGAAAAAATGCACCAAATTTAAGACCAATTTTGCATCTCTTCTGGAAAGGCAAACCTTTTCCTCTCTAACGGGAAGATGTAAAGAGGATTATGATGGCAATATCCTTCCTCAGGCAGGTTTTTTTTTTTTTTTCTGACAAGAGAGGTCTTTTGTAATAAGTAACTGCTCTTTGTTATGAACCAGCCTTTGTCAGTGACCACAGGACTGCAGGGACACAAAATAGATGCTATCTGCCCAAAACAGCTCACAGTCATTGACAATCATTTTGTTTTCTTTACTGGGTAAAAGCAAGAAAATGGCTTTTAAATTAGATGTTGAACCCCTTCCAGAATTGCAATATAAGATACTGAATCAATCCTTCTTCTTACAGTTACCTCCTACTCCACAAGCTCCTACTACCATAAAAATTGCTCGTTGCAAACTGAGCTGAGTGAGTAATTTGCAGTTTCATATTTGTTTGATAACTTTTTCCTCTTCCTCTTTTCATTATTTGTCCATGAGCAGATAGATGTTCCTAAATCTTTTTTTTTTTTTGAAAACATATGCTCTAATCGTTCTGCAAGTAATTCTCCCTGTAAGTCATTTGTGAGCAATTTGTTGAGAAGTGTTCAAACATTTGTCCTAATTCTGCTCGCCCTATATGAACTTGCATCACATGGTGTCTGCTCCTCAGCTCCATCAACACATCAAAAGAGCTGGGTTTCTGTTGAGTCTTTTCACTGGGAAAAATCACACTTCTAAAGCCCCTTCCTAGAAAACTTGCATAGAAAGCAAGAATTATTCAAAAATGATTTCAGATTTAGGCACGCACATTCACTGAGAGGTTCACAGTTTACCAGCATCTGTAATGTTCACACCAGCTATAAGACAGCTTTTCCAGCCCTAAAGAGATCATCATTCGCACACTTCACAACTGGGATCTGCTCCTAGCCAGAGCTTTTGTTGCATTCCAGTTCATTCCAATTTGTCTCACAAAGCATCCCTTGTGTGTGATGAGGCCTTCAGTGGCATATAAAGTGGTTGGGTTCCAAAGTATGACTGATATCATGCACAATTTCACCACTCAAAAATTATTTAATCCCCAGAAATAATTACAGTGTTCTACTGGTTATTGTTGCATCTTAATGAAAAATAACTCTATCAAAATGCTAGCTGAAGGGTCTGATCCAGACCCTGCTGAAGTCAGTGGAAAGCCTTCTGAATTATCTGCCACTGAATAGACAGAGGAAACTCTGCTTCTCAGACTGTAAAACAGCATCTCTTCAGATAAAAGTTTAAAAGAATTCACTGTTCAGAGGGCTTTGGGTATTTAATGTGTCTCCTCTTAAAAAGAAAGTACTGGAATGCATATGCAGTATTGAAAAGGAGGTAAAAAAATCGAACGCCGAGTGCCAACCTTAACTGGAGCAAGAATTTCAAACCCAAGGTTTGCAGCTTGCCTGAAATGTTTCCTTTAAAGATGTTTGTAGAATAAGGGTCTTGGCTCTTGCTGGTATGCAGCAAAAATGCTGCACTAGTGTTTTAGATAATGTAAACAATTGCTGCAACTTGTCACCCAGGTACTTCATGATTTTAAATAGAAGAAATAGAAATGAAAAAGTCATGAAATCTGTGGATGATATCTGTGATTTTAACCAGGTCACGTATGGGCATCTTTTCCCTGATTCCTTGTGAAGGGTCCACTCCATGAAAATACGAAATCCTTGGGGAAAAAAAAAAAAAAATCCACATATAAATACTGAAGAATGCAAGTCATAAAGCAATTCACATTTTTTCCAGGTAGGAATTTTGCAAAGGGAGGTTCTGTTTTCATTTCAAACTGACTTATTCTGAAATTATCTTTAAATTTGTCAGTGCAGACAGGCCTTAGTGCACCTTATTAATGTTCCTGAGCTACATCATCTGAGATGGACTGAAATTTGAACTGTTGGTGCTGATAAGTAATGCTTGGGATTCATTTATTCCATTCCATTTCGTATGCTGCTGAAATAAGCTGTTGATGCCAAGCGTCAAAATTCCCTGGACCTGACTTTTACAAAACCAGTTGAGCCCTGTCTAGAACTCAAGCATCGAGTCTTTGGGAAAAATAGTGTGCAGGGAAATTCAGAAGCCTGAGTGTCAATTTCTTTTCAAAAGTCGCAGCAGTATTCTCACTCTTTTCCAGACATGATGAGCACATAACAGCAGCGCCAGGCGGCACACGGCTCTGCAGCAAGGCGTCGAGCGAGAGGCAGCAGCTGTTAGTGAGCCGTGGCAAACGCCACGCGTTCACGTTCGCAGCCCAGGTGGCTGCTCGCAGGATGCAGCAGCAGCAAACCCATCCGCTGGGGCAGGAGCACCAGGCAGCGTGCTGGAGCTCGGCACAGAGCCGTGTCCAGAGGCTGTTGTGAACCGCGAGCGTGCTGGCTGCAACACAGCAAGTAAAATCACATTGAGACATTCAAACAAGATCGTTACGTTGTGTGAATGTGCATCTTGGTTTTGTGGTGTAGTTGTAAGAAGCCAGCGTAGTAACAGGAAAATAACCCAATGCAGTTCACGCCCTGCTGTGTCACGTTGCTGGCCATTCTGAGCATGAATTTTCATCAATGTACTCATAAATCACGTGCCTTAAGACAGGGAGATTATCGTGAAGCTGAATAATACTAACTTGCACTTCAAAGAGATACCTACTTTTTCTTCTACACAGAGCAGAATAGCTCATAGGTTGCTTCCTTGTATGCTGAAGTTAAATTTTACATCTTCAACATCAGCAAATCTATCAGTTTCTATTAAGTTACTTAAATACCCAGAGTAGTGTTGTGCCCACTGCCTAGCAAGTATTTTATGCTCAGGATGCCTCATGCATCAGTTTAAAGGCTGATGCCACTGTTTTAGAAGCCAGGCATACAAATTCCTGTGCCACTTGACATGCACAGTATTCCTCTTTCTGCAGAAAGCGAATCTCAAGTGTAATAGAATCTTTTAATTTAGTTTTAATTCAGTTGATGCTGAATCAAGTAAAACACAACTAACTCAGAGATGCAGCATATTTCTTTGCACTTTTCACCATTAGCTGATTTTTTTACAGTGCCTAAGTTACACAACTTCACATTTGGTATTCTGAACTTAATGAATTTTAGGGCAAAGAAGTTGTCACGTGCTGCCACGTTTTTTTTAAAGCTTTGTAGAAGATGGATTCTTTTCATGCATTCTTTTATCTATAATTATTACACAAACACATCGTATTATACATGACAGGAAAATGTTGCTATACTAAAAGTGCCCAACCTGTCTTAATTTTTGAATCTGCATAGTTAACTCCATTTATATCGCTGAAAGGGCAGCGGTCCAAAACATAAATAACTTGAGCTCAAAAACAAGCGTTGCCACGCCGAACAGAAGGGACCTGTGACGACTCTTGAAACACCAGGGCTGGGTGCAGGGCCACGCAGCTCCATCCCCATGGCTCACCTCCACCACAGTGAAACGCGTTGTTAGATCCCACTGAGCTGTGCTCTGCTTTGCTGGGCCAAGTGTGGGAAATAACACAAACAGAGTACACAGTGCACCACGCACCCTCGTTCTCCAGAGCAGGTATAATCTCTGTAATTACACTACAACCGCCTGGCAAATACCATGTAAATACATAGCAATTGCATGTTCCTACAGCTTACTTGTTAATTATGCATTGTTACTAACAAGTTCAAAGATAAATTATCATAGCACTTGCAGCACTTAGATGCTTGCAAAGCTCCTAAGCCATGTAATAATGGAATTCATACTGTTAAACGGTCGGCTTTGTTGCTTTTCCATTGGAATGGGGAAGGGAAGCAACGCGCCTCTCACGCCCGAAGGCCCATAGCTGGAGCGCGTCCTTCTTACTGCTGCAGCAGAAGTATGCTTAAGTACAAAGTAAGATGAAACTTCTACCTATAAGGAAATCTGTATGAATTAAAAAAAATAATTTCCATTAACAGATCACTTTGCAAATTCCGTTTAGTAATCCTCCTAAGCAAATGCTGTATCTAAAATCACTGGCACTTGCATGCAGTAGAACTAATACTGTTTTTCTGACCCAGTATTTAATCTTGCATGGGATAAAAATGAAAGGAAAACCTCATTCCACTGATGTCACTGGCAAAACTTCTATTGATTTCAGGGAGGGCAGGGTTCTACTCAGGCAGCTTACTTGTAAATGGCTTCTTGAAATAGCTTATATTATATTCTGGCAGAAATAGATCACCATGTAAGGCCACTTTACAGCCCGTGCTGGCTCTTCTGTGAGACGCACTGCAGTATTTTAGACTACAACTTCTAACTTTTAATAGGTATTTTAATAGTATTCAATAAAGTAAAATTAGCTCTATAAACATTGCTCTTCTCCAAAGCAAAGCTTCCCTGTAAGATATGACTCTGTAATGGTCTGTTCACCTGTTTATAACAACCCTTATAACCCATGCAAAATCACTTTGGGTTTTTTGGTTGGTTGGTTAATTAGTTGTTTGGTTTTCTTCTCAATTTTATTATTTTTATATTGATTTTCAATCTGAAAGGTGATGTTGATTTTTCTGACAATTTTGTCTTGTAGTTGTTGATCTGTTTCTTCTAGAAATGACTCTCACTGCCAGGAGGTGCAGAAGTTAGTACTCAGATACTCAGTTCAGTACCAGCAGAAGCCCAAAGCCAGCAGTTGTTCCCTGTTACATACAAAGCCCATACGTAGAGGTGGCAGCCCCGCTGTAACCGGCTGTGTGGAGCCGTAGACCCAAGTGGCCCCAGCACACAAAGCTGGCACTGAGGCAGGGCAGCACTGGGTGCCCACAGGCACCCATGCCAGGACATGGGCTGAGCTTTTAGTTCGGGCAGAAGTCTAGGAATGATGGGCGAATTTGTAGTAGAGACTCCTTAGTGACGAAGGGTCGAGGGAGCTGGGGGAGAGAGCAGGAGAGCTTGCAGGGAGGCAGAGAAAGCAAGAGGGTGGTGTTCCAGTCTGATTTGAAAGAGCTACTAAAAGGAGAGAGCCCAACATGCCAAAGAGAGATTGCATTTCAGCAGGAAGAGGATAGCTGGCAATGTGAAAAGCAGATTTTAAGGTTAAGAAGGAGAGCAAGGAAAGGGACGAGAACTGGTTTATAGAAGCCAAACAGGAACAGAATGAGATTAGATCACTGCAGCTATGTGTAATATGTTGGAGTGCTTTATTATCTGTTGTGCTCTTTAATTGTGAGTATAAGACAGACGACGATTTCTAAAACAAAGTATGTACTTATTTAAGTTTATTGGCTCTCCTGTGGAAAATAACTTCATATGCAGAATGATTGTTGTTTTAAATGGATTCATTTTTATGTAACTTGCATTAACTTTAAATAAAAGGGAGCCAAGCATTTCCAGTATTACAGAGCAGGCAGAATAACGGAGCCCTGCTGCGGAAGTCAATAGCTCCTTTGAAAACAGTATCCTTGTTCAGATGGAATTGCCTTGCTGTCATCTTCCTTTTCGCTCCCTCCACAATCCTACACTGGAGCCTGAAGTGTTTATAGGTTTTCCTAGATACTAAATATCTTCCTAATACAAACTGAACATCGGTGAACTTTTTAAATTCCATGGGGCTGATCTTGTTCCTCCTGAAATCTACTGCGAGGTTCTTGCTGCCCACAGGGGTATCAGAAGAGGTTTGACCAGCCCAGATGTGAGCTTGAAATTCTCCCAACGAGTAAGGCCTAGGTATACTGACTGAAAGAGAGACTCATTAATAAATATCTTAGGAGAACATGGTTCCTTTGAAAAGCTAATTATTTTGATAGTTACTCATTCCCCCCCAAAAAAGTCTAATCAATGAGAGAACAAATTAAAAATTAGGAGTCTCACAAAAACAGACAGCAGAGTACTGCATTCAAGAGGACAGCCACCAATTAAGAGAAATGTCAACAACTCAAGTGGCAGCAACTTCAAAAGGGAAATCTTTTGCTCATTTTCGTATGCATTCTTCATAAGCAACATCAAGAAGTGTAACATGCTAATAGCTAATAACACTCAGAATAAGATTCACTAATTTACTAACTGAATAATTTAGTGCATATCAAAGGAATGATTTTCTCATTTCATTCCTTTTTTAGATCTAACACTAAGCTGGGTATTATCAAGTAGATGAAACAGCACAGATTACAAATCATCACTGAAATAGTCATTTTAGAATTGAGGTTGTTTTTTTCTGTTGAATGCTTCTTTTGGTTTTAAGAAATCATGTTCATTTTTTTCTCGTTATAATCCAGATTGCAAAACAAAAACAAACAAACAAATATCTGGAAGCTTTCTTTGTGGAAACGAGACATTTCACCAAAAAAAAATGCGCCTCATGGAGACGGATCTGTTATGATGCTAAACTTTGGGTGAAAATTTTGGGGACCAGGGCGAGAGCCAGACCCCTGTCTCAGGTGAGCCAATAATGTGGTGCTGGGGAGATGCACCCGAGGTGGGGGAGCCGGGGCTCTCCTGGTGCAGAGGACTCTCCTGGGAATGGTGCGGGGTGGGTTTGATTCCTGCAGGGACCGGCAGGCGACTGCCCTGGTACCCCAGCAGCATGTACCAGGCTCCTGCGGTGCCCCCAGCGCGGGGGCGGGCAGGCTGCTGGAACCACGGGCTTTGTGGCAGATGGAGCAACATTTGCAATTGGGAAAAAAACACTCTCATGCTGCCAAAATATTAACAAGGGGCTTCCTCAGAAATAGTCTGCCACAGCCATTGATACGTGTAAATTCCTTATGTAAATACAACTTCCTCCAATTAAAAAGGTACAATTTCAGCAGGCTGACTGAGGGTGAGGACCTCTCTGCACTGTTTTCTTTCTCTCCAGCAAAATCCTTCACGTCGAGTCACAAGTTTTCAGCGCTGCAACAGCTCACAGATATAACTTGTGGTAGCTGCAGTGAGACAGCAGCGAGCAATGCTGGTTTGTACGGCGGTACCTGACTTGGCTGTGCTCGGTCAGGTAGCAGGCTTGGCAGCAATGGCACGGTGTGAAATCAAACAGGGAATGGATTCTTTTGTGTGTGGGGGTTTTTGTTTTTTGTTGTTTTTTTTTTTGGAGTAATATATCTCTCTTTGTGCATGCCCAGGTTCCTTACATTGCGGGAAAAACAACCAGAGTTTCCTGACCTTCCTTTATAACACCCATTATTTTACATAGCTTTATAATGTTCTTTGTTAATTTCCTTTTAGAAACAAACTCTCCTATTCCTTTTAGGTTCAGCGTATACGCGACATCAAAGCATTTCAGTGAATTCTTCATTCCATTTACATGCCAGCTCTCTGGTGATGGAGTCAGACATATTGTGGTAGTCCTGCAAGCCGTAAAGCCATCCAGCTTCTCTGCCACTGCTGCAGTTCTTATTGCTGTAAGTACTGACCAGTGGGGGACTGATCCTCAAACATCAAAAAACCTTCCTTTGATGACCTACTGTTTTAAAGAGGGCAATAGGACCAGCATGCTTTCTCCTTAAAGATTAAAAAGACAGCCATTGTCCGTGTGCTAAGAAGGAACCAATAATTATTTTCAACTTCAATTTGTTCTGTGCATTGTGAAAAAAAAGCTGAATAATTCTATTCTTATTTAGGAGAAGACTGCAAGGGAAAGAAATAATCTGATATATTTTAGAGACTTTTCTAAAGAACAGGCTGTTACAGTGCAGTGTCCCACACCAATGAAAACCTTTTCTCCAGTATTGTCAGTTGTGCCTAGTTCTCCACCAAGTATATTGTCATGGATATTTGCACTAAACTGAGAGTTATCCAGCATGATACTTCTGAGAATTCAGATTAGCCTCAGTACTGAGCTAAGGAAGGCAGTCTGCATCATAGTGATATTATGATTGCTCTGAAACAGCGACGTATCACATATCTGTGTTTTCATTCTGCCAGAGACATATTTTCAGAAAGGCAGTTTCTGATGACATGTTTGGGCAAATGATGCCTTATCTGCATGTTTTTTTATGTATCATCCTGATCTGGTAACTTGAATGCCATAAGGAGAAAGCTATGTTAATTGCACATGTTTCTAAGTTAGCACAGTCCAAGACACATGCCTCAAAACTATGTGCCTCAGAAAGTTTGGTCACTTATTTGAGAAGCTGGAGATGTTCTGCCTCTGTTAGAGGAATCTCAGAACTTTTTTATAACAAGAATCTTCAGGCATGATAATCTTAGCCTTGTGGATATTATATATTTCTCCTGCCTAAAAATAAAAACCACTAAGTATATGAACTGCTACTGTAAATACAAGCACGAGTAAAAGCGTTCTTCTGTTGCCAGACTCCTCCTCCCACTTGATTTCAGCAGTCAGCAAAAATACTTATTCAGTATTAAGCTACAGAAAAGAATTGTTGACCCTGGTATAATGGAGAGCTAAGATAAAGTCAAGTCAATGGAGTTTGCTTCAGCTTGCAACATTTCAAATAAAGCTTCTACATTTGTTTGGCTCTTAAAAATTAAACTATATAGAAAATATTGGTTAAAAGCAAAAATGCAGGTAGTCTACAAACGTTTTTCATAAAGTAATTTTCATTGAGATGGTCACAGTTGAGCTAGCATTATTTGCTGCTAATTTAGGTTTCATTCTAAATAGTGTATGTTAACAAACTTGGACCACTTAATGCTAAGTGCTTTACATTTTTCTCTTTAATTAAATTTTGCCAAAGAACCATGTTACGTAAGCATGTGCCCATACGAAGAGCACACTCTCAGAGCCTGGGTAGAGTTCAGGTGCCCTTGCAGCAACTAGTGAATTCCTACTGATCTCACTTGAGACAGGATTTTACTCTTTACCCTGTACTTTTTTTCTATATATGGGTCATAAAAGTTATCTTGTTACTTAATACACAGGTTCTTGGGTACATTATTCTAAGAAACTTATTTTAATGAGCTCCAGGCTGTCATTTACCATTTCTGTTATTAGATAAAAACAAGCCTTACTTCAGAGTTCAAACATGTATATTCCAGCAATTACAAACATATTAGAAACTAGACAACAGATGCCAGTTTAGATAAGTTTCTAGTCCATGGATGGAGGTAGGCATTTGCTGCAATAATCTGCAGTTTTACTGCAGAATTCGAGAATTGCCTGGAGAGAGCTCTGGGAGAATTGTGTACAATTTAGGGGGTTCTTTCAACTGTACAGTAATCTGTTACAGGTGGTTCGGACATGGAAGTGGCATAAAAATCAAGAAAATTTTGAATAATTTTTAAGGTCATTAGTATAAGATCTAGGCATAACAATTTACCTTTGATTCTGAGATATTTTTCACCAGTGTGAGACGAAACACGTTGAAGTGGGCGACGCAGACTGATTCTGCAGTTCTTCCACGTGCCCAAATTTGTGCAGGGTTGTGCAGCACTCTTCTTTTCCACAGGCAGCATGGCTCTCAGGAGTGTGGTGCAGCGGGGACCGGACAGTGACGTGGCTGCCTGGGCTCAGGATGCTCACCTTGGCCAAAGCATCACATCACACAGGTGCCAGGTTTCGACTCCCCATGCAGCTCTTGCCATGTGGGCACAGCGGCCTAAGAACGTATTGGGAACCACGTGCAGTAAGGATGCTATGCAGCCATGCCAAACTCTGGGGTTTGATGTTTGAGTTTTGGTAAAAAAGAAAAAGGAAAATGAGGGCTGCTCTGGGACAGCCCTGCTCAGAAGTGATGGCTGGGGTGAGGTGTTGACACCATGGCTCTGCAGGATGCTGTTGTCATATGGCTGCAGGAACAGAGCAGGCTGGCTGAGCACTGCTCATCTACCTCAGTGCAAAGTTACTCTCCTAATGGATATTTTTTTCAGAGTTACTAAGATGTTACCTAGTTACCATAGCCTGGTAACCATTTAGACAGATCGGGGCTTTTCCTTACCACCAGGTAGGCAAGTGACCCTCACTGAGTCGGTCGGTCCAGTGACACTGAAACCACCCAGCTGCAAACCAGAGTGAGACTCCATAAGAAATTTATTTGAAGCGTTCAGAGGAACACTGCGGTATGAGATGAGTTATGATTAGTCTTGACAATGCTACTTCAATTTAAAATATGCTTAACTGGTTTAAAAATAAAACTTCAGCCTCCCTTCCACTGCAACCCAGTCCTGAAGCTATTTCAGCGCGTGTTGCCCATCCCATGCCTTATTTTCTGATTCGGCTGCGAGGTTACTATTAATAGCCCAGAAGCTGGGGGTAGGAAGTGTGACTACCGAGTTCTGCAAACAGTTTTATGTGCGCGCGCTTCTCGGCTGTGGGCGAGTGGTGCCAGCCCGCCCGTGTGCCGCCGGGGTCAGCCCTGGCCACGCTGGACCACCCATCCCTCCCCGCGCGCGTTGCTAAGAGACCTGCTCTCCTCCGCTGAGCTTCGTGGAGAGGAGCACATCAAAGACACCCACAGCCCCGAATGGTTTTATAAATGAATTTAAAGAGACACTCTCCCGTGCTGTGTTATGTGGGGGGGAGATCAAAAGTTGCTCTATGTGCGGTGAGCAGCCGGAGAATTGAACTGGCTTCTTCTGGAAAATAAAAATGCTCTCGTTACTGAGAACCATGTTGTATTTTCTTTTTTTTTTTTTGCTTTTTTTTCAGAACTAGACTACAAATTTATGCTAATTAATGTTTTCAGTTTTATGGCAGGCAAGACATTGAACGCAGGCCAGGTTGCGTGTTTGTACGACTTTCAAAAGTAAGGTTTTCTGTCATCAAGTGACAAGCTGTTTTTGATCAACTCTCTTCATCTCTGAAAATATTTCATTCTCTAAATTTTAATTGCTTTTCTGACTTACATTGAAGTTGAGGAAATCACAGGGTAAACATCAAGTGAAACATCTTTAAAAGAATAAATTATGAGAAAATAATCCGAGTAAATCGATATTTGTTCTGTCAGGCTGAAAAGCTAAGACACAAATATCTCAGACCTTTCTGAAAAGAATGAAAACCAAATGAAAAAATCTTTAATTAAAAAAATCTGGGTGTATATATATATATGTTTAAACATTACCTCTTGCCAGACTAGCACTTACCTGGCATCTGCACAGCTCTTCTATTCTGCACAGGCTGTGGGGTCTAAGAGCACACTGGCAGCTCAGGCGAGCATTTTCTGAAACAGAAAAGGCAGGAATTATTTGCTTATCTACTTGGTTTCAAACACCATCAACATGTGGTAAAAAGGGAAGAAAAAAAAAAAACAGCAATGAGTAAGAAAGTGCAAGACTTTCATTTTCAAAGACACCATGGTTGCACAGCCTTGGGAAAAGTGAGAGGAACCCAAATAACGTGCTAACAGTACTGCCCGAGCAAGCCAGACAGATCATTTGCATGGGAAGCAAAACTCCCAGGTCAAATGGCTGCAAAAAAGGTGTCTTGAAAATCACATGTAAAATTCTTTCCATGTGCGTATCTCGTTGTTTTGTGACCAGCCACCCTAGCCACATAAGCGAACGTCTCCCTTAAAGAAGTTTCAGGGGCTCGTTCACACAAGCAGGTGCTCATGCAACTGCAGGCAGAAAAATCTCTGGCTTCAGGTGCAGTGTGTACCCATATTATCTCCTCTCCTTGCAGTGTGCCTGGTGGCTGAGCAGAGCTCGCTTCTCGCTCTCTGCCTGTGCCTGCAGTCTCGCATAAATCTGAGGGTAGATTAGTGAAACCTAATACACTCCAGGACTGTAAAGGGATTAATCTCACATAAATCTTCACCAAAAAAAAAAAGGCATTAGTATTTATTTACATGTGTTTTATTTTCCAGTGAGGAAAAAGCCTCCTTTTTTTCCTGCATCAGTAAAAGTCTCTTCAAAATTCAAACGGCTTAGACTTTGCATTTAAAATCCCTTGCGCTACAGTTAACCTATATTCTAGAGCTCAAATAAAAAACTAAAAGCATGTATTTTATATTCTAGAGCTCAAATAAAAAACTAAAAGTATGTATTTTAGAAAAGAGCTTAGCTAACTTTTCTATTTCATTACCAGATACCTATTACAGGGGCAAGATGTGTACTGTCTTCTCACTGATAGACTGTTTTATGTATAAACATCTTGACCACCACTATGTTGTCAGCGGTTAGTAGATTCAGTGCGTTTTGGCTGAATTTCTGAAGGGGAAAACTGTGACTTGCACTCTAAATATTTTTTCTGGAGAATGGATTCCTCAACAAACTATGGGCATCTTGTACAAAATACCAGCAAACATTCCAAGAGGAGCACAGCACTGCCAACTCACCAGCCTTGGAAACCAAAATCTGGGTGACCCACGGGTTCCCTCCATACCACCACCTGCTCCACACGGGTGCACGGCCACGCAGGCTGGGAAAGAAACGATGCCTGCTGCGAGCAGATGCGCTTACTGATTGCTACTGGCGTTTATGGCAAGCTTGTTTCAGGATCCTGACCGAGTTTTGTCTGAGATCCACTTCGATCAAGCTTGCGTTTAAGGTAAAATGTTGTGCAGCAGGGATGTCCTGAGAAGTTTAGTTAAAAGTTGTTACTATCATATTTTATTAATATGTGTAGAATTTTGGTTAATGAATGCAAATAATTTTTAATCTCTGCTCCTTATTTATTTCCAGGATACTCTAAAACACCCACGGGAGTGTGGCAGGCAGATCACGGCTGGGAGCAGGCAGGGCAGAGGCTGGGGTGAGGAGCAAGAAGCCATGGTTTTGGAAGCTGGGAAGGCGCTGAAGGCCATTGTGAATGTTAATAACGTTATTTCATGTTTTTACAGTGCTTTGGGTGCTTAAAGCACCGCATAGACTACTAGTAATTAGTGATCTGGATGTTTCTGAAATGATCAGCAGTATCATTTAAATTGTCATTAAAATACAATTAGCAGCCTTTTGAACTGAGCGCTGTAGTTCAGAGCAGTCTAATTGGTGGCTTGTGGGGCAGATCGGACAGCGGGAGGAGGCTGGCTGCTTCTCCTCGCCTCTCACTGTGCCTGCCCCAGGAGCAGCAGCTGTACCCCTCAACACGGAGAGCCCTGATGGGGCTGGAGGGGCAACGGCACAAAGCACCCCTTGTGTGCAGCCCACTGCACTGAAACCCAGGGATTTCTTAGAGCTCACTGAACTCTGCGTGCAGATTCAAGCAGGTGCTGCTCCACTGCTTTATACTGAATATTTCAAAACAATTCAACTTTTCTGTTTTTTGTATTTTTGTTTTGTTTTGTTTTTACTTGACTTTCCGAGCACTTGGCTTTTTGCAGCAGCAAAAGCTGCTGTGGCAAGGTTTGTAGGGGTGAAATTCTGGAGCCTATGGGCAGTAGGTGGTGAGACCAACAGCTGAACCACCTGCATCCTTCGGGAGAAGGGATGACGCTCTGGCAGTGTATTGGCACGCGCCTGGCTAAGACGAAGAGTTGTGTTATTGTAGCAGACTGAAAGCGAAGGTCTGGCTTGGATGGTGTTCCTAAACCTGGCATCCCTACCGCACGTTTAGGTAGCTAAATCTGTCACTCACATGCTTTAGATACTTGTGTTAATTGCATAAATGTCAACAAAAAATGGCATGTTTTTAAAGTGTTAGAAGTGTAAATAGCTGCTCTTCTGAAATGGCCCCAGTATATATTTTTAGCTTCCACAATCTCTTCTGAATATGCCACTTGCAAATGTATCGTATTTCTTGTAGTATCTAGCTATAGTAATGTATTAGTAGCTATAATACTACTGATTCTCCTGCATAAAGCACTGTAGAATATACTTTAAATACTGGCTTTTTGTATGTCTCACACAAGTATTCATTAATACCAAGGGAACAGCATGCTACTGTTCCAGGTTTTCTAAGAACCAGTGCTATCGCTCTCCACCAGCTCCTGTTGCCAGCTTCACAATGCCTTTATTATTTATGCTTTTACTCTTGAAAATTCAAATTTAGAACTGAAAATTTTCATGCTTTTGTTTTTTTAAAAAATAATTAAAGCAGGCAAATGGACCTGATGTAATCTGCATAGCGTGTGCCATGGCTGTGAAAGCGCCACTTGTTCTCTGAAAGGAGGAATTCTTCCAGCCGGCATCCCTTGCCCCCTCCTCTGCGCGGCCGCCTTTCCCATACACTCAGGACTCGCTGCCAGTCACTGGTGTGCCCTTTAAGTCTGCTGGAGCAATATTGTCATTCGCGGGATGTCTGTGTAGAGCCTCGCAGGTTTCCCTCAAAGTACAACCTGAAGTTTCACGTTTTGCTGTTCTGCTGGGGCAGCGGTTGCTCTGCTGAAGTTCCATCCTGTCTCCGGAGTGGGGCCTGGCCTTGCCCCATTGATCAGTCTTCACACAGCAGCTTTCAGAGGTCTCTTCCTCCTCTGCCATTCACATAACAAGTGGCATGTTTTCAGGTATGTCCCACCACAAAGGACTGGAATGTTGGCCTAGCATGTTTTACCAATGTTTGAATGGGCTAAAGAAAGTATTTGGAAAGCAGCAGATGCCTTTGGAAAGGAGGGAAAGAGAAAAAAAAATAGACTTGATGGGGATGTTAAGAGGTCAGCTGGCCCAAGACAACAGAAAAAAGTGCAACTCAGAAGTCGGTGCCAACAAGCAGCCGTGTAATCCCTGCCTAGGCAGATAACCAAGCTCCTCCAGATCCCTCTGCTGTTATGCCCTGCCTCCTTCTCTCTCTGCCTTAGCCGTTCTGTACAAGAACTGTAAATTGTTGTCTGGATCATTCAGACAAAATTACCCTTCCTAAACCTGCCTTCTTCAGGCACACAGAATAGGTATTGTCTCAGGAGGATCAACAGACCAGGTACTACAGAATGCGATGTCGGGCGCTCCAGGCGAGCACTTTGCTAGCATTTTGCATGGGCAGTTGCTGACGCTGAGCTAACAGCCCATCTGCTGGGCAATGGACACCCCCAGAACACAGGGAAACAACTGGATTGCTCCCATTACAGGAATAACGGAGCTGATAGCAAAATGAAGATGCCAAGTGAAATTGCCAAATATATGGAGATACTGAAAAATCCATAGGTGTCTTCGGTGGGCCTCTGCCCCAGTGTCAACCCATTCGGATGTGCTTCCTCTTCATGGGAAGGTATCGGGGACAGCATATGGAAAACACTGAATACACAAGAACCTGGGAAGATTTAGCGATTTGGGAAGGGGATGCAATTCTTAAATACTTTATTGCGATTTACAAAGGGACAGAAATGTGAGAAAATCCATAAAGAATTAACTAGGAATCAACAGTGTTTGTCTTGACAGTAAAGGAAGAAGGATGAAATAAAAGTTTACTACAAAATGGCTTTTGACTAAGAGTGAAAAATGTAATGAGGAAGAATGCACTTTGGATAAATCTGCATTTTGTTAAGGTAAATGAAAAAGCAAGTGTCAGTAGGAGGGAAAAAAACAAGACTTCTTCCTGCATGGTCACTGCTAGTGCACATTTGCATGAAGCAAGTGCACATTTGCATGAGACAAGCACAAGGACAGCAGACTTCCTGAGCATCAGAACAGCATCAGCATCTTAGATGGCAAAGAAGATGTAGGATTTACTGTCAACTTTCATGAAACACTAAGGGTCTATTTGGCCAGCTGGTAGGGGAGAATGAAAAACAAAAAATCAGTGAAGTGCAGTTCCTTGTGCCTCTCTTGTAGTCCTTGCTAGCAATTCTCAGAGTCTTAAGCTAAAAGAGACAGAGTACGTGAAAAAGGCAGGAAGCCTACATGAGCAATACAGGATTACTGAAAAGCAAATTCAGATGCTGCAAAATGCAGTTGATGCAGTTCACAGCTCTCAGTGAGAATGTCCAAAAGAAGATCGTTCTCCTGAGCACCAGCCTCCTACCCCAGTTCCATGTTGTAGCAAACCAGAGAGGATATGCACACAGCCACAGAAAAGGCTTGATACCAGTGAAAAGATGCAAGTCATATTCACCAGGTAGTAATGCAACCAGTTTCTTGCAAGTGTAAGTTCTGCTGGAAGTTGAATTTTAAATTAAGTTGAAATGTTAGACTGCAGGAGTGTTTGATGTATTAGAGTAGATCAGTAGAAACTAAAAATTTTGGCAAAGTGCTTTGCAAAGAGGAAGTTTTATAAAAGAAACTATGAGAATTGGTATTACCTGATTATTGCTGGAAGAATAATATTCCTACTTGTAGACTAAGAAAATATTTAACTGTTCACAATAAATCTGTTTAAGGTGAACAATCACCGATGGGTTTCTGCAATCATGTCTTGCTGAAAATGGAAGAAGTTCCAGAAATAGACTGAAACTCATCTAAGAGCTAATGTTGATGGAGACTGATAAGCATTTAAATGACGCAGGTGCCTCCCATATGCACATTTTTTTCTGTTCTAAGAGGAAAATGTTTCATCATAAGGTATTTCACAGATACTTGAAAAAAAAGTTACTGTTTGCTAAAGCAAGATGGTCTTTGTAGATGTTTTGAAAGCCTACAGAGAGGTATCTGAAAACAGGAATTCTTCAGTTGTATAAATTGTGTGTTTTGTATATGGTTTATGTATACCAACATAAGAGACAAGAAAGGGATGTCTCACCTGGAAGCAAGTGCTATGGTACAAAGTTACAGCAGGACTTCAATGATTATTAATTTTTGCACACACAGACACACACACACCTTTTAAAAATAAATGAATTTTTTTTTTTTAAAAAAAACAACCTACAGTAATCTTTTGTTCAACTTTTATTTTTTTTTGGAACTATTTTAGAGTAAGTAGCAAGAATGCCTGTAACTTGGGGAGAAAAAAAAGAAAAAAGAAAAAAGGAAATCACTTGAAATAACATACGTACTGAAGATGGTGGTATGTCAACCTGGGGAAGTGCCCCAGTAAAATGTTGATGTTTTATATAAACCACATAAGGAACCTGCTAGCTTCTATAAGCAAAACTTTGAATAAGTAGATATGCAAGAAATTTAGCATGAGAAGAAAAACGGCTAGTTTTATCACTGCGTGCCATTTACCCCTACTACAGTCAAATGCTTCAGATTACAGGAAAGGGAAATAGGGCAGCTAACAGTCACAACTAACAGAGGAATGTCAGCGCTTACTGGATGTTTACTTACAAATGTCTGCTTGAAATTCAATACAGAAATACTAATATAATAGGCCTATGTCACCTTGAGCATGGAAGTAACAATGCATGAAAGTGTCCCGGTGCAGGATAAGCCCATGGCCTGCTCACTGGCCGCAGCAGAAAGCAGGCAGGACAGGAGCTTCTCTCCTGCTGCAGTGAGGACTGGAAAGTTCTGGGGCAGCAGCTCCTCAGTGAGACACACCAGGGTGAGAACAGAGGAGAAATATTAAGGGAAATCAAGTAAAGCAAGTGTTTCCCATGGATAATACACGCATCAATTATTCCCAGGCAGATGTACCCATCGAGGTTACCCTCAATAGTTCATTCCATTGCCTATATCCACATTCATCTCGTAGGACCAAGTTCGTTAACAGAGAATGAAGGCTAAAATGGTATCATTCATCTCTATGTTCTTGCCCTGACATGGTTATTCATTAGGAGTTCTTCCTAATGACTGTTCAGTTCCTTCCTTCTAGGGAGCCACTCCTAATTCTCTTCTCTTCAGGTTGGATAATGAGTCACTGACTTTAATATTAATCTTTATTAACCCTTCCCTTTCACAACCCACAGAGTGCAATGTGTTGTGTCTCAGGGCTGAGAAAGAAAGCTCCTCAACGCCTTTTCCTCTGTTGTGCCATTTTCTTAACGTGCAGAGAACCCACTGACTCCTGCAGGCTTTCTGCTGCTGGTTGTTGAAAAAACACCTTGTCTTCACGCCTTCGCTTAATCGCTTTTTAGATCTTAGTCTACCTGTATTCCAGTGTAATTTTGTTTTCCATAAATTACACTTCTTTTCCTTTGCCTTCTTATCTGGCCAATTTTTATTTACCAAAAACCAGTTGTGTGTATCAAATAACTTTTTCAAGCACTTTCCCCTTCCATTTTACCTCCCTTTTCTCTTTTCCATTGTGGAAGGAGGGTCATGGCTGCTTGTGAGCCTGATAGCACCCAGTAACGCAGAGTCCACCTAACTCATGGGAAGTGTCATAAAGGTAACAGCTGCTTTTCCAGTTTCAGATGCTTTGAACCAATTTTCCTTTTTTTTTTTTTAAAAAAAAAAAGAGCAACAAAACAAAAGAAGTAAAACCAAAGTAAACAGGAAATATATGTGATTTGTCATTCCTAAGAATGCTGGACTTAAATATCCTGTGAAATAATTACTCAAGTATTGATTTCTTCTTCAACAGTGATTGCTCTTTTCTTAAAAATAATTTAATGGCCTGTCCCAAACAGGTGCGTGACTGAGAAAATGAGATGACAAAAGCATCTTTTAAATGTGTGTTTTGAAGAGGTGGCATACTATTTAGTGTTTTACAAAGACTTGGTTCCGAACAGCACATCAAAAGAGCACATCCTTTAGCTGGTTTTGATCAAATTTTGTACTCCATTTGGTTGGCGAGTTGGTTATATGTAGGCATGTCCCATCAGCTGCTTTTTTGCACATGTATGGTGGTACTTGCTGTTTTGACCAAGTTTTGAGCATTTGGGGATCTTTGTATTTCTAAAGCCCTTTCTCCTTCTTCCTCTTTCCTTGTATTAGCAGTGCTGGTCTGCTACCATGCTTTGCATGCCTTTTAAAGCATTCTTATTAAGGCTTTTTATTTAGATGTTATCATAACATATGACGACTACTAAAAGAAAATCTAAGAAGTCTAAGGGAAAAGTAGTCTGAAAAAAATTATTTACTTAGGAACCCACACTTGGATTAGTCCAAAAACAGAGTTCTAGGAAGAACCATGTGTTTCTCATTGACTACTTCCAGAGCTTTTTCAGTACTCTTTATTTCAGCACCCTTACGCCGTACCAGACGGCCTCGGATACAAATACCCACCGAGCAGCCTCACGCTAGCATTGTGCGGCCTGGGAGCGAACCAGCCCCCTCCCTAAGGCGCTGCTACTCTCAAGCGTGAATATTTACTTCAGGTGCCAATGCAGCCTGACTGGAATCTCATTAACAATACATTTATCTCCTGATTGACAAAATATTAACATGAATATACAGCATGCGCGGCTTGACATTTTCTTACACACCAGAGAGGGCTCTGACACTAAGTTTATTACTTCAAAAGCAAACAGGCGATTTCTGTGGCGTGGGACGGCCCCGATCTGGGACTTTTTAACATTTCCCCAGCTCAGCCTGAAGAAAGCTAACTGCGGCCTGCCCCGGGCAGCAGAGCGGGTTTTGTCCCCGAGGTTTGTGTTTACACCCCTTTGCCGGCGGCAGCAGGCACTCGGCCGGCCCGCGGGCGACAGGCCTGGATTTAAAGCGCTTTTCGGACACTTTCCGGGCAGAGGCCGGCCGCGAGCCCCCCCGGCACCGAGGGGAAAGGCGGCGGGGCCGGAGCCGCAGGCAACAGGTGCGGGGCCCGGCTCGGGCACGAAATGGCGGCGGGCGGGGAGCGCTGCGCCCCGGGGGGCTTCTCCCCGCTCGGAGGGGCAGGGGTAAGGGAAGGAGGCGAAGGGAAAGGGGCCCCGCCGCGTCCCCGTCGGGCTCCCGCCGCCCGCCCCCGCCGCAGCCCCCTCCCCTTCCCCGCCAGCCGCTTCCGCCCGCGGCCCCGCGCATGCTTGGGTTATGCAACGGCGGCGGCGGGCGGGCTGCCTGCGGGGCCGCGCCGCCCCACAGCCACGGGACGGGGCAGGGCAGCGCCGGGGGCCGTGAGGGCGGCGGGCACCGGGCGGCGGCAGCAGCGGGGTGCTGGGGGCCGGCCGCTCCCTCCCGGCGGCGGCGGCGGCCGGGTGCGCGCCCCTTGCCGTGAGTGGCAGCGCTGCCCGCCGCCAAGTCCCGCCCGTTCCGCTCTCCCTGCTGCAGGCGGCGGCGGCGGCGGGTTGGCTTCCTGCGCGCTGTGCCGCTCCCCCGCCCGCCGGCAGTCGGAGCCGCAGCGGCAGCAGCCCGGATCCCCCGAGCCATGGCTCTGTGAGAGCAGCACATGGCGGCCGCAGCAGCCATGAGCCCCCCACTAATCCATACAACTCCCCGCTGAACGGCCGCCTCCAGCAGCCAGCGCTCCCGCCCGCAACCACCGCTCCCACCGCCCGCCCGCAACCACCGCCGCGCCGCCCGGCCCGAGCACAGACCCCGCCGCCGCCGCCGCCGGGCCTCCGCTCGCCCGCCCGCCCGCCGCCGCCGCCGCCGCCGCCCGGTCCTCGCCATGGGAGTGCAGGGTTTCCAGGACTACATCGAGAAGCACTGCCCCAGCGCCGTGGTGCCCGTCGAGCTGCAGAAG
The DNA here is from genome assembly GCF_964211835.1 of Anser anser. NCBI lineage: Eukaryota > Metazoa > Chordata > Aves > Anseriformes > Anatidae > Anser > Anser anser. The sequence goes on from NC_139733.1 coordinate 3,932,691, forward strand.
CTGGCGCGGGGCAGCCTCGTGGGTGGGGGCCGACAGCGGCCCCCGCAGACCCCGCTGCGCCTCCTCATCGACGCCGACAACTGCCTGCACCGGCTCTACGGCGGCTTCTACACGGACTGGGTGAGCGGCGGGCAGTGGAACCACATGCTGGGCTACCTGGCGGCCCTGGCCAAGGCCTGCTTCAACGGGAACATCGAGCTCTTCGTCTTCTTCAACGGCGCCCTGGAGAAGGCCCGGCTGCACGAGTGGGTGAAGCGCCAGGGCAACGAGCGCCAGACGGCGCAGCAGATCGTCAGCCACGTCCAGAACAAGGGCACCCCGCCGCCCAAGGTCTGGTTCCTGCCGCCCGTCTGCATGGCGCACTGCATCCGCCTGGCCCTCATCCGCTTCCACATCAAGGTGAGCGGCCGGGCCCCGCTCGGTGCCTGCCCCGCGGCTAACGGGGCCCGGCCCGGCCCGGGCGGGGTGGGGGCGCCGCGCTAAGATGGCAGCGGGGCCGCCCGGGGCACGGCGCTCCCCCAGCGCCGCAAAATGTCGCCGGGCCCGGGGGGGCGGCCCGAGTTTCGGCGGGGCGAGCGGCGCCGCGGCCTCGCTCCCGGGGGATCTGCTGTTTAAGACATCGCTGCCTTAGGGGGGGTAGGCGGTGGAAGCCCCGCTCCTCGCCCCCCTCCCCGGGAAGTTCGGGGCCTTCCCCGGGCGGGGCCGGGTTCCCCCTACCCCCCCCGGCCTGGGCCTCGGAGGCCTCCGGTGGGCGGCCGCCGAGCGCCCAAGTTGAGCGGGCGGCCGCGGCGAGGCCCCGCGCCTCCATGTTCTTTCGGGGCCGGCCTCCGCCCGCTCCTCGGCCTCAAAATGTCCCTCCTCGGCCCCGCGGGCGCCCCGCAGGTGAGCGGCGCTTCCCCGCGAGCACCGCCGGCTGATGGATGGCGAAGAGGAGGAGGATTTAAAAAAAAAAAAAGTATGAGGGGGAAAAAAAAAAAGAAAAAAGAAACGAGATGGATGAGTTACTGCCAGGCCCGCAACAAGTCCTACACTCCAGCTTGCCCAAGGCTTCGTCCCTCAGCCGGGTGGCTCCGACAGCTCTGCGGGCTGTGTGGGGACAGCCACCGGAGCCCCGCGTCCCCCTGCCCGCTGGGGGACCCCGGGCTGGGTGTCCCCAGGCCCTGGCGAAGCGGGACTGGTGCTGGGCCACAACACCCACTGCTGGTGTGGGACTGGGAGCCGTGGCCGTGCCTGCTGTAGCGGTTCATGGTCCTGGTCAGGCCACCAGCGCAGCTCCGTGCGTTCAGGGGATGGGAGTGCTGCTGGGAGTTGGGGTGGTAGCGAGGCCGGCCTCCAATCCAGGGGTTTTCTGATAGCTGGGAAATACTTGCGTTCTTCGAGCACAAAGTTGTAGGGAGCGTGCAGGGAAGGCATTAACCTTGCTCTTGTGGATGCACGATAAATCTCGGTTTGCTACTGAGACGTAGAGCTCCTTAGTAAAGGAATATATGGGCTCACGTAACTTTTTTTCTTTTAATGTGGATTCTTTGTGTAATGCAGTGTTAAAATACATAGTACATGATTCAAAGCTGACTGTTTGATTTTGATAGGAATTAGGCATTTGTAATGGTCCCAAAGTACACTGAACTAGTTAGTCGTTTAAATATCTTATGTTTCAGACCACATTAGTTTCTGGGGAAGTACCTTACATCCTAATAATGTCGCCTCGTTTGACAACTGTGTCACCTGTAGCACTTTGTTTGCTTTCAGGCTTAGCAGCAGCATTAGCTACTTTACGATTTCTTGGTAATAGGCCTTATTCTTAATCTCTAGGAACGGTTTTAGGAACAAGAGGGCATGTCATGCTGGGTCCCTTGTATAACTCTAATATAAAAAAAGGGGGGAGAGGGAGGTCAATTTTTCTGGGGGAGATTCGAGAGTGGACATTTGTTTTAGGTTAGCTTGTGGAGCTGACAAGTGCAAGTTACAAAATAGCACTGGGGGAGTTTGTTGTTGTTAGGAGCATTTGTGCCATTGAACCAGCTCTGGGAAGGTCTGCATTGCACTGGTTCTCCCAGCTGGCCAGCTCTCATGGAAATGGGAAGGATGTTGTACATTCCCATTCCATGCTTTACCCCTACAGCTCTTGAGAAACTGGATGCTGATTTGAATTGATTCATTTTAGGGTTAGGTAGTATATTTCCTGGTTATAGTACAGGATGTACTTTAAAGGTACTGTTGAACTTTTATCATATTCCTTTTCCTGTTTTTCTTATACAATTTATTCTCTTAATATATCAGCTTTACTGCATTTATCTTTCTGTCTGTAAACCTTACTTCAGTTTTATTCACATTCTCCCTCATGCTCACTTTCTAGCAACCCTCCTGGTGGGCAGACAGCAAATGCGGTTTGAATGTGTGATTTTTATTTGCATGTATGGGTGACTTTGTATTTACGTATGCACGAGACAGTTATCAAATTCTATTATTTTCTCTATTTGTTTTGAAAAGTTGGGTTTGAGAATACTGATTAACTTGAATTGTGAAACGGATTTTCATATTTTGAGGAAACAGTAGAGTCTTGAGTAGAAGGCTTCTTTGCAGACCTATGAACTGGCTATAAATTTAATCTATTTTGGTAATTAGTGGGGAGAAAAAAAGGAACGTATTTCATCTAGAACAATTATAAACCACTCGCAGATGGTTTCAGCAGGATGTAAAAATAACAGGTTCCTCCTAGTTATAATAAATATCCTATGGGTTCGTAGTGTAATTGTGACCTGATAGTTGTCTGTTTGGGGGAGGGGGAATAGTTCATAAAAGAACCCTTTTAATGCGAAGCATGCTTGCTGAAATTTAAACACTTCAGCAGAGCAGATCTTAACATCTTTCACACTTTGGTGAGACTTTGTTTTGTTCTCAGCATCTAAACGTGCATGTGCCTGTTTACTCATGCAGAATTCTCTCTTTCTGGTTCAGCATCACTACTGCTTACACAAGATTTAGTCTCGAAAACTGTTCCAAACTGCGGGCTGTGATTCCCCCCTCCCTGCCCCGGGTTGATTTTGACTTGTGCACGCTGTGTGGGTGCAGTTGCATCTTTGGGCTCCCCTCTGGTACGACCTGTAAGCTATCTATCCCGACTCTCACCGGGTTTGAGTTTTACATTGCAGGTTAGCTATACCTCGGTAAATATAGCTCTCTTCCGTGTGGCAGCTCAATTATTTGAATAGGGATTCCAGCATTACATAAACACTGCAGTTTCACGCTCGGAGCACGCTGTGTCAGATAGCTCTGTAAAATGGGGAGGGAAGGAGGGAGGGGACTGGTGCTGTGGAGGGGGAGGAAGCAGTCTGTAGGAGAGCAGAGCTGGCCAGGAGCTGAGTTTCCTCTCGTGTTGCCTGCACATCCATGTCACACAGAGCTGTAAAAGAGTTTGTACTCTGTTTTTGTAGGTATCTGTCGTGCACGCAAAGATGTTTGTTTTAAATATATGTACGTAATTTAAATTTATGTACCCTTTAAGGAAAAAAGCTATGGGAAATATCCTAATTTAAAACATACAAGGACTTGGAGGTGGGGAGAGGGCTGTGTTGCCCTCCCTGGGTAAGTCACTGTATAAATCTGACGTCTTTAAATTGTTCCTGTGGTATTTACAGTCTGTTCCTATTCTGCGTGCAGCAGGCACGCACATTTTGCTAGGTGACAGTACAATTCATTAGAAAAATGAATAGCTCTTGTGTTTCTCACAGAAAAAATTAACTTTGGAAAGCGCCGTGGTACAGTCCATCAAGCATGTCTCAAAAGAAGTAACATTTTCTCAGAACTGTAGGGCGGTAGCACGGGGAGCAGGGAGAGGTTAGGGTGCTTTCCCCTGGCGGCAGCATGGCTCCGAGCGAGGTGCGGGCTGGTGGGTGCTCAGGGCACCCAAAAAGGGGGCATCTTGTGAAGCTACGTGGGAAAAGCAGGATTTGCCAAGCCTCAGTGGATGCCTAATTCAGCGTCAGGTCCAGAAGGTGCCTGCGAGGCATGGGTGGAAGAGGAAGGGTCACTTTAAACTTGATGTTGGGCGAAGGGAGCCTGTTGCTGAGAGGGAGGTGGATGCTGGAGCATTTTGTGGGGCCGTGGAGGTGCAAGGCTGTGTGCTTGGTAGGACTTGTCTGCGGAGGAAGCACAGAGCTGCTCTGGCGCTCACGCTGTCGTTATTCATACATACCGTGGCGTCTGAAGCTAATGGTTTTGTGCGCGGCTATTTTGGGATCGCTTGCTATGTATGTTGTTAAAATGGAGTACCTAGCTGGGTTATACTGAGGCAAAACTCACGCGGGGATTTCCGAATATTCGCTAAACGGGTCGATGGGAAAAGCGCCGGGCATTAGGAGCACCCAGCTGGCGCTGCTCGTGTCGGGCTTGTAGGCAAGGAGTCGTCGCAGCGGTCCCTGCGGCACGTCGGGGCACGGGGCTGAAGCACTAACCCGGTGCCATGGGTTCGCCCAGTGGATTTTCCGTTTTGTTTTGATCTTGTCGAGAAGAAAGGCTTGCTTTTATATCTCTGACGGTAGGGCTTGGCCCGTGTCCCCCCAGCAGAACATGTCTGTTCTAGTCATCCAACGGCCATAGCCTAAAATATGTGCTCTGCTAGGCAACATGAGCGGAGAGGTGCAGTTCGGGCTGTAAACCTGAGGCAGTTTGCACCATCAGAGGCAGCCGTGCAGAAACGAATGGGCTGTAGGGGGTCTGAAGCTGGGAAGAGGAGGCAATTAGGCTTCAGGGGGCAGGGTGGACATTGGAAAGGTTAAGAAAGTTACCCCTGTTTGTCTGGGGTTAGTTTGTTGCTGCTGGAACAGGGTTGTGAAACTTTAAAAGTGATGGTGTGGTGGGGGTGCTTTTCAAGGGGGCACCTTGGCTTGCGGACCTGCTCGAGTATCCGCAGCCTTAGGGTTGTTTCCCATGAGTTAGTGCAGACATTGGTGCAGTAATATGTTTGGAGCTCGAGTGTTTCTGTTAATAAACAGTTACTTCAGATGAGTTTAGTGCTACGTAATGCCACTTCAGTGAGTAGGCTTCCAGAATTTTGCATTGTGCTGCCGAGCAGTCCTTACATCCTGTCTGAACGTGCGATGTCATCGAATTCTTTAATTGCTATAAATATTCTGCAGGTGTTTCAAATACACATTTATAGTTTCAGAAAGACCTAATATATCATAATACGTGTGATAAATCAGTGCTGCAATTTAACGCTGTAGCTAATTATTCTGTCTTCCACTATAGGTTGCACAGAGCATTGAGGATCATCATCAAGAAGTAATTGCTTTCTGCAGAGAAAAAGGTTTCCATGGTTTGGTTGCATATGACTCCGATTATGCATTGTGCAACATCCCTTACTATTTCAGTGCCCATGCCCTAAAACTGAGCCGTAATGGGAAAAGTCTCACAACAAGCCAATACCTAATGCATGAAGTTGCCAAGCAACTGGACCTGAATCCAAATCGCTTTCCTATTTTTGCTGCTCTTTTAGGTAAGTGAAGTAATAAAAGAACTTGATGCTAATAGTTAGGCTTGTAATTTTAGTTTCTGTTAAATTATACACGCATATGTTAAAACATTTGATGGAGCATCTAGGCAAAGCTCTCCATTTGTTTTAGTCAATCCTGCTGGTCTTGAGGTTGCCTGGATGCTTTTTTTTTTTTTTAATGAGGTCAGGCATGCCAGATTTGTATAGACCTGTGAGTGATGCAGACTGTGGCTGTCTAGAAACAAGAACAGGAAGTAAGAATTCTGCAAAGCTCTGCCTTGCCAAAATGTCCTCAGTGGTGGGGGTAGGAATTCAGGGCAGTTGTGGTTCTGCTAGTTCTGGTCTTACATGGCATGTGAGGTCTGATCTTAGTAATACACTTTTCAGACTGGGGAAGAGTATTTCTGGAGCAGACTTTGGATTGCAGGGGCATTTTTCCCCTCAGATAAATATTGGACAAATATGACAGCATATCAGCTGCACCAGAAATGTAGTATAGTCGAGTAAAACTCCACAGAAAGTGTGGATGATCAGCACCTTAACACTAGCTTCATTTGGATAGTTCTTTAGCCATACTGCTTCTAATGGTAAATGGTGTATCTTCAAGGAGCATAGATTGGAACAACATCAGTTCCACATCCCTACTGAAATGGAGCAATTTCAACACACTGTATTGGCACAGCTGTCTAAGGTCTAAGATGGAAGAGGGAACTAATGACTAATAGACTTTACTCTTTTAAATAAATCTTACGTATTGGAGTCTTCTAACTTTGATTTCAGTAAATAAGCACAGAGAAGCCATATTCCTGATTATGTCTTACTGAACAAAAAATTAAGAAAACTGGATTTTATTTTCATTTTCACACTGACTTTGTATTTTAGTGTGGGTGCACGATTCTTTGAAAGCTCTGAATGAGAGAGGATATGTTATGCTGCTTTAGCATACTGATATTTTAATAGTCTTTAATATTAAATTGTTTCTAATCCAGGCAGATAGCTTCCACATTACGGAAAGAACCAATGGGTCTTACAATAGAAAGCCACAAGTGTTTGACTAGCTGAAGTTGTTTTTCTGTTACTGTGTGATTTTTCATACCAAGAGTGGTTACCTGCTTTCCTGGCTGTACAGAAGAATGGCAGATGATTGGCTAAGCTGCAATTTAAAACAAAAACTCTGCGTAAATTGCATGGCAGACTACTATTGCTAGGCTTTGTTTTGGATTCTATAAATAAGTTGTTGAATGCCAGTTCAATGAGTAAGAATTACTGTTTGAAAAGCGGTTTCACAGTTGCAGATATGCGTTATAGGATTTATGTGAAGTACATGTTAATGATGTTATTTTAACTTGTAAGAGCTGTAGAGCTACATGGCCAGTTGAGCCATTGCTGGGTTATATGAAATGGAGTATGAAAAATATACTAGTAAAGCTTTTGAAGGTTTTGAAATTTTATGGAAGAAGCTCTTGAATATTTTCACTTTTGATGTCTTATGTGACAAAATATTTGTTTGCTTTTAGGAGAAGGAAACTGAGGTAATTTCAAATAATTACTTAGAGATGTTGTGTAGCTTTTTTTCCAAATTAGTCCAGAGGTTGAAAAAAACAGTTCAGCTACATGTTTAACTTTGTGTATTCTTTTGTATTTCTTTTATGTGTGCATTCAGTATGAGTAAGCAGAATGGAGAAATGTTTATGAAAGACAAAGCTAGAACAGAAGATAATTTAGAGTTTTTACTGTGATTAGTATATTTTTTTTTATATTAGTGAATAGTATGAAATCTAGGTATTTGGTGATATAAGCAATGATTATATAAGCTCACAACAAACAGATACTGTTTGGTTTACTGGCAACAGTTGTCAACTTTGACATCCTAAGGACTAAGTAACTTAGTGTTTTAATAAAACCTTAAATGCATATAGGCACATAATACTGTGTAGTGTGTAGTATGTTTAAAGCAGAGTAGCGTATTCAGATCTACTATATTTATTTATTTTATACATGAGGACTTGAATGACTTCACTGTTTATTATGCCTTTGTTCCTGTGGCCTTTTCGGGGGTCTTTTGAACTTCCTAAGTAGAATGAAGAAAATGACAATGGGAAAGGATAACTGAGTACTTGATTACATAGAAGGTGTATGAATCTGTTGCGTTGCTCTTCGGTTCTGAGTGCAGCAGTATAACTCCCCGTGCTAGTACCTTGTTTTGGAATAAATGAGGAGGGGCTTGTGAAAAGACACCTAAGTGGTCAGTTAATAAAATGTTCTCAATGGCACATTCTTTGGGATTGAGTTTTATTCTGGTATACAAACTCTGTTGTTAAGTATCCAGCAAAATATTTTTATGACTGTACCAACTAGGCAAATTTTTGAAGATTACTTTCTGAGATGGTTATGTATATACTATAGTTTGTTTATTTCTTTTTCCTTCTTACAAGTTTCCCTACAGAATGATTTTATAGTCCTAGCTTTATAATGTAATGAGCATCTTTGTCATAGGTAGTCAAAATGCGGCCAAGATACTGTGCCCGCCGAGAGTGTGCTCTTAAAGTTTTGTCCTAATTGCTGCTGATGTAAACTGGGAGCTGATTTAGGTTCCTTTGTAAATTTTGATTCAAACACTTAAGAATGATTTATAAAAATAAAATAAAATAAAGCTTCAGCAGTAGAAAAACAAACACAGTGTGAGGTATAGGGCTATAATTCAGTGAACTGTTTAGAAAGGGCACTGGCTTCAATTAGTATCTAATTGCTTTAAAAAAACCTAAGGCATATGCTATAATAAGCCATTAAAATGGGAAAAATCAATACATGTTGAGGTTGTTCAGCCAGGTCAAGAAATAGAGGCTGCTTATGTAACGTTGATCTCTTTCCCACTGTGGCAGTACTTTGTAACGTGTCTAGTTATGTAGTCTTACTCTGTTTCTCAGTAAAATTTTAGAACCACTTAAGGTAAGTACAGGCATCACCTATTACCTGACTATAGAAGACACTGCTGCACTTCAACATACTGAATTCCAAAACTTGCTGTGCAGTGAGAATTGATCAAATGGTCAGACTGCCATGTATGTGTGTTCAAGAGGATGGAGTTAACTGACATGACAGATGGAGACCAAACAAGATTGAAGTTTTGGTAGGAGGAAGAGAAGCTCTGACTATTTTAGGATAATCTGCAGGAGTTACCATTAGTTATCACAAAACCTTATAGTGGCCTGGCTGTAGATTTTTTACAGACCTGCATTATAAAGGCTGTCTAATCCTACCTTGATTAGATTAGTAAGAATGTGGCTGTTATATACAAACCTGTTGAATCTTTCTAATGTGAAGTTCAGGTTTAGCTCCTAATGAATAAAGATTGTCTCCCTGTTGGAGATCTCAGTTGGAGGTGAAATACTGATTGGATAAGAGTTCCTTCTCTGGAAGGCATTCGCTAGTCGCCAGGCAATGAACAGCTTTCTTCATTTTCACATGTTTCAGAGCATTAAGATCAAAGCCAAATATTTTATGGGCAAAATATTAAGAAAATAAACAACTGTTGTGATTGATTTAGCACTGTCATATTCTTTATGACTTAGGCGGGAGCTCAAGATATTGTCCAAATTGTGAAATGAAAAAAAAACTATCCGACCTGTAAACATACCGATATGAATGAGAACCATGCATTTACTGCTAATCTGCTACTTGGTAAAAAACAAATTTTGAAAATACCCTCAAGTTTCCTACCAAAAGTGTAGTAATACATTGTCTTGCTCTTTATAAAGTTTGTATTCACAAACACTGAACTCTGTCAGTGGATGATTAATTAGTATTCAGTGAATTAAAACGTTCAAAATGTTTTCTACTAAGATTTTTTTTCCCTGAACATAATGTGCTTTGAAAAACAAAACAAAACAACCTTTTCAGTGATTTTACATTTGGTATGAACAGCTTGGTAAATATAGCTATCATCTTTGTTCATTGGAGCAACTAAGTTCCTAATTACTTTGATGCTGCCAGCCCAGGCTCTTTCCTAACCTGGTAGGCCAGGAAGAAAAACTTGAGGAACTGGGAACCTGCTAAGTATCACCAGAGCTCCTAGCATTCCTGAGGGTTAGATAAACCTGCCTGCTGGCTTACTGCTCGACCCACGCTGTGTAGCGGAGCAGGGTGTGGATTCCAGCGGCAGCTCTGATGTGCGCACGTGCTGGCATGCAGGATGGGCTTTCCAGCTTGTCGGGGAGCAGCGGAGCCTTTTCATGCACTGTCGCACCTCAACTGCTAAAGCCTGTTGAGGATCCCATCATAAGACGCGTCTGAGGTAGACACCGTGTGTTGTGACTGGGTCTGTTGCTTCTCTAAGTGAACTGGGTTTCCTGGAACAGTGCTCCGTGAGCAGAGGGAAGTGTGTTTTGCTGTAAGGATAGTATTTTGATTAGGATTTTCTGGAGTGACAAAAAGGATACCTGCAAGTTCAATCTGTCTTTGGTAACTCTTTATTGGGAATTGAGGACTACATATTTGTTTTGCTGCATGTGGAATCAGTGTGTAATGTTTTTAATGTCTACATCTTAAATAAAGTTCTGTCTTTATTCTAGGTAATCATATTCTACCTGATGAAGATTTGGCTTCTTTTCATTGGAGTTTACTTGGTCCAGAACATCCACTAGCTTCACTTAAGGTACAAATTTTATGCAACTACTAGCAATTAAACTAAAATCAGTCATAACAGTTAATCAGAGCAGTGTAATAGATTAATATTTTAAATGTATTGTGAGTATAATAAAGAGCAAGAGGAAGCTTATTCAGAATTGTGATAGCCTGCCGTAGCTCGTGCAGATTTTTGAGTCAGAGCAGCTATGCAGGGCTCTTGTTCTCAGTCACCGTCTGGTGTCCCTGCCCGTCTGTTGACTGCAGAGTATACCTGGGGTGATTAGCCTTACCAGGCTAAACTTAGCCTTTGCGATCCCCCTCTGTGCCCTTCAGCTCCGTGAGCCATCCACCCAACAGCTTCAGTGTGTGGTTTTACTTAGAGAATGTAGCTTTTTACACGCTCTTACTTCCTTTTTTTAGGATAATTTTTTGTTTAGTCATGTTCTTCAACTGTCAAAAATAATTAGTAGGATATCTTCCTACCAAATTCTTTTATTTTCTATTGGTCCGAGTTTGTGTGAATTTGTCAGTTATCTGCACTTCTTGAATTACAGTGTAAATATACCAGAGTTGGTTGCACGAGAAAGTCAATGTGGTCTTCTGTAGATTATTTTTTTTGAGGCAAGTGGCTTGTGTCTGATGCTCTTAGTTTACAGTATGTCTGTTCTGCTGCTTAATCACACTTGCTTTGTGCATTTGCCAAACAGCTATAAAAGGGAAACTGGACACACTGGAGATTGGAATAATAGTGACCTTTCTTTCTCTCTGCCACAGTAGACATATCCTTTTCCTTTTTTCCTAAGGTGTTCCATATAGCTAATCAATTTGTGTTTTGTAAATTCTGTAAAAGTGTTCTGTTTTAGTATCTACAACAAAAATACTTTTTTTCCTGCTACTCCTAAAGTTTCTTAAGCATTGGGGAAAAAAAGGAATTTAACTTAACTTGCTAAAGGTAGAATTTTAAGATTTTCAGCAGTGTTTTTAAGGCTTTCACGTGCATTGCCTAGCAAGCAGGTATGAGAATTTGATGTTACTCATCCCCTATTTTGCTACCACTCCTGTTTTAGGAAGGTAAGTGTCAGCATGTTGTAATCACAAAACAATATAAACATGCGTGTTTGCTGCTGCTTTGTAGTACTTGAGATGAAAAAATGAAAGATTAAAGGAATGTGCCTGTATTTTTATTTTTGACTAGGAAGGTTAAAATGTGTGACTTCTCTCAAAGTGGTTGATAAAACTTTCTGATGTGCAGAATACTTTTCTGTGTTTTAGACTGCGTAGATTTGTCTTACAGCAAATTCAGAATACGGGTGTAGAGATCTTTTGAAACGTCTTCTAAATATATACTGAATTACATGACAAGAGTGAAAATCAAACATTTGTCATCTTTGCTTCTGCATTTACTTTTTCAGTGAAAGCACCAGTTGGGCTTTTTACCTGGCATCCTAAGGAAATTAAACTTATTTTCTTAGAGATCATTGGGCTGACTTGGGCAGTCCTCCCTTTATTTAATCTGTTGACCAATATTAATCAGATTTGAAAGTAGTTCCCATTTGGCTGTTACAGGCTCTGTGAAAGCTGATACACTATTATTGGTGAAAAAGACCCAAATTAGTGCCCTTACTGAGGGAAAAGGCTAGCACAACACGCAATTTATTTCATTTCACAGCAGCAGGCTGGCCAATTGTTAAGTACATAGCCCCAAACTAACCGCAGCATTTCTGTCTCCTGGCTGATAATGATGTCAAAAGGGAGAGAAAGAAGCTGGGCTGCAGCAGAAAGGACACAAGTCTACAGGAAACCAATCTTCATTAGTTGCCAGTGAGAGAACAACTTCATTTTTTAGCTTCAATTTCAGCTGTGCTCATGGTTTGAAATCATAACTTGTTTCAGTAGCTCATTAGCTCAGTTTTAGTTGTTTTGACATGTCAATGATTTCATTTCAAGTTGCTCTGTAGACACTGTTAGTTGTAGATGTACAGAAAGCAATACTCCTTGTAAACTTTATGAATACTTAGAGAACTTGAGACAAGTTTGTTAGCTGTAAGTTAGAGGGCAAAAAGTAGTTTCAGTGCAGTTTTTTAAAAAAAATAATAAAATATCACAAGCTACTGTAAAAGTTGGAAGCGGGGCAAGGGGAGTTGTGGGCTACACTTAAAATGCTGCTTTGTTGCATCTATTTAGATTTACTGCTGATTGTTTTCAGTGCCTAGGAACACAGAACTCATTCTACACCTCATTCGATTCATTTAGGATATAGAAAACTATTCTTATTGCATAAAGACTTTAATCTTTTATATCTAAGGCAGTAGATAGCTAACAGATTTGGTTCCCAGTGGCTTGGTTCATAGCTTCTCAGTGAAATCTGTTACAGATAATATACAATTTATTTTCTGCATTTTTTCTCACTCTTTTATTATGATGTAGCAAAATGGTTACTCTTCCTATAAGAGAAGCTTTGCTGGTTCACCAATTAAGAAATGTGACTTAGAATAAGAAATTACCGGTCTTCACTGGTAGAAAACTGGCATGTCTGCTCAAGTATCAAGTTGTTGAGGTGAAGAAAAAGCAGAACTGAGTAAACTGTCACTCTTTTAAAGAGGGACCTGAGAATGGACCATTCATCTAAGAACAGCTGAGTAGAAACTGAAAGGAAGGGAAATGGAAATCTGAAGAAAGAGTCCATCTTTTACATCTAGAAGGAAACAAACCAAACTGTCCTGACAGCATCCTTACGTGCTGGGTAAAAAGCGGTGCCTGCAGAAGGCACCAGCACCAATCATCAGCTCAGCAAAACTGTGAAATTCTGTGGACAAATTTAAATGAAATGACCACCAAGATCAGAATTCAAAGCAGGAGGTGAGATGTTAAAATTCCCGAGAGAATTTGGCGGCTAGTCCTAATTTGCGAGGTAGCATTATACTGTGTTATATTTGCGCGCTTCAGGATTTATTTTTAAGAGGTCTACAGAAACAACTCGGTTCCCATTCTGGAAAGCCTGCTACAGGAAGGGGCTTCAAGATCAGTGCATTTTTTTGCATCAGAACTGAATTAGGAGGGGACTTTCTTGTCTGTAGGATGAGTTGGTGTTGATTTGGGAGGACATAGCATCAAAGAAATGCAAACGCTTCATACACAAGGGAAAGGTAACCTTAGAAACAAGTCTTAACACAACCTCCGTTTTTTGGAAAGAGAAAAATATGCAGGAAAACTCTGAGATTGATGCCTTCATTTGTGATGGATTATCTTCCTGTTAGGGTGGATTTGAAAGGATGAATTTGCTGAACTCTTTGTCAAGGTCTCGATATGCCCACCATTACAATATATCACATCTATTTTTACCTGGCAAAATTAGCTATCTAATCTCCTTGGCTGCTTCACCTTGGTAGAGGGACAGAAAGAGATGCTTCCAGAAGGCAATTCAAAATTTGCAGGTTGGGCTGCTTCTGTGAATTGCTCTAGGAAGTTCTTGTCTTTCTCCATTGACCTGAGAGGGAGTCTGCTGGAGGGAGACTAATTTTAGACAATGTGCTGCTGCTCAGATGGTACTCTTAAAATGTGCTTCAGGTAAGTGTTCTCCTGCTGGATGCTAAGGGCCATCATAGGGTGATTCAGGTTGGAAAGGATTTCAGGAGGTCATTTAGCCCAGCCTCCTGCTCAAAACACGGTCAACCTGAGGTCAGAACACATTGCTCAGGGCTTTACCTAAACTAGTCTGGGAAACCTCTGAGGCTGGCTGGTGATTGCACAACCTGTCTGGGCAGCCTTCTCCATGGCTTGACAGTCCTTGAGGTAAAAATGTTTTTCCTTGCACACAGGCTGAACCCATCTTATTTTAGTCTATGCCTTTTGTCTCTCCTTCCACGATGCGCAGCAGTGAGGAGCCTGGCTCTGTGCTTTGGATAACCTTCTCATAGGCATCGAAAGACTGCTGTTAGGTGATCTCAGAGCCTTGTCATTGCCAGGCTGAGCAAGCTCTGTTCCTTCAGCCCCTTCTCAAAGAGCTGCTGTTCCAACTCCTTGACAGTCCTGATGGCCTCCAGCTGAACTTGCTCAACTTTATTGACATCTGTCTTGTATTGTTTGGGCTTTGGGAGCCCAAAGCTGGATGCAGTGTTCTGGGGGTGATTTAATGAGCAGAAGTCATCACATCCCTCAGTCTGCTGGCTGTGCTCCTGCGGCCCTGGGCACAGCTGGCCTTCTCAGCTGTCAGGGCACCCTGCTGGATCCCGCTCAGCTTGCCGTCTACCGAGAGCCCCAGTCTTCCTTGGCACATCTCCAGCCTGTATAGCAGCCAGGTGCAAGGCTTGCTTTTGTACTTGTTGGATTTCTTAAGGTTCCTGCTGGCTCATTCCTCCAGGTTGTCTAGGTCTTTCTGGATGGCAGCCCAGCCCTCAAGTTCATGGCAGTGTGCAGGGTTGTCAGGCGGATTGTCTCGTGTGCGGTCTGCCTGTATCATCTCTTCAGCTTGTCTTTGTGCTCTCCCCTATTCTTTTTGGCATCTTCTGGTTCCTCGATTTAGGTTTGACTTTTCTCCCAGTCCTATGCATATAAATTGTTCACAAATTATCTCCGCGCTGTGTGTATTGTTCTCCTTTGCCACCCTGACATAGGAAAGTAGAAAGAGAGAAATTTTCCAACCAGTATGAAGGGAGGAGGGGGGAGAGAGAATTTCTAATTGAATAACCCGATCTTAAGGGAAAAGCTGAGCTTCTCATTTGAGAGGATTTTAAGGCATCCAATGAACTTCTTGCCTCTTTGGAAAGGTTGATCAGATGCACTACAAGCCTGTAAGATTAAATGTATTTAACCTTCAAAGGCTGAGACAAGATGCAAACTGTTTGGGTGGGAGCTCTACCAGAAATTACTAGACAAAAATAACGAAACCCAGATAACTTGTAATGTTCCTCATATCTTCAGCCTTTTCTCTTACCAATGAAAAAAATGTTCCCTATGTGTCACCTCCCTATAATTGAACATTCAAAGTTTCTTTTTTAATGTTTTGAAAATAAAACGAAATTGATTATCTGTTTCTAGCAGGCACAACAGTAAATGCTGGTACTTGTGCTGATTAGCTTTTAAAGGCTTCACTTCCTGGAGGTGGTGGGTAACTGTAGTTGTCCCAGAATGGGGGATTTTTTTCCAAGTGTAGCTTAGGTTCTTCCTACAGTATCCTGCTAATCTGGTGGAGTTGCACATGTGAGCCTATTCTCTTTTTGAAAAAGCATTTTTGCCAGTTTATTTCATCAAAACCAAGGCTTTTTTTTTAATCTCTTAGCTTCAAGGCTTGTAATGTTGCTCTCTGCCTCTCGTTTTGACAAATACCTTTGTAAAATTAATTTCCTTTCCCCACTTAATCTTGCCAAAGTGCGTTAATAGGTCACTTGTGATTCTTGTCAGTGTTCCTTCATGAAATTAGTCCTTTTACAAGTAGGAAAATGCAGTTGTCAGATGTCACGTGTTTTGTAACCTGATTCCCTCAAAGAGTGTGATCTACCTCCATGTTTGACTTTTCAAAATTTGTTTTTCATATTGTCTGAAACTCTTCTGAAGAGGTTAAGGTAAAACTGGCTTCTAGGAAGGAAACTCTTATAACAAAAAATTAACAAAATATGATTCTAATTTTGTTCTGAAATGCTTTGAGTGCAGCTAACAGCACATTTGAATCATTAACAGGTTTTCTGTAAATTTTACTGTTAAGTCTTAATATTTTTCCCTTATCTAACACTGAAGATTTCCTATGTATTTTAATGTGCACAGCATTAGAAACATTTATGATTCAGTGCAAAATGTACAATTTTAGACTTCTAGAACATTCCGAAATGAATATAATTTTTTTCCTCTTCAGTAGCAGGAAAGATGATCTTATTTCTCTGCTTTTTTGTTTTTGGCTTCTGTGTAGGTCATGACATTTTTATTTTTGAGGGTGTTCTCACATATGGACTAGATGTCTTCTGAAACAGAATAAAAGAGAATAAAATCCAGATGTCTGAAATGTCTCTAAATCTGCAGTACGTACTTTAAGATGGTCTCACTTCAGAAGTTAGGAATATGCGCCAGTGAGGTCTTCAGGCTGTTGGTTTAAAAGGAGCTAAACTGGGGGCGATATGCATAGTAAGCCCTTAACATGTCTCGCTTGAGCTTTGTGCTTCCAGGGTCTGAGCTGAATATTAGTGCTAGAGTGTCATGATATCATCTCTTGATGGTAACTGCTTAACGTTTATTAAATATTACTATCTTGGAAATTACATAAGCCTGATGATATGCTGCTCGTGCTTTTCATCCACTGAATTTTCAAGCAGACATTGCAGAAACACTTAGGCAGTAATGCAGGGTTTCTCCAAGGTGCTCTGCAGAGAGCACATCGAACATGACACAGCCATGTTATGATTCAGCTGCTTTAGAGATGTGTAATAATTACACGTACAAATAAAATGGTAGGTGTTCATAAAACGACTTAGATTACCAGTGAGAAGAAAAGTTATGTCTTCTGCTAGTAGATTGGAGCAAAATTCACTCATCAATATTTGTGAGTGTAAGCTTACATATGAATGTGATCTATATTTAGGATTGTTCTGTACATTTGGATTGCACGCTACAGAAAATCTAAATTTACTGTATGAAATAAAAAATAATAGTTGTGCCACTTACTACACCAAACCAAACTGTTCTTTATTCAGTCTCATAAAATGTGAAGCTCATTTCTGGTAGAGAATGACCAGATACAGAATGAATATCCTGACACTTCTGAAAAGTAGACATGGGGATAAGGAAATTAATAAAAATGGGAATCTGGGCAAAATTTCAATGGTCTAAATATTAAGAAGGCAGTCTAAGAAATTGCATAATAAATGGATCAAATACAGGCAGAGAAGACAAAGTAATGTGGTGGACTGCATATAAAAAAAAAGGGCTTGTTGTGCGGACTCTAAATTGCAAATATAAATCTAATTAAGTATTAATAAGAATTTTGCATAAACGTTTCTGACGAGGCTGGATTGCAGTATTTTTTAGTACAGTATGGTACCTCTGTGTGGAATACAAACAAGGATTTTTCACCTTTTCTCATATCTAAAGTATAGAACTCTTGAACAGTAATTACAACTTCTCAAATCTTGTATCACTGAATTTAGCAAATAGGCAGGTGAAAGTTAAAAATCTGGCTGCCTGTGTAGCTACTAACGGAGTACTCCAGAATTGTACCGAGGATCCAGACAGAATTTTTATAAAGTTCCTTAGCCAGTCTCAGAAATGTAGGCCGTGTAGTTGGAGGCCTCTTTTCTGCCCCTGTGCGCATGCGCTCTGTGCAGCATGGAGGGAAGGTAACCACCTGCCTGTGGGGGAATACTTCTGGAGACCCAGCTAGCAGCACAGCTACACAGCTTTTAATTTTGCAGTGGTCTATGATGCTTGCTTGACCTGCACTTCCTTTAGTACAGACAGGATCGTGTAGTGCGTGTAAGAGAGGTAATTCCCATCACAATATGCTGAATAATCCTTGGTTCATTTTCAGGGCTGTAGGTATAGGAGGAGCCTGTCGACAGAGTTGAGATGGAAGGCCACGGTTTCCAGAACTATCTGGTTCCCTTCTTTTCCCCATATGAAAATGGGAAGAGTTTAGGCCAAAGAACTGAGTGAAAAACTTCCCAGTACAGCAGCAGAGCCTGGTACAGCAGAGCACTTGTCAGCTGCTGAACTGTGGGAGCTGCATCTGTAGGGACTTTGGAAGTCATCCCACAAAGTTCTTCCAGCTCTTTCTTCTTTCTACAGAGGTCTTTTACTACAAAGTCCAAAGTGATTTGTATCTTGTCAAGCCTGTGGCCTCAGTTGGGGACCATTAAATCAATGGGAATTCATTATTTTCCTGAAATCTTGAGTAGACTGTACTTTGGACTCTGTAGAGAAAAATCTATGGTCTGGATGGACTCGTGTCATAAACTTGAGGGGAATTTTTAGCATGCCTTTAAAGCGCATGTTTCTCATACATTCAGAATAGTCAGTTAGTATGTGAGGTCAGACACATCTGACATCAGAGGGTGGAACATCAATTATTTTAATGCCAGAGTGTTGAAACTACTTTATCAATGAAATTATCTTCTGAAGAACATCCTGTGTGTCTGTAAAAAGAGTAACCGTGTTGATATTGAAATGCTTGGAAGAGAAAGTAAATATGCTTACATAGTAATGAGAGAAATCTATACCTCTTTTTGGATAATAAAAAGAAATAAACAATATTTTCTTGCCTAAAATGCTACATATAATGTGAAGGTGTGTGAATATAGCATACTATAATGAAATATGCAGAGTTTGAAAACACTAGTTATTTAACTATGTATTATCTTCAAATAATAATTTGCAGACCAAGACCTGTAGAATCTTGAGAGTAAGTTTCTTTGAGATATTCCTTTTCTCTGTTTTTCAAATCTTCCCCTCTGTTTCTGTTTCCTGTGCACAGAGATCTTTCAGCAATTCTGACACCACTTTACATTCAGAATAAACTGTGTCAATATATTAAAAAATGATAAAATAAAATCTGGCATATATACCAAATGGACGTATCCTCTAGAAAATCCTTTATCTAATGTGGAAACGTCTAACTGGAAAGCAGCAAAATAATTAGCGTCATTGACCTTGTTTGTTGTTGGACCAGGTACTTCACTTAGTCAACAAATATTTACACAGAGGTGAGGTTTCACATACATACATACATACATGCATACATATATGTACTGTAAATGAAAAATACAAGTCATTGTTTAAAGTGAAGTTCTGAAAACAAGGTGGAAAGCCCAAAAATATTTAGATCCTTAAATCTGTCAACATAGAATGTGTTGAATATATTTTCAATTAACAGTTGTGTTAATTCTTTGCAGTGTAACTGAAGTATCTTGGACTACCCTGTTATCTCATAATAACATATGTGCGTGTTTTCACAGGTACGTGCTCACCAGTTAGTTTTACCACCTTGTGACGTAGTAATCAAAGCTGTAGCTGACTACGTCCGTAACATTCAGGACACCACTGATTTGGATGCCATAGCAAAAGATGTTTTTCAGCATTCACAGGTAAAGTATGAAAAAAAAATATTTTTTGAACAGTTGTGCACTTGTGCTCTAGACTTGTGTTGAAGAGTTGCATTCAATAAAAGTAGTGTTTTGTATCAGTTGACATAGGAATCTGTCAGTAAATGCAGTGTTGTAGGTACCCTAATGTAATTTTCCGCTCTTTTAGAAAGCAGAAATGCTGCACTTATTCCCAGTGCTTTAAAGTTATAATTTGTGATAACCACAGGGGTTTTGTAGTCTAGCTTCGTGTGCTATCATTGAGAATCAGTGGTACGTGAGGATAGTAATTCTCAAGCTTTATCCTTGCAGGGGTTGACATAATATTTCTTGTGAGGGTGTGGTGCTATAGTCCTCATGGCTCCATAGGCGTTAATACTGTATGTGATATAAGTTAACCACTCCGCAGTACTGTGCTGACCTATAGATGACATGCCTGGATTTGATCCTGATGGATATTTCTTTTATTTATTTATTTTAGTCTAGAACAGATGACAAAGTTACTCGATTTAAGAGAGCAGTTGCTTATTATTCAGCAACTAATAAACCTATGCCATTTCATCCACCACATTACCTAGGTAAGTAATTAAAAAATAAAAGACTCTTCAGTTTAAACAAAACCTGGCATAACCCTAAATTATTATTTTAATAACCATAAATTATTATTAACGGGGTCTTTTAAAACATATTTATTCTCTGGCAATATTCGTTAACACTTGAATACCACGCTTCCAAAAAAGAGTTTTCACAGAGTTCACAGAGTCTTCACAGTGGCTGTGTTCTTTCCCCAAAAGGAGAATAGCAATCTGGACTGATTTTCCTCTTAGCTATTGCTGAATCAGTTCTAAGCATTAGGTCACTTGAGAGTATAGTGCTGGAAACGAGTGAAAACTGGTGTCCAGTTCCAGTCATGAAGACAGTTTATTTTCCACAAAACATTCTTACTTCTTGCTTGATTTACCTGATGTATATTAGAAATCTTTTCATGGTCTTTGATTTTTCTGATGTTATAACGTACATGCTTAAATTGCAGCCACTAATTTTTCCGGTGTTGCAGATTACTCACAAGATGTACAAACTAATCATATGATCATAGCACTTAACACATATCCCTCATTCTTAACACTAAAACATAACTTGAGCTGAAATTTTCCAATGACTTTCAGTTACCATACTGCTACGCTAATATATTTTTTCTTCTTTTTATTTAATTGGTTTTTGTTTGTTTTTCATTCCAAGAGCTACAACGAAAAGAGCATTAAGTCTACTCTAAGTCAGATACTCAAATGATAGAAAGTGCTAGCATTGTGTGTCTCTGTGACATTGGTTTTGTCAGCTTCTTGCTTATCACCTCTCTTGGGCTTTTTTCTTTTAAGTTTCCTTTGATTCCCAGGTAAAATAGAAGTGTACAGCAATGAGAGAAAAACAATTGACAAAAGGTGAGGCAAGTAAAATAGACTTCACAAGCTATTTTTATTAAAAGGCAAAAATGAATAAAACTGACTTAAAGGCATGCTGGAAAACACTAATGCTAACAGAACAAGACAAGATAAACCATAGAAGCAAAAGGATACAAAAAGTAAAATTTGTGTCAAATAAATAGTGAGCATTTTCCTAAGTGGTTTTCTTTTCCCCCCTGTTTATTTCCCCTCCTCCCCATTTGCAATGCAGCAGCCAGACCAAATCAGTTTGGAATGCCTGGGATAGTGCCACCATATGTTCCTTCTCAGATACTTAACATTCCACAGACCTCACTACAAGCAAAACCTGTGGTAAGTGTAACCCTCTGTCCTTCTCCTTGGGAAAAACCTACTGTGCTCCTTGAATTAAAATCTAGCTGGGAAAGGTATATGTAACTTTTAGCATGGGCGTTCACTGACTGCGTTTTAACCCTGGAGCTATAAAGATGCTGTAGACTCTGGTAGAACAATTTTTGTGGATATCCATGACAGCTGAGATTTAATGTGTACAGTTGGAATGTGCAGCTTGGTTAAATAATATATTCAGTTTTAAAAGAAAAGTCTTTTTGTTACCTTCATTTAAGAAAGATTGCTTGATTTTAGGCCCAGCAGATGTCCAATCAGGGTGGTGCCCAAGGTCAGGGTCCATACCCATACAGTCTCTCTGAGCCAGCCATCACCTTGGAAACAGGTGGAAAAAGTCTTTCTGAGCAGAACAACTACAGTAACATTCCTCATGAAGGAAAACATACACCATTGTATGAACGATCTTCTCCAATAAATCCAGCTCAGAGTGGGAGCCCTAATCATGTGGATTCAACCTATTTTCCTGCCTCTTCTACATCATCCTCCTCTGACAACGATGAAGGCAATGGAGGTGCAGTGAAGTAAGTTTTTCATGAGGATGCTTTCTTACTCAGCTTCTCCTAAAATAAATTTATTTTCATAATCATTCAGTATCCTGAAAGTAAAGAAATCTGCTTATTAGTGATATGATAGACCTTCACAAAATAGTCTTGGGTCACTATGACTGCAAATATATTCATGGTTCACTCTAGTCACCTTGTTCCTTAATGAGCAGAAATCCAAAACCAAATAATATTGGATATTTTTCCACTTCTGCCCTTATGCTTTATTGAAAGAAGGAAAGAGTGAGGTTTTGGTAAATGTCACAAAACCTTCCCGTTCTTTTCTTTGTATAAAGGAAATATTCCTACCTCACAGTACAACTCAGTAAAACTTCAGTAACTAAAAACTATGAAACTTTGCTGAATTTGTAGCGTTTGCACTTCTAAAATTTTGGGATAATGTGGTTTATCAGAGAAACTTGATGTGAATGTCAGAAACTCAAAATTTAAAGCAATGACCTAAGAGCCCTCGTTGACAGGCTATGTATAGAACAAAGGCGCAGTGAAATTGTTCTTGCTCTCTTCTACTAATGTGCCTTGTTTACTGCAGAAGTATTTCTGACTTCCAGTAGATCATATGTCTGTCCTTGGCAATAAAGTTGTGCAGACTTCCTTGTAATTACTGCTTACTGACCTACAAAAAGGAAATTTGAACGGTGGCGGTTTGTGTTTACCTTCGTCTTGTTAGGTGTAGTGGATTACGATGTGAGAACTAAAACCTGTGTCTTTAGAAGGCCTGTGGTTGCCTCTAAAAGTTTGAATTTGTGTATAATAGTATAAATAAAGGTTGGACTAGATGAGCTTAGAGATCTTTTCTAACCCAAAGTATTCTGTGATTCTACGAAATATGCTTCTACATCATATTAAACTCTGAATGTATCTACAGTTATGCATGGTAGCTTGGACTTTGTTCTGATGCAGTCTGTTGACTTCAAATAATATGTCATGTAAAGTATTCTTCATTTTTTTCATAAGACTGTCTACTGCATTGTATGCAGTAAGTTTTGAATTAATTTAGAAATGTAAGTTTAGATAGTATTGCTGTTTGTAGAAGTAGTCTTCATCTGACTGAGAGAAATTACTTGGCATAGTGACAAATATTTAAAGCTCAGTCGAGAATTTTTTTTGCATGAACGTTATTTAGTCATTGTAAAGGATTCCTTATAGCTTTTAAATATGATCTAAATATTGACATAGTATAAATGAATAAACACGGTTATCTAAGTCTTCAAGACTCCTACAAATTAACATTTCTAATACATAGCATCCCTTAAAGTCCTCTCTGGCCAATAGATCCGTTAACAGTCGCCAAGGATTTATCACATCATACCTTAAGCAGAACTTTATGTTTTTCTTTGTTGTCCTTCAGCCATGTCAGTGGGAACAAAATAGGCTGGGAAAAAACAGGAACCCAGTCAGAAAGTCAAACACGTGGAGACCTGGGAGACCAAACAAAGGTAATTTGTTAAGTTCCAAACATTAATTGCAGTGTATAATTTTGTGCTAAATCTTTGTATCAAACTTGTGAGTAGAATTTTCAAAATTGATATGTGGGATTTAACATAAATTTTTACACTTTTTTGTGAATTTCAAAGCAGTGGCTTTAAAATATAGTAAGAAGATTTCCAATGAATATTGTAGCATATGCATAAAAATAAAAATTAAATAGGCTGTTTTAGAAAATGCTAGATAAAAAAGAGAAACAAAGTTATGAACATGTTTACCCCTTAGCTAAGTCTCATCCATGTATATTGCTACCCACATCTACAGTAGTGCATTATTTTGATTTTTACTAAGGATTCTGCATGGGACACAGTCCATGGGTACAGGATCCATGTCATGTAAGCTACAGTATAGTGAGAACAGCTCTAATGCAACATTTCAGCATTAGTCATGGACCGTTATAGGTGTATTAAAGCTCAGCTGAGGAGTAAAAGTCCTTCACAACCACTTGGTATGGTTTTCACATAATACATATTCAGGTAACTCCATGGGAACAGCTACAATGTATTGCTACTTTACTAAGTAAGGATGGAATAATTAAGCCCTTGTTAAAGACTTAACGTTATCCTATTAAATTACTTGAAGATATAAAACCATTGCCAAATTAAGAGCATGATGGTCCGTTTTCCGAGTGTGAACCATGTTTAGTGTTTGAATCATTTGCATGTGATACCTCAGCATTTTTGTGATGGAGCTAGCTATTAGTCTTTTGTCAAAAAAAAAAAAAAAAGTTACTTATGCTGCAGAAAAACAGAAGAACATTTTCCCTGTACCTTTGGCATAGAAATTCCAGTAAACTTTGGCTTTGTGCTTAAAATATCAAGCGGGTGATTTCATCCATCACTGGTTATTATTTTTGCAGACTACGCCCTGCATGATAACTGTATCTGCCTGTGGATTAGTCACCGTATGCAAATGCTAATGTGACCTATTGCATTCCTTTCTTGTCTGTACTACTGGCCATGCGTGAAGCCCTGTGTGTGCTGCACAGCCCCGTGCCCTCCCAGGGGAATGGAGAGCAGGGGGCAGCCAATGGTGGTGGTGCTTCCCCTGCAGCTGGGTCGTGGGCGGGTGGGACATGCTGCAGTGCACCCCTGCCTGCCCGTCCTGGGACACGTGGAATTAGAGCTGTATAAGCAGTGATTAAACTTTCCAGGAGATGCTTGCCTGCAGTACAACTTGAGTGCATCCAACTTAATGTGTAAATGCTTTGAGTTCTACTTGTATACTTTTATTTTTGAATATCAAGCCACTTCTTTAGCCTTCCTTAGCAGAAGACAGTTGTATCTCTTGAGCACAACAGGGAGAAGTATGAGTACGTTTTGTAGATTAACTTGCTTCCTGAAGAGGTATATATAAAATGATTAGAAAAAGAAGTATTTCCTAAAGGTTTCAGCTTTGGAATGAGCTATGTGATTTTCTCAGGTAATTTGAAGTGCTGAAAAGTTAGCATAGATCAGACAGCACCAATCAGCACTTCTTACCCTTTTGACTTACCTGTCAAAATTTCTGCATTGGAGTTGTGTAGTGTGGGATTATATGTGACAAAGGTGTGTTCATCTCACTTGGGTGACTGCATAGTACTAAAAAAAAAAAAAAATACTTTACTGCAGTAGTTCCTCGGTTTAGGTGTTTGAATACCACTGTGAAAGATTCAGGAAGAACCTGGGTAGTGCAAATGAAGAAAACATAGGTACTTTTCAGGTTTGTTTGTGTTTTTTTTTTGTCTTCCTCCCTGTGTGCCCCTAGCAATGGGCAGTCTTGCAAACTTTCTTCATGTTCCAGTATTACTGACTTTTAATTGTTGGGGTAGTAGAAGACAGGGACAAAAATCTTTAAACTGGTAATGAAATGTAAGGATAGTGTAACAGGTTTAACAGAGCTCCAGTAGCTTGTGTTTGTGTTAGTGTTGTGTGTTACAAGCTTTAACCTTTTATTCTATACATTGTCATTTTCATAAATGAAAAGTCTAGGTTACAATTCTAAAGTAGAATCTTTCAGTAATGTCCTCTTTTATTGTGTGCTTTAAATGTAAAAATCTTAAAACAGTGTCCCCCCTTTGATATTTTGTTAGAGCCTGTTTTTAATATGCACCTTCCAGTACAAGATTGTCGGAGGTTCTGATCATTCCTTTTTTTTTAAAAAAAAAAAAAAAGGCAGATTTGTATTTTTCATCAAAGCCTGGTGAACAAATTTAGCTTCTTATGAGTGTTTGTGTTTTTCCTCCTGTTATTTCTTGTACTTTGTATGGGATTTCATGGCTTTGGCCATTTCTGTTTAGGGTTTGCTTTTGATGTTGTATGCAGCATGTGAAATTTTATGCACAAATTGTGAAAATACTCATGCATAAGGTATCATTAAGTGCACAAAAAGTAATTTCTAATATTACTGTATTAGTTTATAGGCATGAAACTAGTATGAACTTTTTTCCTGAAGCTAAAAACAGCTTTCAGTTTTGTAGGCAAGGATTTTTAGGAATGAACTCTTTTTTTTGGTAGTATCTGTGAAAGCTATAACACAAATGCTTTCAAAAGGCTTATTCACTGGTAGGTTTACAGTACGTTTTTATGCATCATGTTTTTGCTCTAAGCCTGTGAACTAAATTTCAAGAAGTGGAACTAAATGCCATTTTAATCTTGCAGTCAGTAAATGTTACCATTTTCTCTTACATTCTTCTTCTCAGAGTAATTTTATGTTTTAAAAAAATAACACTTAAGGCCTTTGAGTTCAGACACTATATTTTTAATGCATTTAAAATGCACTATGTAATCTTTCCTGCTTCATTTAGAAATACAGTGGAGGGTTTTGTTAATGAAAGTCTAGATAAATTACAGCCTTCGTGTCAGTTAAAACATGTAGTTGGGTAGAATTTTGGAAATCGTTATGAGGTCATCCACATTTCATTAAGAGGTCATCATTCACTCTTTTGTATTGTGCAATTAAAAATCAAATAAAATAATAATTACTTGTTACTGTTATAATAAGTTGAAGCTTTAACATAATACCTTTTCAGTAATTGTCTTCTGCTAGCAAGCAAAGGCTGTAAGTTTACATTCTCCGAAAATCTTTTAGTCAATGTTGGGTAGTATATTCTACCTACTGACACATCATGACGTGAAGATTTACTATTTTCATTGTGAGTGAAGAAGGAAATTGCTGTTCCTCTTGGCTGATCTTCTGGTATGTTTCTGTACATTTTCAAAAGCACTTTATTTTGTATGTTCTGTTATAGGCAGAAGGTTCCTCTAGTGCTTCTTCAGGAAGTCAGGCAGCTGATGTCAAAGGGAATCAAACCAGTAATCCACAAATCCCATGCCTGTTGTCAATGCCCACCAGAAACCACATGGATATTACTACTCCTCCATTACCTCCAGTAGCACCTGAAGTATTAAGAGTGGCAGAACACAGGCACAAGAAGGGGTTAATGTATCCCTACATCTTTCATGTCCTAACCAAGGTATGACATTTTACAATTATGTGCTATAAAATAATCATTTTGTAAAGGTAATTGCACTTACGTTTCTGGATAAGAACATCATAATTTCATATCCTTTATGATGTTTTGAGTTTTGGTCCATTTTTAGTGCTTCCAGCAGTTTATTTCCTTCTGCTTTCTAACCACTGATCTGGGCTGATATATTGTTCCAGTAAATATGAGTTGACTGTTATTAGAAGTGTTTACTTAAAAAATGGCTCATTTTTCTGAATATTTTATTTAAATATTTTATATATCTGTGTGTGTGGATATATATATAATTTGCCCATTTTCATCTAAAAACTCCAACGTGTACTGTGGTGTCTCTGCCAAGTCTTCTCTGTTTTCAGTGTTCAAAAAATACTTAGATTGTTTTCCCTCACAATTTGTCCCTCCCATCCCTGGTAGCTACCCCTGACAGAAACATAGGAGCTATAAGAAATCCCTCTTACAGAATCATAAAATGCAATTATAGATGAACTTGATGATGATATGAATTTTTGGCCATTGATTTGCTTGTTTTATGTGCTAGCCTTAATGTCCCAGGGAAGCTACAAGCATTTTCACACAGCATAGGCCGCTTTCTGCAGTATCTTTAGTTTAAAAAAAAAATAAAAAATCTACCTCAATAGCCACGTAAGGACAGCTTGAAAAGCAATGGGTAAGCTACTTGTAGAAGTAAGCAGTGGTGTTCCTGCACTGTGCTCAATTTAATCAAGTTTCAAAAGACATGAGTTCACACTTTATTGTTCCTTCTAAGTGCAAACATATGCATCCCAGAGCTAGACAACTAATTCTTGTCCACTGAAGTCTTCAGAACACTTGGCGCTGTTTTTTGTTCATCAAGCCCATTCAGCATATATATTTGTACTGCATGTAGCAAAATGGTGTTGTCCACATTCCTGGTCGTTTGTATTAGTCTTAAAAATCCATTTCAGGATGGTAAGGACAATAGGCTGGGATTTGAAATGCATAAAAATAGACGTTTCTGCATCAGGGTTTGGAGTTCCTAAATCCCATGTGTTTATTTTGCACCATATTTGTATAGCTGTCATGTTCTTGTACTTACAACATTTACCAAAGAAAAGTGGAGAGGAAGCAAAAGGCCTATGAAGACCATTGATGCCAGTTCTATTTCTTAGTTTGCATAATCATATACTCTTAATACGCTTAAATACTACTTGATACTTAATTGGTACACAAAAATGTCCCAGATTTTGTTGCTGTTACACGTAGAGACAAATCTTTAAGATGTTCTTTATACCTAACTTAGCGTTGACTGAATTAACCTAGCTATATCGTAATGTAATCACTCCAAGGTGTCACCTACTGTATTCACTACTGGGACAGTTTAAACATCTTTATAATTAAAGTAGCAAAAGTGTGCTTGCATTTTGTCAGTGTTGAATATAAAGGCTTTGGGGTGCAATGCAGTGAAGGGATTAAATGCCGCTATTTTTTTCTGTTAGTCTTGCTACTGATTCATAAAATCTTCTGTTTTCCCCTAAATACAGGGGGAAAATGAAAGGGGAGTTAACTTATTCCTTTTCTAGGGATGAAACTTTTTGCCTGCTTCTGCAATGGTGGATTTATCTTGAGTTGTAAATGAACAATCTTCTACCTGGTTTCAGAAATCTCAGCTATGTCAGGTTTCCCTGATAAATTTCTACACTGCAGTTCCTTTAATAATTTAGAAATAGTATCCTCTACTGAAATTCCAGAGACTGATCTTAGATGAGAGGAGATGGAATTGGCAGTATTTAGTAAAGCGAGGCATTGTGCTCTGTGCCATCACTTATTGTCACTTTGTGGAGTATAAACCATAATGATCTTATTTCCAAAATAAAAAGGTCAAAACGTTAATTGTACATGTGTACAAGAAAAACTAATTTTTGTGTAATACTTTAGCCATATAATATCTAAAAATATCTAATATTGCTGACATTTTTAGGGTGTGAAGCCAACAAGTAACTTTTATGTAGTTATATACTTACAGCTGTATACAGCTTCCACCACTTCTGCCTTTTAATCTGGTTTGTGTTGATTGCAAAGGCTTTTGAGCATATAGGATGCTGTAGTGTTTCCCTGTATCTCATTCTTTACTGGAGAGTTTAACTGGAAATGTAATCAGTGTGGCTTCCTCAAATGTTTTTCTAACTCTGTGTTCTCCTTACATAGGACGATTTAGCTTAATTTGCTTAAAAATTCTGATACAGTAAAATAAGATTAAAAAAGAAAGAACTGATAGACAGGGTTCTTCTGCAGGTTGCTTTTACTTGATAAGGAGTTAAACTTCATGAATTATGTTACAGGTTTTCATTTTTCTACTACATAGAAAGGATAAGTTAGTGGCATTTTAAAATTTTAAGAAAAAATTTAAGAAAAAGCCCTTTTAGAAAGCAGCAGGTATTTAATTTGTGAGATGCATCTCTGGAAATGGGTAAGGTTTATTCTTCAGGAAATTTTTGTTGAGGTCACTGTCAGAAAAAAATGAGAGAGACTTAAACCTTAAAAGGTTTGGTGGTTCTCAGCACCTTTTTAAATAGGAATATGAGTAGCTTTCCCAGAAAATCTTACAATGATTGAATGCACAGAAACAAAAAATATAGAATGTTGCTGATATTTTGAGAGAGAATATTGGAAGGTTCTTTCATGCTTTTTTTTTTTTTTGATAAAGAAAGTATAAAATGCTAAAGCTTTATTTACTCACATTTGAAACAGTATTTGTATAATTCCCAGTTAGTTTTTTTGGCCAGGTCTTCTCATAATGTTATTTTTTCCAGTGAGTCCCCAGCACTGTTTCAAACCCTTGCATCATAAAGTCAGGCTGGTGATTTTAGACAGCATGAATATTTTTTAAAATAACTATCTGCAGTCTAGATTTAGTATTTATTATTCAAATGTGCTTTGAATGTCTTTTAATTCTATAAGCACATTACTATATTGTCATATATACTGTTTTTCTCCTGGAAATTATCTGTATGTAAAGATCAGTAATTAGACGGTCACAGATAATCCACACACACACACACACGGAGAGCTACTGGAGGAAAGCAAGCGGATTGTAGTAGGGTAATCCTCATCTGGTGCTACCTTCTCATATGTAAGATCCACATTACTGCTGAATCACATTTTTCTTGACTAGATGAGATTCATTTTAGGGCTGAATTGAGTTATTGAGCATACCTAAATACTTTCTGTTCACTTTAACACGTTGTGTTTTTCTGCTTTCTTTCACACAAAAGGGTGAAATCAAAATTGCTGTTTCTATAGAAGATGAAGCCAACAAAGACCTGCCTCCTGCTGCTCTGCTTTATAGGCCAGTTCGTCAGTATGTTTACGGAGTCCTGTTTAGTTTGGCAGAAAGCAGAAAGAAAACTGAAAGACTCGCTTTTAGAAAGAACAGACTTCCACCAGAATGTATGTACTGTCGAATCCAGTCTTTATTTCTCTTCCCTTTTGCCATGTCTTCATTTGTACTGTGATTTGAATGAGAATAATTACTAAGATTTCATCAATGTGACTAGAGCTGGAGGAATTTGACTTAACTCGATCCATGGATAATGCAAAAAGATGTTCTTACTTTGAAATATTATTTCTTGTAGTTTAAGAACTTGAAATGGTACCCTTTCTAAACAAGTTCTGGGGTTTATTTTTTAAAGTATATGCTTAAGCTGCTGTCAGGCTTGCAGCAAGTAATGTCATATTTTGATGTAGTTTTCAAAGTATATGGCAGAACTTGATTAAAAGAAACTTGTATTCTGAGCATATGCATGCAAATTCGTGTGCTTTTTTCCCCCCTCGAGGACGAGACATGCATATGTTAACTTTCCCTGTCTTCCCCTCTGTCCTCCCAAATGTATAATTAAATGTGCTTCAGTGAATTTTGCAAGTCTGTTTAGTAACTTTCAGGTGTTGACATAAAAACTTGGTTTGAAATTTGCAGAAATCAGGTGTAATGCAATTAAAGGAAGACTAAACTTTTGTGAGCAGACTTGTCAGAAGATCTTATGGCTAATTCAGTCAGAAGGATCAGTGTTAATCTCATATTAATCTGGAAGTTAACTTTTTAAGTTTTCTGCTTCCAGGAATTGCTTTTATTCCAGAAAATTCACCCTCCTCATTCTGCATTGTTTTACTTGTAAAGAAATGCATACAAGGATATGATTGAATGAACTTTACATTAGCATCTTATAAAGGTTAAAGTAATGCTGAAACATTAAGTGGATGGCAGCAGCAGAAGTATTTATATCTAGGCTGCTGTCACTAGGCTAAATATAAGAAGCAGATACTTAGAACGTAGGAAAGCCTTATTCAGTCTTCGTGTGTAAAAGAACAAAAATAAGAATCAATTGCAAACTTCATATTCATTCCCTTTTTTCATTTTTTAATTGTTAGATGTTTTTGTACATTCATAAGGAAGATGATAATCTTCCAATGTTTGAAAAACTGTTAATCTTCGTTATTTTGTGGAATTAATATTTACCCTGTTTGAGTAATGTCTTGCGACGCATTGTCAAAACCTTAACCCTTTAAACTCAAACAACGTAATAGTATTTCAGGTTACAAGGTCATTTCAGGATTAAAATAATGAAGTTATTTGTGGTATTCATTTGACCTCATTAGACATTTGTCCTTAAGTGTACTACAATATTTGGAGTGGTGAAATAGCTAACTGCTGAAGGTCAGCTTTGGTTTTCAGAATGTTTTCATCTTGTAAGCCTAGAATGTTCTCAGTAAACTGCTGGAATACATATATGATCTCTATTTTCTCTTCATTTATGCTGCTTTTCAGAGGTTTATTCTCAGTGGAGGCTAAGAACACTACTGCTGACTTGGTGTAGTTACAGGAGCTCCAGCAAATCTTGCTGCAGGACACATTCAGCTACCTGACCTACTTCTGTCTTAGGACTGGCCATGCTCTTAAGAAAACAAAAATTGGAACATCTGCCCAAAGATTAGCGCTTCACTGCAAAGCTACAATTGCTAGTAAAGATAGATTTGAGCTAAGATGCACACTTGTGGCTTGGAAGGGCTAGGTTACACGAATGCGTTTCTTTTGGTTGTCTCTGTTACGGAGTAGCAAGAATTAGGTAGCCTGTGCCAGACAGAGGGAGAGAATAGCGTCTCAAATGGCAAGAGCAGATTTCTCAAATTGATTTGTCACACTCGTTGGCTGCTACTAACTTCTCTGAGGACTACAACACAAGCTATAATGAACTGACAGTGGTGATTCCCCTTTAGTGCCTTTATTTTTATCACTGCTCTGAAAAAAATAAGTATGAAACAGTAATTAACAGAAAAAATCAGAAGAATTAAGAAATTAATTTCTAAAGGCATGTATACTTTCCCTAGGTTTATGTGGAGAATTGATGATTCTACTAATGCATCTAAAATTCTGTCATCTTTATTGTACAAACCATTACACTGGCAATATAATAATTGTGTGTGAATAATTTGCAAGTACATTGTGTGTGAGGGTTATAGGAAGCTGTGAAAAGTACACAATAAACTTGATATGTCAGTATTAGTACTAAATTTATAGACAGTAAGATAATGGATCTTTCTTAAAATGGACTTCTTTCTGTCTTTCAAATCATTATTTTTATGTAGTTGAAAAGTCAATTAAAAACAACAGATCTGCTGGAAGAGGTAGTCAGTGAGGTTTTTTAGTAATAATTGCCTGCTAAGTAATGCCTTTGCTGTACACGTCCTCATGTCTCCTCCCAGAGGACATGAAAAGCTGAATTGCAAAGTTCTTCATTGTGCTTTTACTGCCAAGTGTGCAGCGTTGGCTGTGCTCCCCTTCCTTGTGAGGGGATACAGTCAAAATGTCTGACTTGCTCTTCTTTTCAAGCTCTGAAATGGGTTATTTCCCCGGTTCTAATAAATATATGTATGTAGATGAAACCATCTGCCCTTTCCACTCTGCAAAAACGCACACTTGTACAAGCTGTCGTAACTCCTGGTTGGATCCGAGGGTTTGTTATTTTAAGCCTAGCCATCTTGTGATGTACTGTTCTCCATCAAGGATGTATTCAGCTGACACTGTTTCTGCCAAAAGGAAAGCCGTATCTTGGGCAATAGCCCTTTTGCAAAATCAAGCATGCGTAGCTCAAGCTGTACTGTCAATGATGATGACAAGGCTAGAAGAGTCTTGATTAATCTTCATTAGCTAGCTCATTTTCTGATGGTGGTGGGTAACTCACACCTCATGTTCAGATCATGGAAAAAAATGCAAAGAGTATACCAGAAAAATCTGAGTCACAGGTAGCGGTGAGGGCTCTAACAGACAGCTGGAGCATGCAGAATGCTGCTGCTAATGGCTTCAGAGCCTGTAACAGCATTCACAGGTGTTTATCAAGCTAGTTAGCTTAGTGCAGGTTGGTGCTGACCTTTTTTGCTCTTGGACAGGCCATCAGTGTCCTAAGGGTGATGGTTAAAGCAGACATCAGTACGCAGTGCATTTACTTGGGCTACTGTGAGTAGTCAAATCTACTGATCGGCAGCAGGAGGAAGTTTAGTATAAAAAACAGCATAATTAGCTCTGTGGTGTCGTGGCTGAACATCCTCTGATCCTGAGTGTTTGTTGTTGCTAATGCAGTCTTCAGGGGAGACGTTTCTTATCTCCAAGTGGAAGTCCTGGAAAGAAAACACAAAGCGTTCCTCTGAGGACAGAGATACTCAGCAGTTGAGGAAGATGGCATTTTTGGCAGCAGTCCCAGTACAGAGTTGTCAAATGTGTAAGAAAGGCCCTGGAGAAATAGATACGGACAAGTCCTAGATTCGTCTGTTATGTTAAAGGCTAAATTTGAGTGAACAGTACTGCAGTTACTTTTTGACTTGATACAGCTGTAATTCCTCCTTTCCATCATTTGGGGGGGAGGGAAATGTTTGCCAGTCCACTAGACTGCCCTTCATATTAAACCACTCTCCAAGAAGAATGGTTATCTTTCCCAAAATAACCATTACTCGGCGTAATTTTGAAACCAGGGTGGATCTCCAGCAGGTATGGTATTACTGAGGAAGGTACCTTTTGAGGGAAAACGAATGTTTTTGTTCTGTTTTTACAGACCATTTGTGTTCTGTAAAGCTCTGTCTCCTTGCTGTCATCTGCTGTTAGAGGAGTGGTGAAAGCTGGAGGGGTGGTCTTCTGAGGGTGCTTAGATGTGTGCTCACAAAATTTGCATCTAGTCCCCTCTGGAGGGGCATCCAAACTGAGAAACTGAGTGTAGCTGGGAGTATTGTCTCTGTTGTCAAAAGGAGGTTGAAGGGAAGAAGAGAAGAACTCCAAAACACAAATAACTGGTTTATGTCAATTGTCAACAGTTTGGCTTTCTCACTGCTGAACAGATTAAGCTGTCCTGCATAGTAGCCTCATTGTTTTCCCTAGCCATTTGCTGGGAGAGCTAAGGTTTTGGTCCAAAAGTACCTCTTGCTTCCAAGACGTAAAGCAATTAAACTAGTATTTGAAAGCCTTTGTAAAATCCGTCCTTTCATGTGTCCATGTTTACTGTCCCAGGCCTAAACAAGAAGTGAACACCAGCGTGATACACCCTGCACAAATAACAGAGTAGCTCTGCTGGCTGTTAAAGCCCATCTTAAATAGCTGAGCGGCACATTAAAAACTGGGAGCAACCAAAATAGAACATGATTTTGTCGTGAGGCTACCGACTAAATATATCAGAATATTTATTTTCATTGCTGCGTGTTATCTGTAAAACTTAGCCTGAGGTCTATAAAACATAGCTATACTGCTAGAGTAGTTTTAGTCCAGAAAAGCATGAGAGGGTGCTTTAAGGTATTCTGGAGCTTCTTTTATAATCCAGATCATGGCCTCTGCCATGGTTTGCCTGCCCCTCATTATGAAATCATTTGCAAAGCTGATGTCTGATTGCTGAAGGAGACTTTGTAGCTGTGAGAGCTATCCTGGCACCAGCGGTACTCTC
Source organism: Anser anser (assembly GCF_964211835.1). Classification (NCBI taxonomy): domain Eukaryota; kingdom Metazoa; phylum Chordata; class Aves; order Anseriformes; family Anatidae; genus Anser; species Anser anser. Next base: position 3,967,168 of record NC_139733.1, read on the forward strand.
CTCTCAATCCCTAACCGAAAGGCTTCCAGCAGAAAGAGCAGGTCTGTTCTCCTGCGCCGCTTTGCTAGCGGAGGAATCTCTCCGGGCTGTAACCTGAAGCTTCACTAACAAGCTCCTTGAGTCTTTCCACACTGCATAACTGGGCTCTGAGTTAAGAAGGGTGCAAACAAATTTTGAGCTGTGTTAAACTTGGGGTCATCCCAAGGCCAAAGATATCATTTCTCAGCCTTGACTTTTTTTTTTTAAATTGTGTTCTGTTTTAGTTGCCGTCAAACATAAAGAAGGGAGGGGCTTTAGCAGCAATATGGAGTTGAACACAGTTTTCATAGGTGAAAGACAGCATAGCAGACAAAAAATACTAACCTCTTCATAAAAAGCAGTGCTGTAAATTGAAAGGCATGTGCAAATTTCGTAAAATGCTAATTAGAAAAAAAAACAACAACATATAAACCCATATTTGAGATCTAATTCCATTGCAGTATTTGAACAACTATGAAGAAGTATGACATAAGCTTTAAATCTGATTTAAATAAAATCACTAAGGTCATATTGTTCCTAAAAGAGCACATCTAGAAAAATATTTGTATTTATGTACTGATTTTATTGTATTGCTGTAGGTTTTTGATCAATGATGCAGATACTTTAGAGGAAAGTATTGCATATTGATTTGAAAATAATTATTGTAACATTCCTAGTGTACACTTGGTTGCATGCGCTTATTTTGTAAGTGATGGTAATTAAAGGATGGTCCATGCAGAATTTGACTTGACAATACAACAGTGTGATGAGGATGTATCACAATCTCAAAGCGATACTTTTGGGAACAAAGTCTCTTGCATAGAAATTTTTCAATATGTGATACTTCTTAACCCTGAGTTCTCTTTCTTTCAATTGTTGTCATGTTATAGTTTCACCGGTGATAATTAAGGAATGGGCTGCTTACAAAGGAAAATCTCCACAAACCCCTGAGCTGGTGGAAGCACTTGCGTTCAGGGAATGGACCTGTCCTAATCTGAAGAAGCTGTGGCTGGGAAAAGCAGTGGAAGATAAGAACCGAAGAATGAGGGCATTTTTGGCTTGTATGAGATCAGATACACCAGCAATGCTCAATCCAACTAATGTGCCCACTCATCTTATGGTGCTCTGTTGTGTACTAAGGTCAGTGTTACCTTGTGGTAAAACAGAATGAAGGAAAGGTTTTACTTTTCAGCATGAACTCTCTGATATATCTAACTTTGTATTAAACCGAGTATAGAAGGTGTTAATTCCTATTTGCAACTTCGCTGGGTTTGTTTCATTTTTAAAATGTCACTTTTGGCAGTCTTTAAAGCATGCTGTATACTTCAAGGTTTCTTTCTTCAGTCTCTGGAGAACTGAAAGGAAGAGAAAAAAAATCTTGTGTTGCAAAGAGGCCACTGTAGCATCTGAATTAATTTACCCTTACTATACTCAAGGCTTCAACTTCAAGAAAAAAAAAATTGGAGTCTCAGAGGCTGTGTTGGTGAAGCTGTAAAGCAAAATAGTAAGCTCTTCAGAGAACAGCTGTTTAACAGCTTATTGGGATTGAAAGTGGATGTGAATGATAGTCTGCCTATGGTGTGTTTAGGTTCCCTGTGATAGAGTTGCTCATCTGGTTGAGATGATGATAACCAACACTTGAAGTATACTACTAAAAAGAAAGTCACAAAGTCCAAAATGTTTATTTAATTTTCAGAATGAAAATTGAACTAGAAATGAAAGTTGCTCACCTTTTTGGGAAGGTGTGATTATTTCAGTATGACTAGCTTATAAATCTGGCAGAATGCAGGGTTGGCTTGTTGCACAGGAGAATTTTTAAGCCATTTTTGAGAGTGGTAAATGTAAATTTGTGTTCAGTTCTATCCTATTATGTCTTGCCTTTTGAGCACTGAAAGTCCTTTTTCTCCTTTTAGAGTAGTAACTATACAAAAGAATAGACAAATAGTATCTTAAAGCAGAGCTACTCATTCATTTGGATAGCATGTTTCTTTACTGTGACATATGACATATATAAATTGTTGTTTACTTAGACATGAAGTTTCATTGGCTACTTATCTGAAGTGGAGACCATAAAATTCACTGACTAAGTCATTTTTGAGTAGTATGTTATTTGGAAGCCATGTTCACAAATCTTTTTACCATTAGTGTTTTTTTTGTAAAGACCAATAACCTTAACATTATTTTATTTTTAGGTGTATCAGAAACCACTTATGTTTTAAATTCTATTTCAGTGGCCTGTCTTCCACCTCTTCGCTTGGAAGCAGGTCATTCTGTTGTGAATTGCAGAAGTGATTCACAGCCAGTCTGTGTTTGGTTTGATCTTTAATCTTCAAATCTATTTAACATTTTGGCTGTTCTAACTATTGAAATCTAGACAACAAAAAATATTTCTGTTTTTGATGTTGCATTCTGCTGACTTCTGATCAAGTAAAATGCTGCTTGATTTATCTGTTAAAGGAAACTATTGGCTAATGACTGGCTTCCTCTATAGGTATATGGTACAGTGGCCAGGGGTTCGTATACTTCGTCGCCAGGAACTCGATGCTTTTCTTGCCCAAGCGTTGTCTCCAAAGCTCTATGAACCTGACCAGCTTCAGGAACTAAAGGTAGCTCTTAACTATAATTTCCATAACTTAAGAGATTTATTTCCAGCTGACACACGTTGATAACTGTAGCAGGTGATGCATAAATGCCTGTCTCACCAAAAGCCTCGCATGTTTACGTACACTTTCCAAAATAGTAATCTTCATATTTTTAAGTGTTGTGAAGATTGATAATCAGTCCTGTTTCTTTCACTGAGTAAATAAGTAAAATTTTAAACATGTTCTTATATTACAGAACTCCTGTCACTGTTTAACTAATTGTCTTTTGGAATTTGTAGAACAAATGTGCTTCCATTAAATAGACCTTTTTTTCTTGTGTGTAAATACAAACTTGGCTATTTTTTCATGATTCAGCATTCAGATGACTTTTAAAACAACTAAATGAAGAAGAAATGGAGAATGCCTTGCATAATCTTGAATGCTAAAATGCAGGATTATAAAAGGAAAACATACAGAATTGTAGAAAAATTATTTTAAGGATTTTAAAAATTAAGATCTCAGTTTCTTTTTTTCTAATATTGTAGTATTAGATGAAGTAAATACAGATAAAGTTGTTTAGTGTAGTGTCGTTATTGTAAATACAGAATGCCTGTCAGTCTGTGCAACATCATCTTACTCCAGAGGATTTCTCCACCCAGCTATCACATGCTCACAGTGCAGTTTTCTCTTCCAGCCTTTTAGTTAAATACGAGATTTGGTCTTTGGTTTTTGATCCTACATTGTTAGCTCATGAAATTTGTTTAGAACCTAAAAAAAAAAAAAATCTCTACTGTGAATAAAATGGTAGAATTTAGCCCTTCATTTGAAGCAAACATTTTTCTGAATGGAAATAATTATAGATACGGTTTTCTACATAGCATAGGTTACATCAAGTAGTGTATCTGATAACTAGAAGTACTGGGAGGTATTAGGATGTATAAGGAATGGACAACTGGAAGTGATCTATCTGATCTCCTGTCTGCTTTCATGATCAACATAGTAAAGGAGGGGAGATGCTGATCACCTCATCACATAACCTTCTGTTGAAATCATTTTGAATGGTCTTTTTCATATATAGGGCTTAAGTCAGGAAAGTCTAGTTATCCGTTCTGCTCCCAGCTGCGCTCCTTAGTTAAATTGGCAAGGAGAAGCCGGGTATGTATTTTTCAAGTTACTCATATTCACAGGTACACACTGCAAAGGGGCACAGACAAAAGCAGCAGTCCTAGCATTGCTCTTCCAAGAAGAAACCGTTATTAAGCTCATGCAGATTTCATCTATTAGGCTTTTCTAAGGAACGTTTTGCCACTAAAACCTGGTCAGCAAGAGCATTTTTAAAGCCAGCAAGTGACTGTTTCTCTTTTATGGGTGATGAGCAGAGCCTGGCTTGCATTCCTGCATGTAGCAACCTGGCAAGGATTTCTCAGTCTATAAACTAAATCAATCTGCTTGTGGAAACCCAACACCTTAGCCATAGAAATACTAATAAGTGTCAGGGGAAGAAAACGCTACACAATCTATTTGAACTTGTCACGCAGCAACTAGTGTTACCAATGTTACCAATCTTAATGGCAGAGTTAACAGAAAAATTAAATCGTCTTCCTTTTCCCATATTCTGAAGAATGAAAAAGAAAATCCAACAGGAAAAATTTATTTGGCTGTTCTATCACTGTTGAAAAAGATATGAAGAAATACGTAGGAGGACAGCTACAATGAACATCTGATGAGTTCGTGCAGGACCACTTGTTTGCTTCAGCACTCAAGACTGGATTGCTGGTAACATGAATTATAAGCATATTAGGGTCTCGAGAACAGCATTTTTGAGTATTGCTCATTAGCATTAATTCCTTGAACAGAGGCTAAATGTAAATGCAGTCTGTCAAGAGAATCATTCAGATGTTTGCCGGAACTCCTTTTCAAGGGAGACATTCATGCTGGAAGCCCTGTGTGCTTACTGGGCCTTTCTGAATTGAATCTCAGAGGTTCTGGCTCTAAGACGACAGCAATTGTGTGAGGAGCAGTGCTTTGTCTTCAGGGAAGCAGTGGCAAACCTCTACCAAAGGAACAAACTGACAGTGAGTTATCCTGTATGCTCAGAAGAAATACAGATGGTCTTATCTGAGTGACAAACACTGGATGTAGCAGAGTAGGAAGGGAGAGCCTTTCAAAGTCTCAGTGAGAGCGTGGTTTAAGATATCTACCTCAAGCTCCTAAAGGGGAGTAATTGTACCTGTAGATATCAGTGGAAACTCTAACGACAGTTTTGTAGGCAAGGCTGGATGCATCAAAAACAGCAGAGTATCAGCAATGTAGCATTCAATATCTGTTTTCAAAACACAGCACAATAAACACATAACATGCAGGGGCAGAGATTTTGGAAAAGTTATATACAAGAGTTATCAAAGACTTGATGCAAAGAGGAGGAAACCCCACTGTGAAAATTGCTGGTCTTGGAGATCTAAGAAAGGAATTCCTAGAAAAAATATTTTTTACATTCCAACACAAAATGAAAGGCAGAGACAAGGCAAGTGATGAGTAGCATACAATATTTTTGTTTAATAGAAATTGTTCTCCAAGTATTAATTTTAAATCATACATGAAGAGTAATGTGGATGATTTGCATAATGTGTCTTGGTTAACTGAAAGATGCAATGTTTCATGTGCTGTTGTTACTGTCTTCATATGAAGCAGCTGCTTCTCTTTTTGTTGAAGTCAGACAGAAAGAGCAGCTGAGTTTGAACCCAGCTGCATATCTGCAAAATGATCTGGATAGTCTTTTGGATCTTAAAGGTTGCTTATGCATAAGGAAGGTAATGTAGTTTAATTTTAAAATTTAATACCAAGGTCTTTAAAATGTTCCCAAGAAGGGGATGGTATTTTCAAAGGTGTTTTAGAGGACAGCAGTGATGATATTTTCTTATTCTAAAGCTAAAAATGAATTTGCTGTAAGCAAATCCTTTTTGCTTTCCCCCATCAGCTGCTAGTCACTATGTAATTCTACCTTTGTTTACCTATCCTGCATCCTAAATACAGTTGTCGTATTCATAAAAATATCACTTCATTTATAGGAGACACATTCTAACATAGCAAAATCTTGAACCAAGCTATTATAAAATCCATTATTAAACGCATTGGAAAGGAAATGTGGTATGTAGGAATTAAAATTGAATGCTAACATAGAGCTCATTCCTGAAACTTTCCTTAAGAAAAATCACAGAAGCACAAGATTATTTGAAATGAATTTTTTAATGAACTTTTCTACTGCTGACTTCCTATAAATGTTTGTAAAGCTTTTCTTTGCTTTAATATGGTTCAGCCTTGTTGGAAAAAAAAGAAAAACTGTACTGTATAGTACTGCATATTTATCAATGATATTACTGCAGCTAAAGTATGCATCGGATGTGTTTTAGACACTACACACCGCAAATTCAAGATGTGTATTTTACTTAGAGCTTTTACTGACTTCTTGATAATGAATTGAATTCAAATAATTTCTTACGCTTTGTTGTTAAGAAAATAGCTTTTTACTTTTATTTCTCGCCTCTAGAGTTGGTGGATGGGAACAGCAGCCTTCCTGAGTATTGCAATTTTGCATATATAGGTTATAGATTCCCATGGATTCTTCTAGTCAAACTGGCCATTACATGTGAAAAGTCTGATAACCTTTTAAAATCACTGTTTTCGAGAGTTTTGAAAATAATGCAACTATTGGAATAACTCTGAATCATATCACATTATTATCTTACTAAATAAACTATTTTTTTAACCAGATTGAGAATCTCGATCCCCGAGGAATTCAGCTGTCTGCTTTATTTATGAGTGGTGTCGATATGGCACTTTTTGCAAACGATGCTTGTGGGCAGCCAATTCCGTGGGAGCACTGCTGTCCGTGGATGTATTTTGATGGAAAATTATTCCAGACCAAGCTCATCAAAGCAAGCCGGGAGAAAGTTCCGCTCATTGACCTCTGTGATGGTCAGGTGTGTAGTTGCAGAAGTGTGACAGAATATTGTATGCTAGATTTTCAGAAGTGTTAGGTGTGTTTTATCAGTCATTTACTTCACACATCATCTCTCTGCTTAAAAGGGATATACAAAGTGGATGGCTAATAGATACTTGTCAGCTCTATTTACTTTCTTAACTCCGTTGTTGAGCTAGCAACTGTGTCAGAAAGGACTGAGCTGCCATAGTTTTACAATGAAAGGAAATTTCCGATTTATTTTAAAGAGTGCGAAGTCATTCTTATAGTCCTTAAGCTCAAAATCTTTTCACGTTTCTTACAGCCATCATAAAATACAACTGAATTAAATTTTTTATATACCTAGTTTATTTGAAGTTATTATCTAACTGTAAAAACGGAATCTGATAAAATTAACAGTTTACCGAGTGACCAAAACTTTTTTTCCCCAACTGTTTGGGAGGTATGAAATCTCTTAACAAAACAGCTTACTTCCTACTTTTGACTCAATGGAAACTCCTTTTAGATTAGATGTTGATGGTGGCTGTGGTCACACTCAGGCTTGTTAGCCTCCAGACAAATTTTGTTTTGCAGTCCAGGCTTACAATGATTATTCTGTTTAAAGTTTAAAGGGCTGCATTAAGTTTTCAGGAGACTATACACTGAAGTTTCTCAGTTAATTTCTGGAAAACCCTTTTTAACTTTTAAAATTTAGGTGTTTTCAACTTCTAAACTGTCTCAGTTTAGACTCCCATCTCTCTACTGATAAATAAGGATTTTCTTGTGAACACATGATATATCGTTGAGCTATTAGTAGGTATGCAAGATAAATTATTGTAATTTACTAGCTAGCCTTGTGGTACTTATGTACTCCTCTGTTCTCTTGCTTTCTTCTTTGAATTTGTTCTGTGAACATAGCTTTGTACAATTGAAACCAGAATTCTAACATCTGTTTCTGACCTTCTCTTTATTCATAGGCTGAGCAGGCAGCCAAGGTTGAAAAGATGCGTCAGAGCATCCTAGAAGGATTAAATTTCTCCAGGCAGAACCATCCTCTCCCTTTCCCACCTCCACCTGCCATGCCTTTCTATCCAGCTTCTATGTATCCTCGACACTTCGGGCCAGTCCCACCACCTCAGGGCAGGGGGAGAGGCTTTGCTGGTAAGTGATGGGGCAGCAGTGCAAAACACATGGGCATGAAGCGTTACCTTGTTTTTCACATTCCCCAAATTGAACTGATTTGCTTGTTCAATTTCATAGGAAAAATACATAAAAACAACTGTTTGGCACGTATTGTCCTGTGCCAATCACTGCATTTTATTGTTATTTTTATTAGCTGTAGCCTGGCATCATGGAATGTGTTGTATTGCTGCATATTTCCATAAGGATTTTTAGTAGCTGTGCCAGACCACAATGTTTTTACAGCTATTGTATGAAAAAGCAAAAAAAAAAAAAGAGGAACAGATCAACACTGGATGATATGAAAAGGCTCTTAAATGAACTGTACTTTGCTTCAAAATGTTCCTGTTTATAAATATGAAGAGTACCTAAATGAATGGACGCAGTCTAACTCTCGGAGTTGAAGACAACCTTTCCTCCTCCCCACCCCTCTCTATTTTGCTACAGTCATTTAACCATTGGCACCCTCGAGTGTAAATACTGGAGAGCACTGGTTAAACCATTCCAGGCTGTTTCTACAATGATTCCCTTTTTCAAAACCACCCCCAGGTGCATAGGACCGTAGTGTATCGATGCTGGCCATTCAGAGCAAGACGTTCTTGGGGTGCCACCACTGTAGCCATTGAAGCTCATTGCCAAAAAGTAGCTGCAAGCACCTGTGTGCTCGTTGCGCCATAGAGGCTGGTGTAGCTGTTCCAAACCCTAGCAGAAGGCCCGCTCCCTGTGGACGGGAGAGCCCGTGCTCGCCGAAAGCAGCAGGAGAGCTTTGGCCAGTGCTCCCCGAGGCACCGCATAGGCCTGGGCTGGGCCCAGGCACCTCTCACCCGGTGCACAGGAGCGCGGCCCCTGCTGCTGGCGCTGGGAGGAAGGAAGGAGGCAGCAGCGGCCCTGCTAGGGGCCTTCCCGGATGCCTGCCCCCCTCACAGCTTTTCCCCTGTCTTTCTTTACCCTGGGTCTAACAGGAGTCTATGGCTTCGGAGGCCCTTATGGGGAAACAGTAGCCACAGGTGCTTACCGGGCCTTCCGGGTGGCGGCAGCGGCAGGACACTCCGGAGCCTTCTCTGGCAATGACAGCAACAGGACTAGCAAGTTTCAGGGCGGTAATTATACCCCAAACCCTTTTCTTAGAGCTTCTGGCAACAGCTTCCTTCACTTTACGGTTTGGTCTGAGGCTTCCTACTGACTCCAGTTTCCCTCTCTCCCTAACCGTCTCGGCTCTCCCCCTCCGCAGCTGGCCCAGCTGCTGTGAGGCCGCGCTCTCCGCTCTGCTGCCCGGGCTGTCCCGGCCCCACGCACCCCTCGGTGCCAGCCTCTTGCGCCTAGAAACCCTCCTTCGGGCACAGAATAGCTGCAAACGCAACGAGCCCTTCTGTCTCCTGCGCTTTCAAATGTGAGGGTGCAGTCTGTCGTGAGCTGAACTGTGCTGGAACCTATTAACAGTCACTTCCTAAAATGTGGGGACAATTGAGCTTTTTGTAAAACAACACAGTATAAAAGTTACTGACTTCAGTTACTGCTAACCCATTCCTTGCTGGCATCAGTGTCAGTGTGGTCATAGGCGTGAGACTGACTTACACATTTGTGTGTCCATTGCTTTTCTCCTATTCGAGGTGAGACAATGGAAATCTGCAAATTCCAATCCCTCGTTTCGGGTGGAATTTTTCCATACATGTAGCTGTTCTTTCTGGCCTCTGAGCTTTTATTCTAAGAGCGAACATACCTCTAATGCTTCATTGTGTGAGTAACTTTGCCCCTGTAAATAACGTGCATTTGAAGCTGAAAGACTTGTACAGGGAAGTACAAACCTTTTTGAACTTAATACACTAGGAACTAAATCACTGATTAACGTTTGATGACTAATAGTGGCTGTGTAAATGCTGTATTTTGTAACCCTTTCAGTGCTGATGGTCTTACCAGTAACATCTGACTCAGCTGTACTTACCTTCTTGAACTATGTTTCGCCCTAGTGTTGATTTTTAAGTGCAAAATACAGATGTAAAGATGAGCAACGTGAATTAAAGTTATATTCAAATTTTGGACAGTAGCAATTTCAGCTGCTTTCTCTGGAGGTGGAAGAATAAACCTACCTTTTACACTGAGATCAGTTTAAATGCTATATTTTTATTAAGGCTTAGCATTAGTATAGATAATTCTGCCTAATAAGTTGTTTACGGGTCATCTTTGTGTCTTATGCTGATACTCGATGTTCACTAAAAGTGCTTTTAAGCCTTCAAAAACTACTTCATTAGGATTGCAGGAAAAAATCTTCAGATAGCTTGTAAAATTTCACTTCAGTTTCTCAATGCTTGTTTAAATTTTGTTTTTAGTTACTGAAACTGAAGTATTCGAGATCATTTTTCTTTGCAAAATTCATACATGTTTTTAAAAAAGATGGAGGGGAGGACTCTTTAAAGTTACAGTTATTCTGAAAGACACAGAATGAAAAATAGTTTACCAATATCCAAAGAGGAAACTGTACATGTAATCTGAACCAACAAGCTTTCCATTCATTAGTAACTTTAGTGTTGCAAATGTGAAGATCAAGTTTTGGTTTTGCTTTTATGTGCAGGAGTCCAACCTATTCCTTCTCAGGGAGGGAAACTTGAAATTGCCGGCACTGTAGTCGGCCATTGGGCTGGAAGCAGACGTGGACGAGGGGGTAGAGGGCCATTTCCTCTGCAGGTCGTTTCTGTGGGAGGACCAGCGAGAGGGTAAGTGCAGTCTTGTGGAATGTACTTTTCATGTCATTTAACGATCAGGGAAATAAAAAAAAAAAAAAAAAAAAAAGGAAAACAGGGGAAAGTTGGAGGCATTAGAAGTTGCATGCAACACATTTTAGGATACCTTACACAAATCATACCCACTGAGTATTCAAGAAAAGCGATTACATTCATGTTAAGATGTTTTTAATCGGTTATTCGGATGAGTATAAGCATTTTTATGTGCAAAAAACATTCATACTCTGAATCTGAGAGGTGAGCTGGATCGTTTTGTACAAGAAGATGACTCAGGGGCTCTCCCTTACATGAAATCAATAAATACATTATACCTGATCAAAACTGTCACAGCATTCAGGTTTTTTTTGTCATGGTAGAACATTTATAACCAAGTGTGATAAATTTTTTGATAGCTTCATTATGTAATTCTTCTGTGAAGCTGAAAACAAGGACATTTCTAGGTTTGATAGCTCACCGCTACTGTCAAGATGGGAGATGTGCTTAAAAGAATGCTAATTTCTTCATCTCTTTCATTCCGCTTCACTACAGTTGAAATTACATGTGCACAACATTTCTGAAAAATAAATAATTTGTGCAGGAATATCTAGTGTTTTACTGTTTTAAGATTGTTTTTTCCATGGGTTTATTATTCACTTCACAGAGCTGTCTATCATCTTTGATTAAGATTGCATCTGTTACAGTAAACTGTCCCAAAGTTATGTGATGAATGTATTACATGTCTCATCAACTATATTAAAGGAATGGAGTAAATTAGGTATATTTATGCTGTCTCGAGCCAGGAAGCGTCTGAAAGAATAAGTCTCAAACTGCATAGAATAATAAAATTTCTACACTAAAAGAATAAGTCTTGAATTCCTCTCTATCCATTAATGAAGTCAAATGTGCAATATTAAGCATGGTGCTAAAGTCAGTATGAACTGTGTGAACGCCTGTCTTTTGGACTGAGTGAGGAGATGGTTGGACCTGAAGCCCTGGGACAAGGGAGAGAGGCGAGAGCGGAAGGGTAAGAACAACAGAAACAAAGATGCAAAGTTCAGCAGCAGCAGACAGCATTGGTGTAAGAACAGAGCTGACACCTTAAGGGGTGCAAATTTAGTTAGGACGCTTTATTCCCAAAGTTGGGATTCAGTTGCCAGAACATATGCCTCTAGTGCTGTTTTAGACACTTCAGACAGCTCTCCTAAGCTAACTGGCTGTGCAGGTTAGCAGGACCTATACGACACCTGTGTTCTTCTGGAGCAGCAGACCAGCTCAAGTATGTGCTGAGGCACAAGACTATTTTGCATATTTTAATCATACTCCTCAGTTTTAGTGGACAAAATAACATTTCAATGAGGCTAATGTGTGGTTATAAATTCTCCAGTCCATAGATGGACTACTACAGAGCTTTTTCCTTCAGTTAAGTACACTGACTGCACTACTGCTTGTGAAAAATGTCCAGGTAAATTATATTGCCATAATCAAGATTGCTGTCAGAGTGAGGCACCCTGAGTGGTTATCTGGAGACACCTTCAGGCTCAGACCTGTCTTACATTTATATATACCATTGACTTCATAAAATAACAGTTCCTCTATTTTCTGAAGAAGCAGATACATGAATTTGTGGAAAACAGCAGCAGCCAGAAACTAACACTGGAAAATCTCAAGTTAATTTCCCTCCTTAGCTGGGTAGCAGTCACAATACTAAAAGGATGTTATTGCCCCTTTATGCTCCATAAAGTACCTTTTTGGCAGAGAAATGCTGTTCTCCAATAGTAGCTTTTGAGTTAGGACTTAAAATACCTGATGTTTTCCTTCTGTCAGAGGCACTACCTTTGGCCAGTTAGGTTTGGATGCAAGTTGTCACCTCAGAAAGACAAGGAAGCTGCCAGAGCTAGATCTTCCTGTCTATATTAAAGCATATATTAAAGCATATATTAAATCATAACTGATACTAAATTCTTTACATTTAGAATTACTAGAATTAGTCAAAGAGGAAAAGCTACCACAGGCAGGTTAGCTGTTGTTTTAGTTTGTATGAAAATTAAACGTAGTAGGAAAACACTAATGCTATTGTTCAATCTAAAGCCAAGTATTATACCAAGTATTATACAGATTGGGGTCCTTGTCTGTAGATGCCATTTCTTACTAATGAACACTTGACTAGGAAAGTGCACATTTCATTGACTGCAATTTATCATCTAGCTGTACACAATTATTTTCCATTTTTTATCTGTTTCAGCAGAGGGGATCATGTCAAGCTTGTTTATGGCATTGTCTTATGTCTGTGCAACACTGAACGTGAATGTTGTTCTTATATAAATTATACCAGCTGCTTTTAACTAGCTTTGACCCATTAGTATATCTAGCGTGATACTAATCTGAGTTGGAAAAATCTATTATTCAGTTTCCTGAAGGGTATACTTTCACCACTTTAAAAAAAAAAAAAAAAAAAAAGGAACAGGTAAGTCATCTTAAAATCTTTGGAAAGAATGCAGTAAGAGTCTTTAAACATAAAACACAATTCTTTCCTCCTTATCCTCTGCTTTGACTTTGAAAATCCAGTATTTAATTTCTTGTACTGAATGTGGGAATTTGCAATGTGTGAGGAAAGACTCGCATGGCACAGATCGGTGTTTCTCTGCTTTGTCAGTTCAGCCTAACTGGGTTGCTACAGCATAGCAGCAGCAGGAAATAGGAGCACTGAGCAAAATCTTCATTCCTCTTTAAGCTGTTATTTGTACAGCTCATAGGGACCTTACTGGCATATGGGAATTGTTACATAATGAAACAGTAGGTATATGCATGTTAAGCATGTGGAAACATTGGGTACACAGAAGTATCCAGCAGCATCTGGCTGTCCTGTGCTAGCTTCAGGGGAGTCTGTGTTCATGTTGCGACCTGCCGGTGTTGGGCAGGGGATTTGGAGGAAAAGTAGAGCAATCACCTGTCTCCAGTAGAGATAACAGAAAGAAGTTTTAGCCAAGAAATAGTTTTTGACACAACAGTGAAGGAAGTTGCATTTCTGCAATTGATTGCATTAAAAGTTTTAGCTGAGTGAAAGTTTGTTTTGATCTAATCTTTACTGAATCAAATCAAAAAGCCATCACCTGATGTATCCTGGTTGGAATATTCCCATTTAAAAGCATCCAAACTTGATATATTGCTACATGTCAAATTGGGCTGAAGCCTCCATTTTTTCCCTCAGGTTCTTAGAAGAAATCAGATAAAAGGAAGAAAGGCAAAATAAAAAATTGCTTCAGTTTTGATGGGAGAATTCAAAATTATCTATGTCTAGCATATTTATGTGTGGGGAGTGTTATTAAATGGGAGAAATGCCCTTTCAAGTGGTTTGAGTTGTTTGCACATTTTTTAAGGTGGAAGTATTTTGAGCTCTGTTTTTAAAGGACCGTAAAGATAACTTGACATTTTGAAAATGTTTTTGCAAAGTTTGAAAGTACTTAGTTATTGTTTATCATAAAGTGAAATATAGAAATAGTGATTTTACTGCTAGCGAAATGAAGTTTTTTAGATTTCATACACTTGTAAGTAGTAGAAGACTTAATTCTTAATTAGGCAGTCATGTATGAAATGTAAGTCACTAGACGGTAAAGCTAGAAAAAAACATTCTGCAGGCAAGATGAAATTTAATGTACTTTGAGATTAAGTTGATGTGTGTTTTTTCTTCTTTTTCCTCAACTTATAGGCGTCCTAGAGGAGTTATTTCCACTCCAGTGATAAGAACTTTTGGAAGAGGCGGAAGGTACTATGGGAGAGGCTATAAAAGCCAGGGAGCAATTCAGGTAATAAAGCCATGTGCCTGACCCTCTAGTTCATAGGCTAGTATGGTATGGACTTCCAGGCCAGCTAATACTGACAAGCACAACTTGAAAATATAAAAGTGTTTCTTACAGTGATCTTGCCTATGTGTTGAAACTGTAAGCTGCACATAAAGATAACAGGCTAGTTTTGCATCTCAATCACAAGCAAACTTTGGTTATAAAGACAGAAGCGGAAAATGTATTTTGATAGGAAGGTTGTGCCTACACAGTTCTAACCAGTTGTGGGAGTAGAAGAGAATTTAGAAAAATGGGAGAAATACAAAGCTGAAACAAATTAGCAGTTTCTGTTCCCACCCCCAGTCTTTCCCGTTTTTTTTTTTTCCTGGAGCCACAGTCCAATCTCAAGAAGAAAAAATAGTAGCAGTAGAAGATTTTTTGCTGCTGCATGGCTCCAAATCAAAGAACTTATATTAAACTTCTAGGAAACAACAGACCAGTCTTTGCCCCCTGAGCACACAGTTTCATTTTTGATGACAATATACAAAGAGTCTGTGGATCATAATTTTTGTCTTTTCCACGGATCCTTTAAATATAGCTGAAGCAAACTGATGTTTCATATTAAATGCGAATTGCTTCAGAGTTGTGTTTTCTTCCCTTTTTTCATTGTTCTTACTGCTATGCAGTTTTCAATATTGAAAATCCCAAGGGTAATGGATGAGTGGGTAGTAAATAGGCAGAAAACTTTCACAATAAATGTATCATATGGTTCTTTGATTTGTCATGTAGACATTAGAATGTAAGAGTAGCAAAATGTTTGCAGGTATCAGACGGTAAGAGAAGGGATGTTCTCCAGTGGGTAATGAAGCAACTATTAACTTAAAGTAAAACTTGCTGTTTTAGATGTAAAAATGGAAATACTTCTCTTGTTAAATTTCTATTTACACAGATTGTGTCGTCTATAGATGTACTTATGTATTTAAAGTTTTAGCTCTTGTACTTTAAATAGAAAAGAAACCACTATTAATTATATAGTATCTCATTTCCAAGTACTTAATCCCATGAAATAAAGCAAGCCTGGAGAAGGAGTTCCCAAATATGCTGGGCTTCCTGCAGGTTTACATATGTAAATGTAGTTCAGAGAGGACCTGCAGGTAAGATGGTAGACAGCCTTACCAGTTTGTGCAGTCACATTTTTATTAATAATATATTATTTGGATGGTAAATAACTTGGAATGGCAAGTAGTTTGGTCTAAAACTGTGCCTGTGATATGAAGAGGAAAGGTAAATAGTGACATTTTCTGCAAACTGGCCCTGAGCTCATCAAATTTTACTGTCGTCAGTCACTCTACTGTAGTATATGTCTCTTTTACAAGAAGAAAAAAATAAAAAAGGTGGATTAAAATGCATGTGGTAGGGAGAATTTGGGAAGCTTAATACATAACAAGTAGATCTTGATACCCAGTTAAAATTAACTGGCAACGGTGTGCTTCCCTGTCCTACAAACCTGGGCAGTTAAGGAAAGAATGCTGATGTAGGGCCAGAGTCAGACATGCACATTTGCAACAATTAAAATCTTCTCTGGAGAATCCAGTGGCTTTATTGATACAGATTATGAGGTGCCATGGATAAAGGTTGGAGAATCTGACGGAAATAAGCAGTTTGTATTTATTGAACATAAGACATGCTTATTTCTTCACAAGATAAGATCTTTCACTCTTGATCTGGAAACACAAAAAAGCATGTATTTAAAATATAATGCTTACTAAAGCCTGAAAAAAGTACATTTACACACATGATAAATACTCATTGTTCTCATATGCCAATTATATTCCTATGCAATGTTAATCCAGAATATTTTCTGATTTCTCTAGAAAACAAGGCTTATGATACTGATAGTAGAGAACAACAGTTCTTAAGTTTTTCACCTGCAAAACCTTTCAGTCATTCATGAGAGTACTAACCATGCTGGCTTTAGTATGTCAGAATTATTACACTACGAAACTGTGTGCTATTGTTCAAATTGTATAAGATATCCATATCTTAGTCATTTCTTAGTATTTGACTTTGTTAACAGCATGACAGATAAGTACAGTACATCGCTTCTTAGCGACCCAACCTACTTACTTCTTGTTGTTTAAAGCCTGTTATATTTCTGGAATGCTAAGATTCATTGCTACAGATGCTTAAAAACTAAATATACATTCTAATGCTGCATAAGTATGTTTTTTATTGCTATACTCAGTTGTGTAAGATTCTGCTATATGCTTTTCATATCAAGTCACGTGCCTAATCTCAGAAGCGTATAGACTAGTACAGATAATAGTGCATGGTACTTTTGCACTTTTTAAAGTTCTGCAAAAATAAGTTTTGATTTGTATTTGAATACTGTGTAATCATATCATTAAATTATAATGTATATGAACCAAGAAGCAGAGTTAAGCTGTATATTGTTTCTCAGTTTTGGTATTTCTATACTTTTATGTAGCTTTTACATTATGAAATAACTGAGGCTTCAAAGTAGAAAGTGCGTTTTACCACAGGAACATCAAAAGGCACGGCTAGAAGGCACTCAAATCTGAAACTCCTTTCACGTCTGTGCTCTGATGTTAATTTTGTATGCCACTTCGTTTTTCAGCAGTACATAATATTCAGTGTTTACTTGTGATACTTCTGCACATTGCATGCTGCCTATTAATAGTGTCATTGTAACAGATTGTAAATATATAGCAGTGGTTCTTCAGTAATTTTCTTCTTTTCTTAAAAAATAGGGCAAACCTCCTTATGCTGCTTCAGCAGAAGAAGTAGCCAAAGAACTTAAGTCAAAATCAGAGGAATCTAAATCCTCAATTGTGTCTTCAGATGGATCCCTGGCTGAAAATGGAGTTGTGAATGAGGAAAAACCAGCTTCCCAGATGAATGGGAATACAGGAGACATCAGGGCTTCCAATCAGTCTGAAAGTGCCTTGAGTAATGACTCTAAAATGTGCAATACAAATCCTCACTTAAATGCACTAAATGCAGACAGTGTTTGCCATAAAGATGATACTCTTGAGGCCACTGTCTTAAAAAAAGAAGAGTAAACTTATT
The DNA here is from genome assembly GCF_964211835.1 of Anser anser. Classification (NCBI taxonomy): domain Eukaryota; kingdom Metazoa; phylum Chordata; class Aves; order Anseriformes; family Anatidae; genus Anser; species Anser anser. Next base: position 3,984,491 of record NC_139733.1, read on the forward strand.
TTTTATAGAGGGTGAAGGATGTTGGGAAGGGTCAGGATTAGGAATATCTGGAAAGAAAGAGAGCCTACAGTTACGTACATTTTTTCCTTTCCGTAAGAGAAAAATGAGGACTTTGGAAATTCGGATCCCTCTTTGATGTCAGAGATTTAAACAACACATTTTTAGTTTTAACCAGTTGTAGTCAAAATGCTACAATAAAACAAAAAAGAAAGAGAATGAAGAGCATTTGACTCCCGCACTTAAAATGAAGTATACATAAAGTTTAAACTGGTTATGACAAAAGCTTGTAGTTTTGTTTTTTGAAATATAAAGAAAACAAATTTTGGCAGTCTTTAAGTATATATAGCTTAAAATATAATTTTTAGTACTTGGCACCATATGTATGCCATTATATTTGATTTTGCATTACTGTGTCACAATAAAGCTTTCTTTAAGGCTTTGATTTCATGATTATGGGGGGAAAAAGGCACAACCACAGTTTTTTCTTTCTTAAATTTCATCACCGTTGATGTGGTTCTTTTGTGTTAAAATGTGCAAACTATCGAAACTAAAAATTATAGAGTAATATTGCAGTTCTGCTGATTTTAAATATACATCATACATACTTTACAAGCAAGTTAAATGGAGATAAACTTGAAATCATAGAAGATGCAAATGACCTTTCAAAATAAACACAATGTGTTCTGAAACTTTTTGTGACTAATACCATGCATCCGTGATCAATGAACTATGTGGTTTTGAATCAGACGTAGACCATTAGTACTACTATTTGAGCTAAACTTCTGCATGGTTCATAATTTTTAAAGTGTGTAGTTAATATTATGCATGTTATTGTCCTCTTTCTTCCATTCTTACAAGTACTGTGCCCATTTGCAAAACAAAAAGCTAATAATCAGTAATAGTCCTATAAAAGATGTTAACTATGTTTAGTCATTGACTGATCTTGCTCTAACCTTAAAATTTTGTGATTATTGACCTCTGTTGCATTTATTCTAAAACTTAAAAAAAAAAAATTATCTAGCCGTTTTGAATATCAACGTTACCCTGGTGTACTCATTGCTGTATGCATTATTGTTCTCTGTTGCTGTTTTATGCCTTCATATTAGCAAATATGAAATTCTGTGAAAAACAAAAAAAAAAAGCTTTGATCTTCAAAAAAAAAAAAGTACCCCCCTTCTGTAGCAGGAAACAAATGGCTTGTTCTTGAGAACTTTCCCATCAAGAATTTAGTATAAGCAAATATACCTGTATCATTTTGATGTTTTTGTTAGTGTTTCCAAACTTAATGTACTTCAAAATCAGAATCATTTCTTTATATTCGTTTTCATATAATTCTCCTGATGCTCTTCATCACACATTAGTGATCAGAAATGAGGTGTAATTCCCCATTCCCTGCCCGCAAGAGCTAAGTAGGTATCTTAATGTAAGTTGAAGGGAGTTCTGCCCCAACTCATGGATTGTGCAAGAATGAACTACTGTTGGGTTTGATTGGTTGTAGATGGATTGTGGTGTGGTGTATTTGAAGGCTATTGAATGCAACTTACAGTGCTTAATAAAAATCTTTATTCTTTTAGTATAAAATACTGTATGCCTTTTTTGTCAAATATTTTTTAATTACATGTTGTAAATAAAAGTTTTCCTATGCCCAAATAAAGTGACTGAGTTAGCAGACTACATACACTATGTCCTCCTGAAAGACAGAAAGAAAACAAAGCAAAACTTTCATATGCTGCCATTGCTGGGAAATAGCACACTTAATCAGAGTAATGCTGTGTCCTTTTTATTTTATACAGCTGTTTCAGATGCCCACTCTTAAATGCAAAGTAGCTAATGAGATGCAAATATTTGACAGAAATAACAAGGGCAGTTGTTTAAAAAGAAAAAGGCCATTGCCAGGTGCTTGCAGTTGTGCATCAGTATTATGTTTGACATACAAGATGATCAGCACTGCTTGTATCCCAGCTTCTTGTAGCTGAGAGCAAATTATTCTGTTATGCGAGCATTTTCTCTACATAATGGATCGTACTGACATAACATGAGTAGTTATACATTTATACCTAGGTTGATATCAGAATAGCTTTTCTGTCTAGGCACGCCCTTATTGTCTGCTGTCTCTATCTAAATGTTCATCTGTTTACTCTAGTGCCTGACACATTGTTAAAAACAGTCTTGCCCTGAGCGTTTTTGATCTCATGTTGTGTCTACATGAGCAGTATTAACGGCTCTGTGCTCTTACTATAGATGCAGTTTATAGCAGCGCAGCTGTGTTTTGTGCAAATTGCAGCAATCATTCTTCCTCTCTCCCTTCAGAAGTGAAGTGAGCTGGAGAGGAGCAGTTTTCCTGGTGTAACAGCAGCTATGCTGGGGATTCTGTTGCTGAACTCTTGGGACTGTGTCCCTTCCTGCCCAGCACCCATGCAGTATTATTCTCCCACCATGGACTGTGTGTTCCATCTCTTGCTCTGGTGAAGTTACAAGGCACCAGTTGCCCTCTCTTGTAACAGCAGAGAGGATGTATTCCACTGCTATAGCATAAGCCAGTCACTGCCATGCAATAATCGATGTCAACAAAAATAAATCTTGTCTGATGTTGCCTACGTAGGAGATGTCACCTGTGTGCGATGTGCTGGAAGTACAGTGACTTCACCCCTTTCGTTAATGTAATTAAACCTGCAAAATTTGTCATGTGTAGCTGGAGTGCAACTAGCTATCCACACAAGCATGACTGAAGTTAGGATGTGAAAGTACAGCAAATGAACTAGATCATTGCCCCAAATACAAAGCGATGCATTGACTTTTTCCAGAAATTATGGTGAAAGTTTGGCTTGCATTATGTTTGTGCCTGTTATCCGGGGCAGTTCCTTCCTTCATGGCCCATTTCAGTGCCTGGCACTGCCCCCGGGAGGCCAGAACCTGTCTTCTTGGGCAGAAACGACATGGGGCTGGCAGAGGCAGATGCTGAGGCGAGAGGAGGACAAGCTCTTGGCAGCTGGTAGATGCTTGTGGAAGTCTCTGGGGGAGTCTGCAGGTACAGTTTGAGCAGGAACATGCGAATCTAATCCAGAACGAACACTTTTTTTCTTCTTGCTCTCTGCAGTGTGGATGTACAATTTGGCAACTGAGAATTGGGTTGATGCAGCAGTAGCAGCTCTGGGGCTGAGCACAGGCTGCACACTCACAGGTTAGGGGGAGCTGAACAATGTGGTGAATCCACTCAGTGGAGGTACATGCGTGGGTGCATGTCTTCACCCTTGGACCAGAGGCTGTGGGCACACGAAGCGGGTTGTAATCCCTCTGCTACTAATGCAGTAGTCTCGAGTAGATTCCTGCAGGAATTACAGTGTATTTAAAATTAATTTAATCCTTTTCCAAAGATATACATCTCACGCTTCCTGACAAATGTCTTTCATACATGGGTTTATACATCTGCACATATATTATGTTGATATTCACTGTCACATGAACTTTTTTGATGTGTTAATTGAATTAGTGAACATTTTTTAATAATCTGTTGCCATGTGTAGACAGGTTGCCTGTATCTCCTGAAACAACACTGGACTTGGGGCTCACAGCAGCTCTGTCCTGAGCATGGAGACATTGAGGCAGCTGCCGTATGTTTCGCTGGTGGTCCTCTCTTCTCTCTGCAGTCCTCTCTGCTGCCAGTCGTACGGGGACCACGCAGCACTGGGGCTGCAGCACACCTGCTGGGTGGTGGCAAAGGGTGGCCACACCAAACGCAGGCTTATGCACTGCCATAACGTTTACTGTTAATGACCCAGAAAAATGTCTTGGGCACTGACTGCAAAGGCAGAAGTCAGCTCCTTGCCACGCAGCAAGTCTTTGCACCCTGTGGATGCAGCATCTGGAACAGGTGCCCGAGACTGGAGGGTTCATTATTATTTATATAGGCCAACGTGGTGTACGAGAATTGAGCCTTTTCATTTCTCAAGTGAAAAATGATAGGAACAAAGATGATGACTGCCAGACCTCCCAGCTTACATGCAGCCAGGACATCACTACCCATCTTCAAGGCAAGAGCCACACGGGGTATCAGCCACCGGGGTCCTGCAGCAGGGTGCTGGGGACTGTGCTGTGCTGACCAGATGTGGCTCTGAGGTCAGCTCTGTGCCCCGGCTCCAGATATGGAGCCCATCTCACAGCTCCCATTGCCCAAGCACAAGGAGGGGGGCTGGTCCCACGGGTGCAGGGAAAGCCCAGCGTTGGGTTGCAGAAGGGCAGTCAGATGTGAGCTGAAGTGACCTGATGGAGTACTGGTGGGCGAGCAGTGTGCTGGGGAAGAGCCAGAACCATCTCATTTCCTCTGCTCGTGGCCGTGCTGTGGCAGGAGGTGGCTGTGTCATGGCCGAGGTGCTGCGAACAGGTCTTGGACTGCGGCCACCAGGCAGACTCAGGGTCTTCTGGTGGGAACAGCCGGCCAGTGGGTGAGCTGGCCGGTGGGGTGTTGAGAAGGGCCAGCTCAACCCTCACAGTCATTTCGGTGGTATTTTGCACCTATAGTTGTGACTACTACAAGTAGAATAATAGACAGCCCCTGCCCTCCTGCATTTGCTCCGCTCCTTCCAGGCTCTCCACAGGCCCTGGAGGCCTTGTCGTGACCCATTTTCGCCTCCTTACAGGAGGTGAGCTGTGGGGCTAAAGCTGGATCGGATCAATGCAGCAGTACACAGCTAAGTGCAGAAGGCACAGCAGCCCGAAGGGAAGTCAGGCAGGAGGGAAGGAGAGCTTTTGTAGCACAGCCTTGCCTTGTGCCATAGGACGTCCCTTTCTCTCAGCCCACCTGCAGCCTAGAGACGAGGCAAAAGGAAGGGCAATGTAACAAGCAATTAGGCAGACCTCATTATCGCAGTGGCAGGCCTATGAGAGGAGAAGCATGGGCTGGGTGCCCCCAGGTGAGCCTGGTCTGCAATCACCAGGCATGGATGGCGTCCTTCCTTCAGGGACCAGGCTGTGTGCTGGGGTTGGCAGGGTGTGAGCATGGTGCTTATTGTGGCCAAGCAGCAGGTAAGAGCTGATCTGGCTGTATTTAATATGCAAGTGAGAGATGTCAGTGCCAGGAGGGATTTGGTTGTTCTGGCAGGAGAAGGTGCAGTTCTGAATGTTTTGTGGGGTTGTAATGAGTTGTTGGTTTGGTGTTTAGGCCTAGGTGTGCTTTGTGATGAAGGGTGGGCCTGCTTTCTGGCTGTAGTCACATCTGTCCTCACATAGTTATGCAGATGAATTTGACAATATAAGCAAAAAATATGAGGGGATGAGTTTGACAATATAAAGAAAAAAAAAACAAACAAACATGAGGGGACCCTGAAAATATAGAGTAAAAGTTGGGGGAGGTGCTACAGAGGAGCAGGAGTGCTGCAGATTCCTGTTGCCTCTCAGCTTGTTTTGTAGTGGTGCAGTTACAGCACTTGTGACAAAGTGTAGTGCCCTGTGGCGTGCCTCCTGACCAGGATACATCCACCTTTCTGGATGAAACAGCCTCAAGTGACCCTTGTAAGCACAAGTAAGAAATTCCAAAATAAAATGCACGAGGAGCTTCAAGTCTTCATTGCAACTTCCCCCTTGGACTCTGATATCGTAATGGATGGAGGCAGAAGGCAGCTCTCAGCACAGCAGCCTGCTTTGGGTGAAAATAACAAAATACGAGTCCGACTGCCAAGTTATGAAATCTTGTTTACAAATGGTTTAAATGTTTATAAAAACATTTTGCATGAGGCTCCTCAGTGGCCATGTTACTCGAGTAACCCTGGTCAAAATCACTTTCACAAAGCACTTCTGGAAGCTGCAGCCTGGCCTTGTAGCCTTCGTGTGCTGGGCAGAGCTGCAGCTGGGCAAACGAGGTCGCTGCTGGCCCTGAGGAGCTTCTGCTGCCCCTGAGGGTGACCTGGGGATGAGGCGGGGCATTATCCCTCCAGAATGTGGCTTTTCCCTTGAAGAGCAGAAAAGTTGGCAAGCAAGTACTGATTTCTAGAGATTGCAACTGAACCTCTTCTGATGGTTTTTCTGCTTGTTGTGCCTCAGACCTCAGCTCTTGCTGGTGACTCCCGCAGTCATGCGGTGACAGTGACAAGCAGTCTGTCCATGCAGCCCATTGCTCCAAGAACCAACCATGAGAGCAACAAAGGATTTTAAAAAAAATGCGTATTTTTTCCCTTGCTTTTTGTCTTTTCATTCTTATTTGCATCAGTGGCTGTGGACTCTGCTCTGACTTTAACCTTGCGTCTGCACTGATGTGGATCGTGGATGCTTTGGGTGCTTTGATGTACCAAGCACTGGGTGAAGTGAGGCCTTTTCAGGGAGGGAGCGGGACAGGTTGCTGCTGCTTTCATCCAGCAGATGTGTTGTGAGGGAAGCCTCCTGGCTTGTGCTGTAGGTGGCAACTCTGACTCCTCTTCAGTGGCTCCTGCTGCCTGTGGGAACGCTGCTGCCCTGCTCGTGGTGTGCCAGCTAAATCACACTTGTAGCTGAGATTATGACGATTTGCCAGGGGAGGTATTGTAAATCCAGACTGGCAGATACAGCTGCTCTGTACTGCCTGTCTAAATTGGCTGTTTCCTTAGAGAGTAGAAGCCCAATTTAACCAGGACTTAGGAAAGAGGCAATGACTGCAGGGCGCATGAAAGAGGGGAGGGATGTGCAGGAGTACCAAGCCTTAGGCTTTTGTTTGTGAGTGCAAATGACTGCCTGAGCTCCCGCTGCTTCGCTCGCCCACAGTGCCTGCAGAGGGCTGCCGAGCACAACCGCGCTGGGCCGTGGCTGCCTCCCGCACCGCAGCCTCCGTCACAACACTTCCCGAGCACTTGGGGCCTTCCAGGGTGTGTGGAACTTGGACACCGGGCAAATTGTGAACACAGTCCAACGAACGTGCTGGGAAATGTGTTGCCCAGCTCACAGACCGTGGCCCAGGAGCAACTGGCTTGAAGTGGAGCGGACGTGTGGCCTCGCAGTGAGGCTCTACAAGCTGCAGGCCCCTCGGCTGTGAGGCGTACGGAGGTTTGGCTTCTCCTCTGGCTCACGCCAGCACAGCTTCCTGCTCGTCCAGGCGAGGAGCTGGGTCACTGGCTGGGTTTGCTGTCCTGTCTGTGGGGAGCCAGGGTGCGTCTCAGGCTGTGTGTGAGGGGTTACAGAGCGAAGGCTGGAGCGAGAGGGTGGGCGGCGAAGCCCGTGTGCCGGGGCCTCCCAGCCCAAACCCTTCACCAGCCGCCTGTCTCACTTACACAAGTGTTTCTGATGAGTTAAAGCAGGTCGATATAACACTACATGACTGGGTGTTTTGCATGTTGGAGGATGTGGCCTGTAGGAATCGGCAAAGTCGCCATCCAGTGATGGAGAGGTGGTAGGTTGATACAGGAGGCTGCTCTCAGACTCAGCCCTCACTTACTGTCCTCCCCTTGCTCTTGCCACAGCCCAAGCGGGGATGGTGTGCTTCTCTGATATTTATTTTAATTTTTTGTATTTAAGCTATCCTCCTGAAAGTTAAGTTTGATGAAGTATTGCACATGTAATGTGTGTGGTGAGAGAAAAGGCATAGCTGGTGTGATGCTTCCTGCCACCTGGGCTCTAAACATGAGGATTATGTTTAATGGAAATATTTCTATTGCTGAATTAAATGTTTGCTTCTGTCACTGAGCTTAGTAAAATGTGACAGTCATTCCACTACTTTATGCCCTGCTGTAAAACACAGACAATAAACACTTCAAAAATATTTCTGTACCCAATGTTCATTAAATTGCAGGAGGCTTTGGCTAATAAATGTATATACTTACTTCAACAAGCACATCTGCCAGCACACCTGAAAGGCTGCAGGACGTGGTCAGGGTGATGCTGCAAGGCAGATGGTTGCTCTTCGATCCCACTGCCCTCTCTGGGGCTCCCCCCGGCTGCAGCAGTGGCACAGGAATACCAGGAAGGGTGGTGGAGGTGGAGGACTACTGGTGATTTTCTGAATCATTAGAATCTTTTCCTCAAAAAAAAAAAAGCATTTGAAATCTTAAAATCTTGTACAAAATGCTGGTAAGTTTTTATTGACATCTGATAGGGTGGTCAAAGTTCAGGTTTTATGAACCCTGCAGATTCTGGTGAGCCATGCTGAAGACACAATTTTATTGTCAGTACAGTGCTGATGCCCAATGAAGTAGCTTCCTTGTGTCAAGGTTCGGTGTAACGTGAGATTGTGTGCTGAAATACGAGGCAAAAGGAAAGTGCTTGAGTCGAAAGGTACATGTATGGACTGATAAATGCAATTTGCATTAACTGTTATGAATACAAAATAAATTCTTTAACTAGATCTTTAAGCTAATTTGCAACATGAAAGGCCCTTTTAACCTAGTCTCCTATTACAGTTTCAGTGATTTTAAATTACAAATGCTGTTTACATTCTTGACTGCCTTGCTTCAAACGGCATATCTCATTATTCCCCCTGGTTTGGAATTTGGGTTTACTTGGGTGTTTTATTACAGCATTTAAACTGCTGCCTCTGTGTATTTACTGTAAAGTTCTCCACAGGACAGCCCTGGCACTGTGAGTACTGCGTGACCGCTTGTGCCCATGGTAGACCTGCAAGTTTCTTCCCACTGTTATCTCACTTGGCCTCCGCTTCTGCCCATGGCAGAGCTGAACAATCACAGGAGACAGTGTGTGCAAGCTCTCTGGTCAGATTCTTAACTCAACTGTATGTTTTTAGAAACCACGACATCATAGTGTTTTGTGAGATCTAACCAATTAATGTAATAAGGAGATCTGGTATCAGATGAGGAAAACTGGAAGGGACGTATGTTGTCACCAACTAGCTCCTCTCTTGCTGAAGCTCAGTGATCCCTGTTTTTTCAAGGTTGGTTTCATAGATATCTTCTTTGTAAACATTTACTTAATGAGCAAATATGGTCGAAGGGGAAAAAAAGTTAATGTGGTTTACTTCTTTACACTAGCAGTGAAATAACTCCAGGGACAATGTGTCTAAAGCTACAGAGAGGGACCTTGTATGTACCACTGTAGAGGAAATCTACAGGAAGTACAAAATGATAATAAGGAAAAAATGGAAAGCTCAAAAAATGGTAATAATGAGCTTCCCTCTAATAAAGAGCTGGTAATGGTAATAAAGAGCTTCCCTCTGTGCTGGTGATCAAGTCAGAGCCTTTTCTGTACGCCTCCCCAGGCCAGGAACCCGAGAGCTGAGTATTGTGAACCTTTACTGTTTGCAATCAAAGAGCAAATGGAGGCTCCTCAGAAGTGCCCAGGTAATTCAGAATGTCACAGCTGGTGAGGCTTGTGCTCCAGGATCACCTAAATACTCCAGAAAAATCTCATCCCCTTCCAGAAACTCAAAGATGGCAGCAGATCTCTGTGTGTGTGGTAGCCCCTGGGCTCCTAGTGCTGTGTGAGCTCGGCCCACAGCTAGGCTGCTGTGAGCATCCTGCCTGCGGAGTCTGCTGTCACCATGCAGGTGTTTTCTGGACAGCTGTTAGGGCTTATGCTGTTGGGGGGTTGTTGCTGTTGTTGTTTTCCTATCGTTTTAAAAATATTTATTAAAAACTTGCTTCGGAATTTCAAACAAGTTAACTCGGTGACCAAAAAATTATGTTAGGTTAAGGCATCTCAGCATCGCTCCACCACTCACTCCTCCCTGCGTGAGAACAGCCAAGCACCCTCCTTGCACGGCTCCTGGGTCTATAGAAAAACTCAGAACAATGAGACAACCTCACCGATTAGTTTCTTTATCTGCTAATCCCTGGCAAAATGAATTTTACAACGTCTGAATTGCCAGAACAGAGCATCTGAGTCTCCCTAACTTGTTTCCATGCAGTTTTGGCAGTGTCAGCTCCAGTAGCCTCTGGCACGCCGTCAGACAACCCCACCAACTTTGCACAAATGCTTCTGCTGGTGGCGCCGCTCTGCTGCTGGAGCAGAGAGCAGCAGGGGACAGCGGAGCAGCCTCACACTGCTCGGACCGCGTCTGTGGAGCAGTGTCTGGCTACACCCTCGTGCAGCCCAGCCACCCTTTGTTGTGGCCACCAAAATCCCCACAGTGTTAGGAGGGTTTCTTTCCCCAGTGGCTGCGGTGGAGACATGCTGATGCTAGAATTTCAGGTGGTGCTTTGGAAATAGGACTGTTTTCATGGCGATGCTTGTGGAACTCAAAGAAAGGCAATGAGGATGTGATTTTTCACAGAACATATGGGTTTGCTAGCTCATAAACCAGGAACAGGGCACTCCAGGTTGCAGTTGCATGCCTTTCTAGTGTGCGGAGGCAAAAAAACAATTTTTGCTTGACTGTCCCATAATACTAAAGGCTATCAAAATCAACAAAAGTTCTACCTAAACCTTTGCTGCAAAGCTGAGAGGTTCTGATGGATGCGGTTGGCATGTTCAGGTGGTGAAGAGGGGATCCTATAAAAGCCCACGTAACTCTTGTGATGGTTTTCTGGGCCTTGTCTCCTCATCCTGCATTACTCCCTAGACTCGCTCTTCTACTTTTCTGGTTGAAACCCCAAGCAATTAAAATCATGATAAATCAATTTAAAGTTAAAAGGGGTCTGATTTTTAGAGGACAAGGTCCTTACACCACTCAGCATAATGAGGAAAATAGGCCCCTTTGTGTGCCTCAAAACGTCATTCAAAACAACTGAGTCATAATGTAAAATGTAGGCCTGTAAACTTAGCCCTGTGTTACCACACCTTGAGCTACGCTAGAAATTTAGTTTCACTCGTAAACATTCATGGTAGACCCAGGAATGTAATTTCTGACACTAGTTCAATGTAGCTCTGCATGAACACTGACTGAAAGTCATTGCTGTGGCATGTAAATTTGATGGGCAAGGCAAGTAATTTTGACAATGTCTCTTCAATTGGCCTAGACAGGTTCTGCCTGTGCCGACAATGGCCTTATCTCTGCAGGGGAAAAAAATAAAGCTCAAGTTAGTTGGGCCCTTGAATTCCCCTTGTCCACTACAGGTGATTTCTGATGATTTTTGCTGACTGCTGAAAAAACAGAAAGGTGTCCATTTTTTTTCTCTACTGACAAATAGATATATTCCCCCATCCCCCAAATGAGATGGATTCAAGACACCAAATCAATCGTAACTGGCAATCACAGGTGAGGTGGGACTCTTTGTGACTACTTTATGAGAAGTTTTCGCACATCTATGAGAAGTGTGCCAGTGGCTATCAAACACACTCAGAACGTATATCCCAGCAAAACATCCCAAAGTGTGACTATTTTAACCACCCTAACAGCTGTTTGGAGCCTAGGTGTTGGGGGAAATTCTCAATCTGGGTTCAAATTTTGCCTTCACCCCCACTGTTTACTGCTCTCTGTCCATGAGGAAGCCGGTGTCTGTGGGCAGTTGTAGTCTGGGGCTACGCAGGAGTTGTGTGTCCAAGTGGCACCCCACAGCACGTAGCCCGTACCTGCTGGCTTTGGGTCAGTACTTTGCAGGCACGGGGTGTTTATTTTCACCTCTGCTGTAGTAGCCCTGCTTGCTCCGTGGCTAGTGGCGATCGGACCAGCACATGCAGAGGCAGGTACCTTCACATGGACTGCAATTCTACCAAACAACTAGCAGGCCATTTATAATTATTTTTTCTTCTTTTTTAATATAAATCAACACACGTGCAGCTTGTGCCCAGAGGCCCCTAACCACCCCCAGGGTACTACCCAGTGGGGTGTCCTGTCAGCCGGGGGTGCAGCACGGTGGCTATGAACCACTTGGAAGCGTGGATGCTCCGCACCTGGCCGCGGAGCGAGAGCTGCCCTTAGCTGGGGGCGTCCGAGCCTGGCTGCGGGACGGGGGGCGCTGGGGGGAACCGGGGGGGGGTCTCGCCCCCCTGCCCCCGTCCCTGGGCACCCCCCGCCGTTCCCGGGCCACTTTAAAAAGTCCCTCCCGGGGCACCGCACCGGCAAAAGCCCCAGGCAAAAAGCGACCCCCCTCGGGCCCCGGGAGCCCCCCGAACTCACCCGGCTCGGAGCGGAGCAGAGCGGAGCTGCCGCCTGGCCTCGCCTCGCCTCGCCTCGCCTCCCCCGCCGCCGCCCGCCCCAGCAGAGGAAATATTGCAATGTTGCAAGCTGACGTAAGGACATTACAAGGAAAGGGCTACATTTCGGAGTGTTTATGAAAAGCCTCGGTACTGTACTGTCACCAGGGGGCATGCAATATAATGCATTTCGCCAAACATTTTGAATAATAATCATTTAACAACAACAACAACAAAAAAGCCCCAGTCCGGTCGGTCGGCGCTCGCGGAGCCGGAGGAACCATGCAGCCAAACTTTGCGAAGCCCTTTATTATTTTTCTGACATTGCTCGCTCGCCCTTGAGGAGCCGTAATTGCATTATCTGATTTTTCCCCCCCCTTCTTTTTTTCCCCCTTCCCCCCCCCCCCCTCCCCGCTCCGTCTCTCGACATTGCAAATTTGCTGGCATTTTGGAAGGAGAAGCAGCAAAAGCTACCTAGCGGCAGGAGCCGCAGCGAGCCCTGCTCGCTTGTCTGGGAGTCCAGTGTTGTTTTGAAGGGAGCTAACATGGCGACGGTGCCCGTCTATTGCATCTGTAGGCTGCCATACGACGTAACCCGCTTCATGATTGAATGCGATGCCTGCAAGGACTGGTTTCACGGCAGGTAACACAAAGAGATCGGGCCTTTTCCCCCCTTTCGCCGCGATCCCCCCCTCTCGCTCGGTGCCTTTCGCCTCCTTTTCTCTCTCCAGGGCAGAGCGAGGGAGACGGTGCCGTTGGAGCCGCTGCCGTGTGCAGTTTTCCAACAGGCCTTTTTGGAGAGGAGGAGGAGGAGCCACTCTGCCCCCGTCTCTCTCTCTCTCTCTGTTGTATTTTTTTTTTGTTTTGTTTTGTAAATTTCGCTCAATTCTCCTCACAAAGCCCCCCCCCCCCCCCCCCCTTTTCTCCCCGGGGCTCCGGTGTCATTGGGGTGGGGGGGCTATTGTGCTTTCCCCGGGGCGGGCAGCCGCCGAGAGGGGACCGCGCTCGCCCCGCCGCGGGGGCCGCTCCTGCGGGGACCGGAGCTCAGCGGGGGCCCTGCGGCTCTCCCCGGCCGCTCGCAGGAGCGGCTCGGAGGCGGCGGGGCGTCCCGGGGCTCGGCCGCCCTGTCAGCGGGCTCGGCCGCACGGAGCCGCGGGCCCCCGCGCGGGGGTTTTCTCTCTCTTTTTTTTTTTTTTTTTTTTCTCCCCTCTCTCGCCACCCCGCAGCACCGGGTGTTTCTGACAGGGCTGCTGCCATCGCCGCGCCGGCCTCTCGCCTTAACCCTTGGCGGGGCGAGCCGGGCGGCGGCGGGGCAGGGCGAGGGCTGAGGGAAGGGAGGTGTGTGTGTGTGTGTGTGTGTGTGTGTGTACGGGGGGGAACGCGGCGCCGCCGCCGCTGAGGGCCGGGCTCCACACGCGCCCTGGCGGAGGGGAAGCGCGGCCACGCTGGCTCCGCCGCGCCGAGGGGGGAAGCCCCTCAGCAACCGGGGAGCGACGGCCCCGAGGCGGGGCGCGGCCGGGCGGGGAAGACCCCGGCGGGAGAGAGCCCGCCCCTCCGCCGGGCAGGGCGCCCACGCCTCCGCGGGGACGGGCAGGGTCCCCCCGGTTCCCCCCCGGCTCCCCTCCGGCTCCCCCCACGGTCCCTCCGCCGCCGTGTGGCGCCGAGCCCCGGCGGCTCCCGGACAATGGGCGCCCGCCTTTGAACGGCCCCAGCCGCCCCAAGGGCCGCCCCTGAGGGCTGCAGCCCCTCCGAGGGGGCTTGTTTAGGGCGGACAAAGGCGGGCTGGGGCTCTCGCCCCGGTTCTCCCCTAAAGCTTTGTCATGGAAAGCAAGCGCAGGCGGGCTTTTGTGCGGGAGACAATGGCAGAGCGAGCGCGCTCGAGTTAACGCCGCGAAACTGAACTTCGGGAGCGTTTCGCTTTCTTTTCTTTCTTTTTTTTTTTCTTTTTTTCTTTTTTTCTTCTCTTTTCCCTCCGCTGTGAGAGGAGTGGGGAAGTCGGCAGAGGGGCTGAGGAGCCGGGTGGCGGGGCGGGGAGGCAAGGGATGGGAGAGGGAGTCACAGCCAAAATTAAAATCCAGTCTGTCACAGGACGAGCGCTGGGCACGGGTGGTGGTCGGTGAGGTTAAATTGTGTTAAATTAAAGGTGTTGGGTATGTGCCTGGGGGCAGGGGGCACTGACCGCGGTCACGGGTAGCCGACAGGCCCAGTGTCAAGTGCAGTGTCCTGGGAACTGGCCCTGTGCGCAGAAAAGCTGGTAAAGAAACCTAGCGGTGGCACTCGGGATGGTGTGCCACCAGTGGGTTAAGAAGCTGTTTATAAACGTGAAGCGAAGTAGGGAAATACGCAGTTCTATGCCCGTGTTGACAGTGGGGTGCTCTGCGTTTGTGGTTCTGGACATCAGGCTCAAACAACGCGCGCCGGCCTGCGTTAACACCGAGGTACAGGTGAAACTGAGAGGCTGAAGAGAAACTTCAACAGTTGTGCACTTGAAACTCGGGACACTAAAGAACTTGATAAAAATGAAGACTTTCACACTTCATGGATTCCTGAAAACCTAAGCAGGACAAGGAGTTAAGCGGCCTTGATACAGTGGGTAATGTTGATTAAAACTGATGAAAAGCGATCAGTTGTAACTGACCAAGATGATGATCATTCTGTGGGCAGCTCGGTGACTGTCTTCCACACACAAAAGGAAAGGTGTTTCATTTATAAAGGGACAGAGTGGGGTTGTAAATCTGTCACGCTGCCTTAAAAACAGGGTGCCGTATGCTTTTTGCTTAGCCACAAGGTAGCATCCAGAGATGTATTTTAATGTAAACAAAACTGAGAAGGAGGAGACTTTTGTTCGAGGGAAAACCTCAGATAGTGTATTGGAGAAGTATGTTGACTGATTAAGTAGGAAACCCCTTGTATATGTGCCTAGTTGATTTGCTTGGTATTACATGAACAAATATACATTCAACAACGAAAAATGTAAATCAGGATTTAGTCACGTAGAATTGTCCTGTCTCTCTCCTAGTCTCACAAAGCACTGATAGTGTTAATGTTTACATGGATACTCTACTGCAAACAAAAATAAACAAGTGTGCAAAGCTGCACAAGGAGGCTTGCCCAACTTTTTAATTCTGTAATCATGCTTATGTCTCTTTTTAACATGGCACACAGTGTGCAATTCAGAAAACAAATGTCATTCCTATTTTGGATTTGTGGAAAAAGATCAGGTGTTTTCCTGCTTCCTTTCTGGCACTAGTTTCCAAATATTTAAAGAAATGTTTTTCACAGTTTCAGTTACACAGCAGTCTCTGTCTCCCTGCAATCTAATGGTGGGTAGCATCTCTGTGGCAACTTCAGCAGTTCTGAGGGTAAATTAAAAGCACTAAATGTGAGTTAAACTTGTTTAATGCAATTGGAAGTTGGAAACAGGGAGATGGAACCACCACCACGTGACAGATGAGCGCTTTCCAGACCACCACAGTGTACTCAGCAGTTTGCTGACGTGCCATTGACTACAGTTTGGAAATCACTGCTCTGTGATGTTTCCTCAAACAAGTGCCAGAGGGAGGGAGTCAGGGTTCTCAGGGGCTTTCAGATTTCACTCATCAGGGAAATTCTTATTAGTGAGGATTTCTCTTGTGAAGCAGTTTGATATTTCTGTAGAATTCATTACTTAACTCTGACAAGCTTCTAAGTGGTTGCTCATTGTTATATCTGAACTTCTGTGTGGCGGGGGAAGGCTGTACCTCAGAGCACTCCTCTGTTTCCTGGCTGCCTGTCATCATTCTGGTTTGGGCCTGTACATAGTGAAGTTACTGCGTTAAAATACACTGCTGAATTGATACAGATGGCTGATAGGTTTCTTGTGAGAGACAAAGATTAGGCATCCCTGTTGATTATGCGCATCAGTTGTTACTGGTAATCTTGCCCATGTGGTGGTGTTGATCTGTAAAGAGAAAGAGGGAAGACTTTTTCATCATTGGCTCCGTTCCTTTCCTGCGAATGCCTTCAGAGGCCCTTTGTTATGACTCCATATGTTATCCATCATCAGAGACCCTTAGACGCTGTTTATGAAGTGGATTGAACTAAGGAGCCACCGGTGTGTTCACAGAGTGCTGTTTGTGACTTCTCATTAGATTGAGTTTCAATCGTTTTTGTGCTTTCTATGTGCCTGAGCAGCTCGAGACGAGCAGCTCCAAGCTCTGGTGAGAATGGAGATGAACTTATAGGCAAAAGGAAAAAAAATGCGACAGCAGGGTTGTCAGACTGCTCTGCTCATGAAGACCGTACATTCTTTGCCAAAGAAATGCATAGAGTTGGGACACTTTGAAACGCTTACTCTTGGATTCCCAAGGAATCGTGCTTGTCCCTGCTGTTACTTTTCCTCCCCTGTGGTTAGTTAAGCTGGCAGAACGTTTCTGTAGCACAGCACTCACAGGGTTTTCCTGTTGCAGTGGTCATGGACTTGTCATCCTCTGTGAGACTGATGAGTGGAAATCTACTGAAGATACCACTTAGGTCAAACACAAAGTCTTATGGCCTGTATTTACAGGATTACAGTGGTCTCCAGTGGCCCTAGTTGCTGAATCTGCACAGTCCATTCTCACGAGGGATATTGCTGGGGACTACCTGAAAGTCTTGAATAAGGTGTCGGACTCAAATGAGCAGATAAACCATTCAACATTCGGACTTCTCTTTGTGGAGCTGACCATATACTAGCTGCAGTAAACCCAGCTCCCCAGTCCTGTGTTTGCTGTCCTCTGCATCCTCCTACTATGACCCCCAAACTGTTTTCTGGTATCTCCTGAAATACCCCTGAAAATTGGATGGCAGCTGTGGCTTTCATAGTGCACAGAACCCACTTCTGACCAGCCAACTCAGCGTAACTTCAGGTTACAAACTCTTTTCCCCATATTTGGTACAGGATAAAACTTGTATAGTGCAGATATTGTACGTGATTTTGTGTGGTCATTTGGTGCTATATGTGATGTATGCCATCTGATGTGGATGTTTGGTCTAGTGAAATCCCTAAACCCCAATTGCTTCTAATCCTTTGCTTTCTTGTAAAAGGCCAGCCTGGGTGCTCCACGCTTTCCTAGCTCCTGCATCTTTGCCATAATGCATGTATGTTACGTCCCCACCTCTTGGGTTCCCTGCCTGGTGAGGAATGCCAGGAGTCATCCTGCGTGTTATCCAGCAGCAGGACTGCGGGTACGAGCAACAGCTGAGCGTCAGAGGTTCCCCCAGCTGTAAAGCCTGCTGGTGTGGGAGATGGCTCTTTGGGTCTGGGGAAGGCGAAGAAAGGAGAAGGAGGGAGTTGCAGCATATGCTGATTGACAAAGAAGCTGAGAATCGGCAGGTTCCCATGTAGCACCTCTGCTACGTCATCTGCAGGCCTGGCCAGCCAAATTGCTTTGTGCAGGCAGTGCTGCAAGCTACAAGTGTTTTCCAGGCCCCGTACTGTGCAGGCTTGCTTTAGGTAGGGTGGGAGAAGATAGTTCACCAGCTCAGGGGCATGGTTTGGCAAAAGCATGTTCTGCGTCTGCTTTGTGAGCGGCACCTTCTTGTCTACATCTCGGTGATGATGTTGGTCATATAATCTGTGAAGTTGCACGTGGTTTAGGAGCTGCCCGTTTTAGGGACACCCTCTTCTCCTGTGCAGCTTTGCTGCAGTTGAAAGCAGTTATGGTATTTTTGCAGACAGTTTGTGAAAGCAAAATAATAATGGTAGGAAGATGTCATGTTTAGGAAGAAGTCATATTTAATAGCAAGCCTCTAACTACCAAACTCAGCTATTACAGGAGGTTACAGAACCTAATATTCAAGGCAAGAAAAGTCTGTTTGTACAAGTTTGTTCAACTAAAAATCCGTTCTGGGTTATTTGGTACAGCTGTAGGTGAAGGAAAGTGAGTTATTTTCTCTGCAGTGGATATTTTGTTACCAGTATTTAAAACATGCACCTGTGGTCTTAGGGAGGGATCGTACAATCACTTGATAAAAAAAAAAAACAAGTATTTTTAATATTTATTTTTCTATTCCATGTAGATTTAAACTTTAAAACTTTCTGCCGCAGGCATAGCTGAAGTAAATGGCTTAGTAAAATTATAAAAGGTTTAGTTAACTAAAAATTGTTAATGCAGTTACTGTATCAGCATAAAATTATGATGGGTTTTAATCATAGTGCCTTGATGCACAGTATGAACTCCATCTGGATTAAGAAATGCACTTGTCTGTTATATTGCAAAACTAAAAACACTGTGTTTGGGGAGATGTAATTCTCCTTCTGGAGTGTTCAGCATTGCCTCTTTTTTAAATAGGTCTAGTTTTGGATGGCAGTGTCTAGTTCTTCTCTTGTACATCTTTATCACTAGCTGTGGCCAAATTTGGGTAAATCTTAAAGATTAGGTTAATCCTTAAAATACCATGCAGTTCCCCTTAGTACTCTAACAATGGAGGGAATTACTAATGTTAATTGTACCTTGCACAGAAAAGATTTCATTGAATATGAAGAATTTAGATAGAACAAGGTAAATAACTTTTTTAGATAAATAAACAGTTAATATTTAAAATTATTTCAAGTTGTTTCTGAAGAGCTTGTCAACATTATAGACTCAGTTATACTGAGAGGTTGACTAGAGCAACTATCATGAATAAGCCATACTAATACCTATGCTGGAATGTGTTTCCTTATGGATGATTTATTCCAGGAAAAAAAAAAAAAAAAGGTTGTTGAGAAGTGTTTTTATAGAGCCCATAAAGCATGCTAATTATTCTGGATAAACTGTCCATACAGACAATATAGTGGGAATTGTTTACTTTAGAAGGAAAATAACCTAAACAAACCAAAACACCTACTTAAAAATATATTTGCAAGTGTGGAACATGAAGAAGTTTTGAACTTACGATAAAGCTGTTAAAAGCCTTCTTCTGTTCAGGCTGACATCAATGTCACTTTAATCTTCCTTTCTGTAACATAGTATTACTTATTCTGTAAGTTGAAAGCAGTTCAGAGAACCTAAGACACTTTTGTCAGTTCAAATCCATTATATATATTTAAATGCATTTTTTAAAAAAATATCCAGGACTGCATAGAGGTAGAAATGCGTGGCACACTTGTCCCAGTACTCATACCAAGTTTGTTGTCTTGTACAATTGTGTGATCCCCCAGTGATTTTTAACAGCAGCTTCCAGAGTACAGGGAGTCTGGCCAGAAGGTAAAGCGAGTCAGTTTTTGTGTTGCCACTCAGTGTTGTGTTCTTGGTCCTTTGGCATGGCTAAGTAGACTGCTCGTCTTACCTTTCCACATCCATTTCTACTCTGAGAAAGAAACTATGATTCTGAATAGAAAATATATTAGTTTTAGTATGCCATCAAAATTTCATTTGACCTCAGAGAGTCTCAGGCCTTTGCAGTATCAATCATATCTGCAGGAATACTTCGCAACTATTTGTTAAAAGAATATGCTCGATTTATATGGCAGATTTTCAAATACATAGTTTTATCTGCAGTTTTATCTTGCAGAGAAAATATGCTAGAGTGTTGAAAGCTTGTATTTGCTGTAAATTAGAAGTATTGATTTCTAACCCCCCCAAAATAAGTTTACGTTTAAATTGAGGTTCACCCTTAATTTTCTAAGGTGGAATTTTAATGCTGACATCCCCAGGAAAAGCACTTGGTGCTGCACTCTCTTGGTAAACTGTAGGCTAGTCTGTGTTTGGATTTGCATGCAAGAAGTGCATCAGCTTCCTCACTCAAATATTTTCAAGTCTTCTGTCCTCTTCTGGAGCACTGCCTAAGTAGCAAACTGTTTTTCAGTGGATGTTAATACAACACTTAGGTCTACAAAGCTGACTTTGAATGTTCTTTTCTTTTATGATCAGTTCTTTGCTGTAGGACTCAGCGTGACTGTTAGACACCTCTAGGTTTACAGTGCCTGGATGCCTTGTATTTAAACATGCTCGTTAGAAAACCCTGAGGTTTCAGTTTGAAACAGCGTTTAACAGATGCACTTTGAGTCCAGTTGTGAAAAGCACTGTTTAGTCCATTTTGTGCAAATAGGAGTTTAGGTATAATGAGTGCCTAACTGGCCTGTGCATCGAGGCCTTGACATGTCAGCTCAGCAATCACAGAACCTCAAATTAAAGAAAGCTTTAGAAAATACGAGTTTCAGTAATACTAGGTGTGGACAGTAACGTAGGAGCTGGCCTACAAATACGTTGTTTGTTCAACCGGTATCTGACAGTAAGTATAGATCACATAAGGGTGTTGTATATAAAGATTCTTGTAATTTCAGAGGGGTTTACAAGTAAGAGGATAAAATGTTGTGAATTCACAATTCACATTTAATTTAAAAAGGCGTATTTGAAAAAGAGTATAAATGAGTGCTCTTCAGCAGCCCAAACCTTTTAGCTAGACTGTGTTTATTAAGCAGTCCTACAAGCATCCAGGTGCCTGTTAAGTTCAGTAATAGCAGGACTGCACCCTTAGCAGGTGCTGGAATTTAATCGGGGAGTTAAAGCAATGCCATTTTTCAGGCAACAAAAAATCAGTTCTGCACGCAACGTGAGCCTTGATTAACTGACCTGCTGCTTTTTCCTTATTGCTAAATAGCTCTGCAATGGAGGAAATAGATAAAATGTCATGAAAAAATGATCAAGGCAGTGTAGCTATGTATGGAGAAAAATTGGTGAGGAGAAAAAATGTTCCAGATGAATTATAAGACTTTCTAAACCCCATAATTTTCAGTAACACCTTAATTCATTTTCCTCTTTGTGATCAATATACATTTTCCAGTGAACGAGTGAACGTATCCACCTAAGTTCTTTTGATCATGTTATTTAAGCAGAGTTATTACAGTTGCGCAGTTCTCATGCACAGCTGCTGAACTGTTTGTTGGCTTTGTACCAGAGATACCTGCCTCCGGACACTAGCAATAGGGGTACAGAGCCCTTTGTCAACACAGGAGGTCCAGCTCTGCTACCTTTCTAGACATCAGGTGGCTGATGGCAGTTCTGTGGCCTCCGTGAGATGAGGTGGAAGCCTTCGTCCTCTCTCAACATGCCAGACACATTCAGTACCACAGGGCCGGCTCAGCACGGTGGCCAGGCTGCGCGCCGTTCGGGGAGCCGTGGCAGGCAGGCACTGGGTTAACTAAGAAGTGCTACGTGGCTCCTTGTCACACTTGGAAGTGGTAAGTGGTAGGAAGGGAGGTTAGTCTAGGATGTGATTGCTTCAGTTCGCAGATAACATAGCCACAGTGAAAACTAATGGTATTTTTATAGCCTGGATAGCTGTCTTGTGTATGACAGCCTGTAATAAAGCAAGCATGGGCTGCAGCCTAGGTACAGTTTGTACAGCTGTACAATTGCACAAGGGCTCTGAGTAAATACTTGGTGCCTGGAGCTGCGCGACTGCTGCAAGTTTAAAGCTAGCTCCGATCTGCCTCCAAGAATTTGGGTTACACTTTAGAGTTGCGCCGTAGGCATATGCAGAGCTGCTGTGAGTCGTGCTCTGTGCAGGAGCAGGCTGCTGAGGCCCTCGGTCGCTGGCCTCCCATTAAGACAGTGTACTTTCACTTTCAAAAGCAAACGATCTTTTTGCTTGAAGCTTTATTAGCAACATTTTACAACACTTCCAAAACATGCAAGTTCTATCACAGCAAATATAAAACCCCACTTGTGGTATTTTACTCTGATTACAGCATGATTCCAATGAACAGAACTCCATTAGCTAAATGGCACTAACTTTCTAGTTGTTTTGACTTGTTTTCCTGTTCACCAGAAGTTCCGTATATCTAAAATGTCTTTTGGTTCCTCAAAATATTTATATTAAACCAAGCTTGTGATACTAAAAGTGTGAGATAAAGGTGCTCTGTAGACCTAGATGCTTTTTTTTGTGATGTAAGTGAGCTAACTCTTTGAAATCAACTGGATTTTTGACAGTAGCCATTTTATGGCTTAGTCTGCAATGTGTGTGTATATTAGAAAATCCTAGACTTGCCAAGTGATATAAATAGTAATTCCTTTCTAGACTTTTATTTGAAAACAATAAGACTGTGCACAATCTATTTAGGGCATCATCCACGATCTATTTTGGGGGCATTATCTAGCTGTTCATTGCATTGAAATACCTTTCATATAGATTATATTGGCAAAAAGGTTTTAAGGAAATTTCATAAGTTCTTTTTTTTTTTTTTTTTCAGAAAATGAACCTGCTTTTAATTACTGTGTTAGGCAAATTATGTGTAATTTTACTTGCAACAATATAAGTGCTAAATGTGAAAAATATTGTAGGCCTTAACTGACATCAGCTGCAGATCAGTGAGTACGCTTCAAAACAAGGCTTCCTAAATTATGAACATGTACAGTTAGTCCAGTGCAATCTGAATGGCTAAATTCACTCTATTCTTTCCAGATACAGTAATTAATACACAGGATTTATAAAACAATTGCCACTGCACCTGTGTTTCTGATGGAAATGTCATAATAACAGGAGATACAATTTGGATTTATCTTCCACATAATGGCTGAGTAGCTCAACCACTTCTGAAAAAAATTCACAGAAGGGTGGGCAGTGGTGACTAAGCTCACTGAGGGCGATTCAGCCAGACTTCAGCAGTTCCTCATTTATTCTGTTGCATTTTTTTTTTTTTTGGTACTCTCCATAGCTGGAATTCCAGACGGGGGGGTTACATCCAGCACATGAGGAGATAATTTTCTCATGGTCTCAGAGAGTGAAAACTCCTTGTTGAGCTCCTACTTTTTTTGAGTTGATGTAAGAGGCTGAAGATGTGTGAAGGATGCCCAGCCAGGAGTAAGTGGAGTTCCTCTCCTCACTGCTTCTCAGGCAGATCCCTGGAAAAGATGGGTACCTCCTTCTTCTGCTCAGGCCATGACTTAGTAGTGTACTTGCAGTCCTGAGCAGATGTGAGGACAGTCACTTTCACTGTGGTTTCTATCTAACAAGATATTCAGCTGTTTTATCCATTAGTTCTAGTAAGTAGTCAAGACAGGCCTAAAGTTAAGCAAGAATGTATTCTGACATGAAAAACCCAACTAATTTTAAAAAGAAAAATAGTTTTAAATTTTGTATTTGCAGTTATTAATGTGATCCCTTAGAGCTATGTGAGAGCACTTGCAGTTATGGTTGCCTTTTTGTCTTTAATTAGTTGCTTATGGATTTAATTGCATTTTCCTCTTTTAGCAAAAAATACAGTACATTTACCCTCAGGAAGAGCATTGTTCCTTAAAGTTTTTGTCTGGCAGACTCAAAGGGTGTAACAAGTGGGGAAAAAAAAGTGAGATATTTCTGCTGTGAATCATTAGTTGTGATTTTTTGTTAAACCTCCTTTCTTTGTTTTTAACATCTCAATGGTAAGTGGTGGAAATGTGAAAATTGGCAGGAACATTGTTCCTATGGCATATGTGCCATTCATTGGTCTGGAAAGACTGAATTTTACATGTCCAAATTATAATGACTTTAAAAAAAAAAACTAGTTAATACCCATTACTAAAAAAAAACCCAGCACAGTCTTCTGTGTTCCTTTTGCACAGTGACATTATGTCTACACTGTGTGTGGACAGAATAGTAATTTCAGTTGACTAGATGATGTCTTTGGTTTTCGTGGGATTTGCACATGTAGTATGAGTGATTGTAGTATGCATTTGTGATTGTTCATGCGTATAAAAATATACTCATTAAATGTGAGCCATGTGGTTATGATTTACCCTTTCAGCTCAGATCTTTATTATTACTAATATGGTGTAGAACAGTATCTCATTGTAAATTTCTAGCAGTGGGTACTGTAAAGTCTTCAGCATTCTGATGCCAGATACAACAAAGACTGCAAATGTTTTCCATTACGGTCTTGGATGAACATAGAATAATGTGGGAGCACATGAAACAGCCAGTGATGGTTATTCAGGCATACAATGCAAATAGCCAGAGCCTGAGCAATATTTAGTCCCTTATATTGAAATTTCATCAAAGTCTCTGGATCAGGGCAGGAGGGGGAAGTGAATGGGTTCGGCCTTCTGTTGTTGTACGGCCTGTGTCTGAACAAAGGGAGTATCTCCTGGGCCACAGTGCTGTCCATCTGTGACTTTCTTTCTCTCATGATTATTAAATACACTTACATACATTTACAGCAGTTGCTAAGGAATGTAAAATTAGAAGTGTTATCTACTGTACTTTTTTTTTTTTTTTTAAGCAAAGACTTTCAGTTTATTGGCTGGAATTAATTGGAAGGAGGATCACTTGAACATCCAGCTCCTTACAGACTTCTATAGGTATGGTGTATGAACTCCTATCCCAGAAGTGTTTCTTGTGGAATTAAAGAATGCTGTCACGGTGAGGAATCTTGCTGGATACCTGGATGAATGCTAAGTGAAAGAAGGTTGGTAAAATTGTAGAGCTATTGAATATTTTTCCATCATCACTTCAGAAACGTATGTCACAGAAGTACCATCCAAAGCAACAAGATCCACAGAATGACCAAGTAACCGAATGCTGCTTTCTCACTGTGTGTAATCTAGCTAGAGAAGAAGTCCGTGGGCAATCTCTCAGCAGTTTCAACTCATTCATCCCTACCTTTTGTGTATGTAACCCTAAAGCCTGTAGTCTACATTTAGCTGCTGACTAGGGATTAATCATTCTAAAAACTTGCTTAATTTCTGGTCTGGAGAGAAGACCTTTCAGTTATGTTTTAATATTGGAAGTCATAAAAATGGTAGAGAGTGTTACAGAAGATCTGAGAAAGATGAGAACACCATTTCCTTACAGCTGAACACAGGATATTTGTTCTAAAATGGTAGGCTTGCTCTTGCTTAGATACCTGAGGTGATCTTGAAATGTTCAGACTTGTTCTGAGAAGATCCTATGAATTCACAGATTTTTAATGCCAAAATGGTGGTTGACTGTATTCTGTACTCTTACATAGAATATCAGTCAACTTTTTTTACATCAGAACAAATGAGCTTAATTAAAGCACATCAACTCGTGAGAAAAAGTCAACAAATTCACTAGTGAGTTGTTACAATGGTTGATTGTTTCATTAATAAAAAAAATAAAAATCACATGTATTTCCAATCTGTTTGCTTAGTTTCAGTTTCTAAATGTTGTTTCTTGCTGTTTGGTTAGTTGAGTCAAGCCCTCTTTCTCAGTCAGATTTTTCCATCAACACATTGATATCCTCCTGTTAAGAGTCACCTTACTTCTTTAATTGTAAGATGTTACAGTTGTTCATTTGAGTTCTGCTGAGAAAGTAGTTGTGTTTCTTCCTGAGTCCAAGAAAAAAATGTTTAATTCCTAGTTCTGTACAGAGACCTTATTTTTGACCATATTTCTATGAATGCTTTCACATATCTTCCACTCAACAATAATGGTTCCCTTTTGCTTTTTATATGTGTGCAGTAACTTGCCAGTCATAACCAGCAAATATTTGTTAACTGCATTAAACTCATTAAGAAGCCAACTATGATTTACTAGATATTTTTTAAACAATTCAGTTCTGAAATGAGCTTTATACCTTTTGAAGTAAATCGCGAATATTAGCAGAAGACTGATTTATCGTTGCTAGATCACCACGTTAGAGAGGGTTTTACTTTCTAAAAACTCAAAGTGTGAGTATTTAAGAAAATTTAAATCACTTGCAAGTGTGGGCTTATGTTGAATTTAATCACAAGTGCGGTGTCAGTGTACCATGGCTACAAGCTAATAGCTCTCAACAGGCATCAGCAGTGGGGAACATTTCATCATCAGGTCTGCACGAGAGTTTCCTATCCGTCAGTCAGACCGAGTCAGTCTCGTGACCCTAAAGCCATACACCACCTCTCAGAAACTGTCTGCATTTTTCAGGTACAAAGTATTGTGTTAGCTGGGGAAAATTATTTGCTGCTATGTATAAGGGTTCATGTTCTCTAGTCAGTCTATTCTAATACGGAAGGGAAGGTAGAACTTTATGATAAAGCCTCAGAATACAGCAGGATGTTAAGACAGCATCTTTGGAAAATAATAATTTCTGAGCCCTGCAAAAGACATACTAGAACTGTGAAGGTGAAATGTCTGTAAAATATTCAATTAATTTGGAGGAGCCCTGCCTAAGCAATTCTCTGGGTTTCCAAAGGATTAGGAGAAATAATGCATTTGACTTCTTCAAAATCTGCTTTACTCAGAAAAGAAAGGCTGTTCTGAAGTTCCTCGCTTTCTGCATTGACTTTGTCTTCAACTTATAACACTTTACAAACTGTATCAGAAGTGGTAACACTTTTTCACCCACAGCTGTATTTCACCCCATGGCACTACTTACAGTTTCCTATAGTTTTATTCCCATGCTATTATTATCGAAAGCTATCCCGCATTACTAATGGCATGGATATATTCATTGAAACTTACCCATTCCTTTCATAATACCTATAGCTGTGGCCTTAAAAGGTCTCGTGGACTAAGTAACGAAAGCTGAGCACTACTGAGAGGCTCACAGCGTTGACAAAACTAGTAACGAGGACTCAGTGACTAACATGCTGCCCTTCGAGTGAGTATTGAACCAGTTGGCCAGCGTCATGCTGGAAGGAGCTGTACTGTTGGAAGACATGTCCTCAGCATTTAGCTGACCACAGGCAGTCATTAGGGTGCTTTATGGTCATTTCACCAGGCTGGATTTTGTAATGCTAAATTCTGTAAATAGAAAATAAAAATAATAAAATAAATAAATCATATGGGGGGGGGGGGAGGGGGCTGGCAGCAAGCTATACTTTTCTTTCTGCTCTTCTTGGTTCTTCAGCATTTTCACCTCTTGTTGCAATGTACCCGATCTAGCTGAAATGCACAGTAAATTACAGGTCTACACTAATGTGCTGCAACTATCTATTGTGTTTTGTAGAATGACGGAGCGTAAAGGTAGTCTGGATTTAAAGTTGCTGTGTAAATTATTATAGTCAGAACTCTGTGTTAAATACTTCACCAGTATGAAGACATTTATATTTTCAGACATACTGGTTAAACACACAGGTTAATGAAGAGGAAAAAGAGATGGGACTGCAAGATTTTGTTACTGGCTTTGCTCCTCATTTCCTCCTGAGTTTTTGTCAAATCAGTTAACCCCTCTGTGGTCCGGTTTGGTTTAACTCTCATGCATGCAGTACAGAATGTAGCAGTAACAAATTGATATTAAGCCAAGGCCATAATACTGATCCATCTTATCTATAGGATGTAGTAACATCTAATTAGTTAACTTTAGAAGGGGATTTGAACTCTTTGGTTAAAATGTCCTTTGCACTCCTCATTAATATTTTAAATGTAATACGTAACACAATAATGAAAATGAGTAGCTTGTATCTGCAAGAGGAAGGGGAATGAAAGTTGTTCTGGAAGACGCAGTCAGAACAGGACCAGGAATTTGTTGGGAAGATGTGATCAAAGTGTGGTTTGTGTTTGTTGGATTTCATTCCCGTGCATCTGGCTGACCATTTGAGTTACTTCTGATACAGAAATGTACAGGCACCACTGCAGCCATCCTTTTTGCTCTTCTTTTCCCATGCATTGACTTACACATTGTTGGAAGTATGTATCAATGATCTTTGCGATATTTAATTATACTTTGTGGAAGTCAGATAAATTGTAATTGCACGGAATCTTCCTCAGTGATTTAGTGTCTTAAGAAAATTATTTCTTCAAGGCAGGACGTGTATCTTGAACATGCTGTGCTACTTTGCAGCTTGGCAGTGATATAGCATAGCAGCTAAGGGACGAGGCACCATGATTTTTCTGAGTGTGTGTCAGAACACTAGCTCTTGTGATATATGCTATTGTGAATAAACATCTGTGTACAGCTTGCAGTTTCTAGAATGCTGCTATCATAAACTTGAGTAATGTCATTTGATCACTCTTCCGTGGGTTTGTTTTTTCTTGTATTTCGTTTTTAGTTTCATTTTTTCTCAGCAGAAGTTACCTGATTTCCCATCTTACATAACTCGGTTTCTGATCAGCTGTATTTCACTCCTGCGTAGTCACTGCTCACTGTAACTGACAAAAAATCTGAGTTCATTCTCAGGTAATGTGAAGAGATTATAGTCTTTTGATTTTCAAGCTCAGTGTGGTCCATTGTCCTTGCTGGGTGCTGTAGGTATTACTCTAAAACAGATGTTCGTTTCAAATTCACTTGTGATGTTTGCAAGCTATATCATCCATGGAGCAGGTAAGAAAATGGGTACTAGTAGGGTGGTTCTGTGAGACATCCAACAGAAGCTGGGAGTTAAAATGTGCAGAGCAGTGCTGAGGAAATGGTGTAAAGTCCCGTGTTTCACCGAGCTTGTCCCTGGCAATGTGCTCTGGTCCCATTCACAAACCAGGGCAGCTCCTGAGTTGCATCAGCTGCCTGCAGTAGTCAAGGCCAGGCGGAGCACTGGGACACTGGGGCTGTGTGTGCTTTGCTGGAAGTGCCCTGGAGTGGTCCTGCGAGGTCAGGCACTCGCTGCTTGGCCTGGGTCCATGGTGGTGTTGCGCTGAGCAGCCTCCTATGAAGGAGTGCTTGTGATTTACAAAAGGGAAGGAGAGGGAGTGTAGAGGAATGAGCAGCCTGAAGATATAAATAAAGCTGTTACACTGTGTGTATAACTAATCTGCAAGATAACTGCCAGGCTGCTCACCAACTCTCCAACTACTTGAGTCCGATATACAATTTATATCACTTTTTATAATACTAGTTTTTTCCATTTTAAAAATGTATTGCTCTTGCTGAAATTAGATTATTTCAATGCTATTTGAAAAAATGCTCAAACAGCTGTAGTAAGCAGTAATCGTAATTGTTCCTTTATGCTTCAAAAGTAAAGGACAGGAGGAAGTTACCAATTCAGCATGTTACTTGTAATCGGAGATGTTGTTACATCTTGTGTTAAAGAAACGACAAGCCAAGCCTTGAAGTTTTTACCTCCTCAAGCCTCTGCCCTTTCCTGGGAGGCTTTCCTCAGGGAGAGGCTGACAGATTTTTGTTCGTTTGCTTTTGCTGCCGGCAGTGGTGCAACAGGAGGCAGAAGGAGCGGAGTTGTTTTGTGCTGCGGCAACAGCAAGTTTTTCACTGATTCCAAGTTGTTGCTACAAACGCTGCTCAGAATATTTTTTGTGCATTTTCACGGACAGAGAGGGTCGGCAAATGACGTTATAAAGAAAAGTAGATTTCAAGAAGGTGTGGTATGTGGAGCGTGTTTCTGAACAGTGCTTACACTGAATTCAGCAGTGAGCAGGAATGCGTTGTGTTTTCAGCCCATCTGACTGCTGATGGTCACAGTCTAAAACAGCTGTCTGCTGCTTATTTTTTGTTGTTGTTCTGTTTCAATTCTGTGCTTCATTGCGTTCTTGGAGCTAAGAAATTCTGCTCAAAGCAGGACCGTTCACTTTAAATGCAAAACACGGCTCACAGCAAGTGAGGTTCAGCTGCACCGGCCCCCTTGCATTCCCACGGAAGTCAGTGGCAAAATGCCTACTGAGTGCAGCGCAACAGATTCAGTCCTGAGTCTTGCTTGTGCCACAGCTCTTCGGGGAACAGGAATACTGAAATTTAAACATCAGTGGCCAGTACATACACAGATGTTTATGTCCAGTTTCCATAGAGATTACTGAGAGCAGAACATGTACTCAAAGCCGAATTTAACTCCTGGAAAGTTTCCTACTCACAAATCTGCTAGTGCTCTGCAAAGGAATATGTATCAGAATGAAAATGGAACAGGGCTACAAAGAAGCTGGAGCATTCCCCAGAACCTTTGGTTTAAAACCTTGTTATATTGCAGCTTTTCAGATCATTGTTGGAGGTAGGCTCCCCAGAGTAAAGAAACTTTTGCACTACTGAGGGAGTTAGTCCTTCTGTAGGTGGCTTGAGGAAGATCAGCAAGTGTGTTTGTGTAAAAATCTGGTGCGTTTACCATGTGAGGGTGGGCATACAGAGTAAACCTGCTGTACAGCAGAGCCTTCCTGAGGATTGGTGTTCGATGAACTGTGGAGCATCTCGGGGAAAACCAGCCAGTGTGGACTTGAAACTTTCACTCCTTAGGTGAAGTTTTCCCTTTCAAGGAGAGCAAGGCTGTGAGTTCTCATTTTGTGTTGATATGCCACAAGCAAGGAAACAATGTCAATGCTTTATGTTGGGTTTGTACAACGGTATAAAGCCTGCCTGGAGAGAAAGAGTAAATGTATTACTTCCCATATAACCACTTAAGTAGCTTTGGAAATGAATGCCACTAGTACCAGTTCTCATTTTCTTACTCTTTTTATGTATGAGTTGCAGTAAATGTAGCATCTTGATACATGCAATATAATTTTTAAATGATAATCTTAAAGCATAATGTTAAGCATAAATATAATGCTAATTTTGCTCAGGAATATGTGTCAGAATGAAAACAAAGTTTCATCTAAGACTTTGCAGAAGAATAGCAGAAATTCAGTAGCGTGTATCAAGTGTTGTAGATTGAAAGAACCACAGACTCCAGGTGTATGAATGTCAAAGCCATTCAGTGTGGTTATGGAGACATTTAATCCCTGTCTCAAAATGTAACATGATTATGTTTTTTACAGTTCTTTGGTAAATGGAAATCTGCTTCATAAATTGTGTGCAGTAAATGTTTGTCAATTTGCAGACATCTGAATCAGTTGAAGCAAATAGCAATTTGCCAAAGCATAACATAACATACATAACAATGTGCAATCTCAAGAGCGTCATTCAGTTACTAATGACGGGGAATGTTACTGCGTATTTTTGGTCCCGTTACTTGTCTGTGCTCCTCCGCAGCTCAAAATAATGTGTTATTAAGAAATATTTTGGGGTTCTCTGTTAGTTTCGAACAAATTAGTTGCACAAATGGGAAGTTAGCAGGTCTTAGCACATTTGGAGCAATTTGAAAATAGGCTAAAAATTACTGGAGAGTGATGTGTTTCTTACTGAAAAGAAATTAGTATCTCCATTATTATGCACTAGTAATGACATCATGAACCCTAAGAAAATCAATTTTAGGCAGGTTATTTGGAATGTTCCTGCTTAAATTTGATTTCAAATTTGCTTTTTCAACTTTTAAACCTTTTGTGTTTTTAAATGACACAAATCCACAGCAAAGATAAGGAAAGAGCAGCAAGACAAACATCTTAAATGTTTGCCAGAATGACTGCCAGAATAATGCCATTATGGCACATGAATGCAACCTAATAGCCACTTTTGAAGCTTGTCTTTTGCTTCCCACTCAGCCTACAAAAAGTGTTACAAGATTGTTCTGGCTGCCCAAAACAGCCTTTTCCAGCAATGTCAAAAAGGTAGCGATCAAAGAGCTGTTTTATTATTATTTTTTTTTTTTAAAGAATAATAAATTGGCACAATGGGGGATGAGAAGTAGGAAGTTTCTACTTTTAAGAGTTGCCTGGAGCTTCATTGGGACAGAATGAACAAAACAAAGTCTGTCCATGTCACCTGAATTAAAGCGTTGGGTTTATTTTAACTAGAGAAGTGTTGAAGGTGCAGCTAGCAAATGGCTGGTAGCAGCAGGTGCTGGGGGCAGTGACCATGCTGGCTGTGGTGGCCCTGGCTGGCAGGCAGGTCTGCAGCTGCCCTCGGGCTCTCTGTCATCCTGGGCGGGTTGCCATGTATTTCCCAGAAAACGCACTGCTGCATAGTTCTATTTAAAATGCCTGGTTAAATGAAATTCTGATACTTAGTTTATGCATTCTGTCTTTCACATATTCAAAGGAGTTTTAGGTATGTCAGGTGTCTTGCCTAGAACCCTGAAAAAAAGCCATCTTCTTGCTGTTTTTAATTTGCTTTAGGTTAGGCAGCTTATCTTACGGAGGATTTGTATGTTACTTCAGAATTTTGTTTAAACTTCAGCTTTAGTTGATATGCATGGCTTTCAAAAGAGTTAAGCATTGCTCTAGTTTCTGTATGAACAGCTACAAGACCAGAAATTGCTCCTGACTTTTGGTTAGACCACTGCATGCTAAACAGCTTTGGAAATCCCACCGCATATGTTCCTGGGTTAAAATGGCTGTGAACCTCTTTTCTCTCCATGGAAAATTGAAATCCCGATTGCTGCAGTCACGTCTGCAGCCAAGCACTGCTTCTCACATGAGTAAGCTCCAGTTCACCTTGGTGTCATGAGAGTAATGCTGGATGTTCGCTGAGTCAGGCTCTAAGATTTCAGCCCAAAATAGAGCTTAAAAGAACAGTTTTATAAAATACAGTATAAGATTAATTTATAGCAAATTAATTTTCTAGGAATTGCCTGTCAAATCCCTGAGACCTTGCACTGTCTCAGAGCCTAACGGGCTCCTTTCCGCAAAGCATGATGCCTGTGGACGAGCTGCTGCTCTGAAGGCTGAGTAATTTACTGGGACAAATGTTAATATGGTATGTAGGCATGTGCTCTGAAATTGCTGATAAAGGAAGATAAACACTAATGCAGTACACAGAAGGAATTTGTTTAGCAGCAGAGCTTTGGGACCTGTTTTAGTAACTAAAAGTTCTGTTGAAGTCAAGAGGGAGAAAAGGGTCTCTGGGATCAAGCCTTGTTGTTCAGTGTGGTACTCGTTATTTAAGCGTGTGAGTAGATTTGTCTGGCATTGCCACAGCGTGTCACATTTACTGTCAGCTGGGTATCACCAATAGATATATGATCAATGAGCTTTTTTTTTTTTCTTTTTTCAGGAATATATTTGTTTGTTTTACGTTATCCTGTGAGGGAGAAAAACCTTGCTTTTTACTGTTTGTAGAACACGTAGCCATTGGGAAAGATTCACCTGTTATGTTATGCCAGGTCTCATGTTTCTCTCAGTAAATTCAAGTATCATCAACCTCTTACATCATACAACTTACTACAAGTTAAATGAATACCTTTGCAGACCAAGAGACCAGTAGTACAAGTTAGTATTTGAAATGTGTATATTCACGGTTGAATTTTATCAGGTGGAGTAAATCATTGTGTCTCATTATAATGGACACAAAGGGCACTACTACATCTTATACCAGCCCAGTGATTCATCTCAGCAAAATTAGGAAACCCGTGTGTTTTATACCTTTGGATAGTACATATATTACTATGGGGATTTCTTTCTGACGTTTTTACTTAGTGTTTTAGTTAGTGTTCTCTATCACATCTGGCATCTATTATGCTGAGATATTTGTCCCCTCTGCTGTATCTAAGGAGATGTACCATCTCCATGATGGATGTCTTCATCAATGAGACAATGAAGAGCACCGGGTAGGCAGAACAATCACATATTGCTGTGCTAATTAATAATTTTTGAGGTAAGTCTGCCATAGTTGCAGAGAAGTGTACATGAAAGCTATTCAGAGAGCACCACAAGTGTACATGTGTGCATATAAAGCCAATTTATCATCTTGAAATAGAAATAAAACATGGTAAATCTGTAATTAGATCATATGAAACTGGATATGAATCTTCAGAAAAGTATATTTAAAATGCTGAAAGCTAATGAGGTTGAGATACAAGAGCAGGTTATGCAAGTGAACTACAGAAACAGTCAAGAGTGGTTTGAGGGTTTCTGTTAATAATTTATTCAAAATGACATTCTTAAATAGCATTGTTGATGGTTTGAATATAATAGGTTCTTCATAAAAGCAAAAGTGAAAATCATTCCCTTTCCTTCTGGCCTTCTTGGTATACCACTGGGTCATTGTTGGATTTTCCCATGTGAGCGTTACAGTTGGCTCAGATCATTTGCCATGCAAAATAGAGCATGAAAAACAGTAATGTCAATGTACTATCAGGACTGCTGCGTGTTATAAAGAATGCAAGAATGTATGTATGAATGAAAACGAGACCAGTAACATGTTGATGTGTATTTTCAGTGAAATCTTGGTTTGCATAGGCATTATTGTGCTACAATTATTACCTCAGATTAAAAAATAAGTGATAGAAATGGACTTTGCAATTGAAGTAAATCAAACGTGCAGTATTAGACATTTTATTTATGCATGTTTCAGTACAGCGTTTATAGTTGTACAAACTCAATGATGTTGCCTAGGGCTTTGTTGCTGTTTAGTTTACTTGTAGCATGTTTATTTGCATTTATCTGTAGTTTAGTTGTATATGTGTATCGTGCATCTCCAGTGTGCTCTTTCAGTACATAGGCTTTGGATGTGATATGCAGAGTGATTGGATTCTTGATTTGGTGCGTAGGTGGTTAGAATGAATATGGCAAGGATTGCATTCCTAGAACAACAGTCGTCTCTGCATGTTACGGTGCATGATGGCTGCTGGAGAAATTAGCGGTGGTTTGGTCATTCAGAGAGTGGCTGACTTAGTGAGGCGGTTGGCAAAGTGGTGTTCCCTTCTGTGCAATCCTCTCTGTGCACAACTTCTTGTGAAGGTGGTACTCTGATTTCAGAAAACAAAAAGTGTTTTCTGAGTCTTGTAAACAGTTTCTTCAATTGGAGGACAGAGCAGCTGTGATGGTTGTCAGTTGTTTTATTTTAAAGTACTTACGAAGCCTCAATAACTGAGATACTAAAACATAGGCTGATGGACCTCCCATGTAGACATTAACTCCAGAAGACTGCATACCAGTGTAACTTAGCAGTAAAAATTACTCATACATTCCTCTATATAAATGAGCCCTCCAACTGGCGTACAGGATTGTACAGAAAGAGGCAAAGACATCATTTAATCTCTGGGCAGCCTTTCAGAAAACTTAAAAATATCTGATTCAAAGAGATTTGCTCTCTTCAGAGCTTAATTATTTGTAAACTCACATTTATCAATGTAAAAATGCATGTAAATGCAGGTGTGGTCTACTCAGTTTGAAATCCAAGCCAATGTTGTTATCTATGCACAGGGAAATTACATAAACTCGTTTTTAGCACTGGGAGAAAGCCCTGTTTCTTCTTGTATTATTGATTCAAGCAGCATGGAGTATTTCTCTTAAACTATCCATAGAAACTGGAAATTATTCCCCAAAAGAAAAGAGCGAGAAAGATCAGCCTGAGGCAGAGCTTTTTGCTACCGAAAACGTGGGTGTCAAAATCATAGATAAGCATGACAGTTTTTCGTAAAGCGAGATTTGTCAGAAAATTTTTAACTGTGCCCAGGGAGCAAATACATATGCACGCATGCTTGCAGTCCTGTGCACAGATCCTTCTCTTTCCTTCTTCCTGCTTTTGCATACACGCAGCTCACAATCCAAAATAAGGAAGATGCATTTGTATTTGGTAAACATGCTTTCTGTATACAGCCAGAGTTAAATCAGGGCCCTCCGTGTGGCCTGTCTGCACCAGACAGCTGTTTGGCAAAGGGCGCCTGGCATTGCCAAGGCAAGGAGCAGCCTTGCTGTCGGCTGCAGTTGCTGGCCCGTTTTGAACCAGCCACACAAAGCTAGAAGGGTTTGGGTGTGTGCAGAGGGGACTGGTGATAGGGAATGAAAGAAGTGAAAAGGAAAAAGTGAGAGAGACAGTTTTTAATGGACCTAAATTGCCACAGCTGACTTCAGCACAGCCAGGCCACTTTACATTAGCCAAAGGTGTGATCCACAGTATCTCAAATGAAGAAAGTGTTTGGAGAAGAGGTGAAGCACAAGTTTTTCAGTGAAAGATCATGGATTTGTTTATCAGGCAGTTCTCCTAATCTTTCTGTTAAGGCAATTCTCTTAGGCTGCAAAACTGCTCTCAGCTAACATCAGAGGGCTGGCAGCATGGAGGTTCATGAGGGAGGGCAACGAGCAATTGAAGCCCAGGTCTCTTGCTTGCTGCTAGAAAGACAGGAATGTAAAATTATTGTTTATAATCCCAACATCTTTGGTTTGCCAAAGTTTTTATAAACAGCTGTGCATTATGGTTCAGGGATTTGGCTCAAGAGTCTGTTAATGTATATTTTTCAAATTGTATTTTCAGCTATCTGGAGCTTCCCCTTAAATCCACGATGGTCTCTCAGTCACTAGGCAGAGCTGCTTAGCTGGAGATTTTCCTGCTGTTTACCAAAGCTAGCAAGTTACCTTGAGGTGCCTCCCAGAGTAATAGCAGACACCTTCCAGGCACTGTTGTTGCCCATATCTCAGTAAGGAGCGGTCCCTGCATCTCCTCAGCTGAAGGCAGAAGGCAGCTGACCCGAAGACCAGTGAAACAGGTATCTCCAACAGTGGAGTGCAATATACCTGTTGCTACCATCCATCTGAACCATGCTGTAGTCAAGTTGCCCAATTGAGAAGCAATACTGTCACAGTTAAAGGGAGCTGTGTTGCTCTGAGAACTGTTGCTTTTAAACTGCAAGTTAGAAAATGAAAATTGCTAAGGAATCTACCAAACTGCAGATGTGAGTTTATGACAGGCCAGTGTTACAGATTTTAGTAAGTCATGGATATTGCGTGGCTATTTTTACTGTGGTGGCAGGACACTGTTGCAGTAACATTTGCAGTAACATTCCTTTTGTAAGAAGAAACGAAAGGAAAGGGTCATGGAAAGACTGCAGTCAATTTGTAAGGTTTTGACATAATGGTTTATTTCCTGATACTTATATTCTTATATTTTAACGTTAAATCCTAGAATCACAGAGAGCAAGAAATAAGGGATAGGTTTTACAAGGTGGTATTTAAACTGTTTTACATTGCAGTGCTGCATTACAGGGGAAAGGAATTAGTTCAGTTGGCTCAGCTGAACACAACTCTCACGTCTCTGTGCTTTTAGGCCAGTTTTTTTGTGTCCGTTCTGCCTCAGGTAGCTCGGGGCAACATTGGGCTCTTCCAGGAAGCTCCAGCAAAGGAGATTGGCCTGCTCCAGTCCCTGCAACACTTTCAGGCCAGTACAGCACCTGGCTGTGCCTCAGTTCCTTCTTGTTTTCCTGGCCCAAAGCTGAGCAGACAGCAACAGTGTGCCCCTTCTCTCTCCTGAGGCAGCTTTTGGGCCACGCAGCTGCCTGTGAGGTGGCATCCCTATTAGAGATGCTTTTCATCTTTGAATCCTTGGGATGGCAAGGAAAGCCTGAGGGCAAAATCGAGCTCAGTGTCTCATACTGGGTGCTGTTGGTGGGACTGTTGCTTTCCAGTTTTCACTCAGACCAAGCTTCCACTGAAGTCACTGAGGTGCTCTGTGGGGCTTTGGTGTGCGTCAGGGCTACATGTCTGGATGCCCATTCTCCTCCTCCACTGTGAGCGCGCGACAAATTATATTGTACTGTGAGATTGAGACCTTGATCTGTGAAGCCTCAGTGCAGTATTGCTGATTTGGGCATTTTGGCTTTGGAAAATGTATTTGCAGTTGGTGTGTACCATTTCTAGGTAGGCCACTTAGCAGTGTGATGCTGACAGAAATTCTGATTGTAAAGTAACTAAACTGCTGTGGTATGTAATATTTCATTTTTACAACAATTCTGATTTGTTTTGGCTGAAGAACAAAAAGCACTCGTTAACAATAGACACTTTTCTAAAGCAGTTTTGACCTGTACTCACTCAGAAAGTGTCATATTAATGTAAACAAATGAAGGCTAAATTGCAGTGCTTCTTTGAGGAGAACAGTTTGTGCTGATTTTGGTGCATAGTTGTAATACAAGAATATTTTGACACTATCTTTCATATGGGCTGCATCTCGAAGCTTTTTATGGGGCAATGGTAAATAGCACGGATGACATGTTAAGTGGGGATCGGGAGATGTATTTGTAGCTGAATGAATGGTGATTCTCAGAGAGTTGGTTTAGGATGCAGAGAGAGACAAAGGCTGGTCTGAACTCTTTGAGGAGTCACCTCTTGTAGCAGCAGTTTCAAAGTACAAAACATTGATTTCTGTTGTTCTTTATTTTAGTCATATAGTTAGCATTTGGTTTTATGAGAAATATTTAAATATTGTGGTACCTGTTCTTGGACAAGGACCGTCTTTCTGTTCTGTTCATAGAGTGCCTAGTGTAACAGATCCCTGTCCCCTTGTGCTGGCTGTGCAGGAGGGCTGTTTGTACAAGGAGAAGTGCTGGGGTACTAATATCACCTCATTTTTTCGATCATATAATAAAGCAAAAATGCATTTTTTCCATAGACAGTTCCAAGGTGCCCACTGGACACAGGGCCACAGAATTGCTCTTGCTATGGCACTGTAATTTCCAGTAACCTACAGGTAGTGCTGAGTGTTGCTGTGGCAGGACACAGAGTGCCCGGTGGTACACAGAGCTGTGCCCTATCAGACTGAAAAGCTGAGAAGCAGCTTTTGTTGCGTTCGTTCAACAGCATAGCTGCAGGGAATGGTAGTTTACAAGTACCACTCCAGGCTAGGACTTACTTGGGACATGCTGTGATATCGGTTTCTCAAGCTGTTCTTGATGCTGCTGTGAGAGGGAGCAGGTCAGGCTCTTGAACTGAATTCTCAAGGCACAGTGCCTTGAGGTTGCTCTCTGCAGTTCTGTGAGATCCACTTCCACTACTTGCTAGAGCCTTGTCTTGCTGCAGCACTTGAATTTCCTTTTCTGTCCCTTTCTGCACTGTGCAGGGTTTAGCCTATGGTTCCCAACTTGCAGGTGAAAATGAATACATTGCTATTACTGTTTTGTTTACTGTTGCACTTAGGATCTGTTACAGAAAGTACTTCACTCGATTACTTGCAGCTGGTAAATAACAGCTTGTTTGGATCAGTCCAGCACCTAGTTTCATGTAAAAGTTCTGAAGTTGTGTGCAGTTACACAGGAGATTTGTAGCTATCTCAACAGTTGCCTGCGGAGTCTGGTAGCAAGCGGGAAGTCTGAAGGAGAAAAGGGCAAAGGCTAATTTTGTGTGCGAGTCTGCTTTTTGATTTATAATCACTAAAATGACAGAGTTTAAATCCAGAGTGAGCCCCAGGCCCAGTACACAGCTTGCTACTTGTTACTCATGCAAAGCTCTCAATGACTTCAGTGGGAATTCTACTGAGGTAGTAACTCCAGTACTTGCGTCGTTTGTTTTTTAAAACTCAGCCATCAAGAAACTTGGTGTGAGAAGTTATTCTGTTGACAGAGGCTTCTATTATCCAGATCCCGCAGACCAGAGCTTGTTGTTTCATTGGTGCTGGGTGTAGTTTGGTGTCCAACTGAAGAGG
The DNA here is from genome assembly GCF_964211835.1 of Anser anser. NCBI lineage: Eukaryota > Metazoa > Chordata > Aves > Anseriformes > Anatidae > Anser > Anser anser. Next base: position 4,023,501 of record NC_139733.1, read on the forward strand.
GAAGGAATAGCTCAGTATTAGATCCTGATGGGTCAAACCAGATGGTGGGGAAGCCAAAGTGACTTGTAGAGGGCAGGGAACCACTGACAAACAAGCATTTGACTCAAAATAGAGAAAGCAAAATTTTTTCTGTGGTAGATGAAATTTTTATGTGAGGATCACCGGTTTAAAGGCATTGTGCCTGCAAGGTGAATGTGAGGCTATTCCGTGCAGTAAACTGATAACCACCAGCAAAGCGACATGCTTCTTTAAAGAAAGGAAAGCTGCTCTTTTCTTTTGGACAAAGCAAAATGGGTAAACTGATCTTTGAACTGGATATGATTGCATGAAATGACCCGTCCTTGAAATAGGTTTCTCTTTTCTCTGTACAGAACAGAAGCACTTCAGATTCCAAGGCAAAAAAACTACTTCAAGCATTTTTACTCCCTCAGAAGTATTTTCTCACATGACTTCCCATGCTACTTTCTGCTCCGTCATTCCTGGGAGCCAAGTTGTTTTTGCTTGAACTCAGCTTGCACAGCAGTGTGTAGTTTAAAGTCTTGCACTGCAAAGGTCCGTGGCTTCTGGTGATTGTAGGTCACAAATGAGGAGCGTGTACTGAAAAGTGGGAATAGCTTTGAGACCCTACAATATGTGTACTATTTATTGTTCAGTCTTGCATCTAGCGTTAACCATGGTTGAGGTCTGTTGTGCTAAATGTTTGAGCAACTGGTAGAAGAAGGTCTGTCCTTAACAGTCCCTATCATTGATAAAATAGAACCAGAATAAGATATTAATGCCATTTTATGAAAATGACTTGCTGCATATTAATGCATAAAGTGGATCCAGATCTCCAGAGTACCTGGCTGTTTTGTTGCAGATGCAGCTGTCTTTCTCTTCTGTAGTGTTCTTTTCTTCTTCTCGTGTTTCCTAGAAGAGTATCTGAATCACAGCTGTCAGCAAGAACCACTTGGTCAATGTGTAGGAGACAAAGACACAGATGCTTTGGTTTTATATATGTAGAGATGACAAAACTGAGATTCAAATGTGCATAAACAAGTAGGATGGGCCTATTTAGAAAGAAATTTGTGTTGACACAGGAGACACAACTGGTTCTTCCAGAAATAACCAGAAATATTTAGGTGCTTTCAGAGATTCCAGACTGGGAGAACGTTTCTATTATCTGGGGTGCTTGTGGGCAAGCATTAGGCTCTTTTACCTGAACAAACTGAAATATGTTGCAGGTACACATTCAGAATCAAGTTTCTTACTGCTTTAATCATAGGTCTCATACTGCTTAGTAGCTTTTTCTCTAGGATCTTGACCAGGACTAGAAAGACAAATTTAAGTGGAGAAGGCCTGTCCTTGTGTTAAGGTTTTAGAAGCTGATTTGGTGATTGTGAATGCAAGTTTGATTAATAAAAATTGTATTTCACTACCATTTATGTCTGTAGCAAAAAAGAGAAGCTCACTGGGTTCACTGAGAGGGAAAATACATTTGCAGAGATTTCAGCCTTTTTTCTCTATTACAGGTAGGAGTATGTGTCAGCTTTTCAAACTGTATTCTCTATATTATATATATTCCTCTGTATTGCCTAACATAAATTTTAAAGATGTGAAAGGTTGCATCTGAGAAAATTTATGGAGAACAATCTGTTAGGCATTCCTTTTGTTGCTGATCAGCAGGCCTGTTATTTTCAGCTTTAGGTAATACTGACCTATTATTTTATTGAAAAATTGTTGCTGATATAATGGAGTTTGGATCAGGCCACTTTTGCTTATTTAAAAACTAGTTCAGATTTTCCTCGTTGCTTCCTGTTACATTGCTATTACTGTGATTATTGCGTCTGTCTCTTGACTGCCTGCTAGTCGCACAGAGAAATTCTATGTGGTCATCTTTGATGTCAGCCATGGGACTGCGTGCTGCCAAGCTGGACAGGAGAATTTTGCAGAAGGGACTGTGCATTGCACCTGGGTGTTGAGGGAGTGTGCGTGGAAAGGGAGGCAGAAGGTGTGCAGCCTCTCATCAGCCCTTTGAGAAATCCAGCCTCGAGTTTCAGTCATTGAAAGTATTGTGCTGAGGAAGGATTACAGACTGAAGGATTTATGCTGGTACACTTGAAGTGCTGCCTGCTGAGCAGTGAGCCTGGCTGAAAGCTTTCTGGCAACACACTTGCACAAATACTACTTTAGATGATATCAAAACACCATTTCTCTGACTGTTCTGAGGAGACGGGGATAGAAGATGATGTGACTGGAGTAGTCCAACTGTGAGGACTTCAGCAAGATCCTTAGACAAAGAGATTGTTCTTAAATATGCAGTCATAGCCATACAATACATGAGCTCCACGGAGACCCTGGCACTAAAAAACTGAATATCCAACAAGCCAGTGTGATGCCTCCTGATCTCTTCCACTCCTGAAAACTAGCTTTATTTTTTAATTTTTCTTCAGAGTGCCAAAAACAGTCTGTTCAAGTATGTATTTTGAATATGATATTGCCGTCATATTTTGTAACAGAGAGCATAGGTACTGTCATGCTGAGTCAGCCCAGTGCCTCGGTTGGTATCTGTTTTGTGGTCATTAGCCAACACCTGGTGCATCAGTTGAAGATGTAATAGAAAACAGTATGTGAAGAACAGAAGGTAACTGGAGAACGGAGTGGAGAGAGAAAGAAAGCAACAGAAGAAAAAACACGTGTGCATATAAATTCTTTTTTCACACCTGCAGGCTATCATCTTACACCTTAAAGCACAGAGCTTTGTTGCCCTCATCAAAATCTTTTGTTGTGCAGCTCAGATACAACGCAGTGCTTTTGAACGTTTGTATAATGGTGCAGTCTGCCAACCAGCATGTTTGTCTTTGTAACCTTCCCCGGCTACCAGGTCATAATGAGCACATCTGGGCTCCCTGCAATTTCCTTATGTCAAAGTAGCCTGTAAAAAATTGAAGTTCTATTACTGTGTATGGCCGGATTCTTTAGTGGACCAATGCCACTTCTTTCAGTTGAGTTACACAAGGAAAAAATTGCAAAATAAGGAGATGATTTTGAGAGGCGGGTTATTTTTATATTATTTGTTTAATGTACTTCTCACCCTTTTGTTTTTAATACACTCTAGCTTTGCAGTTTTCTCCTGAGGTTTTTGTTTAGTTCGTGCTTTTCACCATTGCCTCTTTCTCTGTTGTTTCCCTGTTGGCTTATTTCCCATATGCTTTTGGAAAATCCAGTAGGGCGAAGGGGCAGGACAAAAATCAGAACAGCTGTAATCACAGAGAGCTGAGCAGTTTCTCCGCCAAAAAGGCTGCATTTGGCAGAGCCCTACTTCCAGCAATGAATCCTTGGCACACTAACAGGTGCCTCCACAAATGTCCTGTGCTGAGTGCAAATACCGCATGTGGCATATGGCTGAGGGTTTGACCCGGGCTGGAATGGCTAGGAGACAAGATGAGAGGGCAACAGTTAAGCAAAGAAACTCGAGAACAAACTTAATAACTACTGTATGAATTAGGGAAAGAAACTGGAATAGTAAGATCAGGATTCTAATCCCAGCTGTTTGGAGGCGTCCCTTGATTTCCATTAGCATGGTCCTCCTATGTGACAGCCTGGTGTGGCTGAGAACAGGGTCAGGCTCTGATTATCAAGATGTCACAGGGAGATGATAAATTTTGGTTATAAATGGTAATATGTTGCTGTTCAAAAAAATGCACAAGCCATTCTCCCCATGTTGTCTCTGGTAAAGGTGACCTTTTCAAGGTATTGCCTTTGATGTCATTCGGATGACAGACATCACAGTCAGCTGGAATTGTATGACTAAACATCGGGGTCAGATCTCTGAGCCTTTAATTATTTTAAATTATATGACAGTGAGATGACAGAATTTTGATTTGATATAAAATAACAAGGGGGGGAAGTGTCTCATCTGGCACTTTTCACCCCCACCCCTATTTAGAAACCTTTTCGGCCTAAATTTATTTCTGGTTGGTATCTTCTTGTGAGAGTGTTGTCTTTCAGCAGTAGGAATTGGAAGAACTGGATTTGCTGCTTAACCGTGCCACGGATTTTCTGCATCACCTGCAGCAAATCACTTTATTACCCTTGCCTTGATTCCCTGTCTGGGAGAAGGAGCTAATGTCAGCTCCGTACCTCACCGAGATGATAATGGATGGGTGACAGTAGGGCATCTCAGTGGGAGCAGTTATTCCCTGATCACAGTAAGGCATAGCCTCCTTCCTTGGTGCATTGTTGAATTGTCCACACAGGACAACAGAAAAAATGCTCTAGGAATGGATTTGGCCCTTGGCTTGAAGTTATAACATCCCTGGTGTCCTTTCTTCTACCTTGGCTGATAACTTCTTAAGTGACTGTGTCCTCAATGAGCCTCTGCTCCTAGTGAAATGAAATAAACTGTAGCTGCTGTAACCTGAGCAACTTATCAAAGTTGTGACATTACATGTTGCTTCCTAGAATCACAACTGTCTTAGTTATCTGCAGCTCACTATTTTGTTTGTTTTCCTTGCTTTTTTTTTTTTTTGTAATGGCTATTGGTGGCAAAAATACACAGTATACTCCATGTTCTCACTTAAGTATTGATACAATAGGTAGTGAAAGACGTCATACCACAGAGCATATGAAAAAATGTCGACTGGAAAAAGCCACTCTGTGGTGTATTGCCTTGGTCTGCTCTTTGCCTTAGTGGGATGAGATTGTTGAAAAATGCTCATTTTAAACTAAACAGTAAGCCTCCTTCAAATTATATCTTAATAAAAAAGAGAACATCTTGGATAGTCTTTGATTTAGATGCACTGCATTTTAAATATGTTCTAATTATAGTGCTCATCGCTTAACATTAATTTAATGAACATCCTCATTTATAAGGACAAGGTTGGCAAATAGGAATTAATGCCATTAAAACCCACAAGCCTCCCAAAGGAAAAAAATCAAAAGATCTATGAAGAAAACATAACCTTATTATTTATAACAAGGCAAAACACAAAATCACCGTCCATTAGTTTTTTGTAATTGGCTCAGGAGCCCTTAGCACATGCAGTTTCGGAGGCGGCGATGCAGTGCTGCCAGCAGCCCGTGACACAAGCCGGTGCTCCCAGCCCAGCAGTTCGCTGGCAGGTGTCTGCACACAGGAGCCGCCGTCACGGTGGGCACTGACTGGTGGCCTCACTGCAGCAACAAGTGCAACATGGAGGCTGAGCACCCAAGGTGCTTCTGGTAGGTCGAGATGTGCTCTTCTTGTGGACAAAAGCTTTTAACCTTGAGGTCTGTCAATCTGGCTTCTTGTCAGAGCACTACCACTATCAAATCAAATTACCATGTGTTTCTTTCGCCCATACAAGATATCTGATTTGTGGCTTCTCTGAATTATGTTCCCCTACTCCCAAAGATATCTTGGGATCCCTTGAGAGCCTGTTGGAGCCTGAGTGGGATTTTGTTGGCAATGCAGTGCAGGGCAGGGGCTGTTCTTGCTGCTCCATGCTGGAGGCTGCTGTAGAGCTGTAATTGCTTAAGCACAACTTGTTTTGAGGAACTCAGGTTGAAGTTCCAGACTTGCAGGTGGGCCCTTGGCATCGTTTTGGTTTCAGTTGTACAGATCAACACCAGGACTCTTCTAATCAGCTCCAGAAATGATCACAATGGTTCATCAAGGCCCAAAGATAATGACTGAAAGAAAGCATCATTGTTTTCTTGATGGATCTGGAAAAGTGGTTATAGTGCATATTTTTGCTTTTTTTCATTTAATTGCATGCTGATATCTGAACTGTTTTATCTGAAGAAACAGAAGTGGTCAGATTTTCTCCCAAGGCATTAACTTCAACATACATGGAAGCTGGATGCTCCACTTACTCGTGAAGAACCTTTTTCATCCTGAACTGTTTTGGTGAAGTTACAGGGATTCAAGTGATGGTTACATGTGAGCCAAAGATACGTAAGGGTAGGTTTTGTTAACAGAAGGGTAGCGTAGACCTGTATGAACCCCTGCTCCTCTCACACACTGTTGCCAGAGGCTTAGGGTGTCATGTGTATCACAGCCAGCTCATCGTACAGGCCTTAATGGGGTGTGGTTGGACACCACAGTGGCTGTGCTTTACGTTTAGTCCATCTTGACTAAATTACTGTAAGATTATTTTTCTTCATAAGTATGATGATGATCTGCAATATTTAGCCCCTTCTTCAGTATTTAGTGAGGAGAATTTTGATCTAGTGATTTTGATTTTAGTGAGAATTTTTTTTTTTATTAGCCAAATCCCACTGTACAATTATTTAAGGGGTGGGGGACCACAGTTGAGCTCTAAACAAAGACATAAGCCTTGCTTCTGGGAGAGTTATGCCTTGCAGAAATGCTTCTCAGTAGAAAAATGCTGCAATTTTAGGCCCAGATGGTGCAAAATTTTCCTACAAAAATGCGTTTCAACTTCTGTTTGAAATCAGTGATTAGTACCTGCTGAAGGACTGCTTGACTTTGGGGTGGAGTTTATCAATAACTGATACATCTGATGCTTTATTCTTAGGTCTCATCTGTCTTCCACTTTTACGGTGGCAGTAGTGTCAATCCTTCCCCTAGATTGCAGCTGGCTACCTGTCTTGCTGCTTCTATGTCGGAAACTGTATACTCAGCCAACCACGTGGTCAGTTCAAATTCCTTAACTTTATACAGTTACAGTATCTGTATAAATTTAAGGTGTGGGTCTAAATTTCCATCTCTTTCTGAAATGCAGAAACATAGGTCTTAATTCACCAAAAGTCCAAGCTGGAGGCAACTTCTCCAAGCATTGCCATCACCTCCTAGGTTTGTCAGGCAATGCACAGCTGTAGAGGCAGTTACAACAGGAGAACAGAATTGCAGAGCTTTTCCCTCCTGCATGGCTTATGGGTGGTTTTCAACAGTTCTGCATCTACAGCACCAGCTTCTTCTCCCAGGTACCTCCTGTGAGCATGAGCATTTTGTGGCATTTTTTCATACAGAATTTGTTTTCAGTTAGAAAGAAGCTTGATAAGATACATGATCATCAAGTTTTTTTTGTTTTTTTTTTTTTTAATGTTTATGGCTAAACCGATTTTAAACTAGGTCCAACTGACAGAACTGGGATAGCACAGCACAGCTGCTTCTTTGTTCTGAGTTTGCTGTCAGTGAGGAGGTGGGAGCCTGCCCTACTATTATGCTGTGGTGTTACGGTGGATGTGGTTGCATATGCCGCAGACAGTTACTCAAGGACAACTCAAGCGTTATTTTTTTTCCCTACTGTGACATCACTGAGGACATTTTGTTGGCTTTCAGGGTTTCCCTGCTCTTGTCCTCTCTGTCTGCGGCCAATTCAGCCACCTCTTCCGCCTTTTCCTCTTGCCTCCCCTCGTCTTGGCACTCACAGTTCTCTGCCCTTTGCTGTCTTGGCCCTATGATGCTCATGACCCCAGTGTGCGTAGCAGAGGGGCACCTCAGAGCATGGGGCCAGGAGCCCTTTCTCACACACAGAATCTGCCCCTGTTGCATTACTTCCCTCCCTGGCATTTTTAAACATGATGGAGTATTTTTGGTTTGTTTGCTTTTCTGTGTCTCGGGTTACAGACCAGCTCCTATAAAGATGGTGAAAAACTCCATTTCCAATGACAGACATCCTTAGGGATTAGGTTATATTTTAAATCCTCTGGTTTTGTGTTTTTTTTTATTTTTTTTTCCCCTCTCCTTCACTACAGACAAAATGGCAAAAGTCTTCATGTCTGTTTGGGTTTATCTTTGCCTCTGATGAAAGGACATACCTTCTCTGCTCATCCTGGCTGAAGTACAAGCTCATCAGAGATGATGAGTGATTATGTTACTAATATTTACCATCTTACTAAAAAAAAGAGAGGTTAATCAATTAATTGTGTATCTTTTGCCTCTAAGTCTTGTCAGCAGTTCAACTCAGTAAACATTGGAGTGAATATGAGTTGGAACTATCCCTAGATGAGTCAAAGTAAACAGTTTTAATGTCTGTCATCTAAATATATAAACTTAGACTTTTACATTGTTTTCAGATATTGTAGCTTCTAAGCATCTCCCAAATAAAGTCAATAGTAATTCTCTGGTGGACTTCATAGAGTTTATTTAGGGTCAAAACCGTATTTATAGGAAAAATGTTATTTGTGTCTTTCTTGTGTAGGTTTATGTCTATATAGATGTAGATGTGGCTGTGTCTTAGTTGGTGGAGAGATACAGAAGTGATTTAGGTGTGTCTTTTTGTGTGTGTGTGTGTTCTGAAGGGACAGGTTCCCTTCCCTTAGATTTCACAAATCTTGCTGTTGACTTCAGACAGTCCAAGTTTATAACATTTTATTCTGGAAACTTAAAGTGCCTTATAGTGAATTCAAAAACGAAAAAAATAAAATGATGCAACTCAATCAGGAGCTAAACTCAATGGGAGAGTTGTTTCAGATATTAATATGGCAGAAAGGACTGTAAGACAGAGCTTCAGGAAAACCTGAAAAACTTCCTGAAACCCAGGAAAAAGATATATGATGGAGAATAAAACATCCAGTGATGAGAACACTTGGGCTAGATCTGTGTATATTTGAAAAACAGCCTACTGATTGCTAGCATGCTTTTCAATTGTCTCGGTACAGGTGTTCTTCCCTTTTTTATTTCATTATTCATATTTAGGTTTCTCTCTATTAATAAGACATAAGGAGATCTAAATTGAACTCCTACATGCATAGAAGAGGATGGATTCTAAGAGCAGAAGTTGACTCAGATGATTAGTTTTGTGTGTGCAAATTTATGTTTTGCCAGGCATTTTAACTCCTTTTTGGTGACTGAAAATGTATTGTTTCTATGGTACCAAGACACTGGTGTCAGCCTCCAGAAAATAGAGCACAATAGGAAATGTACATCTCAGAGTCTTAATATGAATAACTAGTTACGTTACTAGATGAGAAAACAGGTACAGAAAGGATATTTCACAGTTTGTTTATGTTAGTATTTCGTTTTCTACATGGGCTTCCTGTTTTCATTTTTAAAATTTACATGTTTTGCTTAAAGCAAGGGTGAGAGAGAGATTATATCTCTGCTTGTCTCATGACCTAGTTATTGTTGCTTCAAAAAAAAAAAAAAAGGCAGGATTGTGTCTCTGCTTCTTAGCTTCTTGTGGAGCACAAAACTAAAAGACTGGTCAGGTATTCAGTGGCAGGGAACAACAGCAAAGGCTAGGACTCTGTTCCTTGCTACCTACTCCTAATTTCAAAGCCCGTTGCACAGAAAAATTTATCTGAATCAAAACTGAGGTAGGCCTTAAGAGTCAGCATGGGCTGTGTAGTAAAATGATTTATTGATGAATTTCTTGGCTCTTTTTCAGATAATGTTTCGCAAATTAAAGCATTAATTAGTGACCAGTAGGACGTTGAAATGAGCAGATACCTGTGACAAGACTTATAGCTTTACATTCAATAAATGGCTTTTCCTGCTGCTCGTGATAAAGATTTCTGTTTCTGTGGAAGGACATCCACAGTGTATATATTGCTGCCTTAAATTCAGTGAACATCTGTCCTATTTTTTTTTCCTGAAGAAAAGCTGGGGTTTTTGGGTTCTATGAGGAGAGGAGCAGGTTTAGCCTTTGGAAATGTAGGAACTTACCCATGTCTCAAAGAGTACAAGCTTTTCTGATCGTAGCCCCTCAGGACTGACTTCAGTCCATGTATGTAGTCTACTCTGACGTGCAAGCTCTCCAGACATTTTAAGTTGCTCAGTTTGAGTACTGGTGTGAGTAGCAGGGGCCTGGAGCTCTGTGTAGGCATGTGGGGCCTAGGGTGGCTGGCAGCGCTTGTGCGGCCTGCAGTGCTGTAGGAACTTCACTGGGCCTACCTGCAGTGGAGTCATAGCCTCCGTTATTGTCAAGGCTGCAAAAGCTGAACTGACCCCTTTTCAGTGAATACCTAGTGATTCTTTGAGTTCCCTAATTTCCAGAATAACTTCAAAGTCTAGCAGTTTTTGAAAAGTTACATTGAAAACCTTCAATATTCAAAGTTATTCAGTTAAAAGTATCCTGGTTAGTTTTACCCAACTGTGACAGATGAGAAAAGAATGTGAACTGATTTATTAATAATTACTTTTAATAATGGTATGAATAAATGAGAAGAAGTTATTGGGTTATCATAATTTTTCAACAGCTGTACTAATTTAGCTTCAGAGAAGGCTGTGGAAAAGTCACCCAGAACACCCTGGCATGTCCCAGTGCCCCCTTGAAAAATAAGAGGCAAATTGATTAAAGGACCCTTCTCTCAGGTCATGATTTGTCAGCTGAGGACTTCAAGATCAAAAGAACTTTAAAGTCACTGAAACACCTGAAGAGCAGAAAGGAGGTGACTTTCAAGTTACCTAGGGAGAAAGCTTGGAGACTCATGGCCTGTTAGGAGAAACAGGCATGCAGTCAGTTTTGAGAGAAGCTTATTTTAAACAATACTTTATTTAAAGTACTTTAAATAAGTACTTGCTTTCAGGAGATTATTTGGCCACTGCTTACAGTTTGTCATTGCTTCTGGAGGGAACAGAATTGCGGGTCTGAGCTTGCACGATGCTAGCTGAGTTAATTATGGCTTGTAAGGCACTGCTGCCAAAGCACCAGGCCTGAGCATGGCACCAAGTGCTGCTGCTTAAAGATACTTGTGCTAGCTTGGGTACTAGAAGTGGGGTGGTTGCAGACTGCAGAAGTGCCAGGTGCAGTTTTACTGAAGAGATAAGCAGGCTGTGGTTTCCCCCTTTGCTTCTGGCCAGGACGTGCACTCTTGCCTCATGGTGCAGTAACAGCCATCTGGCTGTTCAACCACAGCCTGAGCATTGGGGCAGGCGCTGGACCTGAGTGCAGGTTCCCCTGTGCAACTAGTCCTATGGGGGAGGTTATATTCCTGTGCAGAGCATTTGCTAGTGGAGCTATGTTGTTCTAGCACTTGAACAAGCTGCATTGTGTCCTGTAAATGTACCCCAAGAGAGTAATTGGATTCCTGCCCCTGGAGAGTTTCCTGCCATTGAAACTCTTGTCTTGAAATTCATTGTTCACAGAGGAAGTCAGGAAGGCCTCAGGTAACTTCACCTGGTAACTGCATCACAAAGACACTGCAGGTCATGAAGTCTGTGTATGTGGATGTATATGAATCATGATTGCACGAAGATAAATCTTAGGTGTAGGCTAATGTCTTAGATTTGGGTTGTGCAAAGCCTCTAGTCTACAAGTTGAACATGCCTTTTCTGGGGACAGCCTCTGACATAAGTGCAAAATCTGCTTTTTCCGTGAGTCTTACTGGCACTAAACACATCGTGTAAAGATTTGTGGTTCCTAAGCACAATGGGAGTTTAAATACAGAACCAGAAAGATCAAATTCATATGCAAGTTGATGTTTGTAAAATACTCTCTCAGCTCTTTCTGGAGGCCTTCATGATAACCGGGTGAGAACAGTGATGTTGGCTGGCTCCTGCAATAAGAAGGAATTTGGCATGCAAAGGAGAAATAGCAAGGCGAGAAGGAAGGTGGGGACTGCGTGTTGACCTGTGTTCAAATCCCAAACAGCTGCTGCAATAAAGAAGCAATCTTAGCTGCACCAGAAAGAACACTTAGAAATAAAACCAATACAGCAAAGATCTGAACTTCAAGTCTGGTTGGTTTGTTAAGGGAGAATAGTGTGTCAAACACAAATGTGACAGACTGTTGATAATTACTAAAAATTCATCTGGACAGGTAAATTTTATTCTCTAACTGTCATAGAGTCATGTTGCTACCACTGAATACCCAGACAGAGTAGCTTAGGGCATATTTACACTGGTAGGTTCAAAAAGCAGGCGCTGCTTAACTATGTTTGTGCCTTAACAAATGTGCCAGTATTGTTGGAATCACTGATGGTTCTTTTAATATAAAACAGATTTTTTGCATTGCCCCTGCTTTCTTAGAAGATTGGCCAAACCTAACTATTTGTTACCTTTTTTAGTTTCTCTAGGTGTCAGGGAAAAAAGGTCTTATAATTCAGCATGTTCCAGGGACCCCCTTGAAATCATTCTGTTTTTAACAGATTTTTTGATCAAAAAAACATAAGTATCTGATGTCAGTAGATGCTTGTTCTGTGAAGGACATCAGGAGAATGTACAGGACTCCACAGACTGGCAAAGGTTGGGAAACCACTTTTAAATAATTTTGTTAGCTAAAAATTGTATTGAGAGATAAAAAGATGTTTTTGTAACAGATCACAGGGACTCCAGTCTTCTTTCTGTCTATTAGATATGTAAAGATCGTTATTCTCTGTGTTACTCTGACTGGGACAACTGTATATTTGTTAAGGAAGGAAAATTAAATTAGTCTTGTGTTTGATACATTATTGAGAACTTTTGTTCCTTGATATGAATTAGATAATGCAGCCTGGTTCTGTGGCATCGGGGCATTCCCCTGTGATGGCTTAATTCTCAGCTGAGCAATTAGTGCAATTTCTCAGTCCTTTGTGCCCCAAGAGCAGCCCAGAAATGCTAGAACAGGGTCTAGAATATGGCTTACAGTTTAAATACAAATGCGCAAGGAACGAAAAGAAAAAAATGAAGCCAAACCTGTGGTGCTTTATGAGGTGCCTGGCTCTTGACCCAGGTGAGTAATTGTTACTTGTGGAGCAGTGCCCACGTCCAGGGAGCAGTGCTGGTGGGGTGATGTTGGAAAACACATCAGCTGAGGACCTCATTATGGTCAGAACAGATCCCTCCTATTTCACTCCATCCTTAACTACGTGTTTTAGAGGAAGGTGAGCTGCTTGTGAAAAGAGAACTGATATTTTAAAAGGCTTTTTAAAAATAGCTAGAGAGACTGGAGTCGTCTCTCTCGGGTGAAATGGAGATGTTTGAAGGATTGTTTTGTGCTGCAGTCAGGCATTTGCTGGGAAGCTTGCATGAGGCAAAACTGTAGAAACTATTTTTAGAACATGAAATGGAGAAAAATGCCCCCAGGTTGGGAACTACCGGGCTTCCTTTCCCGACTGCAGCTCTGTGGCGTGATCTGCTGCCAAGAACCAGGCAAGGGCTTCACGCAGTGAGTCCCGTGCTGGCGGGCAGCCCTGGGCCCTCTGGCACCCTTGTCCTCCTGTGGTGGTCCTCGCTGCGGTGCCCAGGCCTTTGCTCACTAACTGCTTTGGGGTCTTTGGGGTTCATCTGGCTTTCCTCTCTGCTGGTAAATGCAGAGGGTGGCTGTTTAGAGCCTGAGAGGTGCCAGGAGTGAGGCTGAGAGCTGGGGGGTTGTTTTTCACATGGTCAGCTGGCTGGATTGCAGGACTCACTATGTCTCCACATAGGTGGGACAGCAGTTTAGTAAGAATCGAGCACTTTGCTCATTTCACTCACTGATAATTATATGTATCAGCTAACATACAGATCAGAGGCTTCTGAGTGCAAATACCGCTGCTGAAATTCAGACCTAAGCTTCCAAGTGGCTTTTAAAAATTATACCTCTTATCTCAGTGTCACTCAGCTACTTGCTTCAAGACAACTCCCCCCCCCCTTTTTTTTTTGATATTAATTTTTAATGCCTCTTTTGGGGAGAAAACTATAGAATTTCTTCTATGTTCCTTCCTATGGTAAAATAGTGGTATAGCATGCTGTTCATTTTAAGGACTAATTTTCATACCGTAAATTTAAAAGAATCTTATGGTATTTTCAATGTAGGAAGAGGCTGAAAATGGGTTTTCTGTGTCTGAGCCACTGGAGTAGTTTTAACATTTTGTATCTATGAATAGCATCAATGCAACCATGTAAAAATAGTAACTCCCTGCAGAGTGAACTAAACTTTTGTTTCCTTTGTAATGTCTTGAGATTACAGAGATCACTGGGGACTTCAGTGAGTGGATCAGATATAAAGTGTTCAAAAAAACCAAACCAAACCAAAAAAAAAACAGGAAATGTTTTTCCACAACAAGTAACCTGCTAACAAAAATAGTAACTGAGGGCAGATTATCATTAGCAGCATTCAGTGTAATAGAGATGAAACTATTACACCTTAGGGAAACGTATGCTATAATAGTCTCAATTACTAAATATGGTTTGTTTCTGGTGTTTTTAAACTTGTTTTATGACTCAGGCATGAACTATCTGGATATTGTTGATCGCATAAAATCGGTGATTCTCTAAACGTAATTTAAGTTCTCAATGCCTGTTTTGTTCCTGTACCTACTTTTATTTTAACTTTCCTTGCAATTTCGGGTGCTCCTTCTGGAAAATTGCTTTTAAAACTCCAGTTGTGATTTTTCCTCTCCAGAGAGCTCAGTGTGGGTTGTGTCTTCAGCAAACCGATCAGAGCAGCAAGCCCCTATTTCAAGCAGCTGAGTATTTTGCATCACTGGGGTTTGAGACATTTATGTTTAGACTTCTGCAGTTCTGTCTCTGTGATAAACGTGTAGATGTAATGTATACTTTAATGCCTGTGTACTGCAGAGGTGATCTTCACCCCAGAAATAGGGAAGATTTTTCTCTTAATTAAGGCGGTGCTGAGCACCTGCAGTGGCAAGTAACATTCATGAAGTCCCTCAGCCATTTGCAATTAAAAAAAAAAATACTCTGCAGCTGGCTTAGTTGGCTGTAACGTTTGTTTTTCAGGGAGGTCCTGATTTCACTCACTTTTACAAATAGCTTTGTAGAGGTCAAGTAATTCACACTTTCTGCCAAAGGCCTCATTCTCTGCCACATACCACAACTGCAAACAAGTTTGAAACAAATCACAAAATGTAGTTCAGCCAACCAAAGAGCACAGTTTCTCCAGGACAGCAAAACTCATGCAACTGGCTGAGGTGTAGGGATGTAGAAGTGGTGAGAGCAGCTCCTTGCTGTAATTCAATCCTGTTTGCATTTCTGACCGGGACTGTAACAGATTTAGTCCGTTCCTCTTTTTAAAACGAAAGGGCACCTACTTCATAAACAAGCAGCTAACTTCTAGTACAATTGCAAACATCAGAAAGAGCAGGTAGCACCCCTCCTCCTAAAACAATTTCCAAATAATAAAGTGTAAATGGAGGCACGTCCCACTGCCGTGCCCCTAAAAGAACATTTCCCTCTCTGTGTTCTTGGAGGGACTGTAGGACCAGGGTTTTCAAACAGGAGGAGAAGCACGTTTTAGGAGAAAGGTGAACATTACTTGCAGCCCTGATTTCAGCAGCGGGGTGCAGTTTGATGTGAGTCTAAGAGGCTGGCTCAGGGCTGTGCTGGGGTGCTGGCCTGACATCCCAGCCAGCCCTTGTGCCCGAAGCCCTTCTGGGCAAGGGGCTCAGCATGGCATGCTGCCTTTGCTGTCTGTGCACACTTCTAACAGCACGCGGCCAGGAGGAAGCAGCAGCAGTGCTTGTGTTGTGCCTATTTGCTGGAATAAAACCATTTATAAGGCTTGCTGTAGGCAAAAACTGGTTTAAATGTCATGCCTCCAGTCCCCAAGTGCTTGAATAGTTTTGTGGCTGTAACGGGCACGGCAGCTACTCAGAAGTGTGGGTGTGGTTTGAGTGACTGGAATACGTGCCCTGTGTTAGCACGGTATTCCTGGTGTATGCTGCATGTACTTGTTTGTAGCCTGGTGGCAATATTTGTTTGGACATTCCCCTGCTAAAGCCCAGTCTAAAGTTGCTTGTACATGGTTTGCATTCCCTTTGACTCTAAAATAAAGAAGAGACAGCCTCTGCTGGCCATAGTACCTGTACCTTACCCATTTTTTGTTGTTGTTGTTGTTCTTTTTTCCTCCAAACTCTTCAGTTTGAAGGAACATTGACAAAATCTTGCAGGACAGAAAATAACTGCCTTAGGGGTTTTTATAAGCTAGAGGAGGTTAATTCTTCCAGCTTCAAATGCACAGTCTGTTTGCTTTGAAGCTGACTTCATTGCCAGGAGGTTAGAGGACACATACAGGGGCGAGGCAGCGCTCGTGCAGCACTCTGCCAGCTGGGGCCAGGGGCAGCCGAGGGGCTCCAGTCCCTGCGCAGCCAACAGTGCCGCAGCCTTCGCTCTGTGATGGTGCTCCCCGAATACGTGGATTTGTGACGCTCAGGAAAGGAGCGTCAAGGAGAACCTTTGTTTGTAGATCCCCACAGGAGAATTCACAAGCAGTAGAGGCAGACCTCTGCAGCAAAAGGTCTGCGTGTGGGTAGCAGAACCGGGCACTTGCACGGAGACTCCCAACTTCAAAGCACTGAGCAAATGTTTCTTAATTATACTACAGCAGCCTTTGAGGTTATCCGGCAGGTATTAATATTACTGTTTTATAGGTGGAGAAATTGAGTCAAAGAAATTACGTAATTTACCTGGGATTAAAGAGAGCCGTAACAAGTGGTAGAATACAGCATGTGGGAGAGGAACCCACTGCTTCCTCATGATGTAAAACACTAGCTATCCAGTGGAGCTAGGTTCATCATCATTTAGGCTCTTCTTCAACAAGTCCCTTTTATTAGATGCTTACAGATGTGCCTAAGTCAACAAGCATTGTTTTCCGGCTGCCACTGCTTGCTCCTGGGTTTCCTAGTGAGGTAACACTGATGTGTGCATCTTTCTGTTCTCCAAAATGATTTTTCAACTCGCTATTTAGCTTTAACCATATCTGACAGCAGGCTTAAGGTCTCAAAAATTCACGCATATTCTGTGAAAATACGTGGCTGATTAGAAGAGACAAATCCTTCTACTTAGGGAAGGGCTTGTCTGTTTGCTTATTAGACACGGGAGAACATACATGGAAGAGCCCTGGTCAGAGTTCACCCAGTAACATCCACCAGGAAAACAGCATGAGACTCAAATCCAGACAACAGCTTTTCACTAGATTTGCTCCTCTTGGAACTACTTGTTGCTTTTCCTTGTCTTGTTTTTCCTTAACAACTCTCGTCTGCAATATTAGCCATTGCATTTCTGGATGCTGTGATTAAGACCCAAGAAATCACTGTCACCTAGCACTGGCCTGTCTCATAGCTACTGTGTAGCCAACAGAATGTCTCTGTTTGGGGGCAATTACAGCTACTTTGGCAGATCTGATGAAAAGGAGTAATAAACACGTGATCAAGTAGATATGTAAGCACCAGATAGCCATCAAAATGGGAACCATGATTCTTTTGACTGTTGAGAAGTCACGATTTTCCTGTGGTACCTATAGTGGTTTTTTTTTGTTTTTTTTTTTTTTCCCCCCAGTTGACAGAGGCTTCTGAAACTCGATGTATATCTTTCCTATAAATCTATAAATGGCGTCTTGTTGTTAAGGAAGAGTGTTATTGTGTAACGTGTGATAGATGACATGTCAAGAAATTATACTAGTAGATGCCCTGTTGTTAAATGATGAGGATGAACTTAGGTTAATCACTAATTACCACCTTTATTACCCATAGAAATGCCACAAATGCCTGTTCTGCTCCATGATTGCCACCCCACCTGGGGCTTTGATGCTACATCCTCACGTGCTGAGGCCGAGCACCCTTGCTGCCTGTCCCCAAGCCAGGCCCTGCGTGGGCTGGAGCACGGGCCCCTCAGCACCACCCTTCCCTCTCCTGGTTCATAACCAGTGATTCTGCCTCCAGCTTCTGAGAGAAGAGAGAGGAGTGAGGTCAAGCACCATTTTTCGTATTAATGGTCCTTATTTAAAGCTAATGGCACAGGGAAGGGTCATCTGGTCTGTACCCCCTACCCAAAGGTACCGTTAGTCTGAATCATCTCAAGAGGTCTTTGCTTAAGTTGTTCTCAGCAGCCTTGTGGGGTGACAACCCCATGGTCTCATTAGCAGAATTGCTGTGCCTTACCCCACACAGGAATCCTTCGCTGCTGTTGCAGGATAAGGCAAGGAAATGAAAGGTGAACGATGCAGAAGAGAAAACCATCCGTGATGAAGGAAGGGTAGGCAGATGACAAGAAAGGAGCGCTGAGGGTAAGGGCAGCTGTGTCCTTAGGTCTCCAACTTGGCTGTGGTCATTAATTGTTCAGCACAAGAAGGGTTGTCAGGCATCGCAGCCTGTCTCCTGTAGACTAGTGTGGGTCAGTGCCTGGGCGCTCAGTGCGTCAGGATGCCCTGGCCTGGGCTGTGCTGGTGACACTGAGCCCCAGGCTCTCCTAATTCCTTCAGTGGGAAGAACACCACTGGTTCCCTGCATACGCATGGCAGAGGTGGCCTTGTACTTCGTCCTGTTGGGTCCTCACATGCCTCAAAGGTTGCATATGCTTGTGCAGAAAGTTCCCATGTGTCTGGATTCACGTTCGTGAAGCAGCTGGACGAAAGCTGTTCCTGAGCTGTGAGGAACTTCTTCAGCCATGCGATGCAGTTTCCAGGTCTGTGGCTGGTGGTGGAAGTTATTTGACTTTGGACTGATTCAGGAAAAGAAGGAGAAGCAGATATGCAGTTGTGTGAAATAAGAGTTAAAATGTCATTTTTTACCAGTGTTAAAATTCTCTAAGCTTTTGGCATGCTTCTAGTGAAGTGGTAAAAGATGAAAATGGAAGTTAAATTAAATAAACAGAATATAACAACTAATCCAGCGGTTTATTTGCTAGTTACAAATTCTGAACCGTGTATTTGACAGTGGCTGTGACAGACACTACTGCACTTAGCAGCAAGCTCTGGAGACCTGTTTTGTGTTCAGCTCTGCTGCTGGCCTGCCGGGTAACCTGAGCAAATCCCCCAGTCCTGTTAGTGACACCTTCCATGCCTGTAGGAAGGTACAGCTGTGCTGGCCTTCTCTGTAGACAGAGTGTATTTACCTGTAATGCCTTAGCAGAGTGCCTCAGCAGGAAGCGGATAAACCATGGCACGAAATGAAAGCTAACAGGTTAAATCTGTAATCAGCTGGATGAGCCGGAAAGTAGGGAAAGAATGTTTTTTCCCCACTCCAGAAATTGGGACCTGCAATTAGGGGTGAGAGGTATGAGTGAGGACAGGGTGCCTCTTCTCACCTGAACGAAGTGTGCTCCCTGATGGGTTACCAAACACGACCGAATCTTGCAGGTGCTCAGCATCCCAGGAAGCTGCCGTCATTTCCATCTGTGCTGTCTTGCAACACTTCTTAGAGACCCAGTTCTCTGTGTGAAGACCTTATGTTTCATGCTGCTTTGTAGTTTGTGCAATAGTGGTCCTTGAGAAAGGATAAAATGTAAGATTGGTTTGTTTTCACAAGTTTTATTTATGTATTACTAAGTTTTACTTTCTTTCCCATCAAATTGCCTTTTGTCTGGTTGTTTTGTTCTTTGATATTTTTCTGCACTTGTCTTCTGTTTGATAATGGTTATTACATGGTTTTAATGGAATGGATTAATTTTTCTCATTAACCCCTTAATAGGATGGGTTAATTTTTCTCCTAAAATTACTTAAATGTCATCTCATTGAAGATTACAAATCAAGGTCCTCATAGACATTCGTGCTATAAAAACAGTTCAGATTTATGCAGGCAACAATAACAAAAGGTGCATATAAAAAGTCATTAACTTTGTCAGAGTACTAAAATCTGAATATCTCTTCATTGTGAACACAGAAGCAATTTTGTTTTAAAGTGGCAAAGGGCAAAGTTTCTAACAAAAATGTAATTTCTAACCTCTGATTGCAAATGCTTCTGTTAGTGCTAATTCTCATTTAAGTCACTGTAAAATGTGTGATATATCGGCTTAAACAGCTACAGCAACAAATGATTTACTTTTTTTATTATTATTATTAGCCTATAACACTTTTGGTAAAATTCAAATGCATCAATAACAGTGCTTTGCTTTTATCTGATGATCAAATCAGTTTTACACTGCCTCAACCTGAGCTAAATTATTTTAATAACATTTAAAGTCAGCCATTAAGTTGTTTTAAATCATCCCAACGAGATATTCTTGGATACACAACAATTAACCTCTTCTTCTAGCTTTACTGCACTTGGGCAAAGACGTGGAGTGCGTTTTCTGAGGCTGCTGTGCTGCCTGCATCTGCACTGCCGTGGCTTGCACCGTAACCTCCAGCTCCGGCTGCTGCCCTGCTTCCCAGCTGGCATCTTGCTGCTGCAGCCTCTCACGTGTTCGTGCCCACACCACAGTGTTTTGCAAGACGTTTTGGGGAGTGTTTTTTTCCCTTTTTTCTTTAGCCTTCATATATTAAGTTTTTTTCTTCAAATCTGCTTTGGGAACCTGATGCTTTCCCTAGGAACAACATATTTGGTCTGGGAAAACTTCCTAATTGTCACACAGTTAAGAAGCAGTAGCTAGAGATGGTTCACAGAGAGTGGGAACTGTCAGGGGGTCTGTAAAGAGGACACCCACCTCGTACCTGCACACGTTTGAGTATGAAATCGCAGGCAGCGGTGGGTTACCCTCGCTGTGCACGCGGGACTGTGTGTTCAGCCACCTCTGTCAGACTGCTGTAGGGTAAATGCTGTGCCACTTGATCTGTGAGCTCTTGCAGCAGAAGGGGATCTTGTTGGGATGTCAGTATGTTGTTTTGGGGATTTTACGGGCTTTCTGAAGCCAATACTTGGCCTGCTGATACAAATGAATCAACTAAGTCTGCTCCTGCTGCTGTTCTGAAGGCTGCTTCCCGTTCTGCCTGCTGCTGCTCGCCCCTCTGCTCCCTGCCCATCTTCCCCTCAAGGGAGCAGCTCTCCACAGCTTCTCCCCTCCAGCCCCGTGAAGCTGCAGTGTCTCTCTACTCGGCCTTCTCCATCTCCTCCTGGCCCGTGGGAGTCTTCCTGCCAGTACTACCGGCCTGTGCTCACCTTTCTCCTCTCCTCCCCTTGTGCCGCAGGAGAGCAGGGCTCAGCACAGGCAGAGGCCAGCTCCTGCTGCGTGCATCCCGTGCAGTTGTTCCCTTTGCAAGTGAGGAGCAGATTGCGAGGAGGCTGGCAGCTGTGTCTGTCCTGCGACGCTGGCCGGCGTTCCCACTCCCCCAGCTTATTTCCAGCTCAGACTGTGCTTTTGTAAGCTCTGCCCCGACACTACATGTGCAGTTCTTTTGCTGAACCTCTCGTGTCCATTTTTATCTCATTGGCAGATCTGAATAATTGCACAAAAGTGCTATTGAGAGGTTTTTTTTTTTTCCAGTTCTGTGCTGCTGATGGTAATGCATCCAGGGTTCATATTGACAGATTAATGTGCGAATCGGTGCAGCAGGGGCTGTTGCTGGAGGCTGCTCCCAGGCACGCCGCGTGGGATCCGGCATTGTCTAACTTGGAGCCCGTTTGATCGTTGTAGGGGGTCAAATGGTCGACTCCAGTCTTTTTTATGTTTGCATTTCTCTCAGGCAAACAGGACAAAAAAAAAAAAAAAAAAGGAAGAGGGAAACTGGAGAGACTAAAGTGGAGCATTCTCACAAAAAAAAAGATACAAAATACAATTCACCTTTTGTGCTAAAATTTGGGGGGGGACACAGGGCTTGAGGGAAAGGGCAGCACTGTTCAGCTGCTGTCGATGAAATGGTTTTATTCACCTATAGGAATGTGATTTTATTCTATTGTTAATTAGCCACCTTGAGTTTAAAATACACGTGTAAGTTAGGTAGGAGACCACTTCAGGACCCTGCGCTGACCTCTGCCAAAGGCTGGCCTGGCGAGCTCCTCGTCTTCCCCCTTCACAGGTGCAAATGTGCTTTTGAGACAAACTCAGGGACGGGCCACTGCGGTGGAGCTGACGACAGCCCAGCAGCCAGTCCTTGTTCCTGTGCTGGCAGTAATTTCTTTGGGGATCGTGTGTCTTTAACTATGGAAATTCAATTTTTGTGCCCACGTTCATGCGGAAGCCAGCCGGTGGAAGCGGCTGGCAAGTCAAGCTTTGTTCACTGAGAAAAGGGGAACGAACTGGAGCCAGCTCATAATTTTGTTAATGATCATCAGAGTCATTTCAGTAGGGGTGATCGCTTGGAAAGTTTGTACTTGCAATTTCAGGTGCAGTAAGGATAGCAGTTTCTGGCTGCTGGTAGCTGTAAATGGCTAATCATTATTCAAAAGCCGTGTTGTGTTGGAAGAGTTGACTGCAGCCTTCAGAGAACCATTTGAGTTTGAGGTCAGTTATTTTTACTCTTCCATTTTGTTCTAGTTAAATATTTTTACTTGCTCTCAGAACAATAGCTCCCACCACACTGAAGCCTTTGCCCATTGCAGTAGCTTTTCATACCTCCTCCTGTAGCGATCCATGCAGTGCCCAAGGGTCTCATCTGCTTAGCTTAGCTAAATATAGACTTTTCAAGCCCTTGTATAGAGCCTAATCCATACCTTTACAAAGCTTGACAAGCTGAACCCAGTGGCATAAGCAGCTGATGCAGCTTTACGAGCAGAGGAATCCTCCACATTCTGTTACGCTTGTTCTAATCTGCCAGGGTTTGTTTAAATTTTCTACTGCTTAATCTGGTATTTTACTGCCTGTACGTACTTGACTCTGAGGACTGGATTGTTATGATGATTTTTTCCTGTCTGCAAACTTATTCTTTAGTTTTCCATGCTGTCTGCCCAGGGAGACCCAGTGATTTTGTATCTTTTCAAGCAACTGTTTAATACAAAAAGCATCAGCCAAATCTGTGATTACTTTTACATGATTCAGAAATAGAGTTTTGTTTACCAGCAGTGCTGCTGCAGCTCTGCAGCCAGGCTGAACTCACAAAAACGAGAATTTCTGCAATTTTGGTTGCAAAGCTTCTTTAGTTTGGCGAGGCCTGGGTCCCATACTTACACTGGTGGCTACAACAGGGTGGAAATGTCCACAAAGGTTTCTGGAAGAATCTTATTTTGTGGTCATAAAAAAATATTTATTTCCATATCTTACCTTCTTTGGCATTTTCCAGCTTGGTGGAATACTTACTGTTTTTTTTTTTTTGGATGCTGTTTTTCAAAAGCAGGTAGATCTGTGGATTGTAATCATGATCCTTACAGTTACGTGTCACTGCGTGGCTTGGATTCAAAGCGGTTTCAAACCCACCTCTGTAAACACAGAGGGTCATCATGTATTTTGATTTACACGGTTCTGTCACTTTTTCAAAGCAGCTCCCGCTGCCCTGAGCATGCCCGTGTGTGTATGTGTGCTCACTTATGCTGTGTGCACACACCTGCACCCCCAAAGTCACAACAAGAGCTCTGAGCTCCACATAGCCAGGCAGGTGCTGCGCATGACGGCAAGATGACACTTCCATGATATGGGTCCAAACCCTTCCCCTGGCAAAAGAGATATATTGGAGTTTTTGCTAACTGAAGAGCATGGAGAAGGTGTTTCAGGGTATGAAGCAGGGAAACTCCAAGGCTGCTCCTGTTGTGATGTGATCCAGCCTTGTTTGTGCTGGTGGTCAAAGTGGGGCTGCGTTCGTTGCCTCTCATGGCGCCTCTTGCCTCGCTGAGCTCCCATGGAGCCATGACACGAGGGCTGTATCTCACAACCCCCAGCTTTCTGCAAGGCAGTTGAAGGATAT
The DNA here is from genome assembly GCF_964211835.1 of Anser anser. Lineage (NCBI taxonomy): Eukaryota > Metazoa > Chordata > Aves > Anseriformes > Anatidae > Anser > Anser anser. Next base: position 4,046,840 of record NC_139733.1, read on the forward strand.
TTTTGTGTATGTGCTGCAAACATGCACCTCGCAGTCTGGGCTGTTTCAGACAGAACAAGCAGGAGCAGAATCCTGCTTGCTTTTCCTCCTCCTGGAGGAACGGTGCCATTCTGGAGTTTGATTGTTTGGCTGGCTGCTCAGCACTTCTACTGCGCAACATCTTATCTTGGGTACTTCATTCCTTCGCAATTTAGTTTTGTTTTTCCCCAGTGCTGTGTTGTGCCATTGGATTGCATTCACACAGAGTGCCCGCAGGCTGCACTGTATTGTTACGTATGTTGTGCATCCAAAATAATCTCAGTGGGTGTTCCAAGCAGCTGCCATGATACAACCCATCTTCTTGGCAGCCAGAAGTGCTGTGAGCTGTGTGTCTTCTTTTCCTCTTCGTCTTCAGATATTGTAATAGAAAGGGAACCTAAGAAGACTTGTATATGGTATACTTTGGCAGAGTGCTCCAGTACCTAGCAGCTGTCCATACATGCTTGGTGAAGTCGTGTTTTGGTAATTAGGTTTATGCGGGAGGGCACTTGAAGAACAATGTGTAGGTACAAAGTGGTCTGCCTAGGAAAAAAACATTCTTGGGGACTCTCTGCCGCATTTTAATGGGGGGTCCAGGGTGAGCTGGTAGTGGCTTTCTGAAAGCCACCTTTTTTAGCACCTCATCAGGAACGTAGGCTGTAGAAAATCCGATCGGACTGTACTAGTGTAAAGAGCAGCTAAGTTTTGCTTGGGTATAGCCGTTAGCAGTCAGCATAGCTGCATACTAAATGCGCAGCTTATAGGGTGGTGGTTTTTTCTTTCATTATTAATTGTGTGCTTGCATGTTTGGAAATTGACTCAAGCTAATTTAATATCTGCTTTTAAATATTCTAGCTGTGTGGGTGTTGAAGAAGAGGAGGCACCAGACATTGACATCTATCACTGTCCAAATTGTGAGAAAACCCATGGAAAGTCTACTTGTAAGTATACTTGCATGGCTGGTCCTCAGATAGATGACAGATTCTGTATGTTTAAACAAAAGAATCTTCCTTTTATTTTGTTTTGTTACAGTAAGACACATTTAAATAGATTGTGTCATAAAAACTAGAATTCAAAACATGAGGTGAAAAGAGGTGTCGGGGGGCGGGGGGGGGGACACATGGACTGGATTCTAGAGATCTGAATTTAGCTCCCAGCCTCACCTGGCCTCAGGCAGTGTGCATGAGCTAATGCAAGGTACCTTACCTCTTCTGCTTCAGTCCCTGGTCTGCGATGAAAATAGCACGTCCTCCCTTAAGTGTTGTGAGGCACTTACTGCTGTGGACTAGACAAAGGTGTAATACAGTGATTTTCAGAAACCGTGTGGTGTTTTTTGTCTTTTGATGAGAAGAGTTAAGAAACAATATGTTATGGCTTGCCTGGGTATAAAACTGTAGCAATTTCAGTGGCAGTCAAAATTGTAGGATGCGCTGAGGATGCCAATTCTTGCTGTTATTTCACAGGTAAAAGTTCTCCTGAGTAAAAGTGATAGTTGATCTCAGTGGGAGCTTTGTCTGGGAAAGAATTGCAGGATGTGTTTGCCTTTGGTCAGATTAATTCACAAATTCTTTCTATTACACAATCGGAAAGAAAAAAGAAACCAATTGCTGTAAAAGATTAAATGCTTTACTTGAAAGCCATTTATTGTAAATAAGCAACAGTGATGTGGATGTTCTCGCTCCTTTGCAACATTACAGCAACACACAGAGGAAAAGCACTGTGCTCATCTCCCACGAGCACAGAATCAGAACATTTCTTTTTTAGTGAGAAATCAGGGACGAGTGGAAACTGATTTTTGTTGTATTAAAACTCAGTAATACTCAAACCAGCTAATTATTCCTGCACTGTCTTGAAAATTCAAGTTGAAAAAAAAATTCTTGGAGGAAAGGGGAATGGTCTGAAATGTTTGTTTTGTGGTCAAAAATTGAAATTGTTTTTCCACTCTTTTTCAAAATAAAGTGTGAACTGGAAACCTGGACAATCTGCAGCTGTTCTTGTCACCCAGGTGGTCTGCTAACAACTGGTCCAAGCAGGGCACCCACAAATTGGGCACACTGGCAAAATAAATAAATAAATAAATAAAATTGGGAGGCAAGTCCTGAAGGACTTAACAAAATCAGTATGTCCCCACAAAATGTTTTGATTTAAATGAATCAGTTTTGTTGGAAGATTTTTGACAAATGTACTGGAAATTGGTCAAACAAATAAGCACAAGTGATCTTAAAGCAAGCAGTTTGTCATTACGATGGCTTGCCTTGAAAAGGGATGTATAACTACAGATATTCTTAGGCTATTATTGAGCCAGTATAGGAGAGAAAGCAGAGGACTTCTGAGAGTTTTGTATGACGTTGAGATGTCTTAGACTTCTTCCACTTTGCTTTGAATTATGAATGGTGAAAGACACCTGCTTTTCAGTGTGTGTGTGTGAGAAATCAGACAGAAGTAGCCAAAGTCTACAATCAGGAATTAAATATAAATCCTGTTAAAAACGGTGCATAATCATAGAATTCAGAAATGGCAGTTTTTGATTAAAAAGTCTACAAGTTGAGTATGCTAGTTAAGATGAGGAGAGTTTAAACTAACCAGAGTCTTCTGATGCTTTAAGAAGGTTTTTGGCTATTTAATTCTTTTTACTCCAGATAAAATCTGACTTGGCAGTATGTCCCTCAGTCTGCGTTGTACAGCATGGCAGAAAGTGGAGCTAGAACACTGTCACTAGTTATAGTTTCAGTGCCATAGAAATACAGAGCGTTATATAATTTTCCCATAGATCAATATGAGTTTGTTTTCTCTCTACAGATGCATTATGGAAAGTTAGATGATGTACAAGACCAACCATCAAAGTAGTTACATGTAAAGATCTTGGGAACATTTAAACGTTAGTTGTTGATTAACTTACCTTCAGTTTTGGTCTAAGATCACAGATTCCTCAAGCCGCGTTGCAGTTTTCACCATTAACCAATAGAATCATGGATTCTGTTGAAAAAATAGGCTGTTATCCTGTAGCCCCTCCTTGCGGAGTGCAATAGGCTAGAAAATATAAAGACCAAATAAATGAAGGCAGGAACAGCTTGACTTACTGCATTCATTCTGGCAGGCATTTGTATGCAGTACATCCTGCTATGCTGCACTTAGCCTCTGCTGGGACTTCCACAAGATGATCAGTTTCATTTGTTTATTAACTGTTCCAATATATGTTTAAACGAGTTATCTAGCAGTATCAGTTTTGTAATAAATGAGTAAGTGTTGTTCCTGAGCCAGTTGTTCACTGGTAGGATTTAATTATTGCAAGATTAGCAAAGGGAAACACAGACACCAATTGTCTGTTATGCAACTTGTCTGGATTTAAAAATATATGTGTATTTCTGGAGCACACATTCCACAATATATGTTTTCCAGATGTCAAATTTTAAAATCATTTTCCTCCTCTTACATTCCTCTACTTTACCAATGTGGCTTAGTGGCTACTATTTCAGAAAATTGCTTCCTGTCATATGACATTTTAAGCCATTTCACTTTAATGAAATTTGTAGGGACTTCTCTTTGGGAAAAATTATACACATTCACAAAAATTTTTCTGACATCATTTAAATAAAATGTAAGTGCTTTGTTAAGGCAGACTTGACTCATTTTCATAACACAGTCTGAAATGTTTGGTTTGATTGCTGTCTGTTTTGCAGCAGTGAAAATCAGGGTAAGTTCTCTGGAATCAGGGAAGTTACGTAGATGCAAGCAGACCAAAGTTAGGCTGAAACTGTTTTTAAACAGTTACAGCCTTTCATGTAAGTCAATAGAGAACTAATATGGTGCTTCTAAGTAGCCCTTCATCATAAATACATTTGAAAAACTGTAAGTACACCTTTGAAGTCTAGAATTATACATTTTCAGATCATAAAAATATATTCCTTCTTTCTTCTGGAGGGTTTTCTGTCGAAGGAGAGGGTTATATTTTTCAAAGGTCAAATTTTGATCAGAAAGTTCTGCAGAGAAAGAAATCTGTAATCATTTAAGAAAAAGTCCTCTTTCTGGCCAAAGCTAGTATTTGTTGCACATGTTAATGGACTTTAATCCTTACTGTGGTGCTCATGGTAAAGATGAAACATAAAGAGAATGGCTGAAAATGGGCCAAATGTCAACTGTTTGATGTAGCATAATGGTCTACAGCAGCCGGACTGCTGTGATCCTTGAGATAGCACCTCCTGTGGAGAGTTCTGGCGGCAGATGCTGCTCGCTGTCGTTGTGTGAGAGGTGGATGCCTACCAGCTCCCGGTACCCAAGGAAATAGCTCCCTGGTGCTTTCTGGAGAGTTGCGGTGGATTTCTCAAATCACGCTGATTTGCCGCTTTTATTTCTCAACGTGCCATGCTATCTGAAATATAAGAACATGCTAATATGATAAGCTCTTTAATCATCACTGTGACAAGCAACACCTGTTTTGCTGGGACTTGTGCGAGGAGTCCCCGTGCTCCATGGCTCTGTTGGGAGGGGGCACTCACTGGGAAGGAGAGAAGAGGAGGAAGGTTTGGCATTCATGTAGGGCTTGTTTCCTTTGTTACCAGGAGCACTGAATTAATACACTAAGCCTGAGAGTCATTAAGATAAAGAACTAGCAGCTTTAATGAATATATCCAGCTAGGCTGGAGAGCTGCATGGAACTAATAAAACCAACATGCTTTGTGCAAAACCTGGGGTGGATTCATTGGTAGATGTAATGGAAAAAGTTAGCTTGTTCCGGACCGTATGTCTTATAGCTGTGGCCTCCGGATTCCTTTCTTAACAAAAAAGTATGTGGATACGTGTGTGTGCATGTGCAAAGTGTGAGGAAAGAGTGCCATCCATGCATGGCTGCTGAGGAGATCTCGATTTGGGGGTAAAATGTTTAGTTCCATGAGGGGTAAAAAAATAAAGTTGTGATGTATGAAAATTCTGCTAATGGTTCTTGAAACTTTATGAATATGCACTTGGGACAGTACAGTTTACTGCAAAAATGAGCATGTCCAAGCAGACTGTGGAAATAGGAAGAGCTGAGAGAGCTAATGCTGACTAAGATAAAAACTGGACCAGTTTTTCTCGCTTTGTGTTATCTGGCTGTCAGAGGCAAGGCAGAACTACATAGACATTTGACTTGCTTATTTGTGCTTATTTCAGCTGACCCTTTTTCCATGAGAAACTTGCCTATATGTCAGTAACCCACAGGGAGCATAAGGGACCTTCTGTCTGATGGTATCAAGTTAATGCATAAACCTGGCTTGCCTTTCAAATCCTAGAAATAAGAGAAGTTGTAAAAATTGCATTTGTGGTGCCCTTGCATCTTTTTTTTTTTTCCCCTGTTATGTGCATGTTGTGTGCAGGGCATAATTCAAAGCCCATCCAAATTGATGTCAAACCTACCACTGCTGGACAGACCTTTAGACAAAGGTAATTCATAACAAATATGTTCATAAAGACCTATGTGACGTAGTGACAGAGCAGAAAAGTGTCTTTCCTAAGGGTTCTATGATAAGGATTAAGTGTGTAGTCTGACAAGTACAAAATGTCCAGAGCCTGTGTTTGCATGAAGCCTGTGATAGCTGTGCAGCTCAGTAATTATCCGTCTGGTTGCCCTTATGTTACAAAACGAACACTGTTCAGTATGTAATAGATCTTCAGACTACAGTATAATTGTTTAATGGTGAATTGAGAGCAATACTGAAATTTTCATGGCAGCGTAGTGGGGGTCCCCTAATCTCTGCTCACCTAAGAAATGCCATGAAGATTTGTCCTTCCTTCAAATGTTTTAATAATTTTCTTCTACTTAGCATATGGTACTGTCCAACCCATTCCTTTTCAGTGAAAAAGAAACGAAATTGGCATAAACACGATACTGGACAGACTACAGAGGTCAAACCTGTACAGAATGGGAGTCAAGTCTTTATAAAGGAACTTCGAAGTCGTACTTTTCCAAGGTAAGTTGTTTGGCTGCATAAGCAAACAGTGCTCTTGTGGAAAAGCAGATATAGCCCATTTCATATGAAGCTGATTGTGATCCTTGCTGAAGGCGTTGGATAGTACAGGGTTATGAAGTTTAAGTGAACACTTCCTTATTGCAGATGTCCCTGGCTCTTCCATGTTTTGTTTGTGCAGCAGTATGAAAATCTACTGTTGATTGAACCCAGCTCCTGCGGATTTCAGTAGATGCGAGTATGTATGAAGACAAGAACAAGAATGTGTTTGGCCCCTACAACATATGCTTGAATAAGAGACTAACAAATTTATTGCACAGAATTATCCAGCTCTCAGAAATACTAATGGTTTTGCTGAAGTCTCTCCATCTTGAAAAGAACAATGACATCCTCAGTTGCTACAGTGACAAAGACTCTCTTATTTGGGGTAATGAATAGTGCTAATTGTTAGGTGACATGTTCCGCACTTTATTAGGCTGCTTCACAGCCATTTGTAAGAGTGGTGTTTTATTTTTTTTTTTTTTGAAGTAGGCATTAGCCAAATGAATTCTTAATTATTAATGACTAACTATTTTAGAAGTACCCATAGAAACTGATAAAATGTACTTGGTAAACAGAAAACTTCTTCATTTTACAGAAGATTTGATCTCACTTTAATTTCAAATATCAGTTATTAGTCTGGTTAAGGAAAAGGCTGAAAATACCCCTGCAGAATGTTGTAGTGCTTGCTTACAGATGTATTTCACTGAATTCAGTACCCAGTATTTTTACTTGCTTGGCTATTTTTATTTGGGCCTGCTTTATCTTTGTCTTAGCCTTTTTTAAGTACAGAACAATTTGAAAGGTTGCAAAGCTAATTTAGTAAAAAAGGATTAAGGTCTAGGCAGAATGTTTTCAGTAACCTAGGATAGCCTCTGAAATTGCAGGTACAAACAGCTTCTGAATCCAAAACCCTAGGCTTGTACACAAAATCCAAACCAGCGATATACCCTAAGAAGTAAGTGATCACATCAAGACTGACATTCCTTTCGGAGAAGATGGCAATTCGTCTAGTTTTTAGTGAATGTCTTCATTTCCCCAGTCACTCCAGGGAGATGTGTTCTCAGTTAATGCTTTCAGCACCTTGCTGAAAGTTATACAAAACTGTATAGGATTTCTTCTCTAATTTAAAGAAACGGGAATTTGACTGAGTGTACGTGCTATGCCTGGGTGTCTGAGAGGTTTGCATATTCTTGGAAGATCTGTGCTCACATATTCAGTATCTACGAGTCATTCCCAAATTATTTAAAAATATGGACCTCCATTTTTTTTTTGTTTGTTTCCCACTTCCATGCACACATAAGGAAATATATGCTGCCAAATAAGAAAATATCTCTTGCCAAAATAAAGTTACTGAGCAAGTACAGTCTGTAGTCAAAGCGAGTCCCTGCAAGATTCAGGCCTCTGGCATTGACACTTCTGGCATTAGTAAAACAAAGTCCTGTTGAGAAATTATCTCTTCTAAAGAAAATGAATGAAATCTGCAGATGTTCACAGAACAAAACCCAATGCTCAGCAGTCAGAATCTGATGAAATGAAAACAGGGGGTCTTCGTTTAAAGACAGAAACATCATGGCTGATTCACAGAACACAACAGTCAATTATAACCAGTTAGTCCCTTGGTGAGACTCAGATCAAAAGGAATAGTGAAGAAAGCAAACAAGCAAAAAACTGAATTCATGTCATTCAGCTCCTGATTTTTTTTTAATACCAAAATAGCATTAGAATAGTAACAGTAGTAATAATAATAACTAAATTAATTGTTCAGGTACTTCAGTGTAGGTGTCAGACTCCATTTTGGTATGATCGTTACTAGACACTTCTGTGGCACATACAGAAGCAAACCAGACTCGAATGAGTATGTGAGATGTAACTGCAAAGGTTTAATGGTATATCAATACCATTTGCTCAAACTGAGAATAAACTGAAAGACTGTGCTGCATCGGGACAGCAGAGGAAGTCACCCAACCTATGTGGATGACTTGCAGCTTCCTATTTGGTATTGCTGCTGCTGCTGACACTCTCTCACCATCCATTTCTTTGGCTTGCATGGTACCTTTGTTTCCTGTGCTTATTCAAAGTTATATTAGTGCCAGATACACTAGACGTACCTGTAACAACCTGTCAGATGCTATTTTACACCCAGGAGGTAACTGAAATCTATGAATATGCTCTAGAGCTTTCCATAAGATGGATGATTTTGATTCGTTCAGTCTTACACTCCTGTCATTACATGTAGTTCTAGTCTGTGCTCTTTGTTTCCCAAATGCTTTCTTCTTCTTCATTATCAGCTCACAAGATTACCTGGAATTTAAACAGGAGCTTAGCTTCAGTTAATTAGTATCTACTTTGTCAAGAGGTATCCCAGTTCTCTAAAGCAGGAAACCCTCCGTGAGCTAATAAGCACTCTGTGGGAAGCAAAGAAGTGTCAAGCTGTAAGAGCACATGCAAGGACCTGATTTCCCCAAATGCTGCCTTCCTCTGAGGTTCTTCCCATAGCTTACATCTTGCTCTTTAAAACCTCCAGCCTCCATCCTTCATATGTTACTGCTGCCTGGTACTGCTGTTTGCAGAAATACAGAACGCTGTAATCCCTGCCAAGCCTCAGAACGTACCTGTGAGGCAGCAGGATCAGTGCCATGAACGCTGGATCAGCAGTATATTCCTTAATGCTCGGTGTTTCACGCTGCTGCCCACCTGGCCGCCTCTCTGGCGGTCTTCACTCCATTTCTTGCTTGCCTTAGGCCATGCTGCTCAGGGGTGCCCACGCTGTGGCATGGCAGCAGGAGCATGGCCCTAAGTGCTGGCATGGGCAGGCTGTGTGGGTCCCCACCGTGCCACCGCTGTCCTTGCGGCAGTGCTGGGCCTGCATGTTGCTTGCGGTGTGAGCCAGGCTCCCCCAGACCCAGTGACTAACCTTGCCTCCTGATTGCCCACTGTGGCTGGGATGATCCAGAAATGAGCTGTTTTCTACATCTTAACCCTGCTTGCATCCGGCAAGTTTGTATTCTTACTCTCCCTGGGAAGCCCTGCCACATGAGTGCCTGCGAAGGAATGCATTTAATACGCTGCTTGCTTCCCCTGCCTTGCCCCACATGCCTGATGTGCTTCACGAAGCCAGGTAATTACAGGCCCCTGCTCAAGCACTTAAGCGCCCAACACAGGGCATGCGCAAGGCAGTCTTGTGTTCGGTACTTGGCCTAGGCCGTCCCTGTGGAGCGAGGTTTCACAATACTGGGGGCTGTGTCCATGCCTGCGCCAGCCACTGTGATGGTGGCATCCAAGGCCTACAGCATGTGCCTGGTGTCTTGCGGGCCCGGCTGATCGCGTGGCGGTCTGGGCCTGGCTCGCTTTGTGCCTGCAGAGATGGAGCACATGTAACGCCTGGCCATGCCCTTCAGTGCCATCGCCTATCCCGCCCGTTTTTCCGCCCGTTTTTGGTAACTCTGAAAACGTGAGCTGTAATTCAGAACTGATGCAGAAGAGGGCAGTCACGTATTGGCCTTCAAGGTTCTGGGAAGTAATGCTTTTGGGCGTAAACATGCAAAGTTTTGTTATTTCCACTGTCCCCAGCCTGCCGGTGACAGAGCTGGCTGTCCCCACGCTGCAGGAAAGGCCTGAAATATCTTCACAAAGACCAAAGAGTTGCTTGGTTACCCAGGTTGGTTCAAAGAGAGACGAACAACAAGCAACGTCTGCTGGAGCGCTTTTAGGCCTGACGATCGGTTAGAGTACACTCATTTTTCACTTTGAATTCAAAACATTTTGCTCTTGAAAAGATCTAGAAATTGGCCTTGAAATTCTTTTTACAGTTGTCGGTTTGAATAACTGATCATTTGATAAACTTGCCCTTTTATTAGTCACTTTGAAGCCTCTCAGCTACTTGAAAATAATTTGCAGAGTATTTCCTGAACAATTTATTTGACTACTTAAAAATGATTTGCAAAGTATTTCCTGGACAATTTATTTGAGATTACGTAGCATTTTAAACTTTACCTCCTTTAAATTGAAATATTTAACACTAATTTCTTTGACATTAATCACTGGTAACTTGACAGGTTCCTATAGTTAGGAAAATAGTCTCTCACTGTAAGCTGTTATTTCAGAAGTTTCCAGTAGTTGGTGTATTAGTTGAGTGTGTTGGTTGTAGATGGTTTTAGTATGCCTTACATGCTTTGCAATATGCTGCGTTATGGCTTTTGTCTCATGCACCTCCTTTGCATATAACTGAGGTTTTTCAGTTAGTTGTGATCGTCAGCATGGTTCATAGGAATGAAATTAGCTCTCTAGGCACAAAGAGATCTGAGCCTCCGATTCCATGGCTTTCCATCATGTGTAGTCACTTCAACCTACTCCAGAAGAGTATAGGATGCTGCTAAAACATTGTTTAGCACCTGTTCGGGGCAGGTCTCAGTGACAGCCTAAAACACCATGTAGGCTAATGCCATCTGAAAGACTATTGATTTTTAGCTCTGTTGAGTGAATTTTCCAAGACCTCGGGGTTTATTGTATCTAGTGTAGTCTCTTCCAAAGACAGGACTTTGCCTGATTCTCAGAGGTGCTTTGCATATAGAGTGCTTATTCCAGGTAATAGGAATTTGTTTGTTTGAGGGTTCTCAAAATAAATGTTTTCTTTAAAAAAAAAAAAATAATCACAAATATGAACTTGTACATTTCATGACTGATAGGTTTTTTTTGTCTATAGTTGCTGGCATTGTGCATTCTTGCCTATCTGCAAATTGCTATTTAGAGAATACTTTTGGTTGGCTTTCAACAAATATACCACTTACTTTTTTTGGAAATTGGATGTTAAACAAAAGGCATACAAGTCATACTAGAGTTCACATTCATATACTGCTTACTTCAGTAGAGCTACCCACAGCAATATAGAAAAATCATAGCATAGCTGGCATTTGTAAGCAAGCTAAGAATTGGGTGCCTAGAATCCACTGCTTCAGGAAGTTTGGGTTTTCTTTTTTCTTTTTTTTTTTTAAACAAACAGAATTGAGGTTCAAGCACATTCTAGGTGTCAAAAACAGCTGAGACACCCACCTGAACAAAATATGCAACGTAGGCTTTAGGGAGAAGTGACTGTTATCTGATGATGTCAGTTTATTCTTGTTTGCTTATAACTTTTTCCTTTCAGTAGTGAAATGCAGAAGATGCCAAGCTCTGCCTGGAAGCACCTTACTATTGAACCTTACCTGTGTTTACTTTTCTAGTGCTGAAGATATAGTAGTGAAAGTGCCAGGCAGCCAACTAACAACAGAGTATTTGGAAGAAAATGGTTTCACAGAGCCCATCCTGGTTCCAAAGAAGGATGGTCTGGGTTTGTCTGTGCCAGCACCCACATTCTACGTCAGCGATGTTGAAAACTACGTTGGTGCGTATGGGACAGCAGTAACGTTTTACTGCTAGAGTTTATTTGCTTCTTTAAAACTGGTCCCAGGGCTGTGAAAACGGCTCCCTTGCCTGGAATATCGCTGGTCTACCTTTTGGTGCAGACCAGCAGTAGGGCAGGGTGGCAGTCAACTGCAGGTTAAATAACAAGAGTCTTTTGGACTGTATGTCCAAGGCTTTGGAAAGATGAAAGGCTTTGGAAAGACGGAGGCAGCTCAAAACTTTACGGCCATGTAACCTGTATATAGGCTGATCAACATACACTATAGAGGAAGCCTGGAAGAGGCAGAAAGAGGGGGTTGCACACCCTGCACATATTCCTCCATCCCCCAGGTGTAGCAGAGAAGAAGTTTGGCTTTTGGTGTGAGTCAAAATAATCCCGGGGTAATTTTTTCTCCAGGAGCCAGCATGGTCCTAGTGGGCTGTGACTGTGAGAGGCGAGGGACTGAAAGGTAGCATGCACTGGCATTGCTTGCTACCTGCTAGCTCAGAATCAGTAGTATTTTCTCTTGTGATTTTACAGACAGCAATGAAAATGAGGTTTTGGGGGTAGGGGGTATATATGTGTGTTTTATGGCCAAAGGAGGAAGGAGGTTATGTTATTGTAAAATACTGACATCAGACCTTGAGCTATGCAAACTTTAAGTTTTATTATGTAGTGGTAGCCTGTAATTAGCAATTAATCCACGCTTGTTTCTTGTACCAACTTGTGTATCTTACGGTGAACCTGAGCCAGACCGCATTGTACTCGATAGCACTGTATTAAAATAGTCATTGTAGTATCAATAAATTGTTCCTTTGGGCCAAGTCTTAATTGATTGCTGCCATCTCACTTTCTATTGAAGGAATTACTAGACCGAGACTCCCACTCTGCAGAGGCAGTCCATTTCAACACTGGTGTCAGTTCACAGACAGAGCTTTTGTCATTGCTGCTGGTCATTTGGATTCGTGCTGGCATCCTTCGGTCTCTAACCTGGGCAGGGTGTTGTACTGCATCTTGCAAGTCATCACGTCATCCACCCTTGGAAAACATACCTTGGCCAGGAGCCATGAAACTGCTCTGAAGTCACTTGTCTCATCTCCACATCCTTTTTCCTTTAGCATGTGTGATCTTGTCTCTTCTTCTCTCTCACTCTGTCTCTCTTCTGTGTCAGTTCCAATGAGATTACAGAATCACACAGAATCACAGAATCGTCTAGGTTGGAAGAGACCTCCAAGATCACCTAGTCCAACCTCTGACCTAACACTAACAAGTCCTCCACTAAACCATATCACTAAGCTCAACATCTAAATGTCTTTTAAAGACCTTCAGGGATGGTAACTCAACCACTTCCCTGGGCAGCCCATTCCAATGCCTAACAACCCTTTCGGTAAAGAAGTTTTTCCTAATATCCAACCTAAAATTCTAAGATTCTTGTTCCTTCCAGTGTTCTGGTAAACTGCCGTCCTTTTGGAGATATGACTCCAGCTCTAATGTACGTCTGTGTTTCAGGGCTCCCTTCATCTCCTTTTATAACCTGCTAACCACTTCTCCTTTTGTGTGGTACTTACCAGGCCATTGACCTATTCCCCAAACTGGTGGATGCTGTCAACAGCCACTGTTGTTCTTGATTGCCTTTGTTCCTCTTGCAGCGACTGTGTGCAGTGAGATAACTATGAATAAAGGAGAATTCAAGACCCCTGATTTCTATCCCATTGCTTCTACAGGAAACATATTTTCCTTGCCCATCTGCTACACTTAGCAGATTTTCTTGTTTGACCTAGGTGCTGCTCATGTATCTGCTGGCTTTCTCTCAGCGTCTAGCTGAAATAGTCCACCTCCCCCCCCCCCCCCCCCCCCCAAAAAAAAAAAAATTGTTAATGAAAAGCTGAAGGGAAGAACATAGGCTATTTAACCCAAAGCTGGCACCAGATTTTTAAAGTGAACAGAACAAATACAATGCTGGTGTAACCTCCATGGGATTGGTTGGCTTCAGTGAGATTTCGCAAGCAGGAATTTATTTCACTGTTTTTAATTTATTACATTGGACCTAGAATGTCTTCTAGAAACAATCTAAAGCAAGTAGTAGAGGATGGAACACCACAAATGAGATTGCCAAATATGTCATTACTGTGCTGGTGTTTTGTAGGGGGAAAAATATTTTTTTTCTCTCCTAATGTGATAAAAAAGTCAAAAATTTCATGGTACACCTGAAATATTTCTTTAAAAAAATCATAAATAAAATCTTTAATAGAGCATGAGGAAAACCATCCTGAAAGATCTGCTTGACAAGATATCCTGTACAGTATTGCACTCAATCACAAGAAATTTACGGTGTGGTGGGTAGGGCTTACTCCATAGATATTCAGGTATTTGCATATAATTTTCACCAAGCAAATAATGTCTGTAATGAAAAATAATATTAATCCTTTAAAAATAAAAACTATGGAAATAATTTTATCATGGGGCATGAATAAAAAAGTACCATTTTATATATATGCAGTTTATGTATGTAAACCAAATAAATTACAAAGGCTAAGAAAATCAACAAATAAAAAGTTTGAGATGTTTCTGGAAATGTTAACTCACACCCAAGCATACAAAATGGGACAAGTCAGGCCACCAATCAATCTCCCTTTTTCATTGAATTAATTTTTAGGACCAGAGAGAAGTGTTGATGTCACTGATGTCACCAAACAGAAAGACTGCAAGATGAAGCTGAAGGAATTTGTGGATTACTACTACAGTACAAACAGAAAAAGGGTCCTCAATGTGACTAACCTGGAGTTCTCAGATACGAGGTGAGCTGGTCCAGCCTGCGGCACTACGCGGTGCCCTGGGGTCTGACTGCTGCATTCTGAACAGCCTCCACCTTCTCTAGTGGTTCCCTCCTTAACAAGTACTGCTCTAGCCTTGGGATCCTGGTTTCTTGTGATGCTGACAAGTATGGCTTTGTCCATATGTAGCCATTTTAGGGAAAGCACGGAAATGAAAGTGCTGTAGCTGTATGAAGAGTATGGTGTGTTGTGGATTGGTTGGGCCAGAATTTTTCATGGTAATTCAGACATGCATATCATCACCATTCACATGCCATCAACATTCACATATCAGAATGGAACATTTTTACATCTTTTCATTTTTATTTTAACTCCAGTAGTACAGGTATAGTTAATTCAGTTCAACTGTATACTAGAGAGTTACAACTAGGACATAACTAGTTGTTCCAGGAGAGAATTCTCTGCCTTGTCCTGGTGGTGAGTGATAATGTCGTACGTTCCTATTATGATCTTAGATGGGGCTTGACACATACTGGTAAGACCCAAAGAAAGAAGGACAACATGGATTTGTGGGAGAATATGGACAAAAGGGGGTCTTTTATATATATATGTATATATATATATATACATATATATATATATATAATATAAACTATTATATTATGAGAGATGAGACTCTTGATGGATGTAAATCAGCGACAGCTCTTCTTCCAGATTAAGGCAACCTCTTAACGTGTTGATCTCCTTGGAACATTCTTTTTTAAAATATGTTGTGACATAGTGAACACCCTATTCATACAGCACTGGCAAGAGTGAATTGTATATTGCTTACTGAAATCTTCTGTTTAAAGTAAATAGATGAGATGTGGCTCTAGGTATGGAATAACATGTCACTGGATGTCCTCGAATGAGAGTAAGTTTGAAATGATTATGATTTTGTAGTCCTATATTATGTGTTAAAGTTTCAGTCTCGGTGCTTTTGCAAGTTAACCTGTAATTTGGATGACAGCAGTTCAGAACTAGAGTGATGCTGACGTCTCAACAGAAAGTTGGTGTGTGTGTGTGTGTGTGTTTAACAGTACCAGATGAGCTCTGCATTTGAGGCTGAGGTGCTTTAGTATTTCAGTGAGACATATGTCATGATACTGGCTATGTGAATATCATCAATCCTTAACGACAGGAAAACTACTGTTCTTCTCATGCTTTAAATTATATGCTTTACATATAGGATAATCAGTTGATGTAAATGCCTAAGAGTTCAAGTTATTGCTTTGTGCTTTATATAGCTGTGATTTTATTCTATAAATAGGTAGATGCATCTATAATATATTGAAGTTTATGCAACTGTGTAATTATTTTTACAGTTCTTGTAGTCCTTCTGGGTATCTAATGCTTCTAATGGGAAGTGTTAATGGAGGAAAAGATTCCTTTTTGTATAAACACAACACAGAAAATGATGAGTGTCAACAACAACAACAAATAAGAATGGTAGCTTTGGGGACCATTCTATTTTAGCTGAGGACAGTAGACTTAATATAGCCTTTAAAAAGTAAGCTGATGAATAATTACAAGTTCATTTATTTTTAAGCCATTTTAACCTGAAGCCCTGTAGTTAGTGTTTTAGTAGTGCACACCCATTCCTGCAGAAGGCATCTGTAGTAATTACAGGCTTCTAAGATTACCAGTATTTTCAGTAGGAATTTTTTAGCTTTCTGCCATTATCAGAGAATAACGGGAGGTCTTTTATTCTGAAGGACTACTGGTGCTGTCAGTCATATGCTGCTAATTTAGACATTAACTAGCAAATATTTTATCTCTTAGCACAGACAGTGACATTTTAATTGAATGCACTGCTCTGTCTTTCCCTGCCATTTTAAATGGGGCTATTGTTATCAGTATTTGACAGTGAGTATAAATGACACATGGGAGCTTTTAATTTTAGTTTGAAGTGCAGATACTCTTACGGAAGTGATATTTTAGAGTGTCCAACAGTGAACTTCAACCTCCTGCAAATAGTAGGCCAAATTTTCACTATTTAAATATAAAATTTAACACATTTGGGGATGAAAGACGTATAATACTTGCTTCTTACGCCACCACATCATTTTGGCTGTGATTAATAATATACGGTATGCTTATATAATTTATATAATGTATTTAAATGGTATGTTTACTTTAAATAAGACAATATATAAATTAATTATATATCATACTTTAAGTATATTAACATTATCAACCCAAATTATATTTTTTCTTCTTCAGAGTTTTTCATGTAATTTAATCAATCTAAATAAAAAGTTAACTGATTTTCAGCAGCAGATCAAGACTTATTTAGTTCACAAGTCTGAAGTATCAATGCTGTAAATATTATTACTATTACGTTTAACCTGAAAGTTGTTAAGATTTACTAGACCACTTATGTAAGAGTGCACACCTTTCACTTCTCTGAAGGGGGCTGAAAAAGTGGCTGGGATATAGCACAATTGGTAACTGAGCCTGCATAGCAAGAGGCAAGAACTGGAAAATATAAACAGTTCATCATAAATATTGCTACTGAAAGAATTCAAAGGGTCATTGCTGCATCGTCATACTTAAAAAGCCTTAGATTTATATCTGTAAACAGTTTTCACAAATTTTCTGAATAAAAAACAGTTCCACTGATATGTAAGCTGTTGCTTCATATTGCCATTGAAGTAATAGAGTCAGAGTCCACTTTTGGTTGTATTGGGATTCTTGCATTATTATTATTATTTTTTTTTTCTTAAAAGATGCATGCTTGTTTTTAATTCTCTCTATAAAGGATGTCCAGTTTTGTAGAACCTCCAGATATAGTTAAGAAGTTGTCCTGGGTGGAAAACTATTGGCCTGATGATGCTCTTCTGGCTAAACCAAAAGTTACCAAGTACTGCCTGATCTGTGTGAAGGACAGCTACACAGATTTCCACATAGATTCGGGAGGAGCTTCTGCATGGTACCATGTGCTGAAGGTGAGGGTTCATCTTTTTGCAGTGTATTTAGCAACGAACTACATTTTATATGTGAAGACCATCCTAAAATTCTCTTGATCTCATTTTTTTCCCCAATGGTCCTCTTATACACATAAGAAATGTGCAAAGCCTTAACTGCTGTCAGTGGGTACACTCTCAGTAGTGCCAGGGTTTACTTGTCATGTGGAAGTTGTTGGTGTATTCTCACTCTATTAGGACGTGAATATTTGTTTAGTGCCTTCTGCAAGCACATCTCCTAAGACCTGGAAGATATTACATCCTGCTTTTGCAGGGTAAGGGAACCTGACACTACAAACCTTGTGTACCATCTGCCCCACAAATCTGAGCAAATGTAGTCAGCTAGTGATTTAATTATTTCAGCCCTTCTTTACAAAACTGACTAGTAAGTTTTACTTAAATAGTGTTAAAATATGTAATGCTATATATTTATTTATTTAAATATTTGTGAGTGCTTGTATCCATGTCAGTGCAGCTTTGATTGATTTGGCTGCTGGTTGCTAATTTTGTGTTTTCTAATTCAGGGAGAAAAAATATTTTATCTCATCAAACCAGCCTCTGCAAATATTTCTCTCTATGAACGCTGGCAATCAGCAGCAAACCACAGTGAAATGTTTTTTGCAGACCAGGTAGATAAATGTTACAAATGCACAGTTAAACAAGGACAGACACTCTTCATTCCTTCAGGTGAGCAGGTGATTACAGGTGGGGTTTACTGTTTGTTTTACAGCTGCCGAAACAGCATGTCCAAAGTGCTAGAGGAATGTGATTTGACCACCTTTCTCTGACAAAGTATGAAGTCTAACTCTCAGTAGAAGTCTAATTTTATGTGCTTAAAAAACAACAACAACAACCCCTGAACTTTTACTGTTTTCTCTCAATATTTTAACAGCCTTTTAAAAATATAACTAGTACATACAGCGTTCCACTTTTGGTCTACCTGGGTTGAAGTAACTCCCAAGTCCTCTCTGTATGTCCAAGCATGACATTGATGTTTTGTGCCACAGTATCTAATGGAGAGCTCACGTTGCATTGCTTGCTTCACTTCTTGGTTGTTGATTCCCTTTGACACCAAGGTGCCTGCATGGTGTGAATGTGTGTTTATGGTTTCACAAGAGGCTGAAGACCAGGGTGTCACAGATTTTTATAGGCTACTTCATAGACTCAGGCTTTCATTGTAGGTTGAGTGGTGAATTTTGTTTTTCTCAGTTCCTAGGATGATATTCATAAAGAATATTCATTTCTCTCATGACCATGTGTGAAGCAGATGGTGGAATAAACATTGAACAATGTATGGAGATTGACTAATTTAGGTAGATTTTAGTGTGAAAATAAGTGTTTGGAAAACACCTGTTTCTGACACTGCAATAAAGTCAGTGTCAGGAATTGTCAGTGATGTGAAAACAGCTACTATTATGTAACTGCTGCTGCTTTTAACAGCAATAAAAAAGTAAAGGCACTTGTGGCAATATATTCCCTTCGCTGTCTGTCTATTTGAAATAGCCACAGTCGAAGGTGGTCCTGGGACTGTGAGTGAAAGGTGCTTAGCAAGTTCCTGGACTAGGCCTTACTAGTGCAAATTGAACAAGGGCCCGAATGCAACTTTGTTCAAAGCACAGGTGGTTCTAGTGCTGACTTGGACTGAAGAGCTGTGTTGGTATGTAGGAAGTAAGTTGTAGAGTGAAGTATGAAGTTCACGTAGTGAATACATTGTTTGTTACTATGGGCCCAGTATTTATTCTCAAGGATCTTTTCTTTCTCTTCTAGGTTGGATTTATGCAACTCTAACACCTGTAGACTGCCTGGCCTTTGCAGGACATTTTCTACATAGTCTAAGTGTTGAAATGCAGATGAGGTAATCTGTTTTTAAAATCTTAATTTAGGTAGAGGGTCAGGTTTTAATAAATTGGTCATTCTCTCTCATAATAATTATCCTGCGTTTGCAGTGGTGTTGTTGATGTAGCTTCTTTGGGAGAATTTTGGAAAGCATACCCATATTTGTCCCCTTGACCAGTTTCTCCTTTGCTGGGTTATTCCAAGCCCATCTTTACACCTGTTACATAGTGCATGGAAGAATATGTGAGGTGTTTGGACTGAAATGGCCAGATTCTGAAGGGAGAATTGTTAAAAACTGTCAGGATGTTTGTCTTAGAACATGCCATTTGCCTTCTGGACACCTATTCACCTGCTCAGATGGGCTCTTTGCCCGGTGTAAAACAATAGAAGTAGTCTCTACTGATGTTGGACAAATAATGCAATAAAAATATCTTACATCTATATCACAGTTTCTTACTAGCGTTATTTTTATGTTTTGCTTTTGGTCTGATGCCAGAGTACTTGGTGGCAGCACAAAGAAATATCCTTCCATGTGTACTGCGAAGTGAACCTCAGGCATTTATGAGCAGTGCTTGACACTGTGCAACATACTTGTGACCTGCTTTGCTTTTAAGTTCAGTTTGCTTTGTATTGCAGGGCATATGAAGTAGAAAGACGATTGAAAATTGTCAGTCTAACTCAGTTTCCAAACTTCGAAACTGCATGTTGGTATATGGGAAAGCATCTATTAGAGACATTCAAAGGTAAAACTGCTTTTCTTTGCCTGCCTTAATTGCTTAGATTTGGGGGCCTGAAAATAGTTACTCTTATTTTCTGCTGATGAGCCACAGGTTGCCAAAAGCAGTCTTGCTAGTATTTAAAAACTACTTCTAACATGTCAGCTGAATGTGCAGGTGTGGTCCAGCTATCACCTTAATCAGCCTGCCACCTTTCTCTAGGAAGGACCTTAGCCATCCCTCTTACCTATACTCAAGTAAAGATTTCATCTCCTTTGTTAAAAATATTTAAGTTGCTTCAGAGGCAAATAATGTTGTAACCAACTACCTAGGCTGGGTAGTGTAAGTTACGGATTCATTCCCTGTCTTAACGTAACGAGCTGCTTTCTTTGTCAGCCCAAGGCACATGGAATAGTGCCACCTTTTCTCATAATTCTGATGATTCTGGTGGAAGTACATTGGCAGGTCATATGTATACATGGGTCCACGGGAACATCAGTGGTGGGGTCAGCAGGGCAGCAGGAGCACTCCGAATTAAAGCAAAGTTTTCTGTGACATTCAAAATCTTCTAAATCATATTCCTTCAGAGTTGATCCAAATGTCCATGCATGTTATGTTCTCTACAAATTTGGGCTCGCTTTTCTCCTTGCCTCTATTTCTGATTATGGAACGTGTCTAGAGACACCCACCAGATACATTTACAACAATTTATCTAACTAGTAAGGTGTGGGGTCCCTCGGAGTGTTGCTTGGAAGGGGGCCCCCTTGTGACAGACACTAAATAAAAATTGTAACGAGCAGAAAAGTTTAGACAAGCTTGTACTCATGGAGAAGTGAAATGCTGTGTGCAGGATAGCTTTGTTTCCACATACTGGTACTTGCTTTTTCAGACAGAATGAAACAACCTCTCACGTCAGCTTTGTAAGCCCACAGCCTAGGATGTATGAACGTGGAAGCTAGCTTGAATATGTGACCAAGAAAGGAACCAAGATGACTGCCAGTGTAAACATAATTTACAGGAACCACAGTATAGAAAGGCAGAGTTGGATTTATGACACAGTAAATATACTCCTTATTACCATCAAGTTACAATAGGGATTTGTTTGCGGTGACCAACTTTTAAGTTAACTTTCACAGTTTAAACTTTTTCAGATTAGAGAATTCATGTAGAACCACTTCAGTTCTCAGCATTTGAATGGCACTGCTTTTTCTCTGTTTAGGTTTGCACAAAGCTGGGCAACAACCACCTGCTCATTTACTCCAAGGAGCAAAAATTCTCAATGGTGCTTTCAGGTCATGGACTAAAAAACAGGTGGGAGAAGACCCTATTTTAATATTGTGTTCCTCAGGTTTGTCAGTCATGGGAACAAAGAACAAATGCTAGAACAGACAGTATCATCGCAGCAAAACACCTCACTCTAGAATCCCAAAGAGAAGGGACCAGGAGAGCAGGGAAGGAGGGTGACAGCTGGGGTTTCATAATGCTACATGAGGAGTCAGCAGGGAATAAGAAAGGTACCATCGGAGTTTTAAAAATATCAGTTCTGCTTATGGTCAACAGGATACTGAATGAGTGTTTTCCATGGCTCTGAGCATTTTCATGTACCAAATCAATTAAGTAGAGGCTGTGTATGTGAGCAAGGCCTAGAACAACGCCTGCATTTTTGTGTGCACAAGGTGCTCAGTTCCTGCAAATCAACACATCAGTTAAGCCAGGAAATACATATATGCCCAGAGAGATGGCTTAAAGGGATTTGCAGCCTGAGTTTCCCACAGCGGTCATTTCAGCCGCGTTATTCTTGTATGCATTGCTCCAAAAATTTGGGGGAATTAGCTGCAAGAGGCAGGCCATTCAATCATAAAATGGGAACAATTTGAGAAGGGGTGAGCAGCTGAGTAAACAATGTTGCATACACAGTTTAGATCACTTAGGTGGCTGTCTCAGATTTAAACGTAGTCAGGGTCTTGGCTGCTTCCTACTGCAAAAAGACAGTCTGAATTCAGAATTGTTCCTGATTGCCTGTAGTAGGACTGTCTGATGCAGAATCCCTTTTCTTCATGTCACCCTCTTTATTTTCTCACTTGCCATGCAAATGAGAAGTAGTGAGTGAAAGGAAGTCAGACTGTGTTGGCAGTTAGGTAAATTTGAACTTTGAATATTGTAACGTGGCATGTGAATGAAAACCTCAGTCCTGCCAGGGAGCTCCCAGACCACTCTGCTGACAAGGTATGTGCCTATCGGGTCCACTGAAAACAACATTCTGAGACAACCTTTCCTTGTAGATGTAGAAAAGGAGTTTCTCACAGAATGTCATGTAAGGGGGTAAGCAAACTGATGTTACAGTTGTGAACATGCAATAATTTGTAAGTAGTTGTCCTGAAGGAACAGCAATAACACCTAGAAGGGGAAATAAAGTGTATTTTTTTTTCTGTATTACTGATGTAGTCAGTATTGATTTGAGTAGTTTGGAAAAAACATTGATGTGTCACTTAACGAGTTTTAGTATATTTTTGCAAAAAAATCATGCACAGAAACAGCAGTCTGGCTTTGTTCTGGTTTAGGCTTTAGCAGAGCATGAAGATGAACTACCAGAAAACTTCAAACCAGCACAGCTTATCAAGGACCTTGCCAAAGAAATACGATTAAGTGAGGTTTGTGCTCTTTTCGTCATGTTAACTACACTGTTCATTTTTTAATAAGCTAGACTTTAAAACAGAGGACTTGAAATAAATGAATCTTTTTATCCCTATCTTGTTTGTTAAAATAATTCATGAGAGGTTTAAGCAGTAGGGTTACTTTTCAGGACTCTTGTCTGTGGCTGACTGGCCACATGTTTTGGGCTCCTGTTTGCTGTCTCCTTGACTTCATGCTCTGCCTGCCTGCCCTACGTCCTTCCTCCTCCACGACATGCTAGCAGGACAGGCCACAGTCCTGTCTCCATCCTTATTTTTCCTTTCACATAGCTGCTTCCTACCCACGAATACAGTAGAGCTCAGAAAATGTTGTTGCCATCTCCTAATCATGCTCAATATACTGTGTCCTTTTTCTTATGTTCGTTGGTCTTACCTGTGATGTTGTCTGAGCTAGGAGCTATCTATCATTCTGGACATTGGCCTAGTAGGAGGCCTTGCTCTTGGCTGGTTTCTAGGCAGAGTTATTATATTAAGCATAATCATTATATTAAAAAACAAAACAGAAACAAAAAACACACAAAAAAAAACCAACAACCCACAGAGGTTGTATTGAGCTGTTGTCTAGTAAGTCTGGTATCATGTTCCACTCGGAGGTGTGTGACAGTGCAAGGTGATAGCAGCTAGTTCATTTGTGCTTTGAGAAGAAGGTGTTGCATTCTAACTATATCCAAAGACCTCAAAATTGAAATCTATCTTACCCTCTTTGATGCAGTATGTACTTTTTATTGATTGTCAGAATGGCAAGTTAAGCAGAAAATAACTTCTTTATAATTAGTCAGGTATTGTCAGTTTTAATTGGGCAGCTATTTCACTGCTTATTTTACCTGAGGGCATGAAATACGATTCTGCTACATTATCACATCTGAATTAAATTGAAGTGATTGTACTCAAACTGATTAGCATTTTAAACAAAAGACCATTCATGTTATACGTTTGTTTGTGTGGGCAGTCCATTGAAGAGTCCTACCTGATATAACCTGGTGAGAGTTAACTTCCTCAGCACTGGAGTTTCTCCAGGCCGACCTTGTGCTTGAGCAGCAGCTGAAGGGAAATTAGTGGTGGGCAGAACGCTACTGTGACACGTGGTGTGGTGTCCATTCCCTGAGATATGGATGCTGTTACTCCTATATTGAAGGAGGTTTCTCTGGTGTTTGTTTCCGTAAGGACGGGAGGGTGCAGGGGAATATCTAACATGATACAGGTGGATCTGAATGCCTTCCTATTTTGTGCCAAACTACAGAATGCTTCGAAAGCCAGCAAAGCAGACACGAGTGCCAACACAAATGCTGAGGAGATCTGTCCTGTGGAGAAGGAGGACGCACCATCACCCGTCCAAGTGACATCTCCACCCCCACCTGTAGAAAAGCTCCCTAAAAAAAAGACTCCCAAAACTGTGAAAACCCCCAAACAACTCAAGCCATCTAAGCCTCCTAAACCCCCCAAGCCTCCCAAACCCCCCAAACCTCCCAAAACACCAAAAGTCAAGGGAGAAGGAAAAAAGAAAGGAAAGAAGGCAAAAGAGAGTCCACCGCCAGCCATCCCGAATCTTGACTTGCTGGAGGCACACACAAAGGAGGCTTTGACAAAGATTGAGACGCCAAAGAAGGGAAAGGTGGGTCGTATTTTAACCTCCCCCCTGTTTTTGTCATAGTGGGGATAAAATCTCTCCTTAGGTCTCATGGAAAACAAAATTAAGCAACACAGTGTGAAACCCTGTCTTTACTGAAGTAAATGAGAGTTTTGCATTTGCCTTTTTTTTTTTTTTTTAACCTGGCTGCTCAATTTGATTTGACTGTTTGTTTGGTAACTCATTTGATATGAAGAAAGAAACCTACTATTTCAAGCTGAGTCTGGCAAACTACTGCCAGGTCCCTCTCCAAACTAAGGTGAGATGAAAATTAAGACTTTTTTTTTTTTTTTTTTTGCCCCTGTACTCTTACATGAATATTTCAAGTGTTATTATCACTTTTGCGTTCATTTCCATGATCAGTCCATCAGACAAGATGGACTTTTTTCTGGGGCATCTTGTTTGCATGAGATTTTGCTCAAGAATGAGTGAACGAAGATAAAGCACTAGTTTGCTTCTGGTTTTGCCCATGTAGGACAAGTTTCATTTTGATGTCTGTTAATGTAAATTTTGCTGTTGACCTCAGCAGAGGCCAAGATTTCTTTGAGGTCCTGACAGAATAATGCATTGTACACTTTATTTATTTTTTCTTAAGAAGAATCCATAAGACTTTTCTAAAATGCTTCTGAATTTCCTAGTAGTTTGTATGCAGTTTGCCAAACCTGTCCATGGAGCAATAGGCAGGGAGGTTAACATGCTTTTACAGTAATCTTGTCTGTTACTATATGAAGGAGAAATGCAGCTAATCTTCTGCAGTCTCTGAAACAGCAATATTTGATTGAATCTCACATTTGAATTCAAAAAGGGATAAATCAGAAAAGGAGTTCTCAAAAATATGCCATCTTATATTCTAGATAAAAATGTATTTGTGTAACATGCCAGTGCTCCATCCTCATTAAGAGTACAAGTTGATTTTCTTCCCCAGGCTGCAAAGAATGTTTTAAGTGTTCCCAATAAGGAAACAGCTAATAAGCAGAATGAGGTGGAGAAATTTGAAGCTCGAGAGCAAAATAAAAGCAAAACAGAAGCCAAATGGAAATATAAGGTAAGGTCTCCTGTTAAGTTTTGTTGCTGGTTCTGCCACATAGAGATAAGTCAATGGTGGAGAAATGTTTACAGGCCTACCTAAGCAGAGAGTACGAGTCACCAATTTTCAGTTCCCAATGAAAAATTTTTGAACAGAAAACAACAAAGTAAGCACAAATAAAGGAGGTGTATGACTGTTTTTCAAAAGCATGTGCTGAATTGTCCATTCTTATCCTTAATGAAGCTGGTAGGAACACTTCTAATAAATTTTTCAGTGCTGATCACTTTTGTGGTTCTTGCTCTAACCTAGTTACAGTACTTTAAGTCTGGAGTAGTTCCAGATCAATAACTCCTGATGGCATAAAAATATTGTTAATGAAATCTGAATCACGCCCCATAGACTAAAAGCTTGCCTCCCAAGAGAGCTAATGTAGGGTGAGAAAAATTCATCCATAGAATAAACTAATTTTTCTCCAGGTACCTTTTAAAACAGGGTGACACAGGCTTTCTCGCAAAAATAGCTGTCTGAATTTTGCTTACTTCGCGAACTTCTAATGACAAAGGTGCAAAAAAATTCCTTGAAACAGAAGCATGTGTCTTTTCTTGTGCAGAAAGCTACTAAGAATCCTGACCTTTTAACAGAGACATCTGAGTTCTAAATTTTGTGTTAAAAACAGTCACGGTTAGCGTGATCAGATCAATATATACCAGTTAATTACCTAGCCAGTACAGCTTAGGAAAGTATTAGGGCTATGCTTAAAATATAATTGAAGACTAAATGACTTTGATATTGAATTCGTAATTCAAGCTCTTCTGAAGGTGTGAAAGAAGCAAGTGGAGTCTGGGAATAAAATGCGGTCATGTTACAGGCACTGTGCTAGATTCTGTCCTTAGCTGCACAAGCATGATGATGAAGAGCAGTGTTTAATATTTTACTTCAGTCTGTACCAATTTTAGAGAGCTGTACTTAAATTTAACATCAGGCATATTTGTGGTGGGCCCTGCTTAAACTGGTGCTGAAGTTCTTCTTGACCAGGGACGAGTCCCTGAACTAGAACCCATCTAGTCTAAGGAAGACTATAATTCTCTATTACTTACCTCATTTGCAGGGCATATTTTTTCTATGTATAGGTCAATGGATTCTCTGACATTACCTAGGAATCTGAAATATTAGCAACTCATATAACTGATTTTATTGTTTTTTTTTGGGGGGGTCTTTTTGCATTTCAGAACAGTAAACCTGATTCACTATTAAAAATGGAAGAGGAACACAAATCAGAAAAGACGCCTTTATCAGGAAATAAGGACAATAAATTTACGTTCTCTTTCTCTAATAAGAAGTTGCTTGGGTAAGTAAAAATATTAGAATATTCATTAATTAGAAAATTAAAAAGTCTAGTGATTATTTTTTTATACAAGAAGGTGAAAATCTGTCTTTATGGTCAATGTAGAAAATACACTTATACAAAAAGTTTTTTACTATAGAACTTGATTTTACCTTGAATCCATCTTGGTTGTCCATAACAGCAAAGATCTACCTTTGAGTCTGGGATTTTGCTTGAGACTACTGCCTTCAGTATTCATGCTATGTCTTGTTTTTTGGCACTTCAGGTTCTTACTAGTTTAAATTTGTTATATTAAATGATTTTGTGCAGGTCCTATTCAGGGTATATAAAAAAAAAAGCAACAACAAAAAAACTTTTAAATGAACACTGCATGCCAAAATTCCATGCTGTGTGTCCATTATGTATATCGTGTTATACTTTGAGACAACTTAATTTGTAGTGCTTATTTCAAGCCAGGAAAGCTGCTCTGGTCTGCATTGTATTTGGGGATATAAATTGTAGG
The DNA here is from genome assembly GCF_964211835.1 of Anser anser. Lineage (NCBI taxonomy): Eukaryota > Metazoa > Chordata > Aves > Anseriformes > Anatidae > Anser > Anser anser. Next base: position 4,073,747 of record NC_139733.1, read on the forward strand.
TACAGTAACGTGTTTGTAAAATGATTTAAATTGCTCTGGCACCTTTGAAAGTGTTCAGATTGACTGAGATTTCTGTATGAGGAAAGGTATTCATTGTCTTCCTCTCTGTCTATTCTCAAAATGTTTCCTGGTCAGTATATTGTTACTGATTTGTAATTTTTTTTTGCAGTTCAAAGGGAGTCAAAACCCAACTGAATACTAGTGTGTTTGGGTCACTGCAGAATTTTAAAGAAGATAAAGCAAAACCTGTACGAGATGAATATGAGTATGTGTCAGATGATGGTGAGCTAAAAATTGATGAGTTTCCAATCAGAAGGAAGAAAAACACTACAAAAAGAGAACTGCCCTGTAAGAATATTTTAAGAATATTTTCTTTTTTTGTCTGTGTGACAGAGTCTTATGTGTTCGCTGTCCAAAACTAGTCTTTATGTTATGTGCTTTACAGTAAAGAAAACCATACCTTAACTGTTAGTCAAACATAACTGTGTTTGAATTGCTTTCAAAGTAAAGGCTTACGAGTGCTACTGTTTAGAAAAGGACCATGACTTACTTTTCCTCTTTTTTATTCAGTTTTATCAGATAAAAAAGACACTCTGCAGCATACTCCTGTTAAAAAGCCAAAGGTGGAGTCGGTGTCATATAAGGTATGGTAATTATTGTAACTATCACACGTGAACACCCATTGTATATCTCTTAAAGTATGTGGGGCTTATCCAAAATTGCCTGGAAAGTTGTCTCAGATCTGCTAGGCAGTGCTTAATGGCAGCTATGCAATATGCCTTGCTATAATCATCAGTGACTTTCGTTCACAAGATAATAGTGTCTTTTTTCTGCCCATGTGAGGTAACAGCACTGTAAATGATGGTAGTGAAGACTTCTTTCAATTGTCACATCCTCAGCCTGCCCAGAACAGATAGCATTCAGACATTGTAAAGACTAAGCAGAATTTGGCTTGCACTGCTTGTATGTGATTAGGCCTGTTGGGAAACATTTGTAGGGACCATGACAGTTGAACAGTATCACAAGAGAAGAAGCAAGCCATAAGAAGGAATGGGAAGGGTCAGAAGGAGCTTTATGTTGTGCGTGGCTTGATGTTACATTGTTGATGGGCACAAGTGTCTGTCCCGGGCTGTGTTTTGACCTGTGTCCCCCCCTTTGAACACTGATCATTAAAGATTTCCATGTTCATGTTTGACAATGAAACTCAGAGTAATGCTAATAGAACTGAAGGCATGTCATTTGGTGTTTCACATTACTGGAAGTCCTATTATGTACCAATTAAAGGTTTTATTTACTGTCACTTAGCAGAGTCTCCATCTGTCTATTATGGGCTTACATCTGGAATGCCCTGGGCTCAGACGGATATTTTAGCATGTCCCTAACTTGAGGCAGTGTCAGTGTGCCCGTTGATAGCTTTGCATCAAGAAGCTTAACAGTACAGGCATAAGTTTGCTCTTATTTGAGTTAGCGTTGTAGCTCAATGCTGGAAATTAAATGACATGCTGAAATGTTTTGTCTAACTGTGGTTGATATAAATCCACATTCTAATACCTGAATCAATCATAGAAAGAAAAACAGCTTGTTAACACAGAACTGTAGGTGACTGAAATATTTAGCCCTAAGAGCTAAACAGTTTTCTTCATCCTGGTTTGCCTCAGGGATGTTCAAGAATAAATGCATATCTCCTTCCCTCAGCCTGGAGTTGAAGTCTGGAGCGTAGTGCAGAGGGAGCAGGGCAAAACATGCTGATATCTCATTGCATGGAAGTTTAAGAAAGAAGACTAGTTCCTGAACTAGTTCCTTAAGTTCAACAAGGCCAAGTGCCGGGTCCTGCACCTGGGCTGCAACAACCCCAAGCAGAGCTACAGGCTGGGAGATGAGTGGCTGGAAAGCTGCCTGGCCGAGAAGGACCTGGGAGTATTGGTGGATAGTCGGCTGAATATGAGCCAGCAGTGTGCTCAGGTGGCCAAGAAGGCCAACGGCATCCTGGCCTGTATAAGAAGCAGCGTGGCCAGCAGGTCGAGGGAAGTGATTGTGCCCCTGTACTCGGCTCTGGTGAGGCCGCACCTCGAGTACTGTGTTCAGTTTTGGGCCCCTCGCTACAGGAAGGACATGGACGTGCTCGAGCGAGTCCAGAGAAGGGCGACCAAGCTGGTGAGGGGTCTGGAGAACAAGTCTTACGAGGAGCGGCTGAGGGAGCTGGGCTTGTTCAGCCTGGAGAAGAGGAGGCTCAGGGGCGACCTCATCGCTCTCTACAGTTACCTGAAAGGAGGCTGTAGAGAGGTGGGGGTTGGTCTATTCTCCCACGTGCCTAGTGACAGGACGAGGGGGAATGGGCTAAAGTTGCGACAGGGGAGTTTTAGGTTGGATGTTAGGAAGTACTTCTTTACCGAAAGGGTTATTAAGCATTGGAACGGGCTGCCCAGGGAGGTGGTGGAGTCACCATCCCTGGAGGTCTTTAAAAGACGTTTAGATGTAGAGCTTAGGGATATGGTTTAGTGGAGTACTTAGTGTTAGGTCGGAGGTTGGACTCGATGATCTTGAGGTCTCTTCCAACCTAGAGAAATCTGTGAATCTGTGAATCTGAAGAAAGAAGTAGTGGCAGCCTAAGCAACAATGGCTAGAACTTTGGAGGCCTGAAAGCCGGCAGGAATGGAGAAAAAAAGTTGTTTTATTATAGTCTACAGTGCATAGAGGTATCAGCCCTAGAAAGTCAGTTAGTTGCAGGTAGCTTCCTTCAGCGTCCTCAGATGGTACTCATGTGTCTGTCCCATTCCTTTGTTCCATATTCCTGTTCTTTTGTAGCGGGGATGGTGGAAATGGGTCTGTCCCTGCGTCTGAGCTGGCCAAGCTAAGCATCTTGCAAGATACAGACCTAAGCCATGATGTCTGGGCTGATAGATACAGCCACACGCTCACTTCTGCTGCTGCATGGGTCTCAAAACCAGGAGCAGTGGCTGGGAAGGGAACACAGCACCTGGAAATACCACTGTTACTGTGGTGTGATCCCATGCGTAGGATCTGCTCTCAAAGCTGGCTCCCTAGGGTTGGAAGGGAACAGGAAAACCCACCATGCCTACAGGCTGGAAAGAGACTGATTTTTATTGTGTACCAGATTTTTATTTTTATTTTTATTTTTATTTTTATTTTTATTTTTATTTTTATTTTGTTGTTAACAAGAGCAAATTATAATGGCCAGCCCTGTGTCTTTGGAAGAGCAGCAGGCTGCAGAAATTCTTGTGTTCTTTTTAACTAACTTAGTAAGTTTCCATTTTGTGAGCTGCCTTCTTGTTTTTGCAGAGTGATGACTCGTCGGATGAAGATTTGCTTCACATTGACACAGAGGCAAAGCCAGGGCGTAATTCCAAAGTAAAGAAAGAGAGCGGAAGTTCAGCAGGAATTCTTGACCTTTTGCAGGCAAGCAAGGAAGTTGGGGGTTTAGAGTATAACACCAACAGGTATGCACAAAGGGATTTTTTTTTTTGCTCTTACCTGTAGACAAGAATTGCTCTTTTGTGGTTATGTGTGTAAGAATGAGAGAGAGAATGAACTTTGCAGCTCAGTCACTGCTTTTTCTCCAGTAAGCAAATTCTTCCTTTATCCTGTGATCTGGAGGGAGAGGTGGAAAAGTGTGTGGGAAAGATTTTAGTGGTATAATTTAAACAAATAGAGGCATTTCACATCTGTAAATGCTGAACATCCATTTTAGCAATAATACTATAATAGATGAATCATTCAAAAGGAGCTTTCTGCTCAGTGAATGCAGCTTGAGTTCACTGCCTCCACTCTTTATGTGCCAAGTCTGATCGTAAACTACAGATAGAAGAATTAGGGTATGCGTGCCATTTCAAAAGAAGCAGAATAGGACTCTTCACATATGGAAATGTCTTGCTTAATTCAAACCTTGGGAACAGAGCCCTGGAAAGGAGTTTTAGGAACATCAGAGTTTACAACTAACATGCACAGAATGGCCCAGCATACGTGAACTGCTGCATCCTATGTCCTGTGCTCCCTAGCAATCTGCTGGTTATGTAGATCTTTGCCGCTTATATGTGCAAAGCAGCAAAACCAACAGCAGAGCTAGGTATCATATTCAGTAGTTGCTGGGATACCCCAACAGCATCTTTTGCTTCCCTGCTTTTTTTTAGGTCTGCCTTGCTTATGCAAAGCCATAGAACCTGTGCAGAAAGTAGTAGTGGTGGTAGTGGGTCTGAGAGTTGATAAAACACTAGGTAAAGGGAGCCTGGTGCTGTCCTTCTCACCCAGGCTGTGCCCTTGCTGGGTGTTGGGTGTGCGTGACCCAGGTAAAGTGCAGCTTGCAAATTTGAAAGGGCCTGTTAAAGTGGAATCAGAGAGGAAGATATTATCTAAACCTGGGAAAGATTGGAAGTTAAAAGCCATAACTGTGAATTCCAAAAGATATGTTTCATGATCGAAGGGGAACATATGGAATAAATTATCAAAGGAAACCGTGGAAAGTGAATTTTATCAGTGATTTAAAAAAAAAATAATTTAATGTTGGGAGAGAAGATGGAATTTTTTTAAAGGCTGCAGTCTGGTGACAGAGCTACAGAGAAATGAGGGAACGTTGTTGAAGCAGATGTTTCGACCTTTCTCAATTTATTAGGTAATTGTCTCTTTCCCAACACAGATAATTGCAGGAGATTAAAGCATAGTATACAGACTGCCTTCATTCAGGAGACCTTCATCTCTGCATTGAACAGGGGTGTGTATGCGAGGTCTCCTGTAAGAGTTTTCTGCTCGTTCCTTTTGTTTTCCCATGGTACTCATTCCAGTGGTGTGTCACACAGCAGAACTGCAGGTGAAAAAAGCCAATGATTTTAAAAACAAATAACATAGTAACTGTCCTCAGGAGGAGGCTTATCTTGACAAGACTGTTATTTCTAGGGAAGAGATCTGATTTCAGTTTAGTGCCATTTTTCTTCCATTACTGCCTTCCTTCTAGCAAGGAGTGGTTGTTCAAAACCAGTGATTGCAGAGGGTATGGGGAGAGGTACCAAAGTGTCTGCAGCTCCCAGGTAATACAATATTTTTTTGTTGTCTGAGTACAAATGGGTCGGTGCTTCTAGATTTTCCTGATCTCTTGAGATTTGGCCCCGTCTGCTCTTCAAGAAACACTGAAATAATCACATTGGCACTTGTTATCTGTTTGGCTGTTCCTCTGAATTCCTTTTTCATTCTGTGTTATGGTGCATAATGGAACTAGAGTTTATATCAAATTTACACTTATGTTTTGGCAGGTAATTATACATTTGGCAGGTAGTTAGGTGTATCTAACTGTGGGAATTAGGTTGCCTGTGTAATATGACTCCCATACATGAATATCCATATAAAAGAAGAAAATGTCAGCCATTTTAAGAATTAAAGAAATCTGTCTTGGCCATGTTTACAGTACTAATTATTGCACGTACAGTGTGGTTCATTGCCTGCTTGTGATGTGCAGATATGCAGAGGTAAGCTGAAAATACAGGTTAAAGGAATGATCCTCAAAGATTCTCTCTCTTTCTTTGGTTGTGTCTTTTGCTGTCTGTAATGGGTTAAAACTGCCATTCAGTAACAGAGTAGGACTCAGGCCTTTCATTTTTCCTCCCTTCAACCTCGGCTCTGTATCCAGTGTATTTGTAGACTTTGTGGTTTCTGAAATGAAAGTCGCGAAGGCAGTCACATAACTAAACTTCGCATGAATTACTACACTGTGTGTGGTAGTTTAGTGGGAATGTGTCATATCAATTTTGGTTCTTGTATAAACAATTAGATTTTGGCAGCGTGTGTTGAAGCTTGATTGAAAAAAGCTCCTGATAAATGAAATTACTGTGTTTCGTTTCATAATTATGCTAGGCTTTTTAAATGGCCATAACGTGCTTCTTTAAAAAAGAAGAAACCTGATATGCAAACAAACTATGTCACAACATAATGCCGATGTGGTCCTGCCTGACTCTCAGAAATAATTTCCATGTTTCTTTAGTTTGTTTTCCTACTTGTAAGGCAGGTAAAGGGTAGTACGTATATGTATGTGTTTATATATATACTTATATATATAGGTCCCTTCCAACCCCTACAATCCTGTGATTCTGTGATATATAATGTACGTAGTAGTGCAGTAAAGTCTGTGTGGGATGTCCTCTGCTCGCATGGTGATCTGTGCAGATGAGGGTGAGCTCTGCAAGGGGAAGCACAGAGTCCTGTCAGACCAGCACCAGGGCTGCTGAACTGCAGTAGTAACTTAGGAAGCAGGTTAGGGCTTTTTTGTGTGTTAACGACCTCACATGTATTGTGTGCAACTTTATTCTGTAAAATGTTAGATTGTCATTTGCAACTGACCAAAACAAATGTCCTGATGGCTTTACCTAGATTGCTCTCCCACACTTGTGCCAATGGTAGCAAGATGGGGAGAGACGAGAAGAGAGGTCCTGCAGAAAGGTTGCCGTAAATGTGGGAACAATCTGAAAAGAGCGAAATGGAATATAGGAAAAAAAAAAAGTTGAGCAGACTAGTAGTCATGTGATCTTGAACTCAGTGAATCCCAAGTCTGATAAAATATGGATGAAAATACTGATTTTGTGCTTGAAGTTATTTAAGTCCTGTAGTTCTATACATTTGTCACTTCTCCAAAATACTGACAAGTCATTAATGTCTCTGCTTCACTTCTTTGTAGTTCATTTCCATCTTGCCTTGGGGAAGATGAGGGAAATGCAGAAATGACAGGAAAACTATCACATAGGGAAAATGGTGATTCATTACCTCCCCCTCTCATGCATCAGTTCTTACCTGCAGTATTCCAGAACAATGCCAATTGGAAGGGACCTTGTGAAGTCATTTCATGCAGCTGCCGGCTCAGAGCATGGCCAGCTGCATAGTGTGACCTGGTTGTTCAGAGCATTGCCTCGGTGAGTTTTGGATATATTCAGGGATGGAGATTCTGCAGCCTCTCTGTGTGAGCTGCTCAGCTACCCTCAGCATGGCCCTTTTCTTCCTGTGGCTGGCTGGGATTTCCCCTCCGCTGCCTTTCATCCTTTGCTGTGCACCTCCGAGTAGGATCTGGCTTCCTCTGCTCTGTAACCCCATGAGGCAGTTTGTATGTCAAGTTAGTTATTTCCACTTAGAAAATGTTCGGTGGTTCCTGTGACTTTCCTTTGCTCTTAGCTATTTTCCCCCAGTCATGAGGCTGGGTGGAGTTATTCAGAGGTGAGACAAAACATTAGTGAGGTTACTGTCTCTTCCCCCCTTGCCCTTCAGTACCTCCAGCTGCTGTGCAGGCAGCGTGGAGAACAGGGAAGAGGCCAGCCTTCAGTGAGTTGTATTCCAACAAAATGAATACATTCAATTTCTAAATATGAGGATAGAGGTAACAGGTTCGGTAATTACCTATGAAAGGAAGATGGTCTCTCAAGAGATGATGAACCCTCAGAGAGAGATGGCAGTAGGGGAGGGGCCAGCCCCAATGAGGGAGGCAAAGCCTTAGTCTGTCAGTGCTGAACTGTGTGTATTTCTGTCAGCGATCACAGCTGTTTGCCTGTTGCCACCTGCTCTGGAGTGCAGTGCCAGGGAAAGGATGCTCTTGTCAAGTCTAGGAGGGGAATGCAGGCAGAACGAAAGCCCTAAAGCATAGCCTGAAGGGGATGCTCTGTGCACTCCTCCCTGACGAAGACACTGCTAGCAACAGCAAGCTGTTCTGGGGCTCTGAGGCCCCTAGGCTTAAACCCATCCTAGCAAATAGCTGCAGGTAGCACTGTGGAGGGCACCACGCCATCTGTGGTGCGCAGACCAACGTGTCCTTCCTTGGCTTCCCTCGGTGGTGAGCTCCCCTTCCCTGCTCCTCATCACACCATCAGACTGGATGCACTGCAGGCTGATCGGTCCTGGAGGAGATTTTATTTGGGCTGAGTTTTAGCAACATATTTTCCCTTCTGTTACAGTGCTTCTCTCTGTTAATACTGTGCAAACGTGCTGCCAATTCCACCCGCTGCAAGCAGCAGCAGCTCCCCGTGAGCTCTGGGTGGGAGCCGGGCCTGGCAGGCCTCGGGGTCGGCCTCCACAGCCTGGTCCTGGGGCTGGCTGAAGCAGCCACTTCATGGCCATGCCCTGTTGGCCATCTGAGCATTTCTGTTGCCTGTGGCACGTGTCACGGCTGCACCAAGGTTTACTTCGTTGTCCTGGGGGTTACAGGCAGGGCCGGCAGTTTCTAGTGTGGACCTCTTTTGGTTCCTGCACTGTATGCGTCTGAAAACACCAGATGCTTGCTAGGCAGCAAATGGTTATTGCAGTAATCTATTTCCTCACTCGGGCAACCCTGAGAACACTAACACTCCAGTTCTTTGTAGAGTTTCTTTACAACAGAATCCCCAAAAGGGAGCCCACTGCAAAAGGCACGAACTGCTAGTCAATTAAAGTGTCTGTTTCTCTATTCATCCACTAATTTTTTTTTAGCTTGTGGAAAGGAAAGCAAGGCTGCTGGGATTTGCTAAGCCATGGCAGGGTCTGTGCTGTCGCCAAGTGCCACCTCACTGTGTGCTCGAAGGGCTCTTGCAAGCCAGCTGCTTGGAAGGGAGCACATGGGCAGAAGGATGCTGGTTACTCTGCTTCTGCTCCCACTTTTACTGTTTTCAAGTTAAAGTTGGAACTCACAGTCAGTTTACTTTCATATATATATATTTATATATATAAGATCATTGCTGAAACTACAGAAAGGGGATAAGTCCTTCCAGAGTTTAAAAATTGCTTCCTGATTCTTCCTGTGTTTTTTTTTTGTTTGTTTTGTTTTGTTTTTTTTTTTTTGGCTTAGAAAGCTGAAATACCTCTAATAGAAGCACAGGCAAGCACTAATGAGAAACACTTTGCTCCGTGTGCAGCTCTGTCTCTTTAAGACATTTTACCCACACGTTCAGGTTGTGGTTTGACTCTCAGAACCACTGGTTTTGATCATATTCCACAATTTATTTGTTGAAGCTTGTGTTGCTTAAGGCAGTTCCTCTCTGATTTACCCATTTAGTGGTCAGTTTTTGATGGTCTGTTTGCACTGTTTTGAGAGTCCAGTGTTTGCAAAAACTGTTGGGGGGAAAAATGGAAAGAAAATATGTTAATTTCTTATAGATGGTGTGAAATATGCCTTTGTCAGGGGGAAGGCTAAGACATCTGGCATGATAATGAAGGGATTAAAATGTCTCTTCACTAAATAAATGTTTCGATATTCTTTTATTCCTTGAGTTGCAAGCTGCTGACACCAGTCCTAACTCATTTTCAGGATTATTTATAAATGCAATTAGTGCCCAGAAACTCCCTTTATGTCTAGCATGTTACTCTATCTAGAGTCTTGTAATGGTTTTAAGTGGATTAAATTAAGATCAAATGAGAGAAAGTGATGTGGTACTGCTAATTTACTTGGGAAATGCTGTACGTTAGTGGCTTCTATTGCATAACTGTTCAAACATCTTTTTTTTTTTTTTTTGGCATTTCACTGTTTGCCAGAAGTTCTGGAAATACTTGATGATGCGTTCTGCATTTTTGCAGAATTAATGTCTGATGTTTCCTGATAAGATTAGTGTTCTTCTACATTCTTCTGTATTGTGAAGAACATGCTTTGCCACCTTGCTAAGTGTACGTGCCAGTCAGAATTTACACATCATTTAACCTCAGCCTACTCTGTAGGAATGTGTTGTTCTCTATAGTAGATGCACAGTGCTTATTGGCAGTTAGCAATAAAATGCCAAAAAGCAAGTTCAATGTGAGCAAGGTTTCCACCCACCCTGTAGCCCACTCATCCAGTCCCACCTCTGTCCAGCACCTCCCATCATCAGTCCATCCCACGTACACACCAGAAAACCTCCCAGGGCACTGTAGAAACCTCATGATCTGCTTGTGCTCCATCATGTTGCTCTTCTGACAGTCCTGGGGCAGTGAACGTCCCCATTGAGAGCTGTGGCTTGTGATCCTGAGCTTCATTCCCGTTGTTTGGATCCTTTCTCCACTTGCTTGGCAGTACATAGCAGAAGCCCACCACGACAGCACTGTTGCCTGTTGGTTGTTTCACTGCAGAGGGCACAGCCCGCGTTCCCCGTGCCCACCCACAGCAGCACCCTGGTGCGAGCTGTCCCACCTTCTTCGTGCAGTCACGGTGATGTGGTAGCTCGGTCACCACAGCCAGCCTTCTCCATTCTCCTGAGCTCTGTCACTTCTCGAGGGGAGCCTGAGAGCCTGCCCACTGTCGTGGTCCATGTGCGGTTCCCCCTCACCACTGCTCCCTGCCCTCTTCAGGCTTCGCTTTCATACACAGTCATGTGAAGGAGGGGATGGAGGAATCTGAAATGAATTTGCAGGGGTATTGGCCAACAGCAGGGGTCTCATCGTTCAGGTCAGTGAAAGCAACGTGGTTTTCACCCGCTGCAGCTCCATTGCAGGAAATGGGAATTTGGGATGTGTGTGTAAGGGGCTGGGGTGACACCCTCAGGGTTGGGTAGTACAAATGCTGCATTGCTGGGAATACTGTTATGGAGGTTACTGTTACAGTAACCCCAAATCTAATGCACTGTGATGTTGCTGTTAACATAAAAATAACTGTTGTCACTTGTGGCATGCCCAGCTGCTCAAAGCACAGTAATCAGGAAATTTCTTCTAGCAACACTGCGAGGTGAAAGGAGTCAACTGTTTGAGAGGGGTTTGTGTTTTCATAGAATCGCTAATAGCTCTTGTATTTCTCAATGTTTTCCTGCAGTCAGCCACCTGCCTCACCCAGCACGCAAGAAGCAATCCAGGGCATGCTATCGATGGCAAACCTCCAGTCATCAGACTCCTGCCTCCAGGCATCCTGGGGTACCAATCAGGCGAAGAATAACTCCATCTCCACACAGAACTCTAAAAAAACAGGTGGTGGTAGTAACAAAAATGCTGGCAAGCGGTTACTAAAGAAAAGCACAAAAAACAGTATTGACATTGAAGATTATGATGAAGATCAGGACCATTTAGATGCCTGTTTTAAAGATTCAGATTACGGTACGTACACACGAAGCAGTCTGAGTTGTGTGTGTGCCTGGGTATGTGTGTGCATATTTACAAATACTCCCCGTGTTTCTCATGGGACGCTTTTTCAATTTCATGTGGTCTGTTACACTGAAATATCAAAATTTTAGTAAGGAAGAGTGTAAATAACAAGAGGTCTGCACTGTAAAATTAAGCAAACACTCCATAATAGGTAGACTGACTACAGAACCTGTGGTGATATAACTACCCAGTTAGACTGTATTTGAGACATGGTGTTACCAGTAGATCTTAAAAAGCATGGAAACAAACTGACAATGTGGCAGTCAGCCAAGAACCATGGGGAGCTGTCCCAAAAATGTGTGTCAGGTACTAGTACTTATGACAGGAATGTCCTTCTCTGCACAATAACACTAAAGTATCTAGGTAAGCTGAGTGAGAAGCTGAATTTGTACTTGGAAAAGGGTTCCTATGGTATTTTGAGTGTTGGCATAGAAAGTAAGCATCTGAAGCAAAAATGAGCACATAGCCAGTTTGCACCAGTTATATCAGTTCTACCATAATAATTTGCAGGAGCAATTTTGAATATAAGAAGTGAGGAAAGGAAGAAAGTAATAATGTGAGGATTGATAGGAACTGGAAAACCTGAAGCCCTGAATGGGGCAAGAAGTAAGTAGAGGTTTGTGGCAAGTACGGCCATCAGAAATCATGTTATGACCGGAAAAACAGCATGTGTTTTCACCCTCTGAGATACCAAGGCAAAATGGAGGTCTTGCGACATGTTGCAGAAGGCAGCCCAGCCATTTAGAGTGCTCTGTGATGCAGTGGTGGTGCTGCTGGGTGCTTTGGGAAAGGGCAGCTCCATGAAGCGGATGCCACGCATGGGCAGGGCTCTGCTCTGCTGAGGGGTAGATTTGCTCATTACACATCTGTGCTGTGACTGAATGGAGAGCCTTTGTTGTGAGCAGGCTTGGTTTTCAAAGGCTCTGCTGTTCCACATCTAATCAGCAGACTTACGGTGTCAATGGCCAAATGCCACAGTATGGGTAAAATCACTAGTGAAGTAACAAATGGCAACGGGCAAGAAAATCAAATGCCTGTTAAAAAATATACACACACAAACAAACAAAACTTCACAGTAAGGGCTGGGACAAAGTTTAGATTAGTTGATGTTTTATCCCTGAGGCCTTTGAAGGGTCCTCCGGTAGAATGGTTCGCATTTATCTCTTGGCCACTAGTAAATCAAGGAATACAGTTTCCAAGGTCTGCACAAATGGCATGTCGTCTCATTTCTCTCTGCCTAACTGTGCTGGAGTCACAAGTGCCAGGAAGGTGAGGTGCCAAATGAAGCGGTTGGCTTCCCTGGCACTGGGAATTCTGCTTGCACTAGGCAGGCTCACAGTAAAGGCTGCTCCCTGCTCCCGGGGGAAGAACGGGGGATGTGGCAGTAAAGGAAACTGCCTTGGTCTGCTCTGTGCGTGAAGGGAACCATAAGTCACTGCGGTGTGAGTTGCAGTTGCGGGTATTGCTGTCCAGCGAGGATGCTGTTCAGACAGCCATGAATGTGAAAAAGCCCTACAGACATCAGAAACCAAGTGTGGGAGCCAAGATGTGTTGTGATCTCTCTTGCATGTCTCCTTGCTGTGACAGCTGTCCATGCCTGGTAATATCAATGGGCCATACCCATGCTGAGTCATAAGAAGGACCACTGCTACTGCGATAGAGATACATGGCAGATCACACGTATCTTAGCCAAGTTGTTGTGGATAGGAGTTTGTGGGAGGTCTGTAGGATCTTTAGGAGTGTATCAAGTGACCAGCGTACTTAATCTGCAAGCTGTGTTAGCGCTGGGCCTGATATCATACTGTGCATGTGAGAGAGCCTCCTCTGAAAACATGGAGCAAGGCTTGCTTGTATCTGGCAAAACCTAAACCTATGGGAACAGGAAAAAACCTGAGACATGGCACCAAGTCCTTCCATGCAGTCCAAAGACCAGTCCCTTAACAAAGAGGTGGCTGTCTCCGTGTGAATCATAGTGTGGCTCGCTTTTTCCGAAGCTTTTGAAGAAAGGTAGAAGCTCCTCTCATGGCAGGAGTACCTACACACCTACACATGTTTCTTTGACACATGAAGATTCACATCTTGTCTCACAAGGGGTTATGAGAATTGCACTGGTATGTCTTCAATATTAGTCTAGCTTGGGATAAAGAATCTTGTCTGTGTTTCTTACAGCTGTGCTGCCACTACACAGACAAGATTAAGACTGATTTTTGCCGTTTGAGAAGTTTATCTGTGTATCCTAAAAGTAGCTGGTCGCAGCTTAATGACAGCAGCTTCTAAAATGCAGTTTGTGGATGAGAGCAGGAGAAAGTCTCCTGACTGTTGCAGCTGTGTCACCACTCAGCGTTACCTCAGGGGGACATTGCTCTTCTGAGCTGTGATACCTGTGGGCACCATACCTGTACAGAGCAAGTGGATCTGTGTGCAGCACAGAGCTATCACCCACACTGAAAGTATTCTCTTTGTTTCCCACTGTAGTTTACCCTTCTCTTGAATCGGATGAAGATAATCCAGTATTCAAATCTCGATCAAAGAAAAGGAAAAGCTCAGATGATGCCCCTTATAGCCCAACAGGTAAGTCCATAAAATCTGTGCTACCCAGACTCAGACTAAGTCATGCAGGTCCCTAATGAACCAGCCATTTGTCAAGGAATGTGGAAACTGTAAGACCACAACTAGCAATTTCTCTGTAGTGTGAAGGATTAATCCTTTCCAGCACAATGGGAGGTGATTTCATGTGCTGGGACTCACACCGACCGGTGTTAGCCTTTCGCCATCAATCAGCAGGAAAAAGTCATTCCTGGATGGGTTGTTTATTTTTCTTCATGTTCTTGGTGAAGGAATGATTGGTGGCCACCTTAGCAGTGGTGTAGCTGTGAAACCACAGACAGCTGAGTAGCCCTGGCTTTTAGGTGTTGACCATGTAGAGAGAAATGACAGGGAATGTGGTAATGGTCTCCTCTGGGTTTGGCCAAAGCTGATGGTCTGGAAGGGTGTTTTTGTTGTGGCTCACCAGAGGCAGTATAAGAGGCCAGGGGGTTCCTAGACCCCCTTTTGCTGTGGCCCGCTAATGGGGGAGTCTCCACAGCTTGCTGTGTGTGACAAAGAAGCAGTGTCTCTGCTTGTGGCACTGCGTGTCCATCCCCAGCAGATGGGGCGGTGGACGGTGTCCATTTGGAAACGATGCTGGAGTCATTCATACCTGTAGTAGGCAGAAATCTCCCATGGCTTCGGCTTCAGGAAGCTGCAACTGCCTGTGAGGTTACTTGGCTGTGTTATATCTTTGTTGTCAGCTTCTCCCCAAACCGCTGTGACTGGGTGGAGGCTGTCAGCACCTCCTTCTTCGTACACATCCTGGGGAAGGAAGAGCAGAGGCTGTGGCATCCCTGGCTCTTCCTGCTCAGGAGGGCAGAGTCTCGCTGCCCAGTGTGTGGCTCTGCTGCTCATCTGGGCACATGCTGCATGTGTCTCACCTACACCTGCTTTCCTTGCAGCACGAGTCGGCCCCTCGGTGCCTCGACAAGACAGACCGGTGCGAGAGGGTACAAGAGTCGCCTCCATTGAAACCGGACTCGCCGCTGCTGCCGCAAAGCTGTCACAGCAGGTGAGGTTGCTTGGGAAGTAGTAGCTGTCAGGAAATGAAAGCAGCAAAGTCATGCCCAAACAGCAGCAGTGTCAGCCCTTCTTAGGGTTTATTCATGTCAGTAACACAAGGGTCATCAGTCTCAGGTGAAATAAATGGGAGGAAAGTCCTGTAGTGTTGCAGCATACCTGACAAAGCCACAGCACAGGGCAAGCAGTGTATCAAGAGTACAGAAAAGCATGAGGGAGCAACCACAGCTACCTTGCAGGCTAATGGTAGAAGGAGGGTCCCTGAAAGGAGTGTGTGAGAATGGTGTATTGATATGTATTTGAGAGTCTGACTGATGTGATTGCCTTGTCTGTGGAAATTGGCTGCTGGGAAATGTTAGGGTTTTCTCTCAAAGCTTTGGTGAACCGAGGATAGCTAATGTCAGTTTAACAGAGATATTGAGGCATTTCTGGGTGTTGGTAAGTGTCCTTTGGTCTCTGGAGATGTCATATAGATGCTAAGTGCCTCATGCACATGGGCCCCACAAATGTGACGGAGCAAGGCGTGAAGGTGATGAGGTCTGCTGGAGCCAGGTTGGCGAGATGCCTTGGGGAGCTGCTGGAGTTGTGGCTTTTGGTGGCATTGCGCTTTTGTGATGGGTGCTGTTGGGTAGAAGAGCTCCAAGAATGGTAGCAGAGTTTCAACAAGAAGTGGATTTGAAGGTAGGCAAGGGAAACAGGATCGTGACAGACCACTTTTTTCATGATGTGTAGTAGTAGGTGGCGAGATAATGTGTGTCTTAGCAAGAAGCAGATTCAGTGAATAAGTGGGGTGCTTAATATCCTCCATGCTATTGTGAAAGTGTGTGAAGATTGAAGATAGGAGATGCCAGTTTATGTGGAACATCAAAAGGTTTGTTCATGCAAAACCATGCTGGTCTCCCAAGGCAGGGTCGTTTTGGTCCTGACTGGCTCCTACTCGCCGCAGTGTGCACAGAGTTAACAAGCAAGGAGGCTCTGCACAAAGCACAGAGAGGCAAGAAAGGCAGCGTGTGCATGCGGCAGAGATCTGTGAGAGAGATGGTATCGGAACAGACTGAGCAGTTTGTACATGGCAAACTCCATTGTTTTTCATTGTATCAGGACCCTAAGCAACGCCGCTGGCCCTTGCCATAGCTAAAGGTCTTCTGGGGATTAATATGAGCTTCATGTTTGTCATTTTAAAGGAGGAACAAAAAGGCAAGAAGAAAAAAAATACCAAAAAGAAGCTGTCAACCAACAACGCGAACAAACCGGCTCAGGAAGGCAGCTCGCCAGAGCCGAAGCTGGAGTCACATGCCAGCAGCCTCACAGATCACGAGTACACCGCAGGGGCCAGCACCTTTGGGGTCGCCCAGCCTAACAGGGGATCACAGCCGATGGCACCCGGTGTTTTCCTCACACAGAGGAGACCCTCATCATCCTCGCAGAACAATGCCTCCGCCAAAGGTACCAGGAAACGCCTGGGGTTATGCTGTAGGAATGGGGAAGGGTGATTTGGTCATGTAATCCATGCCGTTTGCAGGGCCCTCACGTATTGTGTTTGTCATGGGTCTGTAGAATTGTTTTGGTAGATCAGATCTGGTTGGAGATCTGGCCCATGGCCTTGGCTCCCCTGGTAGTGTGGGCCCAAATTTGTGCCTTGCTGCTGGGCTGTTGTTGCAGGGTGTGAGGCATCCTGTGCTAGAAAATGCTCCTGAGCATGCCCCAGGGTTCCTGAGGAGGACATGCAGTGGCCACGTCACAGTCCAGCCCGTCTGGTGAAGCCTTGTCAAGGGGAGGATGCATCCATAAAGGCTGCTCTGCTCAGGGCTGGGTCAGGCACTGCTGAGGTCGGCTAGTGGTTGTGCAATACATGTAAAGGAGGACGTCCTGCCCAGCGCATAGAGTAGTGCAAATCTGCAAACCTGTCCTGAGAGTTGCAACAGGAGAGCAGAGGAATGTCAAACCTTGGGAGTAACACAGCCACGCAAACAAAACCAAGAGAGGAAGAAGTCGCTTGTCTGCCATAGGGAAAGCGTTTTAAAGCCGGGGCTGTCCTGGGGTCTGGGCTGGGGCCTCCTGTTCTCTGCTTGAACTGTGCTGAGAAAGCACGATAAAGGCAGGTGTGTGGGACAGGCAAAAACTCCAGTCAAGTGCACTGTGTATGGTGAAGATCAAGTGCTCGATCCCACTGGGAGAGACCCTGTTGTAAAAAGTGAGTCTATGTGGCAGATGTTTTCAGTATTCTGCATTTGAGTGGAGCAAATTAGAGGTAGTGTGTAGTGTCCTGCAGCCCCTTTGAGGGGTGCCAACCAGTAAAACACCAGGGCAGCTGAATGGGCCATACCGGAGGATGTGTACAGCCCGTTATAGGCCCAAGGGCTCTGTCAGGAGCTGGCAAGACCTATAGCTGTCTGCAGAACCAGAGTGAAATGAAAGTATTTGCCTGGAATTGTGTCTTTGTGATGAAATGGTAACGTGAATAAAACAGGTCCAAGAGCATGGAAGATGTGATGGGAAGAGGAGTGCTGAATGGAGCCAGGCCCTGGTCTGGCAGGTGAGCTGGGTGCCCAGTCAGGTCATCGTGAAGGGAGCCTGAACAGGCATGTGGATCACACCTTGCCCGTGACATAGCTCAGTCCTCAAAGGAGGGAAGGAGCCATGTGCCAAGAGTACGTGCCTGACCTTGAGGGAGAGGAGCACGTTCAGAGCCTCCAGTGAAGGGCCTTGAGTCAGCTGGGGCCACCAAGGGGACTTCAGAGCATCTCTCTTGCATGGAGCACAGGAGATCCCTGAGCTTGGGAACTAACAGGTTGGGTATCATTGGGAATGAAGGGACTGGAAGGAGAAGGTGGGATGAAGCAGAGTCAGGGAGCTCTCAGACTATTTCAGGGAAGGGAGATGACTCATAGTGGGGCAAAAGGATGAGAAATGAGGAAATTATAAATTGCCTTTGTATACTGCAAGTCTTCTGTGGCTGTAGAAGCACATTCTTATTGAGAAAAGGTATGGTGTGGAAGGTCACCACCTGCCCTTTTGGGCTGGAGCACTCAATGCAGGTGGGAGAAGTGGAGAGGAATCGAGTCTTTGCAGGTGTTGCATGTGAGTGCACTGACAGCATGACGGGCAGGGAAACAGCTCTGTGGGTTTGTGGTGTGCCAGGTAGTCCCAGATACCTTGGAGATTCACAATGTTTCTGGCTGTAAGGTAGTAGCTGGCGAGAGGTGGGGTAGAGATCAGCTGTGACAGTTGTACAAGTCTCCGAGGACAAGCACGCAGGGAGCACAGGCCTTCCTGAATGGCACAGCCCATGAGCAAGGGCTCGCGGTGGTGTTTTTCTCTCCTGAGTGTGGGGATAGGGGAGGTTGTCCCAGTTAGGTGCTTTGTAGTGCCTTGGTGTTAGCCTAAATTTGTAAAGATGTGCATGTCTGTGCGTGTGTGTGTGTGTGCACCTGTACATGCATCTGTTCAGCAGCTTTTGCCTATGCTGGATGCAGATGGTCTCTCTTGGGAAAGAGAGGGCAAGGAACCACAGTGGTACATGGACTGGTGCCAGTGAGGTGCCACGCAGTCTCAGTGTCCCTATGCTACAAATTCCCCCTTGAGTGTGTGCAGAAGAGTAGAGAGGTGCCCAGAGGTCCTGGAGGTGCGTGCATGCCCACGGTGAAGGCAGGCAGCGTTTTACAGCCTGTTGGGTGCCCGTGTGAGCACAGCCTCCCCAGTGGGGGAGAGTCACTTGGTTTGGACGGACCGTCATGCTGGGGGCAAACTGGTCACCCACAAGCCATGAGCTGGGATGCATGTGGGCTGGGTGAGGGCACAGCACAGCAGGGCTGGCACTGTGGGGGCAGTGGGTGCCCCAGGTGTGTGACGGGATGTGCCCCAGCTGCGGTGGTGCCGCTTTGGTTCCTGTGCTTGATGCACCAGGGAGCTGGGGTGGGAGCGGGCAAGGCCCCAGGCTTGTGGGGTGGCTGCGGCCTTGTGGAGGTGCTGGGATGGGGCTGGGCTTCCCGTGGGGAAGGCAGCAGTGGTATGGGGCTGGAGGGTCACTTTGTGTAGGGCTGGAGCCGCCCCGGGGCTCACCCGCTCCCGCTCTTCCTCCAGGAAAGCGCACGAAGAAGGGGATGGCCACGGCCAAGCAGCGGCTCGGCAAGATCCTGAAGATCCACCGGAATGGCAAGCTGCTCCTCTAGCGGCCTCCGGGCTACTGCTACCTAACTTTGGCCACCACGACGGCAACCCTTTTAACTTTCAGCGGTCGGAGTGTACAGAATCCTGCTATAAATATTTTTTAATATAGATGTCCTTTCTCAGAGTGCTGAGAGCGACCAGTCCGCAAAAAGTTAACGCGCCCCCGGCCCGGCCCCGCGGCGCTGAGCAGTGGGAGGCGGTGAGGGGCGGCAGGGGGCGGGCGGGCGGCAGTGCCTGGCTGCCGTGTAGATGCGTCTCCTGAGGCATCCTTTTCCTAGAATGTAGCTTGTACATAGCTTTTGGAATAACGACCACCCGTTTTTTATAAGGGGAAAGTCTCTCCGGGCGCCGCCAGCCGCAGCGGCCCGTACCAGCTCTTTGCGTAACTTCTTGTACGAGGAGGGAGACAGTTATTTTACTAGCACCTTGTGGAGTGTTTCCGTGTTTTGTGACGATGTAATTTATTAATGTTTGTAGCTTTTTATATTTGTACATTTCTTATGGGCTTTGTTTATATACACACATTACCGGGGCGCGGTGCCCGCGGGGAACCAGAGCCACCCGCAGCCATGGCGAGGGCCGTGAGGGCCGCGCCAGCCTGGGCGTCGCGCCGGCTTTTTTTATTATGATTATTATTATTAGTATTATTATTTTTTCGCGACATGTACATTTCTAACAAAGTTTATCGTGGCTATCTATCTATGACGGTGTTTTATTTACCGATTCATATCAAATGCTCTTGTATCAAGTTCACGAAATCTAAGTAAACCTAGAGCAAAGTTTAAAAAAAAAGGGAAGAAAAAAAAAAAGAAAGCAAAGTAAACTATTTCAGGTTTTGTATACATCTGCCTGGGCCTGGCCTTTTTGTGGGGTCGGTGAGGGGCGGCGCGTGGGCTCAGTGGAGGGGCGCAGGGCAGCTGTGTGCCCCCGGGTCCCCCTGTGCGGGCAGCAGGCAGGGCAGGGCGAACGGCCCGGCGTGGTGCTCTTGGTGCTCTGCCCTCTTCCCCCTGCTCCTCAGCAGGGGCAGGCAGGCACGGAGCTGTGCTGCCCCTTCACAGTCACACCACAATGCTAAGCCAGTGCTCCAGCTGCAACCCTTAGTACCACCCCTCTTTGCTGAAGTGCCACCAGAAGCCCTGGCTAGTTGGACATGGTCTTGATTCCTGTCCAGCCCTACCCACCCCTGAAGGGCAGTTGCATAGTTTATGTCCTGGCAACACACACCATGGTCCACACAGACACACCTGCCCGCTGCCCAGCACTGCTCTCATCATTTACCACCATTGGTCAAATATACACGCTCATTTCCCTCTGCTTCCTCCCTCCATCTTGGAGGTCACCAGGTGCTACAGCCTTCCCCCTTTTTTTCAGTCATGGAAAGGTCAGGTAACTCATCCTTTGCTTTTCTGCCAGTTGTCTTGATGGACCCTTCTGTCCCTGGTGCTGTTTTCCACATACTCTTTCATTATCACAAGAGACTGAACATGGTGTCCATAGACATGTGCAACCGCTGCTGCTTCTGCAGTTCTCTTTCATAACACAAGGCTGTTTCTGTTTACATCTCCTACACCCTGGCTGCTCCCTTGTTCTTGGCAATATTATGTGGACAATGATGGGAGCTGACTGTAACCTGCACAGAATTACCCATTACCCTATCAGACGTCCCCAGTACGCTCGAGGTGAATATTGTGGAGTTGCAGGTAAGCATGATGCGGCCTTGAACCGATCACGTAGATGACAGTGAGAGGATTGGGATAACATGGATCTTTTCACTGCCCACATCTCTTCAAACAGGTGTCTTTTGATGAACTTTTGCTGTAAGTAATTCCTTAAGAAAGACAGCAGGCCAGGTGTGCTATTGAGGGATAGCTTCCTCTTAGGGAGGCCTTGCCTGCGTCTGTCCCAAGTCACTGTGACAACACCAGGCAAGCACAAAGGCCGTGTGTGTGTGCAAGAGAAGCGGTTACCATAAAGTATGTGCAGTACAAGGCATTGCAAAACTGATTGGACTTGAATGTTGTCAGCTTTCAAACCAGAGAACCAGTGGTGACATGACGAGTGGATTAAGACCGTGTTTCCCAGGGGAAGACTGAGAGCCCAGTTGCATTGAGTGAGCTGAAGGAAGGATGAGAGGTTATTTTCAGCCAAAGGTAAGCATGACTTTTGGCCAAGAATAACATGGCAAATGTACACAGGAGCTCAGGAAATATTTCTGTGGGGAATAGGGCACCAGTACCTGGAGAAGGTAGCAGGAGAGGCAGCAGTTTGCTCCTCTCATTGCCTTCCAGCAGAGAACTGTTAGTCAAATGTCAACCACTAGCTCCGTACAAATTCACAGGCCCAAACAGTAGTGCTTTTGCTAGACAGTGCTCCCCATGAAATGAGCTCCAAATCTCATCGACTTTCCACTTTTACTCAGGAGTTCCCTTCAAGAGTGGGCAAACTAATGCCAGCAGGGATGTGTCCTGCCTGCATCCCTATCCCCCCACCATGCCAGTCCTGCCTTTGTATTCCCACCAAGCATCTTGCATTGGCTCACTGATGTCGTGAGAAACCCATCCAGATCCAAAACCAAAGGTGTTTCATTTTCCTGTTGGAAAGGTGTTTTGGTCCTGGCAGCCTCCAACAAGTGCTAGAGCAGGTGGGTGCCTGCAAGAATGCAGAGTGGATCCAGAGGGTGACATTTGCTGGCTGCAGACTCTTGGCTTGGACGCTTCCAGAACCACAGCATCGTGACCAGCTCAGACCACGAGAAGGTGTATGCTGCCAAGCAGGTGAACAGCTTTGATACACACTGCCTTCTCATTAATGCTGTGCAGCAGTGTTCCTGCCTCTTTGATGAGTTTAGGGATTAATGCTTTAATTCAGGGATGCTGAATTAAATCAATAGTTTAATGAATTATTGATAATTCATATCAACAATAAATAATGAATTAAATAAATAATGAATTAAATAAATAATGAAATAAATAAATTAATTAATGCTTTAATTCAGGATTTTAAATCTGGGATGGTCAGTGACCTGTTACGCATAGTGCTTCTTATGGACAAACCCCAAAAGACTGTGCAAGGGACCTGAAATGTGTGGCATGGGTCAGGTTTTGTGCCTGTTTTCCTTGAAGTCATGCTTCCAAGTGGCTGGGATGTTCCCTCATGGATAGTGATAGAGAAATTGCTGTGCTTGCAGCTGCTGGACATTTGGCTCTTCCCATATTCAAGTCCAGAGTCGCAGTGCTCAGACTTCATGAAACAGACAAACCCCACCAGATGTGTGACATTTTTAAACACATGCTGATCTTGTTCCTCCTCACAAACGGCAGGCATTTTGGTAAACCACATTAGTGCATCATTCTGCAGTTATTCCTGCTCAGATTCTGCTTCAGCTTCTGACTGCACATCCTAGGATGCTGGTGAGTGTTTGGAGTCGGTCTCGCAGTATGTCCTCACAGAGACATTTTGGAGTGGAGGTTGTGGCTCACGGTAATAGCAGACGTTCACCAGCTGGGGGAGTTCACAGTTCAGAAACAACCCAAGCGTATAAAATAGTACCTGTTGTAATAAAATGCCCATCACCTCTCAAGGCTTGGTGACACACGCAGCCTTTGTTTGGCAGGTTATTGCGGTGCAGTTGAGGATGCTCTGTGACTCACTCCAAGCGTACAGCTACCAGAAGCACCAGGAGGCCACTGCAAGGCTCTGATTCAGTCCGTTCAGAAAACACCCTCAGAAATAAATGATGACATAGCGCGGCTGCTACAGTCAAAAGGATCCTGACACACCAGTACAGGGCTGCAGCTTTCATCCAGTGACAAGCACTAACAGTTGCTGCTTCATCTCCCTGCTGGAATGGGACAATGTGCAGTACAGACCTGACTGCCCAAGTCCCTGAGGCTCAGCCTGGAAGTGCCTGGCTTTTGCAAAGTGCCCTCTGAACATCTTTAGAAAGCGCAGGCAGGAGAGCCCAAATGCTTCAGCTTAACCAACAGCTCAAGCAGACCTCATCAGCAAGCACAGAGGCTTTCCAGCAACATGGGCTGTTTGCAGGCAATGCAGCCTGTGCGCGGAGCCTGTCCCCTGGTCCTGCCCCCTGGTCTGGGGTGCCAGCACACCTCCAAACAGCACCGAGGTGGGCAACTTCAATTGTTGGACAATGTGGCTTCCCATACACGCAGCTTGGCTAGCAGAAGCAAAAAGTTTCAACAGTGTCTTTATGCTTTCCAAAGGATTTCTTGTCCTTCCTTATCCATAGCCAATTGTAAGGTTTTGAGCCTGTGCTGCAGATGTCCTTTATGTGCAGCTTCTTGTGTAATTCCATGGTGACGTTTTTAGGAAGGACTGCCTTGCTGGTCTGTTGGTTTGCTACTGGCTTCTTGCCATTCTCCTCTGGGTTTTTTCAGTCTTCTCCCTAGGAAGAACATGTAGTGGCTTGTTATATATCATTACTTGTCTTTTTGTATTTTTTTTTCCAGCTGATGATTCCATCTAGTGATTTCTCTTGCCTATTGCTTTAATTGTTATTGCTTTGTTTGCCTGCATATTTTTTGCCTTTCCTCTATGCTCTCAAATAGTCCATTTCTTTCAGCCATGTGCTTATGTACCAACTGACAGGGTGTGTAGCTCACTCGTTGCCTTCACTGTGAGTTGTCTTGGTAAAAAAAGTCGTTGTGTCTACAGACAGGCTCTTGAACTTGTGCAGCTGACATCATTTCCAGGCGACTCCTCAACCCCTTTCTGGGCTAACTCCAGAGGGCTTGGCATTTGGCAAGTTCTTCTGTACACAAACATAATATAAAAACTAGAGCACACACTGCATAATGGGGTCCAGCCTACTTCACCCCCAGACTGGCTTGATGCTTCCCATCCACATGGCAGCCTTGTGCTGACAGCAGATATACAGGACGCCTGGTGCAGGTCTGACATCTCAGCTCCTCAGCAGGGTTCTCAGAGCAAGCCTGAGCGAAAGCTGCTGGGTGACGGTGAGGCAGAAAAGTCTCCTTACACTGTTTCACACTGACAATGCAGCTTGTTTGGTTGCAGGCAGCTTGTGGTATCTCCAGCAGCTCCAGGACTGCTCTAGTTCCCTCTGCTTGCTCTGTGCTGGGCAAATGCTGCCCCAAACATATGCTGCAAGACAGCTGTGCAGTGATCCTGCTTCTTCCCACCTTCCAGCTCCACACCTTGAACTCCCCACAGACACCTAATGCCACAGAATGCTCCTGTGTGCCCATGTCTACTGGTTGGTTGCGGACATCTAACACCCTTGGGTAGTCTCACTATGCTTAATGAATGCTATATTTGGCACTTTTGCAGACTCAGGTGAAATATTCTTAATCCTCTTTGTCAATGTGGAGTTACCTGCAGGGGAGACTTCTACACTGGATTTTAATTTTACAGTGACTGTCAACTGGAAATTCATAAATCCAGCGCTTTCTGTACAAAGGATGTTGTTACCAGGTAGGTAATTTCTGCACACATGTGCAGAGAGGCTGTTGGATGCTTCTGATAAATGATTGCCAATAACATTTGGGTTTCTACTGTGTCTGTCTTTAAAATGACAAGGATCACTCAAAAATTGACATCTGGCACAGCCCCACATCAGTCTTGCAGACCCTTCATTTGTCTTTCATCTCGGATCATGGCAGGCTCTAACCACACCACAGCGAGCATGTTTGTTACTTAAAACAGTGGCACGTTGCCATCTTGCAAGACAAATGCTGTTCTTTCCATTAACATCTGACATGGATTTGTAGTACCCACCCAGCAGAATTCACAGCATTTGTGTAAACAGTTTTGAAGTTGTTCTCTGTATATCATGAGAGAAAGTCTGCTTCTCCTCTTCTCTTAGAAGTGTAATAATTATAATTAATTAGATTTCCTTCTGTTTTCAGTCTACTGTGAAGACGTACTTTGAGGCCCATTTTTAGGTCACTGTTCTGTCAAACTTTACATACTTCTTTCCCCCAGCTAACTGTATTTACTAAACATTTAGCTCCATGGCGCACTTCTCTGAGAAAGGCACGTAGCGAACCTATGGCTGCCAGCCACTGCTCGCCTCGTTTCCTTGGTTCGCCCCTTCGTGCACTGGCAGGAGTTTGCAGGCCATGTGCAAAGGGGATCTGCTCCTAAAAAGAAGGCCCTGCGGTCTTTCTCTCACCTTCAACTCCATCAAATTAATAATTAGCCCTCACTTAAGTGACAAGTAGATATATCTTAAAAGGCCTTGTGTTTACACTGCTCCTTCATTTACTGTTTAAAAAGCCTTTGTTGGCAGCTGGAGGAAAACATGATGCACCCTTTCTTCCTGAGGTCACTAGGGCATCTCGGTTGAGCTCTGTAGGCCTGCCCACACCACGAGCCTCGCAGGCCTTACCCGGCCGTGCTCATCACTCATGTCTCGCCTTTAGCTGTGAGAGGGCAGCCGGCACTGCAGGCAGACCTCTGCCGGGACCACAGCTCTGCTGCAGGCATTGCCTCATGCTCACACAGAGCCTGCCACCCCTTCATGAAGATCGTGCTTGTGCCTCAGAGCTCTGTGAGGGCCACGCGGGTGCTTACGCCCAGTTGTATCATGAGCCCTTCTTCTCACAACGATATCCCCTGCACCACCGCAGGTCTTCAGGTCGCATGCGTCTCACTCTTGCCTGGCTGTGGTGGCATGTCCTCCCTCAGAGGGATGGTTCAGCAGGAAGGCAGCACAAGGGCTATTTATTTGTTGGTTTTTCTTCACAGTGGTCACACAGATTGTATCACTTTGAATAGGCATGCATCTCCTCCATGTGCTGAGAAGAACAGGCATTTCTTCTACATAACAGGAAGACTTTTAGCATTGGCCATTTGTCTGTTCCCTCCCACACCTTCATTCTTGATCTGCTTTACATTCTTGATCTGCTTTACACTACAGGGACAACTATCTCAGAAATTATTTATTTTTCCCTGAATTTGTGGTATGGAACAAATGGCCTTTTCCAAGAGCTGGAGCAATTTTTAATGTGCTGCTGCTTGCAGGCCTGCTGAGAAATCCCTGACCCCCCAAATTCATTTCCTTCCTTCCCTCTTTGCCCTTTCTCTCTTTCAGTTTTTGTAGTACCATGACGTACCTCCAGGCCTAGGCAGACTGATACCACCCCTGTTGCTGTCAAGCTGGACAAGATGCTGCTGTGTAGCAACATTTTGCTGAAAGCAGCAGATACAGCACTGCACTGCACCTAATGGTGAGATACTTCATGTGAGTGGGGTGCACTGCTGCTGCAGGCTGGGCAAATAATGCCTCACACAAGGGAGTCTTTACATGCTCTACCTTTGCTTTGGTGAATAGACGATGATAATTTAATTGCTTTCCTCTAGGATACCACAACATCCTTTCTAACCTAGGTGTGCCACTGGCCATAACATGCTGGGATAATGTCGTCCAGTGATGCATGAGCAGAATGCTCAAGAGGTCCTTAACACAACAATGAGAGATGGTATATCAATGTCACGGGAGCCATTAGATAGATTAAGTGCCTCTCTCTCCCTCTGTGCACATCCAGGGAGGGCTTTCGTCAAATGGTGTCTGATAAGCCCATAGGTAAACCACTCAACACATAGTGGCATCATTTTTCTTACTGTACCTCCAGCTTGCAGCTCTGAGATCTGTAATTACTTTGCTCAGGATACAAACTGTATCCTGAGGAATTACAGCTGGATTAAGAGACTGCTGCCTAACAACAGCACATGGCGAAGGGAACGAGAAACCACTGGATGGAGTAGCTCAGCTTTTACTCAGCGCTGTAGCCTGTGAAGGCTTCAGCCACCCTAGGCTTGCTCGTAACTTCTGGTGTGATTCTGTTATGGTAGGGCCCAATCTGCCCCATCTGTAAAGGTGTACAGCACTACACCTGTGGCTCATACAACTCCTCACCATGGGGCTGAAGGCGCCATCAGCCGGCCCTATCTGGGCTCCCTGCACTTGCTGGTAGCAGCAGCTCTCCTCCAGTGGCCATTTTTTCACCTTCCTTGCTGAACTCAGCAGTTCCAACCACATAGCCACTTTATTTTATTGCTGTCATAAAATATATTTGGTGGGTTGGTTTGGAAAACAAATACCTCCGCAGAATATGAAATATCAGATGCCCCAGTCCAGAGGAGGTAGAAAGGGAAGAAGGGGTGAATGTTTCCTAGCAGCATTTACATATAAATTTATTGGCGCAGACTGTAAAATAGGACATAGAACAAGTTATACAATAAAAAGTGCACTAATACCGTATGTTTTACATGTCCCTCACCCAAAGTTAAAGACTGTAACAGCTCCTTTCAACATACTTTCTTAATTCAAGCTCACCAGCCTCGCTACTTTTCCTCAAAATGTGCAAACCTTTAACTTCTCTCAAGGGATAACTCAAAACTCGCTCAGAGAGTGAAATATTAATTAGAGCAAAGAATCTCACCATACGCTCGTCACTGTGTGGCCTCTAGGAAGCGAGAGGAACCCAGACACGCTCAGACCTAAAGTGCCTCCTTTGTGTGGGGCTTTTGTTTCCCACATTCCACCCGCTCTGCGCTGTCACAGTTGATAAGAGCTCCCAAGTCCACTGAAAGAAAACTGTCATGGCTAAGTATACCTTGGCTGCTTATGGCGAATATAAGCTATTAACGAGCTTGTTATCTTGAGCAGGTCTTACGCAAATTGTTCCCTGTCCGGCATTTGGCATAAGCAGCGATGACAACTTTTCAACAGATGCTAGTGAGAAGAGAATAAAGATGCTGTGGCTTCAAACCATCTGCAGGGATTAAACCTTCATCACATGAGGTGACTTTTCTGCTCTTGAGACAAAGGAAACTTTTCTTTTTCTCTACCTAAATACCTCAGTTTCTCCAAGACACCATTTTATTGCCAGACACTTTCATCATAGTTTGTCTATCACAGTTATTTGAAAACCAGCGTAAATTGATTTTTTTCCCCCTCTAACATCCAGACAAATCTGGATGCTCATTAATTCTTTTCCTAATCCATGACTGCAACTTTCTGCTGGATCCTGGGCTGTTTCAGGAAGGTTCTGGTTGCTCCCTAGGCCACCAGTTTCCAGCACTGGCAAAATGAGTTAGCCACAAATTTGCCGAGAAAGTGACCCTGCTCACTGATTTGTTATGTGTGACTTTATGAGTCACAGCTTTTCTTAAGCTTCTGAGCTATGTCCAATGGAAAGAAAAAAATGTAAATCACCAAGAACATTGTGATTCTCCATTACCTGCCTGCACAATGTCACAAATATGATGCGAAGAACAGAAAGGAACATTTGCTATCAAGAAAAAAAGAAGAAGGAAAAGATGATTAATGCTAGAGTTTATTTGCCCAGTGCTTAAAATTGATCAGGAAATAAAATTCATCCAGGCAAAGCAATTAACTTCAATTAAGAAACTCTGCTGTTTGTTTTCAGTCTGCTTTAGCTGGGTACAGTAGCATATGAAGTGGAAACAACATCAGATGGGGCCTATTTATACGGTGGTTTGTCTCATGAAAATGACTTAGTCCTTGTGTCTGATGCGTCTCAAAACACCATGGCTTACTCCCCCTCATTGCAACCTTATTTCCATTGAATTCCTGATTATCAGCTTGCTTTTTTATCCCTTCCAGAGCCCTACTCAGTATTTTTCAGGCGGTTAGCTGGCTTCCTACAGATTTCAACTGTTTACATAGCAAAGACATGAGGAAGTAGGATCATGTGCTGCTACTGGCCAAAGCAGATGTCCTATTTGTGCCATGGTGGACCAACGCTTACATTCACACTAGTGGATGTTCCCCAAAGTACTCTCCAAACTCTGGTCAAACACTGCATTGCCAGAGTCACAGTTCTGAGGAGGCAGATGAGAATTTTCTGAGGGGAATTTCGTAAACGTGCCTTATGTCCTACAGAGCTTCCTTCCCCCCCAGCACTAAAACCCAACTGCTTGCTTTGCCTGTGGAAATTACTGGGGATGTTGGCACACTACAAGGTCTGGTAAAGAGTTTGGTGCCTTCATCAGCTCTTCTGGCAGGCCAGAGCTGTTAAGTGATGAGTTGAGAGACCAAATGGACTGTGGGAAGGATGACATTTGTCCAAATAATCCTTGCATAGCTGAAAATATGGTGCACTCCTCTGAACACACTCTTTGTTATAAAGAATATCAAACCACCTATAACAAAAGCAAATGAGGAAGGAAATCAAAAGCCCTTCTTAATATGGTGCCCACAGTTAAAGGGAGCAGACTCTTTGTTTCTGCAGATTTTGCATTTGCTGTCAAAAGACGTTTACTGTTTGCAGTGTTATTGACACTGGAGGTCTGTACAGTGCTTGCTGCTAAACCTTCCTCCAGACTCTCAGCAATACATTCAGGAGCATTAATAACCAGACTGTTGACAAAGACAACAGCTAATTTCCCCCCACCCCCCCCCCCCCGGCTTTGGCAGGTCTAGATAACCTGTAACTCACCGAACTACGTGGCAAAATGGCTGTACCTTTCCTAAGCCACTCCTGCCCTCCCTCCTCTACCATTTTCATTCAAGAGCAACACCAACTCAATCATTACTCAACAAGAGCCTCATGAAATATTTTTCCTGAGTTTTAACAATCTTGGTTTGCTAAATGAGGAGCAGGGGGAGAAATAAATCTGTAAAACTTGTGCAGCAAGTGGTTTTTTGATTCATGCTTGCCTTGCAGTAGACAAAAAGTCTTGTGAACTGCTAGCAAGGGCAATGTTAGCATGACTCGTTCTGCTCTTGCAAGTGGATATCTTTGGGCTTTGGAGGACTGACTATAAGCCAAAGAGCATCTGGTTTTGTCTCTAAAGATTAGGCATGTTGGGTGTACCTCAATAGCATGTGCTCCTTTGCAGCAGCGCTGGCTGGAAAGAGAGGGGAAAAGGGGGTTCAAGGAAGAAGAACCCCTCATCAGAATCATTTCTTGTTGATTGCTGATTACCCCTGTTTGGCCTGTGAAAAGTGGAGGCCATATTTTCCTACCTTGAACTGTCATGCACCCACTGGCACAAGGCCAGCACAAGGTTTCCACCTGACTTCACATGGAGCCCTTCTGGATGCCTGAGGGTCCTGTGCGTGCAAGGAGGAGCACGACAGACATGGCACTGCATGCACAGGTAAGGGACTGCAGGAGAAGCAGAGCTCCAGCCTGACCCCCAGGGCCTCGCTCCACATGATCGACATGATGCTTTCAAGAGAAGTCACAATGCCATCTGTGTCAAATACTGCAAATAAAAAGTGTCCAACCACAACCTCACAGACCTCTGAGAATGGTTCTGTCTTGCAGTGCCACCAGGTCAACAAATTGATCCTGAATCTTGAATTTCTTTTTTTTCTTTTTAATATTTTTTATTTGCCAGCAGTGAGTGCTATGCTCTGTAATACATTGTTCTACATAACCTGATCTCCTTTTAAAATGGAATAACAGAGTTTGAAAGAAAACATGACTTCGAAGATTAAGAGGTAGGATCAGAAGTAAGCCACCTGTCAGACAGCATAAGAACCCAGGATTTTTTTCTTTTGGATTTAAGCAGTCATTTAAAATGTAATAGTCATATGTTTTAATGTTCTCTATATGGTCTAATTTTAGAGTATTTGTACAAAATAAATGTGTGCCTCCCATTTAAAGCCATATTTTCAGCTATTATCTTCCTCATAGTTCTAGCCAATAATGACAAGGAACCAGGCTCTATTATACTCATTTCTTGTCAGCACCAATTTATTTATATGTGGAAGACAAGGGAAATTTCTTTCTCAGAACTGTCTCTGTGCTCAGCAATCACTTGGCCAGGTGAGGCCCTTCCTAGGCACACACCTGCCTCTGGGAAGTCATGCTAATTGTGCTGCATGTGTACTTTATGGCTCTGAGTCCTCAAGTGCTTGTGTTGCTCCCCATTTACAACCCATGCCAAGCAAGACAAACCTTGATCCAGGTCCCTTTTCCAAAGCAGACACAGGGCAGCTGGCTCTACAGCTGCTGCTTATGGGCATCCTGGGCTGGAATCAGAGGCAGGAGATGGACTCCCAGCCTCTTTCCTTCTTATTTACCAGCCAGGAGGGAAAGGCAATGTGCTATACCCTGTTACTCCCAAGGAACAAGAGATGAGCAGATGGGTGTATTTCTTTTATATATATATACACGTATGTATTTATAGATATGAAAAACAAACTAACCTTAGACATAACAATAGCTAAAAGCCATACTTCACATTGTTATTCGTTGTTATTGCTATTAAACGGCTGTTATTCATAACACAGCCCTGCAGTACTTTGGATCTTAATCTCCTTTTGTGGTATAAAATGGTCCAAACAGCTGCTAAATGGAACAAAAGTATAATCCATCAGTATTGATTTGAATAAACATAAACATCCCATTTCCTTGCAGACAAACATGGTATAGCTTGAGCAGCTTGCTCTGGCCATCACTCCCTGAGCCTTAACAGCAAGGAAAAGCTGGGTACCACCTGCACCGGGCATGTGGCACAGCTGATGGGCTTTTTGGGGAGCCTGGGGGATGTGACAGGCTGGAAGGGGGTTGGGTGTCCCATTGCTTCATGTACACACATCCCTGTCTGTGTCTGCACTTTTTAGGGCCAGAGCTTGGGAAAGCCCAGTGTGTGAGAGGCAGGGGGCTGAGCCCAGCAGGCACAAGGCTGGCAGAGCCGTGGGCTGCAGATGCTGCTGCAGGTAGCTCTCTTTCCCGGCAATAGTGCTGGCTCCCCACTCAGAAGTGCACTTACCAGCTCCCAGATATACAAAACCATGTCTCAGCTGCAATTAGAGCACAAGCCCAGCAGAAATGAGTACTCCTTGCATTTGCTATACGAGAAATCCCATGAGGCATGGGGTGCCTGGCCTGGCCCCAGCTGATCCCAGGCACCAGGCGCTGCTCAGCCAGGCTCTGGGAGCAGGGAGATACGGCACCGGGGTGTCCCTCCTGCGCACCAGCAGGGAGGATGCCCTTTTAGGTAACAAAAACTAAAATTGGAAGTTATGGGCATGAGGCTGCCCTTCAGACTGCTGAGCATGTCCCAGGCCCTGGCCTCCCTTGCGGCAGCACTCGGTGTTCTCAGATGGCTTGGAAATGCCCATGGCTGGAGGAAGAGGATGATCAGGAAAGCCTGGCTTTAAGAACCACAAATGCTTTCTCTGATTGAATTTGAAACTTATAAACTGGAAACTAATCAGAAAAATGTTTCTCCCTTTGAAATGCAGGGCTGTTTTGAATACATACATACACATTTCTGTTTGTCTTGGTTTCAATGGAAAGCAGGCACTCATCACTCAAGCGCTGCCTGGCCAACAGGTTGGGCTGGGCTGGATGGGGTGACGCCTGTCAGCGCCGCACCTCCTCGATGTGCTGCAGCTCTACACCGAGCCACCGACAGTGATGCTGCAGAAGGCTGAAGAAAAGGAGCATCAAACACTTAGTGTGTAATTTATACTGACAAAACATACATGTGCTGGCAAAAGCAGTGTGCAACACATTCACAGAAGGGACAGAGCCCCAGGTTTGTGGCTAGAGAGGAAAGTCCCAACCAGTTGTCACAGCCTGGATGGCAAGCCAAGGTCTGCTAGAGACAAGGAAGGCAGGAGTGGAGGAAATAAAAAGCAATACAGCTGGAAAAGAACATGTTGTCCTCGCCCACGGATAACTACTACCGCCATCAGCTGCTTAAAAACACTGCTTAAAACACTGCTTTGCCATCTTCTGCAAGTGCTTAGGTGTGGATGGACATGACTGGCATGTACTATACATGTACTTTCACCAGAGCTCGTGGTTGCTGAAGTGACCACGCAAATGAGAGCAATGCTCCATCCTAGCAAAGGCCTAGCACACCGAGACTTCGCTGGTTACTTGCACTTTGCCCTGAGTTTCAGCTGAGGCAGGAGATGGCTTTGTGTCTGATCTGTCTCCTCTGGAAAGCGCACGTCGGGTCTCAGCGTGCAGTCAGCTGTGTCGCAAGCAAGTGCTGGAGGCATTAGCATCCGTTAATGTAGAGGCAGACCTCTGTGCCATCCAGAAGAAATCACCCGATATACATCAAAGGAAATATTATGGTTTTGAGCCTGGGACTACATGGAAGTCCCTCTTTATCTAAACAAGCATGCCTCTAAATCTTCCCCTGCAAAAGTAAATTATCAACAACATGGCTTTGCTAATAACTAAAAGATTTTAGCATATCGCAAGTGCGTGCAGAAAGGCCATGTGCTTTTAGCTGCCACCAGTCCAGACTCAGCAGCCCATTTGAATGTGATCTGCTGTATGAAAGTAATTGGAAAAAATCTGGCTAAATATGTGTGTGTATACATGCGCACAAGAAGACCAGCTTTCATTAAACAGTATTAAACAGGGAAACATATGCCAGGAGATTTAAATCACAAAAATTTCCTCTGATTTGCAATGATGACCGAGCCCTAGGTGTGCAGAGTGCTACCTCGCAGGGCCTGGCCTAGTGCAGCACAGGCACCTCCAAGCAAGGAGGCGAAGTTAAAGAGGTTGGCGGCTTGGGGAGTGACAACTGAGCCTCATGGACCTTCGCTGACGGAGTAGGAATCAGGAGCGTCTTGTCTCCAGCAGCACCAGACCCAGAGGCCCAGTGGCTCAGCTCCCAGTTCCCAGGGAAGAGCCGGGGGGGGTAAGTAATGCCGCAGGCCGGGCTAAGGGGAGCACAGCACCTGAACGTGTCCCTCTTTCCTTTCTATCCTGTTCCTTTCCTAGCAGGCATTCATCGAGGACAGGGTTGGGTTCATATTCTCATGGCATTCCCTTTGCCAGTGCATCAGAACATGGGACTCCCCTTCTCTGCCTCCCAAACGCGACGTGGGAACAGCAGCTGTGAGAGCAGAACACACCACAGCAGCAGCTGGACATCGCCAACGGATGGACAGACAGACAGACGGATGGATGGATGGACAGCCTTCCTGAGGTCAGCAGTGATGTGCAAACACTGCAGGGAGCACAGGCAAGTCAGATGCTGTGCAGGCAGCTGTTTCCAAACCCCAGCTCGTGCATGCACCGCTACGATTCTGGCAATCAACTTAACCCCACGTAAGTGATTAAACTGTGTCTAATCCCATCTGTTTGCTTTCAGTGTGCGTACATGCCTTCCCCCCGCCCCAAAGACTGGCCTGCCGAGCTCGATGTACGCTGGAGCAGAGGTGCCATGCCGCTGCTCAGCGCAGCGCATCCTGTTTACAGAACGAGAGAATTAGCCAATCTGCGTGTTTATGCATGATGTTAGCTGGCCTACTGCTGTAATGGGAGTGCAAAGATCATGGTTTTAGTTTGTAATGTGTTTAACGTGTTTGTTTTGAGGCTAAATTACCAGACCTTTCTGTTAGGGAAAAAGAGAATTGTTTTTAAGGGGCCTCTGTAACATGAACCTAAAAGTTAGACATGGCCTTTAAACAGATCAGTGACTGGCCAAGGTACATGCGTGGCACTTGAAAGAGAACTGGTAGTGGCCACCAAAAAGAGAGTTAGCATGACAAAGGAACTTTTAATTCAAAGCTGTTCGCTCATTACATTGCTCGCAAGCATGAGCTCGGCATGCCACGCACCCTGCACATGTACAGCAGGACCCAGCCACATGCTCAGCCCTTAGCGCGGGTGTGCGCGCAGGCTTGGGTTTCATGCTGGCCAGATGACACAGCCCAGGGATACAATCAGGGCAGGCTGCAGCAGTGCCGCACGACCGTGGGCATGCTGAAGCTCGTGTTTCCCCATGAAAGAAGCATATAACGGGAAAAAAAATAATAAAAAAAATTCCTCTGAATGACTTTGGCATCAGCCTCTGTTCTGCAATCACCCATTCCCAAAGCAGACGTCTCCTGCATATCTGAAGGTTTACAGCCTTCATTCCTTTTATTTCCTTTTGTTTTTTTCCACCACCTGTATACTGTACAGTTGTTCCTGCCAGTGGGACCATTGCACTCAGGCAACACCCTCTGCAGCAGGCGGTACAAGAGGTGAGAGTAAAGGTTCCCAGCAATTGCTCTTTGGGCTCGGCAGGAGCAGCACTAGCTCAGCCGTACGTCCTGTGCCTGGGGAACATGCTTCAGAGCCAGTCAGTCCCTTTCAGAGCAGTCTTGGGGACACGCACCCACAGCAACGCTGCAGATGCCCGTGGGAGCCCAGCGGCTTGAGCAGCCTGGCAACTGCTGGGGAAAAGGAGGGAAACATACGGTCCATGGAGGAAGAAAATATGCGTTTCATATAATGGCCCTACAATGCATAATGTTTAGAAACTTGAAACCAAGAGAGCCAGTTTCCTTTTTTTTTTTTTTTTTTTTTAATTGAGAGTGTAGAGTTTTATTATTTAAAAGGTTTTATAAAAGAGTTTTAAATAGACCATGGAATTGCTATGGCAATTTTTTTTCTGTTGGAAATTGCTCAGCCATTTGGTTTCTATTTTTGAAAAAAGCACAGGCTTTTTGAACAATCATTTGATATGCTTGTTGATGCATCACAAAAAGGAGATATGCTTTGAATTCTCCTTAAAAACCCCATGTAAACACAAGGCTTATGTATAATTGCAACAAAATACCATCTCCTTATTGAGCGCTTTCACATGTAATTTCCTCTCTGACTACTGCATGTAAACATACTTATTGTATTTGGGAACCTCCCAAATCTCAGGCACAATCAGGATCGATAGCTCAACAAAGGCAAATTATAGTTTAGGATGTCCATGTTTTGCAATAAGATGCCTAGACGGTAACAGAGGAAGACTGCAAGAAACGTTTTAAAATAGACGGGTGGTTGGATGGCCCCATCCCCTGCTTGCTTGTGTCAGGTTTGCACCACGCACATCAGCAGCATCCTTCCCATCCTGGCTCCACTGGCCCATGGGCAGATGGACAAATGTCCAGGCACAGGAGTGGAACTTCAGTCAGATGAGGGCATTTGCCTCTCTGTCCCCCCCATTTTCTTTTTTTTTTTTTTTCAGGAAAAGACTATCATCATGCCACCCATCGGGCTGTGTTCATTGTTCTCATTTTTCGTTTTTACTAAAGCAGCAGGAAGCTGGAAGTGGCTTGGCCCTCAGTGGTTGCTGCTGCCCAGGGTCTGTGGCTGTGCCGGGCCAGATCCTGCCCCACGGCACTGCCAGCAAAGCCCAGGATATGCTCAGGGAATGGGATCACCAGCAGCCTTGAGACTGGGAACAACATCAAGAAACAAGCAACAACAGCACCAAGACATTTTTCCCTCTCAGCATAATGCTTACATAGATGAGAAGAAATAACAAGTAAAATTCACCATGACACAAGACTGTAAGAGAATGGTTAATTACCACTGAGATGAGTGTCTTGGTTTGCAATTGGGCATTTCTATGCATGTCATCCATCACTGCATACCTTCTTTTTGCTTCCCCACAGAAGCCATCCCAAGTGCCCCATGTGTTCCCCATCTCTAAGCCAGTGTCCCCATGGAGACCCTCAGCTTGTCCCCTGCACAGCCCTACGCGCGTCCCCTCCTCCGAGCCTCCTGCACCACCTGCAGGAAGACTAAATCCAATTGTCTTGCTTACAAAAAAAAACCCACAAAAGCCTCTTAGGAAAGTCTAAGGCACTGTGTGCACCTCCAAGGCCCGACCACATTGGTTTACGCTGGAGGGAAGTTCGATGCCATTTTGCCTCTGATTTTGGTTAAGGAAAAGCCTACAGGTCACACACAGTGGCTCCCTCAGCATCATCCTTGCTGTACAGTGACAGTTAATAAAATCCCATTGCCCGAAAACTGTGTTTACTTGCTTCAAAGTTGTGTTTACTTGCATTTATCTCCACAGCAGCACAGAGACCCCGAAAGCAGCCCATGCCTGCCAGCAGCATGCCCGGGGCTGGCACCACTCCTCCCTGCTGGGAGCACAAACGTGAGCAGAGCCCATGCACCCAGGGCTGCTGTCACTGGGGGCTCTTGCTTAGCTTGGAAAAGATGCCCTGCTTAGCTTGGAAAAGACGCCTAATCATGGCAAATAACCTGTAATTTTTCTCTGTGAAAGTATGTATTAAATTTTTAACCAGGTAACAGCGTCGTTTGTACCTGAAGGCAGCACAGAGCTGGTCTCTGCTTCTTCACAGCCCCGCGCTGCGCTGCATAGCTCAGGGCTGAGCATGACACGGGATTAGGGCAGCTTTGGCTCTGCCAGCACAGCCGTGTGGCCGAGCGGTCACGTCCCTGGCTCCGTCCACGCACAGGCAGTTCCACTGCTGGGCTGCACGATGCTGTCGTCAAGCAAAAGAGCTGCGTAACATGAGTATTCTGTAAAAATGGCATGATTGCAAAGCTGAAATGGTTTTCCTCTCGACTCTATGTATATTTTTTGTTTTCAAATTTGTTTCTGCTATGCCCTGATTTATCAAAGCACTAAAACACATGCTTGACTTTAAATGCCTCACTGCAGCTAAAACTAATTGCGTACTTAGTCTTTGATGGCTCAAGGTCATAAAGAAATCACTAGCTTTTCAAAACAAATACTTCAATATGTTAACTGCTAGCAAACCAAATACCACAGCCTCTTCAGCTATGGGTGTAGGTTTGCATGCCTGACTAGAGGGTTAACATGTTTCTGCCTGGGATTTTCCAGCACAAATGCAGGCAGCCAGCAATTACTCGGGGCACAGAAATTCCAAAAGGCTCAGCCTACGTGCCTGCTTATAACCCGGTCAAGCCGTGAGTGCGCTGCACATTTACCTGGGAACCCCTGACCAAATGGATGGAGCAGGACAGCTGCAGGGCACAAAGACACAGCAAAAGCTGTGCTTCCTATGGCCTGCATTTCATGTGCAACAGAGCAATGGGCAAAAAATGCAGCAGTCCTGACCCCCCTGCCAGGCGTCTGGGGCAGTGATGTCTAAGCTGTTGGGGTCACCTGAGCACATCTGTGAAGCCTTCAGCAGCTTGTCAGGAAACGTGTCCCACCCGGCTGACCGTGGGCATGCTATAGCCCTGTCTTGACAGCATAGCTCATGCGATCTGTGCTTTGTCCAAAAATATAAGGGTGTGGAGGCATCACAAAGCCTAAGACTCGTGGAGAGACGATGCTGTATCAGTGCAGGCAGACAGAAGCACGCTGCTCCGTGTGGACACATTGCTCCGTCCACGAGGGGGCTGCAGTCTGGGCACTGGCACTGTCTGTGCCATCATTTCGGCTCCTTGGCATGTTCTCCTCCTGCTCAAGTGAGGCCGACAAAGACTGACTGTCTCCTCTGAAAATGTGAGTCGGTATTTACTAGTGAAAGCAGGTGGTGAAACAAAGCATATTAAACATCTCATCCCCAAACATTTATACATGTACTGTGTACACACACATATATATATACACATACGTATATGCACGTGTATATAAAAAAGTAGAAGCAGTGCTGCATGAGCAGCATTCCCACGGACAGCAGTGCACACGATGTTTGCTCTGACAGCCTGGGGATATTTCTTCCTTCCCTCCCTCCTTCTATACTGGCTGCTCTCCCCCTCCAAAACTTTTAGTAGAACAATAATATTTTAACAGTTGCAGCTCTAAAAAGCCTGATTATGACCAATCGTTTCTCCCAGGCAATTGTATATTTAGCAGAAGGGAAAAATTAAACTTCCCAGGAATGAGGTTATTTAGGGCATAAAATTCAAGGAAATAGGTATTTAGGTCATTGTGGGCATGGTTTTTATTTTCCCTAATTTTCAGATTACTTTCGATTAGGTCTGTTCAGAGTAGAAACTTCTTGATGTGAAATAGATACTATCTAAATCATTAGAGCTCATTCATTGCCATGTGCCACCTTTTAGAGCAATTAAACCTGACCCCGGGGTTACCTAGCTGAACACTCACCGACCCAGGGCACTTCCTCTGAATATGAAAAGCTTGTAGTACAAATACAGTCGGAGAGCAGCAGCATCGCTCCTGGCACAGATAATGCCTTTGTTAACTGGAGCTGAGGTTCACGGGCTGTTAGACTATGGAGGCCATTGATTCAGAGCACTCTGTTGGGATCAGTTCCGATTTTTTTCCCTTCTTTTTCCCCCCTCGACATCTGGAGTCTATCCCTTCGCCAACCTCTCAACCCCCCACTCAAAAAGAGAAAGTGAGAGGAACAGACAGATTCACGGACAGAGAGCCCACAGAAAGTTTTGACAAAGCTTAACATGAAAACTCCTAAATTTTTAAGCCTAGAGTCTTTTAGACAATAATTTTGCCAAGCATTTACCAGCTGGACAGCCTCAAAACTACAGCCCTGGCTTTCTGAATCGGCTTCTTTGCACTTTCAGGCTTTAGGTAGGTCTTTGTGCAGTCGCACCATGCAGCACCTGCATGCCACATTTTTAGCCCTTTGATTACAGTACATTCACAGGGCAACTGACTTCCAGTATGCACATGAGTGACTGAGCTCCCTGGAAATAGCTGGGAAGCCAAGCTACCCTTCAGACTTATTTCAATGCCTTCTTGCTTTGGCAGAACAAATGTGGAAGCTGCCTCTACTTATATTAAATAGAGAAGGAGATACCGGTAAACAGTTAAGTGGGGTCTTGTTTAGAGAACAAATCTTTTTAATATGCTGCCAAACTATGCTAAACAATAACTGTCAGAATCTGTTAAAATAGCAGAAAAGCAATATTGCTCGGTACAAAACTGATTTTGCTAGCATTTGTTCGCAAACCGCATCACACATTTAGTCCCGATTCCCCCTGAACTCTCAGCAATCCAAGACAGCTCCAAATGATGTTTCTTTTAGTTTTCATAATGTGTTAAGTAGGGAAGAAAAGCCATATGGCATTCCTTCGCCTGGCAGGGCAGGCAGCTCCTCATTAGGCTGCTGACCTGAAACGTAATCTCCACCATGACCTGCGGAGAAATGCCTGGGACCCACCTGCAAAGTAAAAGCCCTTTTTTGAGAAATAATGCCAGATTCCTGGCTGATGGTGAGCTCGATTCACCTTTAGGAAACTTGGTCGACTTGTGTTTCTTTGCTGTGGTGTCTGAAGGCAATGACAACTAAAGAGCTGATCCTATTTTTGTTCTCCATTTGTCTATCATCTGCTGTATGTAACATGCTGAATTATACATAAGTGACGAGTTTTCTCTTCTACCTGTAGCCCCAGCTTGTGGCCTGACCACCACACCATCTGCATGTACAGTACCTTTCCTGCAAGAATTTGGAGGGCTCATGTAGATAGACCAAAATTTCACTGAAAACCACTGCTAACCAGTATTTTCCAAGTGTCCTTAACCACTGGTATTACAGTATCCACAGCAGAAATAACCAACCACTTGTTACAAAGTGTGCTCTGAACCATCCCTGACCTCTCTGATTAGGGACATTTTTTTCTAAACTGCAAAATTCAACACATTAATCGACAGTCAAATGCTTTACCACAAACTAGATACAGTGTGAGATTTCCTTCTCCTGCAGTTATGAAATGCACGTGTCCGCCACACACAACTACAGAAATAAAGATGTATTTTTATAGAGCTGAAGTAGCAGATTTTGTATTAAACATGACTTCATAATCTTAAATCGTCTATCAATAAATAAGCATTATAAAATTTTATATGAAAATAATCATGCCATTAATCCTATTAAATTACTCTGTGCTGGCTCCTACCCAGCTGTTGCATGGGTTCAGTGATTGTTGCCTCTCAAAATCCAGCCTACATTGAAATCATCTGCTTGGTCAGGGCAGTGGCATTTTCAATGAGGAGGCAAAATGAAAAACACTTTGAGAGCCAGAGCTAAGGAAGTAGCTGGTCTTTTTCTCTTCTAAAGTAAGGGAAAAATTATCACTGGTGCTATTATAATGAAGACAAAATAATCACTATTCCAGATGGAAAGCTCATCACATAATCCAACTGAAATGTTTTTTATTTTATTTATTTATTTATTTTTACAGGTGGGGTGACTGCTAATTCCTGGGGAATAGCACAGTAATTTGGGAATTCCGCATGCACTGCATTTATGAATGCACAGAGTCAAAATAGGAATTCACCCTTATCTAGAAATTGGAAATTGTTCCAGTACACACTGGGGAATGTCCTGTAGTCCTGGTTTTCAATGAAGCTCTTGCATTTTGCCCGTGGCTTTGATACCAGAACCACCTGTAAATCCTGCGGGATGAGCAGTTGCTGTGGACAACAGAGTCCTCCCCAGATCTACCCTGCCTGAACTGGATCTGCCCCTGCACCATAAGTCATGGCCATGGTTTTGGGGAGGACCAAAGGTGCAGACTTCCCACCTCGGGTGCCACCCCACTTGCCCAGCACAGATGTGTGTGAGCTGTTTTCTCTGAGTTTCTGTTCTGGCGTGCTCCCTCCGTGGTAAAACAAGGTGTACATCCTAAACAAAGCTCCCCAAGTGCACTTACCTCCAACTGGCAGGCAGCAGGGCCAGGTACCAAGGACTGGGATGGTAACGATGCCAGCTGAGATTTTCTGCTTGAAGCATGCCAATTTTCCAGTACTACCAGAGCAGGATGCTGCTCCCTAGCTCCTCACAAAGCAGTACTGGCAGAAGTAAGGTTCTGTGGTGGCTGGGCAGTTTCAGGGGAAAGCTGTGCTCTGTAACAGGCCAAAGCAGTGCTCCAGGAACATTTTCCGCCTCGTATGTAAATGCAGGATCACACCAGCCACTGCTGCATGCTTGCAAGTGGAGCACTTGAGTTCAAGAGACCAGCACTCCTCCTCCTCTTGAAAGTTTTTCTCACCAAACACTGACAGCCCCTAGGGATCAACTTATTTTCTGTGTAAGCATTTTATTTCAAAATCGTAACATTACTGTGCAATGAGCATAACGAAATGTCACCTGTGTTGGGAAATACAGGCAGGAGACTCACACTACTGTCATCCTTCACAAAGAGCCAGCACAAGTGTTGGGATGTAGGATACAAATGAACATGTAGTTGCTCAGTTAAAGTACTGCAGTTTTACTTGATCAGCTGTTTAACTGATTACAAAATTATACTTCTGTCAGCAAAATAATAATAATTTGAGACACAGATTTGGCAAGCTGGAAAGAAACCCCACCTTCTATGCCAAGCGGCAGGTGAGAATAACAGCAGGAGCAGCAGCAGGAGCAGGAGCAGCAGCAGGAGCAGCAGCAGCGCTGCAAGCACCCCGAGGCCCTGGTGCTGTGCTTGGTCCCACAGTCCTGCATGGGGAGGGCAGGTGGGCTCCCGTGGTGGTTGATGTCCATTTCCCAGAGAGAGCAGGATAAAATGTAGTCCTGCTCATCAAGTAGTTAGAAGAAATACAGTCTGCACAGTGTGGGCTCCACGCGCACATGCGGCAGCAGCCAAGGCAGCACTACCACCTTCGCTGTGGCCATTAGTGAGAGCAATTTGTGCACAAACAATCTGGGAAGAGTTTTCTCAGATTACAGTAAAGTTAATGGAGTTGGAAATTCCTCCTCTTTTGGATTAGCTAGCCTTCTTTATGTAACCTTTAGGTATATTGTGGAGCACGA
Organism: Anser anser; assembly: GCF_964211835.1. Classification (NCBI taxonomy): domain Eukaryota; kingdom Metazoa; phylum Chordata; class Aves; order Anseriformes; family Anatidae; genus Anser; species Anser anser. The sequence continues at coordinate 4,116,027 of NC_139733.1, forward strand.
GGGAGGTTTTGATAGCAGCAAAAGCAATTTGGAAGCGCACAACTGATTTGTAACGGGAGGTCTCTGACGAGGGCCTGGTCCAGGAGCTGCTAACTGCTTTCAGTTGTTACGGGTGCGAAAGCACAAGACCTCCCTGTACCAGCGCCTTTGTGAACGGAGAGGAAAATTAAAACACTTGTAGGCTGACTGTGATTTAACTGACTCTTCAAGGGCGGGGGAGAACTGACAAAAACAACAGAACTTTCCCCAGTTACAGCATCACCACTTCAGTATCAGATTTTCCTGACAGCCAGAGCATTGCAGAACCTCAGAAGCGCACAGAAAGCTATTGAGAGGAGGGAAGAATCGCATAGATGTGCCAATAGAAAACGTGTATTTGAGGTTCATTAAAATGAACTGTCAGTCTGAGCCAAAATCAACTGTGTGACACCAATTAATCAAAACATCATAAATCAGCTCTGTTATCCTGCTCATTGGGAATTTCGTCCATATATCTCTGATCACATCATGGATTCTTCATGCCTTTTTTTGCAGTTGCACATTTCCACCTCTTCAGATTTAAGAGCTGTTATTATAGTGTCAAGGTAACTGATAAAAAAAAAAGTCATTCATTTATGTCAGGAGGGAATTGAGCAAAAGCTGTGTTTATTCTTCATCCATCTCTAGTACATATAAGATTTGACAAAATAAATTAAACTGGGAGAACTCTGTGAAACCTCTTCCCACCTAGAGAGCAGCAGGATGTATCCACGCACCATACGTGCTTCTATCAGCACATATCTGTGTTTTTACCCCCAGAGAAGAGCTAGCAGGGAAGCAGTGAACACCTGCTGCAGTCACCTCTACATGCAGAAGAAAGGAAAAAAAGGCCACTGTGTTTTAGTAAAATACTGGAGTAGCTCTTACACTGCATGATCCTGATCCAAACCCCACCGCAGTCACTGCTGCTAACTTGAGTGGGTACAAAAGGCTGTGTCTTCTTCTCCTCCTCATTGCAGCAATCGAGGCAGGGCAGCCTTGCCACAGAACTCATTTTCTTTGAAGCCAAGTGCTGTTGAGCACAGAGGCACCCACAGACATGGGGCAACCATCTTGGGCACAGCCTAGTCATCCAGGGGCTGGGGAGAGCCCATCCACCTTCTTTTAGCTCCTCTTCTCATCTCTTTTTTTTTCTTTTTAAGTGCCATTACACTACTGAAAAATACTTATACTTAATCAGCACTACTTAATCCTGTTCACTTCCATCTGTGCCTTGTTGTAGCCTGACACCTCTCCTGTCCCGGGGCCATGGAAAGCGGAGGGTATTTAGTGCAGGCCCTGCCGCTGGAGGCCTCTGGGGAGCAGCTGTCCCCAATCATCCCGTCCACAGCCCTTTCATTCCCAGATTACATCTTGTACCAACAGTTTGTGTGTGGGAAAAATCAAAGCTGTCAGGGGCTCCTCCCAGGACGTGCACTTTGCGTAAGGTGCCCCATCACGGGGGCTTGGGCGTTTGACCTCTGCGCTCGCAGCGGGTAATGAATTGGGGCCAGGCCGCAGCCGGCAGCGCCGCCACAACGTGCCCCAGCAATGAAAGCCGCCTGTTGTTAACCGCCTGCCTGCCTGGTCCCTGGCCCCGAGACTTCCTGGGGCAGCCTCCTGCTTGCGAGGAGGTTAAAAAAAAAATCTCAACGGGATAAAAGGTGCTTCATCATAGCCTTCCTGCTGCTGGCCAGGACAGTTGACTGAAAAATCCAAGAATTAAATTTCAGGAACCATAGATAATAATGGAAGTTGAATGCCTGAATAAATCCTAATGGAGTAGAAAGATTTGATAATGAAAATAATTTCTTTTGTATCAGTTCTTCATCCATGCTCCTTGCGATGGACCCACTGAATTACTGGCACTTGCTGCCCCAGGAGGGGACATCAGGCTTTAGTTCCAGCCGATCAGAGCAGTTCCTATGGCTTGACATGAAACCATGCTTATAAAGCTGCACTCCTTTGTGGGTGCAGCTCTGACCCGTAATACACAGCAGAGCAGGACCTGTATTTTGGGTGTTGCCCCAACTAGAGCACAGCTGGGGACCTGAGCCCTGCTGCCTGACCGAGCCCTGCAGGGCAGCACGGCTGTGCTGGGACCCAATGCTGCAGGTCCCACAGGACATGAGGAGCCTGCTCCAGTACGGCACTGCCAGCATCCTGCTTCTCCTGGTTGTTTTCAGCTTCAGACGTGGTCCTTTATACCACACCTTCCTAAAATCGTGCCTGGCTCCGACCTTCCCTCCCAGGTACTAGCAGCTCAGTCAGTGTGCAGAAGTGGTTAAATTCCAGGGTGGACAGCACAAGAGTATCCCGCTGAACTGCTATTAATGCTTTAAATAATTACATATCCACCCTCGTATAAAATGCTCCTTTCTGACTGCAGAAACACCATTGCTGAGGATCTCAACGGTACTGCTAGATAAACTTGTCAAACCCGGGTAATAATTTATGAGTGATTTAAGCACTTTTTCCAGCTGTTAAACAAAGGCTTCTCTTACAGCTTGGCTGGTGCAGTGCTACTTAGTACCTGGGTCACGTAAAAAAAAGGCGCTGTTATTTTACGAGCAGAGAGAGATGACGCTATCGTGCTTTCTTCCCCACTCTGACAGCTTCCTGTTGCCGACTTGTTGGCAGGTATTTTACCCTGATGTTATCGGGCCGTGGGGCAGAGTTCGGCATGTCCGGACGGCTCTGAGCGACTGATGGGCCCTGTCCCCTCTCCAGCGCCGGGAGAAATAATCTCCATTTTTCATGCCGCAAGCTAGGAGACGTTGTCAGGCCTGCACAAACAACGAAAACAGATATTTTGACAGGGAAATTTAACTTTTCCCTCCATTATTTTGTCTAATATTTCTCATGTTTTGTCTATTGTGTTGTAGATTGGTTAAAATAGAAGCGCACACGACATTGTGTGGTGCGAGCTGGGCGGGAGCCCCTCTGCACAGCCACCTCCACGTGGATTAGGGATTTTTAGGGTTTGGGGTGCGGGTGAGGAAAATGCCCCTTCTGCATCTCATGAGGGCACCAGGCACCCCGAGCTGCCCCTCGGTTACATGAGAGCACTTGGTGTGCCTTGAAAAATGAGGAAATCTCGGGGATGAAATCTCAAGTCTCCACAACCGAGAGGTAAAACCTGCTGTGGTTTCACTGGAGCTTGGCTGTCGCACTGGCTCTTCTGGGCCAGGGCAGATGGGGAACCCCCCTGCCCGGGGCCATGCAAGAAGGCCTCACCAGGCAGGCCTGGGTTAGGGCCTTCAGCAGCAGTACTTCCAGCAGCAGGCCAGCAGCTTAGGCACTGCGAGTCATGAACTTGTTAATCGTCCACAGGTTTTAATGATCATGGAGTGTTAGTGAATACACTGTAGTATAAATGTCTTATTAAACCTAAATTAGATGCAGATTGGGAATGTAAATGTGTTATAGAAATTTATGAGGGATCTCAGCAGAGAACTTTCTTAGACTTTGCTGTGAGAGGTACAGAATATCAGTTTCTGAATCAGCATAAAATACTGTGTGCCAGCTGCCAATTACGAGAAAATGTGTTTGTGGATGTATGTCCCAGAACCTCCATGGATCCCCAAAATTTAATTTGTCAATGGGAATTTCCAGGTCTGTAAAGAGCAAATGAATAATTTCCATGTCAGTACAGAACCGTGCCACCTGAAACAGCTGGGTGCAGGTCCCATCTTCTCCATGTTCACCACGCTCAGGATTTGCAGAAATGGAGCAGGTCTGGTTTTCAGACCTCAGTGAGAACATGTGGACGTGCAATGGGCATCCTAAGGGGTTTCCAGAGAAGAGAAGAGCCACTCTATATTAACTACATGCTTTCTGCAGAGCCAGTCAGTGTTGATGGCTTCCTATCACTTATGAGACCAACACATCTACGATTTCTGTCTCCAGCCCTGCACTTGATTAAAGGACACTCCACATCCAGAGCAGTGTTGTTATATAGAATGCCTGTGTTATCAAATAATAAACCAACTGTCACAATATTGGCTCAAGGTTTAGGAATTTTCTTGCACAGGAAGATTAAGACGATTACAGTTCAAATAAGTACCATTTTTGACTAATTGTTTGCAGATATGGCATAAAAGCGATGGCTTGCTTTGGGAAAGTAGTATGATTTTATGTCACAGATATCTAGCTGAAACATAGCTAGAAAGTAAACGCTCAGAGCCCAAACTTGCTTGAATTTGTACTTTGGCATTGACATGAATGGAAGCTGCACTTACAGAGCTGAAGAGCCGTCCCAGCATGCTTATCTCCCCCTTAAATCTGAAAATAAAAAGGCAATTACTAACTTGATTAAGTTGTCTGGACTTTTTCTTACAACCACATGGGCAGCCTTTCAGCTCTGGCCCAGGCCAGTGGGCAGCACCAAGCCTTCCCTCTCCTGCACCATGCCCTCCCTCTCCTGTACCATGCCCACTGGGACACACATACCGACATTTGCTCTGTAACACCCCTTGAGGCACCCAATGCTTTTTATACCCACTAATATATGGCTTTTCTTTGCATAGGAACATCACAAACCCACCACACTTACACTGTTCACTTCAGGGCTCCTGCGCTGCCCATCTGCCAGCAGCCACCAGCATTTTTGCACTTCTCATAGAACAAGGGGAAGTGAACATTGTGCCCACATCCCACCTTGGGCTGGCAAGGATCTGTGTTAGGCAGAAGATCTCACAGCAGAGCAGTCATTGCTGCTTCCTACTCTAAAAGGTACCTTGGGCTGGTGTGCTTTCCTGCTGTGGTGCGACTCGCTGCTGCTGGTGACCTGTCCCAGCCCAGACAGCACATGGAGCAGAAGGCATGCAGGCAGCAAGAGCACGGTTCAAGCCTCCCGCTGAGTCAGGGCTCAGTATGTGACCTTCTGTCACTTGGTCTTCCAACGTCAAAACCAAAACCGAGTTTAAAAATGAGGAATGCACTGGGAACCAGATGCTCTACCGGAGCCAAAACTTTCTGGGTAAATATATTGCAAAGAGCACAAATCATATCATTTCAAACGTTGGGAATCTGTATATATTTAAATATATACAAAATTTGGCTGTTTCTCGACAATAGGTTCATACTCCAGAACAAAAGAAATCCAGCAGACTGAAATTAATAATGCATTAGAACAAACACAAGTGCATTGTTTCCCATTTAAGGAACTGACTGGATATAAATAAACTCTTACTCATATTCTGTGATTTAAATAACAGTCATTCTTAGCCTGAGTAACAATTGCACCTTTCAGAAATATAATAGATAAAAATTATTTTCCAGGAGGAAGCTTAGAGGAGTCTTAAACTTGGACTCACCAATGCTTTTGCTGCTGGTTTACTAAAAATGCAGAACTAGAATTGACTCGGTTCAAAATGCTGACCCTGAACATCCCCAAAACCTTAGGAGAGTGCTGAGCTGGATGAGTGAAATGCAAGCTAAGGCCATTTCTACTTGTGATGCTCTGCTGAAAGGTCCCATTTCCTCCACGTGGCCAAATTCCCTTGCCCAGGTTGGCGCTGGCATTACCTCTCACTAACGCCTGATTTTCCTCTTGCCAAGCACAAGCAGCACGCAGGGAATGGAAGCACAGATACAAACATTTCCCCAAGACAACTTAGCTAAAATCAGGAAAAATGAACATGTATTACTGAAACATTTTTCTTCGCTTTCCTTACAGAGCGTGTCTGGTGGCAGCAGGGCACAGCAGTGCTAACATGGGGAGGGCAATAGTGGGAATGTTTCTTTCCTCTTGCATTAAAGCCCATAAGCAGAGCAGCTCGTGACATCCAAGCTCACTGGGCAACACACAGCTGAGCTAATGCACATTTAGACATCTCTGACAATGCCTCAGCAAAACACCCGAGAGAACTCAGGTAAATGTTTAAAAAGAGTCATTTTAAAACCTGAAATGCAAGGAAAGAGTTCAATTTAATAACCAGTTGTACAGCTCCAAAAGTCTCAGTGCTTTACATTCAAACACAGTCAGATCTTTTTTTCTGATAATTTCACTGTGGACAAGTGTGGTTGCAAGGTAGATTACTAGCCACTTCATTTTTATTCTGTTTATGAAATGTATAAGCCAAGACTATTTTACTGTAAAAGCACTGCAGCATACACAGTGTTTGGAATGAACAAGAAAAAAAAAAGCACAGCATAAAGTATTCGTCTTTGCCTATGCTATCAGTTTGTGCAAACAGCTGTCTCATGAGCAAACCTTTTTAAACAAACATATTTTATTAGTGCGCAGTACAGCAAACTGTGGTTATTTCTCACATAACTTTGTTACATGTCAAGCACTGATTTCCTTTTTATGTAAATGAAAGCCTATAAAACGATGCAATTACCCTCCCCACATACATTAGTGTAAATGCTGAGGCGCTACACAAGTCATTTATCTTTTGTACTTTCTGTTAGGCTGCAAGTCAGCGCTGAGCTTTAAATTTTGTTTAAAAGTTCTTGGCTAATTGATCACTTTAGAGATGCTTTAAACACAGGTAAAACACCGACAAAGACTTTTAAAGTAAGCTTTCTTAATGGATGAATTGCAGCTATCCATCATCCTGCTTGCTACTTCCCTACCGCCATCCCATTAAACCTAATAAGTTCTATTAAAGCTGTTAACATGTGGCATCTGTTAATGGAAAGTGTATAATGCACAAGGTATGAAGGGGACCCGAGGGCTCGTAGAAGTAAAGTTTGGAGCAGAAAGACAAATCCTAACCATTCACGAAGTGAGTGTAGCTGCGGGTCAGTGTTTCAGGCCTCTCTCGGAGACCATTCCCATTTAAAGCCTTGCCAGCATAAGGCAGCCAGGTTAGGCTCACCGGCGGAGCCGGCCCATGCACATGTTATATTTCAAATCCTTCAGCAGATGAAACGTAGAAGTTGAAGGAAAAAAACATATATATATATTTATTTTTGGCTTGAGAAAACAGTGTGACACATGACAAGCCTGCATCTCTTTTGGAGAGCCTGTGCTCTGTATTACTGAGATTAAGTTTGATCATTCCTGAAGGAACACAGAAATCCCCCAACCTGGATGGCAAGGGCTGTAATAGTTGCTCTTAATGTCTGCTGTTAGCTGATTACTGACATCTTGAAAGCATTGCTCAAGCAGACCTTCTTGCAAGCTTCTGTCATGTGGATGCTCTCTCAGACGGAGAGCATGCATAACAGCAAGTGGTCGACTGGAAGCTTCAAGGACCTGCGTGTAATCAAAAGCTTTGAACTGCTCATAGCTTGGGAGGCTGCTTTACTTGTTACTAGGGGGACTATCAGAACGTATTACAATGACCAAAGCCAGCCCATGTAGTAACAGCTGTGAGTGTAATCCAAAAATTAGCTCATTAATTCACAGGAAAGTATTTTCTCCTCAGCTTTCATTGCAAAAAATGTGTCTGCTTGTTAGTGAAATCTAGAGCTTTTACTGGAACCTTTAAAACATTAGCAATGCACATGTGCCTCTCTGTGCCTTAGTGGGAGATTTATTAAGTTTATTCTCTAATCTCTGTTTACAAGCAGAAATATGATGAACATAAATCACTTGAAATAAGATTTCAAGCTACAAACCCATTTTGCTCCTTTCCAATGCTGTTATGTTATTTCAAACCTGCAATTAATTCTTTTCTTTGTTGGCCTGTTTGTTTTTAAAAACAATTTCACTCCACTTGACCTTTGCATTTCTTGGAAAAAAGTTCAAAGTTGGAAAAAACTCTAGATGTTATCTGTTAGTGCTTATTTACCACAGAGAGCGTGCTAAACTTGAGCTGAAGTTTAGGAGCCCCAGAGAGAGACAAGATGCTGCAGTACTGAGGGGCAAGGCTGGAAGCAGCCCCACGGTTGTGCTGGGGTCGTCACCCAGCCCAGTGTACACTGCAGGCGTGTTTCGTGCTCCAGCTGTAAACACGAGCTTCCACACAGCTTGGTGTGGTAAAACAGCCTGAGCACACGTTCACAAGCGTTTTAATATCTGGCTGCACTTTAAAATCTAGCCTGGTGCAGAGCCTGCCAGGATGCCTATCCTGAAAGAAGCATCTCCCTCAGTTTGGGCATCTGGAAGAAACAGAACCAGGGCACAAGGAGCAGTACCTGGCATCTACCGGCTTAAATAAGAGCCTCCAATGAAGGAAACTACATTTAAAATACTGAGTGGCAGGACTAATCCTCAGTTGCAATTGTGTTTAAAACTCCCGCAGCTGGGTCTGCTGAGAGTTAAACACGAAGACATACATCCAGCTGACTTTCAAAAAAATACTACATATTTATTTCCAGATATTTCTTACCTAGTGTTCTTAAAATTGGATAGACACATAGCATAAGCATAGAAAAAAAATTAAAATAAAATTTGCAGTGACAACTATTAAAACAAAACCAAACCAGAAAAGTTAGGGATCACTTGTTTCAACTAATATACAACTAATAGTTTCTCTGCTTTATTACTGTTATTACAAGTAAAAGGTAAACAAAGTATAGCTGGCAAAGGCTGGGGGTAAGAAGTGCTTTTGGATGACGCATTACCAGCTCCTACAGAAAACTCACTACGTTGTTGCTGAAATGCAATGTTTCATATCACAGGAACAAACAGTGCAAGTGAGCAATGACACTGCAAATTAAATGTTTATACAGTAGATGCAAAAACTCCAACCCACTGCAAAAAAATTTCCTTGCAGAACATTCAGGTATCTAGTTTATGCTCTATACAATTAGTACCTTTTCATAACATGCTCCTAGATCTTCTTCATTGTAATGAAGAAAGTCATGAACACAAACAAACAGAAATATAAACAATAAAGTGTTTTTGCGCTTTAAACAGGAACCAGACAGTCTTGCCAGCCTGCTCTGGCATTGTTTGCAGGGGAATGAATAATTGCAGACATGAAAAATCCCATGGATGCAGCCCTTGTGCTATGGTCACTTTCTCTCATGTTTACTTACCCCTGTTTTTCACAGTGCAGCAATTGCTTATGTTTCAGACAGCCTATAAAGTTTGCTCTTTGTTGCCCATTTGCTGCAGAGCTCGAACCACAGCGAGCGCCGTGCTGCCCACCCTCTGGCATGCAGCTCGGCTGGTGGCACAGGGCATGCCTCGCGTGGTCCCACCAGCACCCACCAGGGCAGCCCACGGTGGAGGGGGAGGGAAACCCAGCCCTCCCTGGCCCCAGCCAGCACCCGCTCTGCTGTATGGCAAACACACCAACACCCAAAAGCTGAGGGAGCTTAATTAGCTGCAGGGGGCTTTTAATTGGTCAATAAACTCAAGACGTGCCAAGCCTCTAGCACAGCCTGCTCAGGCCCACACGCTCGTTAGGCAGGACCAACTTTAATTATTTTAACCAACCAAACCAAACCAACCAAATTTAATTTGTCAGCAGCCTGACAAAAACCCAGATGCCTGTGGCAGAGGCTAAAATGCTGCGTGCTGTTCGGATGAGCTACAGGAGCGAGGGAGGTTATGTTACAGCTTCACAGGCCAAAACAACCCAAACCCAACACAACAGTAAACTTTAAACTAGACAATTCAAAAAATGTATAGCTTTCTAATCCTATTAGCACTGCACCAGACTGGAAAGCAGGCTGTGGCTCCTTTGGCAGGGCCTGGGCCGGGAGCTCTGCTCAGACCCTTCACTGTGCGATATGTTCTGCTCAGAGACCACGAGACCCCAGGCATCTCCTGAGCCTGGAGGAGGAAGAGGGGCTGAAGGCTTTGGAGCACGTCTGCATGTTCCTCTCCCCAGTGCCCGTGGAAAAGGCCGGGACAGTTTGTGGAGTCCTGCAAAGATTCAAGTCCTGGGGATGGGGGTTTGCTCAGGGTCTCCTGAAGGAAGGGCAGACCTTCCCCGAGACATTTCTGCTCTGCAAACGCTTGACACGAGCATTTCTGAAGCTCCAAGCGCACAATCTTGTGTCCACAACACCAACTCAGCACATTGCACATCTGTAACGCAGGACTCCAGACCAGAGGCCAAAGATACTTCCTTTAGTTTACATCTTCCTGAGAAGCAGCTGACTGTCTGTCCTGAAGTAGGAAGACCAAAGGCAGCATGCAGCGACATGAACAAATGCTGTACGCAGGCAGGGACTGATCCGGTAAGGCCAAGGCAGCAAGGTGCTGAAATGCCAGCAAGGAGACCCCACTTACTGCAACAGGTCAAGCTGTCCCAGCTGTTAAACAGAACCAAGAAAAAATCCCAGCTGCCAGAGCATTTTCAATGAGCTTTTAATTCTTCTTTATAAAAGGGAGAGTAGTATAAGCTGCTGAACAACTAGTTCTGTGGTGGGGTAATTGTGGAAACTCCCTCTTCTCTCCACGTACATCATGAAAAGTGCAGGGCAGGGGCAGAAGGTCCCAGCATAGATGGGGCTGGCGCTGCAGTAAAACACCATCACATCGCATGGTGCTGCTGCTTCCAGCCTGTGATGTTACACACAGGACTGAGTTTTGATTTTTCAGCAATCGGCAGAAAAGCAGCTATTGCAAATCACTGAAGTCTAACTGCATTCTGCTCCCGCCATGGACCCACGTGAATTAATGTGTTTGCAGCACTTTGGAAGGGCTTAAAAACTTTTCCCTCTTAACCCACCCGCCCACCCTCCTGCTCCAAAAGAAGTGCTTTTAAAGCAGTGCTTTTTGACTCTGTTTACACAAACCCAACACCTATGGGCTTTTACCACAACTCAGGGATGAGCAGGGCACCAGCAGGAGCTTGGCATGGCTGTGCTGGAGGAGCTGCAGAAGTGCTGGGCTGTACAGCACCATTAATTAGAGACTTCTTTTTTTTTTTTTTCAGTTGCAATGCTTGGGGAAAGAGCAAGCACTTTAACATCTCTTTAGAGCTGAGTCCTTCAAGGTGCTGAGCACGTTGGCCGTGACCCAGGAAAGCGATTGAACAGAGTGTAACCCTATGCGCCCACGGCTGCAGGCCCTGACCACGCAAACACTTACTGCTGGAGCGAGTGTGGCTTGGGCACAGGTACGGAGCTGGGCCCAAAGCCCCCAGCTGGAAACAAATGTCATTATGGTACATTGAACAGGAAAAAATGTGCCGCTCACTAACTGCATTATGGCAACTTGATCCCTGCCTCAGGAAGAACTGTACTCTGCAAATGTGGTACTCATGACATAAGAGCAACTTTAGTGCTTTCTGCAAGATTCACTTTTAACTTCTTAAGGAAGTTTGGTCTGTTTTCAGTGGAAAATATATGACTTAAATTGTCTGTGCTGGTTTTGAGACCTCTGCTGTCAGCTAAATGATCTGCTGGATCGTGCTTGCAGAAGTAGCGACCATCTATATTGGATCAGGAACAGGGCAATAGCAGTGCTTTAGAAGCATTAGCTAAACTGTTTTACCTCCACTGTATATAGTCCAGATACACAATCTCTGCTTTTTTGTGCTAGAGAGAGAAAAAAAGTTCAACTCTGGCAACACAAAATAATTCAAAGAAAAAATGTAATACAGAAAGCTGACAATATTTACATTTAACAGATTGTAGCATTTTGGTTTTCAAAAGGCTGAGTCCAAGGTAATTAAAACTTTGGTGGCCTTTCAGTTTTTAAATTGCAAATAAAGGATAACAAAACCAAGAGAGTGAGGTCTTTCTCCAGCACATGTAGCATGAGAAGTCCATGCTGTCACAGTTTGACAGGTGTGTGCTTGTGTGCTGCTAGGACTGCTGTTGCGCTGAGTTACTCATGAAACCTGAGAGTGTTTGTAAACAGTCTGTACTTTCTCAAAAGTGCCCTGGAGATTTGTTACAGGAAGTCAAATTGCTCAAATCTACCTAATTTGGCACGATACGTTGAAAGCATGCTTGAGTGATCATAATTGCACTGGGACTGACTTCATTTAGCAATCTCTAGGCATACCTTTCCAATAACAACTGCAGGCGATATAAATTCAATCTCTTGTTTGTCTCTGAAAGTGATTAGCCTAAAAAATTTGGAATTTAAACACTCATAATTGCAAAGTGTTATTTATATTCAATTTTGATTTATTAAATAAAAAACTCCCCCTTTTCTCCCCAGGAACGACTTGAGTTATTTTGGAAAGTGAAAGGGACAGCTAATAGAAAGGAAAAAGATAATTCTCATAGGTGGTGAGCGCTGTTCTTACAAGGATGCTTTTTCCCACTACAATTTATAATATTGCAACAAGAGCATAAAAGATTCTGAGGTTTATTTCAAGTGTGACCTCTTTGCTATGAAACATTTATTGTTCACTAGGATGAATATAACTTTTTTTTCAAATCTGTGCAGAAATATCTGCAAAGACAAACCAAATCAATGGTGCTGTAAAACTGAAATGGAAAGGGGACCTGAAAAAGTCCCAGTTTCATTGTGAGTACGATAATTGGTGTTATTCAATATGATGAACAAGGCTGGATGAAAGATATTATTTGGTGTGTCCATTCAATTTTTTAAAACCGATTCATCAAATACATATTTCTGTCCTTATACTGACATTCTCCAGAAACTGTTGGGGTATACCCCATGATGGGCAAGAACTCTTCTAAAAGTGAATGATGGGAAAATATTTTCAGAAAGGAAATACTGAATTCATAAATATAGGCAAATACTCATGAGGCCTTTTCAGCAGGATGCTAACTTAAACAAGCCATATAAAAATAGTACATGACTTCTGTATAAACCCCAAATGTATGAATTCCAATTAAAGAAAAATACAGGGAATGCTTTCTAAACCATACTGACAAATTATGAGCTGAAAAAAAGTTAAAGGGGAGAGATTTCAAACAGCGAATATGTTGGAAAGACTGATTTCAAAAAGTCATAGAACAAAAGACAAAAACCATTAGAAAACAGTGTCTGCTGAAAACATCTTTCTTAACCCTAATCACAAGCAGACCCACGTATAGCTTCCTAGCTGCAGTTAGAGAAGAAATGAGAGACCGAGCAAGGTAGTAAAAACCTCCACAAAGGCAGAGGTGCCCCAGCCTTACACTGTCAGGAAGGATAGCATTCTCCTTGCAAAAAAACAGGCACTGAATAAGTCTATTTTCCACACCACCTTTTTCATATGTTCTTTTATAAGCATTCTCCTCCTCTGCCACCATGCCTACCCTGAATTGTCATTGAGCTCAGCAATATCCGCGCCCATGGACAGGCAAAACTTTGCGCTGGGCATCAGAAATATTACACCTTGAATCAACAGCCCTGATATATGCAGCACACAGATAAGCCAGAAACACCAGCACTTCCCCAGCAAAGCTGCCATCGCATGGTACATGCCTCAGTCGGAGGCACACATCTCACCTGGCGGTGCTGCCCTGCCCGCAGCTGCCCTCACGGGTGTCGGTGCCTGCAGCACACGCTTTGAGCCCTGCTGCCAAGGGCAGTGGCAGCATGGATGGAAGGGCAGTGGCACGTACTGAAAATCAAGTTAAAGTTAAACTGAAAATCAGTTGTGGGATGCCACGTAGCGGGATGGAGCCTGGCTGCATGGTGCCAGCAGGTGTACGCTGCGGGGAACGGGTTGCTTATGTGGCACTGGAAGAGAGAGGAAATTTCTCAGACCGACTGAGCTTTAACTAAAGTTTAGTCTGTTGCTAAAGTAAAAAATTAACCAAAGTGTCCCTAAAATAAAGCCAATCTTCAGGGTGAGTCTGATTTATAAAAGGTCTTTTCCAAACTGGGTGGGACCTTCGCCTACGTAAGCAAATAATTTAGTGCTATAATTTAGCCCATTTCCCCTTCAGCAATACTACTGCTTACCCAAAACATCTCCATTTATTTTTAAACCAAACATATTAGTAATTTGATGGGAGGGAAGAGAACAGAAAAAGCGGCACAAACCTGAACATCCATCATGGTTGTTTGTGCTCCTTGAAGGACACTCTTGAATTATTGCTATAAACATCCCACATTTGGTTAAACGTTGTTGATATAAACAAGAATTTTTCCTCATTAAGGTAATTTGGTGCAGTCTGAGAAGCTGATTTATCAAGAGAATTAATTAAAGGCAGATATGATTTGTAGCTCTTTGTACTTGTAGATGTTTCAGCGTAAACATTCCCATTAAAATTAAATTACTGCTAATCTGATCCTACTAACAATAGTTTTTAAGTACCCTTCACATATGCAGACACGATGCCTGCATTCCTGTTTGGAGCGGTGCAGCAGAGTCCCAGGCTCGCAGCGGTCACAGTGCACAGGTGGAAGGAGGGCTTTGCAGATGCGTGGTGTGCAGTACGGTACCTTCACACGGAGGTTTGAAGATCTGGGGAGAGAGCAGATGAAAAATTTGTTTTCTCCTCCAGTTATTCCTGATCAACATGAGGTATAGATTTAAAAGGACTTTCTTGAGCTGGGGGGAGGTTGTAACTAGACAATTAAAATCAAAGGTCTCTCCCTCTCTGACTGGGACTTTGTGCAGTCCACGGAAGCAGTTTACCAGCCTCAGATCAAGTATTGGTCAAAACACCTTCCTCCAAAGCAAGCAGGATTTGCCTGTAATATCTTAGTTCAAGAGACAGTTCTTCTATACAAGATGTCCTATCTTTCTTCTTTTCAAAAGGCTATAGAAATAGGAGAAAGAAAAGACGGTGTTGGGTGATGCCCTACTCATTGGGCTTGGGTGTTCTGCAGCTGCCGTCCCTTTGGGACAGCTGTTGGTCACCCATGGGTGCAGCTCTTCTTCTCCTCTAGCCCTGACGCAGCCACAGAGCTGCCGTGGGGACACCCAGGCCAGGGGCCCTGTGCCCTACACACTGGGAAAAGCATGACAAGGACTAACCAGAGCTACTGAAGTGTATCCTCCTCCTAGAAAATAAAGCTAGCAAATAAACACAGTGCCTGCCCCTGCTTCAAATGCACCCGCATTTGCCCCACAGTTGTTGCAAGTTGAGGGCACCGACCTTGCCTGGATTTAGCACGCACTGCTTCCCAGGTGCTCACACACTGGCTCAAATTCCAGGGTAATCTAAAGGGATCAAATCACAGCAACCTTCTTACCTGCCTGCAATACAGAATATAGCCTGAGAAAGAAAGCAGAGACTTCTGACCTTGACAGAGAAAGAAATCAGGCATGAAAAGGAAGAAGGAAAAAGCAGCAATCCAGCTTAGGTCATGGAGTAAGCATACCTCGTGTCTCTCAGAGATGAAAGAACACGCTGCTCCAAATACAGATGAAAATGCCTGAATTTGCCCACTGCTAAAGGAAACAGACATTCTGTGATTTAGGAGAAGCCACCTTTCTGTTCCCAACCTCATTGATCAATCCTGTAAGATGCTAAACGCCTCCAAGTCACCCTTAATTGAGTCTGCTAATTACAGCATTCAGGAACTCACAACCCACGTACATCACAGAGCCAGATAGAGTACATATTTACAGAGAGGGCCTTTGGGAAGTCCAGATTAGTCTCAGGACAACTTGAAATGAAAGATAAGGAAGCTTAAGGGGACCCTTCCTCTCCTGCAGCAGACGAATGAATTAGCAGTGAAGGCTCCAGCTCTGGTCAAAGGGAAGGGATAATGTGGTGATGAAGTAGGTCTTAAATCATTCTGATGTATTTAAGTGTCACTGTAAAGAAGATCTAGAGATGTACAGAGAAAACAAAGTATCAGTCAACGTAATCAGGCAAATTTGAGGATGTGTAATTTTTCAGCACAAAAGTTTAATTGCTTTTAAAGGGTCTTTTTTATATTGTTCATTTAAGTGACATAGCTTCTTTAAAAATCAAATTATTTATCTAATTTTATTATTTCATCTCTCTTATAGAAGACCCTCATAAACAGCATTTTGCTTGCCACAGACAGAGCAGGGGGCAGGCGGGACAGGGTCCTGCACTGATCACCCAGGGAGCTGCAGACAGCTGGGGGCACTCAGGGGATCCTGCCACGGGAAGCAACATCTTTCGCCAGTCCCTGCCACAGGCCAGCACTTTACGTGGGCACTCAGCACCAGAACATGCTCCAGTTACGGCAGTAACACTGCACTCAGCGCTGTGGTGGCACCCAAAGTCCCAGCTGAGGCATGGTGGGCCAGCCTCCATCTCTGATTATTGAAATCAAGACAACAAAGAGAATGTATCAATCACATCAATCTCATCTATTTGAGGTTTGGCTTTCACATCCTTGGACATAAATCACAGAGATACAAGACTCAGGAGAGCACAGGGGAAGAAAAATTCCCGTTTGCACATACTTCTTCAGAAGTGAGTACTCCTCAGGTTACATGCACATAGTTGAGGCACAACTGTACAGAAAAATCATTTTGGTTAGAGCTCATTAGCTAGGAATTCATTAGCTTTTTGCCACCATGCAAATATTTATTTCAGGGAAGGGTATTTGCATATACATCAAGTCTGGGAGGGAAGAGGGAGAATGGAGGATTTATCTCATAGGACTGGAGAAGATACAGAAGTTATGTTGTCTCCACACTTCTCATAATAGTTGGCTGTCAACAGCTGTGTTAAGTGGGCTGCACCCATTGCAAGGATGGAAGCTGTCATCAAAATGAATTAGAGGCTTATTTGGACATAGCTGCATTTTATGTTCCTCTGGCAATTCACTGTCTGCTTGGCACCCTAATGAAATGTAGGCTGGGAAAACAAGGCACAAGTGCATAAGAACACAAAGAATGTAGATTATTTTCCCTTTTCATAATGGAATACTGTGGGATTTTGCAGTCATTTAAAGATACTTTTTTCTTTCCTCTTCTTTCTTTTCTTTCCTTTTTTTTTTTTTTTTTTTTAAATAACTTCCACTACTAAAGAGCAGTTGTCATCCTACATCTTAACTAAAGATTATTTGGAAAGCACAAGTAACGACTATGAGATAATTCCATATCCCCAAACTTAGGTAATTAATGAGTAATAAATGATGTAATTGTGAGTGCAAACAAATGTGTCTCCACTTTAAACTTTAATTAAAAACAAAGACATAAACCATAATTCACCTAGAATGCCAATGCATGGCAATAATAAAGTGCAAATGTGAACTGACCTGATTCTTCTCACTCCAGGTCTGGGCGAAGAAAAGACAAGAAATAAATCAGCTGTCCATTTGCCCCCAACCCCTCCATTACCATAGCTGTGAGCTGGCTTACAGTGAGGTCTGGAGAAACACCCATACTCCACGGTTCCTTGGTAAAACACTGTCAAGGGACCTCCTACAGTGCCCACAAGCACAGGAAAACATTGCTGCTCTTCCAGGCCACCAGCAAGGGTGGCACACAACAGCGCCTGCACGTGCTGCTCGCTCAGGGACCACCAAGAAGTCATTTCACACAGGTGTATCCAGTTTTCTGGAGTCCAAAAACAGCCTGCACATGTATTTTACTGGGAAAAAAAAAAAAAAAAAGAGCAATAGTGGTAAGTGGGAGAAGTGAATACATATCTTTTTCCACTTTGGTCCCCAAATGCTAAGCCTCATTGACTCCGTCAGCATGAAACACCACAGCACCCAGCAGTGGCAGAGAGCAGCCCACGTGCAGCCTGCAGGCTCGGGGGACGAGTATTCACCTTCACAGCCCATTGGCAACTTGCTGCAGGACAGGGATTTCCCAAGGGCAACGTTTTTCCTTCCTGTGAAGGTGCAAAGCCTTTCGTCTTTCATGAGAGCACAAAACACCCGCATACTTCTCTGAATACAACAAGCTGTGTGCTGAAAATGCAAACTCCCTCTCTGGGAAGCAGGGCAGTTCATCCCAATCATTCTGACTGCCCATGCCAAGGTTTAGAGACAGAGCTGCAATGGGGCTTGAACAGAGTATCTCAAATGCTATCACAAAAATAGGCCAACACTGCCCTCCTATTTTTTCTTAGTAACCTGGTCCATCCCTTAGCACAGTGTAGTTGTTTGTTAGTAACTTGTGGCTGGGCTCACTGACACCACCGTATGGAAACAATACCCAGGAGGACAGATATTTTTTCTCTGTCAGTCACAGAGTGACAGCCCGTGCCCATCTATTACCCCTAATTTTGTGCGCATAATGAAACGACAAGATCTCTGTGCTTTGCCAGTGCCACCTCATCTTTCATGGAGCTCGGGACAGGTCAGCAGCACACTCTGAATGCTGGAGCGTCGCAGAGAATTGCTGAGGCCTTGCAGCAGTGCTGTGCCGTCTTCAGACCCGTCTGTGGTTCCTGAATGCAATTGCTTTTATGAAATGCAATTTGCACTTCTGGCCACAAAGCAAATGCAGTCCAGTAGGCCTAACAAATTACCCTATCTAGGAAAACAACACGACATGAAAAACAGAAATTCAACAAAAGTCTAAATGTAATAATTATATTTTTATCACGCTAATTGGTGCGGCACACAACCAATAACAACCTGTATACAGAATGCTAAAACATCTCAGCACCTCTAGGCTCCTTCCCATGCAATCCATCCACCCTTCAGAAGCAAGAGCTGCAACAGATGAAGTGGACAACTCCAGGTGAGTCAATAAATCACAAAATCATCCTACTCTGCATTTGTGAATCAACACCCCTGACTCTCCTTCCTTCCGAATTAGGCTCTTCAACCCTACAATGAAACAAACCATTTTGCCTTTGAGTTGCTAGGTCCAGAAGCAGCATCCTTTTAGATCGGGTCATTTGTACTTCAGCTAAACCAGTCCAATTGCAAACATGAGCACGAGCTACCCGATTTGGGCTCAGAACCACTCTTCCCAAACCCAAGAGCCTCTAGAGGAAAAAAAGGGAGGTGTTGGATTAGCAGGTCACCTCAATGCAGATGAGTTTATTGAAATCACAGTGAAAAGCTACTGTTGTGCAGTAGGTAATTTTCAAGTGTTAATAAAGCAGCCAGCTTTGCCAAGCAGCACCCCTGCTCCCAAGATCGCAGTAAATACTTGAGCATCTTGCCAAACTGCAGTGTAAACAATGAAGCATTTTCTGTTATCAGAGCACAAAAAGCACTCTAACTAGTGAAACTTGCCCCTTAACTTCGTTCAAGGCACTCCCAAAACCATTTTCCCCTGAAAGGGAGGGCTCATTTCAGCAGGCAGCAGCCAGCCCTGGCTGGGAGAGCTGCAGGCCTGACGTTAATAAGGTGCTCTATGCCTGGAAGACCATAAAGGGAAAACGTTAACTAGGTGTTATAACGAGGGGATATGAAGTTGCACAAAGTGCGTAAATGTCACAAGCTCTCTATGAGGCCTCTGTGTTAAAGTCTTCCTCGTCTTAGCCTCTCTGGGTAAAATCTTTTCCTTCTGCTGTTGCTACTTGTAAGCTATTTTGGTAACAAGAGTGAAAATAATCATTTCAGCAACGTGTATGGTGGCAGGTTTGTGGGCACGGTAGCATAGATCACAGCACTGGGGAGAAACGGGGAATACACATACAGCCTGATAACAAAAAGCAAACATGCATTTCTATAAAAAACTGTTTACAGAGTGCCACAAATGTTACAGATACCACATAAACTCTGCTTCCTGCCATGAGCACTTGCAGCCTTGTGCTTATGCACATGCTGAATGCCCAGCACTCGGTCAATCCATGGGACAGACCCTATGGGTTGTGCTGCAGCACTGGGGCCCCAAGTGCCATCAAGCACGTCCTGAACCATCGGCCGAACGGAGCCATTCACCACACCGAGCACTGCAAGAGGCAGGTAGCAACGGATAGAGCCCCGCTACAGAGACATACCGGATTATATTGCGTCACAGAAGGAGTATTTCTGGAAAGAAAAGGGCAGTCTTAAATTGTTGGAGAGAGAATTTGTTAAAGATGATATGATGAGATTGTAGGCACGTACCCAAAAGCTGCAGTCAAAACACACTTAAAATAAAGCCCTAAAACATTGACCCTAGCACTTGCAATGCATGTGCAAAGAATAAAAAAAATAACTATTACTTTGCTAGGGCCAAATATTTTATAGCAGTTCTTATAGACTACTTCAGTTACTAATTCCGAGTACAACCAGAAACTGCAGTTTAAAATCTCTAGACCTCACAGCCCGGGCTGTGGAGGCTGTCCCTGAGCAGGCCCCGGGGAGCAGAAGCCACCACCTGGGTAGCAAGAGCAGTCCCACGGGTGGCAACAGGAGGCCGGCAGCCAGCTCACACACATTTCAGTCCCAGGCAAGTGCCGCTGAAATATTCCTCTGTTTTACACGCAGTCTTATCTCTGCCGCGGACAGCAATATGAATTGCTTCACATAATGTTTTTTTGTTAATGAAAGGAGAGCTAAAGTGCTGTGCAGAGTACCTCCCCCCAGCTCTGACATTGTCATTGCTGCCTGTGATGAATTAGGGCTGTGCTTGAACCTAAAGACTAGCAAATTAACAGTTAATTAGGAGTTGATAAATAGCAGAGTCGCACAGACCCTCTGATTTAGCTTGTTTTTAGCTGCTGCCCTTCTCCCATATCTTGAAACAGCAAGTGTTTATGTGCTTGTAACAAGTGCCTGAGTGGCCTGCTATGTCTGCAGTTCGTCACTGGCCTGGGCCATGGTCCTGCACCTCCTCCTACTTCACTTCACTTACATGACTCTGCTTGACAGAGCGGCCTTATCAATATTTAGCCCCGGGATAAAGAGATATGACACTGCTTTAAGGAAGAAATTACATCATGTGGCTCGAAGGAGGGAAGTATTTCCTCTACAGTCCCTCAGTAAAGGTTTGCCATGGAGGCTCTCTTGGTCATAGAGTTTCTTCTTAATGTGACTGATACCTCATCTTAATACATCAGACACACTCTTGGCTCTGAAGAAAGATATCTAACTAACCTGAGGGGACTGGAATTCATCCATCCTCTACACAAAGGCAGTTTTGGCCAATTCCTGCAGAAGTCACTGGAAGAACTCTAGTGGGAGCAGCTTCACTCCATGAACCTCAGGTGGAGCACAAGCACTTTAATGAGGTCCTCATGTTTACCCCAAACAGGGTCACTGGGAATATTCAAACGTGTGCTTCAGTTCTCCACATTCACAAATGCTTTGGCATGTAGGATTTTCAGAGCTGAGCTATAACTATCAATCAAGACATCATTGTTATGTTGGGGAATAAATCTCATTTTCCATTTTTCTCCTTTTCCCTGTACACTTCAGGTAGAGCATGATAGCCTCCTACGTGTCTTGATAATGCTGGTGGATTTTTCCCCCTTTTAAATCAGAAGCTGAAGTGTACACGTTTGTGTCTGGGAGAAGTAAATATCATTGTCTATGTTTGGATAAAAACATTGTCTATGTCCTTCAAAAATATGTCCACAGTGAAAACTCTATCCAGTCAAACACAACATTACCTGTATTTATAGCTCTGTAACACCGCAAGAAAGGAGAGAAAAGTACTTCTTAGGGAAAGCGGTGCTTCAGGAGGGAAGGAAAGCAGGGTGCACAGGCTAAATTGGTAGGGGCTAATGAGAATAAACCACTCATCCTTAAAGGCTCTGCTCCAGCCAAGTGAAAACACATCACCTCGTCTTTTCACTAGGTCCCATTTTTATCTACCTGGTGGTTTCCTTGCTCTGCAGGGCATGGGGCCCTCAGCAGTTTACATATGCTGCACTGCCAATTACAGGAATTACTAGATTTGGCCAAAAGAGAGAATAGACACAAAACATTACTCTTAATTTGAAGTGGCCATACATTCATGAAGCAGGATCTAAAAGAACCCCTGTTACTAAATACATAAATCAACAAAATCCCTTAAGTGCCTTAAAGGTGATTAAACATACACTCAGATTAAATTAAATTCACCGTAGCTTTTACACATTTCTTTAAGTGATTTGAATAGGTTTGTTTTCCTTTGGAGAAAAGAAAAAAAAAAACACAGCAAAAACTGTCACATTCATATGAGAGCATTGCTTCTCTCAATAAAGGCACATTCAATCAAATCCAGAAACCAACATTTAAATAACATTACAGCTGGTCTTAAACCAACAAGCAGAAAAGGTTGCAGCGAGGGAGTGATACGACCTTCCTCCCTAGTCCTGCTTTATGAAGAGAAGGGCACCACTGTTAAATAGAAACAATTTACCAGCTTTCCTTTGGGAGTCTCTGTGGCTTTGCACTGCTAACACTTGGCTCTTAGTGCCATGCGATTGTTTCTTGTATTAGACTCAGATACTTAAAGAAGCGAAAGAGGATGAACAATTACTTCAGAAATTATTAAACAGTTATTGGTCCCTGAAGTAAATTGTCATCTGCAATTATTAATATTCATCTTAATTAATAGTAGCCAGTGGTAAATGGAATATCAGTTATCCTGTTCTCATCACTCATCCTCACTCACAGTGCAACATGTCAGGGGAACTGGCCCATGTCAAATTAATGCCTTTCTAGTGATAGGTTTCATTTACCATCAACACTCAGAAACATAAGAATTAAGGAGCGGAAATAAAATCCAGGTTACTGAAAGAGTCAGCAGGAAATCCTTCTACAGGCTGGGAATGGATTTTGGACCAGGTCCTGTATGAACTGATCAGGGAATTCACAGGCAGCTTTTGTCTCTTATTCCTGTTCATCAATGTCCTGTAATGCTTTTCCTCAGTTTTGCTTGTTCCCCAGTGATCATATTCATGAATCTTTTCCATTTTTCTCCATTTTTTCATGTAAGAAACTAAGTTCCTCATGTCAACAGCTAGAAAAAAGGTTTTGATCTCACTGCATACAACTGCTCGACCAATTTCTTGAGCATACACATAAATTTAAGCAGAAGTTTTAAACTTATTTGTTCTTAAGATTCTAGGAGATCCCTTTGACTGATGTCTGTGACTTTCCTCAAATTAGATGCCCTCAAGAAAATGCAATCTTTTAAGGCTTACGCTCACAGTAGCAAACTCAATCTTCAGTTATCATATTCTGTATTCTCATAGGATTAACACCATTCTGCAACACAGACCCTAAGTGTGTGGGGGAACAACCGGTGGTTATATTTAACCATGTAATTTGGATTCCCTGTTTAAGTAAAGGAAACAATAATGGTGGCCTTAATTGCAGAAATTACCAGTTACTTTGAGCTTGACATGTGCTTAATGACTAGGCGGATGGAAACACTAAACCTAATGCCACTTGGCAGACAATTGGAACTGATAATCATCTCTATAAAAGCTATTGATGGTAATCTGTTATGAACAGATTTGGCTAATTCCAAGCAGAAGTGGTTTTATTACTTAGCTTTAAGACATAGCCTCCAGTAGATAGACAGTAATGGAGCGAGTATTCGCATACCATATAAAACAGAAACATAGATCCTGTAAAGAAAACCAAGTACTAAGAAGCAATGTTGTTTCTATCACTATTGTTTTTATGGAGGCTGCTTACTTTCAAGTAATAATGCACTACGCATTATTATCTGCCTTATATTGATTACCACGTGTAATGTATTCCATGTGCGATTTGTGCTCCAGTAACACAGACCAGTAATACAATGGTCTAACACTCTTCAAGACATTGTGATGAAGTGTGCTGATAAGATGTGCTGTGCAGTACAAAAACCGGATCTGTCCCCTCAAGCAGGAAAGAACCCACAGCAAAGCTAAGTTACCATTTGGTGAAGTTGCCTTTTGTGGAAGAAAAGCACTAGAAGGGATAATTGTAGGACTGATATTGAACAGATCAGTATCAGTGGATATCCCAGGTGAATTTTCTTATGTGAAAGCATGCAGAAGGGCTTACCCAAGTCTGTCTTGTTTCTTTGATTTCTGTCTCCCCAACAGCTTGGCCAGCATTGTTATTTTTTATTCTTAAAAATTAATTCAGCACAATTCACAATACATAATTTGTATAGACAGCCTTGCTCCTTCCCAATCAAAATATTAATAGGATCCCTTGAACATTTTTCCTAAGCAGAGCCATAGGAGAATGTAATGTTTGGAGGAAATGTGTAATCATTGGTATCATTTTTCCTGATCTGTTCTGTAAAGGAGTTCCTATTCACTTAGGCAAAGTAGCCTATGCAGTACTCTAAGGTTCCAGTTTTACCTTGGGATTAGTTAGAAACCCTTCCTAGGTAAAAACAGAGGTGAACAGAGGTGAAAACAGAGGCGAACAGAGGTGAAAAACTATTACTACACTTATGCAAGGTTCTCTACCCAGATTAACCAGGTGAAGACCAACAAACTCACTGGATTGCATTATTGTCTTGCAGAAATGAGAGTACGTATGAAAGTCTTGGTGTAAAAGATAAAACACTTGCCCTTGAAGGGCAACAGGGTTCTTTAATGTTAAAAATAATTTCCAACTGTTGTGCAAAATACTAACTATTGACAAATCCCATACAGTTTTATGCTGATATTCTGAGCGCTTCTATAAGTTTAGCTATGAAATTGCAGCACAGAGACAATATATCAATCCAAAAAGCAAAAAATTTCTTGTGTTTCTTACTCCTTATCTGCTTGAAGTTATTATATTCCTTGCTTGAAGAATTATATTCCTAGATGACTGAAATTTGTTTCAGCTTTGATTCCTTGCTATTTTATCACTTGGAGGACAATAAAGATTTGGAGGTTTCATGCAAAAGACTGGTCTTGTTCCCATGCCTTCATAGTGCAACAATACCCAGGTTTTCCACATAACTTGTTCCAGGCAGATGCAAAGCCCCTCTAAAAGGTCAGTATAATTTACCACTGTAACGGAAAAATAAAGGTAGAGAAAGTGACTTGCTCAAAGGCATTCTGCAGGCCATTGAGTAAGCTAGCAACTGAACTTTTATTTATTTTAATAGGGTTTCTCACCTATGATTGATTTTAATAGGGTTTCTCACATAGAAATGGGTCACCTGTGAATAGCAGGGGCATATTCTTCCTGGCTGCAACTTGTTATTAATCAGCAATTTCAACAAATTTAGTGGAAGCAGAAGCAGTAGGACAGGCAGCTAAATTGAGGCTCTGACATAACTTCCCCATGTAAAACTTCCAGAAACAGCTATATGACCTAGGTGATTTTGGCATCTAGTCCAGGAAACTCAGTTATACAAGACACAGAACCAACCTTCTTCTGTTTGCTATATCTGAAAGACGTTAACCTGGTAAGTGAAAAAAGCCACATGATAAACCCCAAATTGTTTTGCTAACCAAGCAAAAGGTTGAGGTAGCGCTTTGAGGTAAACTAGAGTGCTTTAGACATCCATCATCATTTAAACACCGTATATTAAAGCCAGCAAAAACTTGCGTAAGCCTTTAACAGCTTCTCTGTAGTCAATGGGAAGTCAGGCAGCACACACCAATAAATGATGCACTGTAAATATGTGAAACAAGGCTCTGATGAAATAAACTTGCCATGTTAGCCAAATACTCATGTTAGTGCAGAGAATCATACCTTGCTTGCATCTTATTTCAGTGTCCTTTTCTCTGTGTGTTGCAGCGACACACTGCATGTTATTCATTGGTTTGAATAAGCCAAAGCCAGGATCAGTGGATCTGGACCATCCAATGAAGGGTGCAACATCAGAAAAAAAGCATTAGGTGGTTAAGTGAAACCCCAAAAGGCTACGAATATACATATCTAAGTACCTCTTGGGGCTTTGCTCTGCTACGCAGATGCCATGCACTGAAATCCTCCTCTTGAGTCCATGTTGCATGTTGGAAATAGCATTGTACAAGGTGGTCCTGGCGTAACTTTCTAAAAGCTGGACTTTTACCTCAAAGGGTATGACACTGCAAGGCTGATTGCCAGAGCTGTTGAAATCAATGAGATAACTGCAAACACATCTGGAAGCCCAAACATGAGCAGCTGTGACTAACTCACTGGCCTGAAATGGAAATACATTATATTTGGTATTTAATTCCAGCTTGGAGATGGGAGGACTGTCAACTTCAACGTGCTGAAAAGCAAAGGCCAGAACAAAAGTGGTATTATTCTACAAAGCAGCACTCCAGATAGGAACATTGCTTGTGACATCTACGTGGGGATATATGAGGGATGAAAGAAGAAATCACTTTGTTAAGTAATACCAGATTTAGTTCAGGAAGACAGTGTCGCCAAAATGCTTTCTGTTAAAGTATGCTGCTGAAATAAACACTGGAAAAGGCAAGCAGAAAATGCATTGAGCAGAAAGACAAAAAAAGAAATGTTGTTATTTATTTATTTATTGTTCTGGTAACTCATTACAAACCTTTTGGCCAACTTTTCTGCACTGGTGTAGCTTTAGAAATATAAAGGTTGATTAATAAGAAAGATTTAGAGTCATATTTCTGTCTAGCCCAATATTCTTCACTTGGTACAGCTAACTTTCACTAACATGTAAAGAAAAATGAAAGCTAAAAGAATGACCAGAAGGGGGCCAGAGGAAAATACATATTTTCAGTCACAAACTCAGGATAGAAATAAATGGTGGAATACAAATATGAATATGAATGGAATAAAATAAAAATAAAAAGATTAAATAAAAATAAACAATAAAATTTGCTACTTTGGAGATTTTAATAGGCAGCATATCTACCTAATCATGAAAGGAGAATATTAAAATAATTTTTAAAGGCCATTAAGTAAAGGCATGAATTATATAAACCATTTAATAGAGAAATAGCTTTTGGGAAAAGTAAAATGCTATGATAAAGAAGATAATGCTATGATAAAAAAAAAAAAAGCCTTCACACCTGGGGGCTGCTGTAACAAGCAGCCTGACTCCTTCTTCAGCCTCTCCCACATTCTGCATTGAGAGCAAATACGAAAGTTTTCATCCCAAAGGAGTTACATGTTTGAAGAAAGACGAAGCATGAGAAAAGGGAAGATAATAGTGGAAATCCAAATATAACCTTCCCCAGACATCAGTCATTTGGCAAACTACAAATCTTGACATAACAAAAAAAGCTAGTAATAGAAGCTGAACACCAGGTTCTCGATTTTAAAGGACAAATTTTATAGTTAAAAATCCTATCCATGCAGAGAACAAAAATTTTCACTTTTCTACTTGGAGAACCAAGCCTTGTCACCTGTAGCCCTGCGTTTGTTGCAAACAGGTAAGGCTAGAATCCTCTCCCCTCTGCCCAGCAGCCCACCTGGCTCCCTCAGAAGAAATGCTGCACAGAGCCCTCTGAAGGCACTCCTGAAGCCTTGGCAAGACTGGAAAGGTTCCACCTTTCTCTTGCAGCTCTGCCCTGCCCTGCTGTGGACCTGATCTGGGTGGAGCTCAGCTAGGGAACTAACATTAGTCATATCACCTTTCCAGCCACGAGACCTCTAAAAACAGAGGCAACAACTGTTTCTTTCTTTCATCCTCTCCTGCCTGAAAATCAGTTTCCCCTTATTGCATTATCCCTTTCTGTCCTGCAAAGCTGTCACACGTCCAAGAGCAGAGGCCTTCACTGACACGTGGCAGCCGGCCATGCCATGCTCGGACTGGCATTGCAGCGGGGACTCTCATGCCCACCAGGTACGTCCAGTGGCAGCAATACTACTGCAAAGTGTTTTTCAGGGTTACTTCTTGGCAAGTTCAGCTACGTAAAAGAGGTCAAGCTTGGGCTATTTTTGGCTTTCAGCTGTTAGCAGGTCCCTCTTTGCAGATTCTCAGTAATGCCAAGATAGGCAACTAACTCTCTTCCATTTCAATGCACGTAAACCACGTTAGTCAAAATTAGCTTCGACGACAGTTTGAATTGTTTTACACTAGAGAGAAAAGTCTGCCACAGAAGAAAGGAGAAAGCCAGCAGCCAACAGAGTGGGCTCTTCAGCTGCCTCTCAGCTCTGTATGTGTGTCAGCAAAACAAAACCCCTTACCAGAAAGCCAGCACTTGCACTTACTCATTGGATGGCAGGATGGGTACGAAACTTTAGGCTGGGTCTTAAACAGCCGCACAAATTCATCTACGAAAAATTTCACTTCCAAATATGCTTGAAGTATAACTATCCACTGGGTATTGCTTGGTGCTTTTAAGAGTGAGAACTGCTTTATAAATGCATCCCTGACAGTGCCATAAGTAATGCAGGGGGGAAGTTTGCTGTGAAGGAGGAGTTGAGAATTTGTTGTGAAAGGTAGGAGACAGCCCAGTCACCAAGGAATTAGAAATAATTCCCATACCTCATTCCAGGCAGGAGCCAAACTCTTCATTTTGCCTAAGCTGTAGGCAGTGAGATCCATGGGCAGGGGCAGTCAGCCAGTGTGCTAGAAACCTGTCTGTGACACAACAGCCCCATTGAGAGAGGAACTGGATAAATACACAAGCAAATTCTTTGTTTCCCTTCAAAGCACCCAATTCCAAAATAATCTACCAAGGAAAAATCTAAAAAGTAAGCCAACAGCAATAGATAATATCAGCAGATATCATCATGAAATTCAACACAGCCCAGCTCCAGCTTTGATCTTACCGATTTTTAGGAATTTGAAAGATTATTATTTTTTTTTTTACACATACATGCTTTCTCAACAGACTAAAAAAAACACCCACGCTACTCTTTAGCTTTTCTAACACGTAGATTTGTTTCTAAATGCAAGTAATTGCTGCTCTAAAATGGGAGCTAAAATTCTATCTACTCCTTTTGTTAAATAATATTAATTTGGGATAGGATACTTTACTGTGTGATGTTGAGGCTATGCCTCAATTATATCCCGCTTCAACATGGTCGGACAGTTCTGCCTCTGTGCTTGCTTCTTACATTACCTGATGCCCAGGTGACAATCCAAGCCCATCTCAGACAGCCTAAATCAGAATTACAGTTTGTAGATATCAGTTAATAATAAATACTGAATATGGTTTTATGATTTAAAGAAAAAAAGTCAATTTTTGGACACATCATTAATGTCTAAATCAGGAAATGTATATGGCCATTAATCAATACTAATAATTTGAGACTGGATGATACCTATGGAGATCACCCCGACCAAACCCTCTGTTTGAACCAGGCTCAAGTACAGCAAGTTTCTTAGGGATGTGTCAAGTCATGTTCTGATTGCCTCCAAGGATCAGACCCCAACACCTCTCTGGGCAGCATGTTCCAGTGACTGGAACTGTAAAAGTATTTTTCTTATGTTTAAGTAGAACGCCCTGCACTTCAGCTTATGCCCATTGCCTCTCATCCTATCACTGGACACCACTGAGAAGAGCCTGACTCCACCTTTGTCATCATCTCCCATCAGGTCTTTACACACACTAAGAATCCCCTGAGCCTTACCTTTGCAAAATTTAGAAGCTGGAGAATGAATTCCCCTGCTTATTTAATAACCATGACTTCATAAATGCATACAGATGGATCTGAGATCTTACCCATGGCAACCTCACCAGCTCCCTAAAAGCTTTCATCAGCTCTAGAGTGTGAAACAGTCTCAAACACGATGCTTTCACTAGAGTCTGCCATTCACTGCAGAAACGTGATAACTTGTGATCGGTACTTCCAGCGTGAAACCATACCCTAGATCACAGGTATTACTGTTTAGAGGAGAACAGTCTAATGTAAACTCCAAGACTATTCCGAAGGTATCTGGACCTTCTCAATACAATCCTTTTTCTCTCACCAGAAAACAAGTTACAAAATACACTGGCAAACAGTATAAAAGCCATGCACTTATAACTGACTTCAAAGGCAAGCGCGTGCTGCATGCGTGCTGTTTGTCTTTGGTTCCCCGAAGATTTACAATGACACCAATTAATTAAGCTCAACACCCGTGCTTAAAAATGCACAAGTGAAATACTAAAATAATGAAATAAAACATTGTTTGATGGAACTATTTTCCTTGCCTTCTGATTTATGATTCCTAGTATTTACAATATCTAGGCAATTCTTGCGTGCATTGGGCCTAGAGCTTGTTTTGAGGAGATGATTCACGGAATTATTTGCCTGCAGAGTCTTGGTTATTAGACAAATGTGAAATATTAGGAAAAGCATCATAAATCACAAGTGTTAGCTACACTGCCACTCTAAATATCAGGGCAAGGTTTTGTTTTATTCCTGTACATGAGATTCAGGGCTAAACACCACCACAGGTCAGAGATTCTTTGTCCAGAACTATGGGACTATGAACAAAAAAAATTTGGGGATCTAAATAGTCTAAAATTTTGGGTAGACCTGTGCGGTGCCAGGAGTTGGACTTGATGATCCTTATGGGTACCTTCTAACTTGGAATATTATATGAGTCTATGAAAACCACAGATACACGATACTGAAAAAAGCACCATATTTAAATAGTAACTGTGTATTTTTCAGCTGCTGATTTCAAGGCTGTTAATCAAATCAAAATGGGCAGCATTGGTAACAAAAGCCCAGATAAATTCTGCTCTGTGATATCTTTAAAATACCTCCCCATTTGACCAAACATATCCAGAACTGTGCAACTTTTATGTGCATATATAATGTAATATAAAAACAAAAAATCACATCCATATGACCATTATTACTGGAAATAGCCCAGGATAATGCTGGTGGGAGATGAGAGCATAAAAAAAAATCATGGATTACATTCTTCACCTTTTTATTATACACAGAATTCTAGTATCTATAATGTTTTAAAGTACTTATATACACTATAGTCTAATATGATTTATTTGGTTATTGCAATAACATTTTAGTGCCATTTTATCTGAGAGTTCATGGAATGTTTTAAAATCCAAGCCTAATGGAAGCCAATCAATCATCACATTTTCAAAGAACAAATTATTTAAGTTTTTGTACTACACGGAGCTAATCACTGCACAGAGATATCCTATTGTTTTGACTGATGTCATTCATTTTTCTTTAGGCTGACCTGATTGATAGTCTAAGTGCTGAAGTTAACCAGACAAATGGATATGTACTTCTGGGGTATTTCCAGTCCAGCTGCCTTTTTAGCACTAAAAACTGCATATGCCTGATAGCAACGTGCAGCTGCTCCTGCTCATACAATTGAAATTAAAGTCTGGAACTGAAAGTGACAGCCTACACTTTTTCCTCTTACATTAAGGATTTTGTCCATGATGCCTCTAAGCAATCACCAGTTATAAATGAGCTGTATTAAATCCATGTCTATATTTGACTATGTGGTGGCCTGGTTTCCAAGTTCCCACTTTCACATCTTAAAACACTTATTAATAGCACTGCCGAGACACCCAAGTGTCCATTTCTTCCTGTCCTCTGTGAACTGGAATCCAATGCTGTGTCATATTAAGGCTGCTGCTTTCGATAACCAGAAAAATCCTCAACATGCCAAAAACTAGCTAGACTTCATCAGCGGAACTGACTAACTGAAGTCAGTTGGATGATTACATGATTAAGACGAGCAAAATTTGGCTTATTGCATGCAAAATCTTCAGTAATAGGAATGCAAACTTCCCTAAAGCCTGTGAAACCTAACACAAGACATTTCCAGCCCGAAGTACTGATGAGATTCTTTTACTCTAATGTATTATGTTACTTCTTTATTGGCTGACATGTACTATAAAAAGTTTTAGGAAAGGTTCACATGAAGAATTAAAGGAAAAGCTTGCATATCCATGATTTTTCATTTATGCAGTCATTGGACCAAATATATCTCTGGTTCCAAGCATTCACAGTCAAAGCCATTAAAGCACAGATATGTTTGGCCTTTATGCTGTGACAGACAACGTAAGCAAGTTATACAAATTTCTGATTGTTTAATCTAAATTTACATTTTGAAGTCTGTCCCAGCATTTGCTGTGAAGGAAGTATCAGTACTGTTCTTTTTTGCTGCTAATGGGAAAAGTTTTCAGCCTCTGGTACTGCATGAGCAAATCTGCCAGTTTTTTGACAAGAGCTTTTATAATATTGCAAATACAAGCTGCACTTAACTGCTCTGAGGACAAAATGGCAGAGCTGGGAAGAAGAGAGGGGTTTATTACCTGACAGAATGCAAGCATCTCTTTGTGCAGCTGCATTTTTAAACAAACACATGAAACTCCAGAAATACAACTGTTTCGCGCAGACTGATTCTTTGAGCAAGTAAACTAAAACAAACACGTTTATATATATTTATGCACGTACACGACAATGAATAAAACAAAAAATAGCACTTTTCATATCTCCTAGAATAATTTCCACTCATTCATCATCAGTGAGGAAAGAACAGACACTTGCAGAGCAATTCCTAACCAAAACCCCATTCTCTACTGTTTTCGTGAAATGGACAAAGTAGATTTAGAAGGAACTCTGTCCCATGCCCATGGAGCACCTCTCATGTGATGCTTTTAAAGGCTGGCTTCCGCTTTATGAGCATACATTTTTGCTATAAAACCTGGAAGCTGAAAACCAAAATATTCTTTTTATATACAGGCATCTCTTTCTAAGTATCACTGGCAAAGCTACTGCTTTGACTTAATTTGCAATTACATCAAGTACGAACAAGCAATATACTCCAAGTCCCATTGCCTGCAAGAAGCGTGTTTACAGTATAGGGACTGCCAATACTGCATAATAGGGCTTTTGCAAATGGAATTTTAACTGTGCACCACCTGACAGAAGCACTCATATATGGTTTGAACAGTAATTATGTTATTCTTGTAAAAAAATCTGCCCTGTAAGCTGTGACCTAAAGGTCACTGCTGCTGTACAAGAAAAATAACAGTAAAACAAAAGGCAAGTACAAAGAACTACAAAAAACAATTGCAAATATTAGTCCCAGTAAAAATAACACAGCTATAATAAACACTGACACATCATTTAATTTTACCATTACTAACATTTTTTTTTAAATACTATAAATCATTCTGATGCTGCCTGTCATGAGTTTAATGAAATTTTACTGGAAGCTACCTTCATTGGAAGAAAGCACTTCCAATTTCTGCAATGGTTTTTCAGAGACCAAGCCAAATGGCTCACCAACCACAGAAATGTCATGAATACTATAAAGGAAAGCAATGTGAAGAAGGTATTTTCAAACTATGCCTGTTAAAGGAGCAAGTATATCTGTAAGGATAAAATCCTGCTCCCCTTAAAATCAATTAGACAGCTACTGCTTAGCCTAAGATTCTGATGTCACAGGACCTATTTATTTTTGCAGTCATTCTCGTAACCAAGAAATGGCACACTGTACTTCTGTTAAATCACATTTTGCTAAGGCCAAATTACCACAACACAAATATTTTCAAGTGACAAAAATCTATCAATGTAAAAAATGAATTCAGCCCCAACCTGAGGCTGAGTCCACAAATGTTCAGTTGATACCTGACATATGCCTACTGCAGACACTGCCGCAACGTTCATTTGGCAAACGGGAAAATACTGGACTAAGCTTCACATTTACTCCAAAATTTCGTATCAAAGCACCTGTTCTCATTTAAGGAAAAAAATAAAAACCACTGGGATCTCTCACAATTTTGTATATAGTTAATAAAACAGCCATATTTAATAAGTACATTATGAAAAGAAAAACTTTTTGCAAGTACATAACACCTAGGCCTACGAGGTTTCTATGAACGTGAAAGTTTCTATGAAAATTTCTATGAAGCTGAGTGAACATTTAATGCTTTTCCTGCTGTTTTCCCTTCTATCTTTTATCCTTCTATTTATATATATATATATTCTGGTTTTGAGATATCTCTAGACTTCACAAAGGTGACAAAATCCCTACAAAATTATTTAAGGTCTTCCTGAAAAACAGTGACTGAAAATTGGATGTATTTCCTCCCCATATGAATGCTTCATAGGGAAGCTTTCTATCATTCCTCTCTGTACAAGTGAGATTACACCGCTCCTCACCTTTGCACAAATCCCGTTATTCCACCCTGGCCTGAGAACCTCGATGAAGCCAGTAGAGTTGAAATACCAACAGAAGGCAGACCATGCAGTGTATTTCTTGTATTTTTCTTGAAGATCCTAAACTGAGACAACATTACATAGAGCAGAGCTATATACATTAACATATTAGTATTGCTGGCTGTAGCATTTGCCAAGGAGTTGGACAGATTAGACAGAAATCTTGATTAAGGTGGATCAAAATGATTAGGTTTGAAGTGTCCAGCGAGCATTTACTTGATATAGTGCAGTAAGTAGTTATATAGTGGAATTTCAGAGCAAAAATATCACATCAAAAGTCAACCGTCGACTGGAATTTTAAACAGCCGCTGCTTAAAACGTGACAGGCTTTTGCTTAGACTTTTGCTTAGCATGGAGAACAAGAATTTTAAAAACTGTAAAAGCAAGGCCCTGCAAAGCACAGAATACAGATACTCTTAATTCACCGAATAAGTAAAGGACTCGTTTCATAGCTGAGATACATTTAAGGTCAGGATAAGTTATTCCACATGGAATTGGACTTTGGACAAGACGCGCCCCGTCTTTGGCTGGCAGCTACTTTATGTCCACAAGGTCTCCTGCCTTCATCACAGCTTTGTCCTGGGGTCTGGTTGTCTTGTCATTCTTGTTCTGCCAACTCATTTATTTAGTTGTGACAAAAGACATTCTGCCACAGGATATGAAACTGCTTTTGATGAGTTCTATCATACTTCTGGCCATGAGTCTCTATTTTACAAACAGCTTATGGTGCACAGATAGCTGTGTGAGAACGTCTTATTGTACAAGCACCCCTTTATTTTTTTTTTCCAATTTACTAAGGAAAATGCTCATCATAGCATTAATGAAGACAAACTAAAAGGGCACGCTTCAGTTCATACAGTGCAGTGGAGGTTCTGATACCCATAAAAACCTGTGTTTTTTCCCTGGTGACTAAGAGTTGAGCTTTCACAGACATTTTGTATTTTGCATTCAAAGAAAAAACGTTCAGATTTTTTTCAAGACTTGGAAATGGATCTGAGAAAGAAAAAAAAAGATAATCTTTCATAAAGAAGATCTTTCATAAATGAATTACTCTGAACCTTTCACCCTCTAATTTTTAAATTCAGTCCTATATTATGTCTCCTTTGGTTCCACTGAGAGAGGTTCAGAAGACCTGCTTCTACTAGCTTTATACTTCATTTCTTTCTTTCTTTTCCACTCTGTAAAACATACAACATCCAGAAATTTGCACTGGGACTTTTGTAAATGTATATATTTCTATATAATTAAGTTCCACTTCTTTGAATGTATACACCGATAAAAGTATTGATTTTAGAGTCCAAGAAGCAGCAAGAAAAAAAAACTTCTACAGAGCCACAAACATTGAAACAAGAAAGGACTTTTACAATGATCTCTCTTGACTTCCTGTAAAACTTATTTCTCATAAAGGACTTCAACACCTGCACAGCCTGAAGCAAATTTATAATTTGTTAAACACCTTTAAGAAAAACAGTTTTTGTGCAAGAATTTCAAATGAAGCTATCACTACATATACACAGGCAATGAGTATTT
The DNA here is from genome assembly GCF_964211835.1 of Anser anser. Lineage (NCBI taxonomy): Eukaryota > Metazoa > Chordata > Aves > Anseriformes > Anatidae > Anser > Anser anser. The sequence goes on from NC_139733.1 coordinate 4,151,158, forward strand.
CCAGTAGTCACTTAGCACAAAACCAAATCTTCGAAAAAAAGGGAAAGAATTGAGCCCCTCACTAAACAAAATGCACAATTTTCCCTTCCCTAGCACAACTTCCTGAGCAGCTTTTTCTCAGCCTACTCTGTTTTCTCATTCGTAATTGTGTTTTATTTGTCATGATGTCTAGGTTAATCTGGTTCCTGTTACAACTTCTCTGAATAAAAAATATCAAGTCACAGTTTATAAATAGATATGGCAAAATGGAAAGCTTTCCTGGGAAGTATGGAATATGAGTACGGAATGATGGCAACTTCTGTTAAGAGTAACTTTTTTCTTTTTATGTCAGTTAAAATTTTAGTTGCCTTTTTTTTTTTCCACCTACAAAACTAACCAAAAAATGCCCCCTGCACCACAACCTGTGATTTTTATCTAATATCACTAGAAATCACCAGTGTTTGTGTGTTCAGCAGGGCAATGTGAATTTAACGTCTCTTTCTCAAATGCATACCAGATAAGTTTAATGTTGCAATAATCCAAAGCGGCTTCACATGTAAAGCAGAGCATCCATGCTGGGTTTGCAGAGATGGAAAGACGTCCATCCTCATTCCATCCTCTTGTCGCATTCCCACGCAGAAACCTCCCTGCACATTCCCGTGCAGGCAGCGCCTCAGCTGCTCGTGTCAGCTCAGAGGAGCCCAGGCTCACATCCATGTCCACACATGGATGGCACCGCAGAGCTGCGCAGCAATTCCTGGTGATACCCCCAGCAGGGGAATTAGTCCTCGATCTTGCTCTCTGGAGAATGAAATCTCTAAAACATAACTTTCTTATGCACTTGCTCATCAGTAAACATTTTGCTTGAATTATTGCTCAGATTAGCTTGGGATCACGTATCTCAGGGACAGACAAGGAGATAAGCTTTGTCAGATCAGCTAAGTGTTGTTTACACAGTAGCACTGAAAAAGTCTTCGGAAAATTTTGTAGAAATTGTGCTGTTTGGCACAACGAAGGGCATCAAAGCCTGGAGCTCAAAATGTAAACATAGGTGTGATTTAACACCTCCAAGATTTCAGCTAAATAGTTTCAAAGACTTCTGTCAAACGGACATAGCCAGATCCTGCTTTTATAGCATCTGTAGTTTAAACTTGGTTGGGGTGACAGTGAAGGGGAAGCTCATACCTATGAAATGTAGGAAACATAGCACTGTAATTGATACGCTGTCTAACAGGGAACTAATGTAAATCTTTCAGCAAAGGGGAAATATGCTTTGAATGTTTACTTTGAGTGATAAGGCCCCCTGATACATTTTGAACCTGCTCAGCTCTGTAAAGAGTCTTGCCTGGAAAGCCTGTGAGCATTAGTGTAATGAGTGGTCAAAAAAATCTGGACTGCCAGCCCTGTTTGCAAATATAAAATACATAGCTGGGCAATGTGCTAAATGGAGTCTTTAACGTTGAGACTAATATTTCCTAATGTTTATTTAAGAGCCCATAGTGATGGGAATTGCTATGTATAGGTATCATGTTATTCCTATTAATGGGAATGAAGAATAACACAAAAGAAGTTAAGCAATTGTTGAGTTTACTCCAACAGAATCCTATCCAATTTCCATTTTAGCAAGAAGAAATAGAGTTTTGTAATACTCAAACAGATACATTGTTTTTAAAATATAAATGCAGCTTTCTGTATAATTTAAATTTAAAGAAAAATGTAAAATGGAAAGATTTAATTTTCTTTCTTTTTTTTTTTTTTCTTTTTTTCTTTCCTTAAAAGATTAAATTAAATATGGATGTTTGAAATATTTTTGTTTGGAGTTGTTTTTTTTTTCTTTCATGAAAAGCACGTAACTTTGCTCAGTTATGGTTGAGAGGAATATTGTTTAAATAAAATGCCTGAAACAAAATCTCTTGAGTCAATGGAAAGACTTTCTCTGGCTCCCTGGGCATTTGATCAAACTTTCATTCAGAAAACATTTTTCTCCACCAACATACTTAAGCTGTTAAAATTAAAATGCAGTTTAAGCAATTACATAAATAAGAGTAACAAATGTTTCTTTTCCTAAGTGCAAGCAGGTGTAGAGCACCATCGAGGTTGTTCTGCAAGAGCCACAATCTCCACTTACATGAGCAGTACCGACAGAGACCAAGACAAAAGTAACAAAACATTGCAAACCTTAAACAAGATTAGCCCAGTTTACATCCTGTTGTGCAAATAGATCTACATCGTCATCTATTTGAACTATGCCAATTGTTATTACAAGCCAATGTTAACACACATATTCATGTTACTTCATGAGCACAACACAGAGAAATACGTAATGTATATACATTTAAATGACGTGGCTGTGATGCTTTGGTTTGCATGATTGATAAGTTAAGCAATTAATTATACTTACAAGAAATCAGAGCTCATCTACCAATTGATTTGCTTTTAAGTACAAATTTCACCATGTACTACTACTATAAAGTATTACTTTCACTGGAATTACACTGAGATTTTTGAAAAAAATCTGATTCAAATATACAAGGAAGTTGCAGAATTTCTTTTAAAGCATTTTACATGACAGATGCTTTCCACTCTTATATTTCCAAAACCTAGCTCAGCCCTTAATGCTCAGATTTCTGCTTTTGCCGATAACACACAGCCCAAATCTAAGCAGAACAATATCCCAATTCTTTATAACATTTCTGGAAATGAAAATTTAAAAAGAGACCCTCAGCAACAGCAGTTCAGCAGCTTAGGTATAATACTTATACTTGAAATGTACTTAACATACAGAAGTTAGAGAATCTATTACCTATTAATGACAACCTCTCTCCATTACTCCAACTGTTGTATTTCTCTTCTGTTAGTCCCCAAATGCTCAGTCAATATTTACTCATGCTGTCAATACAAAAGCGGCAGTGTATTCATTATAAAGGTTTTCTTTAGTTAACCAGAAAGGAAAATCCCCAGCTAGTGCAAAATAGATGCTGAACTACAGTTAAGCATCAGATTATAGAGTTTTGTATAATGTCAATAAAGTATTTTTGTGGTTTCTAATGGTTTCTCTTTGAACCAACTTTTGTATTTTCACTTCCAGTATGTTATTCTGTATGGACATATAAACTTTATTAATAAATGCTTTAAATCTCTTTTTGTACGTATTTTTCCCCTTAATTTTCTCCTGCTTATTGATGAAATAAAACTGAATATAAGATCAAAAGGCCACCAAAAATTAGTGTTCAGTAATATAACTGAAAACTAAATTTGTATTTGCCTCTCTTTATATTTGTTTCTGCCATCAATGTTATTACTACTTTTAAACTTTTTTTTTTTTTTTTTTTAAGTCTTATGATGATCTTCCATGAGATTCTTCTATATACACACATTGTGCTATCAGGAATCACTAAAACGTGCAGCTGTACAATTTGCTAGTTTATACTGGTTAGGCTGCACATCCTCCCATCTTTGTCTCACATCAATAATCTACAGCAAAATCCTTCTGGAGACAGAAAACAGTATTGACAGGAACAGAGTTAGTGTTTCTTTCTCAAGAACCAGCTGACAAGGTGTGATGCATGCAATATAATGACAGAAAGACATGATGTGAGACAAAGAGGATTTCAACACTTAGTATAAGACAACAAACATTGAAGCATTTGCTTGGCTACTTTAGAACGGCTTGGGAACAGTAGAAAGACAATTGTGCAAAGCTGATTTTCTAAACAAGCCTGCTTTGGAAATATTTTGAATAACCACTGTAGGAATGATTTTTACTGAGCTTAAGAAAATTTGCAATTCAGTGGCTTTTTCTTTCCCACGTATATGTATGCAATAGTTACATATACCCATTAGACTAAATACAGTTTTGTGGGAAATAATTTGGTATAATGACTTTATAAATGACTGAAGGATTTCATTACTGACCTGTATTGAAGGGAATGCTGGAGAGGTTTGAAAAAAAAAAACTTTCCAGATTCCCACGTAATTGGCAGGCAGTATTGCACTTGCCTGATCTCTGATGAATGCCACCCCCTCAGAGCATGCCTATGACTGCTGTTGATTTAACTTCACTTACTGGAGGATATGAAAATTTGGGTACAAAGCAGGTATGGTTGAAATTAAACCGACAGTTCATGGCAATACCAATATAAATACAGGGGAATTTCACTGAGGTTGGTGTGGGTGCTTTGCACTACTATCAGAGGTAGGAAGCAGGATTTGGTCCATGGTCATACAAATATCTGCCAGAAACAGGGGCTATCGCTGTTCCCTTTCTAAGGATCGTTCAGTCAGCACTAATACTGCCTAAATCGGGAGCCATCTGAAAGAACTTTGGCCAAGCGTTATCATCCAGTTCTTGACAATCTTTTATTTGGAAGGCCATCAATCCAACACCCAAAGCCGGCATCCATTATACCTCGCCCTCCACCGCTGAGCTGGGCGGGTCACGTAGGGCAGGCGCGGGGAGCTGGCTCCCCTCACACCCACCCCTGCCTGTCCCCAGCCTCCTTCCCCACGGCACCAGGGCACGGGGCGCGGTGGGGAAGCCTCCCAGGGCAGCCACGGCAGCGAGCAGACCCTTGGGGCTCCCCGGGCGGAAAGTACCGAGGCGCCTGGCCTGCGGTGCCCCGCCAGGTGGCGGTGCGGGGCGGCTCGCAGCGCCGGGCCGGGCCGGGCCGGGCCGGGCCGCGCCGCCGCGGGCTGGAGGCGGGCGGCGGCTGAGGGGCCGCGTCCTGCGGCGGACCGGGGGGTTACTCACGGGGAGGCAGCCGGGGAGAAGGAGCCGTGAAGTGCCGGCGGCAGAAACTGCTGGCTCGTCGGTACTTTGTGGCCTCTCGAAACGGTTTTTTAAGCAAAACTCGTGCTTTGGTTTCTGTGCGGTTCTGCTGTTATTACGGGAAGCTCTGCTGTCATCTGCAAACAACGGCACTGAAGTCACAGCATCTGTTTCAGAGTTATCAGCTTTCAGAAGCTTTCCGATTTTATCACTGCAGTCTCAGCTGTGAACAACCAATTAATCTACACAGAACGTTTTACAACGAGAGCTGTAAAGGAGAGACTAACAAATTGGTTGCACCGCGTTACACAATTAGCTTTTACAAGTGTTCTGCTTTACAGTTAGAATTAGTAATCAGGTTATTTCTATTTTTGTTTTTATTACTGCTGAAAATTAGCTTGGGATTACAGCTACACATGCAAACATGAAAAATTACATTTTTAGTGGTACTAAACCTACATTTCTAAAGCAATTCAGGGGAACAAAAAGAAGCATGTCACATTTACTCGCTCTTCCCTAAAGGTGATTTTTTTTAAATATACATTTCTATTTGAAGTAACTTTTATTATCTGTCATTTTATACAGATAGTGCCAAGAATCTCTTCCTCAAGGAGTTCTTTAACCGTGCAAGATACTCCTTCAGGGCATGTATCTCACTTCAGTCTTCTGAGCAGTTTTGGTGCTACAATACCAGCAACGGCATTTCAAACCTTCTGAAAGTCCCTTCTTAGGGACTGTAGCTGTGGGACTCTGGCAGCACTTTATGAGGAACATGCACAGCCATGGAGAGGTTTAAGAAGTGGATCTAGAGCACGGGAAGCTAAATGGAAAGACGTATCAATTTCAACAGCCTTCATGATATGTGTGAATTATTATTAAACCCACATACCCAGAAACTGTAATCAACTGCTGTTTATTTGATTTCCCTTGTTTTCAGCTGTCTGAAAAGAAAAAAAAAAAGATACTACTTTATATACATATGTATATAAAGTAGTATCTTATCATATATATATCATATCATATATATATATGGATGTTTTCTGAGAATTAACACTTTTCTACACAACTAGCAAAAATCAGTGATTTTGTACCAGGTAGTACTGTGCTAGTTACAAAGAATTCTGCACATTTAGAAAATAATGGGTAGATATTCCAAGTGCTGACTAGGAATTTGCAGGGCACTCATCCTAAGATTAATGAAAAGCACATATGAAAACTCTGCAAATCACCTGGAAAACATAACCTCAGAAGCAAGCAAATACCTGCTAAGGGATATACTCTCCTTGCTTTTGCATAGGGAAACACATTGGTATTAAGGGCACGGTTAATCCTAAGGAAGGATAATAAAATCCACCTCTTCTTGTCTCAAATGTGAGAATTTTGAGGACTGTCAAAGCAATTTTTCATTCTCTGAATTTGTTTCTAACATATTATTAGAAGTCTGCAGAAACATTCAGTGCTGGATAAGTCTTCCCAGTGTATTCAAAGTAATATTGGATGCAATATAAAAAGTGGTTTGGCCTTTTAAGAAAACCATCAGTTCAAAGTATTTTCAGCATAATCCAGGACACTAAATCACTAGTTAAATAGAAACATTTACTGACAGCCTGAGTACAAATGTTTTATTGTGAAGAGCAATGAATATAATGACCAGAACTGTAGTCTCTTGGTCTGGCTAAACAAGGTGGTGGCGTTGGTGGGTATATAGGATTAAAATGTCATTGCCAGGGCTAAGCTGGCAAGCTAGAAGGAAAACAGGAAGAGTGCCCAACAGGCCTATTAAAGCATTAGAAGGACTTTAATAATTTCTGTCAGTAAATAGGTCTAACTGAGATAGCCTTATGCACTCCAAAGAAGGCAAAAAGTTCCTTTAAAGTCATTAAAGCTGTTTATAAAGTTTAATAAAATGGAAGACAAGCTGCTCCCAAACTGATAAGCCATCTCAGTGCTGGCTGAACAAACCAGCCCTAAAAGCAAAGGTTTCCATGGGGTAGGTCCACACTGAAATAAATTGTGCAAATCCAAGCTTGCTTTAATCAAGTACCAAATCAGCTTTAATTTTACTCATTCTAGTCAGTGCAGCAGCACACACAACCTAGACATCCACAAACCTGCCTGTGTTTGCAAAGTCCACACTAAACCTTTTGCTCCTGCAGCGACACAACTACCCAGGTTGGGACAGATGAGCTACCAAGCTACACGGTATAAAACTGCACCCTCAGAGCAGATCCACATTGGAGTTATTTCCCTGTTATGCAAATTGCAAATATTTTCATTAGTTACTGCTTCAATCTAAAAACAGAAAACTACTTCTGGTTTGAGTGCTTCTGTTTCTCCTCTTCCATATTCTTTCCATGCTGCAAGCTTATGTTTTCATGTTCCTGTTCTTTTACAATAATGTTTTATTTAATACAAGGTCTCTTTTCAGTATTTCTTACTGAACATCAAAGCTGAACTGGCAAAAAAATCCCATCACTTCCCAAGCCCTGCAGAATTGTTTCACTATTAATTACATGCAATGTAACAACTGGCTTACTGAATATTTGAAGATCGCTGTATCCCAGCATCATGGACAACAGGCTTCAGAAATGTGATGAAACCTTTTTGCAGCCAAAATTCTGGGGGTTACTATGCATGAAAATGCTGTTCAGTGATTTTGTCAGCCAGTTTCCACCTGCCCAATGCTTAAAAAGAACTGTACTATACTACATAGATACCTCAGGAAAAAAAAAAAAAACAAACAACAAAACCCACAAATGAACAAACAAAAAACAACAACAAAAAGAGACAAAAGAAAAACAAACCACAGTTTATGTGTTCAGAGGCTGGGTTCCCAGATTGCAAAATCTTTTGTGAGAATTGTTTAAGAAATGCATTAGTCTTCTGAAGCAGTTAAATGCCTCTTGGTACTGTGATGCTCTGTATCTGATGCTAGCAGGCTCCTTCTCTGCAAAAAATGCTCAGAACAGGCTCACAGTAACTTGCTCATTCTTTACTCGACAGATAAGACACCAAGTGATATGCTAGCATTATAATTATAGTCAAAGACTCACAGCAGAAACAAGATACTGTTCCAGTTCAGCTGAATTATGTAGTACTGTGTTCCAAATTCAATAACATAAAAGGTAAAATGCAGTGGTTTTTTTTTTCTGCAAACAATCTACTTTTATTACATTTTTATTATTTCAGACATTAACTTTCTCTTTAGCTTTCAAAATGATCAGAGCAATACTATTCACATAATTAAAAGGAAGAATGAGTGGCTACCAGTGCACATAAAAGCCCACTGTTTTTCTTTCACCAGCCCTTAATACTATCAGGGCTAGCATGAAATAGATAGCAAATGCTGTACTTGTAATAGTCAGAAAAGGATGGCAAGGACAGATTTTGCAGAGAGGAAAGTAAACAAACTCAGGTGGACGAAAAAAAAAGATTTGTGTATGCACATATCCTTTTGCAGTTATTCATAAGTACCTTCTATGTATGCCACTATTACGTCTTCAATATAGTATGTTCTTACATAAAACACACCTTACTACAGGATATTTGCATGACCTCTTCAATATTGCTAAACTAGGTTTCATTTTAGTGCCATTAAATGACGATGATGAGATATGCATTGCTATTAGATACTTCATTACTCAATTTTTCATGAACCAAAGTTGAGAAGTGGTGCAGAGGGCAAGGCACATTTTATTTTATTCACAGGATTATTCATGCATGCTCTGTGATGAGGGAGTTGCCATGATCGGTTCACCGTTTTGTTGAAAAGAGTAAATTGGTAAGCAAGAAAGTATGCACTGGCTTGTCAGCTTTCACATTAAGGCTGCCTCGGGGTAGCCTTCACTTGCATGCTTTCCTCTATGTCAGAATTTCTTTTTAATCCACATAGTTTGAGCACTGAAGCATAACCCATTTCTTCTTTAACTGATTCTAAGGTTAGAAGTATATTGTTAAAAGAAACTTTAATAGTCCTTTAAGTCTAGGGTTAAATTATATTTCAGTAAATGTTACTTAGGCAAATATGTTAAGCTAGGTACATCGTGCTTCCAGGCTTTATTAAACAAGAGATCATAAACCAGGTCACCCCCACTGAAAATGGGTGATGTTGAAAAGAGTGCAGGAAAAGCCATCACAAATGCTATTTTCTCTCCCAGCTCAAAACTTGCTTTCCAACCTTTTATCAAACACAAAATGTTGCCAGATATTCATTTCTCTGTCTGAATAAAAGGGCGTTAATAGTTAAAAAAGAAACATACTGCAGAATGAAATGTTCTGAATTTTTCAGTGTTTTTTTACAAATTATATAAATTCTAGAGTAGCAAAGAATATTATTTCAATTTCCAGATGGCAATCATCTTTGCTTAATGCAAGATATGTGCAACTTCTAAGTAGGAATTAAAATTAAGAGTCAACCCTTCAGGTTACCATTGAAACAATATGCACCAACCCTCTATATTAGATTATTTTAATTGAAAGGGAGGTTTTAGAATTCTGACTCAGTTTGAATAGGTCTGATGTCTGCCTACACATACTTCCCAAGAGATATGGAAAACCACCTAGTAAATATTAGAAGTATTTAGGTCAAATCCATTAATAATAAGATCCATTCTGAACCACAAGCATGCTCGTGCTTAGGGTTTGCAAGGATACATCTCTGAGCACTGACAGGCTATGTTTCAGTTCTGCAGACTGAATCTTAAGATCTGAAAGACAAGCATTTCATGGAGATTCTATAAAGAAACCAAAACGTGGAAAAAAACAAACACACTGAATGTGAAGGACTTGTTTCCACAACTTTTGACTGCAAAGATGCATGTCTGACACAGCATTCATTTGCAAAGCCAAAAGCTAGTCAAGGAACAGATGATGTATCTCTACTAACTCAAGTTTACAACCACATTTATTGCCTAAAATTAGTTGCTCTAACAAAAACATTGGTATGATCGTTCCATGGACAAAGTGCTCGCACAATCACAGCTGACTTCCAGTTACTGTCTGAGGCAACTCTCTTCACCTGACCCTTCTGCTACCTGCCCTCCATGGACTCCTTCCCACTCCTTGCTTCCCTGCCCTGAGTACCTCCCCCTGCTCCCGCTATGTTACTCACATTCTCAATCAGCTACAGGTGGCCGGGGTAACTTTTACTTAGTCCTCTTTCAGCACTTTTCTTTGGACCTTTTTTTCCAAGCTGGAAACTCGCACATGCTTTAGTCTAGACATGAATACACTGTCTGTTTTTGCTCCTCAGACAGCATCTTTTCACAGTAACTTCACACATTATAGCTGAAAGTGGAACCTCGATATTTACCATTGGGGGAACAGAGGAAAAAGCAGCACCATTTTGGTATGCCAGCTCTTGGCTTCCCTAGGTACCCAAATTCTGGTCGCAAGTAGGGGTCACAGAGACAGCAGAATACACCAGGGAGGAATACCACCATAGGGAAGATGACATCTTACTGCTGTAGAGCAGAGAAATTTCCTTAGCAGCCCCTAGTGAGGAACTGTTATAAATCCCTGATCGGCACCAGAAAATGAGGAGGCTAGAATGCTTTTTCTGAGTTACAGCTCTGTTGATAGCTGCTGTAACATGGTGAAAATCAGAAGCAAGCCTGGAGATGGAAGGGTGCCTCAATGCCACCTTTACACCCTACCCACAGACACTGGTGAAAGACAACTTCAGTTTATACCTACCCTTGTCCTATGTCCTGTGCTTCCCACTGAAATGCAACAGCTGAAAACCAAGGTCTTAGCACACCTGAAAGAAATGAAAAACAATTAGCAAAGATGCTCAGATTTTTTTTTCCACCAGCCTGATTTCTAGGATTTCTCGGTAAGTATATTCTATCACAAACGTACCGTCTCTTAAAGGTTGTGAAATTCCTTCCTCAAGCCCCACTCTGTTCATCTCTCAGTACCCAGCTTGTGCCTCAAGCCCAGGCCACATTACTACTCACGGTTCATGAGCGCTAATACAGATTTTGGTTGAAAAGCCACACGTTAGCAAACCACAGTTATTTGCAAGCCTGGCCCAGGGCTAGTGTCAGACATCAACACATAAGCAACACAGATATTTTATTTAATTAAGTCATGCCATCTGGGCCAACAATGAAGCCACTCATGTACTTTGCCTTTGCTTTCAGCCTGTGTAGTGCTCTCATCCCCTCAAAATTATTCTAAAAGCCAAATCTCCATGGAGTTTAAGGAACAGTTTCAGCTGCTACTTGCATTAGGCTGAATTTCTGCTGCAACATAATAAGGATTTTTCCTATCCTAATAAAGCAAGTGACCAGAGTGCCACAGATTTATGTTCCTTAGTATAGTCTGAATGCTGCATCCACCATGCAGGAAATTACTAATGAGCAACTAAAAGGACTGAGCTATATATAGGACATGTGCATACTACCACGTAGCCACCAACTTTATTCTGCCAAAGATTATTTGCTATGAAAAACAAAGGTAGGATCAAACAGACAGGTATAAGACGGGGAGAGTTGCTATTCATGCTCTATAGGCTTTCTGCAGCATTACTGCTGCTGCTGCCCACAGACCCTCCCAACAGAGATTTGCTTTCCTACTGAACCAGGGGTTTTCTAACATGGAAACGCACGCACAACCAACAAGAACCAAACCAAGTAATCTGTGACAAATACAAGTTTAGGTCTTTGGAGATGAGAAATGCTTAAATGCTTTAAGTCTTCTGACTCCAAAAGCTGTCTTAGGAAAGACGTGTGTCCAGCTGGCTGGATTCCCACCCCCTGGCAGCCCTGTCCTTGCTGGGGTGTGACTGTGCTGTGGGGACCTGTTAGCACATGGATTCAGTGCTCAGAGAAACACAGCTAAAAAATCCCATATAAACCCAGCTCCAGCTTTGTGCCACAGCCCTAACCTGGTATCAAAACAAAACGCGCAGCCATGCACCCTTACCATGTGGTTAAATGACTCGACAGCAGAGCCCCATAAGCAGACCAAGCAGTTTAGTAAGATTCTAAAAAGCTGCAGATACCTACAGGGCTCGAGAAACCTGTAGGTGCAGGTACACACCCATAGTGCATGGGCAGAAACTTACAGACTGTCCAAGTTATTCTTAATTGCTCTTAAGCTGGACTGCAGCATGTCTGCCTTGCTTATGGACAACTTAGCAGCTGTTCTCAGTGATGGGTGGTGTGGGTAACGCCAGACCCACCACACATATCCAGTGCTATGGCATGCAGTCACTGTGTGACTGACAAATGTTTGATAACTGTATTAAACAGCATAAGATAGTACTTAGGATATCTATAATATTCAGCTTTTAAATGTTTAGAGAGACTTCACCATGTTTTTGTGAGGTAGGAATGTAGGGAACACAAGCCAAGATCAAAGTACAATTATGCCACCCTAATTGCTGAATTTCCTGTACATAACCCACATCTTTGCACTTCCTAGTTACAACTTACATCTGACTAAATTAAACAATGAATTCTAACACATACATTTTAGCACAAAAAAAATCCCATCACCACACTATTAAAAACAACAACAACAACAAACATATATCCTGGGAAATAGCATCACAGAGCATTTTCAAGGGAAAGGATATTTTTAAATTCCTGTTTTCTAAGTTTCTGTATTTAGCAATGCTGGGCAGAAAGTCAAACATTTTCTTTTACTGCAGCAGATGCGAACTGCTGAAACTTCTCACGCTCTTGCTACCATCTTACATTAAGAGAGTAAAAGCAAGTACTCCTAAGCATTGCTAAAATACCTACACTATAGACATGAACAACAAATGTACACTTCAGTCAAGGACTATTTAGTACCATCACAATAAACAGTCAAGGTTCAAGGACAGCTGCAAATGAATTTCTTCAGTACCAAGCATCTTCTGGGCTACCACAGGCTCCCTATTATTCTATGATTATGGCACTTACTATGCACAGACAGTTTTAATGGATCCGAAAGAATTATAACAGAGGTCATTATGAAGTATTTCACTAATGTACTTGATGCTCTTTTCCTTGCTTCCAAAAATACAATCACACTGTTTTAACATAGCTGGTTTATGTAGTAATGAACTTAGGAATATCCAGCAGTAATGACGATACAGTGCAGAAGAGAAAAACATTCTGCGCAAATTAAAGTACTGGAATGTTCTTTAGCATGTCACTTGATAAACCAAACAGAAAGATCAACACTGTTATTAGTAATTGGTTAAAAAAAAAAAAAAAGAATAGAAATACTTGTGGCAAAGCATTCAAAAAATGTTCAAAATTAATACATTTCACTAACTGCTAATACTGCTCTAAATATTTCAGAAAATATTTAATATGAATGTTATTACAGACTGTAAAATTCATTTAGGTTTATTAAGAACTCAGAAACCAGCTACCAAATTTATCTACTCAAATTTAACCTGAAAGGATTAGACGAGTGAGTTCGATGTATAAATTAAGCAGCAGTTTTAGTAAATGAAAAATCACACTGCTAAGTAAGCACAAGCTTGGTGAAAAAATGAAGTCAGGAGTATTAGGAAATAGCATATTTGGGTAAATAGGAACTCTCCATATTTACACATGGCAGGACTGGGAATGAAACCAAAGCAGTCTGTCTCTTGCATATATCACAAAGAATTCATATATATAATACATAACACTCTTATTACAGAAGGCAGTTAGTAGATGTGCAAGGTGATTCACAGTTCTAGCCCCCAATTTGGAAAAACTATTTTAAAAAACTGAATACGAAGAACAAGTCTCACGATAATGAGACAGGAGACAGAGTTCTATTTTCCCAATTGTAAAATAAATTTTGAAGACCTTAAATGTAGTCAGTACCCTCAAGGCACTGACCGTCTGTGTTGCCTCCCAAATAGCTTACTGATGCAGGAAGGAGCCCTTTTTTCTTCTGCTTGAGTCATGGCCTCAGAAGCTGCTCAGCTGGAAGATTCTCAGTTATAGACACAGAAGATAAAGCAGACAAAGAGCAATGGCCAGAAACCAGAAGGAAATCTTCAGCAACAGCCTAGGAAAACATCTTGAGAAAGGACAACTGGATAGAGAACAGATAGGGAACGAGCCATTATGCTAGCAACACAGAAGTCAGACAGTGAAGTGTCATTATTGACACTGAGAGACATTAGTGAAAAAATCCTGCTAAGATATAAGACTGAAGACTGAGCCATCATATGTCTTTGGTAGAGCTTATAAAATCATGCTTTATAAAGTACAGCTACGTTATAAGGTATACAATCATTAATTTTTGAGGCATAGGGTGCAAAGATAGAATTTTATTCAACTTATAAATGAATTAACAAGGACTAGGAACTACTGACATCAGAATGACAATGTATTCAAAGCATTCAAACTCTGATGAGCTACGTTAGCCATCCAAAATAGACTATGCATAAGCATGTAGGAATTGAAGACAAAGATCAGAGTACAAAGTTATTGCATGCTGAGCTGAAAAACAGACTGGAAGTGGGCATAAAGATGAGGTCACCTCACAAGAATATCATAATTGTTCCTTTGTCCCAGTGCAGTAAAAGGGTATAAGCATATTCTGAAGCCCACACCATTTGAATTAAAAGTATGTTCTTAAGTTTAGTGTGATTTCAAGATGTACGTTAAGTGTTTTACTGATTGGGATTAATCCATTTTACAGTGTAAAAGCGATAGCTTTAACAATGACAAAGGATCTGTCTTTCTGTCAGTCTTCGACTTCTTTGGCACCTGTAACTGCTTGCTTTGGACTACATTATGATACTTACACACATTTTGAGCTTTCTTAGGTTTTATCCATTTCAGTGGGAAGGCACACAAAGGCTAAAGCTTTACAATTCAATCCAGGTCACAATTAACAAGATGCCAACCAAAGATGAAAAATAATTTTCTCACTGCTTAGATCTTGGTAAGGAGTCCTCAATTCTGTGGCCCTTGTCGAAACGGTGCCAAAATGTGGAGTTCCTAGAGCTACTGTTGTATGGGCAATTTCTAGCCACTACCTTTCTGAAACAGACAAAGAATGAAAAGGGAGGGAACTCTGCAAAGGAGTTCAAAAAACTCTGCATTTTTTGTTTATGTCTTTTATGAAAAAAAAAATATATATATATACACACATATATTTATATACACAAAATTGTAACATTAAAGTTAAGCTGAAAGCTCAACATCAGTTCTTCACCCTCTAGATCCAATATTGAAATGTTACTTGAAAAAATTTCAAGAACACGATAACTGACTCATAGCAATTGCAGATCAACTTATTTTTTCTTTTTGGCCTATAAATTCTCCACTGCTTAAAATATGCTGAGAGTTTCTCTCTTAGCCAGGCTTTTAGGAAGAAGATAAAATGACTCTGTAAACCTAAACTTGTCCATGTTTTTGTTAATTGTGATCTAGTATCAGCTGTTGGTCAAATTTTTAATTTAATTGCTCTTAAATTTCAGAAAGTTATCTGACGTCACTGAGGATATGCTCCTGCATTTGCTTGCTCACATACAGAGCCATACAAATATACATACTTGATTGTATATTTAGATGCTATATCCAAACTATGTACATCTGTATGCATGCATACGCATAGATATTTTAGATATTTACAAACACTGTGCCTCCTCACTCCCTTGAGAGCACGCTAAAACCCTTACTAACATAAACTGATCAAGATTTCAGCCCAATGATTTTTAGACTGGGGCTTCCAAACAGGTGTTAGGATTTGTAGATAAGTCCTATACTGTCATATGGTTCAAACTCAGAATACAGGGTCAAAATATGCCAAAGGTTAAGAATCATTGTTTAATGCTATTTATTTCCAGCAAAATTATGTCAGACTGTCTTTAAAATAGGCTTTTCCTAAATTTTCCTCCTGCTGTTTCACCTGATTGGATTAATCTATTTTCCACTCAATGGTATGAAATAGCTGTGTGACAAAGTGAAAAAGAAATCCCAAACAGAATATAAAATTAAATATAAATTATTTGAAAGTATGTTACAGCAAAGGATAAAAACACATAATTCTATCATCGAAAAGAGTTGACTGTCAAAAATCCAACACACAAAGTACATATGAAATATACAATCTGTTTTTTTTCATGTTTGAAAAATTACATTAATCCTTTTAGTGAATTTTTTTAACGTGTGGAGTACATTAGTCTGGATTAACGGATGGTGTTTATCATACTTTGTATTGTGGTTTCAGGAAATAGTCTGGCAATGCTAGGTTTCTACAAATGGATTTAAAATTAATCAACATCTATTTATGAGAAAGTTTAAACCATTATTAATACACTGTAAATACAGATCTCCTTAGAGCTGACCCCAAGTGTCTACCATCTGCTGAACTGTTGTAATCACATTTTTAAAGAGCATGGTCATACATAATGATTCTTCTCAGGAAAGAGCATCCTTAAGTACATCAGCAACATTTTAAATTCCACTTGTGTAATGCAATAATTTCCTACTGCCCTTTGCTAAGGAAAAAAGCATATGGCGGTGACTAAAAGCCAATCAAGCAATCCTTGATTTCTTTTCAGTGCTGCATGAGTGATGATGGGTTTTTTATTTATTTTTAGAAAAAGCAACTAAAAAACTATAGCTCTCAGATTATTTTTTTTTCATGAAAAGTAAGTACTAACGCTGGCTTAGCTAAAGCATTTTTGATGTTAATATAGGTATACATAACATTAAGTCCAAATACTAATGGTGTGGTAAATTCAGCTGTATTATACACATGAATTAAATCACAGTTTTAGCAAAGCCAGCTGAATCAAATATAAGCGCACCAAACAACTTAATTTGAAGTACTCCATAAAACCCTTTCTAATCCTGACAACATTGTTCCAAGTTAATGAACAGGGTACGAAGCATCAGTTTACAACTCATCTATTGGAAACAGGGACAACTCATCCTGTACTCACATTATTTACACATCAAGGACAAGCAATGCTATTCATTTAAGACATTTAACATCTTTTTATGGGACAAGTGGGAGAGAGAGGGGAGGGGAATGCACCCACAGATCAGCCTTCTGTTTCCATGACACTTGTCAGCACACAAGCCAGCTACAGGGCACACTGCAATATGTTTTTAAACAATACTGCCACATAGCACCTACTGGCCACACCAACCTTCCTGTCTCCAAAGGAGAAGCTATTTGGGAGCTTCTGCAGGAAAGCAAGTGAAAGAGGCGCTGGTATACTTAAAACCATCTTAGTTCGGTGCTCTTGCAAATCCTTCCCAGCATCAAATCCCTCTAAGCAGTTGAAGCAAGGAAACCCTACTTGTATGTAGACAAATGAAAGACACGTCATTCAGATTTCTAAAACTTAATACATATTTTTCCACTTACTATGCATTCTTTCAGCTAACTGATAGTCAAGATCAGGCTTTATTCCTGAACAACGTAAATCACTGACAACTATACCTACTCACTATTTAACAAGAGCCAACAGCAAGGAAGTTTTCTTTTAATTTCCTATTTTGGTAGTGTTTTCTATAATAGGCTTATGGCGCATAGCCAAGACTCTCACGCACTACGTTAACACAATTAAATAATTTTAATCAGCAGTTTTCCTGTGAAATGAGCAGCAAACGCAACCAGAATATATACTGTCATGTTATTGAAAGGGTTCATCTCCTGTTTCTCAGTGCAACTGCATAATTCATTCATAGATATTTGTTTTTGTGGAACAGATTGTCAGCAAATGTGAACTTCATTGGCTAAATGATATTTCAGTGATTCATCCCAGATGATATGTTGTTTGTCTGGCAGGGAGTGGGGGGGAGAACTGTAACTAACTCTGAAGGAGAATGTTAAAAAATCTGTAGTACTGGGCCGTCATTTTGGAAGTATATTTACAAGACACAAACAGCAGTGCAACTACCCTCTCCTACTTCTGTCTCAAATCCTGTCTATACTTATGTATCTAATTTCTGCCCTCTACAACTGGAAACAACATTTCACGATTTTAGAGGTGGAATTAGGTCACAGAATCTAACACAGAATCACGCGAGCTCTTCCTGGGCTCCAGTTATGATTTTCAGCTGCCTGCAGTGCTCAGACAGCAGGCTGCCAGGCTCCAGAGAACTTCACTGCAATATACTGCTCATTCTGGACTAAGAAAATAAGAATGAACTGTGCACCTCTCCACCCATCCTATGCCATTGTCAATATAATTCCAGCATATAGTCTGCAGTCGCTAGCTCTCCTCTGGAGATTTCTGGAGACTTTTTTTTTCTTTTTTAAATCCAAGATATTGTTGAATTGTCGAGTTGAGCAATTATCATTCCAGCTAAAGTTTGTAACTTCAAAAAATAATTTCATTTTTATATCTCATTTTAGAAATATTTTTTATTGTGAATTAGGCACAAGATTTATTCAATACTGTGACCCACATATAGTAGCCATGTTTCACATGGTATTTTCATTGATATTCACCAATCTTATGGATAAACAGAATGACTACCACTAAATCAATTGAGCAATTACTCCTGATTTTTTTTTTAAACTTTCTTCAAATGCTACTAGAACTAAACACGTCTGTAATTCTTCCAATTAAAACAACAACAGCAAGCAAGCAAACAAAAAACCACCAAAAGCAATCTAGGGGTTTCAATGACTCAAACAATTCATAGTACTGTTCATACACTGTTCATACTGTTCATACTGTTTTTCAGCTTTCAGTCACAAGGTCAAATCTATCAGCAACCACTAGTAACAGAAAAGCATTTTCATAGGATGCTTTTGCAAGTCCAATATGAAATAATTTTATCATCATTACTGCTCTGCAAAGTTTGATGAGCTTGCTTCAAATTGACTTGACAAATCATTTTCTTGAATATGGCAGGCTTGATTTCACTTGTCCAAATGGACTCCTCCATTCCCCCAGAATAGTCCATAATTTCCCAGAGAAGATGGAGAAGAAATTTCATAGACCATGAAATGGCCTGGTGAGGCTGTCACTACATGGACAACTTCAGAATATACACCTGCAACTACGCAAATCACCAAAGAAACCTAAAAGCTAAATAATTGCTGTGAAATGAACTGGACACGTTGAATGAATGGGATGACATTTACCAATGCACGTTCATTCCACTTACTCAGGTCCTTTATTAGTTTATCATATATTATTTTATGAAGAAAGTGTTAGACAAGCCTGTTCATATAAAATCAACACTATCTACAGTGGCAGGGCTTGTCTTCTGTTTTGTAACTTAGCAATATTTGTTGGAATTCAGCTGGCAGGTTAAAAAAAGATTGGGGTGGACATAACTTGAGTAAAGCCTTCTGAAACACTACCAGCAGGCTACTATTATGCTATTACTGCAACTGATTACTTCACTAAATGGCCAGAGCAGCCTTCACTTCCCAGGTTACTTCCAGAACAGTAATCAAGGCCTCATTTTCAGTCATGAAGGAAATCCAAATGAATTACTCTTTTACAATGGGCATACATTTATGTCTGTGGAATCTGATGAATTTCCAAATGAGAGAATTATTAGTTACAGATATTCTCCTGTCTATTATCATCAGACCAACAGGTAAAGAAAATGTTTCAACAAGACTCAGAAAGCTTCTCTGCAAGTTGTTGTCCTACAAAGAAAGCTGTGGCAATAATTTGCTTAGCCATTTTTTCACAAACTTAACAGAAACTTGCCTGGCACACAGATCCAGATGTCTCCCAGAACTTCTGCAAGGCAAGACTACAGAAACACCGCTTTGGTCACCCAGAAATCTGCCAGACCAGTACAGTAAAACTCACATGAAAGAGCATGCAAGACAGTGACAAAAATAAGACAATGTATGTTGATGCAGCATGTGTGACTGTTGCACAACATTATATTGCATTTCTTTTTTTGTATTTATTAAAATCAAGCACTAATCTTGACCCACACCTCTATGCAAAAGAAATAGTCTTTCTGTATAGGTATTTCAGAGGAGAAAACACAATATATTTTTCATTTGTCCACTCAAAGGCTAGGTTTGTGGTTCGCAGGTGAATTTGGTAATGTCAGTTATTTACTTACTATGTGTTTTTGCAGTGAAATGAAAACATCTCATGTATGTCTCCATATCAATACAGTCCTATGCTAATTAACAAAATTTGCAAAGGCATAAAATCTCACTTGCCTTCATCTCCATTGTTGTTTTTAGCACTGTACTGAAGCTCTCTGAGGATTTTCAGTCACAGAAGTGCCAGTTTTGCACAAAAATAGCCAAACACGCTCTGCAGAGGGCAACAAATTCTGTTCAAATAAGGGCTCTGACATCTACTACCAACATACAGACAAATTTTCATTCAATGAATACATTCATTTAAAATTCAAGGCTATTGTAATCATTAAACTTATTCATTAATGTAACTAATTACATTGATATATTAATAATTACCAAAATGCATTCATATATTAATAATTAAAGTAACTAATGCACTACTCCATTTAGCATTAAAAAAAATGGAATAGGAACATGCTTTTAAAGACACCCTTATTTATGCTTTCCACTTTTCTTGCAGGATTTTTCCTTTGTTATCTATGGGTATTCTTAAGTGCAAGTTATAAATCACTTTGAAATGTTCAACGTCTTTTCAGGCTTCTGGGATAAACACAGCAGAATGCTAGAATGCTTATTTTGAATAAAACTTACATGAAATACAGGACTGTTAATCAAGACTTAAAATTTAAATCTATTGAAATTTGCAGAAATACCTGCCTTCCTCAACTATTTCTAGGAATACATCACCAGCCCTTACTTAAAACTACATATTACGTGTTTTGGAATAGTCAGATACTTCTTTATTGGTGACTAATGCAAAAGGAATGTACATAATTTGCCTTTTATAAGAAAAATGACCCTTATGAAAGAAATAAGTCTAAAAAAATCTATTTAGGACTTTTACACCTGTGTTTGCTCTTGAATTCCTATTCGTTAGCAGACCTGTGACAAATGCATTCATCCTGTGATAGGTGTTACTGTCTGTCCAAAAGCAATTAACATAACCTCTGTCAGACCAACAAAGCAAAGCAAAGCTCAATGCTTTTGCCGCATTGTCTCTGTCAAAATCACTCTGCTAGCAAGAAAACATTGGAGCCATCTTTCAACGTAGTATTGTCATTTCTTCCTTTGCCTCAATACCCCTGCATGCTTTTACCTTCACAAGGATTTTTCTCATAAGCTCTGTTTTATTCTTTAGCCTTGCAGGATAGCAGGCAGCATTCTACAGCATAATGCACAGTGAGACTGTCAAATGAAAATACTGGGAACGAACTTCAGTGTCCGATTTCTTTAATTTGTTTTATTAGATTAGTTGTTAAACCCACAGTTAAGTTTCCCATGTGCAAGTGTAAAACCTGCTGTTCAAATTTTCAGATTCCCTGGTTCTATTAGTTTTACTTGTCATAATTAAATATACCAATGATATCTGTACTTACTTGATTTTCAAATTATCAGGCAATTTTCAAATTATTCCCCATATATGTATGGAATATTTAGCTATGCTTGTTAAATTTCTCAGAAAATTGAATGCTACAAACATCTGTAATTAAAGGATATTTTATCTGTGGCCAATATACAGACAAAAACCCATATACACATACAGGTCTATCTGCATAACTCTATAACTGCATAAGTTATATGATGTGCAGTAAAGTAGCATTAACAACAAACAATACAACAGCCACTAATTATCAATATTGCTTTATACTCTACAAATCTATTTTAATTATTATCCTTAGTATCATTTAAAATATATGTGCTTTGTTTACAAACTTGATTGGCAGTGACAAGCTGCAAGCCAACCTGACTGGCAATATCTGTGTGTGCTTGATTAATAAGGGACTAGTAGGTGCCAATTGACAGGACAGACAGGCTTGTATTTGTACTTGCTCTGAAAATGAGTGAGGTAAGAGCTATGGCTACATTACTGCATTGCACAGCACCTTTAGCCGGGTACTTTATATTTTAAACGAGAACATTGCGTGCCAATACTGCTTTTTGTCGTCCTTCTGGAAAGGGTTTTATTTAGTGGGACAATGGCTGGCACAGCCTACAGAGCTGCTTACTCTTGACAGTGAAAGGAGTCTTCTCATACTCACATTAAACAACCGGGGAGCAGGACAAGCTGGGAGAAAAGCATGAGGAAGGCTCATAGAAGCCAGGACAACGCAATTCAAACACCAACTAGTCCAAAGCAGCCTTTTTAGCACCAGTGCAGTATGCTGATTTGGTCACAAAGAATGCCAAGTTGGTTTCACGTATGATCTGAAGAAGAAGGGTTTCACGTTCTTTGTATACTGAAAAAAAAATAATAAAAAAGAGGGTGAGAGAAGTTAATTTCCTTACCTTTGTAAAAAATATATATTATAGACGGTGGCAGATTTCTTGATTGCACAAAGCCTATCCAAAGACCTCTCAGCTTTCTTTTTGATTAGCAAATTTAAGAAATTAAACCAGCCTTTCCTGCATTGTTACTTGCTGTTGTTCAGAAAAACAGACCTAAAAACTGTTCTTGAAAACTTCAGTATTAATACACCCTTCCACTACACATTTCTCTTTGCTAATACTCACTGAACTGCCCTCAGGAACTTCTCTGATGCTTCACCCTCAGGAGCTTAGGTAGCGAAGCCATTTTGCTCTGGAAAATTCTGGGCTGTGTGTACTCACTGTCAGTACATGACTGAATACTGCAGACCCCAGTAGTGAGCCTTTTTTGAACTGATAGCAAATCTTTTAAATTTCAGCTTATAAATATATATATATATTATATATATATATTTATATTTAGCTTTCTTTGTGTAGTTATGCTCAGGCAATTTTCATCAAAACTGCTTTGCAGTTTGACACAGCATCACACCAGGGATTCAAAATGTAGTGCTATAACAAGCTTATCAGTGATACCATGATACATTTTTTAGAATCAATGTAATGGAAGATCTGAAAAGAATTACTCATCACTCCTGAAAACTGGAGAGATGGATGGCAAATGTGCTCAGCAGCAGACAGCACTGCCTGGCAGGGTGGAAGTGCCAAGTGCCGTTCTTGCCTCGATGATGCCTACACAGAAGACCTATGGGGAATCAGAAATATATACAAGGCTGAATGGTTAATTGAAAGGGCAGAGAGCAAACACAAGCTTGACTGATAGGTGAAAGAACTTGAGAGCATAATTGATGGGGGTTGAAAGGAGGTGAGAATCTTTTCTGTCGGGAGCTGTTACTTTCTGTCAGATTTGATTTGATAGTAAAGGAGGGCTCTTAGGCAGCATGCTGACACAGGCGCGTTCATGCACAGCTGCTTCAGGATTAAATATTCCCAACTCCACTCTCACTACCAGACAACTACCACCTTCACTTATGTGCTTAATCCCAGCAATGCACAAATTCAGTGCACAGAACAGCTTTGGTGTGAGGACGGGCTGTTGTCCATCCCACCAGCCTGGCAATGCAACTGCTACCCCATCTCATAATGCAATTGTTGCTGCTCTGCTCGCAAAGTCACTTAACCATCACAGGTGTGATACAGATCAAACAGGCACACAGTCACACCAGTTTTCCTAGGTTTCAAACTAATTCATTCCCTTGGACAGCTTTCTGCATGTGATCTTTTCACAGAATATCCATCACGAGCACGGCCAACATCCCCTGCACAGACAATAAATACCCTGGGAGGATGGAGAAAGGCATCGGTACATTTCTCTCCTCCACTTGCTTCATGTCTACTGCTGCAGCTGGCAGTTTCATGAAGCTGCCAGGTGAGGCACAGCACTTGCACAGCTTCTCTGCTGCACCTTGCTACCACAGAGACTTGGAGGAGCACAGCCCTGGCAGGGCGAGTTGCCCCAGGTGCTCCTAGCGAACCAAGGGTACCGCTTGCTAGTTTTATGCCAAAAAGGGTAACAGTGAAGGAAATATTTTCAACACCTCTCTCCTTGCCAGATTAGGCATAATGAGGCATCAGCAAATAAAAATAACAATAATAAAAAATACCACAGTATCTCTAGTGTGCTTAATCCAAAAATTCCCTTTAGGATTTGGCTCCATTTATAACCCAAAACACCCAAAACAGAAGTTTCAGACCAGCTTTTTCTTCCCTCAGCTAAGCTGTGTATACAGATGCACCTTTCACACAACTTCAAGTCTTCATACGCAGCAGACCACTCCTATACCTGTTAGATTTGTCAGCATCCCCTTACAGGATTCTACAATTAACTAACAGCAGCTGAACTGTCCTGCTAATCCCTCTGGAAGAAGGTACCTGCAGTGGTGTCAGATGTGCAGTTACATGGATATAACCTAAAGGGAAAAAAATAACACTGTCAAATTGAAAGCATTGAATAATAACATCTGCCAGCATATTTATTTTTTGTCACATCCAGGAAGGTGTAGATCCCAGTTCAACTTTGAGCCAGCAAGCTCATCACGTAAAGACAGCAGTAACGTCCTCTGTGACGCACAGTTTCAAGCAATGGGCTCATCCCAATGGACAGAAAGGTAATTCCTGCATGTAATGAACACTGAATCACATAAACTACAAGTTAAGATGCATGAACCCATGCAATAGCAAGCATTTTAGATAAATCTAGAATGCCTCTATAGTTCTATTACTTCAAGCAGCAGAGCTGCTTAGAAACAACCATATGACAAAAATAATTGAAATTAAAATACAGGTGCCAACGTTTTGACTGATTCACAGACAAAATTCTAGGATCATGGGAGTGAAAGTGTAAAATTAGGTCCTCAAGAAAGCTTTCCTTTACTTCAACTTTGTTTACCTGGAATTGCATTTAACAGTCATGGAAGACTGAAAATCAATGATGCAGAAAGCACTTGGTAATTTATTTTGTAAAAATCTTTTTAACAGTTTTCAGAAGCCACAGCTGGATATCCAGCAGAAATTAAATGAAATTTTCTTTAAAGGTACCTTTAAAAATTTCTCTGTCACATATTGATTCAGACTTATTTTTCTAAAATACTTTTAAGTGTCATATTCAATACTTCATTATGAAATGCACTCATTCTTAAAATAATTTACTTATTTATCCACAATTTCTTTATTTATATGTATGATTTCTTTATTTATATGTATGATTTATCACGCATTGCAAAGATGAAAGAATTCCACACTCCTTGCCTGTATCAGATATACTTTGTTCCAATAATTACTATTTTGGGATATTTTTCTACATTCATCTTGCTCTAGAATAAATGAATATGAAGAGAATGGTGGAAAATGGAAATCCTGCCTGCTGGAGCAAATATTTATTTATCAAATACATTGTAGAAGGTGCTAACAAATGACAGCAGTTAGTGCATACCACAAGTATGAATTTAGCCTTTTGGAAACAAAATGTACCTGCAGTTTTCATGAGAAATGAAACAATTCCAGAAGCAAAACAAGTGTTAAACTGACATTTCACTACTTTAGTATTTATTACAGCAAAGCGATTTTAAGTACGTATTCAACATAAAAACGTTATCTGGAATACATTATTGCTCGTGGCAGACATGATATTTGCATGTTTATGGCTATTGACACTAAATATTATAGGGACTGAGGGGGTTAATATATTCATTCCTTCTGGAGGCCTGGGTTCAAATTTAGTTCAAGTCACAAGTGAAAATGTGTTTGGTGGTCTCAAAGCAAAACACATTTGTCCATACACTACAAAACCACCACATAATTTGGCACACATCTGCTCAATTGAATGCTTTTGCCCAGAAGACCAGAGCTGAAATAGCTGGAATGTCGCAGGTTAGCACTGAGGTGTGCCGATAGCAGTATGTGGAAAAACATTACTGCTTGCCTGCTCTACGAATAGATCTTGGAGGGGCATTAAACTCATGCACAACATCCGTTTCACCATGAATCTCTGTGCTATTAATTAGCAAGATCATAAATTATCCCTTTATTGGTGAAATGCAGAAGCAGCTTTGCTTTTTGTAAGATTCTGCCTGCTTTCAGATTTTGGAAATGTTTTAGAACCTGAAATGTTCAACTTTTTCAGAATTTAAAAAGATAAATTAAAAAAATAATAAATAATCAAAAGACGAAGCTCTGACTCCACTGTTTTCACTTGGAGGCTTTTCATTTATTTCAATAAGCTTGGGCTTTCACTGGAGTAAATTTCTTTTTTTTTGCCACATTTTCCATGCAGTCTTTATAACTCCTAATTGATACAAGATATAACAATGAAAGAGGGAACAGTCATTTTTCATTAAGAAGTATTTCAAGAAACAGTCATAGAGTATGTATTAAAATATTATTTTTCATAAAAATACTAGATTATATACCTATTGGAAATATATTTTTTATATGTATTATATAATATATACTATACATATGTTATATATGTATTACATAAATCTCAGTGCCTAACTTAAATACTGGATAACTGGACAAAATTTTATTTATTTATGTTTTTCCTTATCAGACACTAAATACATTTGAATTATCAGATGGATTTTTCAGAAAGTAATTCCTCCTCTCCTAACTCAGGTACTTAATTAAAATATTAAAAGAAACGATGTAAAAGTGAAGCAAAAGTATGACAACGAACTCTTTTAAAATATTTCATTTTTGAAAATTCTGCTCTTAAACAAGGAGCATGAAGGGACCAACGAGACATCTGTCTTTCCTGCAGAATGAATGCACACAAATTCTCCTGCAGCCTTCTGCTAAGAGACTTCAGGATCTCTACTGGTACATTTACAATAACAAAAAGGCAAATGACCAAAAAGGCAAAATTCCTAAGGCTTTCTCCACCCTTCCCCATTCATCATTCTTTCTCTACAATATCATTTAGAGTGGTTCAAAACCTGGAAAAATAAGTCAAATTATTAAAAGCTCTCCTGTGATTTTTGTCACTTATTAACACAAACGATGGTAGGATTGCTTATCTTCGGGTAACCAAGAACTGGATAAATATAGCAGGATGCTATCCACTTCAGTTAGATGTTGCCAGCTACCCTCACCTGCCTCCTTTCCCCCTAAATATTTGTTTCTGCAAATATTTGGGTGTTGGAATTTAATTACAAAAAAATAAAAATAAAAAACTTGCAAAAAAGTGAAGCTTTTGGCTGAAATATGTTTGAGCAACTCAATCAGAAACTACCTGCTTGTTTACAGGGACAGAAACTTGACACATATTTTGTTAATATAAAACCGTAACCGGTATGTTCTACATAAGCATTAATGAAATGGTAAATTGTTGTGTCCATGGCTTCAGAATGGGAAGAGAAGCAGTCTTTCACCATTTATTGAGGGGAATTTTGCTCGTTTCAGTAACTGAGTTTTCTTAAGTTGTTTACTGGATCTGGCTCTGAACGAGTGCACTGGACATGATATAATTACCCGTTTGACAGTGCACATGCCACTTGCTAGCTCAATTTAGAACTCAACAAACATTTATTGAGCAGGAGTTGTGTCACATAATGCTGAAAAGCCTATTATAAAATTTTAGATTGTCTACACAGATTAGAAAATAACAGGGGAATTAATATATTAATTAATCTTGGAGCAATTCAAACCTTAATTTAGCTCCGTATTTAAAATAAGAATCAGTAAAGTAGTATTTGGCAAATATGAAATAAGTTGTTGCCATGTTGTCTAGTCTACAAAGATCTCAACTACGTTTGCCTGCTTTATCACAGAACAAAATGTTGCCAACCCGTGTGCAGTTTGTGCGCACTGACTTTAGGAGAGCGTGAAAGAGCAGCATCTTTGAGCTCACACGTCAAAAGCCAGTTATGGAATTCTCTGTGGCAGCTGAGATTGCATCTTAGGGTTTCTGAGCATTTAGCATGGAAGCTTATATTTAAATATGCCAGTTTTTAAATAATGAGTTTACTGCAAACAATGTAAAGAAAATACAATAATTAAAAAAAATCACTAAGAAAGAAGTAAAATATTATCCTTTATTCCAATTCTAATATTTACATTAGCTACTTTGAATCTATCTGAAAGTGTGTTTTCATTAAGGAGTATCTAAAGCAAACAGACAAAAATACTAAACAGTTGTTACTAGCTGAAATGCTTAGGACTTGGAAAACAAGTTTATATCAGATATTAACTGATGTGCACATAAGGTAGCCAGCAAACTCTGATGAGACTTAAAAATAATCTGCAATATATAAAGCAATAAGAAAATCTCTGTGATTTCCTAGTGAGAGACTTGGATGCTGTCTAGTTCTACATGCTATAATTTTTGGGAAAATATTTTTTTGCAAATGATGGGAAGTCAGTAGTTACAGTTACTGCTTACTGTTGACATTAGGTGACTGTTCCTATGCCCAGAATACCACCTACCTCAGCTAAATGGTATCTTTATGAAATTAACAGAATGCGGTTACAACATGGCTATAAGAAAAAATATTAACGTCGAATTTTGGATTATAATTGGAAAACTGACCTTTGGAAAATATGTTACCACTGCAGTCCTGAACTGTACTGTAAAATGACAACTTTAAGATCTAGAAGAATGACTGTATTATGCAGTTTAGAAAATGCAGCAAAATAAAAATAATTATACTCTTTATGCTTCACTAGAACTCTAAATTAGAAAAAACTTGAACCTTCTATAGCCTTCCTCATGTGAAGTAATTCATGTTATTTTCTGTCTTCAAACTGTCAAACACTTTAAAATGCATTCAGTAAACTTGTGGTTTGTGTGTGTGTGTGTGTGATTATATGGGCGATCTTCACTGGCAATTGTGACAGGCATTGTAAATAAAGTTCTTCCTAGAAACACCTCATAGCAATATCATTTAACAGCATACTTTTTTTTCCCCACTCTAAATTGCTATACTTGATAGAGAACACTGAAATACAAAAATCCCCAAATGCATATTAACAGAAAATTTTGAGGAGCTTCTACAAGAATCACTTGGATATTATATGGTTTCTCTTACTATGTTACTTTTAAGACTTCTGCCACTCCTAAGTTTTAATTGGTGCTACATGCATTTTTAGTTGTTCTCAGTACATTGCTTTCCTGTCTAGTTGAGTACGTATTAAAGTATGTATTACTATATGCACATATAGCTTTATTAACACTAACTATTAGTCTAGTCTTGTACCATTAAATTGAATAGAATTTTTCCAGTAAGGCCTCAAATCTGAATAGAAAAAAAGTCAGCCTTTCACAATTTTTTTCTTTACGGCCTTACAAGTAAGAGTTGTTTTTCTGAGACAAGAGTGATCAGTTATGGTACTGTTTCTCACTACATACATTAAAATAACACTTCCATACAAAATTCTGGTAAATAAATTAATAAACTTCTACATAGGTAAGTAGTTAGTTCTTGCAATAAACCTAAACACAGAAATGAAAGGGGAACAACATTGCTTTGTACAGACTTAAAGCAATGTGGTCTTAAATGCTCCAGAGATCAAGTTAGTCAAATCAGGAGTCAAAATACCTTTTTAAGGAGAGTTTCTGGATGCAAAGCTGAATGCAGCTCTTTTCTTTCCTTTTCCACCACATTAAAACAACTACTGGAGGAGCATCCTGTTTCCTCCATGTCCAGAGTAGCTTTGAACTTGCCTGGTAAGGACTGAAAGGAGGATATAAAGGCTTGTTTGTCCAGAACTGATAGAGCTGACATATCAGCCAGATTCTTCTGCTAAACATTCACTTGCCTCAACAACTTTGGTAATGTCCTGAATGCACCAAAGGACATCGCACTGCACCACACCTCTGAGACAACCTGCAGTGCTCTCCAAAACAACCTGCTTGGAAGGAAAACGTTAAAAAGCCAGACTGGATAAGGAGAAGGACCACAGCTCTTGCTCCTTGTTGGGTATTTCACTTCTTCACCAGGCACACAGACATAGCTCAGTTTCTTAGGAGGAGGAACCAGGCAAGCATCCCAGGGGTAACATACAAAACGCTCAGTCAAAGCATCTGGCTGAGAGCAGGACTGCAGCTGGAGCCAGTGGGAAGACGCCCTGCCTCATCACTACTAATGTCTTGCCATGAACAAGCATCCTGTGAAGTTGCTTGCCTAAAGTCCTATTTATGCAGACTACTGCAAAACCCAGCAACAAGAATACAGCTGTCATAACACCTTGAATGAAACTATCTGAATGAACGTGCTATCTGCAGAAACCAGTTGCGGCAAGAGGAGTTAAGCTT
Source organism: Anser anser (assembly GCF_964211835.1). Taxonomy (NCBI): domain Eukaryota; kingdom Metazoa; phylum Chordata; class Aves; order Anseriformes; family Anatidae; genus Anser; species Anser anser. The sequence continues at coordinate 4,181,016 of NC_139733.1, forward strand.
GAGAGCACACATGCATGCCTCTTCCAACTAAGTAGCCTTTTGTACATGTATTTTGCTTACCCAAGTGATGGTTAATTTTAAGCTAAATCTTTCTCAGAAAATAATATTTGATTTAAAACACTGTACAATATACAACTATATTACAATTGTATTTAATCTAGCTGTTTGAAATACTGCTAACGTACGAGCTAATGGAGAATGTAGAACGAGAGGCACTAAGCCTAATATTTATTTCTAAGACGACATTAAGTTTATTCACAGCATAGAAAAATAGAGACTTATAAATAGCCAATCTATCCCAGTTTATCAGTGACTGATGATTAAAAATTAAATCCAAGGGAATTCTTGCAGGACTGAGAGAATCAAATGAAACAATAGCATTGGTGAAACGCAATTTAAAAAATACCAACACCATTATGGAACACCTTAATGAGGGAATAGCCCCCTGCTTGTGTCAATGGAGTTGGCAGAGACTCCTCTTCCAAAACTTGAACCAGACACAAGAATTGTACAAGGACTAAGCTTGTTTGATCTAAAATTAAAAATAAAAATGTAAACTTAATCTGATTAAACATGTTATTTTTTGTACTAAGCATTCTGGTTTGGTTTAAGTTTTTGTTGCTGGTGCTGGTTTGGTCTGTGTCATTTTTGTTTGTTTTGTTTTTCAATTCAGTGAAAAAACAATTTCATTTTATAGTGACTCAGAATGATTCAATTCAGCCCCACGTTTTGGGGTCTTGTGAGAGAAATTAAAAGAGTAAGGTATTCACACATCTGTATTTTAGATAGAGATGCTGTAAGCTAAAAGATCTGAGTTAAGGCTCACTTGAAGGACGATGATCTTCTGGACAATTCCGTAGCACTTTTTCACCATCTTTTTGAAAACCATGTCATAAAGCATGGAAATTGGAACTTTTTGATTCATGGCATCCATTCATGGCCAAAACCTCTAGGGTTTGCTGTACATAATAAAGGTAATCCACTGAAAAACATTTCTGGGGTCCTCTGAGGGAAAGGTACAAAGACAAAACACTTTTTTTTTTTTTTAGTCACAATATTGTGTTAATCATTGTATATTTCAGAATACATCCATTTGCTGTCATCCATCCCATCCCCTCAGAGTTCTATATTCCATTCCTCTACAAAACGAACTGCACTCTGGTTACCTGCAGAACAATCTCTCTTCACTTCCCATTTTATTAGAGCAGCTATTTATTTCTATTTCTTCTAATTAAAATCTTCATGTCAGTAGCATATATTAAATCAAGTTCCATTACAAGCCCAACTTTCAAAAGCACATGTTTTTAAGCAGCTCATATTTTGTCAAGACTAATTGCCTTAGTTCTACGCAATATTAGTTGCAGAACAGCCAGTAATAACCTTTAGTCCTGGCAAATTTTCTCTCTACAAGAACTCAATCACATAACATAAACAGTTATAAATGGAGGCTTTTTTAAAGCTTTATTCATAATATGTAGCACATGCATGCGGCAATGTATATCAGATCACAACACTGAATGAAATATGAGATTTATCCATGATGTAAGTTATGCCAACATAATAGTAAGTCAAGAGCATTAATTTGAATTTCGTTATATTAGAAAGGAGAGGGAAAAAAACAACATGCTTCTTCACTAGTGCAGGCTTTCCCAAGTTAACATTAAAAATTGTTTTTTGATTCCCAAGTGTACTTGGCTGTGTACAATGGTTGATGGTGCAACTAAGCACAGAAAAGAAATACCAAGCTGTTAGCAGTAGAGAATCAGGGTCCTCCATATGAAGAAATGCACACTCAGGATTAATGATAAGGGAGAAAAGATTTTACCTTTGCTATGGTAAGGCAGTAAAAAGAAAGCTGTAAGGACTTAAAATCAGAAAAATAAGAATTTAGAATGGCTTCTTGGCCTCACTAGGTTCACACCAAGAAGTAGCTGAGGCACACGTGGCTTGTACCACGCGTTCCTGCATGCTGAGTGCAGGGCTCCTCTCAACCAGCAGTCAGACAATGACAGTGGCCCCATAGCAGGCCCCAAACAGGTTTCAGCAGGACCAGCAACACTGGCTCCATCAGCCCATACTGCTCCAATTCTCCCCACAACCTATGGTTTTCCATAGGCAGCAGCCCCCGGACCAATGCAGCACAAATGACCACAGGTTGACAGAGCCCCGGCCTCAGACACATACCTGAGAGCATTCTTCAGACCCACAGGCAATGGAAAAGCCACATGTTGGCCATCCCTGACTTACTTTGTAGCCTGGATGTGTATCCCACAGTGCAGTTTGGATTATTCTCAAAAGCCCATATGTAATTTATGGGGTGTATTTACAAAATGTCTTTAGCTTAAGCCACTAAATTTGTTAATCCCCAGAGACGAGGATACAGTCTTCAGTATGGCAAATATACAGCAAGGATTTAGTACCAACTTATTTAACACTTAATCTAGTATATTTTAAGCCAATCTATTAGAGGAATATGCCTCACAGACAGTTTCCAGACCAGTGCAGAACACAGAGTGCCTAACTGGTGGCCAGTAAGAAAGAGAGCCTTCTCAAATCTTCCACTACCATACTATACTCTCCTAAAAGATGGCACAGTAACAGAGGGCATTTTTATCCCATTCTGCCATTTTGCTGCTTTTCATTTTATTCACATGAAAAGTTAGAAAAAGGAGGGACCCAGAGCAGAATAATCTGAAATGCCACTGTACACAAGGATATATTTTTGAAAGCAGTAAGGTAAACATGAAGCAAGTCACCTGGTCTGTAAAAGAGAGAAAAGCCTGATAATGACTTACTCTGTGTAGTTCCATAAAATACAACACACCTAATAGTAGCATATTCTAAAGAATCTGAAATGTACGGATAAGAACATTCTTTATGATTTATAAACTTCTCCAAATTAAAAATATATCAGTAATTTCACAAGTGCTAGCTGCAGAGACCTACAGAAAGTGAAAACCTACATCACAAGTTTGAATATGAAAAGGCCAAGATTCTTAAGAAACATAATCTTCCATAGGACCATTACTTATTTCATCAATAAGTTTGCATAGTTCAAGCCAATTTTTTTCTAAAAAGTAATACAATCCTTTTTCAAAGGATCCAATGTCAAGGGCAATTATTTGTGAGCATTTGAGAAGTTCATAGAAACATTATGCATACAAATTCAATTTGGGAAATTTTAGGAAGTCCAAATTCATTAGGAAAGGTTGATCACAACTGAAAAGCAATTTGTGACTATGTCCAGCCCATTTATGAATGTTTTGCAATCCTTGAAATGAAATGTTTTCTTTAGTAGTCACAAAAACTGATTGGTATTGGGTATCTTATTTTTTCTATAAATACTGTACAATTACTAACATATAAGAAAAATATCATTACACAACTAAAAAAGTTAAGTAATACAGGTTACTTTTGCAATGAAATACAGGTTTGACCTTATATTAAGGTTATTTTTTCTACTTGAAAAAAGTTCAGAGCACTTGATATTTTATGTATGTGTGAAGAAAGCCATAATCAACGAACTTAAGTTTCAGCATGTTAACAATCTTAAAAGCAAGCATCTGCATAAATCTGTGCTGGATAACAGAATTAATTTTACTAAAAATGGATACTATCAATGTTTTATTACAATAATTTTTGTTCTAAACTACAGCAAATCCACAAAGCCTTCCAAGCTAACCTTGAGCTATTTCAATAGATTTTTTAGTTCCTGAACCTAAATATGAAGAGAGGCAGGCACAAGTATCTCCTTGTGGCATAACCACATTCAGTTTAGTAATTTCAAGATTTCTGGCGTATGCAAATACAAAAGAGCTACCAAGAAAGCTAATATAACTATCAAACAATTACAGGGCATTTTGTGAAGCACAAGGTACATAAATAACATTTCCAAACAGCATGCCAGGTTTTCATGAATTTACCATATCGAAAAAGTATTTTCAGGCAGAGTCCTGAGTTAACAATAGCTAGGTGAATAGATTCTCCAGTGCAGAGCCCCACTGCTGTCACAGGAGATCTGTGTAGGTGCAGCAGCTCATCCCTGCCAGCTATACTGTATATTCGATAGTTCTCTAAGGATTGTGTGTTATGTAGAATAACCCAGTAATTGCAATAGGTCATTCATAAGAATAGTATTGAAGGAGAATATAAAGACACAAAACAGATATAGAAGAGCTCTTTAAAAATATTTTTTCTTCAAATAAACCTTTCTAAAATACAGATGGTATTCATACTGAACAGTGACATAAAGCACAATGTTTAAAAAAATAAGTAACAAAAGATTTTATTTCTGAAAACCTTCCTAAAGGAGTTTCCACAGAGAATCACAGAACATCCGGGGTTGGAAGGGACCCACTCATCAAGGGTCCAACTCATTCATCGAGTCCAACTCAAGAGGGAGTTCATTAAATTTAATATATCTATCATGAACTTCGTTTGTTTTTCAGCTGTTAGTTTTATTTGTAGTTATTTGCTGTTTCATTTACTGTTTTAGAAAGAAATTACATATAAAATGTCATTCAAAGATGTATATACAACTGAATATTAATACCATGCTGTTAAAAAAACAACCTTCACTTAAAATAAAATTTTATATTACCTAACTATATTCATTTCCTGAAGAAGAAGTTTAATAGATTTAGGATTACTTTATGTACCAGATAACAGGACCCAACGGAGTTCAAACCTATAAAAAAGAGGTAGCTTTATTTCTGTTATTTACATTCTATACTGCCTTAACCTGTAATTATAGAAAAGTTTTCTTTAGCAGAGATCACAGCAACCAGAAACTGAGTTTTGCCAAGAAAACTGATGCCTTTTCCATTTAATTATTGAATGTGTTTCTCTGACAGAATTTTATCTTTGAGACCAATTTTCACATTAGCAACTTGGCCTTTTTCTAATTCATTGCCTGTATTACCATCCTAATACATGCTCTAAGTACATAAGAGACTAGGACATGCACAAGGGAGGTGAAACAGGAAGTTTTATGATTTCTGACATTCTTAAACCAGCATTACTAACTCCCCTAGGTCCTTCCTCACAAGACCCTAATAAAGGCAACTGGGTGTGATAGACTGGAGACTGAGCAGGGTATTTGCAGAGCTACTGCAGGTTTGGAGTATGATGCTGGCATTAAGCTAGCCACGACTGCTAGAACTTTACAAGTATATTTCTCATTTTTCCATGAACGCTGAGGGTAATATCCACAGTGGTTCAAAAAAGAAGTTTGTAAAATCTCATCGCATTAATTTTCACCTACACACTCACACAATCCTCTTTAAAATTGATGGAAAAAAAATGAGACTGGACCAGCTAACAAAACCCAGGCTTACAAACTGGTCTGGCTCTTCACGGTTCTCAAGGACTGAGAACTCACCTGGACCAAGCACTTTATTACTAAATCCAACATCAACTACATCCACAGCTATCTGTTTTCATGACTCACATATGGCATTTTTGCTGTATTCTAACATAATAAAGGATGTAAAATGTCACAATACACACTTAAAAGTCCAACAAATTATTTCCTCTCCATTCTTTCTCCTCACTAGAGTTTCCACTTCTCAGATTTTTACATTTTTTTCCTCATATTTTCTTTTTTAATTTGATACATTCTTTATTGCACTACTCCATCTAAAAACCAGAAACATTTTGTTTTATCTGTTGTGTGGCTAGAAAGAAAATAAGAGGGGACTGGATCTTGAGAGCCTCCTTCCCTAATTTTCACAATCAAGAGTTTATTGCTGTTAAAATTCCTGAATCTTATAGCAGGAACGTTAAAGATGTCACATTTAGAAGTATTAGAATTTTCTACGTTATCATACATAGTAACTCAAAAAACAATTGGCATTACTAATTTGGCTTTCTACAGAAATGACTACAAAGACAAAACTTTTAAACAGAATTTTTTAAAATCCTGTCTCACACTAGAAAACATGTACACTTGTAACATTACAGAAACCAACTGTTTAATCATTTCCTGTAACTATCACTCTAATCCCCCCAACCTTGTCTGTCACCTATTAACAAGGCCCATATGGACCAAGTCCTCTGCTTACTAAAAGGGCAAAAATAACTAAGCCAATCCTATCAAGAAAATTACTAAGTAGAATGGTTTTTCTAAAAGACAATACTAGAGAGCATTAAAAATCTCGTTAGTCATCATTACCATACCTGGAAAACAAGAAATTATTACAGCCTGTATGCCACGTGTAGTTCCCCAATTCTTTTCACCAGAAACTGGTAGGAAAAGTTTTAAGTAGCAGTGCAGATTTTCTTGAAAGAATAATCTTATGGGCTGTCTCAGTGCTAAACAGATTAAAGCAAGCTGAAGAGATATGTATTAGTACTGAATATAATAACCGTCACTTTCAAACTAGAAGGGCCCCAATTATGTAAAGAATGAACCAAACCTACCTCAGCTCACAATGTCATTGTTATTTTTGCTATAAAAAATATATATATGCAGATTAAGAATTAATAGAATTAGCAAACAATATAATTTATCAGTAGATGATTAATAACACCAGGAACTCCTAATCTTACAGAGCTTAGCATATTTTTGTTCACTCCCATCACAAGGCTTTCTGTTAAACCATTTACTCCAGTTGGTCTGGCTTCGTTTATTAAGTGCACCGTAAAACCTGTACTGGTTGCCTCAGCAAGCAGAGGCAGCATTACACAGAACTGAGCAATGACCCTAGGGATTGCAAGATCTCATATTATCTGTACCAAACTGTACCAAGTTTTTCAGGAAAAGACATTCAGCTAAGTTACTGTTTATCTCTTTGGAAAACGTCCATGTTCAGCTAGACATGCCTACCAGTTCTAGTCTCTGCTGCCCAATTTCCAGAGCTGTACATGCTCTGCACTTCTGAATGTTAGGCTACTCAATACACGGCCAAGTGCCTAATTTAGACCTCTTAATTTAAAACACTTTTTTCAAGATGCCAGAATAGCAAAGAACAGTTGGAACACACTGATGCTTAAATGACATTTCTAGAACCTGAAGCTGTGATAACAAAGAAGCATACTAAGGAAGAAAAACAAAGTCCAAAGCAATAATAGGTCAAAAAGAAGAAAACTAAGAAACTTCAAATAGCTACATATACACCTGGAAAGCAATAAAAATGTGTTAATGGACACTGAAGAAACTCCACCAGAGTAAAACTGAATTTCAGATCCAGGTTTGGATGTTATACAGAAGTATATAGAAGTGCATGGATCTTGACACTTATTGCAATACTATTCTTTTCATGATCTATCAGAAAAGGGTCATTTATTTTGTATAACCACATGCAATACTATGGGTACACTACAGTAATGTGTAAGAGCATATATAAATCTTATTAACAGCATATAGAATTTAAGCCAATACCAAAGTTCATTGATGCGTTATGGGTGAGATTAGGCATGATTACCAGAACCAAATCCTTTGTTATACTGTTTCTAAAAGTGAGATATAATTTTGAATTAGTTTGCTAAAATCAACAAACTATTTGTATGGACTAAAGTACCAGCCTGCTTCCAAGTTCCAAATCTCAACCTGTAAACTCTTAGGCACATGAGCCAGACTCTAAATGCACCTGGACACTACTATGGAAATACAGAAATAAATAGCAGAAGCAGTGGGAAAACCTATCCTGATGGAAGAAAAATGTTACATCCAAAAGGGAATGCAGCTCGCAGATACAATTGCAATAACTACAAGTGAAATGGTTTTGTAAGTAGGTATCACATGGAAAACAAATTAGCGGAACTTGAAAACATCTGGAATAGATATCAACATAAAGCTCAACAATGCATTTGAAAAGCAAACAAAGATATGAGAAGAAATATCATAGAAATAAAAGCAATACTGGAAGCAATAGTTAATACTGAATCATGGAGGCCTCAATTTAGTTAATAACAAAGATGTTATTTTTCTTTCATGGTTATTATTACTATGTTACATATATCCTGTCTAGTAAAATAAAGTAATGCATGAAATCAGTTAACACATTAGTACTGAAATATCTATTTAAACATGAAAGACTAAGAAAAAGAAAGATCCTAAATGAGTTTACTTTTAGTACATTTTGTCAATATTTTACCTACTATCTAAGTCTATACATGTAATTTTACCATTTGTATAAAAAGGAAAAACAAAACAAAAAAACACAACCATCCCCTTTCCAGAATGAACTGAATTACTGGAAAGATATTAAACCGAAATGTGAAAAACAGTCCACATTTTAAGATACACAAATTGCAGAGTATGGCATTGTTCTATACCAGATGTTTTAAATATGCAAGAAAATAGCCAGTTCAGGGTTAATTCAAGTGTCTTTTGTATATTGATTCATATTTTACATAATGCTATATATTTTCTTAGTATATAAACATCCATGTATTTCTCCAGTTGTGACATTAGGATTTCAGTACCAATTGCATTACCGGGGCTTTGCTCATAGCAGTCTTTTAAATCTATTAACTATTTCAAAAAGCCAGAAAACCCCCTTATATCACTGTAGTTTCCCAGACACATTTCTCAGTAACTTTACCTTTTCCTCCCTTGATTGCTTCAGTTGCTGAAATGTCCATTCCTTCTTCAGTTCCCCACCTCATGGGGACTCTTTCCTTCCGAGTTTGAATGCTGTCAGTGTGTCCTTCTTCACTCAAAATCCTACAAAACGTATCACATATATGCATGCATACCTTGGTCCTCATTTCCCTCTCACTTTACTATTCTTTGTTTAGAAAGCAGTATTCATTTCATGGGAATGTTTAAACCCACAGAAATACTTCTTCTTACTGCCTCTACCATTTCACTATATGAAATTATACAATTTTTCTCCCTCTGATCAAGTAACTTTTATGTGGCTATAAAGAACATGCTTATCTTTAGTGAGCAAGTCCACTTACTTCAAAGAAAACAATGTTGAGTATGAACTGCAAGTTTTGCAGAACTGGGAGCTTGTAGTGATGCTATAAAGATTCTCCTCTGATTCTCACTGTGCAGAGCAGTGAGAGACCATGAAAACAAAACTGTCCACTGCAATCACTCTTATCTATAGGGATTTTCCACCCATATGCATCTATCAGTAATGCCCGCTATTCCACTATCCTACTGCTTCTGAACTTTAGGAAAATTAAACGTACAATGCAACAAAGTAGGTTCTATTTCATTTACTACAAATGGTAGACTTTTAAAAGTAGACTTTTAAAGTAGACTTTTATATTGGGAAATGCTAACATAAAAGAGGTGCCCTCTAATGAAACAGTTTTGCCACAATTATAAAATTTTGTATTACTCATTGACAGCAACTGACAGAATACTCCATTTCAGCCACCAAAGTATTAACCAAACCTGGAGATAAAAGTCTAATTATTAGTAATTAAAAAAGATACCAGACTGACTTCAAAGTTTTTGAGTCTGCAGACACAGCAATAAGAAGAAAAATGACAAAAGCAATATTGTAGGTGGTCTGCCAACAATTTATAAGGAAAAAAATAAAAGTTATGCTTATCCACCTCTAGCATGCTGTAAATTATAAGCCCATTGATGGATGGTATTACAGAAAGTTAACAAGTATTATAATTATTACCTTGTACTCTGCAAAGATTGATTTGTAGATACCTTAGAAAAAGACTAATCATCAACCTTTATAAATGAGTAATAAATGATAACTTAATGTATAGGTAGGTTATTTATTTATTGGTAAAACAAAGATTTTTGACTAGAAATAAATGACAATGGCCACAGCTTTCCACATTGGCATTGTTACAGTAAAACACCATTCAAGCTATGAAGTAGTTGCTGTTCATGAAACACAGGTGATGAAAAACAACTATTGAAGAATGAAAAAGAGAGTCCAAAACAACTTTAAATTTACTTTACTTTCTTGCCTCATAGATGCTTAGATGATCAACACACCATTCAAATACCTGGATTGCATTTTGAGTTTTTTGGTAATTTCTGCTCTTCTGATGTTTGTGCTACATTAAGTGAGTTTCTATCCTGCAGCATTGAAGCTGCACGATAGTGGTTTGAATCCAAACTCCAGAATTTTTGCAGTAATTTGCTACAGCTACAGAACTTCTTCCAGTATTTTAATTTCTCATTTCTTAGCAATTTCAATTGTTTTCTGCATCACTACTGAATTAGCCCCACAATCTGAAATTACTTGTTCTTCAAAGTATGTCACTCTTTCAATTAACATAAAGTTAATCAGAGGCCTAATATACTTTGCAGCTCTGTGAGACAGCAAAGTGTTTGTAATAGAGCACACAACAAATTACCAGTTTCACAGATGCAGCAAACAAACTGCCATAGCAGAGAACTACTTTCAAGTAGAAGAGATCTTTGTCCAAGCAGGAACCAAGGCCACTCACTATCTCCTATATTTTCCTAACATGAATTAAACTCAGAAAACTAAGGTTATACCACCATGCTTGGTATCAATATTTTTTTTAGTAGCTCCAAGCTAATGATCTGTTAACAAATGATATTAAGAAATTGGCTCCAAATAGTCATCACTCCTCATTCAAACTACTGTTTACTTACCAGATTTTTTCATAAGGCACAATTGCGTCTGGCACATAAAGCATTCAGCTAATGCTCTTCAGCTAGAGAAGGCATATGCACTACCGTGTGCTCTAACTGCAAGAGGCTTAGTTTTCATTAAAGTTGTGTTTACTCTAGTTGAGCAACTTTTGCGGAGTGCAGAGATGCATAACAGAGGATGCTACAGACAAGCAGCTAATGGAAGCAATGCTTGCATACAATCTTTGAATTATTCATTGCAAAAAATAGTGTGTCAAATTCCCTGTGCAGCATGTTCCTTACTAAGGAATAGATATTTTAGGGTAAAGAATTGTGGCTGAATTCGGATCAGTAAAAATCAACATGCTAATTGCACTTGGCCTCCTTAAGATGTAGGTGCAAGAGAACGGAGTCCAGTTTCTCCACAGAAAATCTTTTACTTCTGTTCCTGCTTTATTTTGGTTTCAAATGACAGACACTACTAATTTAGTGAAGGAGTGACCCTAGACCCTGTTTCTTCTCCCCAGGGGAGCTCCAATCAGTCAGATTTTTCTCTGCCTTCTTTGCTACCAATGTATTTCAACTGGTTTCCCTAAATTTTTCTGCTAATTCCCATTTCCTTCATAATCACAGGCTTTTATGTGACTTGCTGGCCAAGCGATTTTCAGGGGAGCTGTAATTGCCATAGGTCTTAAACATTAACCCTGCCAGGTGTCAGTGCCTGGGCTGCTTGTGCATTTGATTAATGATACCAGAGGAAAAAAAATGTTTTTTAATTGGCTGTCGTGTTTTTCTTCTTGTCCAAGTGCTCCTGAAACAGTCAGATGATCTGGAACAAAGGTTTCTTGGGAAAAAACACCTGAGATGGCATGCTGAAATACAAGAAGTACAAGCTAGCTTAACGGAAAGTAGGTCTCATAAGCCCTAGATGTATTGAGTATTTTAAATGTACATAAATTTCAGCAAGCCTGAACTGTTTGCAGCTTTGTCACCTTAGACGGATGTTCTACCACTGAAAGATTAGATGTATTAGATGTAACTAACAATGTTAAAATATTATCTTTCATAAATAAATATACAAAAATAAAGGTAACCTTGATATTATTAAGGAAGACTATGCTTTTATTCGTTTGGGAAATTTCAAAATTAAGCCTTTGTGGTAATTTGTGCATATTAAGATCAGCATTTTGCTCTAACAATTAGCCAGGCAAACAGAAAGAGTCTGTGCTCTAACAGAAGTTTAATAAACTATCCAAGTGGGTAATGAGAACACAGGCCGCAGCTAGATTGCTCTCTACAACTGCCTGAAAGGAAGGTATGGGGAGCTGGGTGGCAGCCTCTTCTCGCAGGTAACTAGTGATAGGACCAGAGGGAATGGCCTCAAGTTGCGCCAGGGGAGGCTCAGGTTGGAAATGAGGAGACATTTCTTCTCAGAAAGGGCAGTCAGGCACTGGGATGGGTTGCCCAGGGAGGTGGTGGAGTCACCGTCCCTGGGGGTGTTTAAGGAGAGGTTGGACGTGGTACTTAGGGACATGGTTTAGTGGGTGACATTGGTAGTAGGGTGATGGTTGGACCAGATAATCTTGAAGGTCTTTTACAACCTTAATGATTCTGTCATTCTAGATCCTGGGGCAGCAAGGTGTACCTGGGTGTACCACAGTACTGCCTAGAGGAGTCACATGAGAGCACCATGCTGAGTCAGTGCTGTACAAACAGCATGGAAGACAATCTCTACCCTCATTAGCTAGTAATCTAATTAGAAAAATACATTTTTCTAATCCCAAACTGCTGTCCACTTCAGAATATCATCAGTGAAGATGACTATGGAGGAATAATAGGTATCAAGGTCTGAGTAAGAAATGCAGAAGAATAATTGCAGAAGAATATGCAGCAGATAATTGCACCAGATGACAAGGCCAGAAGTTTAGGGAAAAGCCACACAGCAAGGCTCACTGTTATAGAACGAAAAGGAACTCTTATTTCCCAGTTTGAAATAAGGTCAATTTACATGCTTAGAGTTCAGCACACACATGGTGGTATCTCAAGTTACAGATGTTTTTTAGGAGCCAATAGACAGCAAGATCCATATACCTGTTGTTATTTTTACCACTTTAAGGACCAGAAAATTCATTGTTTCAATTAGCTGTTCTGTATTTCTTTTTCCACTCCTTACACTGTGGAAGCAGCTGAGGATCCACCAACTATTGGACCACAGCCTTAATAAGTCTTCCTCAAGCCATCAATTGTAGAGAAAATGTAATGTTTAAACACACATCTCTACAAGCTACTGCATGAATTGTATTACTTAACAAAAGTTGTTAGAGATTAATTTAAGTGAATGTGCCAAGCCAATCTCCAGGAAAGGCCAGAAGAAGCCATCATTCAAAAGACAGAATTGTTTAAAATCTATTAAAATATGCTTACAACTTTTTTTTTTTTAATTTTTGTAATTAAATATTTGGAATATTTCCACTGAATTCCACTGCCCTAAGTGAAACAGGAGTGGAGGAAAATATGCATTGACAATTGTACTGTGGCCTTGGAGCACGTGCTTTTTGGTGGCTAACCTCTGTTACGAGCTGAAGCATGCCCCAAACTGAGGTGCTTTCACTAGACACAATACATGTAAATCAACACAAGTAAGGCTCAGGTTAGATTAAGTGCTTAACAGTATAAAGTGATTTAAATCAGTCGAGGTGATACTCTCTTGAAGTCTCCTATTTGAGTGCAGTAGCCTTCAGATTTTAAGTGTTTTAATGACGTTTTATAAGCCCAATGACTTCAGGAGGCACTGGTCCAGCTCCTATCTTCATTACTGATACTGCCATCAATTTTTCTCATGGGTTGTTACTGGTATGTGTGTGTATATATGTGTTTGTTACTGATATGTGCATTTGTGTATATGTATACACGCATACACACAGTACTCCAACTGGCTCAGTTTTGCCACTAGGCTATAAACATAGCATAATTCTACACATATTTAAGGTTCTCATTTAGTTGTGCTCACAAAAGTACTTAATCCATGCTTGACTTCCAGCTTTTCAAGAAGTAATTTCTACAAAATACGTTGTATTGCAAAATCACCCTCCAGGTGAGACAAATCCCATGGGGAGGAGGGAGGAAGCAATTGAAAAAAAAAAAAAAAGTGGGGCTAAAATGGAAGCCAGCACTCTATTTCTTAACAACAGCAAACACTTCAAGTGATCATTCTAATAAGTGTTTGTTTGAGATACAGTTATTATATACTGCCTAAATATTTAAGTTAGCCAAACCTCTGATCAACTGAAACAAAACCTACACAGGCCAAGAAGCTAGAGCTAAACTGTTAGGGGGAATGTGAAGCTGGCATTAGCACTGAAGAAGGAACAGAGGTAGTGTGAGGCACAGAAAACCACAAGAAGTGATCTCATGTCTTTAAACTGTCCAAAGAATCATAATAATAAAGTTCTAGATGAGTGTTGAGGGGACACATGCCATTTCAATGAAAAAAGTAATAATTTTAAATGACATTTTGAAACATTCCATGGAAATGTATTTGAAATGTAATATGGGGACTCCAATAAAGAATATGCTTTTAATACATTACAGATTATATGTGATCATCAGTTTAAGACTTCCCCTCAACAAGCAAGATAATTCAAGTAGACATCTAGTCTGTCTATACAGTTAGTATTGCCATCCTTTCAAATGCAAACTCTGATGTTTCTTCATGGCTGGAGAAATGCAGAGAAGGTATGGTTTTAATTTTTCAAACTCCTTTGCAAATAAGCTTAAACATTTTACAGTTAAAAGGACAAAATTTACATTTGCTGTGTCTGGTCAGTTTTAAAATTGTATCTGTTATGAATCATGTTCACTTTTAAAGTTCATTTAACTTGGCTTATGTTTTACTTTTAAAAAATGTTATGCGCCATTTGGAGCTGCACTTCTAACCACTATTAGTAATAATAATGGCGTGCAGGTTCCATCTGATGGCCCTTCTATAAACTTGGATTTCCATAGGAGAAAACAAACAGGATCCACACAGTCAGTAATAAATCCCACAGGCTCATGCCATTATCGATGCCAGGAGTTTTAATCAAGGTACAGCTATTACAGATCTTTTTGTTGCCTTAATGTGATGTCTGTGTGGATTTAACTAGGAAAAACAAAACAAAGCCAACAAAAGCTACAACAAAAAAACTGTTAACCAGAAATGGAGATAGGTTTTTCTTTTTTAATGCTAACGAGTAAACATTCCTGCCTGTATGATGAGATGAAGTCATGGAATTACTTCAGTGGGACTTGAGGACTCCCAGGACCTTCAGGTATTGAGTTATTTTAGACCATTCTCAATTTCGCAGCTACTGTGCTATTCACTCAGGTTACCTAAAATGGTCAGGTAAGAGAAGCATGTCCAGCAAGAGAAGAAATGTAATACTGCAATTAATTCAATACAAGCTACACCACGACACAAAACAGGGGTGATTACACATTCAATTCTCACAGATATGCATATGATAAACACATGATAGTCTTTGTTTTGTGAAAGCCTGTGAAAATTACCTTGCTCAGTAACCGTGGATAAGACAAAGTACCTAGGCTGTTTTGCTTGTAAAATGTGATCATATTCAGGTGCTAAAATATTAACTTTTTTTTTCTGAAGTTTTGTAATGGAAAAAGAAGGCAAGTGTTTAGCAAATAAATGCACATAGACTCCATGAAACAAAAATACTATTCCCCCCCCATAGATAATTTATTTTCAAGGTGGATTAAGCTCCTTCAATTAGAGACAGCTTCACATGGTTGTGTCACCACAACACATTTATTGCTCTTTCACTGAAGGCTTCTCATTGTTATCTAAAACTTAAATGTTTCTCATCAGGTTAAATCACCTATTTACTTATGAGCCCTCTACTTGACTCTACTCAGAACATGCAGAGTTTGTTTGTTTGTTTTGCTTTGTTTTTGTTTGGATTTGCTGACTATGACTAAGGAGCTAAAGAAACCATAACATCAGAGCCTCCAGTACTTCAGTAAACACAAAATGAGCCTCTGCAGAAGCCAGATGTAGAAGGTGAGAGACATGAGGATCCAGAACGCAGACTGAACATGCACCATCAATTTATAGCTCTTTTTTTTTTTTTTTCCCCTTTACCATTAGGTATTGTAAAGGAAGAAGGAAAAAAAAAAGGGTTGTACATGAACTCCTGTAACAGCAGAAACACCTTTCATTCAGGGATATTCACTGACATTTTTGACACAAGAAAACTAATTTTTTTAATTACATCCATCGCATAAATACAGTAAGATTTCATTTCAAAAAGCCACCACATGAAATCTAAACATATATGAAATTAGTAACAAAATTCACTCTGAAAGTCACTCTTTAACACCGTAGCTTATAGCCTCAAAGAACAAGCTACTACCTATTAGATTGTCCCACACTCTTCAGCCTCTTCACTAGAAAATTTTCCACTTTAGAGCTCTAGACATGCACATATCCCTGTTACTGAGCAGCTATTCATAACTCTATCCTCCAAATCCAAGAGTCCTTTAAAAAGTTCAGTTAGAAAAGATCACATAAAAATTTCAATGGGAATCACATTACTAACACACTGAGCAGCCATACAACCTCAAGGTCTAGCTCCTAAAGCAGATGAACTTTGAAGTCTTTTAAGACTTCAGGCTCTTCCAAGCCAATATGATTGAACCTGCAATGATCAACCAAGTCTTGGAGCAAAATGAGAAGACACACGTCTATGTTTCCAAGAAGAACACCGGTACTATTTAAGAATCGCAAAAAAGTACCCTGCTCTGGATCTCTATGGTTTGTGACGTAATTGTTAAGCTTTATAGAGATGTAGCACTGAACATTTATGTGACGAAAACCTGAATACTAACCTGCCAGTACCATACTGTTGGGCTTCTGATAGCTGCTGAGAACCAAGACAACTGCTTGCTAAAATGCTGCTATTGGAATTGCAGGCTGAGTTGCCTACACTAATTTGCTAATTGCACTAGTGGTAGTCTTGCAAGACAAAAATAGTCATAATGAAGCTGTTCCAAGAAAAGTTCATCCACAGGTGTTACCTGATTTCATCATCTTCTCCCTCATTTTGTCTTACTAGCTGCCAGGGCAGCAGTATTCTCTCGACATTGACTGCAGCTGTTGCATAATGATGTTGGCTTGTATGAACCATACCAGCTTGAGTCCAACCCCTACCTCCATAACTTCCTAAACACTCTGCCTTTCAGCAGCTGCATTAACAAAAAGCACAGGATATACAAAGCCCAGCTCCACTATATATATCAGCCCAGATAATGCATATTTATTTGGAGAAAAAAAAAAGTATCAAAACAACAAAAAAAAACCCACAACCATCAGGGTTGTGCATATGGAGGAGAGTAGATTAAACCCAAACATGCAGCTGTACATATTTCAAGAGTTACCACTCAGCAAGTCTGTGTTCTAAAGCATGATCAACTAAAAAAAAATAATTATAATAATAGATGAAACCTCAAGTCCACAGATGGCCAGTGCTAAAGTGTGAAGTATTTCCCTGGTGCCACAATTGTGTTTAACAGCAGCACAAATGTTTACCTCAATATTGCCCTTAAAACCAAAGGTATTTGCACTCTGCAAAACAAACCAGAGAACAGACAATGCAATTAGCTTCATTTACCATATACAGCAAGGCAGCTTGCCAGGTCTTCCTAAGAAATCCAGAGCTTAAATTGGAATGACCAGCAATTGCCTAATAGAAGTAGGGTAGGTGAGTAATGGCTAATGAATAATCTATTCCATGCATTTAGGACTCCTTTCCATTTCAAAACTGTCTATGAACACATCAAATAATTTCTGGAACAGTTGCTTGAAAGCTTTCTCATTTAGATTATGTTAGTCATATGTGCATATTTCTTGGCATCAGGATTCTTGTGCCACGCTAAAAAAAAAACTCAAAATTTTCACAGAAACAAAAAGCTGAAATATTTTTTTTTAAGTTTTCTGTTTTGCTGAACGTTTTTGCAATAACCCTCATTGGCTGAAATATTCTCAGAAAGCAAGTTGATCAGGAAGGGGTTCCCATAACAAAATCTGTCCTTCTGAATCAACTCTGCTTTGCAGTTTGCCCCACCTAAAAAGAGATTAAACCTGCAGCCATGCTGGATAGGATGCTAAACAAAGCCCTTCTGCCTCTCTTCCTGTGAGGGTGAGAAGAAAACAATGCTTCTGGAGGAGCTCTCACAGCAGCAGGGCTACACTGAGAATAACCAGTCAGTGCTGTATCTGCATCCACCGCCTACTTGGAGCTCAAGTACATGCCTCTTTGGTAAGCCAAAAGGAACGTCACTCTGAGAAGCCTCATCTCTTCAAAAAGAGTGTTTACTTTGGAACAAAGGATGGTGAGCTCACTCAGAAACATAGCAATTCTGTCAGCAATCATGGTGACTACTTTCCCATCCCTTATTCAGAAGGAACGGGTCAGAGATTGAGTACTAGCTCATATGGGCATCAGGTTGGTACTGATTCTGAAGACTCCAGCAGCTCACTCTTAAAGTGCACCTTGGAGAAATATAGAGCAGTAGTCAGATAAAAATAAGAACCTTCTTGATAACGGTCTGCAAAACATCGTTTCAACTGGACAAATAACAACCCCAACACATTTGTAGAGTCTGCTGTATGCTGAAAGTATAGCTGAGTTGAAATGTACAGTACATATTTAACATATCAAATATCAGAAGTAAAGAGGTAAACATTACCTGTGTGCACCTTACATACCATATATGCTTTGGAGATTAAAATGGAGACTTAATGCTCCAACTCCTTATGCATTTTAAACACCCACATTTTAAATTGCAGTTCTTAGCATTTCCAATTCCCTGTTTATGTCAATATAGAAAAGTACATTCAAATCAAAATAAACATTGCAAACTTGAGAGAGCAGAGATATACACACAGAGACAAGCTATTGACATGTAAAGTGCACCACAGATGGACTTCTGGATCTTGCAATCCATTGCCTAAATTGTGACCAAATGCCACAGAACTGGGGCAATCGGCATAGGTGTCATGCCACAGACTTGACAAGCTTTTCCTACTCATTACCCTGTAACACCAATCCACTTCATGGAGAAGATAACTCTGACCATGATCTAAATAAGCAGTTGCCTTCGTGATGAAGCAGTTAAGTTGTTTCATCCCGTAAGTGTTCTTTGTTGTCAACAGAAGAGCTGCCAGTGGCTTTCTAAATGTTTTCATGAATTTAATGAACACAATTTTGCACATGCAAGAGTCTCTACACTTTAAATGCAAGGTAGCTTCACCAGTCTCTCTTTTGGGGTAAAGAACGCATTTGGGTTCCTCACTCTGAAGCACTTGGACAGGTCATTTATATGCACTTGGCCTCAGTCTCCCTTCTTATAAAACAGCATTACTGTTTCCATATCACTCATGTTTATTAGGGCCTTCACAACCCGCAGTGACGGGCATTACGGAATGCCTACAATAACATATAGATTACACAGTTGACTGCCTTGCTGCAGACATAGATTAGATGTTTAATTCCACCTGAGATGCATTCACCTCACTGAACTGGAATCTGAGTAAGGGAAAACTTTCCCATGTCAGTTTAAACCGCATCGTTACCTACATATATATTAAGTAACAAAGATGTGAAATTCCTAATGAGTTATTACTAAAATATTCAAGAAACAGAGCAAATGGCTGAAGAGGAAGATTTTAACTAAGTGATACACATTTGATAGCTAGTCAGTTTTCCAAAATAAAGGTTAAAGAGACTGAGTACACTTAAGGGATATCTACACATTTTCTATTTATTGAAAAATTTCAGGCCTGACTTCAGTTAAACTTACTCTCTTTCTTGGAAATTCTGCATGTATCAGGACGGAAGACTAAACTCATTATTAGTGAGATAAAAGCACTGAATAAATTCACTAATAATGCTTATATTTTGCTATAGTAAAAGACTCATCTGCATTAAAGATTTATAAAGGAAACAAGCAGTTGTTTCACAAACATTGGAAGTAATATCTGTAGATCAGCTCTTTCTTGTCTGGGTTCTCTGTGGCTAACCAGACAGTAAACACATTACAGTCCTTCTTTTAATTGGATTGCTTAATATTATTTCTCTCTTGTATTCTAGCACTTACTGAAGGGGAAAGGAACATATGCATATGAAGATTAAAGTTTTGCTTTATGTGAAACTAGGTAATAGCAGCACTGTAACCATGCATGCTGTATACATGATGTCTGCTGCATGATATTGTTCAGTCGTAATTTTCTCATAATGAATTGTACCAAATGGAACCCTGTCAAAGACAATGAAGTTGCATGAGCAAGTTTTAATATGTCTTTAAAAGATCTCCAAATGTTACATTAGTTTAAAAAAACAAAAAATCATATAGCAAAATATTGCATACTCTATCATCAGTCTTAAGAATAGGATCACCTCTCCTGCATAATTCCTGGAAGATGCCTGTCTAGCTTGCTGTCAAATACCTCCAATGGCAGAGAACCCCAAGCCATTGAAACAATCCTTAGTTCAACAGGAACACTATTTACATAACGCAAACCTTCTTCTCTGTGGCAATATAAGACTGATATAGTTCATTGTATCCATTAAAGACATGGTCAAAAAATGCCTCTTCAGTAGAGACAAAACAAGCAACCAAAACGCGTATCCTATTTGTCAAGATCATTTGCAATTATAAATATGTCCTCCAATATACTTGCATATAATGGCTTGTGAAAATAGTATGTGAAATAATCTCAAAAGCCTTAATAAAGTCAGGATTCATGACATCTGCCATAAGTCCAAAAACTTTCAGTTAAAATTTTCATCTTTGCAGTAAAGACACCAGCTAGGCAAAGACTGAAAACTACTCAACTGAGCTGGTTGTGAAGCTAAATGCAGAAACTGTATTTGGCTTGAGGTTTGCTCTGTCTAGCTCGGATATGAAGTTCCGAGCTTGTGTTCCCCAAAGCTAGTGTATTCTTTTCTCCCCAAAATATAATTTCATTTACTAAAAGATACCACCGCAGCTCCTCTCTATTTGGCACCAGCCTCAGCTCCAGTACAAGGTCCAGAACTCTTGAATCATTCCCATTTTATTTGGCTTGCATTTTTCCTTCTGACCAAGAGAGACTGTGGGACTTTTATGACTCTGTAGCCTATCCCTAGGATCCCACATTGGAGGATAACAGCATTACAACATTCCAAGCCATATTAAATCTAACTCGCACCACTGAGATCATGTTAGTGCATTCTGTTTTGTTCTCAGGTCCCAAAGTCATGCAAAAACAATCATGCGACTCTCCCTTTCCAGACAACGCTTACCTTTGGTAAGAAACTAACACTGCTCTATGCCTTTCCACACTGTTTACTAAACTTACTAATCAAACTGTTGCATAAAACAGAGACCAATTTAGCAGTTCTCTGAATAACATTTCTGCTGAAGTGTGTATAAGGTAAAGTATGTTAGCATTGCAACGAGGAGAGAATTTTTAAAGGAAATCCAAGAGAGGAAAGTTCCATTTTCTTAAAAGGAAGCAGTTAGAAAAGTGGATTATGAGCAATTCAAAGATGAGCCAAAAAAGTACACCACTAGCAATCAAATAGGAAATATAGAAGAAAACCCATATTTTCAGGTTTTCCTTCCAACAGATGAAAGTGGTTTTATTTTTTTAGTTTATTCACTTTTCTGCTCAACATGCTAGCTAAGATTTAAATATTTTAGTAAAAGTCTCCACTAGAGGACATAAAAAGTTTAAGTCTGTGGATTAAATCCTCAACTTGCAGAAGCTGCTAAATGCAGACTTCTTATGTGTACATATAGGTAAAAATTTAAGGCTTATTTTCTTAAAATAACATTTTATTTTAGAACTTGCCAAAATTGCATATCTCTTTGGAGAAAAATCCCTCAAAACTGGACTATGCATCCACTTTTAGAAAAAGGAGAAACATTTTGCTATGGTACAAACATAATAGGGCTAAAGAGAAATATATTGCTTCCTTATGTATTTGTTGAAATATATTACTTTAGAGTTCATTAGTAAAAGGATGCTATATTTTGTGGTTGGCAAATCACATATTTTGTCATCCAGCTCTTGGCGTTCAGTGATAACCATGAAAGTAAACTCACTGAGAAAAGTTGTTGGTCCCTCAGATTCAAAGTTAAACATTTTCAGAAATCTCAAGCCTCAATTAGCCTCCTTGGTTCCCATCAAAAGTCATGCATCTTCATTTAGGCACTGTAAGAAATCTCTCTATAAAGATACAGAGCCAAATAACCTGTGGAACGTCTCCTCATCTATCACAGGGTATTACAGTATCAAAAAGACAACATCTACCAAATAATGTTCTGATTTGGCAGCATGATAGTATCAGCCTTCTATAGCACATAGGCAAAAAGGAAAGCTCTCAGAATGCTATTAGAAAGCTGGTTTGCCTTCCACTCCTGTTTTACGGCAGTGCCTCTTCAATGTCCCCAATAAATTTACTCTTGTATTAAAACATACATAGGCGTTTTCAATAATATTTTCTTGGAAATTTTATCCAATAAAAGAAGCATAAAAACTTAAGTCTTTGTTCTTTTACAGTCCTCCATGGGATATGAATGAATTGTAGTGAAATGCAAATCCCCAAAACACTGAATAATTTGTGTGTTTTGCATACAATGGAAAAGTGTATACAGGCAAGGAAATTTTCGAAAACTTGAAAACAGACCAACTTCTTATTTATTCAGAGTCTAGTGAAGGATGACAGAAAAGAAATCTAACCACTTGCCTTGCATTTATGCACAGGTCAATGTACTACTACCATTGGAAAAAATGCAAACAATGAAAAAGAGATACCCTGATGTAAAAAAGAGATGAGAAGTGCTCAAGCTCTTCTGCTAGATCCTAGAAAATATACAAGACCTCAGAGACGTAGCCTTGTTTATTAACCTAAATAAAGAATTGGGAGCAAACTAATCAAAAAGGGTCTAGAAAAGGATAGGGTGAATAAACAGGAAGGCCTTTGGGGTGGTAGTGGCTAAGACTCAGTCCAGAAGTGCTTCTAGAGGTCTCCTAAGAAATTCTCAATGTTTTCTCAGGATGAAAGAAAAGAACTAAAGAGGCTTGTAGCACACATGAAGGACCTAGTATGGAGGACAGCCTCTGTAGTTTGGATTGCTGCTCATTCAACATTCAGTGTTAGGTCTTGCAACCCTAAATGCAGTGGGATTCAGTCCATTCTATGAGACACCTCACAATGCCAAAAGACTGTGACAACTACTCTTGAAAATGAATTTCTGTTCTTTTCTGGCATGGTTGGCCATGAAGACATCCTTATGTTTTAGTCACCCTTTTCTGTATCAGGGGTAATAATCCACCATTATCTTTGACCACACAGCAGGACATGACTGCATTCCCCAATACCTAGTAAGCAAAATGAGGTGACACCCTAATACTGTGCATTTGACACTGCAATTGGTACCTCTTCTCATAGGAGCTGGGAAGCTACTTTCAGGTTCAGTTAATCCAGTTTACAACATAAAATTAGTATTTCAATATAAGGAAAGCTCTACTCAGTTACGTAGTGTGGTAGCCAAAATTAAGCAAACTGCCCATGATTTGAACAGTTCCACAGCTCCAGATTTCACAAATGCAGCAGTTAAAAAGAGTAAAATTCCCTGAGCTTCAACTACCATTAAGACACTGTAACAAGACGACTCTTCACAGATAACCAGGTAGACAGGCTCTAAAGAAATTTCTGTGACCCTTTCTACAGCTTTTTCCTCTCCTGCTGTTCTTGTATTACAAACCACTGTAAACCATGGTGAGCTGCAAAGTTCATTTTCAGTCAGCTGACGACACTACCATGTCAGGTGTCTATGTGCATACCATGGAACAATTACATTTCTGCTTGCAGAATTCTATGAGAATGGAAAGGAGGACCCTGACTCTCTTCTATTCCCACCAAACACTCTGCTATGTCATTTTGATCCACTGAAATGTGAGCCTATTGTAACCGTAATGCTGAGGTTGCAGCCCAGAAAGGCTGTGATCTTATCTCTGGGTGCACTAACAATTAACAGTGCAAATACTGTACTATTAAACAAAACTGATTTCCACTCTACTGGCAAGGTCCCAAGGGCCCTGGAAAGTAATTTCAGGGTTAGATAACACAATTCAGTCAAAACTAATGTAGTTTTTCATTTATTTATTTCTTCTTATACTATGAATTTGTTCTCTGTGCAAAAACTCTCAGTCCAAGGTAGAGGAAAGAGCTGTAAAGCACAGTTGCTAACAAAGTGATGTGGCTGAAACGTAGTTAATGTGTATTAAAAATGTACATTGATGTTATTTCAGCTTCCATGACTAAAAGATGCCACAGAACTAAATCTTTAAAGTAAAGTCACTATCATAGAAATAATTTCATTTAGTATGGGGTATCTTTGTAACAGGAACTTAAGTGTAGCTGAGCTCTAAACCATCAGTCCCACATACTGTTCTAAAACCAGCTGTGTTACCTGCATAGTAAGGAGAGAGCAGCATAAATACCTCGCTGAACTGGGACGTAAGTTGTTTGTCCAAACATTTCCTCAGCTTTAAAACTTGTTCTACAGAGGAAGCTAAGGTATATTTGCTCTTATATTTGTTTTGGTATACACTTAGAAAATGGAAAGCAGACCCCCGAATGCAGACTGAGAAGTGTCATATGAAGCATGTTCTGGATGAAATCTAAATGATGTTTACCCCAGTTGTTTCATTCAATAATGGAGCCATTATATAATGTGAATTCCTACAACAAGCACCAAATGAAAAAAATTCCTTGTTTCGGTTGTCACTGAGATCTGCTGTTAATAAGACATGGTTATATATAAAATCCTTGGAATTATACAGGAATCAAATGGCTTGTTCATATTGGAAATTTTGAAATTTGTGGCATTAAATCTGCACGAAGCAGCTTAACTCAAAATGATGAAAACCCCTTAAAATAAGATTTAAATAAATATACATCTTGGGTTACATAAAGAATTATGAGATTTTGCAATTTGTAATGTGAAAAAATATCATGAAATGCTAAAAACAAAGTACTTGCCCATGCATTTAATCTGTCCAATAACATATAAGCAAATGCATTTCCATTTACTTTAAATTTGCTATTATTTTAAAATAGTGTTGCCCCGTCTCAAGTTGAGAATCAGATACTTTGCTAGCACAGACATTTCCATTGCACTCTGAAAACATGATCATTGCAGAACACCTGTCAACATTAGAGACAATCAAAAACATTGAATGCTATATAAACACAAATATTTCATTATATAGTTGTCCTTATAGTTTGATTGAAATTCTCTGAACTCAAAGTAAGCTTTTCCTTTCATTAAAACAAAGCTTTTGGACAAGATTTCAAACACACTTACCATGCTGCTGTGTTCAGACCACAAATCATTTATAGACTCTTGCTGCAGCATGGCTCCACAGCCCTTTTTTACACAGATTAAAAGGAAATATCATCAAGAACTAAACATGCTCAAGTTTTAATGCTACACGAGGAAATATTTTTTATAACTTGTGTAAGTCATTATATTTCCAGGAAGAAAACCTTACTCCTTGAACTTCACAGACATGAAAAATATAAGATTCTTCAGCATTAACACAAAAATACTATATGCAAAAATAAACAATCTATAATCATTAGCCTGTGCTAGGACAATTTATTCATAGCTTGGCAGAACTTCCTTCCCATCATTCATAAAAATGCATTTCAGCAGTCTCTTCAAATGACTGCCATGTGCTTCTACTGTATTTCCTTTTCTGTCTGCTGGTTCCACCCTATAATTAACCTTCTTAATTCAATATTACTATTCCAGCAACTTCAACAGAAAATCTGTTGTGCACAGGTGAGATTTCAATGAACAGCTAAGATTCTATGGACTGTTGTATGAGATATAGCAAAATGAGTAGTTGGGTAGGAGTAGCAAATCTATGAGAATGCGCTGGTTTAGACCCAAAATTCTGAACTAGCAGCGACGGGAAGCAAATTCAGATAAAGAACAAAGCACTAAAATTGGGTTTACTAAAATACAATGTTTCTAAGAATTGCCTGAGTATGGCAGCTACTTTTCTAAATTTACAAAAGTGTCATGGATAATTTGTTTGTGGATTTCATATTATTATTTTTTTTTGTAAATCCACAATACAAGCTGTCGAGCTTTAGTCCGTCTGTCTGCGTCTCATATTTTTTAAATATGTGAGCTTACTGCAGTTGCAAGCAAAATATAAATAATTACAAAAAAACCATCAAGCTAAAAATAAGAGAACAGAAAAAAAAATGAAGCTGTGATCATCAGCATCACTTTCTCATAGTTCCCCTCTACTTCACCTGATAATAACTGAAGGATGTTGCACACATCCTTCACACATACACATTCTCCCAGGCACGCAGAGGCTCTCCATCCTTCTTCTGTGATTAGAGAGAATGCACAGTCACACTGGAGGGTGCAACTCTGCTGCACTGGCAATCTGGACAGCACGCTCAGCTAATACTACTAACAAACAGGGCTGTGTTTCATGTGAAGCCACCACATGGGGAGCAGTTTTCCAGAGAAGACAGCACACTCAGACAGCTAAGGATCAGTATCTTTTGCAACAAAGATTGGAGAAACACTGATCGGCTTCAAAAACGTATATATGGAAATTCTGATTTAAGAATGCAAACTGAAGTTCTGCTTTAAAAAGGCTGACTTTACATCAAATATAAGAACAATTTACCCACAGCTATATTCTCTGCTTTTAGAAAAAGGACTGAAAGAGAACCATACTCCTAAGCAATATAATTTATTTTAGAATCTCCTGTTCGGTAGTCACCATGTTCCAAAAGGTCAGGCTCATACTACACAGGATGTTTAAGGTAAACAACAACAACTCTTTTCTGGAACTTGACTATAGTCGAGTTCAGGAGATGGAGGTTCTGCCACAGAGAGCTTCTCATGAACAGTGGCATTTGGGTCTTCAGCTGAGAGTCTTCCAATAGGCAAGCAGAACTGCACTCTTCCAGGATTGCTATGCCCTACCCACAGGTAATTTCACCAGGCAAAATTTAGATGGAAATTGAGCCCACTGAGTGCTACTGCAAACTGAGCTAGAGTCTGTTCTGCTCCTGGAAAAGTTATTACATACGGCTTGTGCTTACACTTTACACGGAGGTATTCAGATTTACAAACCAGTGAAGCAAGTTAAAAAAAAAAAAGAAAGAAAGAAGCTGTCAGATTCCCCCTCAAACAAAAAAGGAAAAGGAAAAGGAAAAGGAGATTACATTGAAACTACAACAAATAAGAGTTTGTGATGAGAGGATAAAATTACACAATAAATCCATTGTTTCTGAAAAAAAGATAGCTTTCAGAGTCAAGAAGAGTATCTTCGCTAAGTATAATACAAATAAAGCAATCATAGATGTTTTCCTTAAAAACTTGACAAACACACTTAATTCTGTGCTTACAAAAATATCAGCAGGAAACAGCACATGAAAATACCTCTTAAGTTGGATTCTCTTCATTAATACATATTGCACCATTTTAAAAAGAAAGACATTTTTACCTCTGTTTAAAAGAAATATTCAGTAGTTTTCAACAACAATATCAAAGACTCAAATTAAAAAAAAAATGCTGAAAAACCTGTAAAGAATTCAAAACCGAGATCACGCAGACTAAAGTAAGCAAATGTATGTAGATGGAGAGAGCCAAAAGGTTTGAATTTCTTAATTTCACATCCAAAATCAAGATTACATGGAGTTCAAATCAGTGCAATCTTTATCCCATGCACATTTCAATTCTCATCATTAAAGCAAAGAATGCAATGCTGAGAAGTATTGAAGGGTGAAGAAAGATTCATTTCTATACTAAAAATGCATCAGATTCCCAATTTCTGTCTTCCTTTCCCTTTAGTATTTGCCTTATTTTAAACATGTTGCTCAGTAACCACATATTGATGGATGTCATCTACTGTAGTTTTGTTCAAAACTGTAAGCCAGACTTTTTCTAAGCCATCAATTTACTACTGACTTCAGGAAGATAGGTGAATTTTGCATCAACAAAAAGTAAGGGTTCCTATATGCACTGTGATCTTTATGTGAGCATATATAAATACACAGGCACATAAAAGCTGTCCAAACAATGGTTACTTAATGACAGGCTCCTAACATAACATTTAGGCAGCTAATTAAGACACCTTATTTACCGAAGCACTCAGAAGCCAGCAGTGTCCAAGGCAGTTGTAAAAGTTGTTTCTGAAGCTCAACTCCACAATCCTATTTTTCATATGAGTTCAGCCACACAATCTGATCGCACTGAGAGGTACAAAATTATTTTTAATGAGAGGGATGGAAGCCTACTGTAATCACAAGCCTTGTGCTAGAGACAAGGATCTACTGTGAAATCCCAGCAGCAGCCAGGAGACAGAACGATGGCAAGGGAATGGCAGAAGTCCTGAGCTTGTGGAACCTAAACTCCAGTGCCCAGCATGGCAACACCGCTGCAAGGTGCAGTCTACAGAGGAGCCAGTTCTCCAGCCAAACCCCACTTCTATTTCACTTCCATGAAAATTCATGTTTGCCAAGCCCTGTGCTGAAGTGGAACACATGCAAAGATGTGAACAGTTGCCACATATCGATATGCCATTCGGTCCAACACAAAGCACTAACAAAAAGTACCAAGTGCAGACAGAAACTCTCCCCTTGGCACAATCGAGCTGCAAGGATTTATGGACAGGAATATGTTTTATTTTTTAAATGAATGAAATAAAAAGTCCATATCGGTATGTAGGTAAGTACAAAAACAACACAACCCAAGGAAATATGTATCTGAAAGCCATCTTGCAACCGTTAGAATTTATTTCAGGTCTCCTTTGTAACTGGGCCACGAATCCATTTTCTTTTAAACAGTTTTTTTTTTTGTTGTTGTTTTTTTTTTTACTAATAGCATACAAATTTTCTCTTAAAAGATAAAAACAACAGTAAAACCAAACAAAACCCCACAATGTACTATTTAGCATCATGTGACAAGAGTCATCTTAAGACCACAGGACCTATTTCCTCCCTGTCAGGAATCTGCGGGCACTGTCTGTCCTGCTCAATGTTACCGAGCATTACACAATCCCAAACATTGTTTTTTTGGATCACTTAATGGATTAAAACCTGTCAGCCCTTAGCCAAAAAGGGAAAGAAAAGAAAAAGAAATGAAAAAAGTGCCAAATGACACATTAGAAGCACTATATTGTTGCTAAGTACTTACAGCAGGTTCACCTTGACAATCTGTCACAATATAATGGGATGTTCTGTCACAGATGAATCACCTAACACCACTCACACAAAGGGCAAGGGCAGAATTTGAAGTAACATGACAAGCCATGATTTGCCTCAATCCTCTAAAACATGCTAAGGTGGAATGCAGAAGAGAAAGCCAAGAAGGAAGAGATGAAAGTTTAAGGCAACAACATAGTGTTTCAAGACAGCACGTGTTTTTCTCTGCTCAAGTTGATGGACATGGCATGACTAAATAGCTAAATATGATGTTAATTAAAAACAAACAGTTCATTTTAAAAATGTGTATTATTGACCAAAAATATTATTTTCTCAGGAGCTTGTTACATGAGCATTATTGACTTGATGGAGCATTATTAGCATGTCAATCACTTCCAGGCTGTTTTTATAACCTTGTTCATGTTGTTTTATTGCAACATATACAGATAGAAAAGTAGATATACACAGTAAAAAGTAATGGAATTCATAATCTCCACCAACAATATCTGTTTTTTAGTATCTGGGGCCATGAGAAGGCTATAGGAGGGACTTTGACACTGGAACAAACATGGGAATTCAGTAATCATCTTTCTTAGTGTTGGTTTGTTCCTTTGACTTTCTAAAGCCACGACTATTCAGTCCCCAAGACCAAAGATGGTCTCAGAACATGCTCATTGCCACAGTGGGATGGCCCAATATAAAATTTAGACAAAGTATATAAAACAAAGCGTTTGCACGTTATGTATAAGATGTAAAAGGGGTGAAAGGGTTTGCTTAGTTAACTCTGTGAGCACACAAGGATTGGTGTTTACAGTCAGTGCAGGAGCCAAAATTATGTTAAGTTTAGGATTCAGTTTAGCCTTTTGAAGAGTCAGTGAGAGTCCTGATGCCTAGTCTATCCCCACTGAAGAACTCCTGCAGTCTTTAGCTATCCTGTTAGTCACCAGGAGATAAAGAGGTTGATTACTGCCAAGAACAAGACTGAAACCATGTGGTATAAATAAATTTCACTAGGGACCCCAGTTATTCCCATTACTACCCACATCAAATACAATGAGTATACTTTCCCCAAAATCACCTGTTTTCTGTGTTCAGTACAAATTAATGTAGATAATGGTGGTGCTGTAAAAAACATACATTTTATTTATTTACTATCCGGAAGGCAAGCAGGTGGCAAATGTCTGCATCTCTCCAGCTGCTTGTGTCCATTCCAACTATCTCCCTGGCCAAACTCCTGCTCAGTTTCCAGGACTGCCTGAATTTTTTCATGTGCAAGCACAATTACAAGAGGTTGTTTTGTCTTATTTTTACCAAAGGAAGTGAACTGTATTTTGTGTTCTTTACTTGGGGCAATCAGAGAAACAGTTTGCAAAATGAGCGGTTCTGTGCTGCTTTTTTCAGGCAAGGCAAGAGAATTACTTCTTACAATTCTCCAGACTAACCCGAGTAAGATGAAGGCATGGAATTATTTATACAAGGCAATGGAGAAAAAAATCAGTTCCAACAGTGGCTTCTAAAGGCCATGCGTTATTTTGCTGACATAGGATAACAGCAGGGTAAGTCTAAGTGGCACAGACACCAACAGGCACCCTTTAGACACAGTGCCTAGGCCAGCATCTCATTCACAATGTGTACATACAGAGACACATGCACGTACACAAAAATATTCTGCGTGGTCTTCCCCCCCCCAAAGCCAGCATTTTCAAGATCAGGTTTTGCCTGAGTACAAGATGGATTCAAAGTCCTGTGAAACACTAAAACACTCAAACGTATAAGGCAGCTGAAGACTCTTTTGTAAAGTGACACTCATCTGTTGTAATGCCCATTGGGCATTCACCGGCTCCAGCAAAAAAAAAGAAACAGAGATGCATGTGACATGACTGTTTTCAATTTCAACGTTTCTTTTCTTCCATCTGTCTTGAAAAGAAATAAACTACAGCAAGCTGACAGTTCATTGAAACACAGCGTCATGTGGGATGGTAACTAAAGAAAGAAGGCGAATTATTTCCTTTTATGAAAACGTCTAACCAAGAGGCTTCGTCGAGCTACCACCATGTTTGTGAGGATTTCATTTCCTTTTGGCCCTGGATGAAGTGCAACTGTGCGGTGCAACTCTAGTACTTACTTATGTTGTGAAGCAAAATTTAAGCATTCATTTTATTTAATTCTTTTTCAGAGCTTACTACAAACAAGGTTAGATCTGTATTTCAAAACAAATCTGAAGGAAAAATGGCAAGAGGCTGCTGAGAAGTATACTAAAAAGTGGCATTCTACAAGAAAAAGAAAATAGAAATTGTTACTTGAAACCTTTACTTCAACACATTTAGATCAATAAGCCACCATCGAAACTCTCAGCTAAACTGTCTGGATCAGTCAAAATAAACCTGTAATCCAATTAACTTTCCTATCTGAATTTTTTTCAAAACTTAAGAAACTTTCTACAGATGGCTTCTGGACCAGTGGTCTGCTGGAGGCTACTTCCATCATAAAACTCAGCAAGTCTCACACTATAAACATGTCTGATCTACAGGGTTTGGTGACCATTCTTAAACTTAAAAAAGGAAAAAGCCTGAGGTATTTAAAATACTGGGAGAAAAGGGAGGCCAAATGCAAGTTGTACATCAAATGGAATTTCTACTGAAATAAAATTTAAAAACTTCTTTCTTGTGTTATTCTGCAGCTTGTAACATCACTACATATGAGATCACTACATTCTGTCAGCTCAACAGTTATTACAGGGATGATCAGAAGACAGACAAAAAAAAAGAAAAAAACCCTCCACAATGGTACTCCTAAGATAACAGGCATTAGCAAGCTCAGATCTAGCTTTAGATGTATGCGGATTAATGGAAAGATGTAGGTCTCCTCTTCCTACACACTATATGGCTTTACCTAGTGGCTCATAACCATTTTAAAGATTTTAAAAGTGAAAACTGCTACTTCCTTTTGTCAGTTAGGGGCAACAAAGCCTCTTCAGTGCAAGTCTCTCTTTCACACTCCAGCCTGTAAACAAACAAAAGGAGTAGGAAAAACCAGTACAACAAGTAAAAGAAAGCCTTTACCTTTCCTCAATCCTTGAACGAACCAAGATGAAAACTCTCCTCCATGTGGAACATAGCCAGCAACTACCTTTCAGGAGAGGGAACTTAGGGAACTTATAGTCCTTCTTGCTCTGTCAATGCTAGAAATCAATTATGCCTTCATCAATTAGTAACAGCTGTCTATTGTTTTGCTAAAAAATGGAGCAAGCTTTGATCCCTGGAAACAGACCAATGCCCTACAAATGCTCTGTGATGGTGCTGCATGGGACAGTCGCTCTGCATCTTAAACGTTTTGCACAGGTTCTAATTGATCTTGACCACTGCTGTGCTATCCAGTCTTGTTAAGTTTCATTTGCACAAACAGACGTTCTACAAGACCAGATGGCTTCCCAGTGAAGTGACAAAAAAAAAGTGCAACTTTAGAAAAGAGAAAAACTCTATTTTCAGAAAGCAGTGATAAACTTAATACAGGGCAGCAGCCTTGAACCACAACTTTAAATCCCAAACCCTAGGGGTTACTGCTTGGAGCATGTAAAATTCAGTGTACTGTTATTCTGAAAAAGTATAGCGCAGTTCTGTACCTACTGTTATATGCAGAGGCTCTAGAATGGATGGGACTAATCTTTGATCAGGAGAAGAAAACAGTTATTGTTCATACAGCCTATTCATACGTGATACGAATACAAACATTAACATATGACTAGAGTAACCTGATGCAAGACAAAGCACTGGACAGTCATGTCTATGGACATGCCAAAGGAAATAAGATGAAAAAGAAAAAAAAATCTCTCGTTACTTTCACTCAAAATGACATACACTGTGTTACCATAAGGACTCTGCTGGCCATTTTCATGATTTTATATGACAGAGACAATATTTACAGCTTTATTCTTTGCAGCTCTGATTCTAACCTAAGATCATAAAATACTGTACACTGATAAAAACTGCCATGCTTTGAAAGGCTGTCCTGTCATCACAAACATTTGCTGGTTATGGAGACCACCAAGACCACAACTCACTGTGGCTCGAGACATTTTGGTGTCACCAGAATCACAATGAAGTTGTACTACCATTATCCCTTTGAGGCCTAGTGCCAGTTCTCTTTATGCTTTTCTCCCCAGCTATGAGTTTCTGTGTCTTTGTTTGAGAGAACTGTTGTTCACATAGCCATGCTAGGAGCCACATCAGAGAACCAGCATTAGGATCCATACAAGGGAAAAAGTAGAAACTTGTAGCTAGAGAGGAGAAAAGAATAAGAAAGGCCCTTTCACTTTTTTCAGACTGCAATTCCACAATTACTTTTTACAACAAAACCACAGAGCTAAGGCAGACCATATTTTGGGGAGGTGGAATCACAGGAGGACCTCTTTAAAACAGCAGATTCTTACACAAGAAGAAATGTATCCCCTCTTTACAAGAGGTCAGAAAAGCTTTGGCAAGTTTTTCCACGTATTTTTACAGAACTAAACTGACTTTATACGCTCATGATTGAATTTAAGAAATGATATACGGGATCTTTTCTTTCAACCCAAGCCTTTTAGGGGGTTTTCAAAAAGCTAGTCTAATTCCATACCTCCCTGTACAGTTCTTGGAAATACATTCATCCTCACAACAGGGCATGAAGTTACTTACTTGTGCTTCCAGATACCTGAACAATTCACTATAAAAGCACTGGGCTAGAACTGGCTTCCCAACGTGGAGTTTCTCACAAATGTCTTATGCAGACATAAGAAAGTTCTCTGCACTATTTCTTTGCTTACATTTCTCATCCAGAAACAGGAATAAGAACAGCAACACCTCTATACTTCCCAGGCTTGTTGTCAGAGAGATGCACTGAAGAATGTGAAGTACCTGGATATTACCTAACTGTGAATCACAAAAATACCAATGATTGCTAGGCGGAAAGGAATGAAACAGAAAAAGAAGTCAAGGGCCTTCTTTTGACTGACAAACAGACCTCAAAATTTAAACAGTTTCCAGAATACAAGAAGCAGCTGCTCCCATTGCGCTTCAGAAGAAAATCTTTAGACCTCAACAATTCAGTGTTTCTTTACATTGCTGTAAGAGCCATCAATCCAGACACCATGGAGAGCAGATGGCAGACAGCACATCAGCTAGCATCACTTTTTTCCTTATCTCAAAGAAATCCAAAGCAGTTCTGGCAATATTTGACTTGTGACACATTGCTCAGATGCAATGCTTTTTATCTTTATGGTAAATTACGCTTTAACTGTTTTATACTGATTTTTGTTAGAGGTTTTGTCAACAAATGGAATTCAGGTGTTCTTAATGCAATGGCACATAGTTCCTTAAAGGTGAAGCAGAGAGCTCCTAACAAATGCAAACAACTTTCTTCAAACAAATAAATGACAGAACATTGACAAATTTTAAAAGTTTAAGACTGATAATTTCACTGGATTTCATCATCAAAGAACAACTAAAGAAGAGGGGAAAATCTCATTCTATTTAAGGGAAAATGCCTTTGAAATAGCATTCATAAAGCCCATCTATGTAACTACATATGCAAAACGTCTGTAAATACTATTCAGAGGAAATCTATTTATTTATGCATATATTTTCCTGCTGGGTTTATACAACTGCTGTAACTGAGTGAACAAAATTAATCTGAGGATCAAAACTCTGCCATATTTTAAAATAATAGTAATAATAATAATAAACTGCAGCTCACGGTTGTGCAACCATTTCGAAGGTATCATTTTTTCATCATAAGCTTTTCAACAGCTGTGACTCATATGGTTTCATAAACACTTAGTACTAAGAAATTATAAATGACAGATGATTTATGATGTGTTTGTATCTCTCTCTGTAAAAATGTTCTTTCTTTACATATAGGTTCAATATGCTATACACAGAAAATATGCTTCATATATGAAAGGAAATCAGTGATGCAACTGAGACACCTGACTATGAACTTCAGTTGACACTGGCAGGTTCTCTTTAGCATACTAACTGATTTTTTAAATACTGAATTTGAATGATACTGAACTGCTCAAATTTTCTCATGGACAAAGGCTTTGATTTCAGCAGTATACACTTACTTTCTACCATGAGCTGCAACATTTCTAGTTTGTGGCATGTGTCTGATCACATTATATTTAAGAATTGTTTTCTTACTGGAATCTTTTTAAGCTAAAGCATATATTCTCTGTCAACAGTATTCCACATTTCCCCAAAAAACAAAGCAAACCATTTTTAATAGCTTACATCAACATTTCCTGGATCACTTCAGATATTGTTTCCCATCATCACTGTATGATATGCCTATATCCACAGTTTTACAGGCTAGAGAGTGATTGCCTGGTTAAACAACAAACCAACCAACCAACCAACAAAAACACTTAATGACACCTCAACACCTCATGTAGAAGGTGTAGAAATATTGTAGAGAATTGCAATGCACATAATCCTATAGATATAGGTTAGGTAACCCTAAGCAGTATAAGTAATATCCTCTCCAGAAGCATAAAATCTATACAACACTTATAGTAGAACTATATGTGTCTATATGACACAAAGTACATCTTAAGGTAACCAAAATAACAATAACATAAAAGAACCAGACACACCGTCCCATTTATCATATCTAGGAGATTAAATATCACGTACTTTCTGGTTTGGTTCAGCTCTGGCTTTTGTTGTTTTTCCCTTGTTGTGACTTGTTTTCCTCCACACTTCACAACTAATCTGCAAAGCCTGTGAAGGAGTTAAACTTTTTTTTCCTTCAGTGGTACAAGGCTGTTAATTTGGGCCATCTACAGGGATCACTTCACTATAATATAAACAAACACTAAACGTAATGTGTGTTTCACAGGCAAATGACCATGTGGGAGTAAAAAAATAAAAAAGGCTTTTATATATTGAATAATTTGGTGTAGTTGAAGCACGCACAAGGAAATGATGCATCATATATCGTCATACAAAATTTAAAATTGGATTCTTTTGGGTACTTAAAAGTTGGCCTAAAACACCTGCCATACAAGTGCTTTCGAAAGCCTCCAAATTCCAAGAGGCTACAATTTATCTGCAATAGAAAAATCTCAGATTTGTTGCACACAGTTCAGCATATGCTGCAATATTTTTCTAAAATAGAAGGAATTCAATAAATAAATAAATCTGTTCCTGATAGTTCTTGATTTTTTTTTCCGAGTGTTAAAATAAAATATTCTTTTTTTTTTTCTTCCCCAATTTCAAAGGAAAATCCAGCCAAAAATGGGGGGAAATGACTAACTATACTGAGGAAATACAGACTTGGCTGTACATTAAAGTCGAGTGCAAATTAGATAAACTGAAACTTCCACTCCAATCTACATGCTTATTTAATATAAGAATTTTCATTTATAATATCTACATGTACCAACTGAAGCAGATATGGTTTTTTATACTTTGACAACTACCTGGCAGAAATTCTTCACCAACACTACCTGTCAAACAATGTGAGAATAAATCCTGAAGGAGCAAGTTCTTGACTGCATCCTTCTGATTTACAAACCAAAAAGCTAGATGATTTAATTACCAATTTTTAAAAGGAAAACTGTCACTACAGTATAGAACAACACTTTGAAGAAGCACAGAAGTCCCCACACTGAGGGGGAAAATGACATTTATACTATGTAAAAAAAAAGCATTCACCCACTCTTCTAAATGGCTTTTCAGTTTCAAAAAATATATATATTGGAAATAAGTGCTAGTTTCAATTTGTGACACAGTCCAGTTGATGAAATGGTGGAACCTGAAATCCTGATGAACGTAATGAAAATGGACAATATTTGGACAACATAAAACAGTTGAAGACTTCTCTGTCCTGAATACAGAGAAAGCTTGGAACTTCTTAATGCTCAGATGTGCTTGACTAGTAGGAACTTGCACAGCATGGATAAGTAAAAACTATAGAGAAAATACCTACATTAGGGAGATAAAGGGTCACTGCAAAAGGCTCTTACAAGTAAGCAAAGAAGGTAAAATGTAGTCGCCAGATGAGCGACCAGCAAAGAATACTTTGACTTAAGCGATCAAGAATCACAGGAAGGCAATAAGAATTGCCAAAAGTGAAGTGTGAATGTGCAAGTGATATTAAGAAAAAAGACTTAAATTTCTATCACAAGCGACAGTTACATTGAAAGATAAAACAAAGCCACTTTGTAGTGGACAGAGGACAAGTACTGCAAGCAATCTAAGGAAAACACAGTAAGTACAGGAAAGCTTTCTCTCTCCTATCAGTCAGGATAATGATGCTGAACATGAAGCAGGATGCCTAATTGGTATAAGGCTATGAAAAAACAGAACTCCATCAAAGGGATGCAAAGCCCAGAAGCCTAACATATTCAAGCTGGGGGAAACCAAACCATTCCCACCCCAGACTAAAGGAACACTATTCAACATTAGTCTTCTTATTATTTTATTTTCATATTGACAGTGATAACAGATATGCAGCAGATGGCAATGCATTACTGGCTTCAACACTATTCATGATTCCAGAACTAGTTATAGAAGTAAATGGAAAGCAGAACAAAATGCAACATAAACAAAAATTGATCTTGATAAAGGTTTTTTGTTTGTTTGTTTTTTAAGACAAAAAAAATAAGTTACCCATCATCCCTAAGAACACTGCAAGACACAATGATGGCATAGAAACTTAGGAAATCAGAACAGCAAAGTACTATTCCTTAACTCCTGTAGTGGGAAAAAATGCAAGGTATCTATGAAATTAATAAGAAGCAGGTTCAAAACAAACAGAAGAAGGCAGGTCTTTATGTAATTTGCATTAAGTTGCAGAAGAGCTGACCCAGTAAAGATGAGTGCTGAAAGCTTGCCTGCATTCAAAATGTCTGTTCAAATTCTTGGAGCAAAAATCCATCAGGGGCTATTAAGCAACAAGAAACCACCTCTGGCTTATAAAATCCCTAGACTGCAAACTGCTGCAGCCTGTGAGTATAATTTCAGGCCTGACAAGTTCCTGTGCTTCTCTTAAACATCTGCTATTGACCACTGTAGAAAAGAAAAAAAAAGAAAGAAAAAAAGGGGAGGGGGCTAAATATATCAGCCTAGTAGACAAAGTTTGTTCTACCTGCACACAAGGAGAGCTTCTTAAGCAACTTCCTAAGTGAGACTGGAGGACTTACAGAATCTATCAGTTCTCCTGCCTAGGTAAATTTCTAGTTATAGTCCCTCCCAATCACTTCCAGACAATTTACATCCAAAGCAAATGCCAAGGAAGAAAAGTGTAAAGAATAGTATAAAAATGCAGAAGAATAAATGGATAAAAACTGATGATTAATACAGTTAGTTTAAAATTTCAAAAAAATATTTCTAATACCTTCAGTGACTGGAATAAGCTTTCAGCAGAAACAGTGAAACAAATGACTATTTTTAAGATTGAGGTTGATCATAAAAGAAATTACATGCCATAATTTCCCACAAAAGCAGCAGATTGGACACAGCAAGGCAAAAGATTCTTTGAAGTCTTATACTGCTAATGGAGCCCGTGATTTCAACTAGGGCCTTGACAAATTAAGCTCCAGAAGAAGGAATCCAGTCTGTTTGCTTTGTTTCATTCTGCCCAAGGAAGCTGGAGGATCTGAGACACCTATTAGCAAACACAGAACTAAAAACCAGCAGTTCAACAAAATAACAGCTGACAGAATAAGCAGGGGAAATTAAGGCATCAGCTCCTACAATTCAAAATATTAAAGGCAATGTTAAAAAAAAAAATAATGGGGGGAATGGGACACAAAGAGACAGATGAGACAGAGGTGAGACAAAAGCAAACAAGGTCCTAGAAACATTCTTCTGTTATAGTATGAATTTGTCTTATTTGTCCAGAGCTAACCTTTCATCTCTTTGATTTGTTGAGAGTAAAAATATTACCTTATGGTCCATGGATGTCTAGACCAAGGGCCAAAGAGGAGAAATTGCTGTGGCACAGAAATTAAAGCAGAGGCAGTGTAATTTTTCTATTTTGAACAAACTTGTTGTAAAATGTTTAGAAAAGGTACAATCATTGCATTTGTTTTCTGTACTTACATCTCTCTTCCATTTGAATATATCTACAACTGCAAAAGTATCATTCTAGCTTGCAGACAGCCAATTTTATAGATCAGAACATTAGCTATAAATAAGTGTATCTTTCTTTGGTCTTAAAACCTGAATTCTTTCCAGGAGAAGACTGTAATTAGTATGACATGGGGGCTTTTAGCAGATGTGAAACCGGATAGATTGAGCTCTCATATGAATAGCCTGAAACAAGGTCTGTCTTGCATGGTTTGTAGTAATGGAGAGGAAATTGAGCATTAAATACAAATCAACAATCATTCATTTCACTGCAGCAGTGGAGCAGCAGAGCTAGTGAAGTCACTCTTTTCAGCACCTTGCATCCTGCTGGACTTTATTTACAGCACTGAAGCTCCCATCTTTGGAAACGGCCACCTACAGGGTAACTCAAACAAAGAGTGATTAAGAGAGAAAGCAATTTAAGGTCCAATTTTTATACACAAACATCAGAGAAGTGACATTTTCTCTGCTTGCAATTTATGGTGGGTCTTTAGATATATTCATTAGGCTATCATTCTACCAATTCAAAGAGAGGTCAGCGTGGCATAGTACTGCAAACCGGAGTAACAGCAGATATTAGCTGGATACTTGTACAATAAGTGAAGTTGGAAGATTTATTAGTTTTCTAAACCAAAGACTGACCTGACTCTCCATTTAAAAGTTGAATAGGAAGTTGAAAATCCCCTCTAATGTTTTTGAGAGGTGTGAGGAGATGAGGAAAGCACCTGCAATGCATCACTCTGTTTAGATTGCAGCACGAAACACTGGATTTGTTGGCTGCAGTGGTCTCTCAGTAGAGGGAACAGACAACAGTAATCAAGGAGCTCACCGCTCATTATGTGTGAAGAGAAAAATGGAATGTTATCCACTGAAACACTGGAATGCTCTCTAGGTCAACAGCTCTAAAAAGTTGCCATAAAAAAAATCTGTCTTAAGCTCTGGATAGCCCAAGTTCATGCTGATGTTTAGATACAATTCTCTGTACAATTTAAAATAAGTTAATATTTGGCTATTTACCTGGCATCTGTGATGTCCAACAAGCAACTACAAGATCCAGTAGAAACAAACAAACAAAAACCCCACTAATGTCTTAACAGTACTTACTTTAATTACTCTTCACAATGTTCTGCAGAGAGAGAAGAATGCCAAAATAAGGCTAGTTTCTTAAAAAATTTCATCCTATTTTTCAAAAGTTGCATTGTTACCAATGACAATATCAATATTCACTGCACTATCAATTGGACTTGGATGCTGTCAGATGCATTTATTAGAACCACAGTCTCCTCTGAAATAACACAAGATGCTAGCTCCCTCTTACATTCGGAGACCCACTGTCCATCCTGACACAGAGGCCTGTCGTGTTGCTTTTGTCTACCTGTGAAGTACTCCAGTGCTGGTATTTCTATAAGTTTTATTATTCAAAGAAACAAAACAGAAGGAATTTCAAACAAAACAATGGTGTACAATTCATCCTGGGAAGATGATTATTCAACTCATTTCCTACTTAGCTAAATAATTTGGGAAAAGAATTTCATTGTTTTCTCAACTTGATCACAAGCGAATTCAGAGCTAACACATCCACAGGCTAATGCTATAAAACCTAAACCATGCAAGCTGATTATCATCACTGTACACAGTGTTTTAGGAAACTGGAGTAAGTGAATTTAAGAGAAACTTCTTTAAACACAACTACCTTAGAAAACAAATACATCAGCATGAGGGCAAATGGAGATATTTCAAATGAAAATTGAATTAAGAATTTGATAACTCTAACTAAGAAGATTTATAACTTGAAAGCACTATGTAAATCCAAGTAATATGATTAGGGTTAGTAATATTTTCTGAGTTAAAATAGTATCCACACTTATTGTACAACTTGTTGATTTGATTTATGAAACACAGGAAAGGAAATTCAATCCATATTTTTGTGTTGTATCCATAAAATATTTAAAACATAGTAACAAAAAAAGTTTATTTTATGATCTCACAATCATTTGCCTTAGAGT
This sequence comes from Anser anser, assembly GCF_964211835.1. Classification (NCBI taxonomy): domain Eukaryota; kingdom Metazoa; phylum Chordata; class Aves; order Anseriformes; family Anatidae; genus Anser; species Anser anser. The sequence goes on from NC_139733.1 coordinate 4,221,952, forward strand.
TTTAAGCAACTCAGCTGAATTCATAAATATTCTATACGTGATTATAAAGCAAGAGTCAAAGAGATGGCTTAAAGAAATCTGTCTACTGACAATGCAATACAGTTTCAGAATTCTAACATTGTGAGCATTTTCTGTGGATTTTCATCAGATTCAGTGCATTGCAACTGAATTAATCAAGCCTCTTTTTACGCTAAACTGGATCGCTGAGAAAAATCTGGAATTATCAGCAGCTCAATAATTAGATGCATAATTATATGTTTACTTACAGTCCTTGTTGTATATGAATTCTTTTAAATAAAAGTTTAACCACAGAAGCACAATCATAACCTACACATTCAATTTAAAAATATGTATGTCTTTGAAAACAGGCCTTTCTTTCAAGAGGAAACAAGAGACAATGGGAAATGGAAGATACCTCATTGTAAGATTTTGGCCAAGATTAGACAAAATTCTGAAGTCCAAGCTTGCCTTTCATTCATTTAAATAGAGCTTGATCATATGTAGGACTGCCTAAGAAATAGCACTTTAATTCACATACTCACTGTGGTTAATAATAGTAACTATTATTAGTCTGCCAATCATTTAGAGCAGTACATTTTTGTGAATCACAGGAGTGTAAGAAAGAATTCTCTCAACTCTCTTCCCCTGATGAAAACCTGGTGAGCAAAGCAAATCAGTCCCCAGATGAATTCTTTTAATAAAAGGAAATACTTCTTTATTTTTCTTCCCCAGGTAACTGGGTCTGTTCATTCCTTGCTCAGGGAGAGTTCTCAAAAGGAGAAAAGAGTATGATATCCCCTTCCCATTCTGCCCTTCCTGTGCCTCAGTCAATTTACAACACACATGCATACATCCTGTCACGTAATTGTGACTGCGCAGGACCCCACAGAAACCACAGTTAAATCCACACCTGACGATGTATCCTCTATTACCCTAGATAACTCACAGCAAAACCCAGTGTAGCACCTGGACTTACGGCTAAAAAGAACCTAGTACAAAACAAATCTCATTATGATCTCCTCTACTTAGAAAGGGCTCATTTGTAACACTTTTTTTTTTTTTTCCTCAGCCAATAATATAACACGCAATTACTTTTGGAGGACACGAAGATTTTTTTTTCCAAACAGTGCACACCCACAAAATATATGCCCAGGATGCCCAAAAGAAAACTCTGACGCTGTTCATGGTTCACAGTGAATTGTGAATCAGTTCATCAGCAAGCTGATAGACAAATTTAGCAAGACAGCCAAAAATATGACATTTTCTTGAGGGAAAAAAAATAAAGCAAAATGCTTGGGCTTCAGCCCCAACACAATAATGCTAGGTTAGCTGGACAGAAGAATTTTAGAGAATATTTACTGGGAAAAAAAAATCACGACCAATCCTAAAGACCCGAATTGCTCGTTTCATTATTAGTACCTTCTCATTATAAACTTCCTCATAATTATGAGGTTCTCTGGTTGTTGAAACCAATGTCATACTCCATAGACCAAAACAAAATGTCTAATGGGAATACAAAATCACAGCAATTAAAAACACTAAAATGAACAAGTTGACAAGCACAGTAAAGTACTCAGCAACTAGAAATAAGCAGGAAAGTAGAAGTTTAAACAGAATCCCAACAGAATGCCAACTTATACATCACTGTTGCTCTGTATGCCTCAAAACAGCATGATTATTCACTAATTCTTACAACACAAGACACATGGGTATTCACATTCTTTGGCCAAAAAAAAAAAAGAGATACTTTTTCATATTTTAATTACATGTGTATTCATTGCTGTGGAATGGACTTCACCTTTCTGTAACAGTTAACTAAGATTATGACTGGTGTTCAGGATACAAAGGTTGTTCCCAACCTATCATTTTACACGTTACACAGACATGTGAAAGTCTGCATGAGTTCCAAAAGAGATGAGAGAAGATGGAAGAAAAGCACACCCAGCTCTATCCCTCAGTCATAGAAGGCAAAACGTGGCATATCAGGGAAGTTTTGTTGTGTAAGCAACCAATATTAAAATAGATATCTGGGACAGAAAATGGAACACTATGGATACCTGAAACTCAGGCCTATCCCACAGTTTTAAACGACACAAAGAGCTGTGCTTTACCAAACTGACTTATTACTGAATACATAAATCATCAAGAAAAATGAGTAATAAACTTAGAAATTCACTAAGCCTTCGCAAGTGCAGCATGTCTACAAAGAAGTTCCCCCACTATCAAACACAGGGTCAATAATCCTGTCCTACATAAATACTGTTTGGAAGCCTTTTGCACTTCTCTATACTTTGGGCTGGCAAGTTCTGATGATACCTGGCTTAATGACAGACAAAGGCAAATGGGCATTACTGACATACAGAGAAGGCTTTGGCCATACATCCTTTTCAGCACGGCCCATTGCATTGGCTGGAGTGTGCTTGAGGAACAAGGCTGAGAGAGGAAGCAGGAAAATTGGTGATAGAAAGGTTGTCAGGAGGATCTGCACGAGCTGCGTGCCAGCTAAAGATCATACCACGAGTTAAAGCCAAATGTTTCTGTCTTAGTGCAGTTTTAACATTGCTGAGAAGAACCAACTAAAATGAAGATTTGTCCCAAAACAGCTGCAAATTACAACCACGGATTGAATTCTTCATCAACAAGCTTGCATGTTCCTGATGCTGATGACCATTTGGATACACTGCAAATACTGACAACATCAAAGGAAAACTTACATGAGCACTGATAGAAGATTGCCAAAACATTCAGCTTCCCTACTTTCTTGTACAGAATGACAGCCTGTTTGATTTTGGTAACCGTATCTTAGCAAAATAGCGCAAGGAGGAGCTCTCATACTTTCAGACTTGATCACTGCAGCAAATATTATATAAGCTAAGACAAAATCATAAACTGATGAACCCTGTTAGGTGTTCAGGATGGTACCAGTAAACAGGATTGTTAATCTAAAAGGCATCACACTTAAATAAATAGTTAAAATAATACAATAAATAAAATATAATCAGATTTTTTTTTCCAAGAAAAAAATTGAGGTCCTTTCTTCTAATTTCTTCCTGCAAATTACTTGCATTTTCCACCTCACAAAGCTGTTGTGTTTCTGTTAATGCAGCACTGATGAATCCCAGTCCTAGATCACGCAACTCACAGACACAGAAGTACAGGTCTCTCTATTAGCATTTATTTAAAAGACAACCCAAAGCCCGAAGGCCTATTTTAGGAAGAAAAAATGAAGGAAGACCAAATGTTTCTAACTTCCACAAGATAATCAGGACTACACAGTTTCTTGTAATCAGCAGCAGAAATTAAAGGACTGAATCCTCAACTAGCTCTGTACACCACTCTTCAGCACGGTATGATCTCACCTAATAAAATGAAAATCAGAAACACGTAATGGAAGCAATCAGGTTTTCAGACACATGAAAGTCAACAGGAACTGGGTCTGCTTATGCTTAGACTGTCTTTAGTCCATTATGTGAGTTCCACTACTACCAAATAAGAATCCTAGTTATCCAGCATGCGCTCTTGTAAGAAACATAAACATTGCACCATCATGGGATGAAGTCTGACTCTAGACAGTAATACACAGGTATCTGCTGCGTGTTGCGTGGTAGAGCTCAGCTGTTACAAACAACTCATAGAAAAGCAAACCTGATTGCTTTTCTGTGCAATTTTTATGTATAGCACTCATTAGCACAAAACACTACAAGGTAAAAAGATTTCTGGTTCTTCTTTTTCCTAGCCTGATTAGGGAGGTAGAGGGGAAGTAGTGCTCATTTTGGAATGTTAGCAGTAAAGATCATTACACTTAGTACTGACACCCTGTATAATTTGAAAAATGATGTGACTTTTGGGTAAACATGAACATGCCATAAAGAAGGTGTTCTTACATTAATTAAAAAAATCAAGTCTTCTGGCTGGGTAATGAGCCAGAAAAAGGCCTGATTTTTAAAACATGCATTACAAGGCATGAATTATGTCCTTAGCTATTTGAAAGTATTTATTGCCTATATTTTTTTAAACCTATAGAATCAAAGTCTGTCTTCAGAAAGCAAGAAAACACAGAATAGATATACTTGACTATATATTTTTAAATGCCATTCATAAATTAGTAAATCAATTTATGCAACAACATAGTATTTAAATTGCCACATTTACACAGTGATTGAAAACTGTTTAGCATACAGAAGTCTTAGCAACGATGGGACCTTTTCTACAGGTTTCAATGAGCCTGATCGATTGATGGGAGTTTTGCTGAGTAAGAATCAAGAAAAAACCTCAGGGCTTGTTTGTCTGATACAGGTGCACTGTACCACTCAGAAATTGCTTTCAGCTGAGCCCTCAATGAAGACCTCGGGAGTTGGCCAAATAAGCGGAAATATCACTTTAAAAAAGTCACTAGAAATACCATGAAATTGGATACCACGCATTACCTTACTCAGAAAGTTGAGAGCCTTTTTGTTTAATTTGGATGAATTTTCAAATAACTGAGAACTAAAGTAATCTATGGTGGGCACAACAGCAGGCAGGAAATACTGAAGCTGTCAGATACCCAGTACTGAAGCTGAAGGTGTCATATACCCTTCTCTGTAGCTGTCAAGGCAGAACTCATAAATGCATCTGAGGGACCTGTGCTAGATGTGCCAAAACACATTTCTTCAGTGAATGTTTTTCAAAGTTTGTGCAAACCCAATAAGTGACAATTTAAAAATTAATTTAGGTTTAAAAATAAATGTATTTTTACTGTACGGGGAGAAGACAAAAATAGAAAGGATATCAAAAAGTGCAATTGGTATTTATTATTAGTCTAAAAATCCAGGCAAGTTTGAGCTCAAGTATAAGACAGATGGATTACAATGCTAAAAATTCTAGTTTTATTTTCCAAATAGAAACTGAAGTCAAGATGTTGGTCATGTTAACAATTCCAGATTATTTATACTTTTCATAATCATCATCTTCTAGCAAAATTCTTAGCCCATCATACATCAAAGTGCTCCTCAGTACCCTCAGATTTCATCAACATGTTCCGCCCCGCCAGTATGAACAGAGCTAAAAAAATTTATATCATGTGAGAATCTGACTCAAGGCTAAGGTAATGCTGAATTATCATACTTCCTTGACTACTGAAAATATACAAATTGTATGTTATAAATATGTTTGAAAGTTCTTTCTCTCTAAGTTACCACAAGGAAGCATATCATCCTGTGGCAATATGAGGAACAGAAACTCCCACACAGAACACAGGGATCAGCTGCCAATTCAGATCACAGCACACCAGGGTCGCTTCCCCGGACATCTTCAGAAACCCAACAGAGCGTTATTACTTTCCAAACATCAGTAGCTCTTCAACAGGCCACTAGGCTATTTGACACATTTTTAGTTTTACTATGGAAGAACATGTCCATAGAGGCATATATGGATAAAAGTAAGCTTAAAAAATAATAAAAAAATCCATTAAACACTCAACATTGGCACGTGTAGGCTATTTGACAATCATGCTCAATGCACAAATCACCTCCCCCATGTTTGTGGTCACTAGCATTCCTCTACTAATTAAAAACAAACAAACAAACAAACAAACAAAAACCACAAACAAACAAATAAACAAAACCTTACAAACAAACAAAAATCTCACAAACAAACAGAACACCAGAAACAGGAATGCCACAATCTTGACTTACACTTTGTTTATTTGTTTCTTCTTTTCTGTAGGATAGATCACCTTACTGCTTTTTGCACTTTATTTAGTTTCCCTTTATGATCTCTGTTCACTTGCCCTCCACTGCAAAACAGAAATTATGGCTGCTGCACGTTATTAGGTAGCTCTCTTCTACTTAGTCAAGGAGCTTTGTCTAAGTGCAATTCTAGAGACACACCAATCTAAAAAAAAATGTTAGAATTATATTCTTAATAAATAAATAACAACACCAAATGGATACCTAGTTAGCACTGAGCTGCACAAACATGTTTTTGCTGCAAAATGGATCTCACACTTTGATGTGGACCTAGCAGGCAGCCTCCATACCATGTATCAGCCTACAGTATTGCTGTAGGTGAGCAGTAGCATCTGAAAACACAGCTCTCCTAGTTTACAAATCTCCTACACGTTATCATCACGTACAGCATGCCACTTCAGAGATACAGATACAGCCAACAATAGCGTGCTGTTGTCACCTGGCAGTGCACAAACGTAGGCCCAAAGTTAGCGCATACACACTCAAACCAGAAACGCAGCACTTTACTCTGATTTCCTGAAGCACTTGTCTGGATGGAAAGCAACCCCATGACAACGCTAAGCAGTAGGTGCCTGTATGCCCTTTCTACCTTGTGCATGTTTCAGCGGGACCAGGCCTACAGCAGGTACACCAGAACGGACGGTGCCCGCCACAGCTACGGCCTGGAAGCTGAGGTTTGCACTTGCTTTCCTTCACTTGCAAAGGACCTGTCCATCCCCATTCTGAAGCAGCCTAACTTCTGCCTGAATCATCTCAACTAATCATTGTTTTGAGTATAAACAGAAAAAAAAAAAAAAGCAACAAATCATAACAATAAAAGGCAGCCATCTTAAAGAACTAGCTTGTCCTGTTCTTTGAGCGAGAGGCTCAGTTAAACATATGATCTGCAAATTTTCCATTTCATCAAATCCTGCTAATAGAATTCTACAATCTGGTAGTTTAAGCTGCAAGTTAGAAAAAGCCAGGGAAACATTTGCTTTGGCACTGGCAGGTTCTCAGATTTTTCCAGTTGGAACAATGATAAATGACTTAACCCCGATCATTTTTCTGAAACCTGATTTTTTTTGTTTGACATTTATTTACAGTTTCTATAAACACTAACACCTATAAAACATGGTTTACTGTTTGATTGCTTGGCGGACAAGCAAGCCTTAAATACATAAATTATGAGCACCTAGTTAATGAGTGACATGACGGACATGAAGTTTTATTTACCATTGGCATGAGCCTTCATATAAAATTAGTGGCATAAGAAAGCCAGGTTTTGTGAATGCACATAGTCATACCTATTCATTGCCTGACTTTTTTTTCCTTTTTTTTTTTTTTTTTTTTTTTTTAAAGACTTGACATAAGACTGTGGCCTATGTGTAATTTCATTGCCTGGAGCAAGGTTAGGGGAAAGCCGCTCCATCTGGCAATTTCCCTTTGACTGGCACATAGTTAAACAATGATGCAGTTTGACAAATTTCAAACCCTGCTTATGAAAAAATAACATAAACACAATAGTCACTCTGAGTAGATTGTCCACCTGTGCAAGCGGGCATGAAGTGTTAAGTAAAGGCTGCTGGTAATGAATAAAGATGCAGTGCATAGTTGGATTAGGTCGTTCCAAATGTAAATCACTGTCAGATAAAGCACTTGTGTTTACATGTAGCATTAATATTTTGATCAGTATGTTTAAGAGAATTAGCTTCTTAATGCAGATGTTCTCATTTGGACCTTCACACCCGTAGCTTCAGCCAACTCCTTTACCATCAGTTATGTCAACATGTCATAAATCTTAGCTGCTTTAACTTCTATTTTAAACAAAGCTTTGTTGTAAAATTTGGAGGCGTGTTTCCTTCGGGTTTTATTTTTGGCAAATTTCTTGTTTTTTTGTTGAAAACCTGACACATTAATGTCCAATTAACCATCTTTGAGTATTTTACTGACAAGGATCCCAGCAGCAATCAAATGCCTTTTTATTGTAAGAGCCCCCTGCCTCCCCATTCACCCAGCTGTATCCATTATGTGAACAAGAAGTCTTTATAATCTTGATGCACAAACAATAAAGGCATTACATTTAGCGGAAACAAGACATATGTCTCAACAGCTACACACTCTATGCCCTTTCACATTACATACTGTAAGGGTAAATACACACATGCTCAAAAAATGGGATATACTGAGATTCCAATACAAAATTCACAGGCAGATTTTTTTCATTATTACTATTTTCTTTTTTAAGAAGAAATAACTGTTAACCTATTCAAGTTATTTTAACATTGGTGCCCCTACTAGGGGAGCTGCTAGGGGACAGGACACCTTTGAGAAAACACAGCCCATACCCGTACACAAAATGCTGCGAAATCTCTCTTAGGTCACTGTGACTGTGGCAATGATGGCACTTAAAGAACTTCACAGGTTTGTCTATTATGAAGTGAACGTTACCCATTTCTAATTAGTAATTTTATATTTTCTCAAATTTCACTTTAATTTCTTCTAAGCACTTTTAAATGTTGAGAGAGAAATTGAAATTTTGTATGAAAGCATACAACAATATAGATTATAACAAATTATTTTTTCCTGAAAGACTTATGCGGCAAACAAGATACTCCACTTTTATTTTTCTTCTGAAATTTTGAAGAAAAAGCAGGAAAGAGAAATATTTTTGTATCTTAGATGCTTTGTGTTTCATGAAAAAATATTTTTCATAGTCCATAACAATTGAGTTCTAAATTTCAATGAAATGTTAGTATTCAATATAGTTTTCTAACAGCAATTTGTAAATGCTAGACAGGCTCCTATCAATATTCTCACACACCACAAACATTGTCAAGAACTAATACAGACTTCTACAGGCATGGTGCTATCTGCAAAGACCATCTTAACCTTTCCAGAGCTTCTTTGTCATGGCAATCAAAGTATTAATGTAAGTTCTTAAGTAATTTCTATCTTTTTAATTAATTACTGTAACAGTTTTTCTGTTTTGCAGTATGAACACAAGCGAAAGAGCTGACACCCAAAGTATCAAAATTTGGCAACAGGGATCTTTAGGTCATACATCAGTCATCACGATAATCATCTGAGAGTTGTGGAATACAGATTAGATTCATTGCAAGAAAACAAATCTCTTTTGAACCTCATTTCAGTGGCTGGAAGACAATCAAATTGTGCGGGCTATTGACAGCCTTTTGGATAAAAGGAGGGTGAACGAAAACAAGTATCACATTAAAGATACTATAAAGGAAATTGGTATGATGGGACAAAAGGGACATCCTCCCTTTACCCCCAAAATGAAAGGAACTTGATTTTGAAAGAAAGACACAGAAAATGATTTGGTGTCTCAGGGTTGTAAATGTCCTTTTAAGTATATAAGAAATAATAAAAAATGTACCTAAAGCTGTGTAAGAAAAGTTGCCATGGAAGGCAACTTTCTTTCCCAGGGAAGAAAGGCTCACACATTGTATAGATCATTTCCTTTGTCTGTAATAGAAGGTGAAACCAAGAAATAATAAAGAGTGGAAATCTGAAAAAAATTGTCATAAGACTAGAGTCTTACTCTGGTTGCAAGCTAGCAAAACATTATGCAGCTACTGAACTGAATTCCTGATTAATTCCACCACCACTTCTGTACCAGCAATACTGCTACTACCTAGGAGATGCTGCTTCAAAGAGATTAAGGAATACGACCTTAGTAGTAGCGTCAATGATTACATCAGAACTTTTCCTCTCACTTTACACTTTGAATATTTCTTTGCCAAACAATATTATTCATCTACGTCTTTGTGTCCACAGATAACCTGGAGCTGTCTCAGGGAGAATGACCTTTTCTGAGTTTAGCAGCTGTTTTCAATGTATTCATTTTTAACAGACCTGAAGTTGGTGAGAGCATGTTCTTCTAAATATCTAAAGCTGTGGGAGAGACACCCTTCTTGGCTAGCTGAACAAAACTCATTTACCCAGTGATAAAACTGGAAGATGAGAACCACCTTCTGCTGGCACCAACTTCCAAATGTACAGTCCTTACACAACTGCTATATTGTAGTCTATCACCTGCAGTGTATCTGTGGAATTAAGTTTCTTGTAGGAAAATAGTTCAATATGTGGATTTAAATTTGGGTCATCACGTCACATAATGATGCCACTGACTGTTCGCAAAGTGTAGATCTCAAATGCACTAAATTCTTCATGGCTGCAATGGAAGACATCCATAGTCAAGAGAGTGGCCACAGGGACGGCTGCAGAAACTGAAAACTTTAAAGAAAGTTGCTGAAAAATTCAAAGGAAGACAAAATAAATGTATGTTTTGATGACTGGCATGTCTCCTCACGTTTAACTTCAGAGTGTCATTTGAAAAAAAAAAATAAAAAAAACACAATGAAGAACTGACTGATATATTCAGAGACCCTAACAATTAGGAAAGAAAATCAAATTACTACAAAAATGGCAAACAGTAGTCCTCACTCTCTTACTTGAATGCTGGAGGTTTATTATTCAAAAAACATTGGAAACATTAAAATCAGTCTGTTGCTTTGCAATTACAAGCACTGTACACTGCAAGAATTTCATTAATTGTCCACACTTCAGTGAGAAATCAAACTCAGATGTGCTGAAGTCCTAAGTATCAGTATTTTATTTTCCAAAATTATCTTAGCGAACTACAAGACAAAGCTGAATAATGCCTCACTACTCCTTCTGACCCTCCATATGCATACTTCAGATCCTTCCTCAGAGCCATGCTCTTTGATTTTTTCCCTCTCTCTCAACTTTAGCACATCCCCAAACAAATAAACAAGCAAACAAACAAAAACACCAAAGGCTGCTCCCCTGCTCCATCTGCACTACTAGAAAGCTCTAGAATGCTCTCTAGTGTGGTGAGAAAAATCCTAACACTAAAAAGTCTGCATTGTCACTCTTGCAAGAGAAAGAGCGCTCCCTCTAACATGCAGATACTGATTCAAGAGACAGGAAAGGGAATGAAAGCCTTTGAAGCAAATGTCTACATGGAGAGAAATGATTATGGGCTTGTAAAAACAAAACTAAAAAGCCAGGGAAGCTGGTGTCACAGAAAGCATATGTGGGACCCATATATATGGCAACTATACAAACACTGTTCACCCCTATCTTGTAAACCCTAAAGTACAACCTTATCATATCTTGCTCAGTGTGACCTGAAGCTGCACAAGTTGTTCCACATTTGAATCTGTTGTTGATGTGAAACTATCTTTCAGATATAAACAGACACATGACTACTTCTGCTCCTAAAAAATCTCTGATATTCCACCATGCTCAATTAGTTCTTACTTCTACCATTTGGCTTTTAGCTCAAGCAAACATAAAATCAAATAGCACCAATTTCAAGTCCAAGGAGACATTTTATTCTCTTCATCTTCTTCACTTCATATATTTGATATTCATGCTTTCATTTTCTGACCTTCCAGTTGCTCTGTGGTCTCTCTCTCATCTTTGAAATGACACCACAACAAACCTTTTTAATTTTATACAACTGCTTTATCACGCTTAACTACTCTGAAATCTATGTTGAGATGTCAATTTGATATACAAAAGATTTGATCCATTTTTACTCCTTGACTGATCTCAGTGCTCCATAAGATAACTGTTGCTCTTCCATTTCTCTGTTTTTTTCAATTAATAAGCCAATGAAAAATGTGATTATTTAAAAAACAAAACAACAACAGAAAAAAGGATGATATACTCTCTTAAATGTAGCATATCAAAACATCTGAAAGAAAGTATGCCCCATGGACTCATACTCCAAAGGTTTCAAAATTCAGTATCAAATTGATATAAACACAATAGATACATATCTAGACAGTATTGTTTAAAAATATATTTGGGAGAAACAAACTCTTCCACCGTATGATGCTCAAAATGCAGATTCCTAAGTCTTCCTACTGCCTGGAATGAAATCAAGTCACTTAACACTTGTTGTTGGTTATGCTAATCCTTTAATATTACTATTTATTCCAGCTAAGAAAAACGGGCTAAGCCAGCTGTTCAAAATATCAGCATTTTAATGTTCCCTATATTGGTGTAATATTTTATCACCTGTTCTTTATGTTCTGTGCCTTGAGTCATACATAAAATTTATACGTCAAAGTTAGTTGTGGGGATAGCTATCAGTTTATACTGATTTAAGACTGCAATAAAAATTGTGTAACAGTCTGAAAATATATAAAATGTTAGTTAAAAGTTTTCTAGTATCCTTCCATTTAACATTATAAGAAAGCCTCCTTAGGAAGCTGTCTGAGGTTGACATAATACATTTTGATTAAGATACAACACAACAAACCATTTTAGGAGAAGATTTTTTCCAAAGACTTTAATAGAAGTAGGTTTACAATCTGATTTTTGTTCAACGCTGGTGTAAGCGAGCAGCTATAGTGGAGTTACCACACAAAATATTCAAAATCAAAATCCAGGTATTTAAATATTTGCACACGTGCATTACAGCCTCAATGATGGTTCACATGAATACAGCAAGTTTCTTCAAAAATCTCAACTTAAATCACAAGAACCAAGTTTTAAAACTCCAAAAGCTGACCTGAGTGCAACCTGGGCCCACAAGGATCAGTTGCTTCACCTGTTCACTCCCCTACCACATTCACCATTTCACTAGCCCTCTGCAACTGGTTTATTTTGTAGCCAAGGTGCAGCTGAGGGGAATGAAGTCTTCTCCCCACCCGTTTCCACAAAACAGCATAAGGTATTCACCCCTGGAAGCAGAACCATGCTGAGAGTAGGGGAGAAAGGAAGAGAACACCAGCAAGCACATGCACTCTCTTAGTCCTCCATATGGCCTTATGAAATGCTGCAGAATCCAATCCACGTAAATTTCCTGGAGCTACCCTAATAGCCTGTAGCATTGTATGAAACATTGTGTTTTAAATATCACTTGCCCATCTTAAAATCCTAAAATATATTCTTGTTATCATAGGAAAATAATTTTACAGCTGAAAACAGTATGGGTGACTCTTCAGAGAAAGGGGGAGATTAGCATTACTGAAAATAAACAACATTTTTGTGGTATTAACTTATTTGGAAGAAAAAAAAAAGAAAACCTCTATTAAGCTTTCAATTTCTTGTTTAATCACACAATAAAGGTAGAGCATAGCTGAATGCGTTGCTTTTCTAGCAGTTCTCTTTGCTCAAGCGTCATGTCAACCCATAAATTAAAAAATAATGGATGCACACAGGAAAAAGAATGCAAGATATTACTTAGCCCTCCAAAGAAAATGGAGGAACTGAGTTTGTGAGGAAATAAATGATCCTGATAAGCTCCTACCCAGCCTACTTATTCTTATACAACATAGAATGCATCAAAGTTAACTAATCACTCTGTAGTAGCAAGCCAGTAAGAATATGGGATTTGTGGACTGTCTTCACTAGCAGAATTTGCTATGTTTTTAAATAAATTCTTTAATAAATACTTCAATAAAAAGTGATGTGTTGCATTCCATTCACCTATCTAAACACAAGAAACTATCTCTAGTAAGTTATCAAAATCTCCAACTATTATACAAATATTGTGGTTCCAATGAAAAGTCCGCAGAGTACTGCAAGCTATTTGCCTCCATCCCCTGCTAATGACAAAGAATTACTATCAATGCTATTATTTACTTACAGTAACAGACAAAAGATACTGATCAGGACCAGAGCCTGTAGTAAGTGCTCTACAAATATACAAGACAAAAAAACCCACAACTGCTACTTGTTTTATTCCTTCGTGTAAGCACTGATTCATAGGGAAGTCACGTGAGAATGAGAGAGGACTAGCCTTTTAGTACTTCAACAGGTAGAAACCTGTATAGATTGGAAAGCTTGTGTGTTCTGTAAAAATGAAGTTTGCACTTCAGCCAATGGATTTCTAAAATTCCTCTTTTGATCACTTCCAGTAACTTCCTGGGGAAATGCCTAAAGACTTCTACAAATGCTGATGTGAAAGCAGTACTACTGCTATGGATCAACTAAATTTCTTCTCAGGTACCACTTTAACATAGATTTGCACCTCATTGTTGGGTATAGAATCTTGCAAAGTTCCTAACCATGCTTGCTATACTACTTTCTTCTCAATTTTGTACCCATTTGTAAATGTGTTTGCACAAATATTTGGTTGTTATGTTGCACACAAATGAAGACAAATACATTAAGCTACCACCTGAAAAATCAGCTCTTGTCACAACATTTATAGAGTTCTTGAATTAATTTCATAATATCTTGATATAATAACTAATACCTTGTTAAAATTTTCCAATAATAATCAATATTAACAGGAGTTCCAGAATATGTTTCCTGCAAAATCTTTCTACAACAGTAAGACTATTAATAACATAAACAAGATTTACTAGTTACATAGTGTATGACCCTTGCAATTTATTTAACAGTAACAAGAACAATAAGGATATTTTGCTAAAACAGAGGCATTTATGAGCACTTTGATTCCACCTTCAATAAAGATATCACATCTCTCTCAAAATATATAATGCTTTATTTTTCTGACTAAAATCATCCATCATAAATTTTGTGCAATTAGAAAGTGCTAATTTATTTATTTTAATCAAACCTCTTGTTCTATGACCCACGTATGTGAAAAAGAATAGTAGCATTCTACCTCATTGCAGCTCTGTACAGGCTAATAGTTGGTCAGTGATACAGACAGGACAACATTATCCACACATTAGTGAATTGAAAAGCAGATGAAATCTTAGAGGAGCTCAGCGATATACATCAGCATTTAAGCACAGCTAATTACAATCCAATGGTATAGAAGGCAATTTTTTGTGTACAAAATGCAATGTTTCTTCAGATTAACAGTCCCAAAATAACTGTCCATTCAAAGCTTTTCTGGAATCCCATTAGAAACTCGGTCTCCTTAAATGCTCATAATTAAATAAAAATGAATATGAAAAGCGATCTCTTGATAGGAAATTTAATTCAACATAGAACTTACTTGATCAGGTAATCCTTGCCCAGGCAAAGTTCTGACTGAACTCGAGAAGTTTTGTCAAAGGACACCAGTGACTCAAACTGTGCTTAAGCAGGAGGGAGTAGACTTCAGAAAGTCCAAATAAACCAAACACTTCCCAAGGCATGTGAACTCCTCCAAACACAACTCTTGTAGAGTTTTCTATTATTTCATATATTTTGTTACATAACTGCCTGTGAAGGTTTTGGCAGTGATGGGAGTCAAAACCTTCTGCATGAACAGCCAATTTCCATTATTTCAATAGAATTAACAAATATGAATATTGGAAATCTGCAATGTTGTCAACTCAGTGCTGAGAACAGTGCAACAATAAAACACAATCAACTTAAATATACTGTCAATTTGAAACATATTTGCTAACCTTCAGAGGATGAAGTGAAGATTCTTGAAGATTTTTCCAAATGGTACACTGCTTCTTTTGAAAATTCTAGCATTTTTGAACAATCTTATGAGTCCTTCATGGCTAGACAGAAAGCACAGATCAGCTGGGAAAGGAAAAGTATAACTTAATAGTATGATGAAGCAATCCAATAAAGTTGTTTTTTTTTCTTATTTGAAAAACAGACTGTTAAATATACCACACAAAAAAAAAAAAGTACACTTAGCATTTTCCTTAACTATGGATTTCACTAAATACTGCTCAGTAGTGACAAATCACATTTGTTCTGTACCTGAAATAATTTCCACTAATTTTATGTTTGATCTTCCCCTCTGAATTTTTTGTAAAGGCCAACATGACTACAGATGCCTCATTACTCTGAAGAAAGACACACAGTATTTCATCACCTGTTATAGTCAACCTTTCCCACATTTACTCTATCAACAGTAACTAGGATTTACCATGTGTCAGTATAGAACTTTACTCTCTTTTGTCATATTCTCTACTCTGACAAAATATTCGTCAACTGACGATTCTTTCTCAGTCCAAATTTATTTTCACTGGTGTAACGAGAGATCAAGATCTATGAGGAGTGGCTGAGGGAGCTGGGATTGTTCAGCCTGGAGAAGAGGAAGCTCAGGGGCAACCTTATCGCACTCTACATGGACATTAAAGGAGGCTGTAGCGAGGTGGGGGTTGATTTATTCTCCCACGTGCCTGGTGACAGGATGAGGGGGAATGGACTAAAGTTGCGCCAGGGGAGGTTTAGGTTGGATATTAGAAAGAACTTCGTTACTGAAAGGTTTATTAGGCATTGGAATGGGCTGCCCAGGGAAGTGGTTCAAGTCACCATCCCTGGAGGTCTTTAAAAGATGTTTAGATGTAGAGCTTAGTGATACGGTTTAGTGGAGGACTTGTTAGTGTTAGATCAGAGGTTGGACTAGATGATCTTGGAAGTCTCTTCCAACCTAGATGATTCTGTGATTCATACCCATTTCAGTAAGTTCTCAACAAATCCAAAATATGGGATACATCTAGCCTGGCCTTACACATTTCATATCACACCCTTAACCTTAACCATAGTTGCTTGTTGTACACACCATACGAAAACAGTGGTTAGGCAATTTTACACTGACACCTCTTAATTAGAGGCCTATGAACTCAACTGAAAATTTGGTATATTCTTGCAGAATTAAGATATAGAGCAATTACACACAAGAAACTTCAAACAACAGTTTAATGGTACCTATTTATAAGTTTCAGTGTCATGATATGCAAAACCTATCGGGAGAAGCAAGGTTTGTCTTACAGGATATATAAAATCTTGTTTTGTGGGGATGAGGGAGTTGCGACTACCAACAAAGCCTTCCAATTTCCTATAAGGCAGGTAGCTACTTTGCTGGGGAAACAAGAAAAGAACCCAAGACACTCAAGAGGCATCATAAATGCTAGGCATTTTTTCCTGGGGTCTTCTTGTATGAACTGAGCACGTCAATGTCACTCTGCATAAAGAAATGTTTTCATTCACACAGTTGTATTGGTAAGGATATTAGTTTTGCTGATTATCGTTCTAAACAACTAACCATTCATACTCTACTAGCATTCAGTAGTGTGGCAAGGCAGTATAAATGCCTTGTTATCTTAGATAATTTTAACTTTCACAGATTTCTCAGATGAGTATTAAATACAATATTAAATGATCATTAGGAAACACACACCACAGTTATAAGCATGGGCAATTGTTTCCAAATGTTTTGTAATTTATTACCACTTTGGTTTCAAATGTAAAACACATTTAATTATTTACACTTTAAAAAAATTACATTGAGGCACCAAAATGAATGGAAGTAACTTCTCCAAAGGTAGCACATTCCAATATTTATGGTACAGAATATTAAGAGATGGTTTAGAGACTCTTTCACTAGCATATTATTTTATTTTATTTTTGGAGAATCATACTGCTGTCTGATCTTGGTAGTTAGATTATGAATTTCTTGGGGCATGGATTGTCTTTTATTCTATGTCTGTACAATGTCTAGGGCTGTAGGGCCTCATCTCAGCTGGGACCTTAAGGCACTAATGCTATAAAAGTATTACTAACAACAGTAAAGCAGTTCTTTGATCGCACTGAATTTTGAGAACTTAGTGGAGCAATGGTTCAAAAATAAGTAGTGACCTGCCAGAACCTTATTTATCATAGTTCAGCCACAATCTGCCAAAGCAATGCAAAGCATTAAATTCCTCCCTGATGAAACACTACCTGTTTAAATGGGTTACTGGAAGAGTGAATACAGCACCCTGTATAGAAAGATACTCAAGATTAATTTGTAAGTATATAAAGAAACAAAAAAAAAAAAAAAAAAAGATTCTCATCTAGTTATAAACAAACGGTTAGTTCTTTGAACATTCAACAATAAACTGATTGTACATGTAGAATATAGACTGGCTTTTTTCCAGTTCTACAGAGTCCTAATTAGTGGTGTTGAAACTGTGTATTTTTGTAAGTGATTAGATTGTTACAGGGATCCATACACAGTTAAGAAAAAGTGCAGATGATTACTGATTACAGAAATGTTTACTGGATCTAAATGAAGTGACCCACATAGCTCCTTGGTATCCTTTTACCTCAGAGTATTGCAAAACATATCCACACAGCAGCTAATGTCACCATTTGTCTGCCCAAAGGAACTGTTTCTATTTCAGTCAGGTTCCTAAAGCATTTTTAAAGTTTTTTGCGGTTTCTTAGGATTTGTTGCAATAGCAAATTTCCTTACAATCACGGCTGCTTCTATAAACATGTTGTCTTCTTCCTTATGTATTTTGCCTTGCACTTAGAATTCAGATGAGGTTGGGGCAGAGGGTTTGGAGCAGACCACACCACACAACAGCACTGGCCAAAGGTGGTTGGGCACAGAAATGCTGTGGACTCTCCAGTCCAGTCTCTATCTCTCGTTATTACATCAGAAGTGTTGATCCTGTCCCCTTCTAATCCAGCACTCTGCTTACCTTTACAGAAACCTACAGTGTATCTTGAAGAATCTTGTATCTTGAAGATACACTGTGGGACAAGCCTTACTTTTGAACAGTCTGGATTAAAGCTTCCCAGTACATGAACAGGACTGCTCAGGATCTTTGCAATATACTCCTTGGCAGGAAACTATTTAGCTGCTCAAGTTTCTTTAACAATCAGACCTACACATCATTTGCTGTTTTTAAAGAAAGCATACTATGATATTTGCTACTGACTTATGACACTTTTTTGCTATAGCCTGCAGAGTTTCCTAAAAGTCTAAAATCCAGTAAGACTCAATCTAGCTTGGAAGACCTTGTTAACAGGTCTTGAGCAGTGACTGTGTCTAAATATAAAAAACTAGACTGAAGAGGAATTTGGAATCTGACTCAAACTATAAAAAAAACCATCTAAATGTAGTCTTCACCAAAATTTTGAACCACAGGGGTTTACAATTCCTGACTTTTGGTTCTGACCTAGCAGAACCATAAGTCTGACTACAATTTTCAGTGTGGCCAGGAACCTAGGTATTATCCCATCTATCAGCTAATGCACCCCCCAAATGAACAGTAAGAAAAAGTAAATTAAAGTAAAATAGCATCACATGGTACATCTCTGAATAACCTGATCTTTCTCAAGAGTATGTTCATAACATCCCCAAAATACATGTTCCTCAAAATAAAATAATATCGCTCAGACACATTTATAAATGCAAAAATGAACTCTCTGTTTTTTTCCTGTCCACTTTGGAAGGAAAGCATGCTTATTTTGCTACAACTAATTTATCCAAAACCAGAGTTAATTAAAATTATACCAACATATCTAAGTTTAGCAAGAAAAAGGACTGCAGACTTGTGTGCTACAGTATATAGAAACTTTGGAAGAGAGCCAATGTCCCAGAACCACGGCAAATCAGCTGACAATCTGGGAATTATTACCTGAACCACTTTCATTCTCTGCTGCCTTGTGACAAGCTTCCATTGTAAAATCACATTATTAGAAATTGTCTGTTTTACAGAGTGGTTAAAAAGAGAGCGAGAGCGAGAGGGAGAGAGAACACAAGCGTAATTTTTTAGGGCTCACTTAAGCAAACTCAGAATGTAGAGGGCTTTCCCTCTGCCCCCCCTCCAGTAATTGCTATTTAAAGATCATTTGAATGACCTTCTAGTACATCTTAGCCATCTTTTTATTTACTTGTCTGGTAAAACCCAATCCTTCATCAGGCCAAATAGTCAAAGAGATGGAAAATTTAAACCTTTCCAGCTCCTGAAGGAAAGTTTCTCCCAACAGCTGTCTTGCTTTATGAAAGCATGAAGTCAGTACATCCAATCTCATGCTATCAATCACACAGGCTGACATTTCCTGCAAACTGTGTCCACAAGACAAACGGGGAAAGAGAACCTAAAAGGAACAACAAATTGCCAAAAAGCAGATGGAATTATGTGCTCTTGTTTATATTTGGCTGTTCAAATGAGCCTGGTCTAAATGCCTTCCCCTTCAGAATTATAGCACTAAGCAGTCATTTGCATCACTGCTGAAAACACCTGACACTCGTATTAAGAAATATTGGGTTTAATTGCAGTCCATTAAAATGTGGAAATGTCTTCAATGTAGGATTAATGATTTAAGTGAACTGTCGGCTTTTAGAGTATTTTTAGGCCCTCCTCCTGCAGATGCAAACATCCTCTTGCTTCCCCCACCCCTCCCTGAACTTTTGCAAAAAAGGTCTGCCACATGTTTCTCATCTCCTGGCTTTAGGTAAGTAGCATTTAAAATGACTCTGAACATCAAGCATCTATGATTTGTGACTTTCAGAAGAGTGTTTGTGTACACAAAGGGATGTTAAATTGTTGTTTTGACTTTAATCTAAATAATTTTCATTTCCCCTTACAGTGAATATTTTCTACACATACCAAAACAGGATTTTGTTTTTGTCAGTTCTTATACGTGCACAAGTATGAAGTTACACACTGGTTGGAATGCACTGACCGCTAGTACTCGGTTTATGACTTTACTTTCTACACAGTTAGGTTTTGCTCCAGACACAAAACTAGCAGTTGGATTTCAGTTACACTGGCATTTAAGTCCACATGCGTGCACACAGAGCAAAATGAGGGTAACAGCTGTTGTTGTTGACAATTGTAAAATCACAGAAAAAAATACACAATGCACTGAATACTGTAAACACTGTAAATATAGATGCTTTAATTTTTTGCTAAATAAATAAATAAACCTGCTATTTGAGCTGGCGCTCAAGTAAAGTGCATGCAGAAAGGTAGGTTGCAACTGAATTGAAACTTGGCTTAGAGCATGGCTGTCCTTTTGGAAAATATGACCATTCAACATCTTTTAGTATCGTTAAGCCTTTTTCTTCAAGTAAGTGGCAGTGTCACAATTCTACCTCAGTACCCTTAAATAGGGAGCAAAAGAATTTCTGAACATATCTGACCACATTTCTCCTTCACACATTTTGCCATGCTGATTACTGCTGCAAATATCATGCAGCGTTAATGCTAACACCCTTGATCCTGAGCATCCTGACAGCACTGTCTTAGTGCTGTCTGGACTTAGTCCCAACATAACCGACACCAACTTCAGGTTCCTAAATAAAAAGAAATAACGGAAGCTAGAGTGCGCTCCCCAGGTACCCAACAGGACTTGATCCTGTGTGTTGGATGCCTTCAGGGCCATCTTCTTCATCTCTCTGATAGAGGATTATCTCTAATTTCCATCAGTGAGAACATTTTATTTATTTTTTTTAAAGCAACATGTTCTGTGATAAAATGACTGGAGATAAGGCCAAATTTTAAAATAAATAAATAAATACATGATTTTCCCAAAAGTCATACATTTAGGAGAGGCAAAATTAAGACACAAAACAGTAATAATGTTTTGTTTTAAACAGGAATCCTACCCAAACTCAGTCCCAGCTCCAAGAATCTCTAATAAGAATGAGTATCTAGAGAACATTGAAGACTTAGCAAAGTAAGAGAAGTGAAATTTAAGCAGGCAGGGAGGCCATACTTCTTGGAAAGAGAGCCAATAAATCACCATCTCAATGGACTATATTACTGATCAGAGAAAACTTTTACAACAAGAAAAGAAGCAACACAATCCTTTTTAGTTCCCACTGCCCAGTCAACAGGCACTTCACGGACAGAAAGAGGAGAGCACCTCCACAAGACATCTGTGAAGCAACCACCACCATCCTAGCCTTCATCTTTGCAAACAATATGTATAAATACTCAAGCCCTGCAGACAGCCTTTGGCAGAGATGTCTTGCAGACAGCAACCAGTCCTATAGAAAACTACTTTAGCTGCTTTAAGAAAGCTCAGACATCTGGGGTGGTAAAAATCCTATCCTAAAGGAAGACATTTCCTATACATTTCCTATATTTTTACTTCTAAAAGATCCATGCCATCCCAGGGTAATAAAATGCTATATTTTATTAAAATTCTTTACAAAAATACTAAAATGTTCAGGTTGTTTGGCTCTTGTTAGCAGAGAGCAATGCCCACCTACCTTTTCCACGTTTCTGTTTTCAAATATTTCAGCCAAGATCTAGGAGGGGATTAGGGGCTTCCAGATATCCATAGATTTGGAACCAAACCTCAAAGATACTTGAACATGGAAATTTCACTGAAGTCCACTGGCAACCAATTATTACATGTTAACCACTAACTATGCCTGCAAAACCAGGTCTCACGATCTGGGTCTCCATCTGCTGGTGAAGAGAACTACAATCTAAGATCTAGGGCTATTGTATCTCCACAGTTAACAGGCAGTACTCATTTGCATTTATATTTACTAAACATAACAGAGCACTTAACTCTATCCACGAAGATAGGGTAGATGTGATTCCTATTGAATAAAGTTACTTTACAATCCAGGATGTAGTCTGGGCAATGGGTGAAGCCTTACTACCATGAACAGCAACACAAAACTTCAAGTTGCAGGAAGAACAGACTTTTTTTTTTTTTTTAAATGAAAGCATCCTACCTCCAGCAGAAGGCATATATTCACAATTCCAATCAGAAAATAATATTTTGACAAAAGATGCTTGATTACCATGCTGCTACCTGACCCATGCACAGGAGTAGCTGGACAGGCTCACCGCACCTCACCCGTGACTTTCACACTGACTCTACCCAGTGTTTTTGTTCTGACCTGCCGTGCTATATGTGCACCTCTCCAGATAAGTCCTGTCCTTAAAGGATATCCAGCTGGACAGAAAAGATACAAACTAGGGAAGTCAGATAGGCCCACATACAGAGGGAAGACAAACCCTACAGTTTTGTTTTGTTTGTTTTTAGGATTGTTGATTAAATCTTTACTTTCTAACAATATATTTAAAGAAAAAAAAAAAGAGTCAATTAAAAAAAAAGAGACTGTTAAACATGCCTGAACACCTAAATTCCCAGATCAGGTCTTGCAAGCTGATATAAAAAATAACAGATCTGTTTTTGCACCGTATTTGTTATTGCTATGTAATGCCAACAAACACTGACATATAAACCTAATTGCTCTCTGGTGATAACTTCTTTTTTTATCATACACGCACACTCCAGAAGTGTATCTTTAATCCAACAGTCCTTGTTCCTGCAGAAGCAACTGAAGCACGTGGAATTAGAAAACAAGAGGATCTGAAGTAAGAGACAGAATTGCATGAGGAGACAGGTAAGGTGAACAAAATAAAAACAGTAACATAATGTAATATAATAATATGGGAAAGAACACATGACAAAGGCAGAAGCAACCTTCAAACAGTATTTAAAAAAAGTAGTAGATGGGGGGAAAGAAGAAACCACAGAAAAAGATGAAAATTTGAAGTGTATGGCACTGCCAGATGAACAGCCGGTTCAGGTAATGAGAAAGAACAATGAAAGGAAAGAGCAAAGAGCAACGAGGTCTTCAGTTCTGCACACACTCCTTTGGTTTTAATTCGTCTGACTTCTGTGGCCGAAAGCAGTCTGCTCAGCTGGAAACATGCAGATCACAGCCAGCTTTCAAGCAGCTCCTTTTCTGGATTTGTTTTTCACCCGGAGTGTGCTACTGGGGAGGGAGTTTGTCAGCAATACCATACAGGTTGGACTATCACTGATGAACTGGCATACAGATGATATAAAACCAATGAATTCATAGTGATATCATTGCAGTATCACAGTCATCATTCAAATCCACCAGCCACAAAAAACAAGAGTTACATTTTCTGCTAACTACAGAAATCAGGAGTACAAGATGCTTAGAAAGGGAGTGTTTCTGACAGGAATATTGGGGCTAATTAATGACATACTGTAATTAAACACCTTTTTACAGTCTGTGGCCTTAATTCAGCAAAACTGAGCTTCTCTGACCAAAACTATTTGTATAAAGCTGATTTAAATTTTGTTAGTCTCTGAAGCCCAAGGCTGCACACAGACTGCACTCAGTGCATGTGCTGAGCAAAAGGGAGTAATTTCATGAAGAAATAAAGGAGTTCACAGCTCCTGATGCACACTTTTACAGATTAATAGGAAATGTACGCTTAATTCAAAAGAACAAACCCTACTAGAAAAAAAATATGGATATTCTGAAACTTTCTTTTCAGGAAGTCCATTCTTATCTGAATAGTCTGGGTTTCAATAATAGGTGAATAACTTTTTTTTTTTTTAATTACTTAGGTAAGAATCTACAAACTAGCTTATACCATGAAAAACACAAGTTGTTTATGTAGTAAAAAATGTAACGTGATGCATGTAGACAGTATTAATTATAAAACTACACCTTACAGAAAATAGGAAGCAATTTTCAAGACAGAAATCATTTCACAATCCTATCTGAAACCTTCTAGTAACAGGAAAGTATTATTATCCCCACATTGCCTGTGTGTCATAACAGTTCATTCTCAATTCCAGTGCTCTTAGCAAGTTGTTTAGCAGACTGACATTTCAATGCTACACACTGAAACAAACCTACTTTCCTCTATGTCCGTATCTTTAATTCTTTGGGTTTTAAGGATTTTAAGGAAGAAGTTAAAAGGAGATGCCAATATAACTTGCAAAAACACTATAGCCTATGAGAGTCTGCAGAAATTGCACTAGAATCTTTAACTTCAACAGGATGACTGGAAAAACACATGCAACACTCTGCACATATGCAACTGGTTCAATAGATCGGTATTTAAATGACCTGCTAAAGGTATATTGATTTTATCCACACTAAAAGCTCTTCAGATTTACTCTGATTAACTACTTCTTGTAAGTTTATGACCACTTTTTTTTTTTTTTTAACTGAAAGGTACAATGTACTATAATCCACTTTGTGTCACTGACTTGTGAACACGTTTCATGTTAACCGTACGAGAATGTGCTCCAGATTCTAGCCTTAGTATCTGAACTACACAATATTTAGAGTCCCTGTGCTCTTTCTGGATTAACAAACTATGAGAATTATTAAAAAGCATTAAAGGATAATTTGCTTCATTTTGTTGAGTACAATTATTCAAACAATTATGCAAGCATAGGAAGCAATTGCTCATAACTTATTTTTTCAGAAATAAGACCCCAAATTTTCATAAATACCTTCCAATGTAATTGCTGTGAAATCTGAAGAGTAAGAACAGCCACTCTGTAAATACACAGACTTTACAATTTAAATAAATGGTTATTTTTTCCCTACAAAATAGTGTTACCTGATGCCTGAAAGTTTCAGATGGCATCATAATTAGGCTTCAATTGCACAAAGAAAGTAACTACTTTGTACTGGTAATGGCTAAACACTATAATGATTTGTAAATTAAACTGTGCTGTAATTGCTGTAGAGTTATACAGTAAGTGAGAGTATGGTGATATCAGGCTTATAAAACAGGGTGCCATATTCGGTACGAGGCTACTTTAGAAGTTGCAGCTGCCACAGAATGCAGCGTGCATAGCAGCTCTAACCATCACCGCAGTTCTCCACAAACAGCACACATCTCACTGTGCCCCACAGCACTTCATCACCAGCACAATTACCTCTAATCTGCACCAGCACAAAGAAATTCAGAAACCATTAGCCAGGGTGCTAGCAATGAACTTGAGCTCCACAGTGAGAATCCCAGCTACCCTCACTGTTCTGTTCTGCATCCCCATTCCCCAAATAATAGGTGAGGTTCAAACAGACAGGGAAGTTCCTCGGTTGCCAAGTCTGCAGACTAGGACATGGTTAAAACACACAAAGAAAGGACCTGAATAAACCCTTCTCTTGGCCCACTGCTTCTCCAACTTCCTCTGTCTTTTGTTAACCTTAAGGTTAGCAGTGATACATCCTGCTAGCTGACAATATCTCCTTTCTGTTCCTGCACAACCCAGTTCCAACACCTTCCCACCGAAAGCCACACAGCCATGCATGTGGTCAAGTCAAAGCTCTCTTCCTCATGTTCCAGATTACACATTTTGCTCAGCATCTTTCTGTTCCTCAGTTTTCTCCCTTTCTTCCGTAGAAAACCGTACTTTACAATTTTCTGATCCACTTTAGGTCCCACTTTGTGTCTCCCTTGTAGCAATATACCAACACCACTTCATTCCACATTTCCGTTACACTCATATGCCAGCATTTTTTAAACTTTCATCCAACAATCTCTCCATCATCGCTATTGTTCTCAAAAGAAAACATGCCCTCTCTCACATCTTACTCTTCTTCTACTTCAGTTCACCACCAGCAAGGGGATGACTGAACTGGTAATTTTTCACACTCTTATCTTCTTACTGCTCCCCAGGACAGGTTACATTTTCAGCTCCTTTTCTACGTTTCTTTATTCAGCCTGTCATGACAGTCAGCTCTTCTTCAGAACATCCAAAACCCATCCATTTTTTTTCTGTCATCATTATCAAATTCCTATTGTCATGCTGCCCCCACAGCACTGCAGTTTCCTCATTTCCCTTTGCTCAGATTCTTACCTCCTCAGCCTAAGATCCCTTACCTTTAAATACTTCCTACTATAACTACAGGCTGCTGGTTCCTGTCTTTGCTTTTCCAATCTTTCAGTTCTTCCGTTTTGCCTTTGAAATTTCTTCTGGTCCAGTTCCTTACGCATGCTTGTCCAACTTCTCCATTCATATTCCCTGCACAAGTCACGTACCTGGATCTTTTGTCTTCTGTCCATTTTCACAATTCTGTGCCCTGTACAATCATCCTCCATGCCTGGATCACCTTTCCTCCTCTTTCTAAAGACTCCCTTGTTCTGATTCTGACATCATCAACACTGCAAAACCGTGCATGTTCTCAGGAGTTTGCTCTCTTGGCTATGGCTCTCAGTCCGCATTCCCCCCAACTTAATTTGCTAACTGTTTCTTTCTTGACTGTGCTAGCTTTATGATACTGAGTACAGACCGAACCTTTGTTTTGCTTCATTTCAAAACAAAAACAAGCAAACCTTGGTATTATGAACTTGGTAATGCTAACTATACTTATTTTTATTCTGAGCATGCTGAATAATTGGAAGCAAAGAATAAAGAAGGGATATTAAAAATTAAATTACATAAGGAATCAAGTATTTTAAGAAAAAAATGGCTAGCCAGAAAATGATTTAGCTGGAGATGACCTAGAAAACACTGCCACTATTTTGCAAAATTACAGAGGCAGAAGTTCTAATTTACTTAATGGAATACTTGTATTTATCTTTATTAGAATAAGAATCTCTTAGTTGCCTGGTTTTATTCACGAAGTTATTCCACCAAAGCTTATGCATTGTTTAGATTGTCTGGCCTAATCAATGATAATGTCTATAATTAAATCAGAATGCTATCATTCAAACATACTTAATTTGGAATATATTATAGATTTAAAAGTGTAAACAATGACAAGGAAATAGTGAGCTTAATACAGCAATTAGAGAAAGGGTTTCATTAAGGGTCACCCCAGCATATGGATTCCATTTCACAGAAAATATCTGCCAAAGCCACGCAGAAGCCACAGGGGTTATTCTGTTACCACGGAATGTGAGTGCATCTGATCTTACAGTACTACAGGAGAAGGAGAATGTGTAAATACTTGCTCTCTGATGTCAACGGAAAGCTGTCCGCTGAAGCCACCACACATCAGAATAAGAAAGGAGTCATATCACGATGTAAAATTCTTTCAGAAGCGGCAACAGATTCCTCCTGGTTATTGAAAATAGTGCAGTGCATCGGCTGCCTGGCTGTACACCAGTAGTGTCAGGATTACGGGTCAGTACTACTTTTACACTTCCCCAGTTCATATACCCTTTTCCTTCATCTACAGTGCTGGGAAAGCACACATGCTGTTCTCAAGCCACGTACTGTGTGCAATGACAGGGCTGGTTTCTCTGTCATTAGAAGGGACTTCATGACAGTATCTTTCTGTAATTCCACAAATTTTAGATTTCTTTAAATCTAAAAATCCACCAATAAAATGAAGATTGGAGCCAGCTGACACACTATAGGAATGGGCCCTTGGACCTCAGAAATAAAGGAACCTATGAAATTTTTGAAATTCTCTTTTGGGGAGGGATAGTCCACATGTCTGCTAGCAAAACGTTTAGCTTTTTCATTGTTATTGAAACGAACAGGAATAGGGGAGCTATAAAATGACGCAACGTGAGCCTTCTTTATATAGCAACCGATAGCTTTAATGTCAAGACCACTGACCCCAAATCAGCTTTTCTACAATCTCTTCGAGACCGGATTTCAGAATTTGCCTTGTTACAGTCCAAACACCTCCTGCTTAACAGGGAAGAACCCGTTACATGGCGTAGCGATGCCCCGGGCTTTGGGACGAAGCCCTGGCAAACCTCGCTCCCGGCCGCCGCTCTCCAGCGCCCCGCGGTGGGCACGGCGCAGGGCGCGCTCCCGAGCCACCGCCTTGCGGGAGCGCGCCTCGGCCCCCGGGGGTCTGCGGGGACCAGCAAGGCCGAGCCCAGCCCGGACAGTGGCAAGTGGGCAGCCGGAATTAACAGGGGAGGGTGGGATGCATTAAGCAAAACTTGATTTGGTGTTTTAAGTGGAATTGGGATTTGGCCAGTGCTACAATGCTAATGTTTCTTTTCCTTGAAAAAAGACCCTTCTCTCAAGATTGCTAGACCAAAGCTTTGCATTTTATTTGAAAAAGACCCGAGGGTGACTTCACGCTAAGTAATGACATCAGTTCTGTATTCGGCCCCACTCCTGAGAAAAGCCCCGTGCAGGCACAGATTCACCAGCGTCCTGCACCACGGGTACATGCAGCAACACAGGGCTACGGACCCTGTTCCGCCGTGCAGCTCTCACAATTCCCCATGCACAGATTCCCTTGGGTCTGGAACCCCTCATTTCCCACACACGAGGAGCCTAACTGCTGAATTCTCTCTAAGTAGTACTAATATTGGTTTGGAAGAGCACTTAAAATGCGATGATACTAGTTCATTAGAGTTTGTGTTTCCAGGATGTTTTGGGATTAGTGGTTAAAAAAAAAAAAAGTCTCAGAAACAAGCTAGAGCAACTGCTGTGCATTAAAACAGGATGGAAAAAGTTATTCTATTGATGCCAGCTATGTTAGTCCACTAGCTAAATGATTAATGTTGATAATTCCTCTCCAGCAGACTCATTAAACCTGGACTTATTTTTCTTACAGGCCTTTGACATTTCCTACTTTCTTAATATCAGAGGTAATGACAGTGGCGTGATTATATACTTATTCCTTTCCACCTTCAAGCAGTTTTCTTTGGCAAGAGTTACTTTTCAAGCAGAAAACCTGCACACGAGTATTCATTCTTTCCCAAAAACTGTTACAGCTCCATTAGCAACACTAAATGGCAGTGCCTTAGAGGAATGCACAACAACCCCTCTAAAAATTAAATAGTCAAGGTATTCAGAGCAGTACCATGAGAAAGATATTTTCTACAGAACTGCAATTCATAATGGTAAAGGGGTTTCTGCCCCCTCCCCCCACGTTTCTTTCAGATCCTGTTGTCAAAAAATGTCCAAGTTAAACAAAGAAGAAATTACAGAATGAATCTGGAGCTTAGCCTTGAAGAATTAGGTTTCACTCTAATTGAGATCATACGCTGCATGTGCAGTTTTGGCACATAAGCCATATTAATCAGAAACTCTTTAATCGTGGATAATTTCTCCTGTGTGTGCCAGATCGGGCATTCTGCTGCTGGCCCAGCTTCTAAGTCTGTTTAAGAGTCCACCTTTGACTTCATAAACACCCGCTTACAAAATTGGGGTCAACTTCCTCCTATAAAGGTATGTTACGCTGGCGCTAAAAAAATTCCCTTAATGATTAAATTGCATCTCATATGGAAATAAAAATGTGCAGATTCCAAAGGAGTGACTATTTCTAGTGACTACAATTTGTGTTGGAAGTAGCCCTCACTCAAACCCGTCTATGAAGTACACAACAGATGAAAACCAGGGAAGATGATCCAATAGCCACAATATGAAATTTGATGACTGCATCGAGCATCATTTAATCGACTGTTATTATACTACTGCAGAGATCCAAGTCCAAAAAGAGTAAACAGAATGCAAAAATGCTTCTTGCATTCAATTTAAGATTTAATGGGCAGAGTGAATAACATGCCAGTATCTACCGGATTTTCATACCTTTGCTATAGGGATGAAGACAGAACTAGCAAAGCAGACAATGAAGTGCCCCACACGCATGGATGAAACCCTATTTCTGCCAGATTAAACTAAATTATGAATTTTGATTCATGCCAACTTCAATGGAGCCCATAACCTTGGTCCAAACGGTTGGCTGTTTGCAAGAAATCAAAATTAACTGCATTCCTCCTACTGAAAAATACTATCGCACACATCACTCATGCCTTTTATTAGGCTGTCAGTATACTTAAAACTTTAATAGTCACAACGCATACATAGAACCATAAAACCTAGCTTAGATTTGTCCTAATGCATAAGCAACCTTTTATAATAAATAGATCTTTCCATACGTTTCTGCACCTGTAGGTTCAAAATGAGCTTTTGTCCCCAGTGTTACATTTTATATTTAAGCTACTCAACAGTATGACACCCATGAAAGATAAAATTACTATTCCAGAATTGCCCTTATATGAATTTTAAAGTAATAAAGCAAAACCAACTGCAGCACAACATATAAACTTTTAAAAAGAAAAGAAAAAAAATTAAGGGAACCCTCTCTCTACCCAAGCATACCACTTCTATGAAACATCACACACACTGCACTAATGTCCATAATTTATTCTAGTGGTGACTGCTAGACTTTCCATTATAAAATTTCCAGTTTCAGACACCCCTCCTTGTTTCTACAACTTTGTATTAACTAGCTCCAGCCTGCCTCATGCACCTCGTGTCTCTCTACTCCCACACTTCTCTATAGCAAATTTTTGTGTTCCCTTTCCTTCTTCACACATTATTATCCACCTTCCTCTCTGTATTTCATATAAGAAGGCTGTTCCAAATGTTCTCTTTTCACCTAACTCAAGGATTTTTCTAATCCGCCAAAGTTTATCCTTTCCTTCTTTGCCATATAAATTAGAATTTGCTTCCTTTCCCCTCTCAAATTTGTTTTATTACAGGTATATTCTGTTTCTCAAGGAGAAATTGAAGTTCTCCATGTCCTTGGCTCAGAAATCAAGAGCTGCAAGCTACCTGCACAAGAGCAGAAGAACAGATAAAACCAAGAGCTTTAGCTCC
Source organism: Anser anser (assembly GCF_964211835.1). Classification (NCBI taxonomy): domain Eukaryota; kingdom Metazoa; phylum Chordata; class Aves; order Anseriformes; family Anatidae; genus Anser; species Anser anser. Next base: position 4,252,698 of record NC_139733.1, read on the forward strand.
CACAGTCTCTCCGGATGCTTTAGTCGTGCCTTTTCTTATTGATGTTTTTCAGAAAGAGATAGTTCTCTGTCTCTTCTGGGTTTGGGATTTTTGTTTCTTTGTTTTTATTTCAACCTTTTCATTGCACAACATTTTCAGCAAGGAGGAAAAATCAATCATAGGAGTACACTGGGAATTCAAAAGTTACCTCTAGACAGAGGAGCTGCCTTCTTTGGAGCCAAGAGACCTGTATCACAGAAAAAGACAAAGAGGGAACAAGAGAAACATAAGGAATTTCTCTAATACTATCCACTTATTTTTGCTAGCTGTTTTCTTGTCTTTATTTAGCTCTAATTTTCAGGTGATTTCCACAGGCATTTAGCACATGCATAGTACTGCTCCTTGTCAGGTTTATTATGCGTTTCAACAAGAGACACAGACCAATGGCACATGCTTATAAAAAATAAGCAAACTTTTGGTATAATGACAGTTGTGGTTTAACCTAGCAGGCAGCTAAAGACCACACAGCCATTCAACTCATTTCCACCTCCCACCCCCACCCCCGAAGGACAGAATTGAAAAGTGCAAGAGCTTGTTGGTTGAGATAAGGACAGTTTAATAAGAAAGAAAAAAGGGAAAGAGAAAAGAAAAAAATAGCAACAACAACAAAAAAGAATAAAAAAGCAAGTGGTGCACAACTCAATTGCTCACCAGCAGCCGATGGATGCCCATCCCATCCCTAAGCAATGGCAGATCCCCCCCCTTGCCGACTCCCCACAGTTTTACTGCTCAGCACGATGCCACATGGCATGGAATAGCCCTTTGGCCAGTCTGGGCCAACTGCCCTGGTGCCGTCCCCTTCCAGCTCCTTGTGCACCCCCCAGCCTCCTCACTTGCAGGTGGTATGAGAAGCCAAAAGCCCTCAAATTAGTGTAAGCATTGCTCAGCAACAACCAAAAATCAGTGTGTTATCAACATTTTTCTCATCCTGAATCCCCCAAATAGCACCATACGAGCTACTACGAAGAAAATTAACTCTATTCCAGCCAAAACCAGGACAATGATTTATGAAAACTCCAAATACATATTACATTCTAAAAGGATTTCCAATGATCACATCTTTCTTCCAATTTATATCGCGTTACCTTAAAAGAAATGCAGCAAAATTAAACTCTCACAAGCACCATGAGATGGATAAAACCCACCTCAGGTATTTCAGTCATTCTCCCACACCGTCTCCTGAGAAAGCAAAACATAACAACACAAATAGGAAAATGCTTCTTTTTATAAACGTGGAATACTGTAAACTTTTGAGAAAAAATCCAGTGGTATGGAAAAATGGGAATTAAAGCTTCAATTTTACCATGAGACTTCCTATTAAAACTAAGTCTCTGTCAGACTTTTTCTGGAGACCACTCTCTCAGGAAGCTGATTTTCCTCCAAGATAACAAAAACAAAAACAAAGAGACTACTAGGGCTGCTACCAGCGAGTTTCAGTCAGTCACGAGTGATAAAGCAGTAACAATTCTTGCATTTTATGAACACAGCTACATTTTCTTAAATCTACTCTTTTTTTTAAAACTAATTGCATTTCTGTCTGAAGCAAAATTCTTATGATGGCTACATGGAGAAACAAGGAGAATTAGAACTCCTACATACTAAGGAGATTACCACAAAAAATAAAAATAAAAATAAGAAAAAATCTCTAAACATCTGAAAGTTTCAACATCTTCCAGTGGAAGACAGGCTGTGAAGCAACTACCAGAGGCTTTTGTGGTCCTTGCTTGGAATGCAAGAAATTCTGAGTAAAGAGTGCAGGGTTTTCATGCTCTCTTAATGCATTTCTTGATGGCAGCAGCCTCCAACTGGAAATAAGTAAGTCTGCTGTTCCAGACAGTTCAAATGTTTCCACAAGGAAATGTGAAAGGAATGAAAATGAAAAAAAAAAAACAACAACAACAACAAAAAAACCTTAAGGATGGCAGAGGTTAGAGGGAGAACCGCCACAGAATCTGCTCGGCCAGGTAACCTGAAAAGAGTGCCTTCACGTTCTGCATGGTCCAATTGCCAACAACTGAGAACACTCTCACAGGTAATCGCTGAGTAGTAATACCATGGCATATAGAGCTGGAGCAGAAAATATATTCGGTTACTCTTAAAAGCAAAGTCAGGACTCAAAATTAAAACTAAATTACCTCATCTTCGTAAGTTCCTGCCCGTCAGCCAACTCATGGTGTCTGTCTATACACACACGCACTCTTGGCCTGCAGGAAAGGTAAGGCAACTGAACACAAAATCTGAATTAGAGAGTTAGTTCTCTGAATAGCATCAGGTTTTGCTATGGGCCAAGAACATGAAGACTGATGAGTACCATAGATCATCTGAAACTTAATTTGTTAAGTCACAGTAATTTTATTACAAGTTGCAAACATGAAACTTCCGTGCCTTTGTGCAGCCTGGTTGGTTTGGTTGCTGTTGGTTTGAGGTTTTTTGTTTTGTTTTCTAGAGCCAAGAAAAGAGATTCTACGTACCTTTGACAGATGCATAATTTAGTTTTTAAGTCAGGCCAAGAATCAGGTAGGACTTTAACCACTATCTTTAATAAAATAAACTGCATTCAGGCCAGCTTAATGCTGTAGTGAAGTTCAGGCTTCAGTAAAAAGCTTGGGAATGGGTTAGGGAGATATCTGACTATGAACAGAGAAGTTTCATAACTGTTGGGAACTGCTGTAGAGTACAAGCTTACGTTATGACTATTGAAGTCTATTTTGCATATTCACAAACTCAGTTTCTGCTTTTTTTCTTCACTTTCAATCTTTATATCTCATTTATTCCAGAATAGTTTCACCATGACACTGCCCCTTGTTAAAGTCTATTGTAAACATGATGCTTTTTCTGAATTTGTAGAAATTCACTGTGTAAATAACAACAAAATTCAGTCCATAAACTATCTTATCTAGGGAAAAATGTCTTCTTGCATTGGATCAGCTAATGAGAAAGGGTAACACAAACTGCTTTTTTGTTTTTGAATGGGAAGCAGAGAATTGGAAACTATGGGCCACCTCACCAGATACAACCCATGGAAAATTTGGATCTTTAAATCTAAAATCTTTAGATCTGCCTTTCAAACTATCATGGCTTTTTCTTATCTGTATATCTAAGTGTAATAGGAAAAGCGTGTAACATCACTGATTTATGGTAAAATTGACTGTGTGTCAGTACTAGTTATCTTACTATCTCTTTTAGTAACACTTAGCAAAAATGATAATGTAAACCTCCAAAGCATAACAGCACGCCAACTATTGGCCATCAAACTTTAGAGTCATATTTCAAAGCTCATCATTTGGAGTCAAAGAGAAACTAGTTGCAGACAGCTGTGCTCATTAGTGATTTCTGAATATTTAATACAAGTAAAAGATAAAGGCTGAAATCTTTGACTTATTGAAGTCCGGGGAAGTTCTACCACTAATTTCAGCAGGGCCAAGGTATCACTGAAGGCATTAGGGAAGTCTCTATCAATAGATGTAAACCAGTGAAAATGTGTCCTCTGAAAGAATGTTAGCTTCCAAGTCTCCTGTCAGATAATGGCACCATTCACCAGCAAGAATGACATGTTTAATCTGATGGATTGAACATCCTTTAATCCTTCCAGCTATCCATTAAATTGTTTATTCTCAGTGTAAATTGTTCCAGCCATAAATTTACACCAGCTAAAGTGCCTATCATTCTGGTTTATGCTCAGCCACAACCACAACCACAATTTTTGTATTTTCTAACACACATCTACAGATTTTCAAAGTAAGCTCGTACTGTCTAAACTTTAAATCCTAAGGCAAGCCAAATTAAAGCTGCATTTTCCAATGAGAGTATTCCAACGTTAAGGAAATACAATCTGTTTTTAAAAGGCACACTTCTTATATTGCACCCCAAATGCTTGTGTCCTGGAGTCTCCAGATTGGAGGAGCAGCCAAAAATCTCTTTGTAAATGCTTGTATTTTTATTGCTCTGGGCTCATGCTAGCGTTCACTAAAGTTAGCATTGATTCTTGACCAAATTATCTGGGGAGGATTTACAATGCAGCCACCTTAATAGTGTCTGTTATAAGGTGAGAGAAAGGAAAACATATTTCCATAGCACAAACTACTGGAGAGTTTTGTGGAGCAGTTGAAGGACTGGGCATGTTCTTCTTAACTTCCTCCATCCAATCACAGTTAACCTTTTTCTTTTGAGAGTATGGAATTTTTGTATGCCCCATAAAACACAAATTTTACTGGGGAGTGAGGGGCAGGGGGTTACATACCCCTACTAAAGTCAGGGCATTAGCTCTCCCTACTGGCATCAAGATTTCAGCTCTGTTATTCTGAGTGGTACACAATAACAATTTTATATCAAATTTCTACATATCTATTACTCCATGTACTTCTCAGAAATTTCAGTGTGTTTGTGATGCTGACTAGAAGTAAAGCAAACTGGAGCGTTAATAGCAAACCACATCACCTTCCTTTTCTCTGAGATAAAACACGCATAAGAAACAGCAGTGACAAGCACCCTAAATTCACCACACATTTTGAGGCCAGTCTCTGATGCCTCAAGTCCTCTGTCACAGTTTGCCAAAGGACATGACGTTTCTTCAGTGGCAGACTCAAAAGCACAGTAAGCTTGCTGATCAGTTCACATACACAATCCACCACTTGGTGCATTATATCCTTGCATGATAACTATACCACAGACAGCACGAGCCAACTACAGTTACCAACTCGGACAGCAACTCTATCCCAACTATAGACTAAACTTTTATGGCACAAATCCCAGATTCAGCTCCTGGCAGCTGATAATGGCAGAAGATCTGTGCAAAACCTGGGCAGCAGAAAGCCCAAGTGTCCTTTAAGTTCTGCTCCTTATTTGCTTTTCTTCTTGTGCCTCACTCACCCAGCACCTTGTTTCCCGGTTTCCCGTCACCAAACAGCCTGTAAGATTTACAGTGTCTACCAGGCAGAGCACTACTGTGTCTAAAGTTTTTTTTGTTAAAGGCAGCAATGCTTTGCAATCTTGACTGTCTGGAAGGTACTGGGGTTACAGCAGCCGTAAGAGGAAACAGAACTTTGTGGGTTAATGATGATTATCACTAAAATATTCAGCACAGTAGCTGCAAAATGCTCATCCCAGTGCCAGCTCTTTGTATTAAAGCATACTTTTGTCAGTAAATTTGTTTTGCAAGTGTGCCGGCACTTCTCAGCTCAAAACTACACTAATGAAAGGTAGAGGTGTATTTTGTTATAACTCAAAATGTGAGTTAGATTTTAAATTTATGTGGAAATGAAGCTATTACTTCATATGGAGGCTTACTTCATGGATTTTCTTTTTTTTTCATACAGAGTTCTGATTTTTAGTCCTTTTATTTCCAATATTGACACAAAGTGAGGATTAGGAATTAAATTAGGAAAAGAATTGTGTTACATCACTTTATACCATTCCAGGATTAGTTGCATTTCAGATTTTTTTTTCCTTTTTATGAAATGGTTCTTTCTTTGGGAACATGTTTTGACAGAGCAACAGGAATCACACCTTCCTTACTATTTATAATTTCTACTAATGTGCAGCCTAGCAATCCAGTTAAGGCCAATTTATTTTCCTACCACACTTCCATTATTTGATAGAGAAGTAATTTTTTTTGTTTAATAAAGACTTGATTATTTTCTGGTTTTGGGATATGTCTTTTTAAAATATACTGACACATTATGCAAGGCTTTGGAAAGAAAACATTACTCTGAGACACAGTTTTAGCAAAGCCTATAATTTTCTATATCCCTTTTCCCTCAATTCTCTTTAAAAAAGCAGTGAAGATGTTTACATTTAAATTTGATCTTCCTTTAGGATTTTTCCAACTCCACCTTTATTAACTCCTTCCTAAAAGTAGGATACCTCTATCTGTAAGATATCACACAGCTCTTTTTTTGCAAGAGAACCACAGAGCTAGGAAAGTAAATTTGACTTTAAAATTTTCAGTTTTCAAACAAACACCAAGAGGAGCAAAATAAAAGTGGCACCTTAAAGTTGAAACTAGTCTAAAACATCATCTGCTGTTTAAAATTCTGATTCTGCAAATGGACATACATGTGCTTAACAATGAGACCGTTACCATTTTCGGAGACAACAAAAATTCTCAAACTCCTACTGACTTAAAAAAAAAAAAAAGCCTAATCCAAATAATTTAAATGCTCAAGGTGGTGACAGTAATGGCACAATAGTACTGCCTTATTTCAATTTATGCATTTGAAACAAATGAAAACATTAGTCCTTACAGATCAAGGTTCAGTACATGCCAGAGCATTTGGTGTAATTCAAATATAGCTATTAACACCTCTGTAGAACAAGTATTCATATTCAAAAATAATCGCCTACTAGACTCATTTCCCACTGTATTAAATAACCACAACTACACTGTGTCTTTAACACATTAAAAAAAAAAAAACCCTTAATCCCTAATTTTTGTTATCTCATCATTGTGGCCTTCTGGCATGTTATCAAATGACAGAGATATCCTGGTTAATGCAGTGGATTGCTTCTAACCAGATGTAGCTTTCATGTCACATGCACACAACAAAAAGCTTCCAAAAATATTTGATTTAAATAAATTTGCAAAACTGACAAATTATACAACTTTTTTTTTTTTTAAACATCTCTTTTGAGTAGTAAAAGCAGTTCAAATGAATTTGGGGAGTGAACACATATTTTAAAGCACAGTGTTCCAAGTTTCTGTTTTATCACTGGCTATGCAAGAGTTCACCTGGAACACATACAGCCATTTTGACATACAACACTAATCTTTTGGGCTATAGAGCAAGCAAAAGTAGACAGTAAATTAGGAAGTGTCTTTCCCATCCTATTTTTTCTTTCAGATATTGCATATTTTTGCTGTCAAAGTTATCAAATTGCTTTTCTGATACTGACATGATTATAAATAGCAATGTACAGTGTAGATATATATATATAAGAATAACATATATAATATACATTAAGTATACATATTAACATATATAATATACATTAAGTATACATATAGTAATTCTATAGTAGAATTACCAATGTACTCGTGTGACAAGCTGCATATTTAATCTGAAGAACTTTTAAAGACAAACTGGGAGAAACATTAGGCATTAGGATTAGCAATAAAGATGGCAACAGCTGCTAAAATCCCCAACAAGGACTATCTGCATAAGAAAACAGGATGCTAGAAGAAAAGCCTATTACTGGATCTACTCACTTCAATGTTTTCTGGTGGTTTTTGTTTGCTTGTTCAACTCATTTTATACATAATGTTCATTCTTTTTATTAGCCCAGCCAATGATGCACAGAAATGATGTCTAGAAATTTTTCAGAATGTCTCATTCAGGTTGGCACCCGTGGAAGTCCTGGCCTTGAGGAAACTCAAAAATGCAAAATGAATTGTAGTCAGACCTGCTAGTTTGTCCAGTCAGGGGACAGAAACATGACAAACCAGGAACCATCAGATCTTTTTACCTCCACAATCTGAAATCCAAAAATTAATTAGTGCTCCAGCAAATCTGGAGCCTGAATTGACGAAGAGTTTGGACATTTCATTGGACTCACACTAGGTTTCCAGTGCATGTTCACATCAGTTGTTGCACATAGCCATACTGAGAAAGAAATGTCACTGTAGTGAAACCAGATCTTTTTACAGTAGTATGATCTTACAGTTCTGGGCAGACTTCCAAGGCTTCGGAGTACTGATTTGGTTGGGAAATGTTTCCAAAAATCAGAAGCTTATCCAAAACTCACCCAGGTCACTGTATGACTGGGACAGAGATGTTTGCCATTACAACCACAGCTCTTGGGCCTCTGGTACCTGGTGCCATGGTGCAATAACAGCAGTGCTCCACCTGACCGTGTATTTGCAGTTCCAGACATTCAAAACAACATTAACACGAGGAAGTTTACCACAAAGTTGATAGCATCTGTGAATTATCCTTTCTGCAAAGTCTTTTCCACAAGGCTAGATCATGAATTACAAGCACATAGTGCTAGACCACTGTATGTCACAAAAGGGGCTGGATGGGGAGCTCACATTTCTGAGTAACTTCATATAGTGGACAGTTTTAAGATTCACATGGTGCTTACTTGTGCAGATGTCTGTGATTCTATACAGAGAGAGACGCACAATACTAACAGATTATACCTCACTGCTGACCCCTCTAAGGGTAAATACAAATATCAACCAAGAGCAAGGACCTCCAGAACTCTAGCCACCCTCTGTGGTTTTTTGGTTTCAGATCTCTGCTTTCTATTTAGAATCATGGAATATCCCGAGTTGGAAGGGACCCATAAAGATCATCGAGTCCAACTCCTGGCACCGCACAGGTCTACCGAAAATTTTAGACCATGTGACTCAGTGCACAGTCCAAATGCTTCTTAAATTCAGACAGGCTTGGTGCAGTGACTACTTCACTGGGGAGCCTGTTCCAGTGTGTGACCACCCTCTCAGTGAAGAACCTCTTCCTGATGTCCAGCCTAAACTTCCCCTGCCTCAGCCTGACATCATTGCCACGGGTCCTATCACTGGTGATTATTTCTCCCCAGGTCACAGTCCCCCCTGCATAGTACAGGTCAGCTGAACTACTACCCTACCTCTGAAAACACAGAAGAAACAAAGCTGCTAATCATCAGTTAAAATACAGCACAAAAGTCACAGGTTAAACAACAAAGCGTATCCCAAGTGGGACGGTAGTACACGATGAAAAGGATAGTGGCACACATGTATCCTCACTGGATATGTTTCAGCTAGTAGAGAAATAAAACCTGAGCCTAAGACTTGTAAGTTCAGACATGCTTGCTAGCAGGGCTTTGCATGTTTTCGAGACTACTTCAAGAGTCTGCTTACGGACGAAAACAAAATATTTATTACTGCGCAGTGAAGCTCACATCCAGAAGATGAACAAATATTTCATCCAAAGAGTTTATTAGTTTAGTAGATAGTTCTGCAAACACACCAAGAAGTCCTGCATGCAGATCCCCCCCTTTTTTTTTTTTTAAGACTTTTTTTCACTCTTTCCTGTGTATAACACCTCAGATAAATCCACATACCAAGCTAAATTGGAGATGGACCTAGAATAAATCTACATAACTGTTGGAAACAATCAACTCCTGACTATAACTGCCAAAGCATTCAAGAGCTCTACTAAGTAGTTCTGGGTGTTACTGAACTTTTGTAGAAAACATTTTGATGCATCCAGATTGCTTAGCTCACTCTAGATAAATTCAGAGCTGCACAATTTTGCCAGTGCACTGCTTTTACTTCAGTGGGACACACTGGCATACCCACTAACTAATTCAAATTCTAAAGTGACATTGGCTCCTTTGAACAAAGCAAAAGGATTATTTGTATTTCAGATGCTTTCCATATTTCAATGAAGCAATACCCCACAGCAAAAAATATATCTCAGCATGAGCATGAGAAGTGAGGAGAGAGCATTGTTGTACACTAAGCTACGCTGAGCACTGCTTTATGGTTGTTAGCTAAGCACGCGTCAACTGATTTTTAAAACACTGATATTTTACAAAAAATATATATATTTGTAAAGAAATACTATCTGCCTACCTATTACAAACTTCTGTGTAGGATATCATACAGTTATTTCAGGAACCCTTATTGCAGTGACTGCTGTTTATCTATACCACCTCTTTGGGGCAGATTCAGCAGCTGGCCCAATTGAGAGGATGGACCGCTGTGGCCCCTTGGCTGCTGGAGCAGGGTGTCTATCCATTTCTTCTCTATTTTCCATTTATCTATTTGTTCTATTTATCTTCATACTTCAGTAAGCTATAATTGCATTTTAGCTTATATGTATGTTTATAGCAGGGGTTGGGTTCATTGTGGCTGGCATGTGAAAAGGACAGAGCTCAATTTTAGCATTGGAAGAAAGATTTTAGCACTGGAAGAAAAGAAATGAAAGCGTATGATTCAGATACAATTGAGTTTTATTTTTTTCTTAAAGCAGTCCATGGTTCAGCTGAGGTTATAAGCAGTATAGCCTCATACGGTGTAAGAATTAAGCCTAAATGCAACTGTATATTTATTCTTTGCATCTCATCTCAGATTTTGTTTTAAAGTCCATGTAAATTCCCTTTCCCTCCTCCAGTTGCTGAGACCCTCCACTAACTGCCATAGGGCTTCTCACTTCCTCCAAGTCTAATAATTACAACACATACATGCCTAGGTTTGTTTGCTCTGCTAATTAATTTAATTTTACCTGATCACTGCCAAATCAAATGCCATTTTTGCTCACACAAAGTTAAAAAGATGGCACAAAGGAAAGAGTAATGAAACTGTTCTACTCATATTGGTTTTGCATCTTACATAAGGTTTATATTCTTGCAGAGTTTTGCACGTTTAGAAGTGATCTGACTTTGAAATTATCTCAAAACAAGGCTCTTTCAACACAGTTTGAAATAGAAGTGAAAAATCATTGAAGCAATTTGTTCTTTGATTGAAGGGAAACATTTCTGAAATCGTATTGTTAACAAGAAATGACTCAGAGAACATTCCTAAACATTTGGGAAGGAGGACTGGGGAATTTATTTCACGTTTACCGGACACTTCAATGATTATTCAGCACAGGCAGTATTTAAAGAGCAGAAAAACAAAAGCAGTAAATCATCTCCACTGTGACTGGCACTGTTCAGCAGACTAGATCAATTCTTGGAAAGACAGTAAGGCTTACAAACTCAGTTGTACAGCCTTGGAGCTAAGAATGATTTATGAAGAGAGCCTGCAAGCCACCTACTTCTGGTGCTTTCAGTATGAACACTAGAGAATAAAGAATTAATTCCAAAACCACAGCATCATGTTTACACACAGAATACTGCTCATGTCACGTTCAGGAGACTAGCTTCAAATTGCTTCATCACCATCACATATACAATTTGGGGGTTTAATTTAACTTGCAATATGCATATGCACTCTCCTGTACATCTCAGAAAAAAAAAAAACCAGCTGCTGTGCTAACATGGAAGCAAAGCATACTTGTCCCAAATGTATGAAATATAATTCATTATTACAAACAAATGTTCTCCTCTTCCCTTTTCTTGGCAGAATGCATCCAAGCACCTGGAGAGCTGGTGCTCCTGCTTTCTACCTAACTGTTGTGGTGGAGCACGGGCACTGGAGAATCACACACTGCCTCTGCCTTTTTGTTATGTTCCAGTAGTAACCCAGGTTTTCATGGATTTCTGTAGTAGTTCAATGAACTTGCCCTCCAGACAAAATGATGCCCAATCTGGCCTTGTAATTTTCATCATTTCAGGAATTGTATCACTGTAAAAGGTCAGTTCTCACACACTAATCTTTTAAACAGTTCCCTGAGGCATTAATATTTCTTGTGGGCTGTTAAATACTTGGAACACAACCCAACATATGGTCATTAGTAACAGGTGATGACCAGATATGCCTGGGGACATAAAAGTTCCCATACTATCCTCCAGAAAATACTGTACTGTGAATTAAGTAGTCAGTACTATTAGCAGTGCTTTCTCTCAGGATTTTTTTGTCCTTTGCATATTTCCCTCTAAGCTCCAAAGAGTGATTACCGGGGATAAATTGAATTCAAATCCATATTTTGTTCAGAAAGCTTACTATGTTTGATGACTATGAGAATAATAGTACTGTTCTCAGTATTAGTGTACCTACTCTTAAAATATAATTAATATATTTAAACATAAATATAAAAAATATACACAAATATAAAATTATGCAAATATACAAATATATAAAACCAAAGTCTTGTCAAAATACAACTGAAAACTGGAAAACCAAAACAACACTATTTTAACATTTGTGTCTTCATATAGTAATTAAAACTATAGTAAGAATATGTAAGACATTTTAAAGCACAAGGAAAATAATTCCACATTCATTTAAAGCAAGCAGTTCACAGTAATGACTGTCATATTTACTTATTCTAAAGTGAAGCAAGATAGATTTTTGTCTTGCATGGATAAAAATAAAGCCCTATATATTTCATCTTGCATTCACACAAAGTGACATCTTTTTAAAACTGAGGTGATATTTTCCTATTATATTACTGATAATGTCTGCAAAATAAACTTGTTAAATAAAAACCGCTTGTTTCTGTAAGTTAATAATAAACATGAGATGATTTAGAAATCTTCTTTTATTCCAGTATGGAAACTTGGCTTTTTTATTATTATTATTATTATTTATTAATTTATTAACTGAAAAGCACCTTAATATTCGTAAAGTGGTAATCAGCTTTTACAAGGGTCCAGATACCGGTTCTATACTGAAAGAGGATTCTTTAAGTGAGATAAAATAGGAGGAATATCAAATAAGTAGTTATAGGCACTATCAAGTTAATTTACTTGATAAGAGCATCTTCAATTACCTCAAAACTGCCACTGGGGCAATTTAGATTGCCGCTGAGGATTAAAAGCTGCCTAGATGAATGTGTATCTTCCTGCAGATTGACAAGATTTGTCGGCATCTTGTGGAAAAACAAGATATACAAGGAGGAAGCTGGAGACATGGCACCGTGATGATCCAGAAATTCAGATCCCACCTGAAAGAGGTAAGGGACATGTTATTACTTCTTCTGGTAGTCAATAACAGCAGACAAATTAATAGATTCCTTGGTTCCATGCAGAAGGACAAGAAATGATCCAATTTTCTGACAAAGTCCTTCCACTAAGGCAAAGGAGCCTCATCTGGTGCAATTTTTACACAGATTTCTCTCCCCCTTTTTTTTTTTTTTTTCCACTGCTCAGACCTACATCTCTAAACAAGGTGCAAAGTATTACAACTAAGCCTAAGGGTGCATGGGGACTCTTAGTTCTCGGTGTCTGAGGGTAATGCTCCAATAACACAAACTTAATAAATCGTAAGGCAATCTTTCCTAAATTCAGGTGCTCTTGATGACACAGGTCCATATGGCAGCCCATGCACCATCCCTCGCTTGAGGCAGCTTAAGAATCCAAACAATGATCTCATTGACCACAGAAGGGAAGAAGTCTGACTCTCTCATTCACACCAATTAAGAAGAGGTCTCATGAGAACCTGGGTCTGATTTCACAAGTCTTCTGCACTCAGAACTTCAGCTGAAATCAAGGGTAGCTAAGGTAACTCAGCGTTTTTATGTATAGTTTTCCTGTAAAAATTTATAGCAACTATTGCCTTGCATCTCTCCTCATGTTTCCCAATATGTTTTTACACTCCCAGAACAACAACAGACAAAAACCAAACAAACAAAAAGTCAAACACTTTTTTTTTTCTTCTTTTTTTTCCCCTTTTTGGGAATCTTCTTCATGGTATCTCAAGTGACAAGAACATTGCAAAAGAAATACTTTTTATTTATATGAAAGCTACTTAAATGCATCCACAATTTTGAACAATGGGATAAACTGGAAAAGAATGATTCTGAAAATGAAAAAAGAATGTTGCATGTATTTCATTGACTGTTAATCCTAGCAGTTTGGTGTGAAATACCATCCTGATACAAAACTTAGCTCCTCCTGTTTATATCTTGTTGTTTTTGTTTGGTTGGTTTGGGTGTTTTTGATTGTTTTGGTGGTGGTGGTCAGTTGGTCATTTTTAAAGAGCTACCTACAGGTATCTCAGAAGTAGAATTTAGGTGAATTCTTCTGCTTTCTTTGGTAAAACTTACTCTGAATTTTTCTTGTCTTTATTATTTCTGAGGTTTCTGTCATTCTCACTGTCATCATGCTCTGTTCTCCCTGAGCACTGACTGCAGAACTGCAGCTGTTCTGCAGGTAGGACACAGTCTCTGCAAAAAATTAGAATAGTCCTATTCTTACAACAAGCCTGAATAACACCCATAATTGCCCGTGAAATTATTCCCTTATCACAAGAAACAAGTTCCTCAGGATCTTTAAACATCGTTCCTTAAACTGTTAAAAGTTTCATTAATATTATTAATATTAGAGCATCAGATCATGTACAGACTCAGATAACTTACAGAGCAGCAACTGAAGACTAACGCTAGATAACCCTCTGTACAGAAACATCCATATGTATGCTAGGGAACCAGAAGAGAGAAGCCCCGAGCTGCCAGTGCAAACCCCCAGATGCACTTCTGCCCTGTGAGAAGGTCACAATTCACAGCCACTCGGCTGTAACACAAATAGCTTTGCCTCAGCGTAGCAACTGAAGTGAATGAAAGAGTCTGTGTATGTGTGGGGAACATAAATGTGATATTAATTATTAATTTTGACAAGTCTGAATACCTTAATAATGTATTATTTTAAGCTGCAGGCTTTTTAAAAAGCCATTGAGGCTAAAACAAGCTGACTTTGCGGCTTGGACTCTCATTCCTCAGCGTATACCAAAACTCACTGTGACAACAAAATGGGTTGTGACAGACTTTGGCGAGAGCGATCTTGTTTTGTATATTTAATAAAGGGTTGATAAATACAATGTTTAAAGTGCAAGGTTTGGAATATATCAGCCAGAAAACATTACAAGTTAACCAACCTGTCAAGACACACAGGGCGCTTTAAATTAATACTTGCACAAACTGACTCATTTGTTGACTCCCTCCTACTTCAGTACTTTTTAGTAGCATGATACAGGTGCAGGTCACGGTATTTCTTTAATAAAAAATGTAGTATTTGTGCAGCAAAATGTACCAGGTGCTAATGCTACCTGATTCTACAAACCTCAACAGGTGGGAACTATGTTAGATTTCTACCAAGTATTTAAGTGGAACTTACTGGGCAATTTACGATACAAATTTCAGAAGCAATCAGGGAACCATCACTTTTGACACCACCTGCAAGTAACACTTTAAAGCACTTCCTGCCTAAAAATCCCAGAGCATTTTACATGTTAATCAGAGAAAAAAACATAACCTTCCCACAAGTTATGTATTACTATCTCGAGAAGCAGATTTGAGAAATAGAGGATTCAGCACAAAAAAGTTCTCCAATACTCCCTCTCACAGTGCAATTCATTGTAATCGCCCTGCAAGATCAGCTTTTTAGGTAAAACCATAGGCTTTACCTGAAACTGGCAGGGACCTGAAAGTCAAGAGCTACATATGGCACTGAAGTAATAATGGACATATTTTAAAACTGAAATCAAGTTGTTTTCTTCCTTTCATCCTATACAACCATAGAAAGTTTGGCAAATTTGATTAATCACACTTATTCATGTTATAATTTTTAATATCATCATGTCACCACAGATGAACTAAGAAGCTCTCATCTCCAAGAACTGAGACAATATTGCCTGTTATCTTTAAGTGCCATAGTAATTAGTTGTGGGTTTTGTGTTTTTTTGTTTGGTTGGTTGGTTTTGGTTTTAGTTTAAGTTATTTATACAGTGAACCTGCGACTGAAGTTTCTAACCTTCAGAACTGCAGAGTGAACAGTAAGAGTACAAGAGACGCTTTAAAAACACAGCCCAAATAAAAATCACAAGCAGAGCAATTATCATTTCATTAAACTCTGATTCTTTTCAAGCAGTTTCACAATTCTTGGAGGCTTGGCTCCTGATTTGGAAACAAGATTGATGGTTTTATAAGCAAAAGGAAATCTAATCTGGTAACATGTACCAAGCCACACAGTTCAGAAATTCAATCACAGATACATAAAGATGTTGCCATGGACTTAGTATCTGACTGGAAATGGAGAGAGATATCTGGGGTTGAAAGAAACCGAAGGGAAAACAAATTTTCTTCTTAATTCTTCCATTGCCACACACACACAAAATAATAATTAAAAAAAAAAAAAAAACCAAACAACAAACAACTCAACCACCTCAAGTTAGGTTAGTTTAGGCTTCAATAATGAAGCCTGGTTTCCTGTGGGTTTATGTTCTATATTCTTCTGCAACTCTAATTTGCCCCAGTTTCAACAGAGCCAGTGGCTCCCAGCAATTCCCCCAAATCCTCACACAGCAGCCTAAACTCCCTCCCACCTTCTAACTGCGAGGAGGTAAGAGGCAGCATGTAACACAGCCGGTTCTGAGTAAGGCACACGTTGACCAACCAACCAATAAATACATGGCCACTGCCTAATCAGAAAGCCAACAAAACAGACAGTCCTCAAGCACACATCAGTGCCCTTACCAGGAAAGAAGTCTCCATCCACTATTGTCTCTTCCGTCCACTACCCATCCTCATGCAACTTAAAAGAACCCAGTATTTCTGAGACCTCCAGCCACTATCAAATTTTGCTGATGGTGGCTAATAGCCTCTCAAAAGGTACTGGAACTGGCAGGCAGTAGAAAGATTGATAAACATTGTGTTCTGTAGGTCTTGTTTCCATAGAAAACAGGTTGAAAATCAGAAATCAGCAAATTTTCTTTGCTGCCAACAGGGATTTTGGAAGGAACTCAAGCTTTTGTCAAATTGCTTGTTGCCAAGGCCAAAAACCAGGACTGTCTACAAACTAAATAATACCCTCAAAGACAAGTGCCCCATACTTTCCCTTTGCTTCCTTAATTCTGTTTTCTCAGCGGTTGCTCTTAAAATCTTAACAGCAGTGTAAAATTTTATTAAGATGACAAAGACCCTTTTCTTCTGCATAAGCAGAGAGCTTGAAACTAAGAATATGAACAAATCCTACATCCTTTTCGTTACTGCTAGAAAACAATAAAGATCTTGCTATAAGCAGGCCCCTGACATAGCTGTATATACTACATAAAGAGTCAGCAGCTCACCTGATGGGAAATCAAAGAGCTGGCTCTCTGAGCCACCTTCTTATTTTCTCCCCCACCTACTCTTCAAAACAAATTTCCATTCTCACAAGAAATTAGTAACACAAATGAAAAAGAGAAGAAATTCAACTTATGTCCCACTGTTGGTCTTTATTTGAAAGTTTAATTTGGATTATTCTGAAAAGATTATTTAGAAGATGTAAAAGCCGTTGCCAATGCCTGTAACAGGAAGGAAGGATAACAGAGTTGAAATGAACATTATCTTCCTTTATGGGTGGTAGCCAGAGGGTGTCGCAGGCCAGTATGAAATTCTGACATGGGACACACAGGCATACAAGCACACACACCTACTGTAAAGCCTGTAATACAAGGGGATTAGAGTTGTCATTGCCAAGAGAAGAAGAAAAATAGATGATACAAAAGTAACCTGGACATTTCTGAGAGGCTCTCTTCCCTCTCCTCAGTCTGATAGGTCCTCAGGAGTAGCTAAGGCAGACTAAATAGTATCCCAAGAAGTACATGAAACAAACCTTTCTCTTCTCCCATTATTACCAGAAATCAAGGGCAGGGAGGAGGAGGGTAGATAAAGTACCATGCTATGTTTCTGTGATTTAAAAGGTAAAAATAATGTTAAAACGGTGACAGCTTTAGTTCCGCTTTTAAGATGCCCAGAGTCTTGACTGCATAGCCCTCCTAATTCAACCCACTCTCAGTCTGTGACCTATCATTCCTTCTCAGTCCATGCAGCTGCATAGCTTTCATCTTCAGCTCCACTGTTCCCTTGCTTCGTTTCAGAAAATATCATCTTGAAAATGAAAACAGTTCAGAATTAGGCCGTTTCTTCAGTAAATCTCTAAAAAACCCCAAAGTTCCATTTGCACAATCATCTCTAACAAGCTTATTAACTCATCTATATGTAAAGCAGGGAGACTCCTTGGCTATACACAACGTACCCACAGAAGCAAAGTTCTGCACCATTTATTATTTACTCCTTTACTTCTGAAATCAGCCCACTCTAGTAGCTAGACAAGACCTTGTTTAAAACTTCCTCCCACAATTCCACATTACACTTCAGTCTACACTGCTGATTAACCTTAAATCTAATGGCAACTCAACTATGTTTAGAGATAATCAGCTAATCACACCTCCGTAACAGATGCAGACACTGTTCTTCCCCTGCTGCATAATAACTAAGGACCCTATTGTGCAAAAACCAACATGAATATCACCACTTGCAGGGAGCTGCAGTCAATAGGTAACAACTTATGCATTATGAAAGACGGAAGAAAAGCAAAAAAATAAATAAATAAATTACCTGGCAGTATCAGAAGATTGACACAATATTTATGCCCCTTAAATCCTATTTAAGCTCTCTGGATTTTGGTAGCAGACAGACCCATCATTTTTAAATGATGCAAATTATTCACCATTCTCTCTAGCTTTGCAAATAGCATGTTTCATGGGAAAAATATGTGAAGTTCTGTCAGTCTAATTCCCAGAAGCTGAATTCAGAAGTCTAGGTAATAATAATATACCAGCTAACCTGTGTGCGCATGTATATCTCATTTTCTGTACCTATTTCCTAGTCCTGCTGAATAATAAGAGTATGAAATGAAAAGAACAGTTGAAACTCAAGCTGTTAAGACATGAAAATAACACTTCTGAAAGAAAATAAAAGTATTTTTCCAAGTACCCACAATAAGCATTAACTCTCAAATTATCTGAAACAATAAGAACATTCAATTAGGTACAATTATTAGAATCTCCTATACAGTAATTTTCATTAAGCCTAATATTAATTGGTTTATATCTAGTATTACCCATTAAGCCTAATATTACACGACAAATGTTACCCAACCCTTCATTATTAAAGCAGAGCTAGTTCTAAATCTCATCCTAAATCCTGTAAAGGCAAGAATCTTGACCATCTTCTACAAAACACTGATAGTTTCAAGTCTGTAAAACACATACTTAAAATTTATTTGGCCAAACCCTGAAGCACGTGCATAATTCTTAGTCCTGCTGAAGTCCCAGAACTTCAGAGCATGCTTTTAAAACAGGATTTTTGCCAAAGTAAAGGCTGAGATTTAACAGGAACAAAGCAACCTAAAATTTAAGCAAATGCCTAAAAATAGCTGTTTCTTTTGTGAGGGAACAGTATTGTCGGCTTCTTCCTGTGTGCTCAATTAATCAAAAAAATCCTTTTAAGCAAAGATTAAATTGCAGTTACTACCAAGAAACCCTAGCAACATAGGCTATTTAAATGGATTTCTGGACTGAATAAACTTTTGCCTCTGTTTTTATACCCAATTTTGAACACAAGAATGTATTTCCCAGTCACATCTGAAAGACACATTATAAATGAAATAAACGTACATTCATCTTTCCCTGTATGATACAGCATTCTTCTGATGTTTTTAATCATGCTTCAAACACTGGGGGAACCTTCTCACGCCGTTAAGTAAGTGTGCTACTAAAAAAGTGGGAGATGTTTATCCTTTAAACATACTACTAAAAGATCTAAATCACAAGAGCCAATGGTAGACATTTAATGCCTCGTGTATGAGATTATGTCCCACACACGAAGCAGAGGTAATCTAACTCACAGCTTTCAAAACTAAGTATTTGCTCAGACAGTAGACAAATGTGTTATCCAGTGTTAGACCGTGCACACGTGCATACACGGACATAAAATGGAGCCAGAGTCGAAAGAGGCACAAGCCCTGTGCCTAGTCTGCTGAACACTTGAAATGTCATCTATCTGATTTCTACTTCCTGGCATTCAAACATATAGTCTTCACCCCTTAGGAGAAAAGACTAAAGTATATTAAAAAAAAAAAAAAAAAAAGATTAAACTGTGAACTCTGAAATGCAATGCAGAATAGACAGAGATGGATAATCTAGGGAAGTTTCATATCCTTGTGTGGAGGAGTAATCAATACACCAAATGCCACTCAAGTCTGTCAGAACATGAGAGACCATAGAGGAAACGTATTTACACCATAATGTTATCATACACATTATCTTGGATGGAACCTATGGAAAGCACAGTTCTGAGCATACATGCCTTCACAGCTAAGAAAATACCTTTACCTTCTTTAAACTGCATAGATGAAGATTTCATTAAATATTCCCTTTTGCATGACTTTCCTGAAAAGGTGCTAGGAGTTACGACGACTAAAGTCCTCTAACTATTCGTGAAATTCAGGCAGCATCAGTGCAAATTTCTTGACACCTTTCAGCCAATGTGGTTTAACTAAAGCTTTAATTCCCAGCCACAGCCAATAGCGTAGTTTTCACCTGTTTTTATTTTATTTTATTTTATCTTATCTTATCTCATTTTATCTTTTCTGGAGGAAGTTGATAACAAGTTTCCAGCTAGGCTCACACCCCACACTGTGTTTCATTCGATGTGTGAATCAGGACATCTATGCAGGGAACATTCATTTTGCTTTGCTAAGCAACAACAGCATTCAGCAATAATTTTCAGCCAGTCACTAAGAACCCTTGCAAGAACTATGCTGGCCCTCCGGAAGCAGCTCTGTAACAAATTCTTACACCACCTCCTCCAGTTTTCTACAATGTTTTAAAATTTAAAGAACACTGCTATTGACATGGCACAAAGGCCAAACTTCACCGTGAAATGACTAACTTGTCCTTGAAAATCCTGTTCTTTTTCCTTATTTTTCCTACTTCTTATACTAAAAGATGGCCCCAAAAATAGGGGATGAATGTGCTAAGAATCTTTAAGATAACAAAACACTTGAAGCATTACCACAAATTGAATCACAGTAATAAATTTCTTGTGTCCAGACAAATTGAGGATATATCAAACTACTTAATAAACATTTATTTATTCACATATTCTAAAATATTTTATTAAATTATTTTAAAAGAAAACTTACTTTTAAAATTTATCTTATGGGAGCTGCCATAGATAAAAAGAAAATCATTTGCAAACACAAATCTAAGGAGTTAAATTAATAAATAAAAGAGGTTTGGCAAATACCTTCTTCCTAAGCTCAAAAGGACACCCAGTTATTACCAACCAAGAAGGTACTTGCTTAACAGAGATGCCTGAAAGAACAGGTAGAAAATTCCATTAACAGACAAGAAAACACTAAGGCATGGAAACTAATTTCTGTCAACAGAAATCCTTTAAGAAATTAAACAGAAGATTGACATGCTACAGACATTTACAAATGTGTAGTCCTTCAAATATTGAAACACTTTTCAATAAATATTCAATAAGAGCATGATTCCATTGAATATTAGACATAAATAACACAAATCAAAGTGAGCACCTATACTAACAAATAGGCGATTATCATTCAGCTTAGTCAGGTAGCAATTATCACTTTAAGATGGCAAGTGCTAAGTAATAGCGATACAACAAATGAAAGCTTTCTCTCAGACTTGACATTAGGAAATGTGAATGGTAATCCTTGAGGATATAGACTGCAGTGAAAGTCCTGGTAAAGAACTTTCAATTTTCAATTCTTCAACTGCATTTATGAAACAACTTTCTATTTCCAGTGGACAGAAGCAACTTTCTGAAACCATCCTTAATAGTGTCATCTCCACTGGATAGTCAGAGAAGAGACTATCAATAAAATAGACAGTTAAACAACATAGTTATAGGTCAGAGGTGAAGCACATTGGCAGGGGCCCATGAGGAAGTTCAAGCTAGCATGGCCATGATGTTCTTGTTCTGCAGCCAAGTAGACAGCCTCCGAGGCTGCAGATCCAGTATTTTTCATAAGCACTGGATTCAATTAAAAAAATGTGATTTAACTGTGAAAAGACAGGTTTCAGTTAAATGCTAACTAGTTGCATCACTAGTACTAAAAGCTTGATGTGACTTCCATTGCCAGAACTCCTAAATAAACTAAGCAAACTTGCTTATGTAGCAGGGAAAAAAAGAAAAAAAAAAAGTTATTTCCAAATGCTGAGACTCAGCCAAATGCATCCCAGAGTCCTGTGTTGCCATGAACTAGCCAACAGTTATTTCAACTGAGACTGGAGCTGGTTTCCACATTGCTTTGTTTATATTGACTGCATTTATGATGCCTCAGAAGTTGCCAGTAAAATATTTATTTAGCAGTTAAAACGTTCTGCAAATGATTTTGCTGTCCCAAAAGATAAATATTTCTCAGCATGCTGAAATGATACATTGATGTTTTTGCTAAGGAAATTGCATGTTGATAAAATTTTCTCAGATTACACTCTGTCGTTCCTTTGTATTTGAAGTGGCCACATTAATTTTTTTGTGATATTTATTGTAATTGCAAATTGCACTGAGGTTAGAAACATTAAACTTACCATAAAATGAAACACATTTCAACTATTTCCGAGTCATCTATCTAAGAGGCTTGAGGACACTTTTGATCCTTCAGGTGGATCTGAGTACTCCAAGCTTACAGGACAAGGATCCAACACAAACCAGTATCTCACTCTAAACTGGTCAGGAGCTATTATCTTCTCCATCTTATTTATTTATTTATTTTTAATATGTTAATATCCAGCATCACTCTGGGGTGTCCTTGCCCTGCAAAATTTCAATCTGAATGTGAGGTTTACAGCAGATTAGAAATTTAAGCAGACCATGGAAAAAAAAAAAAAAAAAGACACCACACTGCTGTCTTCTCTCCTTCCTTCCACTTCTTTTACCCTCCAAACAGTCACGTCCATGGTTCTGGTTAGGCTTAACAGCTTTAAGGCAGCAGTATTATTTCTCTAGACAAGGCCAGAAAATGCTAACAAATGAAGGTTGTCAGTACTCTATACCATAAAAGTTCCCTTTAACACTGAGGTCTGCAGGCTATTAGAAGAACCTCCCTTGCCCCTATACTGCTGGGGGGGACGAGGAAGATGAATTTCTTCCACAGTCACTACAGATGTACTGGGCAACCTACAAGCCTGAACCAAGCCTGGCGTGACAAAATGGCGCCCAAGTGGAGCTTTCGCCATTGCTCCACTGCAGCTTACATCGTGGTGGCTGATTGGCCACAAGATTCAAAAGGAAAACAGGTGCACTGAAGATATGTAGTAATTTATTTTTACTCTAAATTATTTTGATATAACAGTTTTGCCACTGTGTGCACATTTGATACCAGCACTGATATTAGATGCCCCCAAAATGAAGTTACTTTTTCAGAAGTAATATGCCTGGTGGAGTGGTAGGTGTCCCTGCCCATGGCAGGGGGACTTGAATTAGATGATCTTTAAGGTCCCTTCCAACCCAAACTGTTCTATGTCACAAACCCAGGTTTTGCTGTACAAACTCTGTACAGCTCAAAGCCAGTCTGTGATCTGAGATCATTGATACACGGGAGCAAGCTCTCTTCAGGTAAGGTTTTCACATACAGATTGCAGATGAACTGCAGAACAAGCCCACACTTCTACCACCTTCTATATTAGGATTACTTGGCCCTGTCATACATTTCAACCTCCAGGTTAGTTTGTACTGTCAAAAATTCTCCCTGCAATTTTAGTATATATCGTGTCCACATTCGCCCACACCATACGCCACTGAGTAGTTCTATTGTACATGATTAAAAAGTAGCTGTACTTCCACCCATAAGTGACCCCAAATCAAAATCTTCAGATGCAAAACAGGAACTATTTTTGGTTTAGCATCTGCATTAATCCAGTAAACTTCAATTTTTGGCCACTCATGTATTAGGCATTAATAAAAACAAAGAAACATCTGAAAAGCAATAGAAAACCAGATGTCTTTCCTCATTCTAATATGAAGGAAGCTAGCCTTTGACTTTTCCAAATATCTGCTGAGGTAGTGTGGCTTACCAAGGACAGGAGGTATGCTTGTTTGAACAGGCTCGATGCCTCATCTATTACAGAAATAGTCTCCAAACAGCTTCATATCTGGCAAGTAAAGTTTTACCAAGAGAATAAGACATCTTGGGTAACGTATAAATATGCAGAGATCCATAGATATGATTCTGAAAAATTCTCACACCACACATAAACATGCTGAAACATGTTCATACCAAGTAAAAATAAATACGCACGTCGCTAAATAAAACATTCTTAGTTTACCTCTTAGATTGCTGGGAGAATTACACTGCTTCTACCTTGATTTTAACTTCTAATAAATACTGCTTAAAAGAATTTAAGAATTAAAATAGTTTTCAGGGTCCCCGGTTGCTGTTGTTATGCAGCTGTTTTAAAAACATTTTATGTGTGTGCATGAGTATACATGGAAAGTCTGGGTAAACTAATAGGAAAAGCATATATAACACACAAGCAAGAAAAAGTAAAACTGCCCATATATGTTATTTCTTCACTTCTCGTTCCAAAGTATTTTGTTTGTCCTCCTACTTTGAAAAGAAACAACATTTATTTTGGAAAAGGGCTATGATTTTTGCGTTAGGGTCTGGCAGGTAAACTTTTAGCATCATTAAACCCATGACAAAACTGAAATGAACTTCAAGGGTGATAATAAACTACCTGATTAAAAAAAAAAACAATGTCCTTATGGGTTGTTTCATAAATACATGTGGCAAGAGACCATATCATCTTCATTTTGTAAGCTTAAAATTTTGGTTAAGATTTTGCTAATATTTTTTCAGGATTTTCTTTTTTTATATATATATAAGTGGATTTTAACTTTTTTACTTTTATTTATTTAGTTATTTTACTATTTTCAAATATTCAGCTGTACTACCTGCATATACATTCCTGGTAAGAGCCATCAAGTAATATCTCTAACCAAGTCATAATATTATGTAAAGTATCGGTGTCAACTGGAACACGACTCTTGCTTTTACACTTAGAGTCTAATCCACAGTACATCCCAGAAAAAGTACAGGAAATACTTTCAGCTGTGCCATCTTAAACTCATTTCTATCAATAGCAATAGTTTACACCTATGTGCTTGTTTTTCCAACCACAGATCTCAAACACTTTATAAAAGAAAGGAAATGAGCATCAATCATGTTCATACTTTATTTAGGTGCAAAGATTTGAAAGAACTTGTATGCAAGTCGCTGCAACATGCTGACTAGCGTTCCAGTTTACCCCTCAAGAGCAGAAACCTATTCCCAGCTTTGCCACAGTCTTCCTTCTTAAACTTTGATCCTCAGTTACATCCTCTGAAAAAATCCACCCAGTTACATCCACTGAGAAAATCCACCCAAACGCATTACCTGGTTGCAGTCAGAATATATGCAAAGAGCACAGGATACCGCTTGATCCCAGAAGTCCGTTTCCACTCAGAGCAGTTCCAGATTAATCAGTCAACAAGAAAAATAGTCTTCTCTGCCAAAATTTCCCATCTTTCCTCCTCACCAGCCTTTTAATTCATCTATTAGCTAGGTTTAAAATAAAACCATTTTCCAGCAGTTAAAGGGAGAGTTTTTATATTTGCCTATGCAATAAACTTTCTTTTTGCCTTCTTCCCCCCTTTGGCTTTTTTGTGCCATCTGACTTTACCAAACATCTCTGTGAATTCATTGGGAATCTACTGGGACAGAAACATTAGACACATAGGAAAAATTTTCTCATTCTAGTTGTTTTCAGTCCAATTCCTTAAAAAGTCAACACAAACTTTTCAATAACTGACCTTGACATCAATGAATTCCAGCTCTTAAAATGTACATTCATTAAGTGAAAACAAAAACAGCCTTGTAAATGAACACGGTCGCAACAACAACCTACGAAGAGGCTTCCACCCTTTCCTCTGTAAAGTGTAGATACACCACGCAGCTGGCACACGAACCAGAGCCTTGCAGGGTAAAACATTTAGGCCTCTTCCACAGGAATTTAAGAAGTCCTCTGGTAATTAGCAAGCCTGAGAACATTCTGAATCAAAGCTAACCAACAGAGGGCAACATGATTACATGAGCAGGGATTACTCTGACAAGGACTGGGTTTCACTCCAAAGACACTGATATAGGGGATTTAAGATACCACAGGCTGACATGAATTTACAGCCAGAACTCTGAAAAAACTCTTGATAATACATGTGGAGACACACAATCCTGAATGTTCCATGCTAGCAATTTTTGTTACTTTAAGAAGCACTGTACATTCCTGCGTAATCACTGATACTCTTTAGCTAGAAATTAAGACCACCACATCATAGACCGAGGATAGTGACAAGACTCAGTACAATCTCACTGGTATGACTGAGATGCAGGGAAGGCAGAAGGAGGCTGGGGAAAATGATGACAGAGTTCCACAGAACTAAGACTTGCACGGAGAAAAAGAAATGAGGTTGTTAACTTTGTCAGAACATGAACAAAATGTATCAAATAAAATTATCAAGTGGCAAGTTAAAAAAGCAAGCAACAGGAAGTAGTTCTTTGAATATTGCACGTATAAAAGAATAAATAAAAACGTGTTGCCAGACAATCTGCCCTATACCAAGGCCTATTCAGGTGAAAATGACAAATAAATATAACAAATGTCTACTGTAGGCTAATATGAGTATCCACTTTCACCTCAGAAAAACCTTGAGCAACAAATGCCTGTAGAGTCACTATTTACTTACCTCTTTTTATGCCTTTCTCTAGGCATACGACTGACTGCTATCAGACGTAGGACACAAAACTGAACCAACACATCAGTCTTCAGGTCCTTACGAAATTCAGATCATTGTCACCCTTCTCTGTGGGTAGATATTGTCTTTACAGAGAAATCATGAGTGTGAGGGCACCAAAATTTGGTTGCTTCACACACACAAATATAATTAAAGACAAAAGTGAATGAGGGAGTAGCATAAACTGCAGTATAAATAAATGAATGAAATAACTGAAGTTATCTCATTATTCATCTTCTAATTTTTTAAGTTATTGAATGTCAGCTCTTACAGGTGCAGTCTAACAGGAACTAGAGGGATCTGAATATAACAACTAAGATTCAGTCATGCAGATGAAGAATTTGGGCAGTGCAGGAACAAACAAGACGGAACCTACATTCATGCCATTCTAGAGCAATCATTATTTCTGACCCTCTATCCACTACCTAAGTTTCTTCGTAAAAGCAGTGCATATATGGATCTTGCATCTCCCAGGTACAGCAGCCCCATTTATAAAATTTTCAGCGTTGGAAATTACACTTTGCCTTGAAACTTTCATCTGCATTGAATGTAGTAACAGAATGTATATTGGACAGAATTTGTGGGACACTCAAGGACACATTTACCACGAATACACTAATAAAAATATCATCAGGGAAAACGCACCTGGAAAATGTGAGATATGTAAACGTAAGGTCAAAGAAGAGAATTCTTACAGACTGTATATATCCAAGCCTAAGAAAACAGATTTTTTTATTTTTTTTTATGGACAGAAAACACAAATATGTGCCAAAGCCTTTGGCCCAATTTTGGGTACCACCAATTATGGGCTCTCTGACTATAAAGGTAGTATTTTCTTAACCAGTCCAAACATAACTATTCAAAATTTATATAGGGATACCATCATCTCTGGAGTTTGTCCCCTTTAATAGGAGATACTTTGAGGGACTGTACAGAATACAAAACATAAGTTGCAAAGAAATACCTTATCTTCCTAACTTTTTTTTTTCCCCAGAGCCAACAAAGAGATCACATCCCAATATAGTGACTTTAGAGAAACCATCGTATTTTAGAACTTTCTTAGTTCTGTCAGGATGTCAGTTGCTTTTATAAATCCCTTTATAAAAAATAAGGATTGCAACACAAAAACAGAGAACAGAACAGGATGGCAGTACCCTCCTGACCCTGCAACACCCAAAAGAGTGGGTGCTGGTCTGTGTCTGGAACTCCTAAGTACGGCCATGGTATGAACGTACCCTAAATGACACTGGGGCTGCTTTAATAATGAGAGGTCAGACAATACTTCTGCTTACAGAGGCTTCCCCCCCAGCTCCTTGCAGATGTTTCTGAGCAGCATTTCCATGTGTAGCACTTTCTCTGCATATCTGTTAAACAAGATCCAATAGGTTACAAGAAGCTCACAGCAAACCACAAAGATCTCATCATTACCTTCATGACAATCTGCTTTTTATTCTGAAAAAAAGTCATCCACTGAAATAATAATTAATTTCTCTTTCAAAACCAAAAAAAAAATAATAAATACACCATACAACATAACCAAAAGGGATCTGCTGAAGGAATAAAGATCAACGGGTAAAAGGAAAGCACAGTGAGTTAAAAACTGCATGTATATATATACACATATAAAACACCACTTGCAGAATCATGTGATGCAAGGAAACAAGCAAATGCCTTTTATGTGTTTAGAGGCCTGGAAAACAGAAAACATGACCCCTTTTGAGAAGAGGAATTTGTGAGTCTGGGGAGGAGACAGTTGGTATGACTTTCTGACCGCGTGAATGCCACAAACATACTTGCCAATGCTACTGCTCTTGGCAGCAAACCATCACTCTTACACTTCATCTACAGCTTTTCTGGCCATATGTCCAGAATTTCTGGACACCCAAAAGCTCAGTGGAAACATACACGGCTGCTTGTACAATGCATGCTCAGCAGGTCCATCAGCTTCTGGATTCCTTGGGCTACTTTTGCACTGTAAAAAACAGCAAGAACAGAAAGTGAAAACAAAAAGTAGTTCTGGCAATCCAGAGCAGCAATATAAGAGCAACTCTTTTTGTTTGGATTTTAAGCATTAAGAAAACAGATGTAAGACCCTTATGGAAACACGTACAACTTTTGTTATGCAGACGTTTCCTGTTCCATTAGGGTTAAGGCTACAGCAAAACAAAACAGAAATTATCTGTATCAAGGATGCTGAAAGGTGGCTGACCAATGCCACACACTGTCTCTGGAGTGCATCATCCAGCAGTCCCAAGAGCTTGTCTTTTGAAACCAAATACTCCTTCCTGAGTTCTGCTCCTCATATCTCTCAGTACGACCAACTTTCATCCACAGCTTCTGAGCACAGGTCTCTGTCCACTCTGAACACTTCTCATTCCTTTCGCAAAGAGAGAAAACAGGCAGGTTGGTTACTTTTCTCCTTGAAATTTGTCACTGTCACCATGACACAATGGTGTACCCACCCCTAGTCCAGCAGCACTACAAACCCAGCACGATCTGATCACTTCTGCAAGGAGGTCCCACACTGCCTGTTAAGCTTGCTATGCTCCTCCTTTCCCATCCAGGTCAAGATTCTCCCAGGCAGCGCTGGAAATACAAAATATGGCTATGACAAAGTTTAATGAAAACTGTTACAAATTCCCTAACTTGCATGCAGAGAATCAGTTCTCTGCAACCAAAGGGAACAATCTGGACTTACAGAGCTCCTCCCTGGACTGGGGATCCTGGGCAGCACATTCCTCATTCAGTATTTGGGTTGTGCTTACTGGATATGAAAGAGTTAACTCCACACTACTTAGTTTTTACCCACAAGCCAGTGAAGGCTACAGACCACTAATTTATGTGTTTATCTAAAGTTTCTGATGTTCTATGTATTTTTTAAGGGTTTTGTTTTTTTGCTGTTTTTTTTTTTTTTTTTTCAAACTGGTCTGTATTTTTCCATTTAAACTAAGGATATAAAAGTTAAATCCAGTGGGCTTAGCTGCAGTTTGCACACTGGTAAGTGTAAAGCACTGGAATTTACAAGCTTTCTGTCCTATACACACATACATTGCAGCCTAACCAAAAAAAAAAATGGCAAATATTCATTAAAATTCAGATGCAAATTCAGACATATTTACAGCTGCTTCACATTTGCTTTCTGCAAATATTTGAGCACTTGTACTTTAATAGTTCAAATACTAGTGAATAATTAATTTTAATTTCAAATAACCACGGAGCTTAGCATGGTATGTTCAGTTCTAAAATACATGGTCCGTACATTTATCCAGTGAGAAATTCATCCAATCAAGAAACAAGCAGAGCTCTGTGACTTCTACATTTAATAGCACAAAATATGAAATACTTCCACACCCATCAACAGGGAAAATTCACAGCACACCATAGAAGTAAACAAACAAACAAACAAACACCGTACAGTGGCCTTTAAACCTCAGCTCTGGCAGTAACTTGCCTCAAAGAGCTAGAGCCAGAGGGGGCTGAACAGCAGCAGGAGCATCTGAACACCTTCAAGGACTGGTAGAAAATCCAGCACTTCGCATGGGCTGAACAGCCCCTGGAGAACACCTGCTTGAGAAATGGGACTGTTCAGCAATCCAACCCTCACATTCACAGAAAGGAGAAGAGTACAAGATATGCAAATTATTATTTTTTAGACATCTATTAAAAATATTTTAATTTGGACAAGGTGCTATTCACCTCCGTATTTCAACAGAATACACAAATGCAGCATTCAAAATTACGTGGGGTTTATGTTAAATTCTTAAATGCTTATGGTTAATCTTCAGTAAATACCTCACAAAATATGCCTATCAGCATCTGATCAGGTGGAATCACTCCAAGACCTAGCAGTCCGTCGAGCAGGAGAGAAGGAAAAGCCTGTTAGTTCCAACTGAACAGCCAGCTTCGCACAGAACTTACTGCGGTGAAAAAAATGTATTTTGGGAGTAATTTCCTTGTCAGCCAGTTAGAACTGCATTTTGGTTAGATAAACTTCCATACGTAAATTTATGCACGTATAAATGATACAACATTCATACTACACAAAGAGCAACTTTAGGAGTTGGAGAGCAGCTCTGTAATTCACGTAGGAAAGCCTGGAGAAGGGTTTGGGTGACTCTCCTAATTATTGCGATATTATGTTTTCAGAAAAGCATCAGAGTTCTTGTGACACACACAGTTCTCAGCGTATGAATAACCACTGCACATCTGCCTGTTCTCTTCACAGCTCTGTTCCCTCTTGATTTTCTTCATCCTTGTGACTGTCTCTGAGGTTGAGGGACTCTGCACAAGACGGTTATCAGGCTATCAGTTATGAAACAGGCAGGGAACACGTCATAAATTAATGTCTTTTGCATATTTTTTTTCACTGCAAGTCATGCTTGAGTAATTTTTGAGTATGAATGAAGAGGACGTAATGCTTTGAGGCTATCTGTACTTGAACTCAGCAGGCGCTCTTTACAACACTAACTCGGGGTTTCCTCCTTGAGCAGTACCCTCTACTTAAATATAACCTACCAACTTCAGTACATGCTCAGAGAATGAATTTACACCACCTAACACACTTTGAATTAATTATCTGGAAAGAAAAAAAAAAAGTGTTGAAAAAAAATAAATGTTTTAATTCTAGCTAATACTCAAGCTTTAGACACAAATCAGTCTTCTTATATTGATTGAACTTACATGCCATTTCAATCCAGAAAAGTTTCCACATCACATTCCCAGCCTAAAAAAAAAAAAAGAGAGAGAGAGAGAGAGAGAGAAAGAAAGAAAGAAAAAGAAATCTGTTTTAGAGATGCTACAAGCTTATTTTGTGGTTTGTTAATATAGGTGCAGCATAAACAATGGATACGAGGATCTTGCATGGAGAGAACCCATTTTGTACATAATCATGTTTTAATGGACTGTGTTTGTAAACTGACAAAACCATGCAGGGCTGTGACTTGGTCTTTTTTCCATCAACACGGGGTTGCGTGGCTGAGGGCTTACTCGCACGGATTTGTTCGTTACGCCGCGAACCCCCTGCCTGCTGACACAACGGCCATCGCTAACTCCACCGAAGGATCCGCCCCGAGCACAGCCGGAGCCTGAGCGCTGCACGTTCCCGATGGATGTGAGGGGAAGGCCTGGCCAAGCGGAGCCGGCAGCCCCAGGGCCCTGGCAGGATGCTCGCCGCGACCCGGCGCTGCCTCCCTCCATCCACACGCTGCTGCTACGGGCCTCGCTGCTCGCCTTCACCCATCACCATCACCATCTTCATCATCATCACGGCAGCAAGCACCGCCACGACCTCGGGCCGACCACTTGGACCGAGTCAGACCTCTAACAGCCACACTTCGCCTACCGGTTAACGATTTGCAGCTTGACCTAGCTCGAGCTGGTGTCTTCATTACATTTTTCTCCCAAACGCTGCCCTCACACCCGCCTCGACGACGCCCGGGGCGCAGCATCTTCTTGGCCCCGGGGGCTCCCCCGGGCTAAAAGCGGTACCCGGGGTAAAACCGGAGTAACGTCAGTAAACTTTTGCCTTGGTGTAAAACCGGAGTAACGTCAGGAGTCTCAAATCGTCCCGGCTCCGCGGGGCTGTTTTCGGGCGAGCGTTGCTGGAAGAGCAGGACCTGCCTCGAGTTTCCCCGAGATGCTTCGTGAAAAGCGAGTTTAGGATGTTTGAGTTGGAAACGCACCCAAACGGCCTTTTGTTAAGGAAACCTTCACACCGTTAGCCGATTGACTGGGGCGAGATGAGCACTGAAACACGGGAAGAGCCCACTTTCGATGGGACTTTCCCAGCCTTCAACCCACCCCCTTCTGCTCTGCTTACATAGAAAACAGCCCCGCGTTACCTCTGCTGCTGTAATTCGAACGGCAGAGCTCCCAAGCGCGGATACGTTTATGCCAGAATAAATGTGCTATAAAAATAGTTTATACACGGGGAGGAGAAGGAACATCAGGGGGCGAGCCCCGCCTGCCCTTTGCCGGCCACGGGCACACGGCGCAGGGCAGGGGCAGCGCTGCGAGGTGCCTCGGGGGGGGAGATCGTCCCCCCCCGGCTCCAGCTGGCCCCAGCTCCGGACAAATTCGTCCCCAATTTCTCCAGGGCTGCCGTCGGACAGCGCTGCAGGTCCCCGCACACGCGGCTCTGCTGCTGAAGCGCCGCGAACGCGGGTACCAGCCGCCACGGCATCCGTGCTGCAGGAGGCAATCAAAAAAAGGAAAGAAATGAAAAACGATTACACCGAGCTGCAAATCGATACGTTAGAACCAAAGCCGCGTGCTGCCGAGGCTCGCTGTGCTCTCCTCCCGGCCGCTCACCCGCCGGCCGGCGTTACCGGGGCGAGCCCCGGACCCCGATGGCCATCGCGCCCCGGTGCCCCCGGGGCTCTGCGCGAGGGGAGGCGGCACCCGCCGGGCCGGGCCTCGACCGAAACAACGGGGGAACTCATTAAGAGAGCAAGAACCCACGCCGAGATAAATAAGTATTTTACAAGAAAAAAAAATCAAGCACATTTTCGTTTTCTTCTGACTTCTCGTGTGATTAAGAGGAATTTAGTTTTTTTGTGGGTTTTTTTTTTTTTCGCATCAGTGCAGATGCCCTGGGGGCAGTCAGTCAGCGCACACGTATCCCGTGGTGTGAGCAGCTCCTTCCAAAAGGAAAGTTTGTCATTAAAGTCGTTACTATTAAAAAAAAAAAACGTTTCTCGGCAAGCGGCTCCAAACATGGAGCCCGTTAATGTCGAGGTCACAGCACGGCGCTGGAGATCCAGGGTTTTCATTCACACCATGTTTACGTATCCAAAATCCCCCTCGCCCTTTGCTTACAAACACGGCGAGCGCATCCCGGGGCCGCCCGGCCTGGCCGAGCCCTGCCCGGGGGGCTGAGGCTGGGGGCTCCGGGCGCCTCCGTTCCCGGCAGGAGGCGGCTCCCGGGCATCCGCTACCGGCTCCGCCGAGGCTTTTCGTGTCGTGGTCCACCGGAAAGGGAGAGAGAGGCGTCCTCCGGGTTCCGCGGAGGAGCCGCTGCGAGACCCCCGGGGGGCGACCCCCGCACTCCCTCCGGAGCCGGCGGGCACCAGAGGGCACCGGAGCCGGGCGGCGGCGGCCGAGGCGAGCCCAGCCCCGGGAGCCCCGGGAAGGGCCGCGGCCCCGCCAGGGAGCCGCTCCTGCCTTCCCTCCGCCTCATCTGCAAGGGAAGAGTAAAATACGTTTTCTCATTTACGGTCTGTGAAAAATAATCACTTGTGCGCCACTTACTCAGATGGGGAAAGAAAATCTCGCTGTCCGTGGGTTTGCTTGGGGACTACGGTATGGAGGTTATTGGTACGGAGGTTACATCGCGGTTGTAACAGCAATAAACTGACCCCAGCCGCTTCCAAAGCTCTGCTTAACGCCGCTGACGGACTCCGCTCGTCATCCCGGTAATTTAGGTAAAGGCACCCGTGAATCTACCTCCTGATTAAGAGCGGCTGCTCTCTCCAAGCGCCGTGGGGCGGCCAGAGCCAACCGCCGGGAGCCGAAAGCCGCGAGGGACAAAGCCCAAGCTCCGCGCCGGCCGGCCCCTCGGCGGGCAGCCCTCCTCGAAACCGCCGTGCTCGCCCTGCCCAGCCCTAATCCCCATCCCCAGGTTAAATAAAACAGCTCGAACTATTTGTTTGTTTAAATCCAGAAGTCATTTTAGCATAAGAATATGAGCTGGCTTCCTGTTTGCTCAGCACGGGCCGTGTCCCGTGCTTACAAACGCTCCATCGCTCATCCCGGATTTATTTAACCCAGGGCACGGCTCCGCGAGCAGGAGCCGCCCGCAGCTCGCACCGGGCCGGGCCGCAGCGGAGAACCGGCCGAGAGGGGCCCAGGTCTTTAGCTTTTTTTAGGGCCGTTTAGGGCCCGTCTATGCCCTCAGCACCGCTCCTGCCCAGCCGCCGTGCCGTTTAACGAGAAACGGCGGCGTTACCGAAAATCAGAGCTCGGTGCGGGCTCATTTACCCGGCACAGACCCGCTGGGACCGGCACGGCACCGGGGACCCGGGCACCGCCGTGGCAAGCGGCCCTCCCCGCGCCCCCGGGGCACAGCCAGCGAAGGGCTCAGCCCGGTCCCCGACGGGACGAGAGGCACCGACCGTGCCCTGCACCCGCTGCAGGATCTCCCTTCAGCAGCCTTGCAATAATCACCGCCTTTAATTAATTGCGAGGCCCGGCCAATTAGCACCCCGCCGCTGGGGCTCAGCCCCACAGCTGGGCTCCGCTGCCCCCGTCCTGCTCCCCCTTCCCTCCCCGCCGCCTCTCGCCGCTTCCTGCGGCGCTTCTGGGTTTTGGTGGGTCTTTTTTTTTTTTTTTTTTTTGCACGATGATGATAATTGCACGTCTCTGTAGATGCTCTATAATTTGATACCTCAATGGAAAACGTACAGCGAAGACTGAAAAGGAAAAAAAAAAAAAAAGAAAAAAGAAAAAGAAAAGCCACCGTTTCTTGCTACGTCGCCGCAATTAGCAAAGAGCCCCGGGAAAGTGGCCGTGACCCGAGGCAGAGGTGGGCGGGGAGCCGGGGCTGGGGAGCCGAGCGGGGCCCGTACCCGCCGTGCCGAGCCCCAAAGCCGTTCCAACCAGCAGCACTTCGTTCCCTGTTTGTATAGTGCGAAAGCATCGCCTCGCTCCTGCCCCACTGCGCCCCAGCAAACCCGGGGGTGCTGCCCCGGACCGGGACAGGCGGCCCCGGGCCTCGCGTCTGAATCTCGGACAGATTAACCTGCTGCCGAGGGAAAGAAAAAAAAAAGATAACAATATAAAAAATAGAAAAAAATAGGAAAACAGTAGGAAAAGCATGACGCTACTCAGAGCAATAGTTCATAAAATACTTTATTGAAATAAAGTAAATATCTTCGCATTAATAAAACTGATCGTAAAATGCAGTTTTCGAGTAACTAGGGGCACCACAGGGTTTCAGACAGCGAGCGGACGTGAAGGTGGGATCCAGTGTCCTCCTCCTGGCCCCTCGGGGCCGTCGCACAGCGGGGGCCGGGGCGCAGCGCCCCGCGGGCGCGGAGAGGAGCGGCGGGGCTGGGGCCGGGGACGCGGCCGGGCCAAACGCTGGATTCGTCGGAAACCGAAGGCGACAGCAGTCCACGAACCGCTTGGTTCCCCCTTTCCAGCCCTCTTCCCCCTGGGTCGCTGCCGGCGGAGCGGGGAGGTGCGGGGCCGGTGGCTCCTCCCGGGGACCCCGGCCCGGGGCGGCGGCGGCGGCGCTCGGTGGCCGCGCTCCCGGCCGGGCGGAGCGGCTCGGGGCCGGCGGCGGTGGGGCCGGGCCGTGCCGGTCACTCCTCCTGGCTGACCTCAGCCGGCGAGCCCAGGCTCTCGGGCGGCTTCTCGGCGTCCCGGGCTCGTTCCTGCTCCGAGAGCTGCTCACTGCTGGGGATGGAGTTCTTCTTGGGGCGGCCCTTGGGTTTGGTGGGGGACTCCAGGCCGCCCCCCTGCAGCACCTGCGAGGCGGGGAGGGAGCACAGGGGGGGACAGCCGAGTAAAAGCGGGTCTCGGGCGGCCCCGCTCGGGAGAAGCCTTCCGCGGCCCCGCGCCGAGCCGCGCCGAGCAGCCCGATGGGGGCGGCAGCAAAGCCGGGAGGGCCCGGACCGGGTGATGCTGGCCTCACAGACCGCGGGCACACAAATATATCAGTATAAATATTAGAATAAAACTTATTTTCCCCCCGCCGCATGCATTTTTGCCCTGGGCATGCAGAAGGCCGAGGCGGCGGAGCTGCCCCCGTACCGCGGCGGGGCGCACAGAAGGGTCAGAGGCGGGCACTTACTATTTTCTTCCATTTCATGCGCCTGTTCTGGTACCAGGTTTTCACCTGGAGCTGGCTGAGCCCCAGCGATTCGGCCAGGTCTATTCTGCGGGAGAGAGACAGGCGGTGAGACCCAGCCCGGCCGGCCCGCGACTCCTCTCCCTCCCCAGCAAAAACTCCCCCCGCGCCCTGCCCCGCTCCGGAGGGCCCGGCCTGCCCTACCTGTCGGGCGTGGAGAGGTATTTCTGCTTCTCGAAGCGCTTCTCCAGCCCCATGAGCTGCAGCTCGGTGAAGACGGTGCGGCTGCGGCGCCCCTTCTTGGCCTTGCCGCCCGGCTCGGGGGGGCCCGGCTCCAGCTTACCGCGGAGGTGCAGCTCCAGCGGGAGATGGGGCGAGGCGGAGCCGCCCTGCAGCCCCGAGCCGGCGGCCAGCAGCGCCGAGCTCAGCCCCGAGCAGCCCAAGGGAGCCAGAGGGAACTTGAACACGGCCGCCGGCTCCGCCTTCAGCACGGCTGCGGGAGAGAGGGGCCGTGAGAGCCGGGCAGA
This sequence comes from Anser anser, assembly GCF_964211835.1. Lineage (NCBI taxonomy): Eukaryota > Metazoa > Chordata > Aves > Anseriformes > Anatidae > Anser > Anser anser. The sequence goes on from NC_139733.1 coordinate 4,289,264, forward strand.
CCCCTTCGGGACCCCGCACGGAGCCCTCCCGGGCCCGCCCGTCCCCCCGAGGACGCGAGGTCACGCTTTGCCCTCCGGCCGGCAGCCGGTGATTCCCGGCGTACAGGTGGAAACGCTTTAAAACGATTCCCAAACGATTCCCAAGCGCTCCCCGCCGATGCCCCCGAACAGCTGCCGAAGTCGCGGCCGCCGGCTCGGCTTCGCCCCCCGACGTGCGGCCGGGGCCGGGCCGGGAGCCCCCCGCGGGTTTCCCTGCCCGGAGCCCCTCAGCGTGATTTCAGTTCCCGAACAACCGAATCGCATCTTCCTCCGGCCCCCGCAGCGCGATTTTAACCCGCAAACAATCGCATCTTCCTCCGGGACCCGCAGCCCCCGGCTTGGCTGCGAAAACGCGCTCGGGAGCAGGGCCTGGAGCTCCCTTGATGGCACCGAGCTGCGAGCCCACCCCAGGGCCGGCACAGAGCGGCTCAGGCCCCTCTCGGCCCCGGCCGAGCCCTGCAGGGCCCGGGGGGCCCGGCCCGGTCCCGCAGCCCTCAGCGGGTCCCGGACGTGCCGGGAGCGGAGCTGCCCCCCGCGGACCCCGGGCCGGGGCCGCCGCGGCTCTCCCCGGCCCTAAAAACCCGGCAGCAATCCCCACCGGGGGGCTGTAAAGAACTTCACTGCGGGTTCCTCCTCCTCGGCCGCAGCAGAAACCCCACTGCTGCACAAAGTCCCGTCACGCCGCCCGGCAGGCTGCAAACTGCGTTTTAGCCGGGCCGGTGCTTGAAACCGGTACTTAAAGTAACGCAGATTTCCGCGTGTCCTAACCTACGTTGCTGTGGGGCTCGGCGCTTTCCCGTTTCTCTTATAAAAGGAAAAAAAAAAAAAAAGAAATTGGGATGGTCCCATTCCGTTCGTTTGTACTGGTAAAAGAGCGGCCTTTCTGCGCTGGGACGCCTTTGGAAACGAAAGCTTCTGGCGGCGCACCGAAAAACTCGCGTTTACAAAGAAAACAACCAACGACCAAAAAAGAAAAAGAAAAAAAAAGGAAAAAAGGGAAAAAAAAAAAAGAGACATATGTCATTAATGTTCTGCATTTGTCCTAGATACTGTAATCAGAGGGGACAGACCGCGCTTTCCATCCATCGCCCTGTCTGTCTGTCCGTCCATCCGTCGGGCTTCCAGCTGACGCCGTGTCCGCGGGGCTCCCCGCAGCCCCCCGGCTGTGCCCGCCGCGCAGGGCCCCGGCACTTGCGCCTCGCCCGAACCCCCAAAATCCCCAAATCCTCGGGGCAGCCGCCCCCTGCCCGGGCCCGTCAGTGGCAGCCGTGCAAAGCTCCGCTTTAGGCCCCAAGCGCTGCACCGCGGCGCCGGCCCCGAGCCTGCCCGGCGTGCAGGGAGCCCGGCGGCTGCTCGCTGCCCAAATTAACGGCGTTTGCTTCAGAGGAGCGGCTCGGAGCCGCGCTCTGCCCGCCGGCCCCGGGAGCCCAGCGGCGCCCCGATGCAGCACGGTCCCGCCGAGCCGCAGCCCGGAGCCTGCTCCCTCCCCGGCCCCGGGACCCCTCGGGCCGCGGTGCCCAGAGCTCGGAGCCCGGATCCCGGAGGCGACCCGGCCCCGCGGCAGCACGTACCTAGGTGGTTGTGGTAGGGCCGGGCCGAGAGCAGCGCCTGCACCCCGAATTTGAGGAGTTCCCCGGCCGGCGCCGCGCCCTTGGCGTCCGGGGGGTCGGTGAGGATCTCCTCGATCATGAAGCTGCGGTAGCGGTGCGAGCGGTGGTCGGGGAAGGCTTCGGCCGGGAAGTAGTGCGCGGCCCCCAGCTCCAGCGGGTGCTGCATCCTCGCCGCCCCCGGGGAGGGGGGGCCGAGCCCCGGCCGCGGGGCCGAGGCTCCGCCGGGCCGCCCTAGCGCAGCCCCCCGGCCGGCGCCGCTGGGAGCCGGGCAGGGGGGGCTCTGCCCATCGCCCCGCCGCCGCCGCCGCCCCCCGCCCTGTCCCTGCCCCTACCCCCGGGCAGGGCTCGGCTCGGCCCCCCCAGCGCGAGAGGCTCGGCACCGGGCCGCGAGCGCTGCCTGCACCGGGGCGCGGCACCGGGCAGCGTTTCTCCGCCCCGGGCCGCGGGGCAGCCGCCTATATAGCGCCCGGCCCGGCGGGGCTGGCGGCGCGGCGGGGGAGGGCGCGGGAGGGGCCGCGGAGGAAGGAAGGGGCCGGGGCGGGCGAGTACCTGGAAGCGAGAGGTTAGGGCAGAGCATTTGATCCCCTGCCATAGAAAGCAAATTACCCTCGTTTCTGCCTGCCCGCCACGGGACAGCAGACACCCAAACAAGCGCCGGGCCCTTCCAGCGCGGCCCCGACCCCCCGACCCTCGGCCCCCGGCCCCGGGGCAGCCCCCGGGCGCCGCCCCGCCACCTGCCCGCCCCCCCGGGCCGGCTCCCCCCGGGGCTGAGCGGAGGAGGAGGAGGAGCCGCCGCCGCCGCCCCCCCGAGCCGCGGAGCCCGACGCGACCCGGGGCCGGCCCCGACGCCCGCAGCGTGCTCGGGGGGCTCGGGGCTGCCGGGACCCCCGGGCTGGCCCCGCGGGGTCGCTCGCCGAGCAAGGGGAGAGGTTGGGAGGGTTGCCCCGCGGTCCTGGGGCCGCGGCCGAAATCCCACCGCCCCGTCCTTCCTCCGCGTTTCATTGCACGCGCCCAAAGCTAGGTGCTTCTTGAATTCGTTTCTGCTCGGTGCTTTCAGGGCTTCCCGAGGTAACCTGTTCCATATGCTCGCTGCCACTTGTACCAGGCGGTTCCGCCTGGATTTTCTGCTCGCCCCGCGTCCCTTCAGCTTACAGCCGTGCCCCTCGCTCTTTGCAAACGCCTGAAGCCGCTGTCCTGCCCTCCTTAGGGCCCCGGCTGCCGCTGCCGTGTCCCCCGCGGGCAGGGACGGGACGGGACCGACGGGCACCGACCCCCCCGGCCGCCCTCCGAGCTCGGCGGAGCCCAGCACACCGGGACGGGACCCGCCCGGTTCCCTACGCGGCCGTTCGTCCGTCTGTCTTTATTTTGTCCGTCTTCATTTAGAGCAGGAGCTACTTTCACGCCAAGGTACCGATTTCTAACGGCCAAGGCAAAAGAGGCCGCTGGTGCTACGGCGATGATTAGCGAGAAGAATAACTTATGCGTAAAGTGGGGAGAACGCGGGGCCCGTTCAAGCGAGCGGACACATCCACGCCGGCCTGAACAGCCTCCGCTCCGAGAGCAGCACGCACAGCACGCCGCCGGCACCTCTCCCCGTGCCGAACACACGCACCTCGCTGCCCTTCGCTGCAGTAACCCCAGGCCCTGCGGGCTGGAAGGACTGCGCCCCGCAGCTCGGCTCCAGCCCCGCACCGCCCTGCTTTGCCCAGGGCGCAGCCTGCGGGACGTCGCTACCGAGCGGCATAAATCCGCTGCGAAGCAAATCCTGCTGCTACGAGGACATCGGGCGGTATTTTATTTTATTTTATTTTTTATCGGTGACTCTGGAAAGGACCGAAATCGCCTAACTCCTTGTGCTCTTACACACGGGGTTTTGCACCCTGTGCCCGGCCCCGCCGCTCACACGGCCCCGCGCTGCCCCAGCAGCATCACCTCGGAGCTCGGCGGGGTTTGGGGACGAAAGGGACGTTTCTGCAGGCCCCAAACTGTGTGCACTTTGTTTCCATCTGCTAGAAGGGAATCACCTTTTTTTCCTTAAAAGGAAAAAAAAAAAAAGTGTTTATTTTGCTCGCACCAAGCAGAGAGTCTACATAACTGTTAGAAATACAAATTATTCCGACAGTTACCCACTTTTTAGCATTTTTTTACGCATGTACGTCATTAGTTTCAGAACCTATCAATACCTCTGCCCTGGTCAGGGGCTCTCCTGCTCTTTATTTTCAATAAACGCGGAGCGTTTGGAGCCTCCCTTTGCTTACTTCTGCACTTGGGGCATCCCGGCAGCTGTCTGCGCGTCGCCCGGGGCTCGGGGCAGCGAAAGCCGCGACCTGGAGGAGGAGAGGAGCCCGCTCGGCGCCCCCAAACCCTTCCCCCGGCCGGGGGGCTTTCCCCTCGCCGACCGCTGCCCGTTTGGACGGGGAACGATTTTTTTCCGCCGCCTTTTCCACGCGACTTCTCGGGGCGTCCCCCTCCCCCGAGCCCCAGTAAGCAGCACAAGGACCAAACGCGCGCTCCCTGCCCCTTAGAGCCCGCAGCCAGCTCCCGGCGCGCCCCCGGCACGGCGCCGTCACCCCGACGGCGATGCCCCGACGGGTGCCCGGGGCTGCGGGCTGAAGGACCGAGCACTGCCACACGCATCCCTCCCCGGGCGGTTTGCTGCGGCCACCCGGCCCGAGCAGGCAGCCCGGCTGCTCCAGAGCCTCAAATCCCGCTCGGACGCAGCCGGAGGTCGGTGCCGGGGCTCCTCTGCGCGCACACGGCGAAGAGGGCACGAGCGGTGAGTAAGGGAGCACCGGGAGGGATGCTGAGCCTTCCTCCCTCTTTTCTCAAATAAATGGGACTTGTAAAGGTGGTTTTGGTTTGGTTTGGTTTTGGTTTTGGTCGCTGTTGGTTTTTCTTTCAGCTTTCATTTTGCCTAGTCCCCACGCAAGAGAAGCAATGCTTGGAAATGCAAACCAGGAGCTAAACGCAAACGGTGACAGATTTCAGGCCGGACATATTTCCTGTAACGGTGTCTCCTCTACAAACTGTCCTCTAGTGAAGGCTTACAAAGATCTGTAGGATCAGGGGCTCGCTCACCAGCCCCCCAAAATGCTGTCCCAGCTAACAGACAACTGCAATTCGCTTTCCCTTGTTGACAGTGTATTTATAACCCTCCTTCCGTCTGGAGCTGCTGTCAAAACCAAACAACAACAAAACCCAACCGAAACCAAAAAACCCAACCACCCAAGAAAACCAACAGTGGAGTAACCCGTTGGTGGCATGGGGGAGTCTCCTGCAATACCCTTCTGGGGCTGTGGCCTTCCTTCGGAGCGAGAGCACCTCTGTGGCTTTTATGGACGTGGTGTCGATGGTGACGTGACGCCGCATGCAGCCCTTCCCTGCCACACACAAACCTGTGAACCCCTACACGTACAAAACGGGGTTTTGATGCACAGGTTCAACATGGGAAGTGACAGCCCAGTCCTTCAGTGACGGATGGCAGTGAGCACAGGCCCCCAGGCTGCCATGGACATAAACCCCACAGTCCAGGGCTTCGGAAAGGCCAAGCTGGGCTTCGAATCACACCAAAGCTGATCACACAGCACTGCTGTGACCAGTTGTGGATGTGGAGCTGAGCACACGAAGCTGCTGTTATCCGTGTTGGGACTACACTGCAAGCAACAAGTGTGGTTTGCAAATGGCAGGATATACATAAAAGGGTAAGTCAAAAGTAGGTACGGTAGTTCAGTAAATACCTCCAACCTGAAACAGCAGCTATGGCTGTACTACCCATTTCTGAGTGCTAAACCACCCATTTCTGGGCACTAAACTACCTTCAGACAGAAAACAATGACTTGTCCTCATCACCCATGTTTTAGTTTAAATTCAAGCAATCCCTGCATCTGTTGCAAAATTAGAGATGCCCTTAATGATATCACATTAGCCCCTGTGCTGTAAACACTTAAATGTGTGCTTAGGTTATTCACTGCGTACACAGTTGACTGACTGGACTAGGACTGTTTATAGTTCATAAAATTAAGTTAATGACTACATCTGTGTGGAGCTGGGGCCTTCAGTTTTTAAAAGCAAAGTGAAGAAACAGAATAAAATCCCTACATTCTTCAGGTTTACAGCTAGCCTGCAGTCAGTTTGGGTTTCTAGTTCTCACGTGCTACGTCAGATCTGGATGGCTTGAGTTTATAGATCAGCAGGGAGATGTTTAAGTCATTTAACACAATAATGGCTAATTGAAACATTTTATTTTTAAAATAACAAGATGTTTTATACATATTAAAATCATATTAAAGCTGACTTCCCGGTCTCTCACGAGCACCACCACAGCTAGTTAAAAACCCTGTTAAGAGAGCCAATTACATAATATAGCTTTCTTTAAGAGCCAAACAATATAAAACAATTAAGCGACGAAGGGTTCCTTTCTGCTAGCTTATTTCTTAGACAAGCTTTTGATTTGTACGTGGATCTCATTTCAAAGTCCAGGCACAGAGGCACCGAAGCGTCCCCGTGACGGACGAGGGCCGGGATCTCCCCTCGCTCCCACAGAAGTGCAAGCCCCTGGCACAGAAGGCGCCGCAGAGTGGGCTCAGCGAGCCTTACCAAAAATTACCCCGACCAAAAACACTTCAGGAAAACGATCCTAAAGCGAGCAGCCAGGTGCCCGACACCTCCCAAACGGCTTCTATTTTCAGACGCTGCGCAGTGCAGCACAGACCGCTGCGCATACACCACCTGCCAGGGCACCGGCACCAGCACCAAGCCTCCCGCAGGCTCCTCCGACGGGACGAGGCCCGGAGCTCCGCCGGCAGAAGGCCGCACGTGGGGTCCCGGGCTTGGCACGCTCGGGAAGCGAGGACGATTTACCACCTCCGGCTAGAATAAGTTTTTTTTTTGAATAAAATTGTGCCGCGTGGATTAGGATTTCTCTATGCTGTTTACATTCCTAAGAGCCTTTATCCGTTTTAATCTCTATAGCTTGGCTGAGACTCAACGGGTTCTTAAAAACGTAGCTTTGGCTGCAGAAGGCTTGGTCACAAGTCAGCAGCTGTGGGAGAACGGCCGGGGGTCAGCTCTGTGGGGTACCTGAGCGGGGGAACCTGGACAGCTGCTCAGGGGAGCCTTGTCTGTGGGGAGCCGTGGGTGCCTCATGCTGGCGGGCTGAATTTAAACACACCAAGAGCCCTGGGACATTGGCCATCATGCCTCTGGTTCAACCACAGCAGGACCTGGTTTAAGGGAACGTGATTTTCACAAGAGGCGGCAGGCAGCTGGTGGCACCAGGTTGCCACAGACAGGTGGGTATGGGCTCACAGGGGGGTCACACGTTCCCTGCTGCAGGGAGGCCCCACGCTTCCAGCAGCACGAGTGTCCTGCCAAAACCACCCCGTGATGCTCTAAGGCCAGCCTGAGTAAAGGTCCTGTGCTTCCTCTGTGCACCTGCAGGAGAGATCTGCCAAAAACCTTCTTTCAGGGCTTTGCTTTGTGCATCCCACTCTAAAGCTGACACGGGTCACGGAGGACTGCAAGTAAAATCAAGCCCAACTTTATCTGGTAGCTTCAGCGGGGGCTCAGGCAGCTCTGCCCCCAGCTGAGACCCTGTCCCCTGCAGCGACCCTCCCCGGCTCACACAGCTGCCTTGGGACACAGAAACCACTGCTTGGGGGCCAATTAAAGGCGATACTTACACCTGCGGGAAGCCTGTCCCATGGGTTCACTTCGGTGGGGATAAGAGAGGGAAAGTGCAAATGTTTCTGCAGGGCTACCTTCCTCCTGCTGCATCCCACCGCTAGTGGAATAACCATGTTTTTCTTGCTACTATTAATGGATCCATCTAATTTAGAATGAAATAGGGGACTAGGAAGGTCAGACTTCAACAAAATACTTTAAAAGGAGAAATGTTAATAAAGGTCAATCGGTATACAGAAAATTCCCTTTTCCCTTGAAGGTGTGAGATTTTGGGAGATGAATTGCTTTGTCGTTCACACAAAGACAACTATCTGTATGAAAAAAAGTTAATTATCCACAACAAGCCTCAGCGTAAACCCGGGGTCCGTACACAGGCTTTACAACCAACTAGAAGGTTATAGTGATCCTTCACATTCTTCTGTGCCAAAACAGATTTCCTCTGCCTTCTGAGAGATGACTAACAGGAGTTGTAGGGCTTTCTAAAACTACCTTTGCGAACGAATGACGTTCCTACGCTGCCGGAGGAAGCGTGACAGCTCCCGACGCCCCCAGCCCGACCCGACAGGCCCTGCTCAGCCTACCCCCGCACCGGGCTCTCAGACCCGTTGCGCTGGGGCTCCCGGGCGGGCTGCAGGCCCCTGTGAGGGTGAACCTTGCCCACAGCGGGGTCACCCGAGGGAGAGGCGCCACCCGCTTCAGGCGAGACGAGGCCTGACTTTCGGTTTGCCCACCCGGCGTTTTTACGTTCGATGCGGCACATTTCTCTTTGCTGCGTCCAGAACAAAACTGTAACCCCCCACACTGACACGGCCGTTAAGTTCCAGCAATCTTGCTGTCCCCAGGTTTATTGCGGCACTCCCGAAGCGTTGCACTCCAGCGGGAAATTCCCCGAGCTCGCTGCCGGCGCCGCGAGCAGCAGCCGGGGTAACGCGGCCCCGCCTCGGCCGCCGGCTCCTGCCCCCAGCCCCTGCCCGCCCCGCGGGGCTCGGAGCCGCGGCGCCTGCTCGGGCCGCGGGTGCCCTCTGCCGGGCCGCGGCCGGGCCTCGGCTCGCCACAAGGCCGGGGCGGGCAGGAGAGGGGCGGCAGGGGCTGGGCCGCGCCCCGGTGGGCCCTGGCGCAGCTGCACCCCCTCCGAACAGGCGGGGGGACAAGGAAAGAGGGGGGGATGACAACTTTTTTCTTTGGTTTTCTTTCTCTTTGGAAATCCGGACATAAAACTTAAATACAAATTGAGAACGACTATTCAGATTTCAGTTAAAATATCCCCCGAAGGAAACTGCGGGATAGAATATTAGTAGAGAGGAAAAGAGGAATTAGAAACAGCCTAGCCCCCAACTATTACATTTTCACCTCTCGGGGAGCTTCACAGAAGAGAAGACTGAAAGCAACACCCCGTTGCTGGTAGGCAGCAGAAATGCTCAGCAGGGCCCCAAAAGCAGCCTGCAGGTCTGTGGCAGGTGGGGACGGAGCATTTTGTCTCCTCACGGCTGTTCTTACAGCTGGGTGATCTCTTATCTAGAGCCGGATCAACCTAAAGACTCCCAGGCACGTGTACTAAGCCTTCAACACTGAGGACAAAGTGAGGCTCTCACCTGGAAAGGGGCTTTTCGCTCTGAAATAAAATATTAGTGTTAGGCTATGAGCATGTTACTCAAAAAAGAGGCTCCAACCTCAAGTTTAGAGGATCTCACTGCCTTCTCGTCCTCCTCGGGTCTCATGGGGCCAGGCAGACCAGCACAGAGCCTGCTGCTGCGGGACCGAAGGGCAGCAGCGTCCCTGCCCGAGCCTGTCAGTGCTTCTGGAGGGAACACTGGACGCAGAGGCATCCCTCTCCAGGTGCACCAGAGAAAGGACGAAGCTCTGAGGAGAAGCAAGGCAGCATCTCCTTGGTACTGTATTTATACAACACTGAACACCAAAGTAAACAGGAAAAAAGTATAAGCACTCCAACATTGAAAACAGATTCGGCGGTACAACACTGGTAACAGAAATCTTTCCACTAGTTTTCATAAGATAATTAGGGCCTTAGCTTACTCGAAAAAAAAGAGCTGTAGAATGCAGCTTATTCCCTTCAAATCCCAAATGAAGTTTCAGCAAAATGCTTTCTAAGTTGTTAATATCACAAGGTTTTGCTGCAAAAAAAAAGGGAAAGTTCCACTTTTGCTTTTCGTATTTCAGTGAATGGCAACAAGAAAAACTGAGATTTTCATCATGACTAATTAACGAGAATCATTGTTTTGGAGAAGTTGCTGTACGCCAGCAGCAGTAGCAATGCCTCCTCAAACAGCTGAGACCTCAGCACCAGCAGACCAGCAGCAGCCTCGGCAAAACAGCCGATGGGTGCCGAGCAGCCTCCCCCAGCGCTGACAGTCCCGTTTGACTTCCCAGACCTTGGTGCATCCTGACGCTGAGAGCTGATATTTCAGCTGTGTCAGAAACAGGGTGCCAGAAGTACACAGGGGAATCTCTGCAAACCCATGTTTCTGCTCCCTCTCCCTTACACAAAACTGCCCCTCCCCTCACCAGCTAGTTCTCGCTGAAGTTCCAAGCACTATTACCGCAGCATTCCCTCTCCGATTTCTCTGTCTCTCTCACCCCACCTCCCAACCACAGAAGTAATTTTGGTCCTCCTAACCCCTACTTCTGCCTCCGAAAGCTCTTTGAGATCTCTGTACAAGAGGCAATCCCAGGGAGATCACATTTTTAACTGAGATAGTGGTTTCCTAAGTCTTTTGTTCTTATGCAGCTCCTGTGTAATCCTTCTTTTTCCCAAACCCGCGCCATACACTCCAGCTATGCTCTTTGCTGATGCTTTATTTGATCACAAGGGAGGAAGCTGATCAGTCACCGCTGGGACTGGGATTGGACCCAGCGACTTTGGAAGCTCTCCCATCCTGCCCTCTGGTTGAGCATTGTCTTCCAGCACAGACTTTGACCTGCAGGCAAGTGGCACAGAGGTGTGACAATCCTTGGTCTTTTATTCATTCCTCTTTGTCGCCCTGCCAGCCTGTCTCTGGAAGAGCAACAGCTCAGCTGCAATGGAGAATTTCACCTAGCAGCACCTTGCAGCATCAGGCAGTTGCACAAATGCCAACTGCGTGTACTCGGAGCCATTTACCTGCTGGTTTCATACTGAGCTTCTAAGCAAAAAACAAACAATAGAGTGACCAAACGCTACGTCCTGCAGAACTGAACCATCCCATAGCCATTTTCTGATCTTTCTAACCAAGACCAAATTTCTCTGGCCTCCTTTCAGCATGCTTACTGCTGATGCTCTTCTGAGGGATCAGACCAGTAACTATGAGTGGAAACTCAGGATTAGCTTTCCTCTCTGGAGGACTTTTTGAATGACTGGGTTTTGAGTCTTAAATGATAGCAATCCTCTAACAAGTTATGGAAGAGCCTTTGAGTTTGACGTTTTTATAAACACCAACCTTTTTATCCTCAATGTTTGTTGTTTAAGGAAATCCCTTCTAGCTCTTACGCATGTATAACATATAAAACAATTGAATTAATACCATATGAGGGTAGAGGGGTGAAAAATCACATCTATAGCCAAAATAGTTCAGAAAAACTGTACAGCTGAGGTTTAAGATTGCCTATAGTGACTTTGTATTTTGTTTAGACATCGGTGTTAATTCTTCATGTGGATTATGTGCAGATTACAACAGCATGTGCTGTGTGCTGTATAATTTATGAACTGTAAACTCCTTATGTTTTGGGGTTGTGAGTTAGAACTGAACAGAATCTAAACTACCACCAAATGGAGGATTTTTTTCTTTTTCTGGATTAACGTAAAACTGTTTTGTGTGTTGGGGGTTGAGTGGAAAACTCAAGGCCAAATACTTGCATACTCATCCTCAGCAAGCTGGTAGCTCAAGCTTTATAAATTTAAATATCTTTTATACTCTTCACGTGTATTATCTGTACTGGTGGAACTCAGGATCACCTGACTGGGCTTGTGCTGTACATGAGAGGAAGAAAACAGGAATGGAGGACGGCAGCAGGGAAACACTTCTGCTTGCTCTGAACTACTGGGATGCCAGAGGAAGGGCTCGTGGCTGTGTGACAGAGTGACGTGGGTGCCTGAGTTCATAAAGGCCGCAAGTAGCCCAGCAGCACTGACTACAGGTCTGTGTGAGCCTCAAAAACAGAGCTGAAGCATCTTAACAGGTTTTTAAAAAAATAAAAATCTCAATTAGACACCAGAAAACTTGTAACAGCCCAGAGCTCAGAGCAGGCCTAGCTTTAATGCTCACCCTGCTTCTTTTTATGAAGTCAAAAGGTCTTATGGCTGTCTCATCACAGTTCTCACATGCCAAGAGGCTACCTGATGCTAGACTGCCCCAGACAAAATTTCTCAGGGAAACACCCTGAACCATTTCAGTCCATGGCTGGTATAACCACAACCTTTCTGTCCGTCCCCACTCTGCAGCAAGCCCCAGGAGCACCTGAGTAAGGGCTCCCACCGTGGGTGTTCAAACGACTGAGGAAAGCCGTACTACTTTGCTTGAGCTCTCGAGAATGAGTGATATTTCTCACTCCCGTGCCTGGAGTTTACGCAGCAGAACTTAAACAAACAGCTTTGTGGGGGAGGAAGAAGGAACCCAAATAAAGAGTAAACCTGGAAATCCTGAAGGGGAACAGAAGGTGAGACTCCTGCCCTCTGGGCATGTTGGCAAAGGCTGTGAAGACAGTCCTCCTCCAGCTGTAAGCAGCTGCTGAGGTAGCCAGCCACTGCCTGCTCCCTTGCCTGTATCTCACCCATCTATCGTCAGGGCTCAGAAAAAATCCAAGTCTTGGCCAGATCAGTCCTTTACTCCTCATGGATATTCAGCATCTGGGGCTCTATCCAGCAGCTGAATCACCATAGGGACATTTACAAATTACACTTTTCAGTAGATTATATTTTACTTTGACACATTTTATTGTTTACAAGGTTTACTCGGGAGATGAAACAAAAGTTAATTACATCGACTGATACATCAGGAAAATGGATTGATTTGATATCCCCTCCAGATGGGCTCCCTTTGCGTGGCAGTAAGCATACCACATCTTAAGGAAAGGAGACAGAATACGTTAGGAAGGCACATTTGAGCCATCAGACTGACACTTCTTTATTACAGTGTATTTATTTTTTATCATGTGCTTTGACAGAAGTCTCATAAAGTGTTATGCTCCTTCTGTAGGGTCAAAGTCTTGTGACCTTCCATGATTTTAGAGAGAAGGAACATAATTTTAGAGGGCATGTTTATTATTTCTGTAAACAGTCTGTTTTCTATGCCAAGAGAACAGTTTTTCTGTATGTGCTTAGATGACAGCTCAACTTCACTGGCTTACTTTCCTAAGTCTCGCCTGCCAAATGTTTTTGATCATAGTCTGGCAAACAAAACAATATTAATAGTAGAGCTGAGCAAATAATTTCCAGAAAACGGCTGATTTTTTTAAGCCTCTTTTTATTGCCCGCATAATATTCCTGAATCAAATGTGGTTTCCTCAAGTTTAACTACACTGCTAAAGCACTCTATTTTTATTAAAAACAAAGTAACTCAAATCCACGGAATTAGAAAAGCCGCTTGTGAAATGGTTAGCTGTGACAAAGCAGGTACATCTCACTGTGTTGTTTACATCCCCTAAGAAGTGTCTGTGCCCTTCCAGCATGAACGCCCGCACTTGTCGATTTAAACTCTGGACACATGGCTTCCAAAGCTGTTTTTACTGGCACAAACATTCATGGAAGGGGTGACAAGAACACAGCCAAAGCAAACGTGTTTTAAAATCTCACTGAGTAGTCCACTTTTGCCATATATACTGTTTTCTGATAACTGCACTGAAATAACTTATTTTCCCAGCAAGTGGTGAAGACGTATTTCAAATTCACTGTTCTGAATGCCCTGCACTCAGGCATGCCTGGTTACGTGGTCATCATACACCACGTGCTCTAAACCCTTGCTCTACTATGGTCCGTAACAACACTCGCAGCACACTGCAGATGCTGTGAGCTTGAAGCAATCTGATTCCTCAGGTGGTTTGGTTTGGTTGATTTTTTTGAGTGGCACAGAGCTGGTAAAACACCTGTGTTGTCCCACTATCATGTCAAGAAAGGTAGAATTATGGACCGTACTTTTGACTGTTATCTATAGAACAGCCTTCTGGATAACACTGCAGCTGAACATAAGACAAACTTTAAGACACGATGATGGCACTGACGGCACTTACTACTTTATGTCATGTTTTCACTCCTGTTCCCATAGAGAGAACAACATAAGAGAGATGAAGAATCTGACTCAGTGCTGCCTCCAGGAGCATTCGATTCCCTTTTACAGGGATGGGTTTATTCAGGGACTTGGATTGGAGTTACTGAAAGTGCTAGCTAAACGTATCACACAAATTCCCAGGCAGATGCACCTGGAACAACCCTTCGTCCAAGACAACCTACAATACAGCTCTCAAGCAATACTTCCATATCTACCTGAGAGCTGTCCCCTCCCCTCTGGATACACAGCTCCAGGAGTGCTAACGAGCTATATTCCTACAAATATCTGCAATCCTTTTTGTCAGAGTCTAATCCTGAGGTCTCTGGATTTTGTTTAATGCCTTAAAGATCATATAACACAAGGTTTCACCTCTGCAGCTCAGTCTTCCTGATCTACATTTTTTGTCTTCCCGCACAAATCTTGTGACAGGTTGCTCTGTTTTGGCAACTAAAAGACGCACACTGACTCACTGCTTGACTCTGCTCCTTGGTCATTCCAGATGGTTTATGAAAATGTAGTTCCTACTCCCTAGCCCTTCTTTCTTTTCCCAACTTTCTTTCCCAGGCTAACACAACCGTAAAGGTCAAAGTGCATTTTTAAGGTCTTGAAGCTAACAAATGTGAAGTATATACAAAAAATCTGGAAAGATAAATAGATGGAAACTCAATACAACATCCCATACAAACACTCAATTAAAAGAAAAAAACAAACAAACCAAAAAACAAAACAGAATAATAAACCAACCCCTACAGAATGGGAAGACTGGTAACATGACAGAGAAACAGTTGCATCTTTTTAAAAGGAAGAGGAACCAAATCCAGATGAAACCGAGTGAAAGGACAAGAAATGGGTGAGATGGGAAGAAACGTGTCTGCTGCACTTGTCCTGCTCTGAAACAAAACCCACCCCGGCACAAGGAGTCCCACCCTCACGGTGGTGCACGTCAGAGGATGGGAGGGATGAGTGGGAGGTGTCACCAACACTGCCCAGGCAAAACATCTTGGAAAACCTGTGGCAATAGGCATCATTGTCTGTTCCAGGAAAAAGTGGGAAGCCAAAAAGGTGAATGAGTTCCAGCAAAACATTCGCACGGTATCTAGGAGATACACTGGCTGCAATGGATCTGCAAACTTGCTCCTACTTAAGATCCACTCTCGAAACTAAAAACAGCATTACCACATTCCACTGCGGACTGCTCTAACCTCAAAAGCGGCCTTTCCAGCTATTTTTTCTTGCTACTGGCATTGTTTCATTACATCTGCTGATCATCTCTGGCAGTCTTTTGTTCTCTTCCCATAACACTGATGTTCACTGCAAACAAGACAGACATTGTATAATCTGTGATACACCTGCATAAACACTGCAAATGAGAGGCCTGTAGCGAAAACCTAAATCCTCTTTGTAAAGGCTGTGTTTACGCTGGAAAAGAACAGTGATATACCCAGTGAGCAAGCGGGACCTAAGAAAACAAAATGAGGACTAACGTGTTTAAGTCCAGTGCTTGTGCCAGAGAGGTAAGGAGCAGGAACGATTTGGATGCAGAAATCACAGTAAAAGTTTAAAGGTAGGCGTTCCGTATTCTTTGCAATGCTTTACTGTCCAGATTAAGTAACTACAGCTAGCTGCTATGGCTCTGAATTGGAAAGTACTCAGAAGGCCCTGCTGAAAAGCATGTTATATTGGCAGAACACGTGATCAAAGTGCAAAATATCACCAAATTGGGTTTCCAACGTATGCAGGAACTACTGAGATGAAGCAGAAGAACTTCTGTGATGAAACCCAGCTTGGCACCACAGCAATGTGAGCCTCAAAATACAAGGAATATAAAAAGAAGCAGTACCTTAATAAAGAAAGAAAGTGTTGCAGTTGAGTGGAGGGGAAAAAAAAAAAAAACGAAAAAAAAACCAAACAGATGCACGATATTAATTTGCCACAAGGTGGCATGTGCTGATCTAAAATAAGTTCCAGCCAGGTAAGGTTTGTAAAATCTGAACAGCAGAACGCAGATCTGGGGTAGGAACGTTCGGCTTCACGAGGGTTACTCCATTTGTGTCAGTTTGAACTCGGCCCTAGACTATTAGAGAATCATTATGTACCTAGAAATATCACCGAACCTGAATACCTGGGAAAACAAAATTTCCCCTTTTCCTTTTTTCACTCCTTATATTCCATGGAATTGCTCTAACTAACCAAAATAACTTTTTCCTGTCTGTGTCTGGGAGCTTCCCTCTCGTTCTTGGTGAGCTCTCTGTTCTCTTAGGCTCATTCTCTGCTGAAACACCCCTAGCTTTTGAAACCAGACGGTTCTGAGTACTCCTTCAGCACGGATTCCTCTGTGCTGAGAGGGGCCCTTCCCTGTGCAGCCTGCTGGGAAGCACAGAGATGGAGGCAGACTCATCCTGTCCACGCCGTTGTGCTGGCACAAGTGTTTGTGCAGCTGCATGATGAGTGGAATCAAGGGCGTGATGTGGAGAAAAACTGATCTTTTTTCCTCATTTCAGACAGAGAAGAGCAAAGCCAGTGGTTATTTTCAAAAAGCGTGGTATGCCTCTGTGGTTGTATCTTTACAACAAAACAAAGAAAACTTGATGCTTGCTTTTAAGAATTGTACGAACTTTATAAATTCTTTCTGAAGCATGCAGGAGGTTTGTTTATTCACATAATTATGTAATGATAAACATAAATTTGGGGAACAGCTATCACATGGCATGCTTGCAGCCGCGCTCGGCATTCCAGCCCCAAGCCAGAGAAACTCTGAGCACAACAGAATTACAATTCACAGCTAAGGCACACATCGCACACGCTAAATAATAGCAGATAATTTAAAAAATGAAGCCTGTAAACGCCAGCAGCGGTTGCTGCTGCTGATGCAGCAGGGGAAGCGCACTCAGGTCTTTTAAGGAAGACAGACATAAGAGCTACAGAGCGGTTTTATTGCTTGTTTAGCGCGTACAGGTACCGTAGGAAATGAGGAACGTGAATGCTGTCAAGACCAAGCCACACCGAAGCCACTTCAGATTTATACAAGCGCTGCCTTCGGAGAAGCGAGCCCTGCTCTCCGAGGGCCGTTTACCACACACAAGGCCGCCGTGGTGCCGCGGGGACCCTGCCGGCCCTGCAGCGCGGCCCAGAGCCGGGCCCCGTCAGCCCCGTCACGCCATGCCGGGCCGGGCCGCTCCGCGGCTCCCGTTCCCCCCCTCACGCCCCGCGCCCTCCCCGCGGCCCAGCCCGCATGCGCGGGGCCCAGCGCCGCCTCCCACGGGCCGGGCGGCGGCGGAGCGGCGGCGGCGGGACGCGGCGAGAGCCCGGCGGGTCCCAGGTGGGTCCCGCGCCCCCCTCCCGGCCCAGCTCCGGGTACCCGCGGGCTGCTCGGGCGCCGCCGCGGCGGCCTGCGGCTCCCCGGGGAGCAACCGGATAGCCCCGGTGCGGGTCCCGGAGGGGTCCCCTCGGCCACGGGCTCCGGCCCCGTTTTCAGGTTCAGCAGCGGCGACGCCCCGGTCTCAGAAAGCTCGGCCCCCTTTGGAGCTTCGGAGACCCGCTCCCGTGCATCAGGGTTGTGGTGTTTAGTAGCTGTCGGTGCTTTTGCCCAGAGGCTGAAGCTATACTCTTCGAAGATCAACAAAAAGAAGAGATTACCGCATGTGTTAGTGATCTAGGCTTAAACATTTCCCTTTGTGTACCTTCCTTGGTTCGCTGTTCTTAGAAAGAGCCGTGTTTTGGGGAGGCCTGCACCTCAATTAGTGAAACGAAACACCACATCTGTGAAGTAATTAATCCCAGAAGAATACGCGCAAAACAAACATAAGTATTTGCAGTTACGTATTGCTTGAAAGCATTCTTCTGTCTCTTGTTCTCATCAGTAGTTTATGTAAAGCATGCACAGAGCCACACGTGTAAGGCAAAGACAAACCGAGTTCGGGAGACGGTCTTCAGGGCGATACGGCAAGAATATCACCAGGGAGATATAATTAGCAGGGTAATCCTCTCGTTAGGTGACCGCTTGAGTGGCAGTATAACTGGTCTGAAGAGCGCTTCTGCCACATGCTTGAGTAAACATTTTACTTAAGCATCATAAACCCAATGATACCATTGCAAGTATATGTATATTTTTATAATAGTAGTAAAGTTACAAATGAGAGGAGCCATGGGTAGAAATTTGAGTTGGGTGAAATTTCAGTTGCTGGGAAGGGCGGCTCAACAAATACCATGAAAAAATTAAATGGACTGCAAGTGCTCAGATAAAGTACAAGGTGGTTTTACAGGTGGCAAAACCCTCCCAGTTTCTGAATGCAGACTACAGTTTGCTGGCTTACTTTGATTTTGCTTCATGCTAGTATGTCACTCAGTCACAGACAGACTTGTTTAAAGACGCTTGGTCCAACAAGGCAAGGCACGTTTCCCCTTGCTTTGCAAGGCAACCCAGAAGAGCCCCAGGTGAGTGTTTTGTGCCACGCTGCGGGGCTGTGCAGAGCTGGAGGGCTTGTGCTGACTGCCAGCCTCAAAGCACTCAGTGGCTGCACAATGTAGTTAATTCCTCTAACTCCTTAAAACCAGTGCATCGCAACATGAATTCAGTCCTCACTGGTCACCACCACATGCTGTTGGTGAGCCGGTGCGTGACAGGTTATGGAAAGACCCTTCCCTCCCTCCGGGGCTGGGTGCTGCCTGAGCCACCGTAATTCCCCGCTCTTCCTCTGATACAACTACCCAGGCATAGGTTTCACTAGGTTCACTGCTTTGTGAAACAAGCTTCAGACTGCAGAATTGCTTAAGCACATAAACAATACCCAAATAACTTCTAGCCTTGTATTCTGTGGTTAGTTTTCAAGAAAGCATAAGAATTTCTAAACATTTTTGCTCCTGATTTTGGGTAGTCTATTAGTGTTGTAAATTAGAAACATACATTAAAAACATACCAGTTTTCTCTGCACTGAAGTGTTTCCTGGCCTTAATCCTATCACAGGAGCAAGAAGGAGATAACACATCACTTGCAGGTGGCTGTATCTCCCACCTGCAACTCTTGATCTCTGGCCACTTTATTAACTTCCTTTGGTTCTTCACTCAAACAGTCCCCTGTGTTACAGAGCTTGACCATTCTGTTCCTTAGGAAAAAGCACATGATAAAGTGCCAAAAAGGACTGGCTACCTGAGCTCTACTTCATTTTCTTAACATTTCCTCTTTACCAAATCTGCCATTTTTGAACACCTGAGCTTTATTGTGCATATCCTCCACAACTGCTCTGCATACTCACAGTAGGACCAGTGTTTCTTAGAAACCACACATACATTAAGCAGTGCTTTTGCAAGGGTCTTCACAAGTTGGTAGCTCCTCAAAAGTTACAAAATATATGAAAGAAGGAATTATTTTCCTAATTTCTCTGTTTTCCAACAACCTGACATTTGCTGGCTGTTTCAAAGACAGAGCTACTAACCCAAAGTTATTGGATGTGGGCTTTGCAGCCACCTGGGTGCCACTGTGTCATACAGCCAGAAAACAAGCCATCTCACAAAGGAGAGCTAAACTGGGTTGCTCTAGCCCTATGACACCTCCCCTTTCCTTTTTAAATCTCTAATTTAAGCTGCAATTTTTCTTTCATTTCAAAGCCTGAGGCTAAAAAGAGGTTCTAGGTTATTTCCCTAGGCTTGTTGTCACCTATTACATTGCCAGTCCACTGAATGACCTTTAAATAATGCTTGATGCAATTCTTCAGTTTTAGAACTGTCTTTTGAATTGAAATCTTCATATTATTGTGTTGCTCCTTCCTAACACTTCACACATTTCCATTTTATCTTATTATTGACAATTTTAACTAACAGTGGAACAGAACAGGAAAAGAATGAATGTAGGAAGTACAGATGATGAAAGAAGGTGGGGATCATAGGTGGGCTGTTGCTCTGGGATCTCATTAAGGATCTAAACATGTATTTGTCTCACAACTCTTAACACTGCCAGTGTACTTGAGGTCTACAAATGATAGGCTTTGACCCTGCTTTTGTGATTGATTTGCTATGTGTTATTGCATTGTGCTTAAGGGACAGAAAAAAAGTCTAAAAGCAAAGCTTCTAAAAAATCCTTAATAAAATTTCATACAGTTTTAAAGTTACACAAAACTAAAGCAGTCCCTGCACAAAACTAAGGCATTCCCTACAGTGTTTTAATGCAAGTCGAAAATAATGCATCATTAATTGATTTTTATTACCCAAACTACAAGAAGAGAAAAAAGCAGAAGATGAAACAGAGAATGAACCAAGCCAGCTAGGAATCTAAATACGTAATTTGTGCTAAAGTAAAATTAAAAACAATTAAGTTTTATTAAAGTTTTAGGATAATTTAATGTTCTTATTCTATGTAGCAATGAAAACACTGCAGTCTAAACGATGATCAAACATCCCAGTTGCATTCAGATCACTGTGAGACACTTTTCTACCTGCCTAATCTGATAAATTCGTACCTAGGGTCATAGGACAGGTGGATTCACTAAGTCCACTACAGAGTAGCCATGTGACAGCCCATACAATGCCAGAGAAATAAACTGCCAGAAGCCTGGCAACCCCGTTCTACTTACCTAAAAAGCTCATTAATATCTTTAAAGAGCAATCATAGTTCAACAGAATTTTCCAGAGGATTTGGGATTCTTCATTTTGTTTAAGTAGGAAAATGCCAAGCCTAGAGAGAGAGAGAAAGATTATTAGTTTAGTCACTAGCTTCCCACCTACTCTTTGTATTCTTTCTGTGGAAATGGCAAATTATTTCAGCCTAATGGTTAACTCCCCCAAAAAGTCATCCTCAGTTAGCACAAAGCCTTGTCTTGACAAAAATACGATGACAAGTCTGAACAAACATGTTTGGCACCGATTCCTGGAACTAGCTAAACTTTGCAGATCACTGGAAAAAAAATCAGTTCTTCAGCTGAATAAACTGCCGCTAGTACCGAAGAATACAAATGCAGGAACAAATAGAAGGGACAACCAAGCGAATCTCCAAGACCTACAGATGGACACAGCAAAGTGGCAGGCTGTTGCACCAAGAACTGAAAGTATCCAAGACTGAACCCTTCTCCAGAATCACGTAGGTAAACAGTGCGGTGGTATTAGCCATATGAAAATAATCACCAAGTTATGTCAGAGACAGCCTCTCAAATGTGAGCATTTAGGAACTTTCCAAAAAAAAGACTACACTTTTATTAAAAATTTCAGTTAATCAGTGCTTCTTAATTACTCCGAACTGCTCTTTGTTCTTTAGTCAACTAAAAAATCTGCTAACTTCCTCCGTTTACTCCTACAAAATGTTTTACCAGATGCTCCACTTGTTTAACACATTTTTGTGTGCTAACACTTGAAAAATGTGTCCTTTTACTCCCAATTCTTAGACCATGATTTCTAGAGCCACTTTTGTAATGAGGACAGACAATGGGTGATGAAACCAAGAAGCGACGCTGCTGTTGGAGTGTTACTTGGGCAGGGCTCTTCAGAGAGGGAAACTGTCATTTCTTGGTCTGATCTGGAAGTCAGCCCTGCCTTGAGCAGGCTGGATGACCTTCAATTCTTTTTGACCTAAATTTTCCATGATTGTAATGCAGGTTTCTACCAAAGCTCTCTATATCCCAGGAACTTGCCAGGCCTCTAAAGCAGTGACGTGCTTTGGTTTCTGCCTGGGTCCACAAGATACCAAAGTAAATGTGCAATTCCACGTGCTTACAGCCAGTCATTTAACTGCTGGAGGCAGTGGGGCTGCTGGAGGCAGTGGGGCTGCTGGAGGCAGTGGGGCTGCTGGCTGGTTCTTGTCTATAAGGACAGCGTTCGGAGGCTTGGAGCTCTCCTGTTCCACCTGCACGCCAGGGAGGCTGCGGGTGCTGCACCTGCGGGCCTGAAACCGCTACCAGCCATTAAAGACAGACGTGTGACACAGGATTTTAGGCTGCACGCTCTGTTTAGGCTGTTAAATGAAAGAGTAAAATCATAGAATTTTGAAAACTTACTTTGTAGTGGAAGAAAACGTTCTTTGTATTGGTTGTTGTTGAAGTGGCGAAACTCAGTTTTGCAGTATTTCAAGTACAGCTCCCAGGTTTCTAACCTTAAAGTTCAAATTAGTGAACTTCAGTCAAGTTTTTAACAATATGCACTCACATTATAGGTTACAGAAGCAGGAATGTGTGGCTACATAATACACCTTAGTTAAAATAGTTACAGGCTGTTATTAAATAATTTTAAAATAGTTAAATAGTTATAGGTTTGTTTTTTAAAAAAGCATTTCCATTGCATGCATGTGTTATGTATTTTCAGCTACAAAAAGGAATATAAACACTTGGAAGAACTAAAAGAATATCATGCAGTTGGCACTGAGTTCATCTTGGGTTCAATTAGCATTCATTTTGGGAGGTGAATCTGTTGAAAAATAAAACACAGACTGAACATAGCACTACCTGGTTTCTACGTGAGGTAAAATTCCTCAGGGAAGAAAACAGCATATTTAGTTTCTGTCTTTGTAATTAAAACATAAAACTGCAAGTAGAATTTCTTAATGACATACTTGAGCCTTGAAAAAAGCCTGTTTTCCCCAGGAAGATGCTTTTATGTGGCTTTTGTCTCATTTTACAGTCACATTTATATTCAAATATATGTAAATATTTCTAGTGTTTACAAAACATTAGTTTTGTAAAATAAATATATTTATAGTGACATGTAGCAAACAGTAAATGTAAACTCAAAAAATCTAACTGAAGATAAGTGATCAGAGAATAATAGTCAACCATATTTTCTAAAGTACCCCAGTGGTTTCCAAAATTGCATACAAATCTTCTGAAGCCCCATTTTTAGATAAGATTTTTTTTTTCACAAACGTCCTTATATGTGTACATAAACGATGTTTTCTGTTTAATAAAATTATAGGCTACAGTTTATTTAATGCCCATGATTTTCTTTCATCCCTGCAACAGTAGTAAGAAACTAGATGTGAAATCTTAAGGACTTTTAAATTCATTTCTCTCTGTTCTCAGTACATTAATTTTTCTATGGAAAAGTAGTTGGATTCTTTTTCATTCTGATTTTTGCTGCAATTATTATAGCAAAAATGGTGAAATTTCGCTACAAAATTATTTTGGAAAATTAATGAAACAATATAGTCCTGTCGTATGCCCCATCTCTATTGGCCAAAGTAAGGCAGGTGTTCAGTTCAGAGCACAAGTACGTTGGCATTAGTCTCGAGTTGTCTCCTGTAGCTTGCTGTCCTTGCTTGTTTAAATAATACACACATCCCATTCACAGAAGCTTGCACTAGTACTTTCTTTTTCTCTAAGTAATTGAGAGATATTTTTAATGACAAATAGTGAGTAAGCACTTAATTAAAACTAGCTTTTCTGAAAAAAAACAAACGTGTAGGTAAGCTGTAGAAATAGACAAAAGCCTTTCTTCTTGTCAGATAATATTTAGTAGTTGAAATTGGTTTAGTAAAATAGAATATCATATCCTATTTTATTTATCTTGTTTTCTTACTTTATTTTAGCTCACCTTAGTTAAATCAAAGTCCTTGTGTGTCTTTTTTTCGGTAGATCACATCCTCTACATTCAGAACTTATTTTTCGTTTGCTTTTGAGGTGTTCAATTTAATACAGTTAATTTACCCTCAATTTACATACTTTAATGATAGTATTTGAAAAATAGTAAGTTTTGTTCAGGGTACAACCACAGATATGAACAAGAGACTTAGTTTCTTTCTATGTTGTTATAAAATTACTGTATCAGTTTAACTGCAATTAAGGTACATTCCCCAAATGATTTTTGTAACTGTATGCTTAGTGGTCTGGCACATATAGACACACATTTACTTGTGGTTGATAACAGGAAAATGAGGTGAACTTAATGGATGAAGCAGAACGATACGGAGGATTCAGTTATTGAAACAGGTTGGTGTGGCCTGCTTGCCTCAATCCCTTTAAAATCTAGGCAGACACAGAAAGCAGTTTATGGGACGATTATCTGCATCGTCTGTAAGGCATTCCTCATACAGTCTTAAGTTAAGAAAAGATAGTTACTGGCTCCTCCCAGATTACCATCACGAATCCAATTAACTACAGGAAATACTGTGTAAACACCATTCAGCATCTCTTTTGTAAATGCGAAGTCCCTACAATATATTTTTTGAAGTTGATACTGCAGCAATGAAGGGATCAACACTCACTCACTCTTTTTGCAGGGTAACAGGTAAGATGTTAAACTGAAATTACTGAAATTCTATATTAAAATTCACGTAAATTTGTTGGTTTTGACTATCTGCAGTATAAAAATAATTTCTTTTAAGTCTTAGAGTTCAGTTTTAAAACTTTTCCACTTATGAATGCTTTCAGTAGCATTCAGAAGTGCTGACAATATTTCATTCTTCTGGATGTAGTCTTACAAATCTACTAGTCTTAGTAAACATGATATTCACGATCCATAATATCTGAGTCACCCATTTTTCTTTGTAGAACAGTTAATTTATTCATTTTTACACCATATCCTTTATAATTCTCAATAGTAATTACTGGTTGCCAACCTGTTCAAGGTAGTTTAAAATAAATTCTCTTAACTACTGCGTTAACACTATCACAGAAAGCTGACGTGACTTAATGAGATGAATCAAGTCAATTGGTAGACCTGTCCATCATCTTAGGTTGCAGTTTCTTGCTATTTATGTCAAAAAAACTATTAATAGCAAATACTGAATCACCAGAGCAACACCTACATAATTTTCTAATGAATTATATTCTTTTGTCTCTTTTGTACATGAAAGGAGCTATAGTCCTTTGTAAATATCATGCTTAATGATTAAATGATGTTCACCTTTAATTAAAACAAGTGATGAATTTTTTTTCCTAAAGGAAAAAAAAAAGCAACAGCCCAACTCATAGTCATAAAAAAATTAGTTTTTGTTGCGTTCCCAGTGAAATCACCACAGTTTGACAACAGCTGTAGTATTGCTCTGCTGTATAAATTCCATATAGCTGAACATGTGTTCAAGTTATTACCTTATCTTCCCTTTGTCATATATCTCTGCGTTTATTTTCCTTTTCTGATTTTCTCGCGTTTGCTCATAGGTAGTAAACATTTCAAATTTCAAGCAAGCCTAGGGAAGGGAGGTGTGTGCCTACTGAAATATGTGTGTTCAAGGCTAACTGCCTTCAAGCCTTTTACTTGTAGCTTATGTATTTGTGATATGTCTTATCAGTGATTTTTTTTTACTGCAATATGCATTAGAACAAGAAACTTAATCATAATGATCAAGTTTAAGGAGAAAAGTTATCTACTATTTTTCTAAAACTTTAGAAATAAATGTTTTGTTATTTCTGGCAATGTTCAAATTAGATAGTGTGTTGTACTTTTAAATATGATTTCATTTACCAGTGCTTCCTGTAGAAGTCATTAACTACCCCTCAGTGTACTTAGATTTTTCTATCAAAAATGTTAATGATCTGCCTATATTATCAGATGTAAAACCTGAATTTAATGACCAAGTTATAATTTATTAGCTCTTAACCACTTTATTAACTATAAAACAGTCCTCAGTACATGATCATATTTTTGCTTAATTACCTGAGTTATCTTCAGCTACGTGAATTAATTAGTGCAGTTTTCAGAACTTTGCATTTTGGCAATGAAACTTTATCCCATGTAATCTTCCGTTTATACAAATACCCTGTTGACTTCTATGGGACTGCTCACAAAAGCAAAGCTACTGAAGAAGATAAGTAGTTAGAGAATCAGGCCACGGCGTGAATTTTAATGACGTTTAATTTTAATGGTCGGCATAGGTGCTAAGCTAATATGGCCCCTACCTGCATCTGCAGTTGACTTTAAAAAATTTAAAGCTGTTGCTTTAAAAATTGGCCACTGGTTAGTCACTTATATGTGAATGCAACAGGGGAGAGAACAATTCATTTTAAAAGGCAAGAAAATAGTAGAAAACAATCCCCGCATTTTATATGACAAGCATAAGCATCAGCATTTACCTCTATTACATGAATATATTTGAGGTTTAAAATAGCTTTTCTTATACACCAACATTAAAAACTTGAAAGCTTATCCAAGGTTTCTCATGTTAACATAAAAACTAATCTTTTGGAATATGTGGTCTGCTGTCATATTCTAGTTACCAAATCCATACAAATCTGAAGAAATGGGACTCCACTATTAGTATACAGCTCCACAGAAGTGTGGAGAGGATTCCTGTTTGTGCTGGCGGCTGAACTAGCACAACTGTAATCATTCCAGTCTTGACTGCAAGCTCTTCTGTTTTGAAAACACGTTCTAAAGATAGTAATTGCATTTATTAAATAACCATATTAATTGCTAAGGTAAACTGGGACCAGCCCTTGTCTTTGCACTTTTGGGCTTGTTTTCTGGCTGCTAAAACATCAGACATTGTTCCTTTCTTTCATTTCATTTTGGAGCAAAAATTCAGCCCAGTGACTGGAAACCACTGATTTCCAGGTCCTAAAATTCTACAAAAGAATCTTCCTTTTTGCATGCTCTTGTGAACCAGGAAGGCATGCCTCCTGTATGCTCCTCCTGGCCAAGTCTGCCCACCAGTTGCAGATCCCTGATCTCTCCCTTTTCCTACTTGCTGCATGGCATTTTGCTACTTAACCTGTATCTTCACAAAGAGAAGCTCTTTCATTCCAGAGGAAATGGACATAGACCAGAGGCTGCATCACTCCTTAAAAAGAAAGTGGGAGCACAGACTGACCTCACCAAAGGCAGCACAGTGTGCCTATACTATTTCCTCTGCAAGAAATTCACCTCTGCGTAGATGATGCATATTTGACAGCTGTCATCTGTTACTAAGTGCAACAGGTGAATCAGCAGTGCTACCAACAGGCAACAAAAGCTGATACATCCCTTCTGTTAGGGACTGGTCTGCTCAAAAACAAAGAAAAAAGAAATGAGATAATTAGACACCAAAACAAGTACAAAATCCACACCTCAGAGGGACCTGCTGAAATATCCCCTTAGGGCTTGATATCTGATTTCAATGTACACTTGTTTTCCTGGGCAATGGGGTTCTGCTGTTTACTTCAGTCAGCCATCATCAATGTTATTTTTACTACATTTTGGTTGCATTACCTGTGGTGTTTATGCAAGCTTAATGACATTGCTTCCCATGATAAAATATAAAGAGATGGAACATCACCTAAGACACCGTTCCATTTCTTAAATTGTGATAGCAGGATTAAAAGGCCAGCCTCTTTGCTGTCATGGCAATAGAAATGCATGTCACCCAGATAACAGAGGGGATCTGATTAAGGTGGTGTCATGATTGCCACAAGGCACGTGACTCCGTTCCCTCGGGGAGATAATAAGGAACATGACCTGGAATAACATTTGAGACTTGTTTTTTCTCTAGCGTCTATCAAGTGTTAACGTGATGAACAAAATGCTGAAGAGGACCTTTTTAAAACTAAAAAATACATTATATAGAGAAAAAACAGGAGAGTTGTTTCTTTTACCCAGCCACTATTTTAGCTTTTAACACTCTTTTTATCTGCAGGACGGTAATACCCCTCCCTGTAGTAACAACACTGAAATAGTACTTCCTGTCCCAAAATAAAACTTTTTACCTTTGTTCGAGGGAGTGCATCATTTCTCTGTAAACTCTTACCACAATCTTACTTAATTTTTTGTTTGTTTGTTTCAGAAAAATATACAACAAAGCAGATGATTGGAATTGCCTGGTCGTATAGAACAGGAAATACAGATTTGGTCTATCTTCTAAAAAATTTGAGGGAGGACTAATTTGTTAAAAAAAAAAAAAACACATTGTTTCCCTCTGCCATTTTGAGCAATCTTGCTAGTATTTTATATATTGTAGGTATGTCGTCTGCATCTCTTCCCTCTTCTGTAAAGGCCTGAAGTCTGGTTTAAAAAAAAGAAAAGAGGAAAGTAATTTTGATTGATAGAAATATCTCTACTATTTCATCTCATTTCTTCTGTCTAACACTGGGTACCAGCAAATAGGAAAACTAAACAGGCATACATAAATGTCTGTGAAATACAGTAACTAACAGAAGATGTTTGGTTTCATTTATTGTTCCAGGCAGCCTTATTTTACCAGTAAGTTGCAGGTAGCAAGTTGCTGTAGTGTGTAAGTCTTCAGTTTTGAATGGAGACTTTCTATAATACAGTATTCATTCTGACATGTCCTGCGATGTATGTCTGGAAAACTCGGTCTCTATTTAAATAACATTCATATTCTTTATTCTATATTTCAAGAAAATTATTTGCATGTATTGTTAAGCATATTGTTCAGACAGGTGCAGCACAAATATTATATGAATCTGTAGTCTGTGTTGAGCAACCTATTAGTTTGTGATTAAATAACTCTGTAGTAAATTCACTTATATTTTCAAACAAATCACAGTGCGCTGTTTCACTTCTTGCAACACAGATACAGACTATGGAAAAATATTAAAAAAGCAATGATTTCATGGAACTATAGATTCAGAAAGAGTTGCCTGAACTCAGTCCTAGCATACATAAAAAAACACTGCCTCCAGTAAAAGCTCAAGAAATCAAATTCTATTTCCAACAATTTCATGAAGTGCTTTATATTGCATATCCAAAACTTTGTTAAAAAAATCTGGTACTTTGTAAATTCAACTACAAATGTTAGAAATGCCAGATTTCCAACTTAGCTTGAAGCTTTAATTCTGGAACATTTTAGAGAAAGATGATGGCCTTTTCAGGATATAGGTGTTTCACCCACATTCCTCCCCATGGGGGAATCATACAGAGAAGCTTGAGCTGTGTCCTGGTTTAGTGGGACACAGCCTGACTGGACTTGGTTTTCTCTGGCAGTTACCATTCATTGTCAGAACAGCATGACTGGTGGCGATTCTGCCATCCGTATGATTACATCTGACTCTTTCAAATGCTTATATGTTATCTGGAAAAGCTATTAAGATTTTTGAGAGAAATTTCTGAGAAATAGAAATATTTCTTTAGCTGCTGAGTTTCCTGTGATCGTGAAAGCCATACATTACTGATTTCAAAGGCCACTGGGGAAGGAAAAAAAAGAAAAAGGTAATTAAGGTAATTAGAGCTCAAAATAGAATGCAAGTTGTGCCTGTATTCCTGCCTATTTATTAAAGGCACTGACTTGTAAAAGTGCAGTCAGATGGTCAAGTAGCTGACCAGAAAATGTTCAGGATACCCTTTAGTCTACAGTAAGATTCATCTGAATGATCTGAATGAATATTCTTAATAATATACAGATTTACATTAGAAATGCATTCCTTAACATCACTTAAGTTTTGAAAGGCCTCTTGGCTTTCACAAACACAAATCTCATCTTTTTGAGGCCACTGATGCAGCGGTATTAAAAGGTTATTAATGGGCATGTATATTCAGTTCCCACCTTCAAGCATCTTGAAAAGGACAGAGTTGTACTAGGTGACTTTGATATGGAATAAAATCCATAAGCATGGTTGGAAGAATAATTTCAATTTATTCAACTATGTGGCAGATAGTGTAATACCAATTAATGAAATTTTATGTGCCTCTATTCAGATACTTACTTAAAATAATTATGCAGAATTATAGATAAAGAGTGGACAGTAAGCAGCAAGCAGTTAATACCTCATTTCAACACAGCACTGGACTGTTTACCACATAATCCCGCATTACTTTTTATTTTCATTTTTTTCAATATTTTTAGTAAATCTTTTAAAACACTATTTATGCTGCTAAATTCTGATACTGTTTTTGCAAAACGTGGGACAGAAGGTTTGTCTATTTAGAAAAGTTTCAATAGTTACAGCGGAGACACTTAACTTGGTATAATATTTTTTTTATTTTTAATATTACATTTGCAACTATTTTACTATTGAGATCAGAGGAAGAGGTCTTTTAATGTGTAAACATTTTCAGTCAGGATCCATGTAGTTGGTTTACTTACACATCACAGTGACTGATGTGTTCGTGTTTACAGCCTTCCTTTAGTTCTCTTTGTCAGATACAGTCTCTTCAGAAAATGACTTGTTTTGTATTAGAAATTGTATTAAAATATGTTTTCTGCTTAGACGAAGTCTTGGGTTCACTTTTGTTTTTAAAAGAGAATCTTCATATATGTGATTTCAAACTTGCCATCATACCAAAAACAAAGAATGGAGGGAGGAGAGCAGAGAAAGCACGTACCTTGTGGATAGTCTGTTGGGCAAGTATCAACTAAAAGTATGAATGGTATGATTTAGAAATAGTGCTGCCATTCTGGTATCATTAGATTTGCTGGAATTGCCCCTTGGAAGGTTCCAGTTAAAGGTTTACAGTTGTATGGTTACCTGTACAAATTTGAGAAAATCAAGATGGCATTACATTAACGGCATCTAGTTGAGTGCCTCCTGTCCATATAAAGCACACAGTCCATATAAAGTACACAGTCAGCCAGACTCTGGAGCTAGAAATACACAATTAACTAAACTTCAAATTGCTAGGGCAGACAGTGAAGCAGTTGAATTTTAAGATGACTGCACATCAAAAACAAAGTACAGTCCATGTCTGACTGCCCCAATCTTAAGCCTGGGGCAACTTTACAACCATGTGTCAAGTACTCAACTTCAACTCAGCTTTATTTTGCTTTTTTTGAGTGTATTGTAGACTTACAATGAACACACTACTGTTTCAACAGGTACTGCAATGGCTGCAGGAGTTTTGCTGCAAAATGAACTACCATATTCTTCATTGCTAGAGAGCAGCGTACATCTTGCAAATATGAGTTCAGGTAATAACTTTCTCTGATATGCCATTCATAAAAAGTGCTTAGGGAAAAGATGTATTATTATCAAATTATAATCTTAAAGTGTCTCTAACAAAAACAAACTGCATAAATTTATCACCGTGATGTGTTTTTAAGCTTTTATGTTACTTCCATATTGTCAAGTCTCTTAATTAAAGAAACTATGTCATTTCCATGTTCAGAAACTGCCTTGCTCTCTGAAAGTACAAACAACTCTTCAACAAAAAGAACTCTATAATAAAATATTTCAAGTCTTACTTTGGGTGAGTACTTGCAAATCATGGTAGATTCAATGGAAAAATATGGTGTGCAGCATTTTATCTTGCTCATTTCTGACTCCATCATTTAATATATCCTGAAAAAAAGATTCTGGGAAGAGAAAGAATAAGAATTAAATATAAGAAAGCCATATAATTAACTGGAAAGCATTTTTTTTTGCGTTTGCTGGATATAGGTAGCACTTGAAGTAGCCTCTTTCATCTCCTTCCTTCTTCTTCAAGCTAACACCCAATATAAAAACACATTCGAATATTTTCTCATCTCCTAATATCAGCTTTATTAGGATAGTCAGATCTTTGAGACGACAGCTAACAGTCAGCTTTAACGTTTTCCTTTTCTCATATCACGTCACTACTGATGATTAATGCCTGGTATCTACAGAAAACCTTACCATGTCTTAAGAGCTGGGGAGCAGTATTCAAAATTCAGTCACTCTGTTCCTGTTCAGTACCTAGAAGAAAACAGTACATGTTTACCTGAGGAATGTTTATCAAGAGAGCTTTCTCATATGCAATTCCTCTTTAAGAATTCCTGTTTTCATAATCAAAAGAAAAAATCAAACACAGACTGACGATAGTATTATATCCTTAGGAAAATGCAACAGGATTTATTTGTCAGTTGACCAAAGCTGTGGTGTTTTCTTCATTATTTCCCCAGGCTTTCCACTTTAACATTCAGTCTAATGTACAAACAATGGGATGACTTTTTTTTTTTGAATTATTTTTTAAATATTTGTATAGTTTGTTCTCCACATAGTTGCATAAGAATTTTGTGCTTTTGAAAACAGCAGTCCTGTTTTTGAGCAGTCCTTCCAGCCAGCTCTTTCTTACCATGCTAGAAGCAAAGAGGGAGCCAATTTGCCACCTAATATCTACCTTCATAAGCCTAAAGCACTCAACCAATGCATCTTCTCCTCCCCGTAATCTGCTTTATCTCAGTCTCTAGGGCTAACAGCTTTGGTTAATAAAAGAGCTGTGCCCTGAAAAAAAATAAGCCTTTTGTTTTGAATAACAAATTGTGTTTTGTTGAAGATATGAATGGTCCCGAGCGAACAGTCTACAATTCATCATGTACTGAGCCATTTCAGTAGGAACACACTAATCCCAATCATTACAGAGCTAATGATGCATTTTGGAGCAACTAAGTGGAGGGAGAGAGGTGGTTGTGGAATGTTAACCCAAGAGGTGGAGGAGTATAATGTACTTACTGATTTCTCAGGAAGCAGAGCCTCCAACTGCATTCTGATTGTTCTTTTGAATATACTATTTTGTGTCTTAGCGGGTTCTGAATGTATGTTATTTACGACCAACTAAAATACTCACATTGTTTACGGAAAATGTTTTGGTTGTTCCCGGTCCATTTCCAAAATTATCTACTTGAAATGCAACTATTTTCATCGGCGGCGGAACAGCTTGTCCCAACCAGGACCAGCCCCTACAGCATCTCACTGCCTCGGGGCTGGCTGCGAGTTACTATGGTGACAGCTCAGCCCCTGCCTCCTGGCTGCCGGAGCGGGGAGGATGCTGCACATCCCTGCAACTTCGGCACGGAACAACTGGGGTGTTCGATCAGCGCATCCTCAGCACCCTGCTACACTGTCACTGGGGCTGGTCAGTCATGCAGGGCTCACCCCGGAGGCGTTCAGCTGCGAGTATTTTTAGCAACTTTTTCCAGGGCCGGAGGCATTCTTCCTCCGATCCCCTTCTCCGCATAATCCAGAGGCGCCGGAGCTCGGTGGTAGAGGTACTCTCATCATCAACTCAGCGCGTTATGGTGGCGATATCATCTCTGAGCCCCGAGGAGCTGGATGCAACTTTTCCTGAAAAAAAGAGTAAAGTAGTTTTCATTCAAACTGTTGGCAGTTCTGGTTTTGTTGCTCTTGTTGTTCAATTCGTATGCTTTTGCTCTGTTGATTGTATTACATATATATGCATAAAATACTGTTTAAAATCGTTTTTTTCTGTATTTTGTATTTCATTCATAGATTCGTATTTGAGTATTAATACATGCTTTTCACTAACAGCTCAGTTATAGAGAACAGATAAAACGGAAGCACACCTTCATACATATACCAAGAGCACAACTAACTATTTTTGATTTTAGGTGGAAGATGACAGTGACATTTGTTCTGCTGCACATGTTATCACACACCTATAACTTCATCAGAAAGATCAAATTTGCTGTGAGAAAAAGCAACTTCAATTTTTTTTCCTCAGAATCCTTAAAGTCCATGTTGAAAAATGAGTTGTAAATTTATATATTTCATATCTGTATGCTCTTTGTAACTTTGTCGATTTAAGGCTGAACAGATGCTTTTAAGGTGGAAATGAATTTGTAAGCCTCCTTACTAAGTACTTTTGCTTGTGTTATAGGAAGTTCAAGGCGTCCAACAGCAAAATACACTAAAGTAGGGGAGCGCCTTCGCCATGTCATTCCTGGTCACATGCAGTGCTCCATGGCGTGCGGTGGACGTGCTTGCAAGTACGAGAACCCAGCTCGATGGAGTGACCAGGAGCAAGCCATTAAAGGGCTCTACTCTTCTTGGTAGTATGCAGCATTTACTGTCACTAAATGTAACTGGATCCAGTATATTTATTAAATGAGAGAATCATACTTAAGATTTTTTTTTCAAATCAACCACTTCCAAGTTAAGTATAAAACATAATGATAGCGTGATTCAAAATTACAAATTAACAGTAAACCATAATAGCCATTGTACATAGCCCAGTAAAAATGATGAAAGACTTCTGTGTACTTCCAATAGGTTTGGTTCAGATCCCAAAGAATAAATACCTCTCTGTCATGAATTTTATATATATATATATATATACACACACACACACACACATATATATTCTGGGTTACAGACAGTTCTTGCTAAGATTTAAAATGCAAATGAATTAAAACATCGTCATAATAGAATTTCAAAGTAAAAACAGTTACTGGAGATGAAATAATGTATATGTTCAAAAAAGCATATTCATATACAGTATTATTCATGTGAAACATATCTTTTAAATTCTTAACAGTAACAGTGAATGCTATTGAAAAGCATACAAGCCTTAAAGGGACAAACAGGGATCAGTCCAGATTTTTATTCAAAGCAATTTTTTAATATGTTAATTGGACTGGCATTTAAATAGCTCAAGTAATGGTCTTTTGATATGTAATACCTGTATTAGTTTAATAGGATTTACCACTAATGCTGTATGATAGTAGAACTTTTTGAAAAATCATTTCTAGTTAATCAACAACGTGTTTGTCTTTCTTAAAAATCACACAGTAATCTTATCGTAGCAAATTCATACCGGGGAAATTATTAATAATATCATTATAATCTTTATTAGTGTACCAGTAATAAAAACTACTACTTTTTTAATTTCTTAGGATAACAGATAATATACTGGCTATGGCTCGACCCTCAACAGAATTAATTGAAAAGTACAACATTATTGAGCAGTTTGAAAGGTAACAACATTTACTCATTATTTATTGTAGGTATTACTAATGTAATTCCCAATCCATTTTCTCTTTCAGCACAGATTTGGGTTGTTGCTAAAGATCCTTCCATTTTACTGATGCAACAGTATAAAGATTTTTTCTCCCCTAAGAATAAATGTGTGTTTCTGAAAATAAGGGATAATAAGATTTTGGTTGCATATAATGCTTAGACTCATCTATTCCTTCCTTAAGATGTGGCATAAAAACCATAATTAACCTTCAGCGTCCTGGGGAGCATGCGAGCTGTGGGAATCCATTGGAACAAGAAAGTGGTTTCACTTACCTTCCTGAAGCTTTCATGGAGGCTGGAAGTAAGTTCACTCCTGCTGCCATTCCTCATTAATTATTCACTTCAGCACCAGATATTTTTACTTGAATTCTCATGTATTAAAAGCAGCTATATAAGAAATGTTGTACAAAAGAGGTTGTAAACATAAAACTTGGCAAATATAATTGAGAGTGAATAACACATTATCCAATACTGTATATATGTAGAGTGATATTAGAGGGTTTACATTCAGGTATTTAGAATAAAGAAAGGACAACAGCTGGTTATTTTTTTTTTCTTCTGAGTTCCCAAACATATAAAACATTAATGTTGTTTCAAATTCTGGTATAATTCAGGTTTTCTTACCTAGACTATAGAACATTTTTTGATTAAAGGACATTTGTAATGACAGAATTTTTATATTTTCAAATGCTGAGATGAGGAAAAGTGCTTCTGTATAAGAAAGAGCTTTGGACTGAAGCGGTGCTTTTATTTCTAAAAAGAAAAGATTATGCTCTACCTATGTATAGCTCAGTAATTTTTGTATGAATCACTCCGCTTTGTTATATATTTCACATTCCAGCTGAATTTGAGTTTGACAAATCTTTGCTAGCGTCATGTATTTATCAAAGTGAAACAGCAAAAGTACTCTGAAATAGGAAAATAATCTCTTGCAAACAATATGCAGTCATATTCTCCTAAGATTCTTTGTGCGTTTTTAATAATATCATTTATTAGTCATCTCTCCCCTGCATATAGTACTGAAAATTTCACATTCAGTAAAGCGAATAACTCTCTCTCTTTTTATTTTAGTTTATTTTTATAATTTTGGATGGAAGGATTATGGAGTGGCATCTCTCACTACTATACTTGATATGGTAAAAGTCATGGCTTTTGCGTTGCAGGAAGGAAGGGTAGCTGTTCACTGTCATGCAGGACTGGGTCGGACAGGTAAGTGCTCTACTGCAAGATCAACAGAATTGTTTTTCTGAAGATGCAAACCCCCTATTGTCATAACTTATTAATGATTTAAATTCTATATCATTGCAAGATGTACATCTATAAAGTGGTTAAAAATGCTAAACAAATTTGTGAAAATGATCTGTCAGTGGTGGAAGAGATCAGTTTTAATATATAAAAACAGAAACCTGTAAGGTTTGAAAATTTTTGAATCTGTATAATAATGCCCTGTTACATTGAAATGGGACAGCTTTCTTTTGATGGGAAAAATTCACCTAAAATTTCAATTACTCCTGGCTCTTTCAAGACTCGTTTGCCTGAGTTGTTCCTGTAGAAGCCACCATCGCTCCTGTGTTCACTTATGATGCAACTCCTAGAAATGCTGTGGTGAGAAACTAGCTCTCACTTCAAGTGTAGTGAGAGTG
Source organism: Anser anser (assembly GCF_964211835.1). Lineage (NCBI taxonomy): Eukaryota > Metazoa > Chordata > Aves > Anseriformes > Anatidae > Anser > Anser anser. The sequence goes on from NC_139733.1 coordinate 4,325,050, forward strand.
GGTTTACTGTATCTTGTGGTCCAAGGAAAGCAACTATACTTGCCTAGCAGCATCAGGTAATAAAGGGCACAAAACCTCTATCCGTACCTACATTCATTTTTACTCCATGGTTCTTCTGAATGTTTGTTGCAGTTTGATATTTCTTCAGCTAATTTTTGTGTTTATATTTCCCAGGTGTTCTAGTAGCTTGCTACTTAGTTTTTGCGACAAGAATGACAGCTGATCAAGCAATTCTTTTTGTCAGAGCAAAAAGGCCTAATTCTATTCAGACTAGAGGGCAGTTACTATGCATCAGAGAATTCACTCAGTTTTTGATTCCTCTGAGAAATGTGTTTGCATGCTGCGAGCCCAAGGCACACACGGTGACACTGTCCCAGTACCTGACCCGCCAAAGACATCTGCTCCATGGTTATGAGAGCAGGCATCTCAAACACGTGCCAAAACTCATTCATCTAGTTTGCAAACTGTTGCTAGACTTGGCAGAAAATAGACAAGTGATAGAAGCAGAACTGTTAGATATACCAGATCTCTCAGCTGAAATTGAAAAGACTGTTTCTCAGCTGGTGTCTGCACAGCTAGATAGAGAACTGGCAAGGCAAGACAGTGACACGTCGGACTCCTCCCACGCCCACTCGGCCACCTTTGAGACCCAGGATTGTCTTTTCTCCCTGGCACACGAATGTGATCCTCTTTGGAAAAGAAGGAACGTCGACTGCCTTCAGCCTCTCACTCATGTGAAAAGGCGTCTTAGCTATAGCGAGTCAGATTTAAGGAGAACCGAGTTTCTCTTAGAACAAGCAGAAACTGCGTGGACTGTACCTGCTCAGATATTACGGTGCAACAAACTTAAGCAGAACAGTGGGGAGGAGCGTTCTGTCACAGACGACCAAAAGCCACAGCTGGATTTAAACAAAGAAGCATTAGTGCGTAATACATGTACGATTTGGAGTCAAACTAAATTTAATTTGGATGGGCGAAAAGATGGATCTTCAGTTCATCATAGAAGGAACTCTACTAAAGAAGTACAGCGCAGCAGAACTTTTTCTTCAGGCCTATCATCTATTCACACTTCCAGGGAAACTAGAACACCAAGGCAAAATTTTGCCAATGAGATCGGTCACAGAAAAGAACACATGACTAATATGTACAGCAGAAAAGTCTATGTCTCCGAGGACTCTGATTCTTCTTCTTCTTCTAAAGTGAACTTTTCCATTGGATGCGAAAGCCAAGGTAGCAAAGATCTGTCAGAGGCAATTCCACACATTGTTCTGCAGTCAGAATTAAGTTTGGAAGGCCGAAGAGTGTTGGCAGCAAAAGCACTTGCAAATATAAATGAATTTCTGGAAGAGGATGAAGTGAAGCAGAAGGTAGAAATGTGGCAGGTAATTTTTAGTTTGACTCAGTGTTGTATATTCTGCAATATTTCACCTAGGTTAATTCCTAGAATGGCAAAAATGGTACCACATGCTTTGAAAGAGCTGAGACACAGATTTATGCTCTGGTTAAGAAAATAATTGTATTTGTCAGTTATCACCAGCTCTTTCAATAGTAAACGAAGTGAACCTACAAATTTTGGTATCTAACTGGAGGTTAGAACATTGTTTCTGGTTGCATTCATTCATTTTACAGACTAATGAAAACTGATGCTATTATCTGTAGCTTAACTTCATTGCTGATAGCATAAAAGTACTACAGATATTAAGTTAGAGCTATGTTGTTTTTAACCAGTGCTTTCTCAGAATTAATCGGAGGATTCTGTGTGTAAAAGTATTTAGTAGAAACTTAATTGCTTATTCTCAAAACCAAATCCTCCTACCAACATTTGTTTTAAAGTAGGAATCCAAAGCTATTTTACATATTCTAGGAGATAACTGGGAGATTTGGAGCTGTACTACTTATGTCATCCTTCTGTTTTAAAGGATCACTTGTATTACTGCTGATTAATGTTGATGCTTTAGAAAAAGAAAAAAAGAAATAATTTTTTTGGAACTGTTAAGTCTTCTTTTCATGTTGGAATGTAAGCAGCCAAGTACTGCTACAATCAAAGAGAATGTTAGTAAAAGTAAATAGATGATTCATTTTCACCCTCCCCCCCCCCCCCCCCCCCCCCTTTTTTTTTTCCTAAAGAAAGAACTGAATTCTCGAGATGGAGCTTGGGATAAAATCTGTACTGAGAGAGATCCTTTCATCCTCTGTAGCTTGATGTGGTCCTGGATTGAGCAACTGAAAGAACCTATTATATCCAAAGATGATATTGACATGTTGGCAAAAAATTCCATAGAATCACAAGATGCACTTAACTTACTGAGAAAGGTAGATATTATATATGTCAATCCATTATTTTACTGTTAAGTATACTTCGTTAATACATGTTGAACTATTCATTTATTGCCTTTAGACATGGAAATTGTACTTTCTAAAGGCAACTTCAATTTCTTTAAAAATCAAAATGAGGATTGTTTTTATATTCAATAGTACGAGCTGTAATCAGTACTACTATGATGAATATTATAAGAAGAGTCTGAGTTATCTTTGAAACTTACTTGGTAGAAGCCCAACTTCATTTGTATGCCTGCAAATTCTCCAGTTGGAGATCCAGGGGCAAAGACAAGAAACTTTTGCCTTTTGTATGGCTTTTGTTAATGTCAAATCTGTCAGCTGCGCTTAACAGTTGTCATTTGCTGTGCAAACAACATACTCCCATCAGTTTCGGAAGAACTGGATAAGGAATAGGAAGAATTTGCCAATTGAAGGATACAGAAGGCAGGCCAAAATCCTTTACTTAATTCAGAACTGTGGCCATTTGTATTCTGAAATGAGAAACAGGTACTTCTGATCCACAATCACTTAATCGTGCTTACCCCAAAGAGCTAGATGCAGGGTAAATAAAACAACACAAAAAAAAATCTCTATTCTTGACCTCTTAATTACACAAACTCATTTCATAATTCTTTGGGAATTGCTTCCAAAGTATTTGTGAAAAAGATAGGACCCCTTTTAATAGCCTCTAGATATCCAAGAATACAGCTTCTAATCGGTAGGTGGGCAGACTTTGTGCACAGCGACCACTTTCATGACATGACATTCAGAATTCTTCCTCTCAAAATGTCATGTTTCTTCCACCCTGTCAAGTTTTAAATTTCTGTTTGTATCAAAATAAAGAACACTTTTAATCTATAAAAATAGAAACCTCTAATCCCCCTTGGAAAAGGGATGGGAATTAGCAGCGCCAAGGATACTTTTGCTCCATTTATATACATCCTTGTCTCTCTGCAAGCTTCTTTTCATGGTGAAGGATACTTGGTAGGGCAGAAGGAGATGTAGATCATGCTACATTAGCTGGGGAAAGAGCTAACATGCATAGCATTTGAGACTGAAAAGATCTAATCTCACTTTTTCTGTGCCACCTCATGTGAGTGTTGTGCTTTTTGTGTTGGGAACCTTGAAATGCCAGGTCTCCAGAAGAATGCCTGACCTTGTTGAAATTTCCAGAATAGTCTGAGATACACAAGAGAAGAGTTTCTCCCATCATGACTGAAACAATTACATAGAAGCTCTTAAGGCTTGTAAAAATTCTCTCCCCAACTCCTACACCTGAAGGTTTCAATACAGAAAGGCACAGTCTGATATTTGAACAGCAATTAACAAAAATGGAAAGTTAAATGTTTTTCTTTAAAAGATTTCTTCTAACGAGCTGCTGTTCCTTTTTACCCACCAGGAACAGTGTCAGACTATCCTTTGTATTTTACACTGTGTGGTGAACTTGCAAATGCTACCAGCTGATGTGGAGGAGGCCTTACTTGCTCGTGCTATTAAAGCTTTCACTAAGGCAAGTAACCATTTGTCCAAGACATCATATTTATTTGTTGTAAATCATGTAGGGTAAATCAACAGAGCAGTCCTCTGTGTTAAAAATTACAGTAATTCCTTCACACTTAGTGTACTCATGCTATCTATTTCAGAGTTTATATTTTATAATAACCAGCCTACATAAAGGATGGGAAATACTCTCAACAAAATTACATTCTGTCACTACAGCCTTAGTCCTTTAATCTCATTTTTCTATTTCTGGATCAATTCCAATTCACAGACTTCTTCACATTAGGGAAAAGATAATTTCTAAGTGGTGAGACAAATTAGGCATTGGGAGTAGCCTTGACTACTTGGACTATTTTCATCAGATTAAATAATTTTCTAAAATTACATTGCAGTTTAGCAGGTGAAATTATTTGAAAAGAAAGTTCATTGCTTCCTAATCTCTTGTAAATCTACAGACATGCCACCTGTTAAAACAATCATGACATTTCTCCTCCGGTTAGTTTGTTTTAATGTTTAGTCAGCAAAAAATTGTAAATACTCAGTATTAAGTACTCCATAACACAACACATATTTTCTTTGATAAATCTGAAAACTGATTTAAAAAAATGTTGGTCATTTACTTTGCATTTTGCTATATGACATCTATTTAACAACTGAACTCAATTTTCTCCCTTTTATTAGACAAGCTTCGATTCTGAAAATGGACCCTATGTTTACAATACCTTGAAAAAAGTATTTAAACAAACACTGGAAGAAAAAAGAAAAAGGCTTAAGGAAGGAACAGAAAATCCTTCCTGATTTCTGCATGGCAATGCTGAAGAATTAGATGGGTCTACCAAATTATTTTGCATTTTCCAGCTACTGTATTTTGTGCTACTTGGTATGATTTACTTAACTTCAGGTGACAGTAGTTGTTAACAAAACATTTTATTTTTTTAGAGGGAGTTTTAGTGACAATTGTTCTATCTACATGGTTCTAAGGAACAGCTCCTGTATGACCGTACTGTAGCATTTTGGTTTCAAGTACTATGCTTTTATTTTGTGAACTTTTCTCTTGTCTTCAGATGTACTTACTGATTTTGACTCCTCTGTCATTGGCAAGCTATGCTATTTTCAAGTTACAAGGTTGCCATAAATTCAGTGCCATGGTACATGAAGGTTTAATGGATTAAGTTAATGTTTATGTATTAACATTAAATATGTTTACATTAATGTTACTTGATTTTACTTTGCAGAAAAATAAATACTGACTGAACTTACTAAGCCTTTTCCTTTTAGAAAATTTAAAATAGGACAAATAGTGAACAGAGCTTAGGGTCTACTGTTAACAGCAGATCATTTTTTTCTTGTAGATACCTTAAATAATTGTCACCAATTTATTTCTAAAAGGTGTTGCAGAAGAGAAATACATTAAACGTATTGAGTATGAAGTTATAAAGGTCTGAAGTTAGATTTTTTTTTAACGGAAGATAGGCTGTGTCATCTTAAATGCTTTGAATAAGAGCAAAGTTTTACTTTACTAGTTAAACTTTTATACACCTTATTTTAAGTGGAAAAAAAATGTAATTATCAAACATTAAAAAGGATATAATTCTCTCTGTACTTATATTCAGCAAAAACTTATACAGAAATGTAACAATAACACTCAAAAATAATCAATGAAAATCTTATCTACAGTACACTTTGTAGCAGTATTTTCATCTAATAGGACAGAACAACATGATTCCGAGTTTCTGATGACAGCCTTAGGATTCAGATTGGAATGTCATTTTGGAGATTAACAGTTTATCTAGTTTGATATATTTAAGTAGTTAAATAAGAATTTGTCCGTTTCCAAAATATTTTTATTTGGCACTGAAAATGAATAATATTTAGAGTTAAAAATAGACCGGTTTTATATATATAAATCATGCCTACTTGATATGTTAGATAATGATACATCAAATTCAGAGCCAAACAAGTACTTCGGTAGAATCACCTTGAAGTAAGCACACTTGAAATTAAAATATCGCATACGAATCACATACACAAAAGCAGCTTTGTAAAGAGTCTGTGCAACACAGTATGCAGTTTAGCTTTAGCGAGCATATCTTAGCAGTTAGACTTGGGAAAACTAAGATGCATTTGCAGGTGTCATAAATTCCCAAGGAATTATTTCAGCATTTCAACTGTAGCAAACCTACAGTTGAACAGTTCCAAATAGCTAGCATGCTTAGAGCATAGAGACCAGCTCAGAATTGTTTAAACGGAGATAATTAACAAGGACTGCATATCATTAAAACTAGCTAGAATAATCTTTCTGAAGTTAATGTCAAGTGTTTATATTTGAAAAATTACCTACCGGCTGCCCATGCAGATGGATATTGCAGAACTGGGTGCTTTTTCACTTAGTACGTTTTTTGGTTCACTGACAAATGTGGTTGTAATTACCACCAAACTAACCACCCCATCTGACTGAAGCCACCATGGGAAAAAAACAAGAACAGCCCATCTAAATGAAATAGCAAACTCACAAATAGCAGCATCCTATTAATTAATTTCTCACCTGGGTGATGTAAATGCTTAAATTGCAAACAGGCTTTTTCCACATCATTTCCTGATGCAGTAAACCTGACTCACAGATTTGTGTGACAGCCTCACAGCTGTGGGTTATGCGTGGGCAGATTTCTCTTTGTGCTTGTTACTGCCTCGTCATGCTGACACTCCATGACCTCATCCCACTGCAGCAAAATGGCCAGGAGCTAGTGGCAGCATGGGACAGGAGGACCCCAACTAGCATTTCCAGACTCCTCTGTTCCTCTAGAAAAATCCTCTCCCACCAGGTCACCTCAGCATCAGTGGCAGCTATGAAGTACCCCTCCACAACAGCCCCTGCAATAAACCCCCCAAAGCACCATCTTTAATTGAGCCTTACCACAAGGTCTTGTCAGAAGTGTAGAATCCATAAACCCCAGCCATGCCATACCCGAGAAACCCCTCTGCTGGTACAGCGTTGCCCATCTCCATAACAGTAGGACTCTTGGTCTTTAGCCTTCTTCTCTTGCTTCAAGTCCACCAGTCAGCTCACTCCTAACTTGCAGCAAGTTACAGTGACCATTAAAATGTCACTAAAAGAATCCTGAATAGAAAAACATGCAAATTATGCCTTTTGTGATCTTTTCACTCCCCTGTCCATCAGTGAACTGGCATGAGGGCAGCCTGGACTGCAGCAATAGCAGCTTCCTCTGACCCCAAGCAGTGCCAAAGGCCTCCTTCCACGACGTCTGCTTGCTCTCTGCCACCTCATACAGCAGTGCACCAGGCAGAGCTGCAGGCACCTAAGTCTGGCATGTCTTATTTTACTGAAGCTACAAGGGATTCATACACTGCAACAGCTGCCCAAGGAGCAAACACACCCTCAGCAGCCTCAGTTAGAAAAGCTTGGGTGGGATTTTGTCCCCACGCCAGGCCTAGGTTGGTTCTAAGGCGAGTTCCCATGTAATCAAAGGGTGACAAAAATTTTCATTTTGGGGGTGGGGTGGGTGGAGGAGATGCAGGGAGGAGTTTTTTGTATACAAGTCAGCTCTAGTCTACAACTATGAGACTGTCTCCTCAAGCATCATGTTATAATTGGTCAAATGCCCCTGAAAGCACACTGCAGAGGAAGATGTAATTGGTCCAAGTGGTTTACAGTAGCCTGGAGTAGAAGTTGCATTAACTTTAGTGCCTGAGAGCGTCTGACCCCTCCGCTACCAAAAATTCAATCAAAACGAAGGACTTGCCTGGTTCTGCACAACTCGTCCTGCTCTGGCAGCAAGCTGGCTGACTGTCGGCACTACCTTCTCCACTGGCTTTGGGCGAGTCCCGGTCTGCTGGTGAGGTTTTTTTTGGCTCTTTTCTCCAGCCATATAAAGCGAAAATGGAAATACTCTGAAAAACACCATGCCAGCTGTCAACGAGGGCTGGAGTGCTCCTCCCAAAGCAATTAATCCCTGCAAGCCATCACATGGTCCTCATAAATATGCTTTAATTTTTGGTTAGCCCTGCAGTGGTCAGGCAGGTGGACTAGATGATCTCTGAAGGTCCCTTCCAGCTGAACTACTCTATTGGTATTCTTTCAGCTACAGGTTGGTTCTAAGTGTTACATGCTAAGGCAACGTGGAACACACACACACACACACCATTTTTACCGCTGAATTTTCCATACAGAGACAGCACTCATTTACTTTGGATAAGATGTCAATTTCTCTCAGTTTTTAATAGTAAATGTTTATTCTGCATCTTGGTGAAAACAATTGACAGTTTCCTCCTGTGAAAAATACAATGGGATCTTTTGTTCATTTTGACCCCTGGATGAAGACAAATCTTTAACTACCAGATAAATTCCTCTTGCCACTTCTTTTACTTGGCTCCACGTGTCTCTTGAGAACAGAGTGCTGCTCTGAGGCAAATGCTTGATTTTTTCTCTCTCCACCCACACAGAATAGTGCAGGAACAAAGAGCTGAGATTTTCCTGTGGCTCTTGGATCAAAATCTATTTATTCCAGGCCTGGGTCTGTCAGCATGTCAACTGTGCATAGCTGACTGCTGACAAAGATTTCTTCTGTATTACCCTATGTAGTTTCGGGTGTAGATAGTTCACACATATCTAGCTACTTTATAAACCATTTTGAGAAGGGAAAGGGATCTTAAGTCTGATGGCCAGTGGCTTCAGGATGCAATATTTGCTTCATTCTTGTGCTTTCAGGTTGCTGGACAATCAGTAAAAGCCCATCTAGAAATAATAAATTGAGATTTATTGCTTTTCTTCCTTTTCCCTCTCCTGCCATACTGCAGAGAGCTGAAGAAAAGCAATGGGTAATGACAGCAGCTCCCACACGAGCACAATGTGTGGCACAGTCTCACTAAAATTAGTAGTACAGGTTAAAATGAATTCCCTTTGTTTCAGTGACATGGCATAAGAGGTTTCAGTGGCACTACCTGGTCTGCTTTGCACATCTATTTTCTACAGATGACCGTGCAGTCAATTTACTTTTGATTTATGACATATGATAGGGTAGCAGCTTAATAAAAATAATAATAATAATTAAAAAAAGATAGGACATGTTTTCAACAAATTAACTTAGCAAGAGATGTTTGCCATGTTTGCCAAATGAAAAGTTGCTCTCCATACAGGAGGCTGGAGATCCGATGGAGATCAGAAGTCCTACAGGACCAATTCTGAGAGGTTTGTTTCCAGCCTGACCAATATTCCCTTTTAAACAATTGCAGAATTTTAGAAAGCAAAGCAAGCTCCCTGCTCCAAGCTTCATACTCTTTAGAGTGAGTACCTGTAAAGGGCCATTCCTCATTAATGGCACGGAAATGTGTCCGGGAGGTTCAGGCCGGGTGTTAGGAAAAGCTTCTTCACTGGTGGCTGGGCACTGGCACAGGCTCCCCAGACAAGTCATGGCCCCGAGCCTGCCAGAGTTCAAGAAATGCTTGGACAATGCTCTCAGACACATGGTCTGATTTTGGGGTGGTCCTGTATGGAACCAGGAGTTGGACTCCATGATTCTTGTGTGTCCCTTCCAACTGAGGATATTCTGTGATTCTGTCAGCCAACACGAGATATTAAAATATGAAAGAATCTAAAAAAAGAACCTGACATTCAGAAGGAGACACGTGAGACACTAGCTGGATATTTGAAGCTGAAAACTTAGGTAGAAGTCAAGATCCAAAAGTAGCACACAGGCTGGGCATGAATTCCATGGTTACTGCTTTACCTGTTACTGCTTTACCTGTGAACCAGCAAAACAAAAATCAGACCGAGTTTTTCTTAGCCTCTACATCTACCAGTGAGGAAATTCACCATGCCAGCAGTTTTGCATCTAAGAAGAGAGAAGAGAGATACAATATTGCAGAGGTCTTTTTCTGTGCAGCCCTGACTTAGAAGCATGATAAAACGTATCACCACAACCCTTTGTGACAGCTGTCCGCACTGCCCAGCAGAACAGCCTGTGCTGGAAATGCCACACCACAGACACAGCAGCAAGCGCCGTCCTGCTAAGCCCTGCAGCGAACCTGGGACAGGTGGGAAAGTGCTGAATGCTGCCAAGTGTCAACGCTTCATGCTAGCACAACACAACACCGGGGAGCCGCTAGCATCCTGAGCCTGGCTGAGTACAGGGGAGCGTCAGTGCCAACAGGGATGTGAGGCCACCCCGCTGTTGCAGTTTGTGGAATTTCTGTACTGCTGCCTTGGACAAGTTTTGATTCCCACTTTGTTCTTCCTAGACCTTTATTACAAGATCTCAGAATATCCTCTAAACTGTCACAGCAGAATTAGTGAGAGCTTTAGATTAAACAGTTAATCTTCATGACTGCTGAGGGGTCCTGAGTCAGCTGCTGAATCCTCCACACCACCTGGTCGTGGCCAGCAGCATCACTCCTCCAGGGTCAGAGAGCAAAGCTATGCACCTGCACACAAACATTTCATGTGCCCTACCGCCAAGGACAGTGAGGAAACAGACCACTCCTGGGTTTAACTTGTGTCTAGAGGCCTTTGTTCAAAGAAGTTTGTCCCACCACCAGCATTTCCTCACCAGCCTCACCTTTGGTGACAGCAAGGAAGGAAAATAGGATCCCATAAGGGAGAAACCTCTTCCTATTACCTCATCTTCTGCTGTCCAAGGTCTCACCTACCACGGTCCTGACAAGGCTTCAATCTCATCACTACCTTCAGTGAAGCTTTTGCTTCAGCTGATAGAGGTGACACTGTCAGGGCAGCTACAGCTGCGGGGCAGCAGACAGTCTGGAGGTGCTCCATCTCCCACAACCCCCGGGCTGGCAACCTGCGAGACAGCAGGAAAAGACCAACTTTCTTCCAGTGGCTTCTGGAGGGGAGTGGATAGGGACCAATGTATTACAAACAGTGGAATAGACAGACTTATTCATGGGACACAATAAAACAACCTATTTTTTTCTCCCCTACTTTAATTAAACTCACAGCTTCTATACTCCCTCTGCTGGTTATGGACACATGCCAGCTGCAGTACACTGCTAAATTATAAACTCCAGTTTCCAATACAGCCTAAGGCTTGGGACTAATCTTTAGAACACCTTAGAATCCTTAAAAATAGGTTCCTACACCTATTCAGCTATTTTACAGTTACACTTTTAGTAGTAAATGTTGAGTCAAATTATCTGTATACAAACACACAAAAAAGAGAAATCTAATGCCCATACCCATTTTGCAAGGGAGCTATTCAGTTCCAGATAGGCTCAAGAAAATGTGTAGATATGGTTCGTTCACCCTTTAAACTGACTCAAAATGGCACCCAATCTAAAAACAATCAACACAAAACAAAACAAAACAAAACAAAACAAAAACAGGCAAACCCAAATCCCCAAACAAACACACACACAAAAAGAGAAAAGAATATGAACATCACTGACACAATCCCATCCTGTACATCCTGACTGATCTACCCTGGTGTGCACTAATATGGCCATATTTCTCAGCAAAATTACCACTAGTCCATTTTCCTCCCCTGCTTCAATAACATCAGTACTGTCTTTTAAGACAACATTGGACCATTTACGAGGAGATCAGAGATCTCACATGTCTCCACACCCTCATACTAACCAACTGGTAGAAGACTTGACGTAAAAAGCCACACCAACCTACTTTGTGTGCCAGCCAGAACTTGGAAAACTCCTTTGAGATACCCTACATACCATAAAGCCAATTCACAGAGTACTGCCCTGAGGTCTCAGAGCATCTTTGCTGAACTTGTGCTTGTGTACTGGAAGACATACTGTGATTATACCCACCCCAATGGTCAGGCAGAGGAGGATACACACATATTAGCACAATACGGCTTTTGACAGTGCTGATACTGTTTATTGTAGCATTTATTGCATGCCATAATATTACATTAGAGAATCAATATTTTTTCTAAGAGAATGACACAACTGTACTAATTAGATTTTAATGTAAGGCAAGCTGCCCTTCTGCAGCCAACAAAAACTTCCAAATATATTTAGGATGCCTCACTGATAGTAACTTTATCAGTGGTACAAGTGACCATGGAATTATGGTTGAGTTCTGAGAAAGAGTTACCTAAGCTTAAGAAGATTCTTTTAGCTCTTCAGATAGATCTATTCTCTATTCTATTCTTAAATACTTTTAAAGATTAAACGCACACTGAGTTACTCAAAAAAAAAAAGTATTCTGTGTTGCAGGAGAAGTGCGTGGTTACGGGAAGGGCTTCTGTGTAGGCCAGCAGGTAAAGGCCTCTTTTTCAAAACCTACCCCAACCGTGGGCAGCATAAGGGATGGGTCTAAATAGCCTCACTCCAAAGTCTCAAAAGGAAAAATCCACCCAGATAGCAAATAATTGGTGTTAAAAAATTCCATTGCCAAGAAGGGTTTCATGTCTCAGAAATCAGTAGGTGGCAAGCTATTAAAAATGAGTGGATGTTAAAATACTACTCATCTCTGACAGACATACCTATGTATGTATGTCTTGAAAATCATAGTTTCCATTTAAGTATTCCAATGAACATTTTGTCATAGCATGTAATTTTTTTTCCCAAAGTTTTACTTAGTTTACCAAAAAATTACCTTTTATACATCCATTAAGGAGGATATGACCTCAATAGCTATCTTTTTTAATTACAGCTGATTTCTATTCTATTGGACAAGTGAAAAATGACCTGGTTCCATGGAAATGTTAGTCAAGTCCAACACTCAGCTCGTATTTGTGATTCCCTCTATGTACCAGAGAAGGCAACATCATCCAGCTCTTCCCCCTGCCACGCCGACACCAGGCGTGTTTCAGCACCACATTTTGGCCTGTACTGATATAGTGAAGGACACGATACAAATGCTGCGGCTATCAGGTTAGCTCCATAAACCAGCAGCACCGTGGGACTGTTACCTGCCCCTGCCTGATCTATCCAAGCGATCTGACCTCTGTGCTATTATAAGGGTTAGCCAATGTCAGCTAAGAATTAGTATGTTGTATCCTGGACTTATCGTAAGTTCAAAGGACAATTGGTGAGTTTCCTTACATTGCAATGAATTCTACGAGTTTCAATGATAATTGGCATGCAGGCAGTGAATGGCTTCCAAAGACTGAAATGATAAAGACAATGAATGAAAAAATTACCGTAGTTTGAAACAGAAAAATAGCTCTGATTCAGCTCTAACATATCAAACACCAAACAGTGAATATATCACTCCTTGAATCCTGGTTGCATTGCAGCCCCACTACACACTAAGAAAAGGGCTCTACTGAGAGAAAAACTTATTCCACAATAATTTAGAGTACAGAAAATTCAAAGTGAATGTCCTACATAATAACATGAAGCCAAAAACTGTTCAGTGTTGGCAGTAACACTGGCTGACTGCAGTAGATGTTGCAAATAACACTGTACTTCCCACACAAGGTTTCCACGCACTCCTATTGATACTTCCCCTCACGTGCCTATTTTTACACCTGCACATCCCATCTCAGTTACAGAGCACACCTTAGAGCATCCTCTGCTAGTCTGCACCACGCAATACAAGGACACAAAGATTATGGAAAAGGAGAAGGACTAGAGATGAGAGTAGCAACAGGCTGCTGCTGGAAAACAGGGATTACAAATTATTTGCAAAATGTACCAGTGACTAGAAAGCTCTGATGAGGTTACAACCAGACTGAACGTTCAAGCAGGCATTTTGTCTTCAATTCCTAGCATGGTGCCTCACCTTTTATTCCTCTTGGTTTCTCTGGGAAAGGTTTGAATGAGAAAGATGGGGGAAAATAACTCTCCTTAACTACTGCACTGAGGTCTGCTGGCTGCACTCCTAATTTCTATGTAGTTTACATGGGTTTGCTACATATAAAATTTATGTATGTCAGAGACTTCAATGCCAAATCTTCACTCCTGTGTAGGAGGAATGTCCAAAGTAAGCAAAACACAGTAATACCAGCCAGCTCTGCCCCAGAGTTCCAATCACACCCACAGATAACTGTGGGTTGGGCTAGAGATGACAAAAGATCAAACATAATTCCTGTAACAATCAGGTATTAACATCCCAAAGAAGCTAAGTCTGATCAGTGTGCGTGCACACAGGCACTCTACCCACCTGTTTATGGCTATACCTCTTCATTTACCTTGATTTCTTTCAGTCATTAATCTATTAATCCTAATTTCCTAGTTACTGTGCAACTTATGACATACTTAACAGTAGATGAGAAATGCCTTATGTGATTTCTACATTCGTCTGAAAGCAGTGAGACTAGTGTCTTGATAAATATGCTGGTCTTACTGATGGCAGGGGTTATGCCTGTTGGACACTTAACACCGGACACAGAAGCCATTAATGCATTTCAGTATCTGCCAGTAAATCCCCAGAAACTAGTTACTGGAATGTTCCTCACCCAGATGCCATGTTAGCTTTCAATGTCACGAGTGATTCCATTATCTAAAACAAGTTTTAAAGAGGTTAGCGATAGAAAGAAAATAAAAGAAATACTGCTAACAAGGTGTAGGCTGACTTTCTGAAGAAGCTTTCAGCACAAGATAATGAAAATGTGAATTGAAATGACTGAACAAAAGACACAATTCTAAATGAAAAAATACAGGCAATAAAATAACTGACCACCCCAAGGAACTTGTCTTGCACTGAGATTCAAAACTCTTAATCAGAGCAACAGATGCCGGCCTGTTTGCCGGCAGAGATGCCATCTCTGCGTGTTGAACACCCGAGAGAGTGCTTAAATCAAGACCAAGGTGTTCCAACAGAAAGGAGAACATTCTGGTGAAACAGAGTGACTTCGCACATGGGCTCGGTGAGATCGGAGATGCAGAAGATCCAATTAAACTGCCAGCATGTCAAAGAAGGGAGCTGCTGCTGCCATGGAGATGTTACTACAGAGACTGGGGCCGGTTCTAGAACGCCAGTACCAGGCTGCCAGCAAAGAGGGGCTGTGGCAGCAGCCAGGAAAGGTCTTCATCATGTGGTGAAACACCATCATGGAAGCCTTAAGAGAGGTGCTCTTGTGCCCCGTGTGTCTGGAGCTGTTCACCCCTCCAGTCCTGGTCCTGTCCTGCACACACAACTTCTGCAAGCAATGTCTGGAAAAGATCCTAATTCACCAGAACTGCCACCACGTCAACGGCCATTTCCACTGCCCCCTGTGCCGCAAAGTAAGTAGGGGTGACCTGTGTCCCCTGGGGGAGCTGGGCAGGTGGGACTTCTTGTAGTTAGGAGACTTTTGTTGTGATTTGAAGTGGGAGGTACGCCCCAACTCTTCACTGGAGGGCCACAGTTCTTGCAAGGAATACCATGCCACACCACAGGTAAAGGAAAGGAGCAGGTCACTCCCTTGTTCCTTAATAGTGTGACACCCGTGTCACTTCAATAGCATCACCTATACTCAGAGGCAAAGTACGGGCAGGTGACACTTAGGAGCCTCAAAGTTAAAATATACATGTTTGAATGAAATGGGCACATAGGTATTTCTGTACTATTTCACTGTGGTTCAAAACCACGGTGAAATAGTACAGAATGTAATAAATAAATAAATATAATGCATCTTTCTATGGTATACCAGATTATCAAAGAAACAAGCCATTCCTGTGTCCCTCAATCTATTTTACTATTTTTCTCATTTGAAGGTAATTTATCTGAGAGGCAGAGGAATTGTCGGCCTGCTAAGAAATAGCCTAGTTGAAAGTATCCTGGAGAAATTTAAAGATGAACTTGAAAAAACCTGTGTGCAGGAGCAAAAACAGTTGTCCCAAATGTGTGAAGAACATGGGGAAAACGTGAACTTGGTATGAATTCTTATCTACTCTTTTTACTTTCAGTAATTTGCACGCTGTCTGTCCTGGATGTTTCAAGTACATACTAAATAAAAAATATATGTTTACTGGAAGTTTTAGTGGACAACCAATACTTAATGAAGGCCTTAAACATAACAAAGTCCTTAGAATACCAAAATATATAATATTAATCTATCTCAATTTATTCCAATGTATAAAAATCAGTGAATACCGACTATTGTTAAGATTTCCTTACCCAGAATAATTTTATCCACCCTACTAATTGTAAGCTTTCCGCAGCCTCTCGCAAGCAGCTTCGTAAACTCCAAAAGAGCTGTAACCTTTCTTAAAAATCAATCTCAGCCTTCTAGACTGAGTAACTGCAGGACTAAATCTATTCCTATTGAGGATGACCAAGTTGTGTGTCATCTTTGCCTTTTCTAAGCAACATGCCAAAATGATTAAAAAGGGCCAGAATTCCCTTCCATAATTCACACCCAACACTCTATTTCCCTGTTATCTACTAATGAAGTTAGCTGCAAAAGCCACAGTTGCATGGCTAGAGGTTAGCACAGGAGCAGTCCCACTGAAATCAAATCTCTGAGAGGCCAAGCTCTCATTCCTCAAGTCAAATAGTTCAGTCATTCTACTGCCACTGCAGCATTGTCACTCAAGCTTCTCATTCACATACTACAAATAATTTAAAGTATGTCTGCCTTCTTGCTTGCTCCTCATTCTTACATTGCCATGCCAGTATCCCCTGCTGCTCCACCAGTGAAGTCATTGTTCATCGCTTTTCACACAGGTCTCTGCCTTTATCATTCATGATAAGGCATGAAAAACACTTCCTGAACTAACCCACAGTTGTCTTTTCCCTATAAAACATGCAGTCTTGCGTGTGCTGGTAGCACAATTCACGACACAGAGGAAGGCAGTACATTTTTTTTTGGACAGCAACCAAGCGGCATGTAGTTTGGCAAAATTTGTATCATCTATGCCCTACTGCAAAGATCAATGGAACAGATGCAGTGTAACAGCAGTCTTTGTTTGGAAGACAAACACTGCAGCACCACCAGCAATACCCAGTTCTGGCAGTTCTAACAGTAGCTAATAGCAGGCAAACCACCAAGCTACTTGACTTGTATTGCTTTTATAGAGCTACTAACTCTCCTCGTGTACTTTTTTCCTCTCAGATGTGTCTGACTGACGACGAGCCTATATGTGCCATCTGTAAACTCTTTGGAAAACACAAAAACCACAACGTTGCTAAAGTATCAGAAGCTTACCAGGGAAGAAAAAATGAATTTATAAAAAAATTACACTTGGTTCACAAGAAATATGAGGACGCTAGGAAGGTACAAGTGACATTAGCGATAACACTAGCAAAATCACACGCTCCTCGGATAGATTAGAGAGCTACGTTTGGATTCTGATGGCAGACAGTCAATTTGTGGATTTTATAATAGAATTGAGTAGTTCAGTTGGAAGGACCTTACAAAGGTCATTGAGTCCCCTGCCTGAGCGCTGCAGAGCTAACCCGAAGTTAAAGCGTATTACTGAGGGCACTGTCCTGTGCCCCTTGGGCACCCGTGCCCTCCCAGAGGCCTGTCCCGGTGCCTGCCCACCCTGGTGGTGAAGAAACATTTCTCCATGCCCGGCCTGAGCCCCCCTGGTGCCTCCCGCTCCCTTCCCCTCCTCAGGGCGCTGCAGGGCGCAGCCCGGCCGCCTCTCAGCCTGCTCTGCCCCGGCCTCCTCAGCCTCCCTTCGTGGCATGCACCTCAGCCCTCCCTTCCTCCAGCTCTTGCTCTGGCTGCTTTTGGGCTCCTTCACGGCCTTTCCAGGCAGTGGAGCCCACGGCCGCACACAGGTTTGGGGTGAGGCTGAAGCAATGCTAACTATAGCGAGAGAATCACCTCTTCTGATCGGCTGGCCGTGCTGTTTATGCTGGCTGATGTACCCCAAAAGAGGGTGCACACAAATTTTCCAAGGAGGTTTAGGCCATACAAGATAAAATTGCATAGCAGGAAGAGAGAACATATTTTAATCTAACGGTAGATTTTGGCCCTGGCCAGACAACGCGCTCTTTGTCTCTCCTTCACCTAGATATAGTGTGAGATACGATTACCAAAGCTATTCCCACATCTTCAAAATTTGGTTGGGTTCATTAAATGGATGGAGAAACATACTAGGATGTATTACTGAATGTGGGGTTGCAAATTTAAACTG
This sequence comes from Anser anser, assembly GCF_964211835.1. NCBI lineage: Eukaryota > Metazoa > Chordata > Aves > Anseriformes > Anatidae > Anser > Anser anser. The sequence continues at coordinate 4,342,876 of NC_139733.1, forward strand.
CTGTTCTCTGCAAGGGACATGCAGTACGTGCAATGTACCATCCCAAACGCCTGTAGTAACACCTGTACGGAGCTCGGGGTATTCCTGTGGAATACCTTGCCACCGATGTCCTTCCTAGGGAAGTAGGCTTACAAGAAGGCACTTCAGAGCTGGGCTGGTGGAAAAAACTGCCACCTCATTACCCTTTGAACTTCATCCAAAGGTATCTTGAGCTTGAATAGTGCCTAAGTCTCAAAGTAAGTAGCTTATTCTTTGAGTGAAAAATACAGAATCGTTGAGTGAAAAATACAGAATCATCCCAAGTTGGAAGCGACCCACAAGGATCATTGGGTCCAACTCCTGGCGCTGCACAGGACCTCCCAAAAATCAGACCACGTGTCTGAGAGCGCTGTCCAAACACTTCTTGAACTCTGGCAGGCTCAGGGCCATGACCACTGCCCTGGGGAGCCTGTGGCAGTGCCCGACCACCTCTCCGTGAAGAACCTTTTCCTAACACCCGGCCTGACCCTCCCCTGTCACAGCTCCATGCTGTTGCCATGGATCCTAATGTTTCAAAAGGCATTTACAATTATTTATATTTTCATTTGGCTTTGAGCACTAATGGGTGCCGTAATTGTTAAGCTTTTAGAGCAGAGAACCTACAAGGGGTATTGTATTTTGAAAGTTAAAAATGCACTTGACTATTCTAAACTTGACTGCTCAGAGACATGATTATGATGCAACAGAACTTTTCATCAATTTATTTCACTCAGGAAAGTGAAAAGCTGATTAATGAATTAACAGCTGATGCTACTGACACCAAGGTAATGATCGACACGGTTGGAACTGGTTTGCTGAAGGGCATATTGTACAGAATGGCTGAACTGCACTCCAAGTTACGCAATGACTATTCTACAAAACTGGAGACACTGCAAGTAATCTCAAAAGAAGCTGAAGCTTCTGGACAGCTTTATCATCAAATGGAAACCCTCCTGGAACAGCATGTAAATTCTGTACAATTTCTGCAGGAGCACAAAAAGCTCAAGGAAAAAATTGAAAAAATGCTAGAAGCAAAAGCTTCATATCAGGATCCACCAACGTACAAAATATCAGTGAAACAGTATTTTGAAGAGCTCATCAAAGGAATTAACATCAAGGATTATCTCTCCAGTGCATGCCAGGAGATGTTAACAAGTACCACTGACATAGCCGAGACATGCAGATCGGAATACCCTGCCTTTGTTTTTTCAGGTCAGAGTCCTGATCAATCCTTCTGCAAGCAAGTACTGCAACTATTTGAGAAGTCAAATGATGTCCACCAAGATAATTTTGAAAATGTAGCTCCATCCACACTGCAGCACTGAAGTGAACACCAGCACTGAAAACTTAGCCTTTATAGATTTGCTGAAAGGATGAATTAAAACAATATCTCCTAACATTTAGCTTTCATTTCCCAGTCATATGTGCTGCCTATGTATTCCACCAAACAACTGAAAATCACCTTGAAATGTGAACAGAATGAGAGGTATCTAATGTCTGCACTCTGCTGCATTCTCTCTCGTACCACCACAAATTAGTAACTGGTTGGAAGGTGGCAGTAAAAGAGTAGCCTAAGACAGTAACACAGGCTGCCTAAGAACATGGATTTAGAGACGGCAGGCAGGATACTGTGCCCAACACGTTCTGTGAATTAAGCCTCCTTCCTGTGACTCTGACAGCTGCAAATGCTTCGAGTTTATTCTCTATTAAAAATGTAATTCACATCCCAAGCCCTAAATTTGAGCTTTAAACCACAAACAAACACGGTTACTTCCTTTTAAACCTACCTACTAAGGTAAGCTATAACTTCCATAAGGGAATTACAAAGGAATTTGAAGTTGTTTTAAAATGATAAACGCTAGGCTACTACACTTCATGTATTTGGTTATCTGCCTGATAATTTTTTCCCAGTGGTGAAGCAAAGAACAGTTAACAATACATTCATATGAATTCACGTTTTAAACTGCAGGTATGGGGCCTACCTACCACTTTTTTTCTTTACATCGGTTCTCTACATTCCTTTGCTAATTAATACAAAAGCATTTCTGCTTCTCAGGGTAACTTCTGCTCAATTTCTACACATTTTAACTTTGGAAAAATGAAAAGTTATCAGACTGACTTTCCCTTGACTCTTCCGGTAGTATCAGAACTATTTGGAAATCTAACAAACACAGGGCATGTCAAATGCTATTTCTACTATCAGAAAAGAAGTCCATAGGGCTCTGGAGATCATTATGTTGTACACATGGAAGGATTTCCTTCTAAAATGTCCTTTCAAATCAGGCCCGGGGCTGGTACCGGTCACAGCCCTGACCCTGAAGGCTTACAGCTCAGCCCTGCATGCCCACACCCAGTACCAAACCTCCTTGTGTGCACACAGATGTTGCTAGTGAGGGTGAATGATGAGACTGAGTCAAACTGTGAGAAAAGCTTCAGTTGTTACTTGTATATTACTAGATAATGGAAAATCCAGAAACAAACAGAAAACAGGTTTCACTAGATCCAGTGCTGTGTGACCATTCACTTCTACATTAGGCTCAGACACTTCCCCAGCCTCAACATGGCCAGGTGTTCTGACACCTTTTTCACTTTCACTACTCTGACTGTCTTCTTATTTTATGTAATTTGCAAAGGCATGTGAACCAGCATTTTTTCTTACATGTCACTGCTTCACAGAACGAATAGAACTGGGACCAACCACAAATTTTATCAAGCTTTCATCTCTTGCTTCTCACTTAGACCCTGACAAGGTGCTTCCCCAAGGTGCTCCTCAGGTGCTGCTTAATTGTAATGTATACTGTGTTTGAAAGGTATACTGTGTTTAAAAGGTAAACTGAGCTTCACAAGACTAAGGTTACAACTTGTAATCACTTGCTGCTGCCATCAAGCAATGCTTTACAAGTCAAACGTTCAGAATAATGTCACCATCATTTCTGATCTTTTACATTTAGCTTAACAAAAGCTCACTTACTGTATGAGGAAATCCTCAGCGGCCAGTGGCACGGTACCAGCTGCTTACTGCCTCTACCAGCCAGGGCCAGAACTTAGGCTTTCTACATCACCTCATTTCCAAAGAACTTTATTTAACAAGTTTGTCATAACAAGTGGTTTATACATCTGAATTCCTTTCTTTTGTACTCATACCAACTGTGTTTGTCCATACCGTTTGCTGTCAATATTTTGTATGCTGTGGTCCACTTTTAGCTGGGGAAAAGACTTCAAACTCTCAAATTACTATCTGTCCTAAAGAAATAGAGAGTAAGGTGAGCAGAACTATTTGGCACTACTTTGCAAAATCAAAAATTCTCCCTAGGATATTACACTGCAAGACACATAGTTTCAATGTCCCTTAATCAGCTTCAAAATAACTACTACAATTGAAAGTCACCCACTAGTCCAAAACTATGTGCATTCCAGTAAAACAGATAGACTGGCATTTCTTGTTAAAATACAAGACATCAGTTTATCAAAAAGTGATAAAATGATTCACTTTCTGAAGAAAAAATGCCACTTCAACAACTGCCGAGTGTTTGACTGGATACGCTGTGGAATTGTTCTGGTTTCTAAGCCAAAAACAATGTCACTTTCCAATTACGGGTATAATGAACAACAGCCACCCATGAATCAGCTTGCATCTGGCAAAGCGGCAGGCCTGAAAGAACACCATCAGGCACTAAGTATTTCCTGCTCTGAAAATAAATGTGTCATCTATAGAATGTTTCATTTTTGAAAAATGCTTCTGTATCCCTTCTTGTTTATCTAACAGCTGGAATTGACTTCCTTATTGTAGCACTTTGCTCTGCTAGCAAATCCTGTTCTGTCCAGCAATCCTCACTACAGACAGTATAATCTGTAAATTACTAGAAATGTGTATTTGAGTTTACATAATGCCTCTTAGAACCTTTCTGAACATAACTCCTGAAAAATAAAACTTCATAATGCCTACTTCTTGTAATTTTTTTGTCTCTGCAAGAACAGGAATTATTACAGTGCCTGGGCATAACACAATGGTAAAATAGCATCTCACTGTGGAATGTTTTAATCGGACAGTCATCTTTTCTGGGTATTCATACCCCATCTTGTGACCTACCGTGGAAGTGCAGGAGCTACAAAAGAGACCCTCGTGCCCGGTTAGAGACCTGAGAGAAGGTTCTCACCTTAACAGGGGCTGCAGCTTCTGTTTTCATCAGAAAATGAGTCAAATTTCTCCTAAAAGTAAAAATTAAAAAGTAATTTAGTAGCTGGCAGAATCTGTGTGTCAAAGTTTTACCCGAATAAGGATGAAAACTGCATTTGGGTTCGCCTTTTAGCTGTTGAAGCACCAGTACTTTTTCTGGAAAAAAACATCAATTTTTTCCAGACTCAAAACAGTGGCGTTATCCAGAAAGCTGTGAGGTCAGACTGTTTAATCTGTTTGTTGCTCTGATCACTGAAAACAAGGCCCCATCTTCCCTTCTCATATTTGTGACAAGAATCATTATTTGTGAAGTAAGATGGGACAACACACATGTAAGAACTTTGCCATATGAATTCTAAACTTCTACAGAATTGTCAAGCACTCACAAAAGCTTCATTATTTACAAAATTTCTCAGAAAAGAAAAGTGTATTTACAAAGGCTGAAAAGACTTCTCTGTGCACATGCACACTTTTTAATGTATCTCTATCTTACTGATCTTGTCAGAACTAAGACACAGAAAAGAGATCTGTGTTTAAAGGCTATTTTTAAACACAGCATTTTCCTCCTTGAACTTTTACTAGTCCGGAAAACTGGCACTGAGGCTGAAGGACCACCGCTCCTCCTCTGAAAGACTTCTACGTGCCCTACAGGCCCTGCATATCCCCACAACATTAAGAAACTCATCAAGAATATACCTCAAAAATATACTTTGATTAAGTAACAACACACTGACATAACACTTCCAAGTCAGATTGCTTCCTTACGATAAAAACAAAAAACAGGAGTAGAGAGAAAAACACAGAAACTTTGAAAAAAAAACAAACCACACACACAAAAAAAACCCCAAACAATAGTGTTGAAAGCAAGCTAGAGGTTTATCCTATCCAACTGTAGAGACAAGTAACATGAAAACAGGAATCACCTACAAGGGTGGCAGGTGCAAAAGACAGCTTCACCCCTGTCTCGGCAAGGTGCAGCACAAACTCGTTACTTGGGGAGCTCACTGCAGTGGCAGGGAAGGCTGAAGGGGTAGGAGGGTGAGGAACAGTGACTAAATGCACCATGCTTGACTGGGTGCGTCCTGGTTACAGGGTATCATTTATCAGAGAATGTTATCAGCAAAGCAAGTAAAACATCAGTTTTGTTGCTCATTCAACCATCTACTCAAAGAGACTACAAAAACACGATGAAAACAAAGCCTGTCGGTGCTGTGAAGGAGAGAAGCCACTATTTGATTCCAGGAGGCTACCACGAGTGCCTCAGAGAAAACTGCGTGTACATTTTCTGGGTTAATCCTGAACTACCATTTCTCAAACCCACAGGACAGCTTGCCAAAGACACTGTAAGTGATTAAGTCAGGCAGCCTACTCTGTGATGGTTGGTGCTTTTGTTATGGCTGTTTTTATTTACCCAGTGCATTACTACTGGGCCACGTGCGCGGGGCTGCTGCCACACTTTACAGAGGTTTCGGCATTATCTCTAGGCTCCCACCGCCACCGCTGGCCTTTGGACGCGCAAGCGTCAGCCTCAGCCTCCAGCTCGCGAAGAGCCAACACCGGAGCGAAGCGCCGACCTACACCAAAATGGCCACGGGGCAGGCCGGGAGATAAGCTCACAGCCTACGGGGCAGCAACGAGAAGGGCCGGGCCCGAGCACCGCAAGGACACCGGGCACCGCGGCGGGGGCCGGGCTCGGTGAAGGGGGCGGCCCGGCCCTGCCCAGCATTGCCAGGGCCCAGCAGCGGCCGGGACGTCCCCGGGCTGCGAGGCCCTCAGGGCCCGTCCCCGCGCTGTGCCGCCGAGGGCGCCATCTTAGGGCTGCCCCCGACCCCCTTCAAATAAATGGCGGAGGGAGGCGGGCCTCTCCTTCCTCCCGCCCAATGACAGGCCAGCCCTCCAGGCGGAGGCGGTGCCGCGCGGCGCGCTGCCCAATGAGCGCGCAGAGAGCGGATGATGGACGCGTCGCCCGGCGGCGCCCGGGGGCGGGGCTCGCGGCCCGGCAGCCAATGGTGCGGGCGGAGCGGGGCGCGTCGCGCCTTCCCGTGGTGCCCCGCGGCGAGCGGCGGCAGGAGCGGCCGCGACTCCATCCGGGTCCCGGCGCGGCTCCGGGTCACCCTGCCGCAGGTACCGGGCGGCGCCGCGGGGCAGCTGTCGCACCGCAGGGCCGGGCGGGGGGGGAGGAGGAGCGGGGGGGGCCGGGCGCGGGCCCCGCCGGGCGCTGCGGGCGGCGGAGGGCCCGGCCCAGCCGTACGGGCCGGCGGGGGGCGGGGCGCGGCGCCTCCCGGGGCCTCCCGGCGGGGGGCGTCTGTCGGAGCGCCCGCCCCTGCCGGCGCTCACCGGGCCCGGGCCGCCCCCGCCCCGCGCCCCCCGCGTCCCCCCCAGCCCCCAGCGGCAGGCCCGGAAGTGCCGCCCCCCGCCGCTCCTGACTGGCGGGCCGGGCTGGCCGCCCGCCGCCGATAGGCCGCGGATGCCGTCAGCGCAGGGGTACGTCATTTCCGCTCGCAAGGGCGTGCGGGCGGGGGGCGGCGGCGGGGGGAGGCCCCGGGGGAGCGGGCACCGAGCGCCCCGGGGGGGGGGGGCACGGCTGGGACGGGGCCGCGGCGCCAGCCGGTGCTGCGCGGGGCGGCCCCGGGGCCACTCGACGGCAGCCTCGGCCCGCCCAGCGCGCCTCGGGGCCGAGCGGGGCGCTCACAGCGGAACTCGCGTGCGGGGGGAGCGCAGCCCGCGGGGAGCCGGGCCGCCGCTTCGCGTTGTGGCGCCCTGCAGCAGTGCCGGCAGGCTTCTGCTCGTAACGCAGGTCTTACGCGGGGCGGAGAAATTGGCTCGGAGATGCGCGTGGCGTCGCGCTTCGAGAGTTAAAATCGTAGAACAGCCCCCGGTGGAAGGGACCCCCAAGGATCGCCGAGGCCAACTCCCTCCGTGGTGGAGGCGGCATCATCTTGCGGTGTTACTCTGTGATAAGCTGGGCTCAAAGTTAATGGCGGAGGAGAATACAAAAACGTGAAGTTGTCCTTTTAAAAACAATAATGTTTCCTTAATTTCCTTAAGGAATATTTAATAAATAGAGCATCGTTTTTCTACTTCAAGTACATTCTCATCCCCAGCTGCCAGGGGGACTTCACTGAAGCAGTTGTATAGTTGTGAGTCTCCCCTTGTCAGAGTTGACCTGTGCTGTTCACATGTGAATAGCCTAAACTTACCCTAGGGCTTACCTGTGGTGACTCCTCAAACTTTCTAGTCCAGGCAGCTTTACAAAATAATTCAGTAATTCTTTTTTTTTTGCCCTACAGTAGCCATCTTCATTAAGATGAACTTATTAAATGTCAGCTGTATGGCAATTTATATTTTTCTAAATTGTTGGTTGCAACTTCTCCGCTGCACTTCTCACCAAATGTCCTGAAATGTGACATCAATTTCTATGGGTCACACTAAGAAGTTATTTTGTGTAATCAGATTAGAGACTTGGCGAAAGGAAATGTAGACAAATCAAATTACTTGCTTTGTTTCCCTACTACTGCTACTACCACCACCAAGGAGAATCCTTGTTCTTACCTTCCTTTTGATAAATGGATTCTGTGTCTTCCTCTGTTGCTTAGTCGTGGAAACACTGCATTCCTAAATAAAAGGCTCCCACGATTTATAATAGGCAGTAGCTAATTATATTAGCAATTAATATAACACCATTCCTGAAAACATTTTTATGTGTATTAGCACGATTATTTGCTGAATTTGTGTATTTATATTAACGTGCAAACTTTAAGCCAAACAAGTTGTCTGTAACATGCTCTCCCAGTAGGTAAAAGGGATTTTTTCCTTAATTGCTCTTCTTTGGAAGAAAACTGATACTAACTGTTTTGGTAAATTGAAGCAGTGTCAGTTAGATAGCAGCAAGCTTTTGTGCTTAAAAAAAATTCTCTTTCTTCCACTTTTTTCCCTCAGTTGTCTACATTCTGATAAATTAACCTGCCTCGTAGGAACAAAAGCATAGCTCACTTACTAGTAGTAAATCATAAGAGACAAATACAGTGAATAAATACACGTCTGTATACTGATAAACGTACATTCCTGTTTGAAGCAGGAAGAATTGAAGTGATGACTTCCATTGAGAAATGCCTTGAGACCTACATGGCATTAGCAGCTGTAGCTAAACCGAGGCATGCTCACATACATATTTCTATTGCCAAAGTACTGGCTGACAAACATACATTCAAAAGGATTTATGAAAATAAGATATTTTAGGGTAATCGTTTTCTTACTGTGAAGTATTACCTAACGTTACTGAGGCTTTAGCCAACGTTCCCCACTACTGTGTAGGGAATACTGTACGCTGAACGTGGAACATGACAATGATTCTTCTGTCATGTAACATACTCTCAATCAACAGGATCCAGAATTAACGTGTCTGCAAAAGATGAGGTCAGTTTGCATACTGTAAAGACATTCACTGGCTTATTTTTCAATAATCTCTACTTCCAACATCTTCATGTAGGTAAATGTGCATGTATACATACTTAACAAAGTATTCATAAAAGCTTAAAAGCCTCCAGAGGCTTTTCTTTAGTCTGGTTTGTCAACTGAAATAATGCAGGTGCTCTGCTCTGCCATGGTGGTGCCACAGTAAGTAGTCAACCTTTTTTCTGCGCTGGAGCACTGATTACGCACTGATTTGGACACACTACATCTGCTTTTTTATTTGTCTTTATTAGACAGTAAACTATTTCTCCATTGTGATTACTAATATTATTTTTTGAAAAGTGTTGCTGTATATGGATACAGCAAGAGGCAATTTGTATAACTGAAATATGTTAACAGTACTTATTTTTGACTAGCATAGAAAGAATTAAATTAGGAATATGAACCATTTATTTATATAGTCTAATTCCAGAACTAAAGAATTATGATCACTTATATAGAGATGGCTTATTACTGATGTAAAAATTTGAGTACATACAGAAGATGCTACAATTTGCATTATGTTCATTCTTTGTTCACATTCAAGAGTTATTAATTATGATCACATACTTTACTTTTCTGCAGGTACGCTTCATTCCGTGCATGAGCGGTTAGCAGTGACTTCAGATTTCTTTCAAGCTGTGGTTTCTGGATACTTACACTCTTTCTGTAACTGTATGATCAGAAAAAATAAATGAAAATTAAACATAATTGAAAATGGAACAATCCAGTAATATTTCATGTTATAATTATTTAAAACCAGGACACTTAATATTAAAGCAATTAAACATAAGTGGGGAATATAGATTTTGTGAAAATCTTATCTGGTGTCTCAATCAGAAATGTCAAAGACGTTATTGATGACAGAGGCATTAATCTTATGCTGCTGTATGAAAAATACAAAGAAATACTGTAGTAGATACATCTCCCTTTCCAGCTGCATTGACTTTGATGCTGCTCATGCTTAGAGTTTAAGCACATCTATATCTTAGTATAGCGGGCACTGAAACTGCTTGTGTTCTTTCTCCCCTCTGTAGAATTTGCCAGTTCAAACAAGTATTCTGGTATTATTTATTTACGCTTAATCCATTGTATTGCTGCTTAATTGACTACCATGTCCAAATAAAGGTACTAAATTGTAAGTTTTGGAGAACTCCTGAAAAGGCCTCTGGCCTTCACTTGGCAAGGCTTACGTTCTGATTAAACAGTATTTACTTTCTTGGTCAGTGCCTGGTTTCACTGTAGGTGAATTTACTTGGCACAAAGAAAAAAACAACGCCCTTCACCTGTTCGGTTTCAATCTTCATACAGTTTTATTTTATTTTAAACTTACAGCTTTGACTTTTCTGCTACATTTAATTTTATCTTCTGAGTTTTAAAGTTGAAATTAAGCATTAGAATAAAAGTCTATTGTAACAAGCTGTTTATGCATTTACAGTTGCAAAATGGTCTTTTCATATAAGGATGTACTATAGCATTCATTATATGCCTCAAAGCATCTGTTAATCTCTATATCACGTATAGATGTCAGTAAAACAGTTACGGTAAGAAGTATTGGTTTTACAAACACGCTTTCTGCTTTAGGTTATTTCTCCTGTGCTGTGAAGTGGACAAAATCAAGTTGGAAGATAAAGCATTTGTCAAAAGTTTATTTCCTATACAATTTAGGACCGTTTCAGAGGTTTCAAACATGTACAGGTAGTTCAAAAAAAAACACCAAAAACTTGAAAAGTGTACTTCAGAAAGCTAGAGCCCATTTCGATTCTCCTACTGTCACTTGTCTTGGATGCAAATTAGGAGCAAGGCTCTGGCAAGATGAGCACTGTATTAATAAAAAGGAAGGTACAATCCAAATGTGAATACAGAAGAGGAGATTTTAGTTCACACTATCTAAAACTATAATTTCAGTAACTACGTAATCTTAAACTCTTTTGGAGAGAGCGATGATGTATGGACATAGTATGTGATGGCAGCATAGGGTCACTTGAAGGGAAGCAATTTGAAGCCTAGTTAAGTTTGTGTTACACTGTTGTATCCCCAGCCCCCAAACCAGCAAAACTGACCCAGGAAAAGTGAGTTGTAAGTCTTGGTGCAGCCACCGGGGAAGCTGGATGGGCAGGGCCTTCGGGGGGGCTGGAGAATGAGGCAGAAAGGCACTCACCGAGAGCTGGTGAGAGCTGAAGAGTAGCTCCAGTGCAGATGATGAAGTTAAGGGGCAAGGAACTGGTGTTAATGCTTGTAACATAGACGCTAGAGCTCCATCGTGTGGTTAGAGCAGAGTACAGGCTCGGGCCTCAGCCCTTGGCTGGGGCCGGCAGCATCAGTGCACTCGTTTGGCAGCAAACTCAGTCGTCCCTGTCGGTGCTGTGGGAAAGTTGCACAAGTAGAGCCATTTTCTTCACTTTCACTGCTTCGGGGATGTTTAAGTACAAGCACACGGTGACTGGAAAAATATCCTTTGGACACAGCTGCTGCAAGGGAAAAGGAGTTAATTATGTATTTTTAAAAGCTAAAAAAAATGTCTGTTTGTTGCTGAAGTACAGAATGTGCGGGTAGCCAGCCCTGAAACTCCTGCCTGTACGCTCAGGCATGATGTCACCAGCACGGTGACTTCAGCAGCAGGGCTGTGTGCAATAACAGATTCACCTCAAGCTAAGATGATACCAAGTCAGTAGAGGCTGTGCCAGGAGTATAATTTATCCAGCATGCTGTACATCAAGCTTCTCTGCTTGTGTGCCTGCCAGGAAAGCATGATGTATCGTGTCAGGGAAGAGGCATACAGCGAACCTGCAGGGAAACATTGGCAGCTCTCATTCCTTGAAAGGACAATGCAACTTAGGTGATAGGGTTTTTAGAAACTCTTAGAAATAACCTGTGCGTTTACTTCTTAAACCCCAAAACTTCAGGACTAACATGAAGCAAACCACTAATGAGCTAGACTTTGCGTGAATACACTTTCAACAGACAATTTTGACTAGAACTTGGGTTCTTTTAATTCTATACCCTTCTAGCATTTAACCAAATTAAAAATAGTAGGTACCCTATCTGAGTGACGTCATGTCAATAAAAGTGCTTTTCTTGGATAGTTAAAAGACAGGATATGTGATGATCCTTCATAAGGCATATTTGTTACAGAATGAGGTTTCTCTAGTGCCCTGTGTGCACTTTATAATCAATCTCAAGCCAGACTGCTGTATATAACAACAGGTTAACAATTGGATGTCATTCAAAATATTTTTTCAAGGACATTTATGACCTTAAGGAACACATAGCCCTTCCAGACCTCGAGTAGATGAATGGCTCTTGTTTCAGGAAGCTGAAAGCAGACAAATGCTTATGGATTGAGGAGCTGCAAATAACAAGAAAATATCATGGTGGCAGTAGAAAATGGTTTAAAATGTCTTACAACAGAACTTGATTGGGAAGTCGTACTGTCAGTGGAAATAAACAACTACAAAAAAAAATTGATGCATCTTCTCAAGTTGGTTAGGTTTTTAGCTAATCTAGCTAAATCTAGAAGTGGTGAAATAAGAAAGTCATCTTAATGTCCTTCAGGCTTCATTTAAAAAAAAGGTAACTAACAAGTGCCCTGCATATTTAATCCATTTTATATTTTTGGCATACCTTCTGGGTTTTGGCATACCTTGCTGGGTGTAGGAAATCAGCAGCTTTGTCTTCAAGTTCCACCTGAAATTAAAGATCTTGGACTTCATGGAAGCACTGAGTGACGAACAGCGAGTTGATGCTCCCTGTAGCTAGGCTCACCGCACTGAGGCCTCAAACAGGCTGTGTCTTCCATTTAGGAACTGGTTCTTTACATGAGTTTTGCTTGTCAGTTGAAGGTTTAGGTGTAGGAACAAGGAACTATGAAAGGACTGCCAGCAACTCCATTGAATATTTGCTTGACAGCAGGACCTCTGCCTGAGCTCACAAAAAGGATGTGATATGTGCCAGTGCTTCATAGCCATTTGACTTTGTCCCACTGCTACTGTTCTAATTTATTTGTTTTGGACATGGAGACCAACTGCTTGTGTCCATCTGTACATGGTAAAGTACGCGTTCCAATAGGCATGTAAGTTAACAAAAGCAAATAATGGGATTTCTAACCAGTTACAAGAAAGATATTAAGAGTGATTCACCAAATTTTGTCATCAATATTTGTATAAAGGTTTCTGGAGTAAAGCACTGAGGGGGTTGGAAAGTACTTTTTTTTTCTTCTCCGTTCAAGGAATAACGTCATCCCTTTGTATATTAATGCATTGGATCACGCGTTGTGTTTTTTGGCAAGGACATTAACATGCATTAGGAGCTCTTGTTCTATCAAGGCTTTGTTTGATGACTGGTCTGAAAACCTCAGCTTAGAATTGGGATGAAGTACTAGTACGACATGTATTTAATGTTTGAAAAACTGTGCATTTCTGTAAACACTTTCAGCAATCTTATAAATTACACTGACAAAACGATCAGTTTTCCTCTTCAGCTCTGTTCTCAAGATGTCCTTGCTAAGAAGGGGATTGTAAGTCACACATCAGTCTGGCAAGTATTTTTATTTCAATATTTTAAGATTTTTACTTCAAGGTCATGTTGAGCTATGGTAATGTAGATACTGGCTTTAAGGTTCTGTCGGGGCAGTGAGAGAAATGCATTTGTTTCTGATGTTAAAAAAAAAGTATATTTAAGTGGCCTTTTGGTAAGGCAGTTTAACAATTAAGTGTCAGAGTATGGGCCTTAATAAGTTTTGTTTATAATAGAATCCCTGTGCACAGAACTCTACGCCATTTCAGACTAACAGAAAAACGACAAAATACTATTTTAGAAAGTATGTGATTTTCTTTGAGCTATTAACAGTCCTAGATTTTACTACTTTAAAGTTCTAAAGAAGAAGAAATTTAGGTCTGTGTGTGATGCTTCTGATAGGCATTGTTTTCTAATTTCAGATGAGAGATTACATCTGTAGAACACTAACAGTACTTTTCCTGTAACAAAGGTTTGATGACTGTAGTTGCTGTAACTACTACAGCTTGCTAAGCGTCTAGAGTTTAAATATATTAAGACCAAATGGTTGGTAAAATTTTGAAATAAAGGAATTTACATTTAAAATAACTTCATTGCATGACTGGGGAGAAAGAGTAATGTTTTTTCTGTAATCGGTATTCTCCATTGTAACGCTGTCTGCAGCTGGCTTAACTTGTCTCTATTAAAACAGCGATCTTTCGACGTCACCTCTGAAGATGCCTGCACTGTGGGATGAGGTAGTAGGTTGTATAGTTTTAGGGTCATACCCACAACTGGGAGATAACTATACAATCTACTGTCTTTCCTAAAGTGGCAGAAGGTCAACAGTGGAAACACTTCACTTTTAAAGTTCAATGTCAGATGCTACTGAACTTCTATACTTGGAATGTGTTTTATAGGAGAGAAATGTTTCTGCAGTGCCTACAGGTAATTGCATTTAGATTTCTGTAATTCTTAGAAAAATCTAGGTTGTCATTCTATATTATTTTTTCTCCTCTAAAGAATAAAAATAAAAATAGATTGATTCCTTTAAGGTTGGGTAATCAACTACAAATGATTGATGTTCTGATAAGCTGTGTTCTTTAACATTGCTAAATGAAGCATCGAATATTAATACTCTTCAGAATGAGGCTATGGTTAGCTACTTCAGCAAAGATCTTAAGTACACACTTCTCTGTCAGAGTGAGGTAGTAGATTGTATAGTTGTAGGGTAGTTATTTTACCCTGTTCAGGAGATAACTATACAATCTATTGCCTTCCCTGAGGAGTAAAACAAACTGCGGTCCTTTGCAGTCATTCGTTTCCACATCAAGTGAGCAAAAATAGTTTTGTCAAATAAGTTTAGGGTTGTAAAGTATGAAATTAATCCTGTAAATTCTGTCACTGATTAACAGTCAGTGTGGATGGTGCAAACCCTAAATGGTATTCGACTGCTGTGACATTTCTTCCAAGGTGAGTGGCACAGTGCTGACTGGATATCGAAAATGCATCTGTTACTAGCTATGGAGTGGAATACCCCATAGACCGGAAATTATTCTAAAAGTTTGGTGTTTAATCTAAAAGTTCTGGTGGCTAACGCACGTACACTGTGACTCAAACTTGAGACCCCAATTCCTGTAATGCATTAAAATTCCACTACTTCAGTTGTTTAGTAGATGTTGGAAGGAAAACTTACAGTTATACTTTATTAATATGTCTGCTTATTTTTCTCTAGCTCTTCTAGCAAGTGAGACTTAAACAATGTAATACAAAGATTAAAGTGTTGAATGGCCAAAACTCACCCCTGAACTGTTTGGGAGTGTAAAGGTATGAAGTTTGGGCACCCAAGATCCAGAATTGTAATTTTTCTCTGAAGTGGTTATGTTTTTAACAAAGAGATTTAAAGCTTACTGTGTTCTTTTTCCCCCCTTAAGTCTTAGGTGTACTCAAGTCTAGCTGCTTTTGCAGTAGAGTGAGCAGCTAGTATCTTGCTCTAGCAACAACAAAAGAAAAAAAGCATGAAAATGCTTTTTGGGACTGAAAATCTAGCATATTAAGAGAGAAAATGGAGCCATTCAAGAGTATTTAAGCCAGGACCGGTGAACTGGTTAACCACTTACTGAACAGTGCAAACTTACAGGACATGCCCTGGCCTAAAAATGCAGGAGGCCAAAAGCAGCTGGTAAGCTAAGGTAACTTCGCAAAGAGCTGCTAAGTAAGAAGAACTGCAAAAAGGAAGCATTGGGCTCCTAGGAAGAGGTAGTAGGTTGCATAGTTTTAGGGCAGGGATTTTGCTCACAAGGAGATAACTATACAACCTGCTGCCTTTCTTAGGGCTTTATTATAACACCAGGACCATTTTGGCTCCATCCTAACCTCTGCAGCTTTGGCATGTGAAGAGAAGTGACCTCTAAGCATATTGAGGTTTAATGAAACTGGTGTATCAGCATAGTTGGTACTGAACTCAAGCATAGGACTATTAGCTGGAATTCTGTCTGAAGAAATGCTGCATTTCAGGATACCATTTTAGCAACATTAGTGTTGTGATAGCCTGCAAAGAAAAGGCCGTGTTTGGAAGAAAACTCCAAGAGTGAGATCTAATTCCCTTACAGTTAGGATGGAGGTGTTACACACTTATTAACATAGAGTTGAAGTACTAGTACTGTGTACTTACAGACAGGCAACTTTCCTTTGACTTTGTGGATTTTAAGTTGAAAAACTGAAGTTTCCAAGGATCAGCTCACTACTCCCGTGAAAGCTGGTGGTTTCTCAGCAGGTACAGGCACTGCCAATAAAACGTGCTCTCGGTCATGGATTACTTGCAGTCCTACAAGAGAGAAGTTTTCAGTGAGTGAATGATTGCATGGCCGTTATGGAATTGTATGTTAAGAAGTAGTTGATAGGTTTTTTTAATGTAATTACACTGCAGTACTGCGATGGTTCTGGTAGGGCTTCATCTAGACACCCTATACTGTGGGATATGGAGACTATTTTAAGTGTTAAACATCTTACAGCATTGATATATTAGGCCCACATCAGGCAGTATTTAAACTTCTGACAATAAGACAGAATCCTAGATATTATAAAGACGTTAAGTATGCATGTATTGAACATTCTGTATGAATTTACTTGTACACATTTGATTTACTTAATAAAATAAAGCATTTTAAGCAACTCTTGTAGTGAGTGGACTTTACTTTCTCCAAAATAAAGAACTGAATTTTACAGGAAAATAGCACCCATATTATTGAAATCAAGTCAAGACCACATTTAAACAAAAGTTTTAACTGGGATTAGAGTTAACTAAAAAAACATCATTAACTGTGATTTTTGATAAAGAGGTTTGGTGTATACAGACAGGACTTCACTGCTGGCAAAGGCGGGCATCCTTATTTACAACAATACTGGTGAACATGCAGGAACTTGCTTGCTCCGGAGCTGGTTTCTGAGCTTAAGTTTTAATTGCTGCTCCTAAGTCTGGACTTTCAGGAGGGTGGTCTCTACTGTTAACCACCTCAATTCTTGTCTAACTACAGTTGGTAAGGTGTCAACAGATACGATTTGGGGAAAGAGATACCCTGAAAAGTTACTTTTAGCATTAGAAAATGCCTTAAGAGCTTTAGCACACGTAACATTTTATAGGTAAGTATAAGGCGTATTTTTGTAAGACTTAACTAATCAGTGCTAGCAACTGCAGTGGTGATATACCCATTGTACCTGTCACATCTCTAAGACCTGTGTTGTGAGAGAACTACAACTTGGGTCCTAGATGAAAAGCAGTAGCTATAAAAAATTGTTAATGTTCAGTTAGTGTAGTATGCATGTTTGAGGCTTGATGTCCAGATTTCTGTCCTTCTGGTACCATAACGTGATATTACTAGCTGTCAGTTCTGCTGTGTCTCTTTAACAGTATACTTCGGAAAACAGAAAGTAGATGTAGCTTTGAATTTATTAGTTTGACTGAAATTAAATCTCAACTTTCAAAATAAAAATATGGCTTTGATCATAAAGTGTTAAAAGCAGAACCTCTGTTCGCAGAGTCCCAAGTGCTATTTAAGCAAAAGTACTTGAATTTTGGGATTAATGTCTGTGTGCTTTCACGATATATTGTGATAAGCAGATGCTGGAGACAGATACTGCAGCATCTGTTCTGCCATATCCGTATAGTCCCTCTTACACAACACTAAGCAGCCTTGATCATGTCTCCATGGAGGAAGGCAGTAATGCTCAGTTCATTTAAAAAATATCAATACTGGTTAATTAGTTTTTTATCTAAGGGTGCTAACCCAATTCCATCTTTCCACTAGTGACTGCCTTACCCATGACAGGTACAGGCATTTACTTCCTTGTAATTGGAAGCAGCTTGATTAAGTGACAAGGCTCAAAGCAGAAAGTAATTATGCTGTGGTTTAGCACTCCTATAACGATCAGGTTATTTCTTACCTTGACTATCTGCAGGCTCCACCTCGTAAATGGTATCTGTTCAGCAAAGCACATTGTTTGTTTGCTTTTTTCCATGCATATATTCAGAGAGAGGTCCAAGGATGAGGTGGCAGCAGAGAGAATCCTTCCACTAAAACAGCAGTGGTTAAAGAATGCACAGCAAACAGTGCAGAAAAGTTTGCAGTAGAGACATGTTTACCACCCATACTGAAGTAGTTGTGTCATGGTGGTCTTGGAAACATTCCAGTAGAGCTCTGAAAATAGAATACTGCTTCAGTGCTGATCCACATCCCAGGAGAATTATTTCTGTTCTGTGCCCTTCCATGCAGGAAGGTGTGCTTTCAAATCTTCCTGATAGTATGAAACCTGAGACCTGCTGAGATTGTAAGAGAAAACAGGACTAGCAAATATTCATGTTTCTAAATGCGACTCTGAGCACTTGGTGCCATGCTCACAACCTATTAGCTTTATGCATTAAAAATTCTCTCCACTGTGCTGCCTTACTCAGATCTAGGATTGTGGCAGACACCTGATTAAAATAATGTCACAAGAATTGCTGTTTGTCTTTTCTATGCTTTACGCTATGCAGAAGATAATAGAGCTCCACCATAGGTACATACAATAGTTTTACCATAGCTCAAGAGGTGTTCTCTGCTGGAGTTGCTCTGGTTGGCAAAGGGTTTTGCATTCTTAACCATTAGTTTCCCTTTGTGCTTTTGTGTCCAGCGTCCTTCCAACCAGAGGGAACAGATGCAAAGAAAAACCTCTTGCTGTCAAATGTATAGAGAGATGTTAGGAACACACAGAATTTCCAAGTAATTTATATTTAGACTGCTGGATTGCCAAATCCAATATGGTGGTCATTTGAAATGCCACGCCATCCCTCTTCCAAAAGGCTGCTCTTGCTGTCTCTTTTGGTAACCAGCAGGCTGGACTCCTCAACAGGTACAGACAGGTAGTGCAACATCTCTTGGATTTACAAAGCAGTCTATATAAAATACCTGATATGTGCAAGAAAAAGAGAGGGAAGAGGAAGAAAGTCTCAAATGTACCAATTAAAACAGACAAGTGTGTGAGGTTCAACTGAATTTTAGTGGGAACATTCAGCTGAGACTCCTAAACAAAGTTCTTCAACTCCAGAAGCATCAGTGCCTGGCTTGGCTTTCAGACCCCTGCTAAGCTTTAAGGAGTCCAGCAGATGAGATAGCTGGATTTAGTCAAGAAAGCAGATTTCATCTAACATGCTGTTGTATATTTTATGAAATCATTCTGGGAAGATGAGCTGTGATAGGAATTACTGGAAGCATCAGATAGCAATGCATGTTTTGTTGCAACACAAGAAATCAGATTTGTTCTTATTGCATGTACGGTGTTACTGGAATTTGATTTTTTTTTCCTACTAGTTTTGTTTCAAACACTTAAAACCACTATGTGAAGGTTTATATGCATTGGAAAACTAAAAACTATTCTATTTCAGGCTGTTGTATTAAAGCATCCTTAAAACAAAGCTACTGCAAGTCATAGTGCTGCTAAGGACTGTATTTTTGGTGACTGAAATAGGAGAACGTTACTGGAAAAAAACCTCATTGGACATTAGAACTTCTGTATAAATGTTGTGAAGCTGATTATTATAAAATTATATATTATATAGCTGATTATAAACCAGAGCAGAGAGAAGGATCAAATCTGCAATTCCAAGTTCCTCCAGTTCTGTGAGGGAGTTCAATACTCCGTGCATACAGTGCCTTATGCTTACCTTCATACATTGCCTTATATGTCCTGCTCCCTTCAATAAGGTGTCCTTGGAGAGGTATCTGTCATCGCAGTAGTCCCAACAGCTACCCACAAACTGCTAGGTGAAACAGTGGTAAATCGATCCTGGCATCCTGAAATGCTGTCACACACGAAGCCTGATTCACATCTGGAATCTTCAGTGCATAAGTGGTTTGGTTCCTCCTGCAGAAGCTGCCTAAAGTGAGGTGGGTGGGGGCGTGCTGCAGAGAAGAAGAGGGATAAGAAAGCAAGGTAGAGTCTGAACTTCCCAACTCCTACAAAATTTGTACAAATGTCAAAGAGCTGGTACTTTTGACTAACAGTCTGCCCATTTAAGCTGTGATTGATGCTGTTAGTTAGGACCCAGTGTATAAAACTAAAATGTATCTTTAAACCCAACTGAGCACAGTTTTTCCCTGACACTTGACTTTTTTGACCTAAAAAAAAAAAAGTGAAGCTGTTTTTTAGAGGTTGATGTAATATCATCCTGATTAATACTTCATCAGCTGGCATATACTGCCTAAATTGCTGTAAAATATATGCGGTAATGAAACAGGTGATGCATAGCTGCTGAAACAAATGCACAGAGCAGTTTTTCCTCTGTTCTTCACGTTTTGAACAAATGCAATAAATATATTTCCATTAGTGTTTCAAGTTAAATGCAGCTGCTGTGGTTAGCATAGGAAAGCTAGCAGTTAACTCTACCACTGCAGAGCAAATAAGGAAATTGAACACGTCTGACTAATCTCTATTCTGGTGGTGGCAGTGATCAAAACAGTGTTTCTACTGTTCTCTGCTCCAGGCCATCTCCACTTCTGTACTTTTAGGACAGTAACACTGGAGATGCTGTGCTGATAAAATAGTCTCAAGCTAATTCATATAGAGAAGTGAAAGAGGTAGGTCAAAACTAATCAGAACAACGGGGGAAAAAGGTAATTTAAACAGCTGGAGCACTAGGCATGAGAATAAGTAATGAATAAATAAATAGTGTGTGAAATTAACTAGAGTATACAAGTACCTGAAGAATGCAAACGCATTGATTGAAGAATTGCATTAGGATGTGATTAAAAAGTTTCAGCTAACTGTCACAACAAAAATTTGCAATCAAGTGTGTAAAGCTCTGTTGCGGACATACTTTACGTGAATGAATTGCCAGCAACAGGCTCTGGAAAGCTATCCTTTGACAGGAACAGGCATGTTTGATTCAGCTCAAGTGCATGGAAATCCTTCCCTTAATCTCTGCACAGGATTTCACGTTGAGCCCAAGTACATTTTTACAAGTGACTGAAAAGAGGTGAACAGCTAACTCATTACTATGCAAATCAAGTTATTTAGATAATAAGAGATTAATAAACATTAGTAATTTTTTTTTTTTAATTACTCACAGATAGGAAAGGCTCTTTGTTTACTGAGTGAGTAGCAGAGCAGCATGAAAATGGCGATGTGGAAAAGAAGCAAGCTGTTGCCCAGATTGCCCCGCCAGGCTCTGCGTGCTCCGCAGGCAGCCGTCGTGAGCCTGTGCTGGGGCTGCAATGGCTTTCGGATGTGGTACTGCCTGCGAGGAGCCTGACCGCCTTTGCTCACCCTGGTCACGAACAGTAAGGTGCCTGTTAGTTAATTATTACAGTATTGTTTGTTCACATCAAAGTGAATTAGGCTATGTGAAATTCTCAGAAACACTTCAAAAATTACTCCTCAGGTGTGCAATGAAGATTTTACTCAAAACAAACAAACACTACTTGTTTTCTAATTTGCATTTTCTCTGGTTGGACCTACATCCCCCCTGGATTACCGTGACTCAGCGCGCTCCATTGTGTTTCTGCATTTCTGAAACACAGCCAAGTAGTTCCTTCCAAAGATTACCTTGTTAAAGTAAAAATATCCGTTGTATTGCTTGCACTTCAGATCTCATTCAGGGACTGCAGATTGTTGTACTTCAGGTCAGGTCAATGCAGTTTTCCAGTCAACTTCTCTTAAAACACAGAAACCAAAATTCCTTCACCAATCTTCCTCACGTTCCTTTTTCCTTCGTGTTTTGGAGTAGCACCATGGTCCCATGAAATCCATAACCCATTTCTGGATCTACATATTGCACAGCTGTACACGAAGTTTTCTACCTTTCTCTGCCAATTCGTTTCAACACCGACTCACAGAAGGATGTCGCAGGCATTTTAAGACTGCATTTATATGCAGCTGTGACAGTAGTCAAAAATAAGCTGCACTTGAATAATATTTAGAAGTTTTAGGGCAACTAGCCTAGACGACAGTGTTCAGGAACTAACTTCCAAAAATAAAAATAAAAATGTCTAAAGTGCTAATCAGCAAATCTGATGATGAACAGCAGTATGCGGTTGATCATTGCGTAGTCCCTCTACAATCCAAAGTTCCCTCCATCAAAATCAGCAACAGAAAATAATCAAATGCTACTCTTAGATTCAGTACAAATTGGATGGAGTGGATAGATGACTACTAGACCTCTGAGTTGCAAAGAGACTTCAATAGCAGAAGTGAATTGTCTTAGAATTGCCACATTTCTTTGTTCCTTTCGTTATCTTCAGACAGATCAAGAAGCAATAAAATACTTGTAGATCCTTGATGTGCCTTTTTTTTTTCTGCAGTGGTTTAAACTAGGCTTTTATAAAAGTGATCAGCAACCCAAATAGCTGGAGATTTCTGCACAAGATAATTTTTAATTATATGAAAACACAGAAAACCTGAATGACTGGTACCTTTGCATACTTCCATACAACAATTCTGCCATCTGTGTTTCAAGCAGAGTTTACTATGTCTGAGTTGGAAAGGGTTCAGCATGTGAAATACTGAGCAGGCTAGCTTTCAGCAGATAGGGCACAACAGTTGTTTACAAAGTGGAGTAGGAGTTCGTAAAACTAATGAACAATAACAACAACAAAAACAACACAAGAACTAGAGGGCATAAATACGATAGGGCAGATTTGGGCCTTAAGTTCACATATTTTTATTTTCCCTCAAAAATGAAGTTTATGGATTTTCTCACCTCTTGCACATTCCAGGCTGTAACTGTGCCATCAGTACAAGCAACAGACCTCAACTTTCCACCCTAAACACATTCATTGCCTGATAGATAAGCCATGACAGATGTTTTTCCTACAGTAAAAAAAAAAAGTTAAAAACAAAATGTCATTACATAGGACTGAAAAGTTTGATTCTCCACAAGCTCAAGAGTGTTTAATGTGTACACATGGAAAAATAACATGCCCTTTAGATGGCACACTACTAAGTAGCATTTAATGACTGCATGTATAAGAGAGTTTCCCTCTTAAGGATGATTAGTGATTTAGATCTTGCTATAGGTTCAATAAGCACATTTGCAGTATTTATAGGTAGCTAACATTTTCCTCAAATCTGGTACATGGTCAGGGAAGATGGGTTAAAGACTAAAAATAACGCTATTTCTCCACCTCCACTGCTGACCTGATGAGATATGCCAACGAGATATGGTTTTGCGTCATCATCTTGTATGTAAATTTTTTTTAGGGCTGGTAAGGAAGTGCTACAGTTTGCTACTTCATGACGAAAGGATAATCCAGGCACAGCTCTATTTTTAGCCTTCTGAGAACACAACACACCGATGCCATTTTTCCAGAGGTGATTTGTTTAGTTTCCACATTTCTGCTGATGGCCAAAGCTTTAAAAAAAAGAAGTATGGTTTTGTGTTCTGAACTCCTGCAACAGTTGCACACAAAATCTTTCAAAGTGCTGCATTTCATCCCTAAATAAAACTTATTTGTAGGTTCTGGTAATATTAGCCTTTGTGAGTGTCAAAGATCAGTTAATTCCAACTAAGCATTTTGAGAACTGCTGCCATGAGGTGAGTACCCAAGCAAAATGCTATTTTCTCTGCTGCCATGTGCCTTGCTAGCACGTGTGTATAATCAGCTGGTGGCCAGCCTGACACCATCTGATATTTAAGTTGGGTACGCCGAAGATGATTCTTCTTCCCTGGCTGAAAATCATGAAATCACATTCAAGATGCTGCAGGGATCCAGTGAAGTGGGCATTCTTGTGTGAAATGAGCATGACAATGGCCTTGCATGCAAGAGTTAATAGAATTAATAGCACAATAAGTTTGAAAATCACTAGCTGTGTAAATTTATTGCATATTCAAACCAAAATATTCAATATATTTGGTTGAGACTACAGACAAAAGCAGAAACTTATGCTCCCAATGCAGCTCAATGAGGCTCAGCAACACCCCTGTCCCACCTGCCACAGAGCTGCCTGCTGCCTCGGGTGGGGTGGGGACCCCCCAGCCCCCTCCCCAGCAGTTCTACGTTCTTCACTGGCCATAACACTTACTGGCTATTTGCCTTGTGTAGTCGTAAATAAATAATATTTTTTTAAAAGGCTAAACAAATCAATACAAGATGTACCTGTACAGGGTGAATGGTTTCATTTTAATGCTGTACAGCCCAGCTTTGATAGTTTGGGCATTGAAAGAAGCACTGCTGCCCCAGGAACTGCTCTCTGAAGTGCTG
The DNA here is from genome assembly GCF_964211835.1 of Anser anser. Lineage (NCBI taxonomy): Eukaryota > Metazoa > Chordata > Aves > Anseriformes > Anatidae > Anser > Anser anser. The sequence goes on from NC_139733.1 coordinate 4,366,750, forward strand.
CTCCAGGACTGTTTGTGCCAAAAAAAAAATAAAAAAGGAGTTTAGATACACTGAAACCTGATTCAAAGAGTTTAACAGCTTTCGCTGTCAAGTAAGGAGTACCAGATTGGTAAGGAGTACCAGATTGAGCCTGTTCTGCCACTAAAGCCTCAGTTCTTTGAACCATTGCTCTGAAACATTCAGAGAAACTGTAAATGTAAGCATAGGCTTGTGGGGGAATTTTCAAAACAAATCATTTTGGTCACTGTTTATGTTAACTTTTTTTTTTTTAAAGGAAATGTGAGGATAAAAATCACTAGTATTTCATTTTTTCCACCCCCCTCTGGAAAAAAGATTAAGAGGTTACAACATTTGTAACGATATACCATAGGGTAGTAAGACTACCATCACGTACAAAAGAATTTGGGATTGAAAATAGTAACAGCCACAAGGAACCACCTCTATCCCATTTATTCTGCATGATCCCACAAACTCAGCAGTAGGTACTCACTGAACTAGACACAGCACCTCACACAACACCGGGGGGGGGGGGGGGGTGGGAGTGTCACACCTCCCATGGTTTATGGGCTGGCAGTTGTGGTAGGGCAGCTAGTTGGACTCACTGGGAGTGCGTTACCAATCGGTTTTGGCTGCTACTTGCACAGGTTTTCACTTTGTAGGCATCACTGTGCATGCTGCTTTTCACTTCTTGATACCAAAAGCTGTACACCCATGTTTGGAGACAGCTGTTGTGCTCCACCCGTACAGGAAGGGTGCACGGTAAAAGCATTTTACTGTTAGAGCATATGGATACAGGGATGTTAAAACACACTGCCTAATTAAAAAAAAAGCAAAAGAGTTTTGAGTTTTAATGCAGAGGAAAAAAAAGAAGGAAAGTTACAAGGACAGGATTAAATGGAGCCTTAAAACAACAAGGCCATGTGTGGCAGGAAATCCCCTCAGGATTCACGGGATGAGGTTGGTTAAAAGCAGACGGGCAGAGGCACAACTCAGAGCAGCCAGGAGGGCGATGGCTGTGCAGACTCCGTCCCTCCCTGCCACAGCGTGGCCCTGCTGGCACCATCCCCTTGGGCACTGCTTCTGTGCCCTGCAAAGGAAGCCGAGATCAGACAGCTCCTGTTAGTGATGCCTGCCTGCTACCCAGCGAAGTGGTCTGCGCCCAAGCGGGATGGAAAACAGAGCTCAGCCAGCAAATCAGCAGGAGCAGCCAAGCCCAGGCCTTGCGAGTGGTAATCCTGCCCGTTGGGCATATTCCCTTCCTCGCAGCCTCTGGGCCACGCAGAACTCATGTCAAAGCCTGCACAGGTTTATGTTGTTCATGTTCAGTAAGAACTGACTCAATTTGTGCCAAAACCTTTCAGGATTCTCCCTCCCCTGTCCCCTCCATGAGTTATGTTTCCTTGAGAAACCACAACCCTCTTCAAGTACCTCAGAAATGCACCATAAGCATTAAGGCAATGCTAGACGATAACAAATGAGGCAAATTACATGCCAGGATGTGCTGGTGATAATGTTTTCCACCAAAGACAGGAGCAGTGAGGTTTTCCAGCACAGCAGCGGCCACGTCCCCCTGTCCCGCCAGGCCCAGGGCGGCCCTGCCCTGCTGCCTGTGCGCGTTCCCCGGCCTGGCGGTGTCCTGGGGGCGACACACGGCGTGCCGAGGCTGGCCGGCCCAGCAGAGGCTGACCTTTAAATCCATCGTTTCTTGTCTGCATGCCCAAGAGGAAGTCACATGTGTGGCACGAGCCTGACCCAGAAATATTGCAGGGAGCAGGATATTTTGTGCGAATAAGGAAGGGCAGGGTCTGCAAGATGAATCACTGAAACAATAATTATCCTGAGGAAAAACCTTGGAGGGTGGATTAGCTGTGATAACTGCCCTTTCAAGGTAACAACAATGCAAGCCATCAGCTCTTCTCAGCTGTGAGGAACAGAAAATGCTTTAGCACAGACCATAAAAATAAGAATTATGGAAGTTCGTAAGAAGAGATTGGCCAAAGATGCATCCTTCACTTCCCAACCACTCCAACTTCAGCCTGCGATTGTTATACAATCTGCAACAATAATTGCTCCCAAAATTATTTTTAGCATACCAGTAGCTTTCAGTGCAAATAAATAAAGGGACAGACAGTTGCTATAAAGGCAGGAAATAAACTTTAGAAAGTACTTAGCTTTTGGCGAAGCAGGGCAACTGGATTACACAGTTCCTGAGTGTGCATGATAGTCTCAGATAAGAGGAGCTCCAAACGATAGTTTTCTTTTCTTGCCCCAGCTCAGCCCAAATGTAGGGTAGCTGTCAGAGCTTTGCCATTTCCCTGCACCCAGGGCAAGCACCAGAGCCCCCCACCACAGGGCCGCAGCGCTCACCTGCGTATCGGGTGCGTTTCCCATGGCTGTACCAGTGTTACAGCGACATGCGGGCACAGGGTTTGTGGCTAGCAGCTCCCACCAACAGCACGTGCAGTGCTTTGAGGAGCTCAGAAGCATCCCAAAGAGAGGCAGCAGCACAGAGGGAGGCAGGACACGACCCCACCAGACACACAGTCACTGCAAGGCTGTGGTGTGGGAGCAGGGCCAGGCAGGAACGCTGCCCAGGTGTCCAGTCCCAATACTGGTCCGCTGCTGGTCAAGCACTCGCCGCACTGCAGGAGGACAACATAAAGGCCTTGTTCTTTCTCCCACTAGAAAGAATAGTTAAATTTGTGTTAACAGGCCAGCCTTGGGCTCACTCCCACCTTGGCACTCTGACACCTTTGCTAAATACTGCTGGCTACCTTGGTGTTGGTCAGAGCCCTAGGGGAGACAAAGCTTTGCTGCCGTTTGCTTTTTCTACCAGTATCTCCCTGCTGTCTGCTTCAGTACCAGGAGCTGCCTGAGCCTTGCCTTGGCTGTGCTGTGCCCCTGCTCCCCTCCTGGACACTTTGGTAAATAAAGCAAAAAAGCAGGGAGTCCGTGAAGGGCGCCCGGCTGCTCTCTCTCTCTGCATGGTCCTCACTGGGCTCAGGAGAGGCTTCTCGCAGGCAGCCCATGCTGATGAGGAACACACGACCAGCTTGCAGTGGGGTGAGCTGAAGCACTGCTCTTCCTGCTCTCCTCCCAGCCCAGCTGACTGCCTGCCAGCAGCAAGCTTGAGACAGCCCTGGAAAGCAAAAGTGCTCTGCCGAGGGGGACACAGAGCCTGGAAAGGGTGCTTCCCGGCACTGCTCCCTCTCTCTCAGATGTTGAGGGCTCGAACTTGCAGTTACCACAAAGTTCTTGTGTCCTTTGCAACAGAAAGCCAATTTGTGGAGTAATTGCAATAATGCTAAAATAAATAAAGGCATTTCCTTGTCCCAGCTTTACATGGATGCCTTTCCATCTCACTGCTCCTGGATTATGAGGAAGAGCAAACACGATGCTTGCAATTCACCACCGCTAAAACTATTAGCAGCTTTATATACTTCTGCCGCAACTTCCTTCTCAACTAGGCAGCCAGCGTCCCCTTCATTTCTCCCCACAAGCCTTCCCCGAAGGTCTTGGATGCCTGTTGTTTGGAGATAGGTCCATCAGCACTTGAAGGGTGGTCTGGGGGGAAGGTGAGGTCAAATTACTTAAACATCCTACTGGTTTATTTGCTTGTTTAGCTGTACGTGGAGTTCCCTCCTGACCACTGGAACATCCCTCCCCTCTGTTTTTAATTTAAGGTTTAACAGAAAGGTTTTCATATTTTTATATCCCCCAAAGCCTAAAAAAACCTCTTTAGCCACAGCCCTTCAGCTTGGACTTGGTTATGCCTCTCAGCGACAGAATCAGAGTAAAACATGTTATCAATTTGACCAGATCGGTTTCCTTTATGGTGGAGTTGTTTTCAGTGCTCTGTGATGTGTATTACAGAAGCCAAAGATATAAATGATCAACTGGAAGCTTGAATTAATTTTTCCTCATGTCTAAATTAGGAGAGTGAGTAATTGCTGCAGTAATCACAAGCAGAGCCTGTTTATCAATGCCAGTGAATAATTGGCTATTAAACAATAGTGCACTTTGCCTTTGAAAATTCACAACACTCTAACAGGAAGCACGCTGCCAGTTTTATATTAGCCTGATGATTGATGAGAGGAGTGGCAGGATTACAAACGCAGTTTGGGGACAAGCTCTCTGACATGTCTCCCCCAAAATCATCCCTATACTTGAATCATTATCCACACCAAGGATAAGCACATCGTGGGCTTAGATTACAGCATCTGAAGTCAGAGGGCCAAAATAGCACACGTCTAACTGTAATCAATCACTTTTGACTGCAGGCAGCCAAACACCATACCTAGAAGCTGCAGGCAGGAGTTGCCTCTTGTTTTCTGTTTTTGTACATGTGTCTGTCTGCCACTCGGCCATTGCTCTGACCTCACCCTTTGTTCATAGCAGCATCTGGCCTCGTTATCTTCCTTATGCTCTTCCATTTTCCGTGCCAAGCCTATCCTCTTCCCACCATGCCCCTCATCCCTTCCTTTGACAACCCTGGATCGAGTCCCTGTCCTCCTGGTGTCCCGTCCTTCCCACCCAGCTATATCCACCCCTTGCCTCCACCAAATTTCTTTCCCCTCCTGGTCGTTTCTGGGCTCACCCCAGCCACCCGCAGCTCTCAGGACCTCACCTGTGCTCCCTTCCTCTCCTGAAGATCTTCCTTTTTCTGAGCTCCCTGGATCAGGAACAAGTTTCTGGGGGTCCCTCCTCTCCCCACTGCTTCCAAGCCCTTTCTCTCTCCTTATTTGCCTCTTCTACTCTGTGCCCAGCCTCTCCTCATCCTCCATGCTCAAGCCAAAGCTTTCTTCTTGTCCCCGACGCCCACATCCACTCTTGGTGGTGTCAGGTTCTGACTTGATGACCCAACCAGTTTCCTATACTGCCAATTCTGCCTGCTTGGGCCTCCAGCTGACCTGAAGACCTCATTTGACTCTTTCAGTCACTCTGAAATGGTTAATCTGCTGTTTTTCACCTAGCACTGCTCTTCCTCACCTCTCCACTCCGCAGATTCCCCCTCTGATCACTGCTCATCCAGACAATTCAATTAGTTTTTCTTTCCTCGTCTGTTTGCAGACCTCTCCTCCCTGTCCTTTCCTCCATTTGGAAGCTGCTGATTTTCTTTCAAGCTTCATTCCAGTCCAGTCTAGACTATCTACCCAGAGTCTGGCCTACTAACTACTCATTTCAATTTTTATTTTCCTCCTTTTTCCCCCCCCAAAGCTATTAATACAACAAATTCATTCTTTCTGCCTCTCCTTATTGTCCCCTTCCCAACTAAGCAGCTGTAAGATCCAGCTGAGTCTGAAGAAGTATATCTGCAGCTCTCACTGATGCAAATTCTGACTTGTCAACCACTTGCTTTTCCTGGCTCCCCTGTTCTCCCAAGAACTATGAGTGACGGATTTTCCTTGTCTCTGTGGTAGAGCACTGGTCTGTCCTCCCTTCCAACAGAGCACTCTCACTTTCCTTCACCCTATTTTAAATGAAAATGGTTAAGGTTAATTAAGATATTCTTTAATTTCCTCCTCACTAATATCCTTTAGCACATCCTTTCCTTAAAAGGCACCCCAAAAATCCTTGATTTTCTTCTTGCCCTTCTGGACACAACTCCATCTCATAGCTCACTGCTGTTTATAGTATCCTGATGTTCCTTCAGAAGTTCCTGCCCCTCACATCTTACCTAAACTTCTCTGGCTAATATCTGTCACATCTTCTTACTCACATACTTCACCTTTATCCCTCTTCATTTACTGAAGATCAAACTCTTGAGATCTTGTTCTGCATTCTTCTGGATTCTGGACACTTGCTAATGGGTCTTTCTCACCAGGCTTGAACAGATCCTGGTCTCTTTCACCTTACTATCCCATTTCCAGGGGAGAAAAAAAAAACAAAACACCAAAAAACTCATCTCCATGCACAAAGTCAATGACTGCCTCCACAGAGGCAACTTCTGGTTCACTGCTCAGCTTCAGACTTGTCCTCTCTATTAAATAATTATTAGATGATTACAATAAGAAGTATCCTTCTCAGAGGTCATCTCTTATTTAGATCTACATGTAACTCTGGTTCTTCCTGGCTGAAATGAGGCTCCTAGCCATGCCTCCATCCACCCCCACCTTTTCGCACTGCTGACAACATGACACCCCACAACAAATTACAGCCTCCAACCTCTCTAATGCCCTCTTTATTAAACCTCCACACAAGGTTTAATTCTCTTGAAGACTTTCTGCATAGGATCCTGAGAAGTGGCAATTATCCACTTGGCTGAACTGTCACCACATAATGCCTTTGTTAGACTGCCAGCTTCACTCTTGCTTTGCTCACACCAGTCTCGTATTCTGCAGCAGATTTGGTCTCCTCACTGTCATTTTGACATAGCCTCATCCTTTTTGCACTCATGTCATGTGATCAATCAACTTCATATCAAGCATAAGTCACTTGACTTTACTTTTCAAATAAAAAGCTGTTGTAAGGATGGTTTGCTACATTGGTCTTTATGCCTCACCGTCTTATTTCCGAGGAAGCGTCCTTCTTTCTGGGTGCTGAATTTCTGCTTAGGACTCCCTATGAATACTTGCAGATGCACTTTGTTCTTCTCCTACACTTCTTAATACTGTAGTGTCCTACTTGCCAGCAGCTGCCTACCATACTGACCAACATGGTTCCTTTTTTACTCCTTTATCTTCCACACTCATCTTCTACTCGATAATGTTTTTTTGGGATGAAATCCATGTTCTGCATTTGTAGATGACACTGCAGAATGCCATCCTATTGAATAGATAGGTATAAACCTATCAGGAAGCCCTGACTTGTGAAGTGTTGCAATCTCATCCTATCACATATCCTTTATCAAACACGTAAACCCTCCTAAGGTCATTTCAGTCTGCAACCCCTGCTTAGTGCAAGCACAATGCTGACACCTTGCAAATGGCCCTTACTCTCTGGTCCATGTGAAAGTCATTTCGCAAGAGCATATACTGCTGAGCTGCCTGTGGAGTTTATATGCACTTACACGCCCTGGCCATGTTTCCCAGAATGCTTCCCAGAAACATGTCAGTGAAAGTTGGTGCCCTTTCCAGGCCTTCACTTGACGAGCAGCACAGCAGACACCCTCACTGACAAGAGCACACACTTGAACCAGACCAACGAGAACACAGGTGGAAAGCTATTTTAACCTTAACTCGTGGATCAGGTTATGTCTGGAAGTCATTTCCAGCTCAGAGAGCAGACACCAAGTAGTTGGTTATTCTCTGTGACTATATGGAGGCATCAGATCAGCACATGAAGCTTATCAGAAAAGCTAACAATTTTGGTAGATTGACACTAGAACTACTAATTCAAGCTGATGAGTATCCTCACCTGGCTGTTAGAGAGACAACCCCACCTCTGGCTCTGGTCTCAGACAGCAACATCTCTGTGGCAGCACAGGAGTACAAGGCAGCATTGCTATGCAACCCTCTAAGTGCACAAAGAAGCATTAGCTTCCTGTGCCATGGCTGTTCATCTGGCTTAAGGCAGCAAGCTTGGCTGAAACCAGTGAAGGCAGAACTACTAAAACCCAGCCAGAGAGTTCCAATGAGTCCCTAAGTCTCATGGCCTAAGAACTGATTCATCTCTGTGTTACATCTTCTCAACTGTATCAAACACAAAGACTCAATCAGTTGTCTTTGCTATCATTAGACACTCAACAGTTTACAACTACATATTTTATACCTTTAATTTTTTTACTCCACAGTTACTGCTTGGGAACAACTGGAAGACTGAGTGGACCATTGTGAAAGCATTAGCAGGCCTCTGCTCCACAGATGTGCTTGAAGTGTCTGTGCAAGCAACATTTCCAGAGCATGACCTAGCCTATTCAAGCATCTTCCATGAACATGCTTTTAGACAGATCAGTTAATCTTGTTTACATAATTTAGAGTAAATGTTGAATGCAAACCTATTTTGCCTTGCAGTTTGACATAAATTTCTGTGCATAGGTAGATAGAAAGAAGTTCCTGACTTTGCAGGAAGACAGGAAATTATTAGTAAAAGCCCCAATAGCCACAATACAATTCCCTTTCTTAGGATCCACAGAATCCCCCTGAAGTTCTCCTATTAACAAAGACTGTTTGAACAAGTTGGCTGAAAATAAATAAGTAAATCTAGTTCAGTACTCTTCCTCTTTTTTTAAAAAAAAAAACCTGCAGTGCTATTTTAAGAACGGTTTTATGGTTACAGTCTAGGCAATGGCTAAAACGGAAGGGAGAAAAGTTACAATATATTTCATAAAGTTTATGTGCCTTGCCCATAACTGTCTCTCACACCATGATATCACCATGCCCTCCCACATTTTTAGTGACATCTTGACATCAGCCTTGTAAAAAACCATTTCAAACCTTTGAATGGAGGGGGAAAGGGAACTTCCTTTTGGAGGAGACGGGTTTTCAGTTCCATTATTTTAATTACAGCTATAATTTTAGTAATATTAGACTCATTGCTAGCAGTGATAGCTTCAAGATTTCTTCTTCTGATTGTCAAATTTACAGATGCATCCAAGGTCAGCCTTCATCAGAACAAAAAGTAGACCTGTGTCTTTCTGTGCCTTCCTCCCCATCATTCCATTTTCTCCACCCTTTCTCTCCTTCCTGCCATGAACATGAGTTTGCTTCCCCTGATCTCCACATGATTTCCTCATGCTATTTGTTACCCCTTCCCATACACAATTTTTGTGACTCCGCCCTGTGCACATTCAGGGAATAGACAACACCCTTGTTGTCCACGCTGCTGCTCTCCACCCAGCCACACGTGCTATCTGCTTTGCACATCACTGTGCACACAGGCACTCTGTCCAACAAAAAGCCTGCCTTACTTTTGCAGTGACTGGCATCAGGTACAGCTCCATCTCACCCATCTCCTCAGCTCATTGCCCCAGCACTATGAACAGTTGTCAGAGCTCAGCATATTCTGTTGCAAATCACTAGCATCCAGCAGGTTTTGGTACCTGAAGATATACTAGCAGGACTCACATATTCAGCACTGGCTGGCCATGGCTAACCAAGATACGTGTTTGACATCCAGTTTTAAAACACATCTCTTATCCCTCCATGTGTGCTATTGCTACTCCACCTCTCTGTAGACTTGGTATTTCCAAAGCTGTCAAGTTCTCCTCTTCCTTAGCATCATCTGTAGCTCTCTGGAGGACTGTCACATTTGCTGGATCAGATCCATGGTGCTTAAGACCTTCCTTTGGCAACAGATAATCTGCTCTGCCAGTTCATCATTTCACCTCAGTGTCCATTAATAAATATGGAAAGGAAATGTAATTTTTTCTTTAAAAAAAGACAAAAGTAGTATCTGCTTAAGTGCACATTCTGACAAACAGGGAGTATTATTTTTTTCAAATACAACATATGCCCCACTACGTTTGATATGAGGGTAGAATCAGGAAAATCTCCTAGAGAAACTATGCAGGAAAGAAAAAAGTAACAAAGACGCCTGGATGAGTAGCATCCCTCTGAACAAGTAGCCATGTTTATACCTGTCAGGGGACAAGAGATCAAAAGAGAAAAAATGAGCTGTTGTAGAACTGGAGGTGCCCACGTGGTGGTGGTGCAACTGGCACCCAGTGGCACTTCCACATCACTTGACCACAGGACATACAGACCAGGGGGATTCATGTACTTAGCTCAAAGCAACTGGCAGGATATGTCTGCTTCTAACAATCCTGCTAATGCCATTAAGGATTACTGTTTGAGAGAACAGCTTACTTCATGTGCATTAATCATTAGCTCCTTCTCTGGTATGTGCAACAACTGCAGGGTCCAAACTCCAAACTGTCAAGATGGTCCCAGGAAGCTGCAGCCCGTGGCCACGTGCAGCCTGAAGACAGATCTGTTGTGGGACGCAGCCCCCATCAGGACTGAGGTGTGCACACGCACCTGGAGGGGCAGAGGAAGCCCCTCAAGGTGCAGCAACAGAGTTACCCAGTCCTTAAGACAGCACAGTGAGAAAGCAAACAAACAAAAGAACAACTTTGAGAAAGTTTCAAAACAGTGGATAAACAGCCCCTGAATTCTACTTTTTATTTATTTATTTTTTATTAAACACTCAACAAGGTGAGGATCACATCTTTACCTAGGGAAATGTCCTTGACTAAGACCCAAAACCTGAAGACAACTTTCTCCCCAAACATAGCCGGGTGCAAGTCAGCAGTTCAAGCTTAGAGCAGCTTCATCAAGGTATTAGTTTGCCTTTAACGTAAAGTATTCTTTTCTGCATACTTGTATTCAAGAGTTCAAGCAAACCTAAGCTCTGAGAAAACCTGGGCTTACAGACCTTAGTTTTAGAGCTCCTTCAGCCACATCCAGCTCTAAAAACCAGCAGACACCACAGAGACTACAGCAATAAGTGCTTGCACACAGACACAGCTCTACACTGTCACCATAAAAAAAAGTGCATCTTCCAAGCTGGCAGACACTTAAATCACAGAAACATAAACACTGCAATGTTTTCCTCACCCCTCAAAACTTCCAGCAGTTTTTAACAAACTAGCTCCTGCCAGCTCCAGCTCTTATAAAGCTCTGAGCCCGTCAGTTACTATCTGTGGAAGCTGCAGGTAATTAGCTCCCAGGTACACCTGCCCACCCGAACCACTTCTGCCTGCTGGCTCGCGTTAACCCCTGAGGCCACCACCAGCCTGGTTCCACCTGGAGCCCCCCGCCCATGGGTCTGGGGATTGGGGTTTCCCTCTCACAGGTTGCAAACCCCCTCCAGATTCCCCAGCGCCCGGTCCTGAGCTTGCCAGACCCAGCTTTGCATCACCAAGCCCATCACGGGGTGACCGATCGCAGGGCACGTGTCGCCCCTGTGTTGCCACGAGCGCTCGCAGCCAGCCGAGACCCATCCTGGAAACCCGGCCCGGCAGCGAGGGCGGCTCTCGCCCTTCCTGCGCCCTGACCTGCCGCAGCTCCTACGTCACTGGCTGCTCTTGGAGCAAAACTCTGCAGCAGGCTGTTTAGTGCTCATCTGGCAGGCCTGCGGATGCATCTGTAAACCGAGAAGTTACCGTGGTTGCCAGTGATATGATATATTGGGGAGCAGGCGAGGAAGGACCCAGGAAATAAACTAGCTTTGTGAATGTTATTTATATTTATTGTGTATTTTTAAGCACCCTTTTAGGACTTAGGAGATTCGTAATACAGGGAGTGTTGGTATATTAAGCTCACATTTCTGCTACTGAAAGGACTCTCTGGTCTGACTTTTACAGGAGACGTTTTGACAACAAAACTGTGCAGCTATGATTAGCCTGATAAAAGGGAGCCAGAGTTGGAGTATTGATGGTATGTGCATCTAGGATCTAGTTACAAAATGGGCTTTTAACCACATTCTCCCTTGTGAATTCATGTTATCAGAGGCCATCTTAAAGAAAAAAAAAAAGACAACCTTTCTTTTTTGTTTTACGTGGATATTTTTCTTGTGTTTCTTTATGTTTATGAAAAATGAGACATTAATAACCTTGACCAGAGCCACACACTGAGCAGACAGGCACTGTGCAAACTTCCCCCCGTAGCTTCACTCACCTCGCTCGGTGCAGAGAGCAGGAGCAGCCGTGAATCCATTCAGCTGGAGGAAACCACAGGGTCCAGTTCTGGCCTCGTGAGCGGAGTCCAAAAGTCCAGAAGGATTGCATCGAGACCTACAGGCTTTTGGAGCTTCTTGTTCTTTCTAGAATATAATTTATTTTGAGAATATATTTTCAGAGCTGATTAGCTAGCCTCTAAATCATTGCACTGCCTAACCCCAAAAAGCAACCCTGACAAACAATTAACAATAGAAACACCATTGTGGCAACAAGTGATGGATGGTTCAAGGGTGTAGCTTGGGCCTGGCCTTTGTTCAGAAGAAAGTTGCTGCTGCTAAATAAAGAATCGGGTAGTAAAAGGTGAGAGCGAACAGATCATATCTAGAATAAAACTATTTGCTCTCCTTCAGGGTATGTTTCCTCATAGCAGCGAGCATCTCATGAGGGGCAGGCAGGCCGCATCGCTCAGGGCAGGCTGGGAGGCAGAAACTGCTGCACACCAGCCCTACTTCCGCACAGCCTGGGACAAAATGCTCTCCCATTTTCCCCTCTTCTGGGTGGGTGCAGTGCGGCATCTGCTTGGCTGGGCAGTAAGCCGGGCTGGCCGGTCTCTGCCCTGCGTGCATTCAGGACGTGGTGATTTCAGGCCTGCAGAGCCGCCCGCCTGGTTCTCACCTCCCTGAGTCTCTGCGAGAGCCGCCCCTAGCCCCCCAGGCTGCCCCTGGCTCCCCAGGCTGCCCCGTGCCCGCTGGGCTGCCCCGTACCTGCTCCAGAGGCTGCTGCGCCGGGAGGATCCCCGGGGGTGGTGGGTCTGAGTCTCCCAGATGCATTCAGCTCCCTCCCTTGTAGAGTCAAATGCATTTGGAACGGGTCTGCCACCGTCTGATGGTGTTGGCAGCTACGTTGGCTTTGTGGACTTGCAACAACTGTCTAGGTTTTGAGACCGCAGAGTCCTTTTAAGTGCTGGATAAAAGGACTGCATTATCAAAAGGAGAACATCTGGCACTGTAAGAAAGATCGTTTCTAAATCCCTACAAGAGCACCACACAGCCCTGGTTACGTTGGCTTAAAAAACCAGGGAAAACCCTCTGACTTCTACCCATTTGTCAGTGCACCAAATGACAAAACCCAGGGGATCCTCACAGCTAACAGAAATGCTGGTTATTGCTTCCTTACGTTACGAAAGGAGCAGGCTGGTTCTGACTGTCCAAGTTCAGTCCCAGACACAGTGCTGGTCGGTTACTGCTAAGAGCTGGATTTTCACCTGCAGACAGCTTCTTGTAAGTCAGGAGTGCTGGGATTTCTTTTTAACCCCTTGAAGACCATGGTTCCAAGTTCATTTTAATTTCCAAAGGCAATTTCCTGATTCCTACTTTTCTGTCATGAATTTCTAATTGTTGTGTTAATTTACCAAACGTCCTGTAACTCATTGCTATGCTGTTAAGAGAAATAGAATAATCTATTTTAATGCCTCACTCTGATTTTGTTGTGCAGAAATTAAAAGGTAGTAAATAGAAGGTCAAAAAAGAAATCTGGGTACGTATGGACTGTAAAACAGGTGGTAGGTAAATATTAGTTACCATGGACCACCATGAAGACCACATGGTTGCAAGGACCATTTAAGGTCTACAAACACTTTAAATGGTAATCAAAATGTTTTAGAAACTTTGCCAAACAAGACAAACTACCTACCTGTAATCTGCACTGGAATGTTATTTTATGTATGCTGCACATGCGCATGTGCACACGCACACACACGCTCACACATATCTAGGTCACAATTTTTTTTAGGAACAGAGTAAGAGAAAGTCATTGATTAGTTCAGTAAATTATTTATCTTCATTTTTTGAGGAGGCTTTGCCATTTTCTGCTCTTACTGAACCTTAAGACAACAATCTACTTAGCCTTGACCTACCCTATGCTGTGTTAAACAGCCAACCTGTTGAAGTTGGGTCAGACAAAACAATCATAGCTACAGCACCAGAAATACAGAAAAAGCAAAACTGCAGCCTAGAGAGCTCACAAGCAATGCTTGGTGTGACAGATCACCATAGCAGGGAATGTGGGCTGAAATTCTGAGGCACATTTAAGATGATATCCCAGTATTTTTGGCGTTCAGAGGTTTACTTTGGGAGTGGATTTGTTCTTTGGAGAGCAGGTTTTGTTTCAGAATGGGACTCCTGAGCCTGTTTGTGCCCATTTCTGCTCAAGGGCTATTGAACCAATGTGACCAATTGCACTAAAAGCAAGAGAAAATGCAGCTCCCATGCCTATCGCCCCCCCCATCTGCCACTGATGCCTCTTCAGTAGCAGTTCCATGGCCCACTTGCAGCATTTTGCTTTGCTTTGCCCTAACACTTAGGAGCCTGAGTGGTGGATGAGGGCGTCATTGTACCGAGCAAAAAATGCAGACCTTCATTCACACATCTGCACGGGCAAAATATGTGCTTTTGTGACCGACGGGAGCGATAAGGCCACCTGGAAAACATCAGCTTGATGTGCAAGGTGGACAGTGCACAGAGCACGTCAATGTTCCCTCACAGAACTGAGAACAAATGTGTGTTATATTGCTGCCTCATGCTGGACAATCCCTCTGTGCCCGAACTGCTGGCCTGGATACCTCAAAGAGCTTGACGAACATCTCAGTGGGTATTTGCTGCCGGAGCACGCTGTGTGCACAGCACACCGTTCCCTGACAATCTCTGGTTATGACCCACCTGTTCTACTGCTTCCCCACACGCACAGCTGCCGCGATGCCTGTGCCGGTGCACAGCGCCGGGTGCCTGTCCCAGCACGATCTCAGGGCTGGGCTCACTTTTGGTCTCAACACAGCGTGTTCCTCGCTGATCTAAGAAGATGACAGATAGATAGATGCAACTTGGAATAACGCCTTTCTGCCTCCCTCTTACCTCCTTTTCGGGGGGGTTCCCTCCCACCCCACGAGGCTGTGCCCTACGCCTGGGATTTATTTCCCATTCAGACATCCCCGCGGCTGCCTGAAACCCTCAGCAACCTGTGCGCCCGGGGCCGCCCCTCGCTCCCCGGAGGCTGCGGGGCCGCGGCTGCCGCTCCGCGCCGTGCCCGCCAGGTGTCGCCGCGACAAAGTCTGTGCGGGTGTCGCCGGGCTGCCCGCCCCACCTGCCCGCGGCCGGGCGCCCTCCGCCGCCCCCGGGGGGGCTCTGCCTCCAGCCCCCCCCCGCCCCACCGCGTTCCGCTTTCCGCAGGCGGCCCCGTGCCGGCCGCCCCCTCCCCAGGGAGGGCTGCGGGGCGTAAAGGTGATGGGAAGCCAGCCGGTGTGCCGGGAGGCACGGGGAGACAGGGGGAGAGGGGCACGGGGGGACGAGGAGGAGGAGGTAGTGGAGACCCCCCTCCCTGCCCCTATTGTCACCAGCGACAGGGTCGCCAGGACCCCCCTGCCCCTCTGCGCATCCCGGCGGCCGCCCCCGCTTTGTCCCCCCGGTTTGGGGCGCACCGGGGCCGCCGCTCGGCCCGGGGGGCTTCAGAGCAGCTCTCCGGCGCGGATCCCGGGCACGTTTTATTGTTTTCTTTTTGTTTTGTTTTCAGCAAAACACTATCAGCAGAACAATTCCAGCACCACACCCCTGTTATCATTTAGGTAACCTCCCTGTTTGAAATATTTCAAGTGGATAATAAAATAGTCATCGTATCCGCGCAAATTCCCGCAACGCGGAGCGGGGATACTCCTCTCGGCCGCCCCCGGTGCCCCCCCCGCCTGCGCATCCCGTGGGGCCGGAGCCGGCCGCGTCCCGCAGCCACCTGGTCCCGGCCCGTTCCCCGCTCCGCCCCTCGGGGCTCCACAGCCCCATCCCTGCCCGCGGCGGAACCGATGGCAAAATAAGTGGGAAAGGCGCTCCAGGGGCGCGCAGGCAACGCGGGGGATTTTCCGTGCCCCCGACGCCGCCGGGGATGCTGCGGGTGCCGGGGGCTCGCCCCGCACCGCCGGCTGCTCTCGGCTGGGCAAAGCCCGGGAGAGAAGCGGCACGTTGCATGCGGGGAGGCAGAGCCGGGGGAGGAGCGTCGGGGCCGGAGCGAACGCATAAAACCGGCCCCAGGTGCTGCGCGGCCCCGGGAGCAGGCGACAACCGCGCCGTTCAACTTCGGTCCCCTCCCGGTGCCGGCCGGCGCGCAGCAGCGGTGCTGGTCCCGGCCCCGGTGCTGGTCCCGGTGCCGGTCCCGGTCCCAGCACGGCGGCCCCATGCCGCCCGGCACCCCGGGGCCAGCCGGGCGCCCCGTCGGTGCAGCCCCGGGGGCGCCCCCCGCCGCCACCCCGCGGGGTCCCCGCCGCCTGCCCCCGGGCCGTGCCCGCAGGAGGAGCCGAGCTCTCCGCCCGGGGGGGATCGCTGTGAGCCTCCTCGCCGGCAGGTGATCCGTTTGCCATTTCTTGTTACCCTGCTTCCCACCTCCCCCGCCTTTCTTCCCCCCCGGCTGGACAACTCCCTCCTTTGGAGAACACGCCCAAGTAGCTGAAGAAGAGAGAAAGGGAGGAAAAAAAAAAAAAAAAAAAAGAGAGCGCGAGCGAGGGAGATAGTTAACATTGAACCTGGGGGGAGCGCCCGGAGCCGCCGGCGCTCGGGAGGATCCCGCGGCCCCATACATCGCCGGCAATAAAGCGCTACGTGTGACAGGCATACAAATCCGGGCTAGAGGGAAAAAGAGCAGGCGAGAGGGGCAGAGCCGGCGGACGGGCGGTGCGGAGAGCCCCGGCCGAGGGCCATGGTGAGCGCCCCCGGGGGGTCCCCAGCGCGCAGCGGCGGCGGCGGGCGGCGGGGGCTGCGGCGGGGGCTGCCCCGCTCGGCCGCGCTGCCTTGACCCGGCGGCACCCGGAGCGCACCCCGGGCATCATTTCGCATGTTGGGCTGAGCCACGGCAAGCTGGGAATATGAACAGGAAAACAAGGCGCTGGATTTTCCACATCTTCCTGAGCCTGGGGATTGTGTATATCAAGATCGGGTAAGTAACTTTTTTTTTTTTTTTTTTTTCTCCTTTTATAACAATTGCGCTCTCTCTAGCCCTCAGCCCAACCTGCCCAGACGTGTTACTATTTAACTCGGGAAGTCTCAAAAAAAAAAAAAACCACCCGATGCTGGTGATCACGATTATTTTTTAAGAGGCAGGTAGAGCCCCCGCGCCTTACCGACCCTTGGGGGCGCAGCCTCCGCGGGGCAAGGCGGCGGCCCCGGCGATGCGCGGCCCCGGCGGGGGGGACACCTGGGGGCAGGGGGACACCCGGAATTTGGGGGGACACCCGGTAACTGGGTGGGACACCCGGGGCTGTCCGCAGCCCCTTCTCCGTGCCCGGCTCGGGGTACCGCGGCCGCCCCCGTCCCGGCCGGCTCCCGCAGCCACCTGTCGCTGGCGACCTCCGCGCTCCCCCCCCCCCCCCCCCCCCGATGCCCCTGGGCCACCGAGGGGACACAGCGGGTCCCCTCCGGTCCCGCAGCATCTCCGGGCCGGGCCAGGTGCGCTCGGCTCCGGGGAAGCGGCGCGGCCGGGGGCAAGGGGCTCGGGCTCTCGTCCTCGCTCCGTCTGCTGGACGGGAGGCGAAGCCCCCCCTGCCCGCTGCCTGTGCCCGGGCACGCACCGCTGTTGCCTGCGCTTTCATTGACGAATGAGGAAGTTGGGTCCCGTTTTGGCAGGAGCCCACGTGCTCCTTATCTCTGCTCGGGCTGCGGAGGGAGAGACAGGGAGAGGGAAGAGGCAGGGGGAAAAGGCGGCTGCTTGCCGGGGGCACCTGCCGGAGCCGGCCCCACGGGGTGTTGCCGCATCTGCCTCCGTGCCGAGCCTCCCCCCGGCCACCTTTGGTCTCTTGTCGTTGCAGGGGATTTTCCTCGGTGGTGGCCCTGGGAGCCAGCATCATCTGTAACAAGATCCCGGGGCTTGCCCCCCGGCAGCGGGCGATCTGCCAGAGCAGGCCCGACGCGATTATCGTCATCGGGGAAGGGTCCCAGATGGGCATCAACGAGTGCCAGTTCCAGTTTCGCAACGGGCGCTGGAACTGCTCAGCCCTGGGAGAGAGGACCGTCTTCGGGAAGGAGCTGAAAGTGGGTACGTTGCCTTTCCGCTAGCTACTGCCGGCTCCCACCCGCATGACACTGAAAAGGGGCACACGGGGGGCCACGGGGCGCTGGGAAGGGGCATTTTGTGCACACCGCTTGTGTCTGTGTACTTAAGGATGTGAACAAGGTTAAAGGCAGTACTCAGAGACTGAATGCTGAGTGGCGTTTGAATTACATGTCTGGGTGTAGAAACATCAACAGTGATACTGCCCGATCTTTGTATCTGTTAGGATGGAGGTCCAGCAGTCACACACCGCATAGAACAATTCCTCTGTAGTAACTACTGTAGTGACCCCTCTCCCACCAGGAAGAAGGGGTGTGCTGCAAATTGAGATGTCAGGGCATTTACAAACGGATTGTTCCAACTAACAGTCAGAAGATCCCATTTCCAGCTTCCATTTTTTGCAGTACAAAGTATATTGAAATTCTTAACTAAACTGGCATCAATAATGATGAACACATTTGAGGAAACGGAGCTGAGGTTGAAACTCTCATGCCCTTGGACTGCGGAACACACAGTAGCAGAGCTTACTCAATGTTTGTTGATTCCACGGCACTTAAAGAGAAAGGGAAAGAGTTTTCCAAAGAACGCTATAGCAATTTTTAGAGCTGTAGTTGAAAGCTGATCACTCACAGTATGCTGTTCCATGTCCAGAAGGTGAAGCTGGGACCTGTGGTTTCCAGCCTTCAGGTCTCTCTGCCTCCTCCCCATCTGGAAGGTAGATAGGAAAACCACAAAAACAGTCAAACAACCCTCAGTGTAATAGAAAACATGGGTGTTTCATGAGAACCCCAAACAACAGCTATGCCTGGCTTCCAGCTTATGGGGAAACCCTCTGAACTGGACTGGCTTCCAGGCACCATTTAGTTGTGTGTGGACAAATGGCAGGACCTGGCCCTAGTACCCCATTCCTCGCATTCTCATGGAGACAGACAGTGTTGCCACTCTGCTTGGGAAAGCCCAAGAATGCTTGGCATTAACTGAACGTCATTTTATCACGTGTGCATGTTGATATGCGTATTTTCCAATAACTTGAGGCATTTAAGGAGCAGAAAGAGAACAAACCAATTAAATTTTAAAGTCCAGTGTGAGCAACAGGTCTTTCAACACCATTGATAATCAAACACAGTGAGTCAAGTAGGGTATGTGAAAACCACACTGCGCGACATTGTGAAACATCTGAAAATGGACCATTTGCTCAGATTAGCTCATTGTTTCTATTCCTTGAGCTGGGCTGTTCCTGTCAGCAATCCATGCAAGTGTTTGCCACTTATGTCAGTGAAGAGTCCATTTGGATGGCTGACAGGTTTGGGCTAATTTAGCCTAAGAGTAACATTTCCTTAAGCACAAAATGTGAGAAGGATTTCTTCTCCAACAAATCATGAAAGTGCAGAGTTATTGTGGTCTGTTGTATAAACATGCACTCAGTTCCTCTACCCCTCCCAAAATTGAATTATTTAGCTAGCGGGTTATATTTAGGTCCTTTTAAAGAAAGTCAATATTAAAGGAAGTAGACTTTGATCTGTCTTTGAGGTGATAACTCTTAATACGTTCTATCTACCCATTACGATGCTAAGATGGATAGCGCAAATTCATCGCTGGTTTCAGAGCAGAGTCGAGTGTTGAATATCATCCAAATTATAAAAGTTGTTCGAAGAATAAGAAAAACTTCAAATTTAAACAGCTTCGGCATTTACATTTTAAAATAACCTTCAAAAAAATCATACAGGTTCTGAGATCAGCAATAGTATATCCTACATGCATGTAAGATATGCAATGGTGTCTCAAGGATAAAAATACTCGGGCCCTCAACTGTCATAAAATACTACAGTGTAACTGCTCGGTTCAGGTTGTCTCCTTGTTCCTCTCTTCTTGTCTATCGGCATGTACAGACACCTAGAATATCTGACACAGCTCGTCTTTCTGTGGCTGTTAGGAAAAAGCAGCTTTCCTTGATTTCCCTCTCCTCCCCTAAGATCTCTATGTCGGGGTGTGCTCTGGGTTACCATTCACAGAACAGGGACTAGTACTTGATTCTGGTTAAAAAGGTAACACCTGCATGCCACAAAGCTAGAATTCAAATGTGGTGTCCAGAAACAGGAGATCAGGCCAATATCCCTTACCCCAAACAGGAGAGAGTGTGACAGAAAGAGCTGTATACCCTATCGGATGTATTTGATGCTTAGTGTGCAGAAGAACAAACCGGGTCACCATTAGGGTAAAGATACTGTACCCTTGCCATTTTTTTAAATTAATAGCAACAGCTTTAGCTTCTCAGTCCTCTGACACAGCGTGTATTGCAATATACTATTCAAACAGCAGCGCATTGGTACTTTTATAGCCTTCAGAGGCTGGTTATATTTCCTGCTCAGTCGCATCCTTACAGTGATCCCCTGGAAGCTTGCAGGGCACCTTTGTCTGGCCACAGGCGATGGAGTCGGGGGCTACATGACCTCATTCCTCTTTCCCTGTTAGGCAGCGGCGCTCGGACTCGAGCGGCACTGCTGCGCTTGCTCTGTGATTAAGGGATGACTTCAGAATGACAGTAATGCGGCTCGCCTTGCCGCTGCGCTGCTGAGCGCGTGCAACCGGCAAATTCTAATATCAATTTGGGAGGATGTGCTTAAGTAACTCTTATGCTAATAGGATTTGCGTGTGTTAGCCCATACAAATAAGTTACCCTGGATACCACATATTCTTGGGAACTATTTCCCAGCCCATGATTTTGATGGCACACCAAGCTAAGTCTCTTTGAAAACAGGTTTCGTTGCCTTTTTTACTGGGTGATCTAGTTTACGAATGTTGTGCAAATGCACCCAAATTATTTAAATTCTCTCATTGACACTGCGGGGTGATTCAGGAGGCCTAATTTCTCCCAGTGGCTCTGCTGATGTGGGGTTGAAGGACCCTGTCACTCTCCTTTCCTCCTCTCTTTTTCTCTTTTCCCTTTCTTCAAAATGGCAACAGGGCTACTAGCCTTGGGGAAACACTTTGAAGTCTGTAGAAGGAAAGCATCAAACAAAATTTTCCTTTTCTTCTCTGTAGCATGTGTGGGTATGTATTTTAACAAATTTACATTTAACCTGTCTCCCAGTGATAATGTAGTTGTAGAGCTTGCAATCATTTAAACTCATCCATGCTTTGTACAGCCGATTTGTGATCACCGACTGAGTGTCCCAACTCATTATAGCCTGCTTCCAACCAGTGCACAGCATATACACTCTGTTTCTTGTGTCATTTTATCTGGTTTGTCCTTCAAAAGAGAGATTCTTCCCTACTGATACGCTGTGGATATCTTATCGTGACAGCTGGTGACAGTAGTGCCGACAACATGAAGAGAAATAGCAGTAAAAATGACACCAGTTTGCTCTAGGTTTGGTCCAGTTACAGCAGGAAATTATAAAACTGCAAACAAGATTAACACAAGGATTTTTTTTTTCTAGACAATTCTGTAGAAACCTTATTAATAATGTAAAGTCACAAAGAGATTTTTTAAAATAACCATGGAGATGATGCAACATGGCAATTATGGACACTTTTAAAACCAAACACATTTGTTACGGTGGTCAGCACTTCTGTTCCCAAAGCCAGCTGCAATCAAAACCCCAGGTTTTGAAGCAAGATAGGCCAAAGAACCCCCACCCACCCCTTGTGCTTCAAGCCTGTACATCCGAGCAACCAGAGGAGCCTTTGACAGGATCAGACCATCAGATCTGGGCTCTGGTGGACCACAGAAAGAGCAGGTGCTATGGCAAAGCGCATCCTGCAGCGTGCAGCCAGGTGGTCAGCAGGAACTTCACAAGTTGTGGCAGTGTTAAGCCAAGGTACAAGCAGGGCGTAACTATCTCAAATAATTACTTCAGGATACCCATACGTTTCATGGCATCTAGAGGGCAAAAATACAAAATTGTCCTTTTGTCACAATGGAGCTTCACTGTCACTATTCAATGAGACTCACAGGAAAAATTTCCAAGTAGAAATAATACAAACTATTTGACTGCATCTCTACAAAGCGATACAGTGAAGTGGAAGCTCATTTCAGTGCAGATCTCTGAGAAGAAAGGCAGTGCAGCCTTGCAGAAGCTGTCATGGACCCAGCATGGGAGAGGATGAAGGGGATCATCTGAGGGCTACAAAGATATGTAGTGGTCCCTGAAGAACATTACAGCAAAACTGGTTTCAGCCAAGTATTCAACCAGGTCTTACTAAAATCCATCACTTTTTGGTTTCTTTTACATTGACAGCTTTTCAGTATAACCCCCTTGATACCTCCACCCATCTGACATTACTCATGCCAGTAAAGCTGAAAGCAAAAGAAGAATCTACGTGAACAAACTGCCCTTAAAAATTCCGAGTGCAGCAGGCAGCCCAGCACTGTGCACTTGCCTGGACTCAGGGATCACTGCAGATGTAACCAGACGTACACCTTAGAACCGAAGAGGCTGTTAACTTTCCCTTATACACTCCAAATTTAGCTCTGCACTGCTCACTGGTCCAAATTCAGCAGTGATTTACTTTCCCTATATTAAAACAAGCTTTCCTGCTGTGCCTTCAACAGCGTGAAGGAAGAGGGGACATTTCCACTCTCACTGAAACAAATGACAACCATCCCACAAGCCAGCCTCTAACAGGCTTGCTCAGTAGCTACCAGTTGGGAAGCATCTCCTTTGCTCATGTGCAAAGAGAACGAGTTCTAGCTCGTTCTCCTATGTAGCCTGGTCTGGTCTAGCTAAAAGATACATAACACTGTAAAATCTAATTTTGTTATTGTTATAAAGACAAAAAACTTTTGAAAAGATCCTAGTACAGGTGTGTTCAAAACGGGTTTCCATGTTCAATCATTGTCTAGAGCTTTTTTGATTTTAAGTACTGGTGTAGTCTGTTGTGTCAGGTTTTAAACAGTCTGATTCTCTCTGAATTACAAAATAGCAGACCAGGGAAATAACCACAGGCAAAACAACATGAAAATGCTTGTCGTTTTCATATTGCACATGCTCTAAGTGGTGCTGCACTGTGCTGCGTGGCCAATATCTAGAAGAGAGAGTGATAAATTCTGATCAGCGGTGTTAAGAAAACCCTGAGATATACAGAAAAGAAATACTGCTGTAATTAACAGGAGTCTTGTTATCTACTCAAGTAGGGCCAGGATTTGCATTTCCGTGGTAAGCTTCCAACCCTTACAACCACTTTTCAATGTAAATATCTTGCACAAGAACAGTTATTTGCAGGCAAAATAGAGGCTAGGCTGAAATATGGCCTGAACATCCAAACCCAGCATGCTGCTCTATGCCAAAAAGTCAATCTTTCTAAGCAGGGACTGTCACAGTAAGATAAAACATTGCCCCAAGGTCACTGTAGTTGGAATTCCCATCAGAAGGTTTTCATACCTGCCTTCAGATGTGTCTTGTGAGTACATGTTTCAGAGAAAGAAAAAGATTACATTTCACTAGAAAGATAGAAGAGCTCTCTCCTACTGCAGGGTCAGTATGTGGGCTTTTCCGAAGCAACGCACTGGCGTGGAGGGATCAAAGCCATCTGAAAAGGGGAAACCATCATTTGAGCTCCAGAATACTTGCTGTGATTTTTTGCAGTGTATGTACATTGAGTAGTAACTTTACAAGCTTAAAGAGGGTATTAAAAAAAAAAAAAAGTCACTATATCTGGGCTGCTTTCTGTCTAAGAATTTCCTGTGGTGATGAAACAGTGACTAACCCCCCAAAGTCTCAAATGTTTTTTAGAGCAACTCTACTAATTTAATGTATGGGTGCTAATCTTTTCAGAGAAGGTACTGCCAATTTTTATAGGGAAGTCATTTTGTTTCAAGACGGTACAAACCCCTCAAAACTCTGAGCCAGTACAGGAGGGAGGAGAAAAATGGAAGGGGGATATTTCAATGATTTTTTAAGCGACTATTTTTATTAATCACACATGCTAGGTTAAAGAAAAATTACAAAACAAAACAAACGAAAAAAAACAACAACCAACCAACCAAAAAAAACAACCCCCAAATTAAAAACAACTCCAAGACCATACATAGTCTACCAAAAAAGGAGACGGCACACCCCAAAGCAGGCAGAGGAAGAGTTCTGTTCTTCGTTCTAACTAGGTATGAGTTATGACCTCTATAGAGGGATGTGAAGTAATGCTAGCTATGGCACATAATTGGCAAGGTACGTTGTATTTTCCATCTTTATATTTTCACAATCATATTTCAGCTCATGTCACTGCAGATAACTCCCTCTTTGACCCTTTGGCTTTAAATAGCAGAAAATATAACCCAGGTTTTCAGGTGAGATAAATAGAAATTTGTCTTTTTCATTTCACAGCTCAGTCAATTTATGAGAGGGGCCAAGCTGTTTAGCAACACGCTTAGATCCTGAGAGGTACCAAATGGCTGAGCACTTGCTGCCTTCCTGAAATCAAATCTGCTCTGTATCTTGCAGGCTTATGCCCTATTTCTGATGCTCCACCAAGTTATTTTGCTTCTTTTTAAATCCAAGTTCTCATTTGTAATCAACATGAACAAAGTTTTTAATAAATTGTTGACATTTTCAGATTAAACGTAAAAAATTTAAGCTGGCTGAATTAATACCAGGATGCAGAGCCCTCCTTGCAGCCAGTACACAGGCGCTTGCTGACCAGCCAAAGCCCAATCCTGCCAACACTTAAACACAAGAGCAAAGATGTTCATGTGAACGCTTGCAGGATTAATGCTCCAAGCTATGTATGAGTTCCATATAGTTATGTTCAGTGACAGGGGAGCCACCTGTGCTGGTAATATTTACATTTTCACTTGTGATAATCTTCACCCCTGCCTTCTGACACCCGGTGGTCGTGTCTGACAGTGCAGATCTCAGTGAGAGCGCTTGGGATTGTCTTGTGCCACCCAGTGCAGGGGCTAAAGACAGGACTCAGTGCTGTGAAGGACAATTTGCATGGGAAGAGTGGAGTTGCAGAGCTGCAGGAAGTCGGGGATGCCAAGCTACCCGCCATCAAAGCAAACAGAGCTGCAACACACTGCTCCGTGGGGGACTGGGAATTTTTTTTTGCCATGGACACAATGCATACATTATGTAAGTCCAGAAAAAATAGAAAGAGCAGGGAGATATTTGTGTCCAACCCGCCAAGAAAAGCCTCTGTGTTCGTCCAGCACTGAAGCACTTGTTTGGACTGGTCTGGATGGAGGAGCAGAGCCAGGCAGCCGTCAGCGCCCACACCCCACGGCCCAGCCAAGTGCTGAGGGGTGGCACTGGTGGCTTGGGAGCAGGGGTGCCACTGCCCTGCCAGCCCCAGCGCATCTGCACTGAGCTTGAACATCACTTCTGCTAACACAGTGCTTATACCTGGGCATGCTGCCGTGGTTGGAAAGCCCTGTCGGATCCCCAGCCTTGTAAATGACGGGAGCAGGCTCTGAGAGCCTGCCAGCCCCCGTTCCCATGTCCCTAACGCTTGGAGTTCAGCTCAGGGCTGTGCTCAGCCTCTGCTCAGTCCAGACTACGGAAAAGCTGTGTCGTCTGGGAGCTGAAGGGACAGCTCTCACAGACGGGTTTGGGGATTCCCTTCTTCCCCTTTGCTTTCTCTGTCTTTTCATCAGCTGCTGCAAGGCTGACACTAGAGGTGTGATACTCCCCAGCACTTTGGGAGTATCAGCAGGGTTCGCCCTGCAGACAGTAGTGCAATGGGAGGGGCACCTGTAAATGAGTTGCACCTCCATCAAATACCAGGGGAAGTACACATCACAGTTCTCACACAGGTGTAGCCACCTCTCACCTTCCTCCACAGCTCCTTTACATCCCAGGCAGCCATCCTGCTTCATTTTGACAGTTTACCCATCACAAGTGGTTTTAGGTGCACCCTTGCATGGCGCTGGCTGGAAAAGCCTTCACAAAGCACTTACATTGAATCAGCATCTAGGATCATGGTTTGTACTGATCATCCACAAAGATAAACAGATCTGTTGTTATATGCATTTTGAAATTATTATTTACTTTTTAAAATTATTTTTTTAAATAATTCTTAATCCTTCAGGCACTTCAGCTGCCTGCTGAAATCAGAAGAACAGCAGTCGTATTTGTAATCTAAAAGTGGCAGGAAAACACACGTTCTCATGTTTTCCACATTTTGTTACAAAAATCTTATACTGTTTTGGTATGTAAAACGGCGCCACAAAAGATGTTCAGAATGAACTATGCCTACCCCTACCCTACGTGCTGACACTTGTGTGAGCTACAGAAGCTTAAAAAGGTGAATCATTTATGGAAAGCAGATAGCTTAATGCAGACGTGACAAGCCTGTGCCACTTTATCAATACCGCACAAGTGCCAAGGTGCTTCCCACCTGGCTCGACTCCTCCAGACTCTTGCTTTGTTTACCTTGTAATCTACTAACTTCTAGTTTGGAAAAGC
Organism: Anser anser; assembly: GCF_964211835.1. Classification (NCBI taxonomy): domain Eukaryota; kingdom Metazoa; phylum Chordata; class Aves; order Anseriformes; family Anatidae; genus Anser; species Anser anser. The sequence continues at coordinate 4,392,793 of NC_139733.1, forward strand.
TGCCGCACTTTTTCCTCAAGCAAGACCGATTTATGAAGTAACTTGTGAAAATGTTTTAAGATAAAGCTTGATAATGGATTCTGTTCCTGACTGTGCTGGTTTTATATCCTCTATATTGTATTTTGCTTCCCTCTAAGAAACAAAACAGCAGCTTCGACTTTACAATGTAGACTTAAAATAATCTCCCGGTGTTTTTTTTATTCTCTATCTTGAAAACAACTTGTACTAGATTAGAAATACTCCATCTGAAGGAAAAACAGAACCAAATGCAAATTTCTACTCAAAATATATTTATTTTTGGTGCTGTCCCACTCTTGCTACTCCGTGAAACAGAAACCTGGCATAAAACATTGCCTCTTCAGGGAGGAACCCTCTGAGTGGAGAAACTGGGACTATTTATTGTACCCTCTTCTGTTTATCAGGGCATTTTTCATAGTGCTGTACTTAAAATAGTGAGGATGTAGTTGAGGATAAGCTGGAGAAGAACGACTAAGATGCCCTAGCTGGTCCCTGTGGATTCACTCTGGGCTGCCTCTGGTCTCCCCATGCAGCTGGCACAGGGGCACGCAGAGTACTACTTGAATACACTTAAAGCCAGGGATTTCTATCCCACATTCAGATTTTCATATAACCCCCTAGTTCTAGAAAGCCTCATATGCAAAGTCCACAGTCACAACAATTCAACATTTTATGACTAATTTTTAATAAGGGAAAACAAGAAATCCTCTGAGAGCATCTAGTTCTGGACTACAAGTTCCATTATAAACACAGCGCATAGCAGTGTAAATGGGAATATTACCTCTGCCAATAAAAGGGCACGAAGTTGCCTCTTAACAGATCTTGAGTGTCATTTGTTTTCCATTTTACTTCCTTGCCATAAGGAAGTGAATATTTTTCATTAAAAGAACCTTAATGACAAGTACAGAAATTCAGAATTTCATATATATGAAAGGTATGTGGCCGATAATGAAGTGGTTGTAAGATTTCTTTTCTGAGTGATTATTTTTGGTGAATTCCAATAAACAGCAGAAATGTGCTTGTGCACGGATAGCACACTACTGCCAGCAGTTGAAGTCTGCCAGAACTCAACTGGCAGGTGTTTGGAGAAGGGAAATTGATCTTCCCTCTGCCCTATCGTAATAAGAGCCTGATCCTGACTGTATTGATAGCCATCGGAGAAATAAGAGTAGGGGTAGATGTCTGCGACATCTGGCAATTTTCAATGGGCTGTGAGATATCCGTTAGCAACCTCTGGAAACCTTGGTGTGTTTTGGAGGGACCCTCTCTGAGCAGAACAGCTTCCAAAGGCCTCACAGATCCCATAGGCTCCACACATGGGAAGTCCACACACCAGAATGCATTGAAGCTTCAAGAAAATCAATTAAATTATAGATTTAAAGTGAGAATCCCTCCTCCCCCAAACAAATGCACACCTCCCTTTATAGCCATATTGCACAGAATAATACTGGCTTAATCACTTCCTCATGGCCCTCTGGTGAGGCTGTTACTTCACCTGGCTTTTGGCATGATACCTACAAAAGGTCAGGACTATTATTTTCCCATCCTTGGAAAAATTCTGAGATAAAAAAAAAGCTATTTCCTTGAGTCTGTGCAAATGTCAGTGTTGAAAACAGTGTCACCTATGACTTGAAAAACATGCTTCAGTTGAGCTAAAGTATTTTCAGAAAAATATTTCTAAAAGTATTTTCCTGTAAAAACAATTTTAGTGTAAAATTAAATTTCTAAACAAAGTCATATTTCTGAGCTGATTTTGAAAAAGGCTGAAACTGGTTGTTTTAGCAATTTCACCCCTCAGCTCCACCTATTTTCTTCTTCGTTTTTTCTTTTTCTTTCTTTTTTCTTTCTTTCTATTTTGTTTGTTTGTTTGTTTGTTTGTTCTCCTTGAGCTAGAGCATTTGCCACCTCTCCTTTGTTATGGATAGTTTAGTTTGACTACTTCTAATACCATTTGGAAATATATACATGAAGTTGTCTAAATAATACTTTATCTCCTGCTGCCTCACAGAGAGCTATCATTCCAGACAGTGAACATCCACAAAAATCAATACTTAGGAGAGTAGAGACCTGCTTATGCTTGCAGATTTACAGCACTTCTAATAATAGCCTTCTGATGTTTGCACTGCAGGAACTTGCCTGTCTTTTTCTGACTCATGTCACCATGTTGCACCATGCATTTACAGCACTGTTTTAATTTCAGGTAGCAGAGAAGCGGCGTTCACGTATGCCATCATTGCTGCTGGAGTAGCCCATGCGATCACGGCTGCCTGCACGCAGGGAAACCTGAGCGACTGCGGTTGTGACAAAGAAAAACAAGGACAGTACCACAAGGAGGAAGGATGGAAATGGGGAGGCTGCTCTGCTGACATCAGATATGGGATAGGGTTCGCCAAAGTCTTTGTGGATGCCCGGGAAATTAAGCAAAATGCGCGGACGCTCATGAACCTGCACAACAACGAGGCCGGGAGGAAGGTAAGTGCCCCGCTCCCCGCCGCGGCCACCTGCGGCCTGGCACCGGGTCGGACCCTTTGCCAGCACTGCTGTCCGCCGCGATGCCGGCGGCACGGTACCGTAGACAAGTAGGCACCTTTGGAAGTTATACAAGCTTGTTGGGCCATCTGTCCGTCAAACATTTGTCTAAATGTTACTCTTTGCAGTTGTAAAAAGAAAAAGCAAACAAACATTTTATCTGGAAAGTCAAATGGTTCTGACGATAAAACGCTCGCCTGCTACCTTGTGGGTGAGTGGGATTCCCGTCAGGTTCAGACATGAACTTCTCACTCATTTGAAAAGGGATCATTTTCAAACCAACTGTTTAAACCTTGCTCTTTGTGTGAGGACTACCTCTACAAGGAGAAAAATACTTTAGCAAGCCGACTGCAGACTGACTCAGTGTTAGGCACGGGGCTGATTGCTTTGCACGGAAGCACTCCCACCCCTTCCCCACGCCTGGGAGCGGGTAGCTGTGAGCAGCTACTGCTGGGGAAGACGGGTTCAGCAGCCTCCAGCACACACATTTCCTGGTGACTCTGGGAACCGACTGCACCAGCTCTCTGGTCAGCAGGCTTGCTGATGGTCGGTGGCAGCCGCAAGAGCCAGCCTGACCTGTGCTGCTCTGAGGCGTGCAGGCCGGGCTGTGCCGCACACCTCGCAGCAGTGCCAGGGCCGGGGGCTCTGCCTTAGCCCAGCCAGAGCAGCCAGGCGATGGCTGTGTCCCCGTCCAGCACGGCCTCGAGCAGCGAGCATGGGAGTTACCCTTTGCTGATCTCATATCCCCAGTGAGCGTGCTTCCTCCCGCTCTCCTAGCTCTCCGTTTTGCCTTCGCCACTGTTCGCAGCCCTGTGCATTAATCCTCATTGCAGCATTATGTTAGTGTGACTTAGAAGCAAATGGGAGAAGGAAGTTAGGAAGAGCCTTTAATTTGTGGATACTATTTTTGTTGTGGTAATTACCTGTAGGCTCTGAGACATCTCGACTTAGGTACATGTTCTGCAGCCAAGCAGATGGTATTGAAGAAAAGCCATTTCCAACCCAAACAAAAGCCTAACCTTTTCTTTTTTGTTTTGTGTCGCTGTAGGAGTTTTATAGGTCAGATTATGGGTTTTACACTGCCCAATATCCCAACTGCCCGGGTCTTGCTCTCTGGTGCAAACACGGTACTTCAAAACTCTAGCAGAATTAGCACAGAACTCTGAGCATAACTCAAGGACTGACCTTTAATATTTGTGAATCAAATTATCTCAGACTCACTGACTTTATTACTTGGCTTCTGGTAGCACAAAGGCGCATACTGAAGAGCCTGGTAGGACATCAAGGCCCACAGTCTGCTCTGCTAGACAAGCACAAATCCACAGGAATGAATAACAGCACAGGAGTTTCACCTTTGTGGGAGAGCTACTTTCCTGAAAGGTCTGCTTTTATTTGGTAGGTGACGTCAGTAAAACATTCCCAAGAAATGACACACCAGCCTACGAGGACTGCAAATACAGATGGAAGTAGCTTCTGTCTTGGAAAATTATTTCAAATGTGATGCTCAAAGATATAGACAAAAAAATAAAGTTCCTTTTAGTATTTCATTGTATCTTTGGCTCCATTATCATCCAGATATGGAGTAGGGTGGAGGAGGCCCTGGAGGTGGCTGGTGGGAAGGCAGAGCATTCAGCAGCCTCCTCGGAGGACGTGAGCTCCTTGTGTTTCTCACCTAGATGTGCACAATTTGCTGTCCTAAAAGAATATGCCTGGAAGATTCAGCTCTGCGCATTATCTGGGAGAACAGTGGCTGTGCTATCTCTGGCGATCTGCCATTTCTCCAGCAGGCTCAGGAACTGTTCTGATATAGAGATATTTCTACGCTTCTTCTTGCATCCCTTACAGAGCAAAATTACTGATCTTTGTTTGAACAAATCTCTGTTGGAAATCTTCAGGGAAAAAAGAGTAACATGACTGAGAAGAGGCATGTTACTCCACCAACCTGCAGAGAATGAATAAATGTTGTTTTTGCTAGAGAGGTTCCTTTCAGGCTTTGCTCTCATGTGAAAGATCATACTATTTACAGACAATTGGCAGAGGGAGGCCATTACAGATATTTGGCAAGCTGGGTCTCACAACCTAACCCTTTCACAACAAAGACTGTCTTGTTTTGAGGTGGTACTCTCCCTTTTGGAGCAATATGGATCTTATCAGCCTCTGCACAATCTATTCTTGGTGGCTTTCCTCTGGGCTATAAATTCTTGTCTAGTTTTACTTGCCCATGGCTAGGTTTTTGATGATATTTATGCACCTAGGAGACAGACTGGCACCTACTGGGCTTCCAAAAATAAACTGGATGTTCAGTTCTCATTGATTTGTTATCTTCACCTGTAGGCACCGCTACTTTGTTCAGAAGTCAGCCCCTTCTGCTTCTTTGGTCTTGGAATGTGAAACAGCACTGTGTGCTGTGCTCCACTCCCCCAGGTGCTCACAGCTGACCTGTGAAAAGGTACTTTTTTAGGATGACACCAGATGCAGGTAATTCAGGATGCACCCTAGTGAATCAAACACATATTGGTATCTAGTTGTCACCAGTCAATTCATCTGTCCCATCTTGGTGAGCAAGAGATGACAGACTTTGCTCTGCAGGAGGCAGAGCAGCTGGGCTTGCCAGGGAAACTGGGCCTGGGAAGGACTTCATGGTGTAAACCAACAAAGAGACACCAGGAAAAGTGATCCAGACTTTTTGGAGGTCTCAATTCAAGACTTTCCACTTTAATAGTCTTGTTTTACCTCTGCTGCCCGTGGTGTCAACAACAGTCTCTCCCAACCTACTGAATACCTGACCCTGCCAGAGCAATAGCACGAGCATCTGCCAGCTCCTAGAAGTTAAATGAAAATTGGCCATGTCAGGTGTGGAGGATTTTAGTGGCCATAGACAGAAAAAACAAACAAACAAAAACAAACAAACAAACAAAAACAAACACACACACACAAAAACGTGCTGCTTTTCCCTTTCCTGAACAGCCTTCTAGTGCAATGCTGAAAACGTGCTGGTGCACACGCTCAGGAGGCAGCGAGCTGGGCACCCACCTGGCTCAGCGTGAGCAGTGTCAGCACCCCCAGGAGCCAGACTAGGGCCAGAGGTGCCAAAGGCTCCTGCAGAATGAGCACCCGTGGTGCCTCTGCTGCTGGGGTGAGGCAGGTAACAGTTTTCCTTACTGTTATAAAGCAGACGGGGCTCTAGCTGTCCATTTCTCCCCGTCTAGGGCCAGCAGCTATCCCCAAGCTGCCTGGGCTCTGCTTTGTAGTACATACGCGTGACTTCAAACTTCCCCGGCCACTCGGAGGGGAAGGGGCAGAGTTCAAAGCAGGGGTTGCATACACCCTACAGAACTGGCCCCAAGCAGCCCAAGAAGCCTCACATCATTTGTCAAACCTATTGGAGAGCTGCTATTTCTGACCTCCAGAAATGGAGTCTAGGGTGTCTTTCCTCTTTAAATTAGTATTTCCTGAAATGCTGATTCACTGCAGGAAGAAGCAAGCAGTACAGGGAGAACAGGAGGAGAATTCGTAACAGCTGGGTCAGAAAAGAGAGATAAAGCTTGAATTAATTTAAAGGCATAATCCTGATTTGCCCTGCAAACTTCCATGTGAGGGGTTATAATTGCAAGACTGAGTTGTCTGTTAGCAAATTTGTCTTCTCAAGTACAAAGTTAATTAAATTACTGTAAGTAACACAATAACGTATGTCTGAGAGATATTTATGCTCCAGGAAATAAAAATGTTATTCTTCCAGTTATTCTGTTAAAATAGCAAAGCAGGTACTGAAAGGCTCTACCTATTTTGGCTGGATACTTTTCATTTTGACAGCACGGCAAGGTACATGACCAGATTGCTCTCTCCTCTCTTTTTCTCTGTGACATTGAAATTCCACGAATGGCATCTTGCATCAGCGTTACATCATATTAAGTATAATGCAATATTATGAGTCATTGTTATAAATCATGGGCACAGGCTGCATTAGAAGGCTTTTGCAATTCAAGAGCACATCAAGGTGGATTTTTATTCAGCATCTCTCTTTGGAGGCATACATAGGTGCACTAACTTTGCAATGCATCTTCACCCTCTGAATCTGTAGCATTTCAGCTTTCCCGTTCAGCTCGAGGGCTTGTAGGAGTTCCAAACATGCCTAACAGGGTTGCTGCAAATACCAAGCAAAACTACCAGAAACCAGGAGGTGTTTCTAAAGTGGAGCAAGCAATGATCATAACAAACCAAAGTGTTTACCATTTTATCCTTTAGGGAAGGCTGCAATAACGTTGAGGTGAAACACAGGCACTTGGAAAACACGGAGTTCAGGAGTTTTACCAAGCCATTCTGTAAAGCCTACTTTTCTGATACTCCTCCCTTTTCTTGCTAGCATCCCTGACCTCAGAAGGAGATTGCTGCCACAGAACTTCCCTGCTTGCATAGTGTGAGATCACCACGCCACTGCAAGAATTTAACTGTCCTCTAGACGAGACAGCTATTTCTGCTTCAGGATATGTTTTCCTTTAACTAACCTATTAGCCTGACGACAAGAAGCAGAGCAGAACACAAGCTCTTGCAGATGAAACTTTTGAAAGTCTGTAAGCACTAGCACACTAGAAAACAGGCTAATAAAAGAGGCTACACCAAGCATTTTAGCATTTTCCTGAATATAGGAGTGAAATTCTGGAGGTTTAATAGTTCTGCCTGAGTTAAGCCTCCATGTGCACGAAAACATGGCCCCGCTCCTGCTGGTGCCCAGGACTGGGTCCAGCAGCGAGGGAGGGCAGCCTGGGGCTCTGGGCTGTGCCCAGCGCTGGCTCCAGCCTCTTGGGGGCACCTTGGCAGCCCAGCGGCTCCAGGTGGGATTTCTGTTCCCAGAAGACGACCAGGGATGCTTAGTGCCTGGCTAGTGCAGTGCTAGCAGAGCACGGTTGGTTTGCCAGGAGGACATGGGTCCCACAGCAGGGCCAAACGTTTCCTACCCACATCCATACACCAGCCGAATTTGGCCCCAAGTGATTTCTGCACGCAGCACAACTGGCTGATAGTAACCAAAACCGTGCACTTCTGTATTCAGCTGCCTCACAACTCCATCAGAAAGAATGTCTCTAATGGCACATACACACCAGAATAAAGCTCGCCTGTGTCTGGAGCTGCTGAAAATTACCATAGACTCCAGAGAGTCTAGGAGACCAGCTTTGAGCAGAACAGAACTGGGTGAGGCTGCCCTGATACTCCTGGCACCAGCAATCAAGTGATATTATAGCATCAGCAGCACAGCCACATGTTTCTTGACGCCCAGAACCTAACAGTGCCCTTGCAATCATGCTTATTATTTTCCAACTGTTTTTCGCTTTTTGTTTTGGCACAGCCACAGAAACGTTCCTGATTTTTGTATTCAGAAGCTTCTAGTTTTTAATGCGAGAGATGCTCTTTAAATGCAAAACTGATGAACGATTTTCCTCTTTATATCTGGATACTAACCTCTACTGAAATAATTGCAGCTGTGGTACATTCCTGATTTAGAGTGGCTAGAAGTTGGAAAGCATTTTTCAGGAATAACTTTCCCTGTCTAGTTACAAGTTCGGATCCTGGAGAGTGAAAGACACCCAGGGCTGGCTGTCATGCCCACGTAAGATCTTGTTCATTTACATCCAGCTCCCCTTACTGCTCTCTCAGTGGATCTCCAGCATCAACAGGTGTGTTGAGCACATAGCAGCAACAAACACAACGCTTAGCACGGTGCTGCACCTGCAACATGCAACTGCTTGAGCACTTTTCAAGGTTTCTTGCCTGAAGAAATGTCCAGAATTAGGCTCCCTTAGGCAAAGGGGGAGCTCAGACTGTCAGTGGGTAGATGCCCCCTGTTGTTACTGGCAGTAGCATGTCTGACAGACTTCAGCTACAGCTGCATTTAGACCTTTGATAGATGAGGCTGCTAGACACCTTAACACGGAGCTTGATGGAGGAGAATGGGGCACAGCAATGGCACAAGTGAAGAGAGCAGTCAGTAACAGAGATAATGCCAAAATCACCAGCAAAAATAATCTTCAGCCAACGCAACACACAGCACTACTACTCACAAAGCAATAGCAGTCTTAACAACAGCAACCACAAAATGCTGCTCCACTGCTAAAATGTTACACAACATCTAGAAAATCTGATGTTAGGTACACCAAAAGTGTCTGTTTAGAAGGTCCTAGTAGCTAGCTTGCTTAATTAAGCAATACAACATTTTGCCCAGATTAGACCAGAAGGAGAAGGCTTAGGAGAAGGTTTGCACATGTGGCCTGTACATGTGGCCGTGAATGGAAGCAGTAAGTAAAAAAGCCTTCAAAACATCGCAAACTAACATGGCTGTAAGGTACAGGCAAAGGGAAGGGCCGTCCACTTACAGAGCACGTTATCCGAGGTTGCCCAGTCCTGTCCGACCCTATGGCTCCTGTGTGTCACTGCCCTCTTGCTCAAAGGACCTTCCTACTCTGTGAGCACCCCAGCCCCAAGGCCTGGCACCGCAGCAGGGGTTTGGTGCAATTCGAAAAGGCGAGTAAGCTGCAGCAAAATCTTTCCTGGCAGCTTCTTCACCATGCCTTTGTTGGGGGGAGTGGGATTTCCAGAAAGGCCAAACACTGAATTTGGAGGAAGTCCAGCTCCCTGAATGGGAAAACTCCCATTGAGGTTGGTGGGAGCACAGGACAGAGTTGAATGATTACAAAAATTGAATCCCTACTGGGTGTTTGCAGGGCGCGACAAGATGCTGCTGGGCAATTTTGCTAGGTGTGAAAAAAAATACACATCTTTGCACTCTTACAGTATTTTGTTTGTATTTGAAAGGATCAAAGTTCTATTTTATGGCTTTCCTGTGTTTTTTAGATAATAGTCTTAAAACAAGACCAAACTTGAGAGACAAGCTCTGCATCTTCTCAACAACCCAGAGTAAAGATAAAGGGAACATTAATGTTAGTCTAAATTATGAGAGGGAATTGGACTGCACAAGAACTGTAATCCGCAAGAAGGAATTTTCATTCCACTTGTCCTCCACTTTCAGCTAATCAGAAATTGTGATACATGGTCCTACTTGTATTTTGGCTTTTAACTCCCTCTTATATCTTATGTGGTTGAAAACTGAATTCCTGATTTACGCTGAAGATTAGGGAATGATAAATGCTATCACTTACTCGCAGTTGCAATTTTAGAGGATTCTGGCATTATAAGCAAAACACGCATTTCATGTATATGATTACCAGAGCTGACAATCTTTCATGCTGCTGACAAAGATAGCTGGGACTGAGGGCCAGGGTCTATTAATAAATAACAAAGATCTCAAATTCCAAATTCAGTGTCATCCACCTTTTATAACTGAAATAATTAGATGTTTGCTCTAATGATTAATTTGCTCAGCAAAGCCACTGAATGGGGCCCACATTTTTGGACATTTTCTAAGGTAATTCAGTCTTTCACTTTGGACAGTTAGCAACATTTCCTACTGTGCATACACCTGTCATGCAGAACTCAGGAAGAAACATCATCTAGACAAAACAGTTGCTGTATAGGTTATTTGGGTCTCCCTGAAAGACTCGCACTGTTTGCAGCACCTTTCGTTGAGACCTTTGGTAGAGCCTTCAGTCTCTCACGTTGCAGAACAAAGCCCTCATTTCTTAACAAACGTACTAATTTGAAACAAATGCAGTTGTCAAAGCGTAATAACTTTAAAGCAAATACTTGCTGTGTTTGAGTATTGTAAACTTTACGTTGATCATGTAATAAAAGTCATGACAAAGAGAAAACACAGCATCTATTGACCTGAAGTCTGACCTGTGAACATGGCTTTTTTTCCTTGTATTATTTAACTTGTATTTTTCAATGTTTTACTGAGAAATTAAATCAGAATCCATTTTTTTTAAATTCATGACTAGATATAGGATTAAGTTGTTGACAAATTTTCAGAAATAGCTGATGAGCACAGTTCTGCCGCTCCTGTATTCACCAGATGACATCTGTCACACTTCAAATTTAATTTTCCAAACCTAAGACTGATTTACTTGCATAAAGCTAGACACTTCTGTCTGCATATTTTAGGCATTTAAAACTACAGAAAACAGTCACTGGCCAAGTTAGCGAGACACTAACGGCCCAGCAAGGCTATTCACTAAGAACAATCTTCATACACAAGCAAGCAGTGTTTCTGCTACACAAAGTTTACACTGAATTATGTTGGAGAACTTGCACAATGCAGTCTCATTCATTACATCTCTGACAAAGCATACCCATTCACACTACACAGCTCTAGGTTTATGTGGTTGAATTTCTGTGACAGTGCTGTGTCAATGGGGACAGAAGCTGGAATCTTCTGTACTTAACAACCCAAATGACCCAAACCTGTAGAGTGTGCGCTGAAAGTATCTGCAGAAACATTTCCAAGAGCCTTGCAATGATGAGTCAGTAACATGAACTCACATAGGTAGGCTAAGTAGAGACACTTGGAGCAATGCATAGGACAGGTTTTGGTAAAGATGGAAGTTAAACCAAGGTTTGGTCCAAATGCTATATTAGACACTTGGTTACAGAATACTCTGAAGTTACAAAGCCCTGAAACACTCACCGAAAGCAATAATTGCTAGCATTTGCTGTACAAATGGAACAGACTTTTGCTTTAATGGAAAGAACTTCCAGGTATTTTGAAGTAAACAATTAAATAATCGATTAAATAAAGAACAACCTTTTAGTCCAAGGACACAAACAAGGCCTGTTTTGGTACTGGAAGAGTGTAGCATGGATCTATTAAAGGATGAGGGTTTCAGGTAATTGCAGAGAGGATGTTTGGCTCTGCATGGTCAATTAGTGCCAAAAGGCACTAGTATTCATTTGCATTAGAACCGGTTATTGAAATGACCCCGATCCTTCTGGTACTTAAAAGTGAGCTGCACCTAATGGACTGCATTTGCTCCCCTGGGACAGACAGAAGGAAAGCGTCAGTATTTGCAAACTCAAAGTAACATCTAAGCCAACATTTATTGCTAGTGCTCCAGTTGTAGGTTCTCTTTGTAGTGTCAGCTGGTGGCCTACTAGGGAAACTAGCCTTGCCTTAAGCATACTAGATCTTATACTAAATATAAGACCACACACAGTTATGAGTACAACTATGTATGCTCTTACAAGACTACTCAAACGTGAGTTTTTAATTGAGTCATAACATACTGTTACCTTTGGGTATATAAGTCCTGCAGCCATAAAACTATTATCTATTGAGATGGTACAATAGTTAATGTATAAATAAAGAAGTTCAATAAGGAGTCAAAAATGTGTCCAAAAGGCTTTGATCAAGACCTCAGTTAAAAAAGGAAATGATTAAACAAACAAACAAAAAACATAAACAATGCAACAGTGGAGATGCCCTCCTGCAAAAGCATGTGTTATTGCTGATGGCAAACTCTTTGTGAATTGCCTGAGGTCTAACAACATGAGCATTCACACTGCCACGTGGAGCATTTATAGGATCTGTCTCCTCCCTGTGATCTTTTATTTTCACAGAAGTTACTTCACAATCTCTACCCTTTGTCATATTTGGTTGAAATTACTAAAAAGGTTCAGCTGTTACCAATGGGACATGAGAAGCAGGTGGGAGACAGACACCAACTGAGCACTTAAGCTTCATTTTCTCTGGAAATTGGTCTGAGAAGTTTGCCTTGCTGTAGTTGCAGCAAATTTAGGCTAGAAGGTGTAATCTTAAAATGTTTTCCAGAACATTACAGATCCAAATAACTCTACTAAAGAATAGCATAGCATTAAGATTTCTTGAATTCTCTTTAATGGAGTTATACTTTATATTAAGGTTCCCCTTAAAGAGAGCGATAAAATTAATATCTGATTAACACACACATGCATGGTTTGTTATTGATGGGTTTACAAACAAGTGAAGCTGGTGTTTACAAGCTGTTATTACAGGCATCCTATGACCTTCTGAACTAAAGACCTACAGCAACAGATTAACCTTTTGTAAAAACATCAGTCTTGATACTCAGGCTCAATGAATATAACATAAGTGGCTTATTAAGAGGAACTATTAATGTAATTGTTGGATATTTCTCCTTAACTCATCTATAAATAGTAAACAGACAGATTTCTTAACAAAGAGCAACAGCTATGCTTGGTCTGGAGAGTGAGCTGGCTGAGGGGAATTACTTCCATCAATATGACACACCTTAAAAGTGAATTTCTTTTAATATGTGATTGCTCACTTGTAAAATGAAAGCTTTGGCTATTGCTAAAATACCTGTTAGAATGAAAAGAAGAAAATCTAATATGCCAGGTAAGCAAGACACAAAGCCAAAGAGGTTTGCTTAGACTGCACTGGGCGTTGTATGTAAAATTAGGAAATTTCACGTTCTTCTGTATTGGAGGAAATGTTCATTGACAACAGGCCAGAAGCTCTGTGTTAAAATTCTTGGCCTGTTCTTGGGGCATGTTAATCTTGGCAGCTGCTAGGCTACAGAGATAGGCTCTGCTGGTAGGATCTTATCTCTGATAAGTGGAAGCTATTTGAAAACATGGAACCGCGGATCTATTGTCCCAACTGCAACTGGAGGGGGAAAACTCTTATGTATATAACTTAATTTGAAAGCCGTCTTTATGGAAAAATGACTTCCACAAGAATATCCTAATTCTTGTTATAACCAAAAGCATGTTATTTTATTATCCTGTGAATATTTTGACACAGAGATGTCTTCCTGTGAATCAAACATGAAGGTAACTGGTGCTTCTTTTTGAGGGAGTCTGAAGGAGTTCCTGAAGAAGTTAAGCTAGGAAATACTTTTTTATAAAGACGGTACTGAGACATTACTGTAGAAGTACTTTGAAATCACCTGAAAAGCTTGAGGGAGAGTAAAAACATCTACTGTTTACTAAAAATGCTGGCTTAGAGAACTGAAATTTAAGTTTTGAAGCATGAGAAATATGCCTTGCATAGTATTATTTGCTGAGTACCTAAGGGTTAACTCTCATGGTGTGGTATGTAACTAAATGAACCTATAATTAACTGTGTGTGGCTATTGGTTAAAATGTTTGGAAGCGATATGAAGTGATATTATTTTGCAACTAGTGTTCTTGCCAGCACCTGGCTTTATTAGTTTAGGACAAGAGGTGTTTTCTGATGAGTTGTCTGGAACAAGTAAGGCTGTTCTTTTGGTTTCTATCACACTCTGGAAACTTTTCTCTAGACAGCTCAAGCATTTGTCAAAATGCTCTACCTGGTTGCTCCCAATTCTTTACTATACAATGCCAGCACCACTTCATTTGAGCGTTTCACTACCAGTGGGGAGAGTTACATAGAAGATGAAGTTTAGTGGGAATGACTCAACTCTGTACCATCCTTCACTGTGTACATTAACTATGACAAGGATGGATTTAAGTTGTGTCATTTCCTGTTTTCCCTACATTTTTTACCACAGCAGTGAAGTATGACTCAGGCTCCATGAGACAGCCCAAAGCAAAAGACAGCATTGACATCCCTGCCTAGCAGAGCAAGGCTGTAACAGAACTTGAATAACCCCCAAGACTTTAACCCATTGTGTCCTCAAACTGAGGAGTGCAAATAAGTTTTAGTTCACCTTACCTGGGAGTACCTCCAAATTACTTCAGAACTAGCATGCTAAAATATAAACTCTATGTGCAATGTATTTTTTTTAAAAGCAGCTCATCCTACATTTTAACGACAGCTTGATTCATTGAAGCACAGAATATGGATGAAGATCACCATCCCAAGATCAAAACTAAAAACAGATTCATAGGATATAGGATGCTAGGAGAACTATAATTACTTTGAAGAGGTCCAGGCCTGCATGTATCGCTGTCAAGCTTTCATTCACTTCATTAGTCTCTGATCCATACACTGAGATCCTAGACTGAAGTAGAATTAGGCAAAATGGTATTTTTAACAATGGACATTCATCATCTTTATAATACATGATACAATACTGCACAGATCACTGCTTTAGAGAAGCCTGTTTCAGAAGCAACAGTATTTTTTGGAGTGATTTTTAGTTTGTGACCAGAATGTAAGGAAGGTAGATATGATATAAGAATAAATTTTATGTTGATAACATGCCCAAATCCAGAAAAATTGCTGTCTCATTTTCTTTGTAAATCATCTTGGTGTCAGTGAACATCATGCTGTTGCTTCATTTTCAAAACGCCTTGATCATCCTTTTTATTCACTTTTGGCATGAACATACTGCCCAATATCTTTTTGGAGAGGAAGATACGTACTATAGACAACTCATGTAGTGATAAGAAGGTGAATTAGATAACACAACCAACAACTCTATCTGTAATTCTGTAACACCATCATCCCCTTTTCCAGTCTATTTTAGCTTCATTGTACAAAGTACCCAGGTAGACTAGACATGACTATTCAGTATTTCACAAGCTATAATCCATCGTATCCACAGTGTCAGTTTTGCTTGGACAGCAGCAAATACTGATCCTAGATAAGTTTTCCCTTAATCTCACAATCCTATTTCAGTCTGGAACTAGGAAGTCATGCTTTCACTTATACAAATAGGAAATATAAATTAACTTGTTGAATGACCCTAAGACAATTCAACTATATTCCAATAATTGTAGGTGAAAGCATATTAAAAAAATATATATTTTTTTCAGAACTGTTTTTTATGACTGATTTTTAAACTTCGTACATGATGACACCTACTTGGCCCTACACCGATCCAGTCTAATCTAGGTGATAATGGGTCTTCCAAGAGTTATTTTTTAAAAAAGCAAGTATTTTATCAAACACTTTGACAGTTATGTTTTCAAATTATTTCCATTTTTTTTCTGTTAAAATATTTGCCTTGCTTTTAAATAGAAAAATCTACAGAAACAAAACGCAAGTCAGACCAGTCTTGCAGACAGACGTACCAAGAAGGCACCAGAGCAGTAACCACCCAGTAAACTCTCAAGGCAGCTTTCAAGTACAGAGTGTTTGTCATTAGCAACTCAGAAAACAAAAAATCCCACGCTATGAACCCCCAATCTCACAACTTATTTTCCAATAGTGCAGGAGGAACATAATATTTTAAGTCCATTTCCTCGTATAAAATCTTATCAAAGCATTAGTTTGGTAATTCATAGTTGAGAAAAACTTTTATAACAGTATTTCCTGCTAACAGAAGGAAAGGTGGGGAAGACGGTTTTGTGTTTGGTAGTACACAGAAAACTTTGTCACAAACCATATCCCTTAAGAGCATGTGAAACTCAACCTGAAGCTCACGGTTCCAGCTCATGAATTAATGGTTTCGTTTTACATTTTGATGACCATAGAGAGAGACAAGGGTGCAGGTACTTTCTCTCTGGGGAAAACAGGAATCTGTTCGTGAGAGACGTAAAAAGGCAAGGAATCCCACAGACTACAAGCTTGTAGCTGTTATCAGATACGACGCGAAAGGGAGGGGGTGAGAGAGAAGAGAATACCTGGCATGAGACCTGCTCCGAGGAGGGACTGTCTGACGTGGCAGTGTAGATTTCTTTGTGTATCATTCTTTTCAAGTCCATATCAGATTTTGCTGAGCTATTAACATCAGGTGTTGCCACATGGTGCCTGCTACCTCTGCAAGGTATTATTGATGAAGATAAATAAAAACTGAAGAACCTTATTTGACTTTCAGGTGGCCATGATTAGATTTGCAGACGTGTCTGAGAAAAATACTGAGGAATGAGCAAGCAAGATACTCTGAGCTGCATACATGGAATCCCCTTTCCTAGTTACATTTGCAAAGATGAGATGGTTTTGGCAGAAGTTTATCCTGGGAGCAGCTACAATAGGATATAAGGTTTTCTCCTAGAACCCCTCAGTGGCAGAAAGCTGAAGGACTATGACACCTTGTTTTATTACACATAGAAGTTCCTACAATTTGAAAAAAGGCAAGAGCCATGCCTTGTGGTTTAACTTGAGCATTATTATATAGTATGAGAATCTGTCTCATTAAATCTTTTTGTTAAAAAACTGTGGTCCCCTTCCTATCCTATGTCCAAATGTTCTTCAGACTAACAATTCTGAAAACATCTTGTAAGATTTGTTCTTCTACTGCTGCTTGTTTTTTGGTCCCTGAAGGGTATTCGGTCTTCTGCCCTCTAAATTGAGTAATGTGACTTACCAAGGGAAAGAGAAGAAAATCAGTTTACATGTGCTGAGAATAGTACATGAACAGTGTGACTATACTGAACAACTAACTATTTTTTCTTTACTCATTTGATATATTGTGAAAATAGAAGCTGCACTTGGAGAATAGTTGCTGCATATGGTCAGGTTCTTTATAAAGCTGAAGTAAAGGACAACTAATATTCCAAGGTAGAAATACTATTACTAATAATTATGAAACTTATAAAGAATGGTAAGGAACCTCCTGCTTTGTGGCAGCATAAAGAAAAGTCAGAAATACTGCACAAAAGTTAAACTAATGAGAGAGCAAAGTTCATGAACTCTTCATTTTTTAGGGAATTACAATCAGAATTCCAATTAGTTAAAATTTGGATATCTATTATTGAAGGTAGATGTTTGTACTCTGTACAACCTGGGATGTTTCTAGCATTCTGTCATTTATCAGCATTCTCTTGTCTATCTTCGTAATTAGTCCTCAGACCAATATCTTGCATGATCTTCTTTAGACATCTGTTTGTAGGAAAACACAATTGTGATTTAATTGGTATAGGTCATATGCTATGGTGATTTCCCAGCCATTTTTTATTTGGAACAGAAAAATTTTTGTAATGGGAAAAATGGTTTAACCTGCCAGTAGTAGTAGTATTTTTGAGATAGTCAGGACTCGCACTGCTCAGCATAACAAATTTGTTTGATGTTGACTTCAACTTCAGACATTGCTTTTTGCACAGTTTAACTAATGAAAAAATGCGAGGAAGAAACATCATTTAACTGTGCTTAATAAGGCCTTCATAATACATTCAACTGAAATATGAAAGATTAGCTGGAGTGAGTCACGCTTAATATGGGACACAAGCAGTTCCAGACTCATCCACAATTAGTTTGCCATAGGATATCAATGCAAAATATATCATATTTATGCAAAACACTTTTTACAACAGCTCTATTAATATCGCTAGTGGACATCCACTGATGGGAAATAAACTTTTCTGTTTAGATGTCTTTCCTAACTTCAGATTTGCATTTTGGTACTTTTTCAATATGCTGTTTCTTACATTACAAGGTTTCACAGGGTTTGTCATTAAATGGCATCATTTCCTCTTTTATGCTCTCTCATGTTAATTTTTGTTTTCAAGTCAAAAGGCACCAAGTATTATTGCTATTTTCTTATTTAGTTTCAGAGTTTTGGTGTTAAGACAGTCCCACAAATTATTTAAAAGGTAGTATCATTTTGAGATTACTGTCACACTTGAATAAAACAAGTGGCAGTGTAATTTTCTATTTATTTTAATTAGATAGAAGTAGTCTTTATTACGTTAGCTTAAAACAGTATTTTTACTAAGTGAATCCTTTTGCAAAAGAAAACCAAGCAGCCCTCTAACATTTTTCCTGAAGTTTGAGGAGCTGTGTTTTATAGTTACAATTGCCTTCTTGAAAATGATATAAATCATAAATCCTCGTCTGCCGCAAGTTGAATGGGGCAGGCTTGCCTCTCCTCAATGGCCTCTCCAGCCCACAGAAATGTTGTGACCACTCTCCAAGTCCTGCCTTGTTCTCTGTAATGAAAAATTCACAGCTTTTAGCCAATGGTTGTGTTTTCCCTGACCAATAGTAGAGGACTTTGTGACCATGCGAACAACCTCTGCATTTGGCACCTGAGCCTGTGCAGCTCGCAGGCTGCTCAAAGGGCTCTTCAGGGCTGCAGCTTGCCACCCTCACGTGATGCACCCTTTACATTTTCTGCAAAACTAAAGGCAAAGAAAAAACATGTTATGTTCCTTATGGCACTGCCCAAAGGTACTATATCTGAAGATAACATCAACAGAGAGAGCCAGAGCAAGTTCTCTTCACACAAACTATTTCCCAGAGGCTAATGGCAAAGGAGACACAGAGAAACAAGTACTGACAGTTTACTATAGGAACTCAAAGAAAAAGTGGACAAAGTTAAACGAACTCCAGTTCTTTGTTAGCATCTAATCCAGTTCAGAGCATTCAATGGTGCATATAGATTTACCCTCTATGGCTAATGGAGCAGGATATGGTCTTTTGGTAAGAAACAGAGGTTCTAGATTTTACATTTTGTGCTCTTCAAGCTCTTACATTTTAGGAAGATCAGTCTATAACATATATAAAGCTTTAATCTAATGTAAAAAGTATGAGCTGCTTGCTAAAACCTTTGAAGAAACAAATACTCAAAAGGTTCGGGGTGTTTCCTGTTTTTAACACAGACCACGTGTTGAAGTGAAGGGGTAGAGCACTTCTTTTGGCTCATGGAAACCAAGGGGAAGGCCCAGGCCTCCAGTCCTTACCCAGAGAATACTCTGCAAGCACCTGATATCACCGTGCAATAAAACTATCAAATCAGCATTGCAGCCTTTTGCTGAGGATAGATGGTTCAGATTACATGCAGTCTATTTTCTAAAGGCCACAGGATTCAATTCATCTCTGGCTAAATTTGTAAAACACTACATGGAAAGAGAGCAACTGCAAAGAGGACGTATGTACAAGAACAGAGGCAACAAAAGGGTTTGTGAGCTAACAGTAGGGAGGCTGGGCTGGAAAAGGCAGAAATGGAAGGGAAAGTCTGATAGCAGAGTGCAGTGGGCCCAAACTAGGCAGAGGTGTTGGAGTGATTTCAGCACAGTGCAATAGAAATGCAACCCCAGTAGGGCAAGAGAAAACAGAAAGTTAGTCAGAACATCTTAGAAAGTGCTAGAGAGAGAGAGAGAGAGAGAGAAAGAGAACAATAAATGTGGCACAGCATTTAAAGAAAAATCTTTCTCATCCATCTGTCCATCCTCTGCTCACACTTTCAAATGTTTCTGGTCATCTAAAAAGTACCCCTAATACTTGGACTCAACTAATATTGGTCAAATGTCTCATCTTCAGGCAAAGCCAGATGTTTTTACCCTAACTACTCATGCCTGGCCATAGCTGAGGGAGGCCAGAAATCCAGATGCTTGTCCGGGTTGGCATCACGTCACCCAGAGCAAGAGGCAAGTACGTGACACGTGGCTGCCCCATTGCTGAACTGCTCCAGCCGCTTGCTCAGCTCTTTCTGGGGGAAAATATTCCTTCTCTTAGAGATCGCTGTCTGTAAATGGGATGTTAATGAAATAAACCAAAAGGCAATTTAGGCTATTTACACTTCAGAGAAAAGCCCTACCTGGATAGATGACACTAAGTCATGATGTATTTTGTATTAATGTTTCAAGTCAATCTGGCAGATCCTGATGTTAGAAATATTTTGTTGCAAGTTTGAACATCGTACCAGATATAAGGCCAGCCACTTGAATGAGAGCAGTGATTGAATTAGGGCTGAGAAATGTATCCCCAGCTAGTTTCAAATTAAAAAAAGAGGGCTTTAAAAAAAGTACAAATGAGGCTAAAAGAATTTATGTTATTTTTCCGGTTTCTGTGCTATAACTCCTTTTCTGTCTCCTCATTTATCTTCTAAGAGTACTACCTTATGAATGAGTGAGCAATAAAAGAAGTATGCAGTGGCTGAGAGAGAAACTCAAGATAACAAGATAATGCAAAATGTAAGCCAAAATTTGAGCAGAACTGCAAGTTAAGATGTAGATCTGAATATCAAAGTTTCTCACATCTCGGTTTTTGGAAAGTCACTGGATGGATAGTTTGCTTGAAAATTTAATTTTAAAACAGTAGCACAAACTGTGACATAATATAGGCTAAGTTCACACCTGTCAAAACCTTGGACCTACACTTTCTAGGGGTTTTAATCTCGTCTTCAGACCACATGTACTGACACATCAGCAATGGACTAAAATAAAACCAAAGCCATTTAAATGCCTTTGAAATCCAGTTTTTCATTTAAAAATGGCAGAGAAGGAACAGTGAATAAAAAAAACAGGTGTGAACTACCCTAAAGTTAAGCAATACCGATTACTGTGCCTAGATGACATGGGAACAGGCTCATGACCAAAAGGTGCGAGAGTAATAAGCTACTACATGCAGCCTCTACATTGCCTATTTTAAGGCTTCCACAAGTAGGATGGAGTTGCATTCACCAGTGTTAGTGTGCTGCATACGATCTGCTGGCCGCACAACCTCAGAGGTACTCTTACTCCTAGCCACTCAGTCTCTTATGCTGAGATTTTAGACCTGAAGTCCCAGCGCATGTCTAGCCTTTTGAGCTGGACCTGGCTCCTTCAGGGCAGACTGTCCTGTTCAGCAGCAGCTGGTGTCTGCACGGTAAGCTTTCCTAATGTCCAAAAAACAAAAGTGGGGGGTTACAGAAAAGGGTTAATCCAAATTTCCACATTGCTGACCTCCCTCCAGCCTTTCAGGCTGCCCAGGTTTGGGGTTGCACAGATCAGCTGAGGATTCTCAGGGGAAAAATGATGTGGGCACTCCCTGAACCCAGATAATCCCCCGGCTGGTCTTCCCACTGCTGCTATCTGCCAGGCTAGGCAGACTGTAATCAGAAGAATTATTATTATCTTTTCAAGCCAACACCAGTGAGAAATTAATTGCTGGAATTATTCTATCAATTAGTATTTTTTCTAGCATTAACACTGTAGCTGCTAAGTGAGGTCAGCTCTAGTGCTCGGGTCAGACAGCAGGGACTAAGCTGGTCTCCAGGGTTAGCTGGCAAGGACTGGGGCTGGTAAAGAAACAGCAGGAGAGAGAAGATACAGGGCTGAAGTTTCAAGGGATGTGAAGGCTGAAGGGAATATGAAGCTTGTTATCATCAAAAGGAAAGCAGTGACAACTCAGCCTTAAACATGAGAAGACCCTACAAAGAAGAGAACGTGATACAGGGTGGAGCCAAGATGATGTGATTGAGAAGCTTTTATGGTACTAAGGAGGTGGAAAATTCTTAACCAGAATTGATGACAAAACATGAAAGCAATTCCTCCTCTTTACTCTTACACCTTATGCTTTAAGACAAAGCCAGTTTTTTGGCAGAGTAGCCCAGGTATTTTGTATGCTCCATTACCCATGTGAGAGAGGAGAGCAAAATGCTTTAGGAAAAAATGGAAAGACTGGGGTATACTGTATACATATGGCAAAGAATGTAAGGCTGTGGTATACTGAAATAATACTTAGATTTCAAACTGCAGCATTAACTTGCAACATTTAGAACAGACGATGATTGCATAACTAAATAATAGTCTGCTCTACGCTGTTGATTAACGTGACACCAACAGGAGGATGAGCATTGATAGAGTTTATCTGCTTGTTCATATCTTACACCAGCTTATGCCATTTTCAGGCCAAAGAACAGAAATGCAGTTTAATTTGGCATCTCTATTTACAAAAATCAAGTTCTAGTATCTATTATCGAACTTTCAAAGCATTCTGCATGTGGCATTTTGTGTAAGGCTGCCATAGTAAAGGTGTGATTTTCTGCAAGGTCCTCATTTCACTGCCACATGCAAAAATTGGAAGACAGAAGAATCTGAAGCGCTGTACAAGGCAAGGTGAAGAAAAGCTGTAATGAGGATCCCAATTTACACTTGGTCTACAGTCTGTGAAATTAGGCACTCACGTTCCCTGTTTAACTCAAAGTGCAAACTTTGGAGGCAGAACTTAGCTGATACCCGTAAGCATTTGCTACCTGGGACAACTGCATCACCAGGCAAGCAAAGCCCATAGCTCTGGTGGGAACCTGGCCCGTGCCTGGTGACAGCTAATACTGGAGAGCAAACCCCTCTGTGACTGTTATTCAATATGCATCAGATAAACCTCTTTTTTTTTTTTTGAAGTGTTTAGTTTTTATTAATGCATCATTCTTTGTTCTTCCAAATCCAGATTCTGGAAGAAAACATGAAGTTAGAGTGCAAGTGCCATGGGGTCTCGGGATCCTGTACCACTAAGACATGCTGGACAACCCTGCCTAAGTTCCGGGAGCTGGGCTACATCCTTAAGGACAAATACAACGAAGCAGTTCAGGTCGAACCAGTGAGGGCAAGTCGCAACAAGCGTCCGACCTTCCTCAAAATAAAGAAGCCACTTTCTTATCGCAAACCCATGGATACAGATTTAGTGTACATAGAAAAATCTCCCAATTATTGTGAAGAAGACCCCGTCACTGGCAGTGTGGGAACACAGGGGAGGATGTGCAACAAGACAGCCCAGCAGTCCAACGGCTGCGACCTGATGTGTTGTGGGCGAGGTTACAACACGCACCAGTACTCGAGAGTGTGGCAGTGCAACTGCAAATTTCATTGGTGCTGCTATGTTAAATGCAACACATGCAGTGAAAGAACAGAAGTATATACCTGTAAATGAGTACGTGGCTGGGCAGGCTGGCTGTGTCCCTGGCCGCGAGTACATTTGCACATGCGCTCAACACGAGACTGTAGCAAAGATCTGCTCTCCCAGAAGAAACTCTGATGAATGGATCCCTGTCTTTTCTTCTCATGTTTCATTGCTTATGTGGATACACATTTCAGACTCTTCAGAAAGTCAGCCAAGAAACAAAAAACAAACACCCCCCCCCCCAACCCCCTGACACACAGATCAGAGAGATGAGATCATTCAGTTAATCTGTACCTCTGGAGCAAGAAGCATTGACTGCCTTGGGAAGAGACACCAGAGAAAAATCTCTGAGCATGGCAATGAACTTGGTTTGGAAAAAAAAAAATGAAAAAAAAAAAAGATGGTCAAAAACTTGTGTGTATAAGGAGCAGGATGGGGTAGGGGAAAAATCCTCAGCCATGGGCTTTGCACAGGATGGGATGGACAGTGCCCTATCGTGAAGTGCCCGTGTGAGTGTGCGGATGACACACATTTAGGCTTCTACACTTGTGAAAAGCTTCTGCCGGTCTTGCCCATCTTTTCACTTCATACCACTTGCTACAGCGAGTAGAACTGTTGACATGTTCTGTAGACACTGCTTTATCTGCATTTTGTGTGTGTGTGTGCTGCAGATTTAGCACAGGGATTTGGGACACTTGGGCATAATAATAGCAATATTTAACAATTTATTCAGATAAAACTAATATTAATTTATTTAATTAAAAAGAACTCTACCAACATTTTTGGAACTATTCTGCAATTAAAGTAGATAGCTTGCTTTCTTTGTGGAATAATTTTGTAGAAACAGCAAGGAAAAACTGGAGCTGTATATATTATTCTTAACTAGGATATTTCTACTAGTTGGACTTGCAGGATGTGTTCTACAGTACTAGATGTTTAAGTGCAAAAGCTGGCATCTTTATATATATGTACATACACAAACACACTGGTTTTTTTCTTGTTTTTATTTTTTATTTTTTCCTGTTTGCTGCTAGTTGTCTGGAACAAAAGTCAAGTGGTAGGGGATGCAAATCTTTACCATTTTTTTTCTTCAATTAAAGAAAGAAGCATTAATAAAATCCTGTTTGAAATATGTCTAAAAATAAGAAACTCCAGACAAACTTCCATCTTTTGGAAAATCAACCATAGGATAAGAGAGTATATTTTGTAAGAGACTATTTTTATATAAATATTTTATTTATACTTCGTCTGCTTGTTCAACCTGTACTTTTTCTCAAAACAGGCATACAATTTGTAATTCTTAGGCTATTTAACAGAGAAAGGGTAATTAGTTTGTGGACATAGCAGCAAGCTGGATACATTCAGCTGCAGTTGGTGGATGTGTCAGAAAGCAGATTGAACTTTGTCTCCGGATGTGTGTACAAACTGGCTCTTTTCCTGCAGTTCATTTTGCAGAATATGCAAAACAAGAACAGGGTATGTAGCATCAATCTTGTCACATGGCTTGAATTCATGATTGGCATTAACTGGATGCTCATTTATCCCATTCAGGAAAAAAAATCCAAATTAGCTTCCCACATGCATCAGTCATTAAACTCTGGCATTATGACTAGCAAATGTGCTGTGTGTGCTGTCAGTTAAGCCTCTATATTGTGTTACTGTCAAATTTGATTTTAATCAGTGAAGACTGTAGACTGTGACTGTAACAACTAGCATGATACACGTCGTCTGATTCTCATAGATAGGATACAACGCTTACTTTTTGTCCAGCTCTTTTTGGCATTTACATTATTCCCAAAAGGCCAGAGCTCAAAAAAAAACAAACAAAACAAACAAACAAACAAAAAAACCAACAACAACCCACAATCAAAAAACAAAAACAAAAAAAATAGACAAATTTAAAGACTGCTCATTTGTTTTTCAGAGCTCAGTTAAACCTTCTTGTGTTCCCTTTACAGTATTTCCTTTTTCATCACTGCTAATTTCTCTGGATATTTGAGGGGCAAATGTTTTTCTGTTTTTGGATTCATTCTGTTCTTCCTGCTGGATTCTTTTGTGGCTGATAAAAAAATAATCCAAGTTTAATGTTGTTTTTCATTGGGTAAGAAAGATGGCGCAGAGCTACAGATGATACTGTATGCTCTAACAGGGACAGACCAGATTCTTCCCTGTTTCCCCATGACAGGACCTCATGCCTTTACAGAGGCATCAGTAAAGGAAGCAAACCAGTAGCCAGCACACAGTGCATTCACTGACTCCTCTAGATAAGAGCAAGCATTACAAGAAATAGGCGATACAGATATATCTTGGGTCCAATCATCTTGCTGAGGCAAAATCCCACTTAGGACTGCGAAAGTGGAGAAAACTGTTAGCAAACTTTCTGAGAAAAAGACAACCAGAAGTACTACAGAGATGCTGCAAAGTTTCAGCCTAATAGCCTGACCTTTTGGAAGCTGCCTGAATGCGACGGCATTTTTTCAGACTCACTTCTTGCATATGTTCATGTAAGAACACAAGCCCAAGCAGTACCTGATCCTGCATAATTGGGATTAAATATAGAGTTTCTTTGCAGACCTGCCACTTAACACATCATATAATTTTTATGTAATTCAGACACCAGCATGAGATATCCAAAAAAATTATTAACATAACGTACATTCGAACATATGACTTGTCAATATAAAGGAATATAAAAGCATTTTTTTCTTGGAATTGAGTCACTGCTTTTAGTTCTTCTAAATACCATGCATCGAGAAATGACAGGAAATAAAATGCAATGAAGTACATACAGTATGGATGTTAATTACAACACTATGTTGTGGTTAAATAGCTCAGTTCTAACGTTTGACTTTGGAATCCCTCCCCCTCAGTTTGTAATTTTTAAAAAAAAATAGTGGATATAATACCATCATCAAAAGTGTGTTATCTTCACTGATTATAGCTATTTTACAAATTATTACTTTCACAGCATGTTTTACTATAGGAAAACCATCTGTACAATTTCTGCTTCCCATGTATTTCAATACGCAATGATGTGCAATGGCCAGTGATCAGATTAATTCTTGAAGGACAAATATCTTTAAACAGTTTTACTCATGTAATAAAGAACTGGATGTGTGGTAAAATTAATTTGGTACACACTTGCCCAATATTTTACAATACTGCTGGTGATCTGTGCATTACTTAGAGAAAATTTCAATTTTATTGATAATTGAGATATCAGTTTATGATAACTATAAATTATCTATTATTTACCTATAAATTAAAGAGCAAGGAAAAACAAATGCTGCATTCAACTAGAAAGTATTTGGAAATTTGGTTGCATCCTCTTAGATAAGAGGAATCTGGCCCATAAGAACCTGCCATGAGTCTGGAGTTAATTGGCCATTCCCTAAAAGTGCTTGGATAGCATGAAGAATAAACAGGAGAGGGAGAAAGATTTATGATTTTGTAGATATTCCGCCCCCCAACAACAGTTTGTTCTTTGTCCTCAGGGATAGAAGAGCTCTGTTTTGACTCGGTGAAGAACCACACAATGGGACTGAAATGCACACAACTGCAGAACAATACAGCTCTCAAAAGAAAATATATCTTTTCATCTCCGCTAACCAAGGGAAGTGCTGGATTGCTGGCCACATTAATAACCTAGCAGAGGCTTTTAAATGAAACATGCATTCAAGAAGCAGGAAGAGTGAGAGGAGTAGGAAGAGTAAGAGAACAAACACAATTACAAGTTGGGAAACTATCATTTACGAAATCTCACTTCCTTATTCAGACCCTGATTCATCGAAATGATACAGCTCCACATTGGGATTTCTAAGTAAGTTTTAAGGATTTTACCTTTTGGCCTTTTTTTAAAGGAGAACCAACTTGAATACAATTAGCTTGAATACTTGAAGTATCTACCCAAAACATGAATCAGTCAATGATTAAGTTTTCTTTGCCATGTATGCACAAACCCAGTGGAGATATGTCTTTCAAAAGTGATAATTAAATGAAAATCATCCTTAAAATGTATTCTTAAGTGACTCATTTGGTAAAGTTATTGTAAGGGTACATAGTTACTCAGAAAAGGAAAATAATGGACACTCATCATGTTATGCAAAGCTGTTAATGAATTACCTTGTGGATTACACAACTGACCACACTTTAACAGCAATTTGTTGAATACAGAACCATCAGAGATGTCAATCAGGGTGAACATATTCACATGAAGATTCTACATAAGTATTTTTTTACACCATTTTTACATTTATCATTATTATAGATATCAGGAAGAATGCACTGTGAATATCCACAATAAGAATATTTACTAATACAGTCCCTTGCCCCCAGCTTGTAACCCCAAGAAGCCCAGCTGGACAACAAGCCCTCCAGCTCTTGTTGGTGGGACTAAACTGCGGACTCAGTGGTTTACCTGCAGAGTCAGGGGTAGCTAAAAGTGATGTACTGCTGCCGTCAACCAGCTGGGGTACCACCTGGGTCAGTGCTTTAATGTCCCAGATGGAACCAGGTACAGTAATTTTATCACACAGCATGGCAGACAATGAAGCTCATCTTACTCCAAAATGGTTATTCATGGTTATTAACCAATTCATGGTTACCTTGAATAGCTCTCACCATGAAAACTGACCTAGCTGGCTAACCTAATTTATGTTCTTTTAGTCAAAATTGTACCAAGAATTCCTCAAAGGCAGGCATTTTACTCTTGAACAAAAATTAAGAGAATCATTTGTCTGGAAACAAACAATAATATGATTAAGTTAAAATGTGTACTTGGATCTCAAAGACTCCAGGAGTATGAAGAGGGATACCAGAACTTTGTGATTCTCTTGCCTTGTTCTGAGATGATGCTGTAAAACCTTAAAGGCTTCTTTTGGTGCTTTGGAGTTTTAGGGAAGAACTGATTTTTCCCTTTTGTTTTTACATATTCATAGATTCATCAATAGCATATACTGTCATTTGCAACCGGGGGGCCAGAAACAACTTCCAGAGAAATCACACTTTTAAGCGCAGCCAATATATTTACTACTGGTTCTCTCAGGTTCACATAATTCCTGACCTTGATCTTGTATTTTTGTCAAAGAAATCGCTGTATCAAACTCTTGTTAGGGAATATTCCTGCCTTGTAATTGGATTTCAGATCTCTGGGACAAGATGAGATTATATTTACTTTAGGGAAATGTTTCCAGGATTGCATGCACAAAAAAACAAAAATGAGATGAAGAGAATGGTATCAAAATTGTACCAGTTACCTGTGATTATTAGCACATAGCCAAATTCTCTTAGCTCTAGTAACCTTAGTTTTTGTATTTCCAGTGCTAGCTCGTATCCTTTCCCTGTACCAAAAAATAAGTTGTATATATCATACCAGATCTACAGTTAGTTTTGTGGCTGTTGATACAAACAATTCACTAGCAGTATGTCACTAGCCCCAAGCTAGCAGCGTATAAAACCTTGCCCACCTCTAGTTTTCAAGAATGCACAGCAGTTTTTCCTCAGGAACACTGCATTACACACAACTTTGGTACTGCAGTGCTTCACTTTTTGCTTTTCACTAGCATGTCTGACTGCAGCACTTACATGCCTGTTATTTTATTCTCTCCCAGTACTTGGACTTTTAGCTCTCTGTAGTGTTTATAATCTCTCTGATCCACCCCCAGTCACTGGTGGCTTGTGTATCATGATTTTCTGTCCATACATGAGCTACAATACCATAGAGAAGCAGTATGCTCAGCACCAAAATCATTCATCCTCTCACAACACATCTCTAATTTTTCAGACTGATAAAAGAAATCTGGAATTATTCCACATCCAATACACCACACCTCCCTAATACACCGTGTAAGAATTATTGATAAACCTACACCGGTAGTTATTTAAAACAAAGAGTGGACCAGAACAAGTGTTCTGTAATTGGCTAAAGTTTTATAACGAATTGTAGCAAAACGTGTGAAGGGAGTGCTAAGTTTTGTTCTCTGTCAGGCAAACCCATCAATTCAAAAGTGACTGCACAGGAATTGCACCAGAGATGATGCTTAATCTGGGCCCTGTAGTACCTACAGAATAAATGAAATCAACTTGAATGATAAAGAAACCAATGGCCTGTTACAGATAGGGTGCAGCCCAGAAAAACCTTGGAAAACAGAAGCACATAGGAAGGAAAATCCCAGAAAATGTCAGTGCATGGAAGGCTTCTTACTGAGTCTACCAGGGAAGGCCGGCTTAGCTGAATGGACAGATTTTAGCACAAGCTTGGGCTGCCTAGTTGTCACACAGCTCATCGTGCAATTGCATTTGGCTCAGGCAAAAACCAAACATCTATTCCATTGAGTCAGCAAAGGGAACTTTTTGTGAGTTGCTTCTTGTGCTCAATTTATTTCCCAGAAACTTTTCTTTTATAAGTGGGTTCACAGAAATATATGCTATGGGCTACACAACTGTCCATATATAGCTGCATTTGGAAATTGTTTCAATTTGATCAGAACTGTTTTAAACTACTGAGGCTATTAACTAGAAGTCAACAGACAGGGAAGGAGAAGATGCAGTACAGGCAGTAGAGTTTGACCATAATGCCATCACACACAACTGAAAGTGTATAATTTATCACCACAAAAGTTGGTTTTGCATATCTTCAAAAAAAAAAAATAAAATCAGGATAATTCCTTTTGGCCTTCAATAATGCTGTGGTGTGAGGTTGTGCAAATGTTCTGCACTGAGCCTGGCCTTAGTCAGCTGCTATTATCCTCATAAACAGACAGGAAGTCAGGACACAAAGCACAAGAGGGTGGACTGGTGGGCACAAAGGAAGTCTGTGAAAGAATTAGGACTACGGCCCAGATTTCTCAGCTTTTGCCATGCTGTTTTGGGGAACTCAAGCAGTGTCTGATTTGCCTCCATTTATAAAATATGTATCCAGATTTTAGTGTTTTAGAAAAGTATTCACTGCATGTAGTAGGCTCACTGCACGTTGTATATAGCTGAAGTGAGGAGACTCCTTCCTCTTAGACTCATTAAATGTTAAGCACACAGTAATTAATATAGCCTCCACAATAAGTATGAGTCATACACCAGGGAAATCATAGAAACCTGGTCTTATGTTTTGTCTCCTTAAGTCAAATGATTAACAAAGATGTGTGGCAAAGCAGGTAGCGGAGAGCAGGCTTTTTAAGTCAGAAGATGCGGAGAGCAGTGCCACGGCTGGTACAAATAGCTTCTGGCAAGCTGAAACTCACTGCAACAGCTGCGGGTCTCCATAAAGCAGGGACAAGTTTCTGTGATGCTTCATCACTGAAAACAAAAAAAGTGAACAAATATTCCAATGGAAAACATTTAACAGGGAAGTGCTACTGCATGGTGTTTTCCATCACCAAAGAAGGGGGACGTGAGGTGACTCACTCGGGTCAATGAGTTGTGCTTGCTAAGTACAAATTGTGAGACTGAGTATAGAAGCTAAAAAATAAATAAATGGATTAAAGCCTTTCTGAGAAGTTAGAACAGCAATTTATCTGTTTCTGTCTCTCCTTTTGTACTCAGCTTGGGTACCGGTCAGAATATTTTGACGCTTGCCCATCTTTAGTTGCAAGCCACATGAACTGAATTCAGATTAAGCAGTAAAGAGAAAAACTTCCCAGAATATATATTGTGTTTATTTAGGCCAGACCAGCTTGGACGAAAATGCAAAATCAATCAAAGCCTAAAAGGAAGCTGGCAAACCATCAGTGCCTCAGAACATCCTCGCTGAGCCTTCTTCATGGGAAAGGCAACGGTGAGGGGCTGAGAAATTCCCAACATTTATAACATAACGATGGTTTATATTGCAAGAAGATGAGTTAAGGTGATACGCAGACGTGAACTGATGACTACACATCAGAGTTGTCATTTTGATGACTTGTTTGGGCAGGAGTGGTAGTGGTTGGGTGATAGATTATTCTGTCTTTATCCTGCCACAATGACATCTGCTTTATTCACAGATCAGCCACCAGTTGCTACAACAACGCCAGCGTGCTTTAGAAAATGTTGTTGAGCTGCTGAGAGAATCTTGGCTACCCATTAGCAAAATGTTAACTATGCAAAACCAAATAGCGTTTGGTTTTGTTGTAGGAAAGAAGTCAATGCTCTGCAATAAGTAAGAACGTCAAGAAGAATTTACATTCAAAAAGTAGAGAGGGGTTTAACCCATGATATCACCATGATTCAAAAATCCCCCTGGAATTCATTAGTGAGACATTAAGCCTGAAGAAAAGAGAAAATAAATAATGAGTTTTAAAAAGAAAGAACAAATACACTTTCCTCTGAGCAACTTGTTGTCCACAGCATTTTAACGTGTCCGTTACCCCTTCACTTTTCCTGTTCATTGTCTTGGATTTTTACACAGTAATCCTTTGCTAATAGGGTTTTATTTATTCTTATTTATTGCTTTTCTTCCCACTGAGCATTTTAGGAGATGCTAGGTGCTGCTAAACCATGCTAGGAAGCCGGCTGGGCTGCCAGTAAAGTCCCTAGCTCCCGATTCGGAAGGAGGTGAGAGCAGCTTACGCTCCAACGTATTCCTTAGAAAGCCAATTACAGGAAAGCATTTGCTGGCATTTCTGGGAGCAATAGCTTTGTCCTCTAGCCAAAGGATGCAGCAGCGTGCTTGAGAGCCAAGCAGTGAAGGCCGTGCCTGAGGAAATGGGAGCAACACCGGGAGCAGGTGAAGGTCCCCGTGAGAAGTTACCGATGGACGCTGTAGTGAAGATGTATAGCCAAAAGCACTGCAATCTCCAGCTGCTAAAGTAGCTGCTTTGTGAAAGATGAATCTGAGCTGCAATATTGAGAGCGAAATTCCTCTGATTTCTAGGAAAGCACCGCTTGTCATCTCCCAAGTGATTCATGTCAGGCTGCCTGCCGCTGACAGTGCTGTTAATATATGTAGTATGGCAGCTAACACAGCGAGAGGCTTCCTCTGGTCCCAGTCCCGGCTTTCTTTAGAAATAGAAGGGGTTTATCTGTCTTGATCATAATTTTTCATCCACCTCAAAGTTAAGTGAATATAATTCTTAATTTGTTTTCCAAATGACTCAATTTTCTTCCCTTTGTTTCCCCAGCAAGATCAGATCGATTTTACAATGTGTTGTACTTCAAATTTAACTTCATTAAATGTTTATAACATTAAGAGACTAATGACATAAGCAATGTCTGTTGTATTTATAGGCTGTATGAAGAGAACGAAGATCTGAAAGGACTGAAATTCAGATTAATTCCATGAGAACTAAATTAAACATCTATTCTCATCTGTAGAGCACCAAATACTACTATTATTTCAGGGATATCAGGTTAATTTAACTGCAAGTTTATCAACCACACTTTCTGTTGGAGTTAGAAATCTAAAACCACCTCATGGTAGATCATAGGGGTATTGTTTTTCTGTCACAGTAAATAGGTCCCGAACATTAATCTAATGATCTAGTTACATAACCGAGCTCAAGAAATTTTAAGCTACTGATTACTGGAAGAATGTATGTGGAAAACCCTCAGTAGACATTTTTGCTATATTCTAAGCAGCTACAGTCCCCCACCCTGTAGTGACTTACTGGGTCTTGTGGGCCCCAGTTTGGTTACGTTTTAAAAGGCATTTTCATATTATGAATGCAAAATCACATTTTTAAAGGAAGAATGCACCTGTATTTTGTTGCTTACCCCCCCTTATCCAACTACCATATATCTGTTTCTCCTCAATCCTGAGCTTTCTGCTTCTTCCAGAGGTATTTGTGCTAGAGCTGATAGCCTTCATTGCATGGAAACTAAAGGGAGAACACAAACACTAGCACTGATGCTGAATTAGCACTAGCTGAATTATATTCCAAAGCATTTTTTTAAAAAAAGAATTTTCTTCGAATTTTTTTGAAGAAAATTTTTAAGTTTTTCCGATGCATTTTTTTTTTAAGTTTGCAATGCAGTCAGAGCTTCAGAAGTGGCAGTTGAAAACTGTGTTCAGAAACTGGGAGCTGGGGGAAGCCCCACCTGATGCCCATGTCTGAGCCTGCTTCTCTGAGCTGGGAGGAGGCATGCCCTAGCACTGCTGCTGCAAGTGCCCAGGAAACCAAGTATATGAAAGGGAAGCAGGGATACAACAGGGGATTAATGGGTAGCTCAAAGATTTTCAGCATGGTCTCACCATACTTTCCCAATACTTTCCCAACTTCGCACAGGAATGCAGGCAGACTTCCTAATGTAGCTGAGCAGCAGGTTAAGTTCAGGTTTCACCTGGTCTCGCATCCATCTGGAAGGAGCATGGGGCTCAGGGCTGATTCTTTTAGGCCTGCTGAAGTTCAACACCAACTTCAGCAGCACATCTACCCAAAGTGACTCATTCAGGGTTTCATCATTTCAAAGGCTAAAGTTCACTCTCAACTTATAGACAGAACACAGCACAAAAGGTAATTTTAAAAGGTCCCTGTGTATCACAGGTACGGCAAGCAAAGAGGAAGGCAATATTCGCCAGCATCGTTGTCATGACTACAAATTGAAATCCCCGTCTTCCACACGTACTGTATGCAATCTGGGAAAAGTCCAAAGAGCATCCTTAAAAAGCCACCAGTGTCTGATGGCAGCCCGGAGCGAGAGGCGGAGGAGGCTGCGCCAGCTCGACCTGGCGCCGCTGTGCTCGGCGGGTGGCACACGCACCCAGCCGCCTCTTCAGCTGTCCCCCACGGCCATGTGCCAGACTGGCAGAGAGGGCAGGTTCCTTCACAGCTACCCAGCTAAACACAGCACGTATCCCTACGACCCCGTGGACTGCCATTTGGAGCTAATTACACCCTAGGAGCTTTATTTCCTGAAAATGCGTATTGCCTTACCAAGAGGTATGGATAACATCTTCATCTGCCAGAAACAGGATTAGTTTTGACAGAGTTATGTTTACAAACATAAAATTTATCACTTTTTTTTTTTTTTTTTTTAAAATAGCACCTGTGTACACCTGGAATGAGACAGTAGCTAATGATTTATGTAGGACAGTAACAACGGCTGCTTTTGCTGGAACTGTGCCATAAGTTAGTGTCTGCTACTCTGCCCTATTGGGTCAAGACAACACATCAGTCAAGTAAATCACTTAAGTAAATTATTGAGAACTTAAATTGACTTTTTCTACATAATATGTAATTACTTCCTTGAACCAACATTCCCTTACATCACCGATCTAAAAAGCTTTCTATTTATTTTTTAACTGAATATTGATTGAATTTAAATTACAGCCAGCATGTACTATTTGCCTGAAGTTCGGATTCTAGCGAACAAACTTTCCAACAACTTTGTTGGCCATTGCCTGCGCTTCCTCGCCACCCACCTCACCCGGCACAGACTAAGAGCAGCACTTCTGCCCTTCAGGTTCGCAGCACAAAAATGAGCCTGATGCATCTGCTGAAAGCTACGGTGCCAAGACAGTTGAAATTAAGCTGCTGGGAGACTTAGAGATGCTGAAGCTACATCAGCAGTACAGGGAAAGATGTAAGACAGTGTTACAACACAGATTTTTCAGCGTGATGTTGCAAAGTAATGAGGATTTTTGCTGGAGCGAGCAAGCCAGTTAAATCCCAGAACAGAGAACTGGAAGTGTAAAATCTCCATGGGGACTACAGAGATCGAGACTCCTAAAAGGCTGCATCTGATGCTGACTGTACCTGCACCCTATTACACGTCTAGAAGTAAAACCAAACATGCAGACATTTCTCATGTCACTACAGAAAGATGTTCTGGCAGATGACATTCTGCTCTTCAAGCTCTTGCCCTTACTTGAAATACCATGTCCAAGAACATAACACTGCAATAGTGTCAGGGCTCAGCAGCCCTGAGTCACAGAAACATGGCCAAATCAGTTGCTCTACCCAGGTGTTTGACCCAGGATCTACAATGTAAAAACAATTTGTTTAATAGGATGTGAGTCTGTATCACTGGAATCACTTCAAATATAAGGAGGAAAATCCTAAGTGCAAATACCCTTCCTGTCAGGTAGTTGCTGTGTCCCATCTCAATCATCCCCTCCAAAAACCTATAAAATCACTCAGTAAAGTATTTTTCCTCCTTCAGGAGACGATGAAATGGAAACAAATACCAAACATTTTCAGAAGTGCTTACATGCAAGTCCAGGGGAGGGCAGGAACAGACTCAGGGCTCGAAGAAGGAAGCTTTATAGCTGGGGGAGTCTCACAATAAAACCGAGCCACATACAGGGTCTTGTTCTCTGGGCTGCCTTGGGTGTGACTAGAAAGTCCCTTAAATTTAAGTTTGGAACTGTGGCCAAATGACCTTGGACTGTAAGGTGCGTTTGGCTTTAAGATGGGACTGAGGAGGTGGCTGCCAGTCCTAGCAGGAGACCCAACCTGTCAACGTGCAGCATTTCATACTCCTGAGTCAGAATCGTTTCCGGTTAAATTTGGCAGAAGTGGTGAATATAATTCTCTTAGTATTTTATTAGTGAGATGGGAAGTTAATGGGAAAGGGCAGCTAAAAGTACTTCTGCTAAGGCTAGAAAATACATTAAAGTCAGCACTGTCGTGGATCACACCCAAGGTCAGAGGATTCAGTCACAGGAATTGATCAGTGATATTTACAACTCAACAAATTGCTTCAAGCAAGCGTGACATCATGCCCCCCACTATTTACCAGACGAACTACATACAGGGAGGCTATAAAAGAAGCTTATCAGCCCGCGAGTAGGTTAACATGGTTGGTGAGACTTCCAACAGAGTGAATACAGCCCAAATCTCCCAGCCCAGCACGCTGCACAAAGCTGTGGCTGCCCGAACCTACAAAAGCAAGAAGGGTGGTGGTGGTTGAGCGTACACATTCCTGAGCACTCTGCTGGCTGACATTTCTAGCAAACCTTTTTATTGAAACACGAGATTACAGAAAACTGCTTTCTATTTAATGCATTTAATTGTGTTTTAATTAAAAATAATTTTAAGAAGCAAGGTCCTACTTGTATCTGTTGCAACAGCAGAAAGCGAAATCTCTCAGCATGCCAGCTGCTGCCAAGTCAGCTCATACCTGTATCCAGAGCACTTCTCATGCGCAGACACTTGTGGGTACTTGGACAGAGTTTTTGTTTCTCTCTTCACCCCACATACCCCTTCAAATTTTATGACACAGAAGGAGTTTTATGCTAAGTTAGCTGAATGTGTCAGTTCAGACAGACTCCAGGGAATCCCAAACCAGAAGTCATTCCACAGGTTGTCTAAGACACAAAAACACGTAGCTGGAGGACCAAGCTCCCCCTGCTCTGATGGGGCATGCACTGGGAGTTGTCCTACATGCATGGCCCAGGAGAAATCCAGAGACAGAAGCACTCGCCCACCCACAGACAGCAGGGAGACGGAGCTGCCTTTGGCTCAGGGTGCCAGCCTGGCCTGGCGGCTGAGGGCACTGCTCTTGCTGTGCCGTGCTCCTTCTCACACTCCCAATCCAGCCCCAGCACTGTGCAGCTCCTCTGGAGCCGTGGTTGAGCCCCAAGCCCCCACCGAGCTGGGCACAGTTTTTCCCTATAAAGAGGGCGTTTTTTTTCAGTTGCCAAAGGAGGCAAATCCCCTCCCATGGAACTGCATGTGCTTGGAGCTGCCGGGGGACTTTGTGCTAGTTGGTTTGGACAAATGGACTTTTCCTCCTTTCTGTTGGAATCTGTCATTTTGTAATGCATCACATTACACAGTAAATTGAATGAATTGGATTATTTTTTTTTGCTAACCTTTATGAATCCTCGAGTGATCCGTGAATGGGATCAGCAAACAAATTTTGGCCTAGCTCTCCAAATCCTGACACACGAATTGATTTCAGCAGGACACATTAAGTGAATGATGGATATCTGCCAAAAGGGCATGTAGGATTTTGCAAAGGGGAGGGGAAGAAGAGGGAGACATTGCCTTCTCCCTTTTTGCTCCTTCTTAGCCAGTCTTGTTAAGAAAGGGCAAAAGCACTTTAATTCATTACTCTCAAAGCAAATTGGTTTTCTTTGCTACCCTCTCGGAAGCCCTTCTGCTTCTGGGCTTGCCCCACTGCTGCCCTCCTGCAAGCCCGCACAGCGCAGAGCAGCACTGAGATGCCTGCTGGCTCCCGGAGCCCAGCCCCAGTGCTCCTCCACCCAGGTGTGCACCGTGTGGGGTTTGCTTTCCCACTGCCGGCTCGGCAGTGCCATCTCTGCCGCTGGCTTCCTAAGGCTCGGCTGACAGCTTCTCAGTACATTAAGGCTGGCAACAAGAGCTGGGCTGTTGTAACTACTGACAGTAAGATCACAAGCTCGAGGGAGCTTGTTCCTCTCTGTTCGCAGCTCTCCTGAGAAGTTTTCGGAGGCTGCAGTTATTGCCCTGCTCTGTATGCCAAGCCAGAGCTTCTGATGCTAATTTGTTGGCATCGCAAACTCCCGCTGCAAACGACAGATCCCATGACCTTCTTCAGTTACAGATAACACAAACTACAGTTATATTTAAGTGGCATATTGGTTAACCTCGGTGGCTCGCAATACTTTCCTTTGACTCAGTTTCTGTCATTAATAAGGTTACATTACAAAGGCACCTTGGAGTTTCTCTCAGGGAACTCTAGCCAACAAGCTCGCTCTTGTGAGCAGCTTTCTGCACCAAGCTTGTGTTTTAGCCAGGCTGTGCATTACAAGTGCTCTGAAATACCAGCAGCGATGGAGAGATTAACACTGACAAAATACCCAATGAACAGGTACTTTGGCAAAATGCTTTCACAATTAGATATACCGCTGTACCAATGATTGCTGCTGTCACTTTCAAATTCTCTGAAAGGATTTGTGGGCAGAATCACCAAATAAATTTTGGTCTCATCCAGTGGGACTATTGCATAAAAAAAGGCCACAACCAATAGCATAGGACTGGGGTCACAATTTTTGTCTTCAAGAGCAAAAGACACAGCTCTGTCACAAAGAAAATCCCTGAAACCCAGCTCCTTTTGTATCAGTATAAAGACCTGTATTTTGGGGGCATTAGGCAGTGTTGCACTGTGTAGTGAGAATTCAGCTTTTTCACACATACAAATGCATTTCTAAGTTCATGCCTGACATTGAGAAACCCTTGAAAACTCATTCCTATTGATCATTAGCATGGCCATGCTAGCTGTTCCTTGCTGCAGTAGCGGAGCATGCAGCAGCTCTCTGCAATAACGCCATTAGGAACCTGCCTCAAGGAGCTGTAAACAGTGATGTGTCAGGAGAGCACCACGCATGTGCTACTTCTGTGTTGGCTGGGAAGAATGAATGCCTGGTGGTGGGGAAGCCTCCCTGAGACCTTTCACAGGGTGGTGATGGTTGGCATTTTAGCTGCGCATCAGACGGCCCGAGAATCGAGAAGCAGGGAGAGAGCCAACAAGGAGCAAGAATTCCTAACCTTACTGGAATGACTTGGGGAGGTCCTTTGGTAGCTCTTCCACTCCTAAAGCCAATATACATCCCTCTATTGAGGAATATCATTTTCATTCTTGCTGAATAAGAGAATGATTTATATTCATCTAATCAAATAAAATAAGAAACAAATGAAGATGCAGAGTTTGGGTTGCTGGAAAGAGAGACAGGTCCCACTAGTGGATGCTAACAAGTTGCAGAACCAAATGTGCCCCAAGCACACTTACAGACACACTGTTCTTCTGTTCTACGCCCCAAAGCCTATTTCCTATTATCCCAGCAGACCTACCTTAATCAGCAAAACCTTGTTTCACAAGAAAATCAAATAATAGTTTCTCCATCTCCCCTCCGTCCCAGCAAAAGAGTAGTGACTAATGGAGCAAGGCAGCCACCGCAGGCAACACTCCTCCTGCTTCAGCCCTAGATGTGAATCTGGATAAAGAGGTAAATCCCTGAGAATTCTTGTTGTCGTTGACATTCCAGTCACCTTTTCTATGGATATTTGCTTAAAAATTAAACTCTGATGAGCAAAACCAGTAGTGTCCACAAAGTGTATTTCTGACCACAACATGTTCTTTTCTTGGACTTTTAGTCACCTGACAGAGAGGATTGATTTCAATCAAAAGCAGAAGTTAAAAGAACCATACAGATTTTTCTGCTCTCCCGAAGACATTCAATACCAGAACAAGATATTCAGTAGCTCTTAAATTTGACTTCATATGGTTATATCATATCTATAGCGAGTATCACCTATAACAATCTAAAATCTACACAGAAATTTCAGTGGACAATAAAATTTTTGTTTTACCACTGGTGGTGGTGTGCACCCATAGTAAATTTAGTCCTGAATGTTGTATGGCTATTAGCTTGTATGCTAAGAGTGGTATCATCTTCATTACAGAAAGGTTATTTGACATCAGAGTCCAATCCATGGCACTAGATCTCAGAAAGTTAGCATTCTTCTGAGATATAGCACAGCAGGACCTGCAGTAAGTAGGGATAAACGCAGCACTTACATCAAATGCATGCACAGTTGTCGGATTACAACAATGTTTCAGGACACCAGCAATTTGTTTAAGCACATACTATAGAATGAGAGAAATCCCGAAATGGAAGAGTATGGAGAAACAACTGGGTCCCAAACTTTATTTATTTATTTATTTATTATTTTTAACAAGGTTGTTCTTTTACTGTTCAGTTAACATAGCATAGAGCTGCTTTTCACTCTGGTGAGCTGCTGCTGAAAGAAAAGAAGGTGCAGGCAGCTTCTCACTCCTCAGATAACCAAGTTCTAGATTGTTTATTTTGTTTATATATACACACACAAAAGAATCTAACAAGCAAATAAGCCACAGAGAATAAATTTCTCCCTTTGAAAAGCTGAGAACAAAATTAACAGGTAGCAGCAATCCATGCAAACAGATTGCATTTACAACTGGGATTCTCATCCATTCCTTTCTCTTCTCCTCTCCATTACTTTTGTATTTCTTATACCACTTCCTCTCCCCTTATTTCTTCATTCTCCCTTGTACCATCTCACCATTCACTGCCCGATCATACTGAACCAGGTAAATTCAATCCAGTAAAGATTCTGGATAAACAGATAACTGATAAAATCTGTTCTTTGTTTCCAATATGCTTATCTATGAGTCAATGACACGCCAAAACTGTATTAGACCTTCTAAAAGGTGATATAGTTACTTAAACAAAAAGTCATTATTGACTCAGCTACCCATCTGCTTACTCATCTAATTCCTTCCTAGTTTGTTCAAGAACGTTAATTATTAGAAGGTTGTTCTTAACTGTCTTGGTTTTGTTACCAAGATTTGTCTTTGGTTTTCCAGAGACAAGACTGCTGAAATCCTGCTCTGTCGTCTGACTTGCATCTTGTTGAAGGTTATGAGCTGGATTTATGCAGTTTGAAGTGATGAATGGGGATCGGGTCATTTCATAGATTAGCATTTCATATGTGTTCAAATGAGACAATCAACTACTAAGATAATTTCTGCAACATGTGTAGTCGTTCCCGGATGTCTCAAGCAAAGAAATACTACAACTTCACTATTTCACAGTAAGGCTGAGCACCCAAATACCTCTTGATCCTTCCACTGAGATTTATGGTCATGCAAATGATATGTCTTATTATTACTAAAATAGCCAGCACCTTACCTACATAAAACAATATTTAAACCCACATGGCAACACACCTACATCGCAACATGAGTGATCTTAAACATGTCATTCTCTTGGGAAAGATTTTTTTTCCTTTTTGAGCTTCCTGGAAACATTTATCAACACCAATATAAAGGAAAGCATTCTGCTTTCAAACATGCCAGGTCAGATCATGCTGCCAGTAAACAGGGTACTTGGGTGCAGTAAGACCCAGGAGGGGTTAAGGCTACCTTCAGGCTACGTTACACCAGGGAAGTGCAGAGCTATGACAGTTAGAGGAATGCAGGAACAAATACAGGAACCCTCCCCAGTGGCTGAGTTACCCAGCTCGCTTCCTTTTTTCTTCCAGACGCTAAAGGTGACCGGCAGGACATCAGAAGGTCCTCCGAACTGCTCACTGCCGAGAGTCACTCAAGTTTCAGACCACAACAAAGAGAGGGAGTGCACGCTGCTGGCTGCTCAGTTGTGTGCTGTAGGAAATACCACTGACCTCTGTATTTTAAGCACCTGCAAGCAATATCGCCACCACGTACTGCTCTGAAGCTATCCCTGAGTCACAGGCCCCTTGCCTTGGCATTTATCATTCCTGGCAGACCCCAACAGCTCCTTCTCCCCTGCACGCTGCTTCCCTTCTCCACCTTCCTGAAGGCCCAAACATCCTCAGCTGTTTCTAGGCTAGCCCCATTCCCTTTCCATAGTAGTCTTAGCATGGCAGGTACCTTCTTGGATTGCCTGAGGTATTAGTAGGATAATACTTTGAGGTAATTAAGTTAAATTGATTCCCTCCTTTTTCAGCTATTGCTTTGGCAATTAAATACATTAACTAAAAAAGTCAAAGACAGGTAGGATTACTGAATGACTGAACGTTAACAAGTGCATTGTACCTTAAATTATTCCTCAGTAATTATTATAATTTACATTAATGTATTACATTGAGGACTTCCTCCTAGTAGATTTGTATGTTATGAGATAATTTTCTTCCTTCAAGAGTAGTATTCATACCAATGTAGGAGAGAAAACACATTTATTCCTTCTGTGGGTTATTTGGAATAACTCTGTAGTCCATTCTTACAATTGCTTATTAAAACATGAGTATTTCAACTCAATTTAGTGGACTGAAGTTTCGGAGGAGTTTGACCAACTGAGGAATGCAATCAAGTGATGTTCTGCCACATTTAATGATGCAAGAACAGTAAATACCTCCTCCCTCCTCCCCAAAAAAAGAAAAAAAAATCCTCACAAAACACACAGTATTAAAAACTAAATTACAACCTCAGTCACTAAGGCATGTATTATACAGGGAAGCTGAATTCACACAGTCAAATGTCATTACATGATAATTATACTACTGAGGTTTGCATTTTTGTGGTGGGCCTATTATTTCATGATTTAGAACATATTGTCTCATGCTCTGAGCTATAAAGCATTACAAATAGGATTTACAAGGTGGGTGTTTCAGTTTATAAATGAAAACATAGCTGTGAAGCAAGTAACATGAAGATCTGTACATCCATGCAGGAAGAGTGGAGACACATACCTTATAACCATGATCAGCTGACTCCCATCAGACTACTTGTTCAGGTTACAGAATTCTTTAGCAGAAAGAATTTTTCACTCCCTGAAAACAAACAAACAATTCCCCCCTACTCAGTGAAATGCACCTGTGTTGGAAAATTGTCAGTATTCTTTATAAAGGGTAAGGTCAAGTCTGAGCAGGGAAGAACCATGACTGCGTCAACAGCAAGTCCAGCAATTTCATTTTGCAATACCCTTGTGTTTACCTAAATATATATCTCAGTACCTGCTGGCAAGAGATTTGTACTAGACTGCTTAATTATGGTCATTCATACAGATGTGCCAGAGTTGCAGTGATCTGGACTGTGCTCTGGTGTGATGTAGACCCATGTATTTGATACAGTTCCACAGCAGAGCCTAAGCACTTTCATTTAACTCCTTCCGTGCTTGCGAGTTTGAGAAAATCATCCAAAATATTAGAACAGCACAAGAAGCTCTTTGAACGCCCCAACCCAATTTTTGTAGACCAAGTTAGCACATAGCCATTTCACAGTTTTCATCTGTCCTGAAACTGAGCCGAGCCAGTTGGGCAAAAATTCTGAAGCTGTCCTTGATATTGTCCTGCATATGAACGCATATGAAGTCCTTGACTAATGCTGTTGTGAACTAAAGATAATTCAGATTCAGGCTGGGTGTTTTGGAATGCAGGATTTGGCTCAGAACAGATTATCTTCCATCATTTAAACATTTTGGTCTTTTCTTGGATTCCATTGTCTTTCCTTTGCTCTGATTTAATCCAGGAACACGGAATGACTGGGTCCTTTCGAACTGACCCTTCCGATGGCTTCTTTGCCAAATCACTCCCTATTCACTCTGTCACTTGTGAAACCATTCAAAACCTCTTTTGATCTCAGTGGCCACATGCATTTCAATAACAGAAACCTCCTCCTGCTTGTTCCCCATCTCGCAGCTTACACCTAGACTCACACTAGCTTACAATTCAGAAGAGTCTTGGTGACAGGAAGAATGGATCCTTTCTGACTTTACACATTATGCTGACAATTTTGAGTTCCATCAGACAAAAACAAACAAAAAAGTTACAGTTTATGACAAAACAGAGTAGTCTTTGTAGAAATTCGTGGGTTTCTACCCTTTAAAAATTCCTTAAATATCTTCACATTTTCCCCACAACACGTCATTATTCGTTTCCATGAAATCTTTAACATCAGCAGTCAGTAACTGTGAAATCACAATAGCATCTGAGATATTTTCAAGGTGCTACCTACAGTCTCCATGGAAGCATTCTTCTGGCTTGTCACTTGAGTCCTGTCATGGTTTAAGACTGCATTACAGTTTGGAGACTAAATGGATTTGGATACCAAAACGCTCTAATCCCAGATGTACACAATTTTATGAATTACACTACTCTCCTTTTCCATGGGAGAGGCAATGAGGTCCAGGAAGAGAGTCTGGCAGGTCAGTGCAGTGGCACCAGCCGTGCTGAGTGCAGTCTTGGGTTGTGGGGTTACCTCAGGGTTCTCCCACTTTTCTTTTTGTTGGAAAGATTGTCCCAAATCATGGTGCAGGATGTTGGGGTCCCTCACAGACTCTCAGGTTCTCATTTCTGGGTTCCCTCTGAACTTTCTCTCCCAGCATTTCTGTCCCCCATATTCTCCCCCCAGATTATGTAGTTTCCCTACTTAGAGGATGGAGCAGCAGTCTTTTTGGTGGCTGAGCTGTTGAAAGCATGCTGCTGTATCCCAGCTTTGTTAGTGGTGGTGGTGTTCACAATTTGCTTGTGCAGAACACTTCTGGACAGGGTTGCACTTCTTCACGATGAAAACGTTGTTTGGATAGTTGACATATTTACTTCCTTGAGTACACAAACACTAATCAAAGTTCATTCTGTTGTTCAAGGGAAGAGGTTGGTCATATTTGGTCTATGTTCATTGAAACAAAGACAATTAAAGCTAGTGGGGTTATGTGGACAGCTATGCTAAACAGGTCTAACTCATACAACTGCTACAGATCCAGAACACCAGCTCAGATCCAGAACACCAGCTCATCTTATTGCTCCTGTAAGCTGATATAATTCTTTTTTTTTTTTTTTTTTTTACAAGTGGATGAATTTTATTCAGTCTTTCACTATGTAACTTTTGGCAGCATCTTTTTATCACAGCTAGCTTGGAGAGTTTACACTCCCTGCTATCTTGGAGCCTGCAAGCTTTTTTTCAGAATTCTTAGATGAAATGTTCCCCTGCCAGCTTGTGAGAATTTCCACAGTGCTGAGCTATCTCTCGTTTGTACATCATCCGTAAAGGGAGGCAGATTTCAGAAATGTTTTAATTGACCAGATTTCGTATTTAGAAACTGCATATGTAATTTTGTGCTCCTCCAGTGGGAAGGAGCTGGGACAAGGAGACAACTACTGCTTATATAACCAAACCAAAAATTAAGACTGAGTTTGTGTGTAAAGCACAGAATAAGGTATCAAAAAGGTATCAAAAAGGTATTTTGACTTCTGTTATTGCTTCAAATTTGTCACTTAAGCAAACTTCCATCGAGTTGTCACTAAAAGCACTTCCCTTCATTTTGCGTTACAGGGATTTGGAAACAAACTTGGAGCAAATGCACATTACAGTGAAGAATCAGAATGTCCCAAGTTATTAACTGGTGTAAGACAGATAAGCTGATTTTGCCAGTAAAGAATGCATATATTTCACCT
The DNA here is from genome assembly GCF_964211835.1 of Anser anser. Lineage (NCBI taxonomy): Eukaryota > Metazoa > Chordata > Aves > Anseriformes > Anatidae > Anser > Anser anser. The sequence goes on from NC_139733.1 coordinate 4,437,502, forward strand.
CCTCTAAAATGAGTGATGTATGAAATGAAACCTTGGATTTAAATTCTAAATTTCATGAAATGTACAGAAGCATGAATTTGGTGCTCAAAGACTGATTTCTAGAAGAGCAGAAGCCTTCACACCACGTAAAACACAGAAGTCCCACTGAAAACATATGCATTCTGCCTGCAAAGCCCCACGTATCAAGATTTCAGTGAGGGTAATTGCAAGTCATGACTGGAGTCAAAATTAATCTGCTAAACTACTTTTCACATGTATTCACAATCTGTGCACTAGCAATACCAGACCATTTAGAGATTTTCAAGTGAGCAGTTAACTGACTTGGATTTGTAAACACTTAAAAAAAATTCTTGCAACTTAAGGAAATCTTATTATGATTGGGGGAAAATTCCTATCCTTTCTCCTCATATGAGGCAGCCAGAAAACTTGAATGCTTTAAATTCCTTGAATTTAAAGGAGCTTGAGATGTGTTTTGAAATAATAAATGCATTTCCTCTTCCTGTCTCTATTCCCATTTACTTTGAATGACTGAAGTTACTCTAAAATGTTTTATACTTCACAGGAAGATCAACAACAAACAGATACACACAGAGAATATCAGAATTCAGATTCTGTTTTTCCTTCCCTCCCTCACTGCTTCCATTCCCTTTAGAAGAAAGGTAGCAGGGCCATCATGTTATCAAGAAAGTCCAAAGCACACCAATATTAGATGTGTATGCATAAAGGAACGAAGACACATATGAAAAGAAATACGGTTTTCATTCCTTTTTGGGGTAAAACCCAGAATTTTTCTCTCCCTATGGGTGAGAGCAGAGGGTCTTGGCGTACCTGGTGGCTCCCCCCGATGAACCTGAGCCTTCATGGCGCTGCGTGCTTGGAGAACAGAGCCACAAACCATCCTTCCATATCCCAGCCTTTTGTCCTGAACACATGGTTTCTGAGACCTTTTGGCACTGGCTAAAATTAGCACATCCTCATTAGAAGTTTTTCTGAATACCTTAAATTCTAGTGAAACAAGATGCAGGCACACTCAAGCTATTCAGAGCACCTGGAACAGCCTCGGATGGCCCAGAGCTCAGCACCCGGTGAGGCAGCGTGCTGGAGCACGGCGTGCTCTGCCCCAGGCACCACCGTGCCCGCCGCCCAGCAGCCGAGCTGTTTGCCGAGGCCGAGAGCGCCGTCCCCAGAGGAGTTCTCATTCCTTGCATTTTTAAGGGAAGCAATTCTGACACTTAACAGAGGCAGAACCCGCAGTTGGTTGTTTCTCCTCTTCTCGTCTACCAACAGGTGACTTTGAGCTGAATTAAAATGGGACTTGGAATGAAAAATAGCCACTTTTGCTCTGCACTCTCTAATTACTCAAAGCCATTAAGAAGCTCTTGTAGAATGGAAAAGCTGCAGCGTTATTTTCATTTCTCTTTTCCCTTGTTGGTAACCTACACACAGCATCTGAGGCTCTCTCTTTGTGCTCACTGAGCTGGATCTGTAAAACATAGTCCATACAACACATGCCACCTAACGAAGCTGTTTGAGCCCTCTGACACCCTTTGAGATTTTCTCTCCTCTCACTTCTTCTCTTTTTAATTCCATCTCAGCAAATGCTAGAGCTCTGGCTGAATGCAGGCCCTTCCTCTGCAGAAGCTGATTGTAGCAAGACTTAGATTGCCATCCTTTCGAAGAAAAATGCCTCTTGACAGCTCTTTGGAATGAAGGGGGAGTTACGTGCAGGGGTGACGCTGGCAGAAAGAGTTGGCTCTCACTGTTTCTTGAAACTGCATAATGAATGAAATGTTTAACAGAAGAGAGGATGTAGGGCTGGCAACACGTATTAGTTAAAGGGCTTTTTGAAGCCATCTGTCCACCAGCTTTAGCCACTACTGAATGAAAATTCGTTTTGAAAGCACAAGGGACAGACACTCTAATCTTCCAGCTCTTCATCCTCCACTGCAAGCCAACCAAAGGCACTTGCGAAGCTCAGGGAAGGAATGCAGTCCTCAGCGAAGGGACAACCACTTTGCAATCATTCAAAATTGTGATGCTGACAATACTTACGTCAGCCAACGGTATTTATAAATGCAAAGTAACAGTAACGACTGAAAGGATAAAAATCAGCTGCATAAGAACCAGCCACCCCTTAAGTGCAAATTAGCAGAATTTTAGCTAAATCAGACAGCTTCAGTCTCTTCTCCAAAAATAAAACTGTGTCAGTCAGGAGTCCTGACTCTCAGCTCCTCTCTTTAATCACTGAACCAAAACTTCCTTGCTACAGCTGGCTATGCTGATGCTCCTTTCAGTGGTAGCATTCTTAATGATACATGCTCACCTCTACTTCTGCATGGAATGAAGACAGAACAATCCCTGTATTGTGGGGATATTTAGTGGTATTTACTCTTCACGGGGATCAGAAAAAAATAAAAAAAAAACTACTAGTTGGTGAGTGTAAAACTGAGATTACCAACAGCAAACACACACTTTATTTAAAAAATTTTTAAAGTACCAAACGAGTACAAATTGCAGATGTAAGAACTCCCTACCATCCCAGTGATGAGCAGGCAGTAGGAAGCAGCGATTGTTTCATACACAACAGAACAAGACAGCTCAGTGACTCTGATGAAACTCTCCATGCTGGAGACCAGCTTCCTACCCAACACTGTACACTGTTGATTAAACATAAGCACAAAAGAGAATGAAACAACTTTAAACCACTAACCATACATTGCCAAATGTGGGAAAATGACGTGTTAATTTATGCAACAGGATCTGAAGAGCAATGTAAAAGGAAAGAAAACCATCCAGGCAAATGTCTTGGGTGCGCCCTGGCCTACTGGATCCGTGCACCTGGCAAATCAGCAAACTAAAGCAAACAAATGTGGGAAGTAAGTTCATGTTTCTGAAGAAAAGAAAATAAGACAATTTCCCTCGCCCCCATTCTAAGTTTGCATTATTATACTTTCCCAGGGCTATTCCATGTTAGTTGTTACCATCATTCACAGCCGTTGTTTAGACAGCTTGAGCAGTGGCAACAGAAGTGAAGTAGATATTTATGCAGTTGAAACTATAGCATACAAGTGCATCTTTGGTCCTAATTTCAGCAGGAAGAGCCTATACGGAGGGAGTTAAAACGGATGTAATACTGAGGGAAAAAATAAGCCCTTTAAAGTTTTGTCCCCAAATATTTAAAAGTAGCATTCAAGCAATTCATTCTGTTAATGGTACCTCACTAGTAAGGCTGTGTGGTTTGCTATCTGAAACCCAAATAGCTCACACAAAATTATAGCCCAGAGAAAAGGCTGCAGATCCCCAGCCCTGCTAAAAGAATATTTTGACATTGGTTTGCAAAGATGCAATTTGTTAGTTACAAAGTGTTTTCGGCAAGAAAAAATAAAGTGACATTTGGCAATGTTTGCACTGCTCTGTGGGCAAAGCCGTGAGAAGCCATGTGTGAATCAGGTTCCTGCCAGCTCTGTGACCCAGGGGCTGAGCGGCGTTAGAGGGAACCATGAGTGGGGATCGAGGAGGTCCCACGCAGGTGGGATGCAAGTCAGAGGCAATGCCAGCAGGAGCCCCAAGGCAATCAAAACCAAGACAGTGGTGAACAACCAACTTATGTCCCAGCCACGTGGAAAGCTGTGCTAATGGACTCCAGCAAAACTGCGTCCAGGCTTGGCTGGAAGAGCAGAAACAGAGAGAAGGACCTGTGGGACTTTAGAGGCCCGGAGGGCTGATGCTGGGGAGAAAGCTGTGCAGCAAACAGGAACAGCTAACAGGCACAACAACATGTCATTACCATTGCTATATTCATTACCATCAGAAAAAATACTTATCTGCAAAGCACAAAATTATTGAAGAGCTTAGTCCTTTCCTGTGCTTAGAGTACCTAATAATTAGCAGCCCTTTCAAAATGGTAAACTGCAGAGAAATAAAGGAAAAAGAACCTGAAGGAAAATGGTACCCTCTGCCCGTTCTACCAGTGACATTCTAGCCCGAGTAGATGTGCATGCAGCAGACTAAAATTCACCACTGAAGGAAAATGGTCACTGACTGGCAGGCTACTTTCTCCCCTGCATTTAATTTAAGCAGGGCTGAACAGAACAGGTTAAAGCATGATGTAATGAAAGACAGAGAATATGCTTTGTCTGAATGGAAATGGAGTTTGGATAAATAGCCACATAAAACGGAATATATATTTCTATTTATTTGAAACAAGTATCTGCAGACTAAAATGATTGAAAAGTATCTATATAGGTCTATTTAAAACTGGAGAGAGAGGCAATTTGAAAAATAACTATCTTATCTGCTAGCAAGCTGATAAGGGGAGTGATATGACTGAATGCTGCTTTTGTTTAAAAGCAACCGAAATGATAAGAACCAGAATGCTTGCAGAGATGTGTGGCCAGACTACATTACTAGCTGGACACCACTTAAAAAACCCAACCCCTAACTAAAATGGCAAATTACTCACTTGGCAAATACAGAAACATAGCCCCAGCTTGTGCCAACTCCCAGTCCCAGTTCCACTGAGGCACCTGAACAAAGCCCTTTCATAGGCAGTGTAATTTAGGCTACCCGAGGTAGTCAGGATGCTCAGGTGTATAAAGGGGCCTCACGGAGCGCCAGACAGAGACAAATTCACATGGAGTAAGCGAAGCACTTTGCTGGCATGTGGACGTGGGTTCCGGAGGCTATTCCCAATACAGAAGACAATCACTGGCAGGTAATAAAGGAGGCATTTATGCGATATGTCAGCGGTTAGTGCAAAGCTTAAAAGAAATGAGATCATGTGGCAAGATAGCATTCTCTGCCTTTCCCCCAGGGAAAGGAGCATTACTGTTATTACTATAAGCCATTGTTACCGCTACTTCTTTGAAATAAAATGTGACACAGTATTGTCAGCTGATACTTGTGCGATCGCAGCTATCATAAGTTGTGGTTTCCAGAATATTAATCTCCAGTTACGCTACGCAGCTACCACACAAGTGTGCAGCACAGAGACAGACAGATCCCTGGAAAATACATAAATAAATAAACAAACCAGCCAACAAGCCCCAAACATGATCCCCCACCCTCAGGTACTGCTTTACTTTGAGCTTTCGAAAGTTAAAAACAAAAGGGACAAACCAAAGTAACAACAGGTTCATACAACAAGATTCACTTGGCATCATAGGATGGACAGTATAGCTATAGTAATTCAGCCCAAGAAGGACAACAGAAATCCAGATTATCATGCCCCTTTCAGTACGATGCTTATCAGAATATTTTTCCATTTATTTTCTATATTTTATATAGAAAAATAACTCAAAATAATATTTTATCTGAAATGCAGGTCTATTTGCTTATTGTAATGGACACAACAAATACAATATGGCTCCTCTTAAGATATGATATCTTGAGCAAAACAGCTTCATTCCAGTTTCTTAATACTTGAAGACATTTAATGAACATTGATGTCAACATTGAAACATCTGAATTAATTTAAATTTCAAATTAACTTCCATGATATCCATGAAAATTTTGTTTTTCCTTTAGAAAAGTTTAAAGGAAGCATATGTATGGCAACTGTACTTAAAAAAAAATAAGCCAACAGATAATTGAAGAACAGATGAACACCTTCTGAGACCGAACTGTTGTATATCTACTAAAAGGCTCAGTAAACCTCTGAACATGGGACTGTAAAACCAACCCTGTCAGCATGCCATATCATGGGTCACTTCAGCTACAGTGTAGTTACATCCAACTAACAGTAAGAAGGTTAGCCATACTAAAAAGTACTTAGAAAATTAGTAAAAAGAAAATCATGTATTTATCCCACTGACTTACTTTTTTTTTTTTTTTTTTGGTAACTAAATTACATTATTTATCGAATGGAAAAATTTTTTGCTTATGGATTCTAGGCCATGAATCAATGTACTCGTAAGGAGTACTACACAGAGCTACATTTACAAACTATGGGAAAAGCACACTGCTTGTTTTCAACATAAGCATGCAGAGCAGAAGAGAGTGAGTACATAAGAGCATCAGAGCTGCGTAACAGCACCAGAACAGTGTCCATTAATAGAAAGTTCCCCACAAGAATACCAAGCCAGTTCAGTAAAGAGATGGTGTCTGGTTTCTCAAATGCTTAAGATTTAATTCTGCAAAGACATTTCCAAAACCCTCATAATTACTGTTCAGCAATCTGTCAGGGCTGGACCCAGGACAGTATTTATCACTAATAATATCCAGGATCACCCTAACTACAACAACTTCATACTTCCATCTGTAAAAGTCAAAATATGGAAAAAAGGTAATATGCACATTCAGTTTCATTTCTCCTCAAAATACTCTCTTGCTTCCCTGAATTGTGCAGTTACACAAGAGATGAGCAAAGAGCATCTACAGTCCAACAGCAAAACGAAAACAAAAGTTTATTTCCTTACTCTCCAGAGAGAAAACTATTGCACGAGTAGGGAATGTTTCATTTGCTACAGGATCTTGCAGCTGACAAACAAGCGCAGTGGCACTAAACCAAACTAAAGCTGAAGAGAAAGCAGACCAAAACTTCTATTTCCATCTGCATATATTGTACAATATTACATACAATAAGGCTCCATAGAATTAGGCTTTTATGTATACAACCAACAGCCCCATTTTTCTAAATATGTGGCCATAGATTCCTCTCAGGAAAGCTTAAAATCTGAAAATCAGGTGTAAGTGCATGGAAGGACTGAATTGAAGAGCTGGAGACGTGTTTATGATACATTCGCAATTAATACTGAAAATAGTCTTAGCTAGCTACCTGCCTAACCATCTTCAAATCGTCTTTTTAATATAGACGTCTCTGCAGAAGGGACCAGAAAAAGGAGATAAACTTGTACAGAGGTGTGCTGCTTGTGAATGTAACATGTTTCCCCAGCAGACAGGTGCAGAGGGGCTTTCTCAAGAAACAGTCAGGGTGCTGATGGGAAGCAACACGATGCTGGGGTGAAAAGATTATTTTTGTTGATCACTTCAGTTTCTACATTGCTAGCTTGAACCTGAAGCACTGGAGAAAACTGGGATGAAATGGAAGCACTTTAAAGCAAGTGAAGTGAGAGGCAGATTGCTTTACAATAACAGAGAAAAGTATACACTGCTGTGAAAATGAGATGGGAGCAGGGGAGGTTTAAAATATGAACAGTGCAAAAGTGGGTGAGAAGAGACAGAATCCCTGATACCATTTGGAGATCTGGAGAATATGAAACGGGTAAGGAAGTTCAAACAGTGAAGGGTAAGGGTTTAACAAATAGGTCAGCACAGTAAGGCTGTAATGTCGGATCCTGATGGAGCAAAGTTAACGGTAGTAATCAAGCAGATTTTGAGTGCGGAACATGAACTGGATGACTGGGAGGTGGGACTGTCTAGGCTGAAGCTGGGAAAGTTAAGGAAGCCTACCTTGGACAGAGGAAAGGAAGCCACTGGCAAAGCAAACTCGCTCACTCCTAGCAGCATAGAAGCGCAGGAAGGAGATGCTGGGAATAAAGCAGAATTAGGGAAGCAGGCTGTGAGGGGTGAAAAAACCATGGGATGAAACTCAGAGTAGAGCAATGCTGTAAGAGTAAGAGAAGTATAACCATGAGCCAAAAACTGCTAATGTTCTTCATCTGCTAGAAAGCAATAACGTTGAAAATGCAACAACAGGCACAAGTAGTGAGCTCTGCAATCCAAACTAAAACATCTTAGGCATGTGATGGTATGCAGACACAACGGGTATAATGCGATATTGCCAGTTTTTCAGAAAAGTGCATTTTGTCAGAATTTCATACACCAGCTAGCACAAAACAGACACTGCAAATGCCCCATGTCGAGCTTCACAAAAGTTAACCAGGTCTCAGCTGGCCTCAGTCCCAGCAGCAGGACGATGAAAGAATTTTTATGGTAAAACTGCAGATGTGTTTCAAGAACCAGTGCTGCTGTTATCCCCCAGGTCATTTATCTTTCCACATTTGAATTTTTCTTTTTTAAAATGGTAGTGCCCAACACAGTCCTTTCTGACAAGAGCTAATGATATTCTTCTTCGACCTTTGCAAGATGAGTTTCCTGGACACCAGTTTGTAATTGCACAGAGCGCAAGACTGCAAGAGTATTTTGGCCTCTAAACAAAAAATAATTTTCCCTGACCCCAAGCAGCAGAATTGTTTCTGGTATCCCAGTGAGAGTTTCAGACCCTATCACTTATCTTCATGAATATAATGACCTGATCTATAGACAGGACTAGCAATTTGAAAAATAATGTGTTTATATATATTAGATCACAATTGTGTAGACAGAAGCTATTTTTTTTCCATAATGACAATGCCATGAAATGCATTCTATGAAATCTAAAACATCACCCCTAACAAAACACAAATAAAAAGATCACGATCCCTAATTAAATGGAATTTCCTCGTTGATGCAAAGTGTACAGATGCTCCTCTTATCTGATCCACCCCCGATCTCAAATATCATTGAACGTGACTTTTATTATACTCCTGCTTTTGGCCCAAACCTGCAGGCTTTAATTCCAAGTAATCAAAGAAATACTTTCTGGAAGAGCAGCTCTGGCACTGCCCAAAGATCTAATCCTTCAAAGCTGATTCCCATAAATTGTTGAGGTTTGCCAGAAATTACCTCTACAACCCTATAATCCCAGGAATAAGTCCCAATTTCTGTAACATGTCAATAATGAATTAGGAGAAGAATTTTATTCTTTCTCTTTCTGGAGTCTATCTCCACCTGTTAAAAACAAAACAACAACAAACCACAACAGAGTAAAAATCAGTATAAAGACCACTCGTTACTTCTTAAGTCAAAAGATTTAAAACTTCCTTTTTAAAGGTATAATCCTACTAAACATTAAAAACTGCAGTTTTGAAGAGAATTGGAAGGCTAATATGGAGAAGATTTTTCCTAGTCTCCTACAAGAGGGTAATTGACCTTGATTTTCATTATGTTTTCAGCTTGGGACATATAACTCACTTTGTGGTTAATTATCTTGCACTGGAGTCCGTGACAGTGGTTTGAGCGTAGAGTAGTGTGAGAGTATGTGGGTATAACCAGATCCATTAGAGTTGCACTGAGCACAGGAGCAGACCTCAGCTTAAGAATTTACTAACTTACCCAGTATAATTACTATCAGCATGAGGCAGGTGGGTATGGAAGGAGAAAGGGAAAGATCATTTTTTTCCTTCCCTGGAAAGTGCCCAATTATAAATGGATAGCAGTGCTAAGGTGAGATCAACCTGAAATTCCTGTATAAGGAAATAGAGGAATATTCCTGTATAAGGAAATTCCTGTATAAGGAAATAGAGGGGGCTTGTAGTGTTATAGGTTTTTTAGTCTTTGTTTTGTTTTTGGATGAGACCTTGCCCAATACTATAGCCTTACCTGCCCCCTTCACATTTTGCCACTTTGTAAATACCCGGGCTAACCTGCAAGTAATTAGTGGATACTTTAAGCTTCTTTCTTGCCTTTTTTTTTTTTTTTTTTTTTTTTTTTTTTTTTAAGATGTGGAAAGTTAAGGATGTGCTGTTGTGCTATTTCAGAAAGGTGATGAGCAAGTATTGGGGAAAGTGGTAAGAAGATGCAAAGAAAAGAATTGAAAGGTATTTATGGTGCAGCAATTGCAACACTGCGGACAAGTCTTGGCAGAGAAGTCATAACAATTAAAGATAATTATAATTGCATTTCCAGTATAGTGAGGAAGGTTGTGTAGTTTAATGTAGATAGTGGGTAGGGCTGAGGTGCATGCAACTCCCTGGAGAAAAGAGCCAACCTCTGCAGGAGTGCATGTGCCTTTGGTAAAATTCAAAGGACCCAGGCAGAAGCAGCCCGTTTCTTACAGAAAGTTGTGCCCTGATACCGCTGTGTGATAAAACTGGCTAGATATTGATAAAACTAATCCGATTTGCTCCAGCTGGGGTGCTGGCCAGAGCTCGGGTGGCAGCGTGGGGATCTTGGCCCCTCCTGAGGCGCTGCTGGGTAGGACAGGATCTGTCCGCAGGCCCGCTGAGGAGCTGTCCACCGCCGGCCGGGCTGCCCGCGCCTTCTGCAGCTGCTCTTGCTTTAGCGGCCTCTCTGGCAACATCCAGCTGCCTCCTCAGGTCCAGGTGATGAAAGGCACAGGTTTCTGTCAGAAAAACCGCTGTTGGGTTTCACTGTTGTTCCTAATGAGAGCTTCCTCCAAGGCCTTTGGTACCAACTCGCTGTCTTGTGTGTCCCAGAAAGCACATGGCTTCCCAAAATAACCAGGGATTTACTCTGCTCTAAATTGCTGTTATTATTTAGGACTATAAAAGCTCAAAATATGTATTCCCGTCAAAAGAAAAAAAGACACAAAAGCCACTTTTCACAATGAAGTATTTTCCAGCCACTGCACACACTGCAGGTTCAAGAGACGGAATCTAACAGCTACTTGTTCTCAAGCAGGTATGGTCACCAAAAGTGGCTTGGGCAGATGCCATCCTTTCTGTTTGACAGCAGAATTTCCCAGATGACTTTTGATTTTTCGTGCTGCCATTATTCACCATGGTTTGCAGTCTTATCAACCAAGGGGACGAGGGAGCAGGCTGTGCACAAATCTCATCTTTCAGTGCTCTTTGCCACAGCAAGTGCCGAGTTATCGGGGGACAGTGGGTGGCTTGGTCCTTGAATCCGTGTTTAACTGTTTGTGTTTGAATTAAGAGGAAGGCTTTTTTCAACTATGCATATATATTTGTCTGCACTGATCCTGAATTTGTTCCAGCTACAAGAAGTTAGCATTAGGTAAGTACAAGTATATTCCTAATATTTGTGCCAAAGTGCTATTTTCATATCTGTGTAAGATTTCACCCTGAACGGAAGATGTCCATCTCCTGAATGAGTTTCACTTGATATTTTCCAGCAGCCAGGCAGGTGTGCAAGTTCCTGGAGAGGCTTTTTGCTGCCGTAAGATGCAGCAGGCTCTTCCCATTGCACACTGCTTTGCCAATTCAACTCACAGCCATGAGACAGCAGAGTCAGGCAGGCAGGCAGCCCTGCGCTGATCCCACTGAGCTGCAGTTTGCTGTCTCCTAGGAGACTGAATCCCCTATTTCCCACTCTACCTAAGGTTTTACTCTGTAGTCTCAAGGAGGATTCATTCAACTCTGTTCTGCAAATACTCTGAATATACAGTTTGCAGTAGCTTTACCCAAGTCTGAGATAAAGCACTTGCCCTGTTTCCCCTGGAATTTAACTGAAGTATAAAAAAAAAAATTGTACAAACATGACCTGTGACTATATAAATATTTGCCCATATTTGGTAAATGTTCATATATATAATTTCTAAAATGCTCCTCTTACTATGCTAATTTCCACGTTTTAAAAAGAAATATCTTTCCTGCCCACTTTATTCACACTGTTATGGGAAATTAGTATTTAAGCAAACTTTTTAAAACCAGCTTATCAAAGCACATTTTGCAAGTTCACTTAGTTTTGAGTGAACTCAACAAATTTTGAAAGCAAACATCATTGGAGTTTGACCAATTTTGGAGTGCTGAGGAGAGAGTTATTTTCTATTTGAATTTTAACGATCGACCGAAGTCTTATGTTGGCTGCCTTGTTCTGCAGTCTTTGAATCCTCTTAGGAAAGTCAGGGATACCCACAAACAATGGAATTAAAATCTGTCTTTAGGACTGGCAAACCATTCACAGTTCTGTCTAGCTGCTTAGCATAGACTGTGCTAGGCCTCAAGGAGAGAATAGGCCCCTAAAGAAGCAATAATTTTCAGATTGTTGTGTACAATGCAGTGATAAAGCTCCCTGTCACATTTTTCTTCCCAGTTACTGAAGTTCCCATTCAGATGAATTGTCACAGCTTCTTCAATCCAAACAAGCACCCTTCCGGCCTTGTTTGCATTAAAATGTGATAAAACTAAAGGTGACTTTAGCACAGCTGTGCAGAAAAGTGGATTAGGTCAAAGTGACAGCGTTTGTTAGGGCCTGCCACAAAGGTAGTTCAAGATTTGTCTAGAGCGCTAATGTGGGAGAAGCAGAAGTTTCTTAAACCCAGACATTTGTAATAAGGCTACAAACAAAAAATACTATTTCTTTCATCCAAACCTAGTTTTCCCAATGGCAGTAGGCCAGCCTGTTGACCTGTTGTCACAGAAAAATTTGGAATGGCACCGCAAAACAAAGTGCCTTGTATTTTCTGTCATTCTTGCCAGCCGTCATGCAGAAGTCGAGTGCTGCTGTCAATAGCACAGCACCGAAAGGCAAGGGCCAGCACCACAACAGCATGCCGCGTCTCCAGCTCCTCCAGGCAGAAAGACGCCAGCTCCAGAGCTCTGCGATGGGTTCCTCAAATGGGAACGTGTTTTGTAACACTTCTTCAGAGGGAGAAGTAAGGAGGGTCTGTTCTTCTTATCAATGCTTCAGCAGTAATCAGCAGAGGGCATTTTCACATTACCATCTTTTGAGCTCCCATTTCTATCTTATTTTACTTTTAAGGGAAAACCCCACCAAAGCAAAAAGCCATCAGAAATAGCACCCTTTGCATGCCACCTGCTGGCAATTTTTTGTATTTGGCTAAGATGGGGGCAGAGCATAATTCTCTCCATGACAAGAAACACTTATAATGTCAAAGGCTGGCAGAATAATCAACGACAGTCCCATGTCCGAGCACATGGTGCTATCTGAGTAGAAGCAGGAATAGGCCACCAAAACTCACCTTCTGTCCACAGCTCTACCATTTATTCCTTCAGCTCACTGACAGATCCTAACCCTCAGAGACAGACACAGAGAGATGCTATTAATCTTCCCTGTACTCAAATAAAAACCCTGAAGAAATACACAAGATGTCACTTTATTTCAAGGGGGTTTGCATCTCAGGCCTGATCTAATGCACTTGCACTAGTTAAGGATGATAGAAAGCCTCCATATTTATGGGGTTTATTTTCATGTAGATGTTACAGGCAGTATTCATTATTTCCGTGCCCTGCACCAGAGTCACCTCCAGGAACTGTGGCCCTTCAGCAGGGGCAGCCTGTGCTGCAGCATGCTGCTCAATCACACAGGGCCAGCAACAGCTCCAGGGCAAGGGAGCTCCAAGCAGCAGTGAAACTAAAGGAAAAATAATAGGGAGTGTGCTGAGGACTCTTGGGTAAGTTGTGGATGTGAGGAATTTCTGAAAGAGCTCTACACTAGTATGCCAGACCATTTGAAATGGTCTCCTTTAGTGAGAGGTTAGGCATCTTTCAAAGACGGGCATTTAATATGATCTTAGTCTATTGCACCTACTAGAAAATGTTGCTCTATCTACAGAATTAGACACGTGCGGTGACAACAAGCCTAGCTACATTGGTTAGAAGGTCCAAGAAACCACTGTCTTATGGAACTGGCAATCACAGGAGTAGTCCCACAGAAAATGCAGAAGAAACAAAATCCACTCCTGACAGGGCTTAGCAACCCCTTATGGAGCAAGGAGCCTATAAGATAGGTCTGACTGGGGTGGGGTTGACATTTTTGGAAAAGGTTCAGGAATTCCAAAGGATAGAACCTCAAACAGATGGCAAAAATCTGACTTTAAAAATTAATATATCCTGGGAGCAAGCATGTCCAAAGCCGAGCTAGATAAGAAGCCAGCTGACATTTGAAGAGCTCTGTAGCTTGGCAGATGCTCTCCCAGCTAACTACATACACAGCACTGATCTAGAGATGTAAAAAGCAA